>NW_028270172.1:36097257-37354400 GCF_037043375.1 Chiloscyllium plagiosum | reverse complement strand
TAAGATTTAAAAGGGACCTAAGGGGTAACCTTTTCACACAGAGGGTGGTACATATGTGGAATGAACTGCCAGAGGGAGTGGTGGAGGCTGGTACAATTCTAACATTTAAAAAGCATCTGGATGGTTATATGAATAGAAAGGGTTCGGAGAGATCTGGACCACATGCTGGCAAATGGCACCAAATTAATTTAAGATATCTGGTCAGCATGGATGAGTTGGACCAAAGGGTCTGTTTCCATGCTGTTAATGTCTCTGACTCATATGGAGAAGGTAGTTTCTCATGGTGTGACTAGGTAGGGAATTCCAAGATTTTGACTCAGTGACCAAAAAGAGCCATAATATTATTCCAGGATAAGATGTTGTGTGTCCAGGAGGTGCTGACATTGCATTGTATCTGCTGCCCTTGTCTTTGACATGCTAGAGACCATGGTTCTGGAATATGATAGGTCATGGCAAGTGCCTCATTCCATGATCAGAGGTCACTCATTGGTTCTAAGTGTTATTCTGGTATTGAAACCATGACAAGGACACATATGTGGTTATTTGACATGGGGGACAAAGGAGGTGAGGACATGACTGTTATCGACAAGCTGAATCTTTCCCTTAACTAGCATCTGAATACAATCACTTCCTCACACATTGTCTATCCTCCTAATCCAGAACAGCTGAAAAATTAGTGCTTATATTATGACCCAGCTAGTTCAGCATGGATGGAGGATTGAATTTGAGGCCAACATTTTTGTGAGGTTCAGCATTATAGATAACAGAGCATTTATGCACTGAGCTTAGGTCATGCCCTCTATGTTCCTATAAACAGCAAACTTGTTTTTCATTTCCTGATAGTCCAAAACTGTTAATGAAAATGAAAGAGAAGATGGTATGTGACATACCAAAGAAAAATCTGTGTTAATAGCAGAAAAATAACTTTAAAAGATCCAATTGCTATGAATATTCAAATCAAACTTCAAAAACAACGTAATGCTGTCAAAAAATGCTCATAAACATTTAAAAACTGTCGAGAGAAGACATGATCCATTTATCAGACATAATGCTTAAACTCTTCCTTTTGTAAAAACATTCCTCTGGTGAGGGTACTATTTTGTTTAAAATATTTTCCCATTTTATGTAATAATCTAATAACCTAGTTAATTTTGTTGTAAAAATAAAATTTACAACCCAGACTGGTGTTTGTCACTCTGCCAGGCTGCTCTTGTGTTATCTAATACCTAGAAGCCACCATATAGGTTGTGAATACAGAATTTTTGAAGTTTTTATCAAAATATTTAACAAAAACCTCCCCAGACTATTTTTATTCCAAGAAAACAAGGACAATGAGAATGAAAATCAGGAAGTGGTGTATAATAGACACTGGATCTATATTACCCATCTTACACTGTAGCCCAAAGCTGAACTGGCTCCCAGCAAAACTGTACCTCAGATACTGTTTGAGAAATGTTTATTGAAGGGACATCCCAGACAAAAGAAACAACTTCAGGAGCTTTGACAGGATCCTCCACAGCATTCTATCATTAGAAGCTGACGTTGGTGAACTAGTGACTGCTGCATGAATTGCATGAGCATCAGACGAATGTTTGTGTTTGTTTGTTTGTGAGCGTGTGCATTGGCAATTAAACAGAAGAAGTCTTATTTCGACGTGTTGGTGGTCATCCTGCACTCAACTGTTCAAATATCTCTGGCTAAGTATTTCAAATGCTGAGACCTCCTGGTTTTCCATGGATCTCAGCCAAGAGTAACTGGCACCTTGTCATCGTCATCTGTGACAAAACTCTGTTAACCCCTTTTATACACTGCTGTTTGCTGTTATGCTTGAAGAAGAAACCTCCGATTGTGAGATACTTTTCTTTTGCTTAGTTAGAAGTTATCTTTTTGCAAACATGTAAATGATTCAATACTGATAGTTTCTTCCAATGGCTCAATTTGCAAATTTTTTGTGAGATGTCACATAAAGCCGTTCAAATGGATAAGGTCCAGGACATGGAGATTGCTGAATTCAACTTGTTAGTGGGAGGTGGTGCTCAAATTGGCTTCAGCCTCACTATCCCCTTGGCTAAGAAGCAGTCAAATTGTTCAGGGTTCCTGCTCTTTGATATCTTGTGGGAAAGTTTGACCTGAAGTTGTTGAGTGAGTATTGGGCTACACTCTTTCACAGTGTAATCATCCTCTGGTATCGGTAAGTTCCAGCAGCAGGGGAGATTGCTGGAATTTGTTCCACCATGAGCTTGTACCCACTGTGAAGAGGGCAACAGCATAAAGGCAGGGTGAAGGTATTGGGGGGGGGGGAGTGATGGTGGAGTGAGAAAGGGGTTTCAAAATGAATTTGTTCAGGTTGGACATGAAAGGATAGAATTCTGTATATTCAATAAAAGCTACTGGAACCTGAAAATGAACATTTTTAGACTTTATAATAGCTTAGGATCAATAGCTGCAGTTTTGGCCCTGATCCAAAAAGGAACAATGTCACAACCTCATGCAGTAATTGTTTACAGAAGTAATTATGATTAACAAGAGATTCCTAAAAGTTTTTTTTTCCATAACTAACAGATGGTGTAGAACTCAAGGCCAGCATGTTTGGTTTGGAAGGCATTTTGATAGACATACTCAAAATTTTAATTTTTTTCCATGTATCACACACTTTTGTTTATGGTACCAATCTAGCTCCAGTTACTGCCACTCAGAATACAATGCACATTAAATACGTTTAATGTAATTCATAATGTAACACTTGTGTGGTCCCTGGACTGTGGGAACTAAGTTAAATGCTTATGGGGGTCATAGAAAAATGGTGATGTCACCAAATAGTATGCTGCTGGCTCCAAACTTTAAAGGCAAAGTTACTTGAAGGACAGTGATTCACTAAACAATTATTTATTGGATTATTCAAGAAATAAAATAGTATGCCCATTCAGCAATTCTTCCCAATTCTTAGCTTATACTACACACTGGTTTATATATTAGACTCTATGTATTCATTAGCCCTAAATAAAATACATAGACTTGGGAGGTAGCAGCTGTGTGTGAATAGGTAGACCACCTTTGACAGTAGTGCAAATGGATGGCTAATTTTACACTCCTTTTACAAACCTTTCCAAGTTTATATCTGAGCAGCAAATTTAAAATATACCCAAGGATTATGAGTATTGTTCTAAAATTGACAACTTTATTTCATTTTTTAAAGGTACTTTAGCCATAATCCTCATTAATATTTATAAAATGGAAGGAAAGTACAGGTTCAGTACTGTTTATTAAAAATACTTGCATGATTTTTGTGGAGAAGTGATATATGTTAACAGATATATTTGTTGTCTATTAGAAAATATCATGTTGTCTGCTATTTGATAAAACATTTTAGCTTGTTTATCCTTGCTTGGTTGGTTGGTTGTTGTAGGAATATTTTTGAAAAAGTGCTGACTGTTTGTTTTCTGGTATAATCTACATTCATTTCAGTGGAGCTGGCATTTTGGGTTAATCTACATCTGCATCTGCCACTTCTGACAAAGTACATTCCTTTGCTCAGTATGCCATTCTGCAAATCTGTTGGTGTGTTTTCCCAGTGTTTGCTTGTACCCCATTAAAGTAAATGAAAACATTCAGAATGTCTCAGTTCGGTGTTCGTATTTTCAGACTCGTAATTAAGCTTGAAGCATGAAACTTTCAGATCTAAGTCTTAATTCCTGGTATCCTGAAATGAACAAAATATTTTGAGGAGTACTGTCCCATTCCACCAAATGTGTATTCTGTTTGCCTTTCTCCACATTGGTATATTTGGTTCCATTTCACTCGTGTTCAGTCACCTATGATTTAATATCAATTGAATTGTAATGGATGTCACTTCAGTGAGCTGAATAGAACCATTCTATAGTCTACAACAATGACTTCATTCCTATTTAGCATTGCTGTTCTTATCTAGGTCTTTTTATAATTCCACGCATGACAAGAACAAATATATATAGTATGGTATAGACAGAAAATATGATATGCATGGACATGTGAATTGAATGGGCATGTGTACAGTATAGTAAGGACAGCCCAAATGATATGGCATTGTCAGTATTCTATATAGTATTGTGATACAGTGTAGGTGGGTTCATGATCCGGTGAGAACAGTACACGAAATGGACAGTTATAAAGTAGGGCAAATACAGTTGCACACATTGGTGTAGACAGGTTATGAAGTGGCATGGGCAGGTGTATGATAAGTCTAAGTGACAAAGAATACACAACCTACCTGTTCATTTTCCTATCATCAGGTTGGCAAATATTTGGATTAGAGTCGAGAGTGTGGTGCTGGAAGAGCAGAGCAGATCAGGCAGCAACCAAGGAATAGGAGAATCGACATTTCGGGCAAAAGCTCTTCTGAAGGGATTATGCCTGAAACATCGACTCTCCTGCTCCTCAGATGCTGCCTGACCTGATGTGCTCTTCCAGCACCACACTCTCAACTTTAATGTCCAGGAACTGCAGTCCTCACTTCCGCCTGATATTTGGGATTAGTTATACTTCATTCTTTGCAGGTGCTGCAATGGATATTTCCGCGATTCAGATGTGTCAGATATTTTAATTTCAACAACCAACTTAAATTTTATCATGATAGTGTTAGGTTATTAGAATAGCTGTTCCATTGAATTAGCAAAAAGGTGTGTACAGGAATAGTTAAAACTCAAGTATTTAATGCCATGAGGGGGAATGAATTGAACTTTAGCAGAAGATGGAAAATGTGTCTGAGTGGACTCTCGCCAGGACAGCAGAGGAAATAGAAAAAATATATAAGGGGTCAGTTGAGGTCTGAAAGGAGAACTGTAAAACCTGTGTGAACTCCTCTGTTCATTCATACTGCACATCTGGCTTGTCTGCTCTGATTTTTCTCCTGTCAAAAATGATAAGTGGTTTCATGAAGGAATTCCTGTGTAATTACTTTGAGCTACTGAGGCAGGAACAAAGCAGAGGGTTCATTTTGAAGACTGTTTGAAAGAGTTTCCATTTGGACAATTTAATTATCAATGAAATTGAGTTTGCTCTTAGTTGGAATTGACTATACATTTGTCTTAATTTTGTTGGAATGACTCCACAGAGGCCGGTTTCTTGTCACCAAGTCACCTTTTATTCATACATGGAGGGTCCTTGACACTGATCCAGCTCCCTCAGAGGCAGTTCTCGGAGTGAATACAACTTCTGACACTCCTGTTTATATCTGTCAGCCAGGGCTCCCTGATTGGACCAGGTTAACAGCCCAAAACAGGAATCTCACATTCTATGATGTCCATCTGGCTGACCTCATTACAATCACTACACTGTATGCTAAAGTGTGTCCCATTATTGTCTGATAGTTTCTAAATTTGTTGCCCATGAAAGAATGAATAATCTCACCTCCCTAAGCAAACATATTCAGCCGTTTATTGTTCCTGGCTATTTATTGAAACTACTGGCAATCTACATGCTCTTAAACTGCATGTAGAGAAATGTTGGCTTTGCAGTCATATAAGACACTGGCTGTCCTTTCTTCCCTCTGTGGGAAATGAGAATGTAAGTTTTCAATATTGACAAAAAAGCTGCAGGCCAAGCAGACTAATAACCAAAAAGGAAACTCTGCAAATACTGGACATGTGACATAAGAACAAAATACTGGATAAATGGTGGCAGGTTAGCTTCCAAGTATCACATGCAAGCCAGCTGAGAGAAAACTCTTAAACATTGACTCACAACTTCAGAGACAGTTAAATTAGCTTCAAACAAAGTTGACAACTTTCAATCAAAACAAATAGTTCTGAATGGAGGCTTATTATTTTGGCCTCCTGTGGTGAAAGAAAGTCTCACGCATCCTATCACACGGAACATTTCCCAGCATTTGACGGATCACACTCAATCTGCTCTCTGATCCTTTAACTGTTGTTATTGCCCCATCTTCTCACGTCAGACAATGACAATGTAAAGATGGAAGCCATTTGGCTCATCGTGCCTGTGCTGGCTCTTTGGCAGAAGAATCCAATTAGTTCACCACCCCTGTTTTTTTTCCACAACCCTGTCATTCTTATCCCTTCAAATCTTTGTCAGATTCCCTTTTTCAAAGTTACTCTGAATCTGCTTCTATGCGTCACTCCTTCACCTGGTGCATTCCAGATCGCTACAAAATGATATTGCCTTCTTACCATATTTTGTTTTGCCAATTAGCTTAAATCTTGGTCCATTTAGTTTATATTAGATTGCAAACATCAAGTTACTACCATATCCACATTTTCCAGTCAGTTATTGAAGTCTATACCTCTTTGGCTAAGTTTTGTGTCAATTAAGTTCTCTCCATGAATTGGGTATTTGTCTTTGAGATGGGGAACAGAAGCTGGAATGATTTTAGTATCAAAACCTGCCTCTGGTGAGAAACTGAGTTTTAGATTTCCTTGGGGAATGAGCCTTTAATTGATTTGGAAATGGGTTTCCAATGCAATCAAAGATGGCGAGGCGGGAATGGAGGCAGATTTTCGAGTGAAAGTGATTCTCGTTGAGGCTGCTCATTGCCCTGATGGAGAAAATCTGTGACATGGCCTGCACCTGCACAATAGGGACCTGAAGGGACACAGGGAAGCCAGAGACCTGGACACAGGAAGGTGAGGAATCCTTCCTCTGTCTGGTGATAGTTGAGAAACATAAAACTTAGGAGCAGGAGTAGGCCATACAACCCTTCAAGCCAATTCCATCATTCAGTATATTCATGCCTGACCTTTTATCTGAATGCCATATTCCCACTTTCTCCCCATACCCGTCGATACCTTTAAAATTTATAAGTTCATCCATCTCTTTCTTAAATATATTCAGTGACCTGGCCTCCACATCCTTCAGTGGTAAAGAATACCATAGATTCACTTCTCTTTGAGTGAAGAAATCTTTCCTCAATCTAGTCCTCAAAGATCTATCTTATATCCTGAGACTGTGTCTTTTCTGTCTCCAGCTAGAGAAAACATCTTCCCTGCATCGAATCTGTCTCGCTCTGTTAGAATATTTTAACTTTCAATCAGAAGATCCTTTATCATCCTTCTCAAGTCTGGTAAATCCTGGCCCAAGTAAAGCAATCTCTCCTCATACTACCATCCAGAGTATTATCCTCACGAACCTTTGCCTCACTCCCTCCATGTGGGAGTGAGACCAAAATTGCACATAATACTTCAGGTGTTGTCTCACCAAGAGTCTGTATGACTGCAATAAGACATTCTGACTTCAAGCTCAAATTCTCTTGCAATATACCATTTGTCATCCTAATTGCTGTCTATATACTTTCATTGACAGGTGTACAAGGATACCCAGGTGTCTTTGTACATTAACACTTCCCAATATTAACGAGTTTTGAGAAGATTTGTACATCTGGAAATGAACCTTTCAGCTCAGCGAGCAAACCTACATCCAAAACTTCCCAATATATTGCAATTTAAATAATACCCTTTTCTGTTGTTCACACTAAAATGTAAAACTGCACATTTAATCACGTTGTACTGCAACTGCTATGAGTTTGCCCACTTGGTCAACTTGTCTAAATCACATTGAAACCTCCATATACCCTCTTAACAACTCACAACTCATCAGCAAGCTTGTAAATGCTGTATTTGGTTCCTTCATCCAGATTATATCTACATCTATATATTTGAATAGCTGAGTCCCAAGTACTGATCCTTGCAAAATTCCATGAGTCACTGTCTGGCAGTCAGAAAAAGAACCATTTGTTCACACTCTCCATTTCCTCTCTGCTAACCAATTAACATTGAACATGGAATCCCTATAGTGTGGAAACAGGCCAATTGGCCCAACTAGTGCACATTGACCCTCTGAAGAATATCCTTCCTAGACCCATCCCCTCAACCTATAACCCTACATTTCCCATGGCTAATGCACTTAACCTACACATCCTTGAACAGTATGGGCAATTTAGTCTGGACAGTTCACCTAACCTGCACATCTTTGGACTGTAGGAGGAAACTCGAGTACCTGGAGGAATTCTTGATCTATCCCAATAATTTTGTCTTATATTTATATTTTTGCTTGTAGATCCTGTGCTTAGTTTTTCCTTCATGACTGTCATCCCTCCCTTTTAGCATCAAGATGCCTTCCTCTGTCCTTCCTGTGCAGCCTACCACCCCTCCAAAGACCTTGGTTTCTCACAGTACAAGCCCCATTTCTAGTTGCAACCCTTCCTGGCGCTCAGGTAGAGTCCAAATAGATGTTCTCCAATGTGTCTCCAATGCTTGTTGCATGGCAGCACCGTGAATTGGCAACATACTTATTAATAGGCTCCTTTCTTGACCAATGATCATTGGCTGCAACTTGAACTTCAATGATATAAGCCCTTAGAACTTTGAAAAGCATTTTTACTTACTTTTAATGCTCTTCTTGCCTCATGATCTGTCCCAGACATGGTCCTCCACACTTCACCAGATCGAGTCATAGAGTCAAAGAGCACAGAAACAGACCCTTCGGTGCAACTTGTCCATGCTGACCAGATATCCCAACCCAATTTAGATCCACCTGCCAGCTCATATCACTCCAAACCCTTCCTATTCATATACCCATCCAAATGCCTTTTAAAATTTGCAATCATATTAGCCTCCACTACTTCCTCTGGCAGCTCATCCCATAGACGTACCACCCACTGAGTGAAAAAGTTGCCCGTTAGGTCTCTTTTATATCATTCCCCTCTCATCCTAAACCTATGCCCTCTAGTTCTGGACTCCCCCACCCCAGGGAAAAGACTTTGTCTATTTGTCCTATCTGTGCCCTTCATGATTTTTAAACCTCAATAAGGCACCCCTCAGCCTCTGAGGCTCCAAGGAAAACAACCCCAGCCTGTTCAGCCTCTCCCTATAGCTCAAATCCTCCAACCCTGGCAACATCCTTGTAAATCCTTTCTGAACCTTTTCAAGTTTTACAACATCCTTCCGATAGGAAGAAGACCAGATTTCTGTGCAATATTCGATCCAATGACAAGACAGACAGCTTGCTAACATGTGCCTGCTCTGGGAAAATTTGAAAAGTTATTGGAAGACAGGCTTTTATTAAGCCAGCAATGATGCTAACTGATCTCATAACTGGTGCAGGAGAACTGGGAGGTTGATACTCTCAGGCATCAGGATATTGTGAAGGACAATTTATTTTATTGGCCTGCCTTTTTTCTCAGTCCAACTGGGGCCAGGAAAATACAAGCTTATGTCAAATTTTCCATGTGTGTTATCTCTGTATTATAAATTAAAGGTTTTGTTCTGTTACTTTCTTTTCACCTGGTAGATTTTTGTACAACGCCATTTATAGAGCTATAATGTTAGCACCATGTCTCCATTTGAATTTTAAAAGCTTCAAGAAGCATTCAACATTGCTACACCTTCTGAGAAAGGATGGGTTGATTTGATTGTCTCGTAAATTTGCAAAACATCAAATCAGGAAGTTTCCTTCCCTGAAGCCACTCTTCTGCATTGCTTTGATCCTGGAAATGAACTGTACATGCAGTAAAATATATGCTTGTGTGTTCGATAATTTCACCCATGAAGCTTTTGCCAAATTCAAGCCTGGGCTGGTCAATGTCTTTGTTCAGTGAAGTGGTGGGTGTGTGAAATAGCTGTACATTGAATTGTGAAAAACATCCAGCTGTATGATAGTAGACATAGAGTGCAGTGGGACTGAAGAGATAGAAAGAGAACCCCTTTTAAACTGTTGCTGGCAGTGATGAAAGTGCTCTGGGGTTTGAATTAATCATGTCACACAATTGTATTGATTGAACAGTTCTTTTCCAGAAATACGTTGTTATAGTTAGGTTAAATAGGCAGTGCTGATGGTAAAGCAAAATCTTTGATTTCACCTCTTATTGGTCCTGTGAAATATACTTCAGAATATGTTAACTAACTGCTTCAAAGCCACCTCAGCTATCACTAGGGTCTCAGCTTGATTCTTCTTGTGTATGTATATGAAAGGTTTATATTGTTTATGTATATGATAGGTTTATATTGTTTATGTATATGATAGGTTTATATTGTTTATGTATATGATAGGTTTATATTGATTGAGTACCATAAGCACTGCCCACTTGAGATGATGTCATGAAGGCCAGAAGGGGGAGCAATGAAGGATCTTCAAGGAGATAGTCCTAAGACTAGATCCTCCTAACAGACTCTGTAATAATATTTATTATATCCTTGTAACATGTAAAAAGTTGTAGAGATATAATAAATTATGTACATTTACAACAGCAAGCTCTTCTGGCTGGATCAGGAACTGGCTATCCTGATCCATAATCGACCATGTAGATGCTTGAAAATCATACTCCTCAAACACATTGGTGACAACAATCCTGTTGTTGATTTTAATCCTCAGTATAGTCTGAATAAGTTCATCCATTCAGGTTCACTGATCTGAAAACAGAGTGTGCTCACCTGTTTTGCCCAGCCTTCATTGCATTTTCGTTTCAGATTTCCTTGCCATATTTGCAATGTAGCTATCTCCATCTCAGTGTCTGGGGATTTGCTTGGCCAATAAAAAACATTATTTAGAGTCACTTGATTCACCAACTTAATTACAACTTTCTTTTTGTGGAAGTTCTCACTGACAAAATGCATGGTGGAGGTTGGAAAGGAAAACAAGATTAAACACTTCATTATTTTAAGAAAGAGAAAGAAATCTGAATGGCTTTGGAATGGACTGGTTACAGTGGATGGAAAAAATGATCAAACTTAAATTGCCATAAAAATAGGAGAGAGAGAGATTGGCAAGAACTGAACATGCAGGGAGTTGGAACATTATATGTTCATCCTTTCTATTTCTTTATCTATTATTCATATTTCTATAACTCCAATCCTCTGAGAGTTAAACCTCAAATATTGTGTTACTCTGTTACTCTATCTTGCACACTCTGAATTTCCTTTTGTCTAACATTGACAGATATTCCTTCAGCTATCTGAAACTTATAACTCTAGAATTTACTTCCTGACCTCTGAATCTATATCTCTCTTTCCCCAGTGGAAGTGGCCATTTCATAATTGACCCCCTTGTGTGTTATGTAGGTTGGGTCAATCAAGGGTGCCATGATTATTTCTCATTGATCAGATTTCTACTTACTCATTAAAATTTAAATCTCTGTTTAATAGTTGTTGAATATCAAGCATTTCCAAAGAGAACGCATATTTTACCACTTCCATTTCAGTGGAAGTGAACAGTTCCTTGCCCAGCCCCTACTTACCTTCAAATGAACTGGCATTCTTTGAAACCTCGCCCCAGTAACTGTTCTCCCATTTCTAAGGGCAGCATGACACCATCCAGTAAGCTGTTGCACATCCTGAATTCCAACTATATACTCTTTGCACCATTACATACTACACGATCCTTACCCAGCTGATTCCCCATACTCAGTGACTTCCCAAACCACACTGTTCTGTACTCTGATGCATAATTTCTAAATGAGACTATAACTGCCAGGAGCCCGCAGTGATCTGACGAGATACTTGCTCAAGTATATGAAGTGCTGTATGCCCCGATCTGTCCTTCTGTGCCACTGAAGCAGCGCCCTCTGCCAACACTGTGCAACTTTGACTCAGTTAATAGATGAAAATCTGGCCAATCTGGGATTAGTGCCCAAGCTAAATGCTGCACCCGAGAATCCACTTCCTTATCCTCCTCGTAGGATTCGAATTGTGCATCTAGTGGTGAATATCTGCTGGCCCATTTCCAGTAATCAGCCTCTCCCATAGGGCAGGGTGTTATCCATATGCTGAAATCAGCTACTTTTTCATCATTTTGCATTGATTATTATAACTGTGAGAGACCTCATCTTAACATTCGTTCTCCCCTGCTTAAAGTCATAGAATTATCATATATCTTCTCAAAATTGCATTTCAAAAAGATCAACAGACTGTGAATGTAAAATGGAATGTGCTGTCTGCATTATGTAAGTCTTAAAACAGAGACACAAATGCTGTCTAGAAATAAGTATATATTTCTGGAGACTGTTTGACCAGCCAGACTCTCACAGGGACATCTGAAATCCCCTCATCTGTGAAACCATAAGTATGTTTACAGATATATAATGGTCACTACAAGTGGTTCTCAGGACCAAACTGTTTATCTGTAAGTCTGAAACGGTAATGAAATCCTAGTGAACGCCAGCTAGTCATTTGATTTAAAATGTTACAATGCTGTAATGAGCAGAGGTGGTTAAAACCTGGACAGAGTTGAATAACTTCTGTTGGTTTTCCCTATTTTGTTGTTCGCTTGTTCTAATTGTTTTCATGTCATGACAGTGAGACAGAGCTCTGTGGGAAGTAATATCTCGGCAACAGATTAATTTAAGTCTGTAAGATCCAATTTCTTAAAAATTCAAATAGGCTTGAGGATCTTGGACGCTGTTTTTCAATCAGTTTAAAATATTTGGAAGTCAATTCTATTATTGACCAGAGCCTGTTGCAATCTTGAATGCACTGCCTGAAGGGGCAGTTGAAGGAAATTTAATGACAACTCTCAAAATTGAACTGGATATCTTTGAAAAAAAAGAAAATTGCAGGAGAATTGAGAAAGAGCAAACTAGGCCTAATGGTTCCTTCTAATCTGATTAATTGTATAATATGTCAATGTAGCTCATTGTTACAAGCATTTACTTTTATTTCTTTCTCTGCTATGTATCTATTTAGCTTCCCCATCAATGTTATTCACCTCAATAACTCTGTACACTCCCTTCATGTTACACTGGAGCATCAGCCTAGATTGTGTACTTGTGTTACTGGAGTGGAACTTGACCTGTAAAAGGTAAAGTCACTACAGTCTCACTGGAAGAGAGAGTCAAGTGATAGTAGTTTTAGCTGAGGGTCCCCATGCCTCAGGTCAGGGGAGTGGTTGAGAAGGGAAGTCCTTCATGGTAATCTTAGTCAGTGCATGAATTGAACCCACTCTATTGGTATCATTCTGCATCACAAACCAGCTATCCAAACAACTGAGCTAACTGATCCCCTACTAAGGCAAAAATGCTGGAAATCTGAAACAAGTGTGGAATGAGCTGCCAGAGGAAGTGGTGGAGGCAAGTACAATTGCAACATTTAAAAGGCATCTGGATGGGTATATGAATAGGAAGGGTTTGGAGGGATATGGTGCTGGCAGGCGGGACTAGATTGGGTCGGGATATCTGGTTGGCATGGGCGGGTTGGACACAAGGGTTTGTTTCTGTGCTCTACATCTGTATGACTATGACTCTAAGTAGTGAGAATGCTAGAGAAACGTAGCAGGTTCGGCAAAAAGATGGACAGAGAAACAGATTTAACATTTCTAATCTGGTATGACTTCCTCAGAACTGAAGAAGTCATACTGGACTCAAAACGTTAACCAGCTGAGTTTCTCCAGTATTCTCTGTGTTTGTTTCAACTATAATCCTTTGACTCAGAGGCACATTTACTTCTGCTGAATCACGTGTGCTGGTGGATTTGGGAATTATTAGAGCTTATGTAAATGGGAGATGAAAGTGGAAACCTTATTGAGGCAAAATAATGTCATAGAGTCATAGAGATGTACAGCATGGAAACAGACCCTTCAGTTCAATCCGTCCATGCCAAACAGATGTTCCAACCCAATCTAGTCCCACCTGCCAGCACCCAGCCCATATCCATTCAAACTCTTCCTATTCATATACCCATCCAGATGCCTTTTAAATGGTTGAAATTTACAGAATACTGAGAGGCCTGAATAGAGTGAACGTTGAGACAATGTTTTCACAAATAGGAGAGACGAGGACCCAAGGACACGGGCTCAGGGTAAAGGGATGACCATTGGTCAGGCCAGACCCTCTCAAAACATTTCAAGAAGGTAGCCCAGACCCTAACTTTACTAGTTGTTTTGTACATGGAGTTCAATGCAGCTAAATGTGAGGTGATGCACTTTGGGAAGAATAACAGGAAGGCAGAGTACTGGGTCAATGGAAAGATTCTTGGTAGTGTGGATGTGCAGAGGGATCTTAGAGTCCATGTGCATATATCCCTGAAAGTTGGCACCCAGATGGATAGTGCTGTGAAGAAGGCATACGGTGTGTTAGGTTTCATTGGTAGCGGGATTGAGTTCCAGAACTGCAACATCATGCTGCAACTATACAAAACGCTGGTGTGGCCACACTTGGAATATTGTGTACAGTTCTGGTTGCCCCATTACAGAAAGGATGTGGAAGCATTGGAAAAGGTGCAGAGGAGATTTACCAGGATGTTGCCTGGTCTGGGGGGAAGGTCTTTTGAAGAAAGGCTGAGAGACTTGGGTCAGTTCTCATTGAAAAGAAGAAGGCTAAGGGGGGATTTGATAGAGACATACAAGATGACCAGAGGATTAGATAGGGTAGACAGTGAAAGACTTTTTCCGAGGATGATGACGTCAGCTTGTACGAGAGGGCATAACTACAAATTGAAGGGTGATAGATTTAAGACAGATGTCAGAGGAAAGTTCTTTACACAGAGAGTGGTAAGGGCGTGGAATGCCCTACCTGCTAATGTAGTCAACTCTGCCACATTAGGGAGATTTAAACAATCCTTGGAAAAGCACATGGATGATTTTGGCATAGTGTAGGGGGACAAGCTGAGAATAGTTCACAGGTTGGCGCAACATTGAAGGCCGAAGGGCCTGTACTACGTTGTATACTTCTATGTTCTATGTCCTATGTTCTATAAGGTGGATATTCCAGGAGTGATGCAGCTGGTCAAACCACTCAGTTTTAAACAAAATGGAATTTAGTTGCACACGGACAAAAGAAATCTGAACTTAGAATAACACAACTATATGAAAAACAAAACAACTCTATCTTAATGATGCTGTTCCAAATACTTGCAATGTTCCCATAAGCATCCTTTTGGCAAAGAAATGGTAAAATCAAACACGGGTTCTGATCGAAGAGATGTTGGAGGGAGAGAGAGAGCAAGAGAGAAACAATCAGCCTGGAGCTGTTTCTTTGACCATCAACTTCAAAAAAGCTTGCTAAAACCAAACCAAACCAAACCCTGACCTGGGAGAACTGGCCACTCCCCTTTCATTGTACAAATGTTTAAAAAAAACACTTAAAAACTCTTCAAGTAGATAAACCCAGATATATTGGTACTCCTGCCTTTACAACCCCTCTGAGAAAAAAAACAAGGAAAACATAACCTTCTTAAAGGAGCATCATCACCACACCCTTTAGAACTGAGATGAGGAGGAATTTCTTCAGCTAGAGGGTGGTTAATCGGTGGAATTTATTGCTTCAGAGGTCTATGAAGGCCAAGTGTATTGAGTGTATTTAATACAGAGATAGATGGGTTCTTGATTGGTAAGGTGATCAACGGTTACAGGGAGAAGGTAGGAGAATGGGGTTGAGAAATCTATCAGCTATTATCGAATGACAGCACAGAATTGATAGGCCAAATGGCCTAATTCTGCTCATATATCTTATGATATTACCTTATGGCCTTAAACATGCCTCATTGTAGACACACTTCAATCAATGGTAGTGCTGTATCACCTTAGTTTTGTTCCTCAACCCCAATAATGCCTCTTCCTAAATCGTTAATGATCATATAAAATTGGTGTATTACTGTACTTAAAATTAAAGACAAAATATATTACTTCAGAATTGCATATTTGTGTCTTGATCTCTTATCTGTTCAATTTTGCTTTGCTTGAAGATAACACTCATTCTTGAAATAGCTTGAGTAAATGCTGGCTGTACTCAACATATCAGACTGTATCCTTCCAGAAAGAAATAAAATTAACCCTCACTTGTGACTTTTCGCAGCATGTTATATCTGGTGTTGACTTCCTGGAAGTGACACAATAATTTCTTTGTCACTTTGTTGAAAACATCCTACTTATTTAGAAAGAAGTGCATCTCTGACTTGCAAAAGAACAATTAATAGGAGATTTGTTAGCCTAGTAATTAAAATAAACATACTTCAGTGGAAACAACTATTAAAAAATTGTATTTTGCAGGCAATTAAATTAAGTGCACGGAACACTACTGTAGATGGCTTATTTCACCTCCAACAAGCACTACAGATCATTTTCTGGCTTTGAGATGACTCTGTTTGATAATCACACACAAATGATTAACATTTTCTTATCTATCATTTCAGCAGAAGCATTGACCTTGAACAATTCTACTAAAATATCAGGCCAAAGAATTTAATTTGAAGATGTTAAAAATTCATTGCTATCCCATAAAGTATCATTTACAGACCCAAGTGTTTGTGACTTAATATAGCATTTGAGTTAGTTTGTTCCAATCCTAGTTAATACTGCACATGTCAGTTGTCACAGTGGAAGTTGTAATAGATCCCTCTTTCCATCTAGAATGAATACAATATGTGGCGCTGGGTGTAATGTATTGAACATGTTGTATCAGCAGCTTGTAGTTGGCTGGCTGGCAGAAAAGGGTATTAGAATGGCAGGAGGTCACATCGAAGGACTTGTGGGATAAATCATTACAGGTTGGTGGTGGTAATAGTAAATAGTTAGGAGGGTTTGGATGTGATTGGGAGGTTGGAGGAGGAGACCAGTAATGGGTCAAGGCCTCAGCTTCTACCAGCCCTATGACACTGGAAATGAATTGAAACACTTACCTCTTCATGATCCATGACCTCTGTCCAGACAAACCCAGCAAGGGTGGCAAAACTGTTAGCACCCATATCCTTAGGCCTCCATCAAATCTAAAATATTAAATTCCACTTTGTTCTCTATTTGTTTATTTAGTATGGGGTTAACTGTCCTGCCCATGATAGAAGGCAACTAAGTCTGAGAAGGTATGTGACTACTCACCCACTTGTTTTCCATCGGTGTACTGCTAACAAAGCAAGGGATGATCAGCACAGAGGCAACATTGACATGGAATGGAGATAAATAGTGATGAGAATATTGCTTTTTTCAAGGCAAGAATGTCTTTAAACACATGATTGTGCAAATGGTATGACTCAGTGTATGGGTTGATTCAATTCAGAATCCATGTAGATGAAAGTTTGTCAGTTTAAGAAGTCCAACATGGTTGCTAGTTTACTATGATAAACCATAGGTTTCATTGATCACCTCAGGAAGGAATTTCCTTTCCGGTACACTTTCTGAAGAGCAATGCAAGCTCAGTTGGTTGGATAGCAGGTTTGTGTTGCAATGATGCCAACTGCGTGGGTTCAATCCCCATTCCTGCATATGCTGAGGATGTCATGAACTCTGTAGGGATTCTATGATTCGAGGATTCTTCTATGAAGCACACTCCTTCATCTTAAGTCATCTCTCTCTCTAATGAGAGAGCAGTGCTTTGGTCTGGTAGGGATTTACTTTGATAGCTGTCAAGATGAGACCAGCATGGATCA
This sequence comes from Chiloscyllium plagiosum, assembly GCF_037043375.1. NCBI lineage: Eukaryota > Metazoa > Chordata > Chondrichthyes > Orectolobiformes > Hemiscylliidae > Chiloscyllium > Chiloscyllium plagiosum. The sequence continues at coordinate 37,337,064 of NW_028270172.1, read as the reverse complement.
ATAGGTTTGAATGAAGTGGGATATTAAAAACCAATCCTGAGATTCAAACTCCGTTTCTCAGGTCTCAGTACCTCACGTTTACAATTTGATTTATCTTTGGACATCTGTGAGTTGCTTCATAGACCTGTGTCCAAATTCAAAATGATTTTGACACGTCTGGAGATTTTAAATAGATCTGATCTGGGAAGGCTTTTCTTAGAAAACTTAAGTGACATTTTAAATCAGCCTTCCCATTAAACTTGATCTTGCTGACTGTCTCTGTCTCTCAAGCTTCAGCATAATTAGATTTTTAAATTTGTATTTGGGATTTATCTTACTGCTTTGTGACTCTAGAGAAATATAACACTGACTAAAACCTAAATGAAAATACTAAGGAGTTACCTAGGTTTTGAATGGCTGATTTTGAAGGCTTGAGGGCTTATGGTATGCTCTTGAACTTCCCTGAAGTCAGGCATTGTGAGCCATTTAAATCTGGCATAATCTTATCATTATTTATTTTGAACCAACCTATTCCAGGATAAAGATACACATTTGATTAGCAGCTCACCAACCTGTGTACCCCACAACTGCTGGAAGCTCTGTGGCTTCTGAAGCCCCACATCTTCTACCACACCTCCCAAATCTATAAAATCTATCATCAGAAAAGACTAGGGAAGCCAGTGAATAGGAATGAGCATTTCTTCATCTTCAGTTCATCAACAGGAGACTCAGTTTCATGCTTACAATTAGTAAAATCAAGCACATCTCATTCAATATATTACCATGTAATTGTTGTTCAGCTCTAAGTGATACTATACTCAGGGAAGGGTGCTTTGCAAACTATTTTTATTCAGTGATGCAAAATAACACAGAAAAAGTTTTTTATGTGTTAAATACAAATGCTGTGTTGATGTGTTGATATATATTAATGTGATTATTCCATTATCTTGGCAATTCCCCCCACACCCCCACAACTTCTGCAGTAAACTTTTGCCAAATGATTTTTTGTGAAGGCTGTGCACCTTGAGGATAATGTGTGATAAATATTAGCACTTTCTTTATTGGCACAGACAGCTCTCCAGTTGGCCGATGTACTGCAGCCATGTGGTGGGGTCCTGAACTTCTGTGTGTTCTCAGTGGGAGGTGCCAAGCAAAGGCCTGACAGTTTCCCGCGAGGAACGGGGCGTGGGGAAACAAAATCTGTTCCTTGTTGGAGAGAGTGTCTACTGCAGGGGTGGTGCAGATTGCAATCAGACATTTGTCAGTATGAGATGACTTCATCCGGACAGCTGAAAGTGCCGAGGCAGTAAATAGTGGAGATGGAAAAATAGTAGAGTCATTATACATATTTAGTTTTTTTCTTATCTTTAAGTGAAAGCATCTTCTAAGTACAATTAGTTCATATAATTGAAAATGAATTCTGCAAAGCATAATATTTGGAAAATGGAGTAATGGGTAAATGTTATCACTGTGGAGATAGGGTGAAAACCTGTGTGGTCTGTTTCAGCACTGCCAATGTGACACAGTAATATAAGTGTTCTTGTTGCCCAGGCTCTAAAGAAAAAAAATGTCATGTTTCTCCATGTTTATGTGTGTCATTTAATGAAACCCATAGCAGGGATAATATTTCCAGCATTCTTCATGGAGGTCTGTGTGACATAATGATTTCCACTCATGAGGCTGGCCACATCACTGTAGTGGAAGTAACAATCAGATCAGACAGACCTCCATGAAATATTTTTCCTTATTAAGATTGTATTGCTGTTCAAACTGATGAAAAAATACCTATCAAAAATTAATTGATAATTATTAACAACTTGCAATAATAAAGCACTTGTAACTTAACATCTCTAGGTACTTTGCGAGAAACATAACAAGCAAAGTTTGACACTGAGCCAGTAAGGCAATGTGAGGACATGCGACCAAACGCTGGCGAAAGAGTTAAGCTTTAAGGAGCATTTTCAAAGACGAGAGAGAGAGAGAGAGAGAAAAGTGGAGAGGTTTAGGGAATGAATATCTGAAATTGGGGCTGAGGCAGTTGAAGACGTGGCTGTAAATGGAGGAGTGATTACAATCTAGGATGTGCAAAAAGCCAGTATTGCAAGAATGTAGAGATCTAAGATGGTTGCAGGGACATAGGACATTACTGAGATGGAAAGGATGAGGCAACAGAGTAACCTGAAAATAAGGAAAGGAATTTTAAAACTAAACTATTGCTGGATTGAGACTCAATGTAAGTCAGGAGATATAGCGGTGATGGGTGAATGGGACCTTGCGTGAATAATTATACACACTTTAAAAAGTTTTAAACACCTTTATTACTTGAGAGAGCTAATGATGCTTAAATAACAATAGATATATGATGTATATGGATAAGACTCGGCCTGTTCCACTGTTTAATGTAACAAAGATCCGAATATTTTGTTCACTGTAGTGTTAAACATGCTGTCAGAGAAAATTGCTGAAGACAGAGTGTATTTCCCAAGGACTGGAGACACAATGACTTGATTAGTTGCCTTGAACTACTCTATTGCACCTCTTGATGGTGAGGTTCAGGATACTGCCAGTCAACTTGGAGATACTCAATAATCAGGAGCCAGAGAATGTTCACAGCACTTAAACTGCTCTTAAATCCAAGCCTTCTTCAGTAGGACACTCTAGACTTCTCAGCCGGGCAGCATCAAGACTGGTTTGATATGAATGACTAGGAGGTTTAGGAGCTAGCTACTAACTTACAAGCACAGGTGTTCATGAACTGGAAGCACCATTAAGACCTGAGGAGAAGGCTCTAATCAGTCTGGAACTTGAATACTGTGAACAGTTTCTGTCTCTTATTCTAAAGGTATCTGTCATTGGGGGCTTCCAGAGAAGGTTTGCTGGACTGCTGCTGGTATGGAGAGATTTTCTTATGAAGCGAGGTTGAGCAGGTTGGGTTTGTGCTCACTGGAATTTAGAAGAATAGGAGGAAGCCTTATTAAAACAGAAGATGCTTAGAGGGGTTAACAGAGATATTACAGCAAAGAAGGTACCTCAGAGTACAATAGGATCTTGATCAGATGGGTCAATGGGCTGAGTGGCAGATGGAGTTTAATTTAGATAAATGTGAGGTGCTGCATTTTGGAAAGGCAAATCAGGGCAGGACTTATACACTTAATGGTAAGGTCCTGGGGAGTAGTGCTGAACAAAGAGACCTTGGAGTGCAGGTTCATAGTTCCTTGCAAGTAGAGATGCAGGTAGTTGGATAGTGAAGAAGGTGTTTGGTATGCTTTCCTTTATTGGTCAGAACATTGAGTATAGGGGTTGGGAGGTTATGTTGCGGCTGTACAGGACATTGGTTAGGCCATTTTTGGAATATTATGTGTAATTCTCGTCTCCCTCCTTTTGGAAGGATGTTGTGAGGATATCAGAAAAGATTGATAAAGATGTTGCCAGGGTTGGAGAATTTGAGCTATTGAGAGGCTGAAAAGGGTAGGGCTGTTTTCCCTGGAGCATTGGAGGCTATGGGGTGACCATATAGTGGTTTATAAAATCATGAGAGGTATGGATCAGGTAAATAGACAAGACCTTTTCCCTGGGGTGGGGGAATCCAGAAGTAGAGGGCATAGGTTTAGGGTGAGAGGGGAAAAATTTAAAAGGGACCTAAGGGGCAACTTGTTCACACAGAGGGTAGTATGCGTATGGAATGAGCTGCCAGAGTAAGTGGTGGAGGCTGGTGCAATTGCAACATTTAAGAAGCATCTGGATGGGTATATGTATAGTGAGGGTTCAGAGGGATGGGGCTAAGTGGTGCTAAATGAGGCTAGATTAGGTTAGGATATATGGTCAGCATGGACGAGTTGGACCGAAGGGTTTGTTTCTGTGCTGTACATCTCTATGACTCTATGTGGAGAGGTTGTTTCCCCTTATGGGAGGTCTAGGACCAGAGAGCATAATCTCTAAGTAAGGAGTTGCTCATTTAAGGCAGCGATGAGGAGGAATATTTTTCTCTCAGGGAGTAGTGAATTTGTGGAATTCTTTGCCACAGAGGGCTGGCAAGATTGGGGTGTTAAGTACATTCAAACCTGAGACAGACTGTTAATCAGTAAGGGAATCAAATGTAATGTGGATAAGGCAAGAAAATGGAATTGAGGATTATCAGATCAGCTACTATCTTGAATGGCAGTGGTTATTGAATGGACCAAATGACCTTCCTCTACCATCTTATGGTCTTATGGTTCTATTCAAATTGGACATTTCAGACTAGAAAGGTCTTACCTGCAATAACTGATCTGAACTAATCTCAGATTATAGTAGTGTTTGGATGTATTCCTGGCTATCCCATGACATAACCTCTTTCCTCTGACTTCCATGCCTCCATACTCTGCTCGTTGGTACTACTGATGTACAACTTCCATAGCTAAGTGGAATGCATTTAGACTTTCCAATACCTGGTTGGATGATTCCTCCATTCCTGGAGAGGTCTGGTGAGTTCGAAATGCTTATTGCCTTACGTTTCCGACAAAACACCTCGGATTGTATAATGGAAAGGATTTTCTCTCATTATTGCAATTCATCGACTTCTTCTGGAGATGGGTGAATGTGAGGGAGGCTTGCATAGAGTTAGACCTGAGTTACTATGCCATCGATTTGTCTACATGTTGCTGCATGACTTATATCTGAAGACAGAGCTTATTAATCGGAACACTTGCTTCTTCAGGTGGAACTGCTTCCCAGCTAAAAAGCAGCTTCAAGAGATAAGGAGAACGTTCTAGTTAAAGACGAATGCAATTCCGATGGTAAATATTGTCGATGAATGTTATCCTGTTTCCGTCTCGCGGATACTTTTGCCTAAGGCCAAGAAGAACTTTTGCTAAAACAGCAAAAACACTTGGCAGAGATTGACTAGGTTTTCAAATTCATGTTGTACGGGAGCCAAATACACTGAGAAAAGTCTTGGGATGTGGATACAGTCCAAGGGGATCCCCCTGGCGAATGTCCATTGTACTATTTGTTTGAGTAAGTTGATCAGTTTATTGGAGCCATTCAGAGGAACCTGTAAAACATAATGATATTTAGGTAGGCTTTTCAGTGAGAAAAATCTAGAAATACATGATGCATAATGATAGGGCAATCTTTACCTGTTCTTTCAAACCTGAAACCTCTTGCATTCTTCCATTGTCATTCTTGTCCCATAGTTGGAAGTCTGATACAGTTTACTTTCGAAACTTAATTTCATAGTTTTGGGGTAAAGTTTGGAGATGATTAGTAGTTGTGCCCAATTAGAAAGGCAGAAAGACCTTAAATTGCAGTCCCACCTAAAATCTACAAACTTTGTATGGTGAAGCAGTGTGAGAGCAAAGCTGACCCACGTGGAGTGGTGGGATTGTGGGGTGGCTTGGTTCCACAGTGATTCGAACTCAGACACACATTGCCAAGTTCCATTTGCCAAATGCTACAGTCTAATTACCAAATGCTACAGTCAATTGTAATGGGCCTTACGTCACATTGTAACTCTAAAGGCACTAAATAAATGCAGGCTGTTGTTGCAGCTATGCTGAAGTAATATTGATCTTTGGCAGTGGGCCAAACTAGGAGCAGCAAACCGATAGTTCATTTTACACTTGTTCGAAAATGCAGCAAAAATTGTCATGTTCCATTTGAATCTGTTTTTAACTCTTCGTAAGTATATACTGTCCACATGGATGAGAATTGTGCTTGGGTTGGTGTGGTGTGAGACTGCTAGAAGCATCCAACATTACTGAGGCATGCCTTGCTCATCCACCTCCTTGAACTGCTCATATGAAGCCAGAATTGTGGTATCAATTCTATTGTATAACAGGGGAATTAGTCATGTATTACAAATTAGTCACTGCTGAGTGCCAAGATAGAATCCTATGAAATGAATAACAACAGCAAGTCTGCTTTCAAGCATTCATGCACATATCATGCATGAGCTTTTTCAGAAGCAAAACATGAATTTATCATGCCATAGTTACACTGCCCGCCTTTCTTAGTCCTTTTCATTCATTCTTGGTCATTTTCAATAGTCCGAATGATCAAGCATGATTCTAGGAGGAATGTTTTCTGTCTCCTCAAATGTAGGGATACGTGCTTACCCTCTTCAGAACTTTTTCAGGATAAGGGAGAGTGCAGCTAACACATTTGTTGATGTAATTCCTTGACAGATGCAGCATTTCATTGTGAAAGCTGGAAAAGATGCGCTGCACTACGAGGTTAACCAGACAAGATGTAAATTAATGACTAGAGTTGCAATGCTCCTACTAGGAACCTTAGTGTGTGTCTGCTACAGGAAAACATGGTTTTGCTTTGGGACCAGAAATGTTCAAAGGCTGTGTGGTGCCCATAGATTGACAGTTATATTCCAGATTGGAATATTACAACAGACTATGGCTAATATGTATGCCCACTTCTCCTAAATTGTGAAATTAAGTGGAGCTCTCTAATTGTATGGATAGTATGGCAGGATCCAAGGATTATGTTAGAGTGTTTAGCAGTCTTAATTAGAGCAATAATTTAAAAAATTGTTTCTCTATGCATTGCAGCTCAAAGGGAATGAATTATCCTCAATGACTTCGTTTACAGTGAGTTGGATGATATATCTAACAAGAACTGAAGGCAAGAATGCTATAGCATGTAATATGCAGCGTATTAATGTGCTGCCAAGTTGGAACATCAGCCCTTTAAGTTCATGAAGTATAATTGTCAAATATACACAGCTTCTGGCCAACTAAGGTTTAACTTTTGATTGGTGAGGGATCTTTGCAAATTAGGACAAATTTGTCAATTTCAGGCTCCAGGTCAAAAAAACCAACAATGATGCTGGAATTATATTTTTACAATTGGTTTTCATCTGAGACAAAATGTGCTGTCAGACATGGGGTGAATATGTCCAAGGTGCAAGCTTTTTTATTTTTTTTATATATATAATTCTTCCACAGCTAAGTCTAAATTCAAATCAAATGTGCACAGCTGCAATATCCCCCCAAACCATAGAATGTAAAGGAAGGGCAGTTCCACCTAGCGTTGGGAGGACTCTAAGGTCGTGCAGTCTATGAGGTGTACATAATAATACACACGTGACCAAGATGGGATTGAGTCATCACAGATTTGACAACACATGAAATAAATATGCATAAGATGCAAAAATATGTGCAAAAACATTCTAATAAGTGCATGGTATTCTGATAGGCTGGCCAGTCCAATCACCAGTCAACTTGGTCCAAAGTTCTTAACATCAACCACTTCCTTTAGTAACGGCATCACTGACCTAACGTCTGATAAGAATGGTGATTGTATAATTACAAATGTTGTGTGGTATGTGTGAACAGCCAATTTCATTTCTACTGCATGATAATGTCTCACTTTCCACATCAAAATTAAGGAAAAAAGTAAAGTCACTGTCGTCTTACCCAACCATAGAGCAGTTCTCTCTCATTAGAGAGGGAGAGCTGGTGGCGGTTTACCCTGAAGGACACCACACCTAAGAAGAGGGGAAATTTTGAGAAGGGGAAACACTCATGGTAACCTTAGCTTGTGCAGGAATTGAACCCATGCTGTTGGCATCACTCTGCGTCACAAACCAGCCACCCAGCCAACTGACCCCCAAAGTTGTGAAATAAGTCACTCTAGAATGTCTAAGTTTCTTGCTCAAGCATTGCTGACATACCCTTACTCTTGGTTTTGCAGCTGGTGGGAGGTATTGAGAAGTCTTCATTCCTTGCTCCTGTTTTGTTTGAATATTATCCTTAATTTGTAAAATGCAATAAAACCTATTACATGATTATTCCTAATAAATTAATGGTAATTGTTTGGTTTTAAAGTTTTATGTATTTTGGATTGAAAGGAATTTTTGTAGCATTAGTCTAATTGACTACTGAGTTGCATTTGAATATTTTAAGGTTGTTTCTTCAAGCTAAGTTTATGGTACTATTTGCAAATATTGTTGCTAATAATGTAATCCAGAGTTGCTCGCTATCTCTTTTTGTGCAGACGGTCTCATCACTGGCTGGGGAACAGATTCCTCATTGCACAAAGCATTAATGGCAGTTGAAAAAAGGCATAGATGAAGCAATCTGTTACTGTGCAAAGAAGACACCCTAAATAATGTGTTAGAAACAAATGTGTGGTATAACATTGCATAGCTTGTAAGCACAATTAATCTGACTTGTAAATGGTAAAAGTAAATCATTAGGCATTTAATAATAAGTCTGAATTGTATGGAATTAAATATTTCAGATACTTGAGGAAAACCCTCAAAGTTTCAGTACCTGAAACCGGACAAAGCACTGAGGGGAGTCCACATCTGCCAAGTACTCTTGTCTGTTGAATCAAGCAAGTTTACTGTTTGCATTTATAAAGTAGTACCATGACCTCAGGATGTCCTAAAGTGTTTTATAGGTAAAGAATAACTTTTGAAGTAAAGTTACTGTTCTAATGTGAGAAACAAAACAGTCACATTGGGCACACTAATTTCCCACAAGCCATATCACCTGTTTTGATTAATCAATGTTGCTTGAAGGGTTAATGTTAGCGAGAATACTGGGGAAAATGTCATTCTCTTCAATAGTGCCATGAAAACTTGTCCATTCACCTGCGAGGTCAGAATGAACCTAAGTTTAGTGTGTCATTGAAATCTCTACTTCTGCTGCACTGGTGTTTCAAAATAAATTTTACCCACCACCTTCTGACTCAGAAACAGGAGTAATACCAACTAAGCCATAGCTAACACAAGGAATAACCATAAACATGATATTGGTGAGCAGTGGATTCTTGGATACATTAAATACTTTATAAAATAAAGGGATTGAACGATATTGTGAGTTGGTGGGTGCCCCTCATTCTCATCCTATTTATAAATATCTAAATGACTTGGACCCACCAGTGATGTAAAATGTTTCAACGTCTCCACAGGATATCCAAAGTCCAAGATAGGTTGTTGAGTATCTAGACATTTTCAAATCCACTGATTGGATTTCCTTTAAGGACAATTTTGTACTAATTGTGGTTTCATTTGTAACTTCCTGTTTATGTCTGATTTCTCTTGTGCTTGTTTTTTTTAAAGTGAAATGGTCATTTTGGATGTGTAAAATTATACTGTGGTGCTACAGAAGAAAAGCAAATTTCAATCCACTGCCTAATTGTAACATATAATTAGTAATTAACTACGACGCCCCTGTGGGGAACGGCCTGTCTGTGCTTATGAAGATTACATAATGCAAAGCCCAGCGAATGTGAAATTTGACTTAATTTTGCTTTAGACTCAAATTCCAATGAATATGACATATTAAGGATAAATGCCTGGATGTGAAGCTTTCTGAATTCTTTGTCCAGAATCTGACACTAAATGGATGCAAGCTCCTCAATGCTGTCAGCGAATTAGGAAGTCTTCTCGTTAGTTGGCTATTGGAATTTGGGCATAATATGATCGTTGACATGCTCTGACTTTGTAAGCATCAGCCCTCTTGTGATGCAAAATTGTCCAATAACATCCTGATTTCCAACTCCCTGGGGATACTGCAGATAACCTTGCAGGATGAGCGTGTGCAGTTCTAGGGACTAGATGGCTTGACCTTGGACTACACTTTGACTACCTTGAAGAAGTTCTCCTCCTCTTGATTTCAACCTTACTGCGAAACCTCTTCCAAAGATGCCTTCCATGAAGAAGTTCTCCTCCTCTCCCCCACCTTATCCCAGTCCCAAGCTTCCAACTCGGCACCAGCCTCTTGACCTGTCCATTGTCTTTCCCATCTATCTGCTCCACCCTCCTCTCTAAGCTATCACCTTCTCCCCTACCTACACCTACCTATCGATACCTATCTCAGCGATAGCCCCACCCCCTCCCATTTATCTTCCAGCCCCTCCCACGAGCCTCATTCCTGATGAAGGGCTTATGCCTGAAACGTCGATTCTTCAGCTCCTTGGATGCTGCCTGACCTGCTGTGCTTTTCTGGCACCACATTCTCGACTCTGATCTCCAGCATCTGCAGTTCTCACTTTCTCCATGAACAGCAGCAGTCAGGAATGACTGGCTGACAGGCAACAGCAACAAGATCCATGGAAGTATGAATGCTGCCATGCTGAGGGAGGAAAGCAGATTTGTGTTCCATTCTCTTATGGCTCTGCCTTAGTAATATTAGTGATTTGCTGGTATCTATAGCTATAATGGCAATGGTATGGGCCTGCATAGTACCAAGTGTGTAAAGGATTAGAGTCCATATACACAGATTGTGAAGGTAGCAGAACAAATAGATAACATAGGAACATGTGGAATAGGAGCAGAAAGAGGTCATAAATTGGTCATGAAGGCAAAACAGGATAGTTTATTAGCAACAACATAAAATATATGTAATACAAGAAAAGGAAAGTTTTGTTACTCATAAAACACTAGTACGAGACAGTTACAAGTACTGCCTACTATTTTGGTCACAACATTGTTGCGAAGGTGTGATCACATTCGAAAGGATAATCTGGCAATGAAGGAGGATTAGATGGCTGGGATTGTTTCCTGCGGAATAGAGGGGACTGGGGGGACATGTATTTGAGGTGTATAAAACCATGAGGTGCCAAGAAAAAGTGCATAGGCAGGGCCTGTTTTCCTTAGGAGAGAGGTCAATAACTAGCTTTACAGTAATTGTCTGAATGGAGTTGAGGAGCAATTTCTTTTCCTTCAGCATTGTGATCCCGTTCCATTATCAGGCCTTAACAGATTTGCAGCTGATCCTCTTTTCATTAAATAATAGCAAATTCGGATGCATCTCCCTATAACTGAAGGAAAGGATGCTTGGTGTAGACCTTTCCAATGTCCAAATTCTCACCGTTGGTAAGATTTTGCGTGTAGTGAGTAGCAGCTTGAAATACATCACACCCCTTCTCCCCTTCACCTTGAAACCAAACGTCTAGGGAATTGGATAGCAGCGCCCTGGAATTAGATTCAGATTGCAATAGAATCTGCATGCTAAACTAAAACAGGACCACCCTGAGTAGTAGATGCCGCAAGTGGAGCACAGAGAATGAAAAACGACTGACTGTGGCCACAAGTGATGTACAAAAAATTTGGCACTCACACAGCTTTATGCATCCCCTGAAGGGACAAAGAAAACACATTGTTTGCCTGAATATTCAAGCTCGTATTATTGTCATAAAGATGGGTTGATCTGTAGAATGTACCTGAACCACTCTGGATCAACATTACATTTTCATGAATAATTTGGGCCACCTTCAGTTTGATTGTCTTCCACAATATATTCTCACCCTGATCCGATCTGTTTAACAACACTGGAGTCTTCTTGAAGTACATTCTTGGATTTGGAATTGTTATGACCTGGTGTGTCATTGTTGTTTAGCTCTGGGTTTTGCAGACTCTTAATTTGTGCGAGTTGTGAGAAGGTACAACTAATAGAGGCTGGATCTTTATTCTTCCGTTTCAGTAATGCCTACACAAGCAGCTTTATCTCAGGCTGTTTAATCATAGTTCCTGCAGTTCATTCTCTATCAAGATGGAAGGAATACTTCAGGCAACAGTATCAATACACTGAACAATGCTACTCATTATCTATTAATTTTGACTTTTAATCAGTGATAGTTGCAATTTTATAACCTAAGTTTGCAGGTAGTTCTTCTATAATGTGCTGGTTGCCTTCTTGTGCAACCCTACGTTATAGAAAAATCGTGCTTTAGAAACAACACTTAAAGTGTTGGCGATGTAATCACGTTATAGCCAACACATGTTTTAAAAGTTTGCACTTTAGAAACAATGTCCTCAAATCATCAATCGCATTATAAAGAATTAGCCTGAACTAAACACACATTACAGCAAACGACCTGTCTTCTGTACTTCAAAAACTCCCTCCCACTGTTATCCTGGGCATTCTAGTGTTCTAGTACTTAGGGGCCAGGAAATGAATAGGAAGAAACTGTTCCCACTTGTAAACAGATTGAGAACCAGAGGGCTCAGTTTGAAAATGTTTTATAAAAGAAATAAATATGAAGTGAGAATTTTTTTCACACAGTGAGTAGTTAGGGTATGGATTGCACTGCTTGGAAATGTAATAAAGACAGGTTTAATCCAGACATTCAAGAGAGTATGAGATGCTTATTTAAATGGAAACATTGTGCAGGATTACAGAGAAAAGACAGGAGCTTAGCACCATGTTAAAATGCTCAGGGGACTGGCGTGGACACGATGGGCTGAATGATCGAATTCTGCACCGTAACAATGCTGTGACTGATTCTCCCTTGCTCACTTTCTGCTCCTATCCATTTTGCACTTTTCATCAATTATGAGCACACTTCTGGGTGTTGAGTAGGAATCACAGCGTTAACAAAAGCACCCCGAGGTGATGTTTTTCTTTGTTATGCCCCTTTATGGAAATGCATTGCCTAGGTCTAGGCCGTCCCCCTGAAAGGCTGTCTGAGATGAAAAACCATCTAGAGAGATCAAACCTACGTTGGGCAGCACTATCTTATTCAGAGCAGAAATAACAGCACCAGACTGTGCCAATTATAATCACAGCATTTGTACTAAACACATTTCATTAGGAATTCTGAGGTAGTAACTAATTGATTACATATGTGGGCTGCTTTAATTATGAGTCACTTTATTACAAAGAACAGAAATCAATATTGTCCAGACACACTGTTGATGTGCATGATATTGATGTGACAGAAATGGTGCAGGATTATGAAGCTGGCTTGTCAAACGAGAGAGACTTCTTCAACTGGATTTAAGGAAAGTCATGTGGCCGAAAAGTCTTTGAATCCAATATGAAACATTCTTGCTGATATTGTGTGATATTTTTAGTCGGCTTGATGCATATGTAAAGATATTTCTACAGGGTAAAGATAACACAAGTATACTTCTGTTAATTGTCCTGAAAGGAGTGAACCATAAAAAATTACTTAGAAGCAAAATCATGGGTTCAAGGAACAAAAGTGATCTTTAAAGAAACTGGGAGCAATGAATGAGCTACATTGTCCACTGGTATGCTGTTAAATGGGGCCATGGAATATGGTATAACAATTCAATTGCTTCATTCAGAGCCACGATGGCCAAACTGGATGAGGGGATCAAGACAGCACCAGGAGTCAAGAGATATTTAAGACAAATTTATTCCAGTATCCGGCACAGTATTGACCATAACACAGACAGTATGAAGAATGAACACTTCAACAAAAGAGCAAAGGAAGAGTGCATGTGATCTGTCTCTATTGGTCTCCCATAAAACTAATTTTGTTTGGCCTCAGAGATCAACAGACTGATATGCTAGCAAATGAACTAGGAGTGTAGGATGGTGAAAAAGGCATTTGGTATGCTTTCCTTCATTGGTCAGAGCATCGAGTACAGCAGTTGGGAGGTCATGTGGCTGTACAGGACATTGGTTAGGCCACTTTTGGAATATTGTGTACAATTCTGGTTCTGCTCCTATCGGAAGGATGTTGTGAAACTTGACAGGGTTTAGAAAAGATTTACAAGGATTTTGCCAGGGTTGGACGATTTGAGCTACAGGGAGAGGCTGAATAAGATGGGGCTGTTTTCTCTGGAACATCGGAGGTTGAGGTTTATAATATCATGGGCATGGATAGGATAAATAGGCAAAGTCTTCTCCCTGGGTTGGGGGGTCCAAAACTAGAGGGCATAGGTTTAGGATGAGAGGGGAAAAATTTAGAAGGGACCTAAGGGGCAACTTTTTCATGCAGAGGTGCGTATATGGAATAAGCTGCCAGAGGAAGTGGTGGAGACAAAAAAAACTGCAGATGCTGGAATCCAAAATAGGCAGGCAGGATGCCAGAAGAACACAGCAAGCCAGGCAGCATCAGGAGGTGGAGAAATCGATGTTTCGGGTGTAAGCCTTCTTCAAGACTGGGTGTGGGTGTGGGGGAAACTGCAAATAAAGGGGGTGGCGGGGGCAGGTGAAGACCTGGTTGATCAAAGTGAAGAATGAATCTGATAGGTGGCAGGGAGGTGTGGAATGGGGAGGGGGGGGGGGGGGATGGTGAGGTTTCTGGGAAGGGAAGGGAGGTTATTTGAAAATTAGAGAACTCAATGTTGTGTCCTCCGGGCTGTAGGCTGCCCAGGCAGAAGGTGAGGTGTTCTTCCACCAATTAGCGTTTTGCTTCATTGTGGCAATGAGAAGATTTCTCTAAATCGGGGAGACCAAATGTAACCTTAGGGAACGGTTCGCTGAGCATCACAGCCGGGTCCACAGGGGCTGATCAGAGCTCCCAGTCACTGCCCATTTTAATGTCCCTTCCCACTCCCTTTCTGACATGACCATACTTAGCCTCCTCCTTTGCCACAACAAACCAAACTGCAAATTGGTGGAACAACACCTCATCTTCCATCTGTCCAGCCTAAAGCCCAGAGGACACATTATTGAGTTCTCTAATTTCAAATAACCTCCCTTTCCTTCCCCTGACTCCCTACTCAGCCCCACCCTCTCCCTTCCACCCCTCCCAGCCACCAACCAGATTCATTCCTCCCATTGACAAACCAGGTCATACCAGCTATCTGTCTTCACCTATTCCCACTTTGCCATCCTGTCCCTGTCACTCCCATTATCTGCAGCTCCACTTACACCCACCTCCTGTCCTGAAGAAGGTTACAGCTGAAACATTGACTTCTCCACCTCCTGATGCTGCTTGGCTTGCTGTGTTCTTCCGGCCTCCTGCTTGTCTAGCAGAGGAAGTGATGGAGGCTGGTACATTTAGAACATTTAAAAGGCTGGGTACATAAATAGGTCAAGTGCTGGCAAATGGGATAAGATTGTTTTAAGATATCTGGTCGGTATGGATGTGTTGGACTGCAGATCCTGTTTCCATGCTGTACTCCTCCATGATCCTATGACCCTAGTCTCAGTAATGCAAATCAAGTATATTTGTGGCTGACTTTGTCTAAAGCAGGAAGGAAAGAGGAGGTCACTGTAACTGACCCCAAGCCCCAGACTATGACATGCAAAATCCATTCAGCAGCCATGTTCTTCTTGCATTTCAGTGCCACTTCCCACCATTCATTCCCTCATCCCAAACTAGGGAAATGTGGAGAGAGGGCAGAATTAGGTTTAGGTGTTGCTTGCTGTGGCTAAATTGCCTGGTGACATTCATCACAGCGAATGACTTCCTGGGACTATTGTGACTCTTGGAAAACTGTAAAGTTTGCACAGATTACCATCTGATAGAAAAGGAGAGATGCATATTCAAAATGGTTTGCACAAACACCTGTTGAAGGAGCAGCGCTCTGAAAGCTAATGCTTCCAAATAAACCTGTTGGACTATAACTTGGTGTTGTGTGATTTTTATATTTGAAATGGGGATGAGTAAGTAAATGAGGATTATTAATAGTTATAAATGTTTTACAGATGAATTGATTATTAAGCCATCATGTTGACCATGCCCAGTTCGATACAATCCATTTTACCTGGGTTCCTTTACAACAGCAACTTAATGAAAATATCCTCTTTAATTGCGGTTTGTTGAGTGAAATGTAGATGCAGGCCCCTGCTAAGGCAGTCTTAAAAAAAACCATGTCCAGGTATTTTTCACTTAAGAGCCAAAGCAGTTCATCTGTCATCTGGAGTTAAATTGCTGTAACACTGCAGTCTGTTTTGACACTGATTAAGCCTCTCTCACAGAACGATTGAATAGCAGAGCACAAACATGATAACCAGATGCTTGTCTGGGGCCTCTTGTAATTTACTGTTCCAGACTGCACTTTAAAATCTGGTGGTGTAACAAGACCTTAAAAATAACTGGATAGGTAATGCCAAGCATTTCAAAAGTACTCTGTCACTTACGACCTGTGACTATCGTTTTGCTAAAACAGCAGTGCATTTTTTTGCAATAATGCTTTTATAAATCTTTGATGGAAGAAGTGCACTAGGATGTTGCAAAATTTATTAATATGAGCATTTGCACCGAATCAATCATCACAGGC
This sequence comes from Chiloscyllium plagiosum, assembly GCF_037043375.1. Lineage (NCBI taxonomy): Eukaryota > Metazoa > Chordata > Chondrichthyes > Orectolobiformes > Hemiscylliidae > Chiloscyllium > Chiloscyllium plagiosum. The sequence continues at coordinate 37,321,157 of NW_028270172.1, read as the reverse complement.
CATTTTGAGTTTTGACTAAGTTTTGAATAGGTTCTGCCCTTTTGAGGTGAACAGATATTCTACCATTGCCTTTTTGGTTGGTAAAGATGACAGCAATCTAAGCTGAGAAACATTTTGTTTACCAATCAAAAATAGCTACAAATTTTAAATTAATGTAAATATTTAAATAAAATAGGTCTGTCCTGTTTATGTGAAGATCGGTCTTGTGTTTGTATGACTCTCTCTTCTTTGCTTCTTTTTGTCTGAACTTTGTTCCTGATGGAGGTTTCTTCTTCCTTCATTCTTTCTCCAAGTATCCGTCTCCATGGGCAAGCAATCTTTTTCTGGGGGCAGACAGGTAAGGAAGAGGTCTGTTCAAATTTGGTCAAGTTTTCAACATAAACTGGCCTACAGAGATGGTGGTATTGGTGCAGCAGGAAACACCTCCAGCAGGATGGCCTGCAGCCCATATTAGGTGGAAATTCTTGCTAAGTCCCCAGTCATTGCCTCTAGAAAATGAGCCAGGGGTATGTCACAGCTGGGAAACAAGGACAATGCTCTGTTTCTTTTTCTTAAGAATCCCTGCAGTGTGGAAGCAGGCCATTTAGCTCATCGAATCCACACTGACCCTCAGTGGAGCATCATCCCCCTTACCTTAGCTCTGCCCTTGCATTTCCCATGGCTAATCAATCTAGTCTGCGTATCCCTGGACATTATGAAGCAATTTAGCATGGTCAATTCACCTAACCTATACATCTTTGGACTGTGGGAGGAAACCTGAGCACCCGGGGGAAACCCATGCAAACATGAGGAGAATGTGCAAACTCCACACAGACAGTCGCCTGAGGCTGGAATGAAACCTGGATCCCTGGCGCTGTGAGGCAGCAGTGCTAACCACTGAGCGACTGTGCTGTTCCATGTATGTATGCCTCCATGCCCGCCTTTGCAGGGCTTGAACACCCTGCCCCTTATATTTGAAGTCTTGTTATGAAGAAAGACTTGAGATACTTGAGATGACTCCAATTTCCAATTCCAGCAAAAGAAAAGACTAAAAGGGAAATTAATAGAGCTTTTAAAGCAGGAGAATTTTAATGCGATCTGGCACACATTGACATATTGTCAAAATACATAAGTGTGTTGAATGCATACACGTGAATGGACAGTGACCGTTTTGTGATCCATGACTGATATTCCTTGTGTTCATTAAATTTTGCAAACCTTCTGTTTTTTTTCCATCTGAGGCACTGTTTCCTTCCAGATTCCTGTGTTGATGCAGATAAATACCAGCTCTTTAAATTTGTCCATAAAAAGCTTAATGTGGTTGTAAGCACACAGGCAAGCCAGGCTGAAACCAGATCTTTATCTGAAAAGTGCAGTTAACTTTTGGCTAGCAGGAGAGAAAATAATTTGCTGTAGCCTCATGCCATCGATGCAAAGTCACATGCATTGTTAAAGAGGCCCTGCCCTGACGTTGGTTTGCTTAATGAACTGCTTTTTTTAGATTGGGAAGGGAATTGAACCAGAAGGAACCTGCAGTCATTTTTTTTTGTCAAAAGGATCTCCAAAGTGATGTGTCGTAACCTTTGTTCCAAAATGAACAACGGTTTGCTAAACATGCTTTCATAGACCTGGTGCCATTTAAAAGCAGAGTCTTGGCGCCCCAGTCCCATTTATAAATGAAGTCACTTTGCAGCCATACAATCGATTTTGACAGGCTGTTGAGGTTTTAGCATGGTTTTCTTTAAACAAAGAGTGCCATGTAATTGCAAAAGGCATTTGGCCAGTGTGGGTGTAGGATCAGTGCTGGGAGATTGTATTTGGGAGGGAAGCTGAAGTAACATTAACAAAATCACAAAAACACATTGAGTCAGTAGTGGTCTATCTGCAAGATGAATGGACTCCCGTCCTCGAGGTTAAGGCCAGCAGGAACTCCCTGCTTTATATGGATTGTAATGCTGATCTTTTGACTTTACCTCTTAATTTTTCTAAATTATATCTGAGATTTTGAACCAGGTCTCTTTAAATGGTGCTAGAAATGGTGATTTTGTACACTTTTGCTGTACTGGCCTACAGAGAGGGTGGTATTGGTGCAGCATGTATCCCTGCACTGAAAACAACAAATGCTGGACATGTATCACTGTACTTGAGTACATAGAGTCATAAAGATGTACAGCACAGAAACCGACCCTTTAGTCCAACTTCTCCATGCTGACCAGATATCCTAAATTAATCTAGTTTTATTTGCCAGCACTTGGCCCATATCCCTCTAAACCCTTCCTATTTATATACCCATCCAGATGCCTTTTAAATGTTGTAATTGTACTAGCCTCTACCACTTCCTCTAGCAACTTGTTCCATACACGCACCCGCCTCTCCATGAAAACGTTTCTCCTTCAGTCGCTTTTATATCTTTCCCCTCTCACCCTAAACCTATGCCCTCTAGTCCTGGACTCCTGCACCCCAAGGAAAAGTCTTTGTCTATTTACCCGAAACATGCCCCTCATGATTTTATAAACCTCTATGAGGGCACCCCTCAGCCTTCAATGCTCCAGGGAAAACAGCCCCAGCCCATTCAGCCTCTCCCTATAGCTCAAATCCTCCAACCGTAGCAACATCCTTGCAAATCTTTTCTGAACCCTTTCAAGTTTCGCAAAATCCTTCCAATAGGAGGGAGACTAGAACTGCATGCAATATTCCAAAAGTGGCCTTACCAATGTTTTGTACAGCTGCAACATGACCTCCCAACTCCTATACTCAATGCTCTGACCAATAAAGGTAAGCATATCAAACACCTTCACTATCCTATCTAACTGCGACTTTACTTTCAAGGAACTATGAACCTGCACTCCAAGGTCTCTTTGTTCAGCACCTCCCAGGACCTGACTATTCAGTGTGTAAGTCCTGCTCTGATTTGCTTTTCCAAAATGCAGCAACTCGCATTTACCTAACTTAAACTCCATCTGCCAATCCCCAGCCCATTTGCTCAACTGACCAAGATTCCGTTGCACTCTGAGGTAACCTTCACTGTTCACTACACCTCCAATTTTTGTGTCATCTGCAAACTTACTAACTATAACACCTATGTTCATATCCAAATCATTTATATAAATGATGAAAAGTAGTGGACCCAGCACCGTTCCTTGTGGCACTCCACAGGTCACAGGCCTCCAGTCTGAAAAGCAACCCTCCACCACCACCCTCTGTCTTTTACCTTTGAGCCAGTTCTTTATGTAAATGGCTAGTTCTTCCTGTATTCCATGAGATCTAACCTTGCTAACCAGTCTCCCATGGGGAACCTTGTCGAATGCATTACTGAAGTCCATATTGATCAATCCTACTGCTCTGCCCTCATCAATCCTCTTTGCTTTTTCTTAAAAAAACTCAATCAAGTTTGTGAGACATGATTTCCCACATACAAAGCCATTCTGACTATCCTTAATCAGTCCTTGTCTTTCCAAATACATGGAAATCCTGTTCCTCAGGATTCCCTCCAACAACATGGCCATCACCGATGTCAAGCTCATCAGTCTATAGTTCCCTGGCTTTTCCTTACCACATTTCTTAAATAGTAGCACCACATTAGCCAACCTCCAATCTTCCAGCACCTCACCTGTGACTATCGATGATACAAGTATCTCAGCAAGGGGCCCAGCAATCACTACTCTAGCTTCCCACAGAGCTCTAGGGTACGCCTGATGAGGTCCTGGGAATTTATCTACTTTTATACGTTTCAAGGCATCCATCACCTCCTCCTCTGTAATATGGACATTTTTCAAGATGTCATCATCTATTTTCCCACATTCTATGTCTTCCATCTCTTTCTCCACAGTAAACACTGATGCAAAATACTCGATTCGGAACCATAGGAACCCATCTCCTGTGGTTCCACACATAGGCTGCCTTGCCCTCCATGCTGGGCTTCCACTACTGAAAGAAAGATATTTTAGGAGGAGAAATAAAAACAGAAATGTGCTTGGGAATATAAACATTAATATTATTAACTTTTGTCTGCCCTAAGTATATTGCCTTTTCAAACAAGCTGAATTCTGCAACATAACATTAGATACTTTTTGCGAAGATGATATTTGCAATGATTGCATGTCCAGTATTGCAAATGCCATTGTTCAAGTCATTGTAATTGCTGATGCATTATCTTTCCTTTAATTGTCAATACTGTCTTTTCATGCCTCGAGGATAGAATTCAGCTGGAAAGAGTTATGGTCAGTTGGTCTAAGACAGTGGGGGAAGAGTTATGGTGGCCTGTAAGGATTTATTACAACCAACACACTGATGCGTGGGAAATAATTTAGCATATTTAAGTTGATTTATTTCCCTTTTATGTTCCTCAAGTGATTTTGACAATGTCTATTCCTATTGTTTCTGATTGCTCTGTTTACAACCCACAAAGCTATGCTCAATTCAGTCACTCAGACGTGTCTACTGCCATTCCTTTGGGACTCTCTTTAATGAGGGGAGGAGATTTGTGTCGGCCAATAATTGCAAAAGTGCCTAGGCAGCATACCCAGGCAAGGTGGAACACTGACTCTCACATAGTCAAAATCAAGATGGTGGCCCTGAGAAATGTGCTTCTCCTTGCTGTGTTTCACTTAGTCAGTGCTTTATATGCAAGCTCTTCCACTGAACTTCTCTCTCCTTCACTGAACTCCACCCACCCCCAGTACTTTTGCTTTTGCTATTCATGCTAACTCTGTAAGGTAAAGAGGTGCCTCCTACATCTGGTTTATCCTTTATTTTGTATCTGAATTGGTTAAGGCTCTAAAGAGCTGAAAATTTCCTTCTCCAAGCTGTGAAATGAAATATGATACAAAATTGCAGAGGTCTGTTCTGGTCAAGTTCATAAACACACTTAGTAACATAATTCATTCACTCAGACCATTTATATCTGAAACAAGCATTTCATAATTATTCCACACATTCTGTATATACATTACAATGTACCTTCCTACATTGCAAAGAACATACAACACAGAAACAGGCCATATGGCCCAACCAGTGAATGTGTGTTGATGCTCCATTCCAGCTTCTTCCCAATCTTGCTCATCTAATGATCAGCTTATCCCTCATACGAATATTAAACATTCTTTTAATGTATCGATGCTGCTCTTCTCAGTCACACTGTGTGGTAGCAACATATCTGTTGCAGCTGAAATGGGGCTGAAAAATGAGTTGCTGGAAAAGCGCAGCAGGTCAGGCAGCATCCAAGGAGTAGGAGAATCGATGTTTCGGGCATAAGCCCTTCTGAAATGAGGGCAAGGATAATCTGAGGTTGTGAAAAGCAGCACATAAATGCAAGTATTTCTTGGGAATGGACATGTTCCTTTCCTCCTACCAGTCGTACTTTACCTTGTAGATGTCTGATCAAGTATTGGCTCAGCAACCATTATTTTGAACCGAGAGTTCATGTTTAAGAATATATTGGGATGGGGTTTCCAACTCCATTGGGAAATGAAAATATGGTCAGGAAAGAAAAACAACAGGGCCTTATCTACCTTTGAATTTGTAAGTAAATAAGTATTTTCTTTTACAACATATTGACCATGTGAAGGACTTCTCTTTTTTAAGGAGGAGAGCCTTTTTTTTCCTGTATGAACATTTTTTAAATTATATATGACAACTCTATTAAATGGTTATTAAATTTCAAAGAAATACTGAGGTCTGCCTGTCATGGATATTGAAAGAAGGGCTATGGAGGAACATAGGGCATAGGCTTACGTGGGAAAATGAGAAGAGAATGAAAGAGCCATTTGAGTACAAGAAGTGGACATTGGGATATGAACAGAATTGGGTGGCATGGGGATATGAGATAGCATGGTATATGGGGGGCATGAAAGAGGAATGTGTATGAGAAACCATTAAGTGTGTGTGAGAGAGAGCATAGAGGTGGCACAGGCCTATGAGGAGCATTGGATGTGTGGGGGCTATCGAAGCAATATGAGTGTCATGGTGATATGTGTGGGCATGGTCAAGCCATGAGGGTTGAGAGGACAAGGAGGGAAAATGATGTGTATGAAGAAGCATGGGGGCATGAGGATATGAGAGGAATGGAAGTATGAAAAGGCATGGGTACATGAGGGGACATTGTCACGGGAAGTGAGCTAGGGGCTGAGTGGTGATGAGACGAGGAGTGAAGTTAGGAAGCACATGAGCCATGTTAGAAATCTGGGCTGATGCTTCAGTGTACCAAGGAAGACTTTCGAACCATCCTACCTTGGTGCCCACATGCCTCTGGGGCTGCCTCAGGAATGAGGAAACAGAACCCTGTCCATGAGACAGTAACATGGTGGATATGGGCAGACGTGACAGCTTCCAGTTTCCAAACTTGAGAGATTGGCCTGACTTGAACTCCGCATGAAAATCCAGTGTTCATAGTTTTCTTCTGAATGAAACTAAATGTTTATACATGGATTCCTAGTCCCTTTGCTTTCTTGGTACAATAATTATTAAATGGAAAAGAATTTTCAAAAAAATTGATCTGTGCAACTTAAACATGAGTTTTCACTACATAGGGTTGTAAGTAAATGTTTTTTCATTAACCAAGAGTGATATTTGACTTTGAACCTCTGTGTATGCTGATGAAACAGCACTTTCAGTCTGTATCCTTTGATTGGTTTGATTATGAAGACTTGAAAGGGAAAGTTGAAAACAAGAACTGTCTCAGAAGTCATTAGCACCAAGGCAAGTTTCAAAATGACCGACTTATTAGAGTAAACCTTGACATTTTCCTTGCCCTCAAGTATTGAAGTAAGCTCTTGTTTGTTTTTAGATTAAATTAAGATTGTGAAGGCATGTTTGATGCAGAATGTCATTGTGTATACTCCCAGTAAGTGGCACGTTTCATTAAATTCAAGCAATTTTCCTTTTGTTCTCTATTAATTGTTCTCGCAATTAAATGGAACAAGTGTGGTAGGAAAACCAGACAGTTTTACCATTACTGGGGCTCTTACATGAAGCAGACAAGGAGAAAGCAACTCATTCCATTTTCTTGGTGCTGAGAGAAATTATGCTTTGTGGAAGGTAATTCTGTATTTTAGTGAAATTCTGAAAGTCTGCTTGTCTGTCTTCATTTGTAGTCATTTATGCATAAGGTCATAGCCTGTACTTGGTGTGCTTTTTTTATTGAGCAGAACTAATTGCTTGCTTATATTCAGTGGAGGTATCATTTCTTTGGCATCTGAAACTTCTGCCATGAACTAGGAAAGCGGTGGGAGATATTCCCTTCATAATTACAGATGCTACAGCCGACAGGCTGCTTTCTCAGTCACAAATTCCTCTTTCACTCATTTGGTAATGAAGAAACTGCCCTATTTTGCCAAAAACTTTTACATTTTTGTTGAATTTTGTGCAGGGTTTCTCTCTGTGTGATTTTTCACACAATCAACCTGAATTTGCCCGATTAACTACTTACCATGTTCTTAAGGTGCCCATCTCAACTGATGCTAGCCTGATTCTCCACTCACCATAGCCAGAACAACTTACCATTGCCTGCGAGATCCCAGCATATACTGACATCCCTGGCACTGCCACCATACTGAGAATGCTGTTGCCACAGCCATTTGAACACTGTTGGCTCTGGATCTGCTTTGCCCAGTTCCAGTTTTTTGCCCTGGGCATGGCTGAGACGGGGAAAATGACACTTCACTTTGTGTAGAGGTACTTGGAGATCCTGCTGGATTGGCTGATATAGAGGAGGTCCATCCTTTTCCCAGATGACTGCCAGAGGAGGCCACTCATGTTATTGTGGTGAAATCCCCAGCAGTGAAGGAAGAATGTCCGTTTCCTTTCCCACTCTCCCAGGTAAGTGCCACCATTTACCATCTGCTAGCTTACAATCATGTTACCTCTGCCACCTTACCCAGCTCCCACTATGGCACGTGCATTGTAACTTCCATTGTCACAGGCAATCTTCCTCACTCGGTCCACCCCAATTGAGAGCTAGGTCCAGCAGTCTCAGATTCTGCTTGGTATACACACTGACCTGCACATTGTGCAATTGGTGTTCAATTCCAATACCAAAATGACAGGGAGATGACAGATCTTGAACTCAATCTAGCTACCCTTTGATCCAAAGGAGACAGGGCAGTGCCAGTGAGTATTCAGAGTAGAAGGAACCATGTGTCAACAGTACATCCTCCTGCATGACCAATTTCCGTAATGTTCTATCATCTTTATGTATTGCATTCACCACCCTCCAACTCTTGTAATCCCCTCTGCTCCCAGCACTCAGACTCCAATCCCTACAATTAAGATCCCCAGCCTTCCTCCTAAAGCAATGGCTCCTGATCATCTCCCCTTGTCTTTTCATGGATGGATCCTTAAGACTAACTGTGGCCAACCCCCTTGAGCGAGTTTGTCAGACAATGCTGAATGATGAGTGACCAGACCCCTCGCTGATATCTGGACAGCTCCCCGATTGATTTCCTGTGACTTCCCAGACTGGTTGCACTGGGCCTACAAGTCTGAGACATGGCTGCTTGCTTGCAGCACGTTTGATGTATTTGCTGCATACGTGGTTAACTCTTGATGGAGGTGATTGATGTCGCACAATTGCTGTAGAGCAACATGTTCGCCCTCTTGACTGATGACTGCTAGCAACTGTGACAAGCTACTGGCTTTATGTCTGTGCTAAAAACTAAGACAAGGTTAGTATGAGCATTTAAATTGTAGCTAAAGGGGAAAATCACTAAAAGGCAAGGCAAGGAAGGAATGTTGTGAATATCCAGATTGGTGCTAAGCGAGTGAGTGCTGTGAGAGCAAGCAAGCAGCCACACAGTGGAGTTTTGTTCAGTCTGAGTGGGCTGTCTGAAGCATTGCTGCAGCATTACAACATAAGAAATGGAGTGATCCCAAGTGCAACGGGACACTGTAGAAATGGACTGTAAATGGATTGGAGCTGTGGAATGACGATGGCATGTGTTGGATGCCAGTGTCCATGAATGTGGGTTACGTATAGAAACTGCTTATGTATCATACCCTGAGATATTAGTGCCAGGAGTCCAAGATGAAGGCCCAGAGGTGCAAACAGTGAGCTGGAATGGCCAGGTACCCACTTTGACTTCCATGTCAGGAATGTGTGGCATTTCCAGAGTGGCAGTGTAGAAGAGTGAATATTAATGAGATGAGATTAAGTAATAACAAAGGGGAGAATGAGTAATTAACCATGCTAATAGTCCTCTCACTGCTCACTAGCTAGAATTGTGTCTTGATGGATGGAATTTAGTTGGTAAGTGCGACTTGCTGCTTTCGATGTTGCAAAATCCATCACTCCAATTTATACTGGATTCTTCCAAATTTCTCATCATTGCCCAGCTCTTTCAGGGCCTGGGAAAATTCTGCTGAATGTCATTTACAAGTCCGATTAGAAATTCAGGACAGGCGTTTTCCCAAAAGGATGGTGAAAGTGTGGAATAGGTGTAACAGAGAATATTTAAGGTGAACAGCATGGATACATTTAATCTGAAACTAGTTAAACGTGTTAGGAAGAAAAGAATAGAAGGACACGATCGACTTTGATAAAGTGGGGTTAGAGGTGAAGCATAACTGCTGGAAACATATCTTGGGCTGAATGGCCTGTACCTGTGCATAACATTCAACATAATTCACTGTAAATCTGCCAGACCTCAATTCAAATCTGCACTGGTCTGTTTTGGAAAGCAGGACAGCTCGGTACAAATCCATTCCAGTATTTTCTCTAGGCCTGTCTATTTATTGAACTTCAGAAAGAAGGAAAGCATATGTGTGTATGTTGGTTCCTGTCTCTTTTTATTTTGGCATTCAATGAGTTCTCGAATAGATTTTCTTCTGAGTTGTTCTCAAGATCTGAACATTGCTGATAAGGCTGCATTTCTTGCACTTCCCTAGTTACCCTGACTCGGCTGTGTGGTACTGGTGTTTCTGGTAAGTGAGATTTCCCCTTGAACTGTTGTGGTCCTTGTGGTGATGATGCACTCACACTGATATTCAGTAGGAAACTGTGTGTTATTGACAGAGTGACAATGAAGGAATGATGATATATGTCCATGTCAGGATGGTGTGTGATTTGGAAGGCAATTTGGTGAATATAGTTTTCCTGTGGCATATTTTTTCTCACTTCCTTCTTGAATGCATAGCCTGAATCCAAGCTTCAGGGCCAACTCTGTTATGAAGAGGAGTGAAATGCCTCGATGAGGAGGAAATCTCACTTTTATTTCAGAGTCAGTTCAAATTCTAAATCCTTACAATCATTGGGAAGCCAAACTTCATTGCAATTCCATCAAATCTATAGTAGAAATGCTTTTTGATTCCGCCCTTTTCTACAATGGGTTGGATGGATTGGTTGTCTGTGATAGGTATTGCCATCTTGTGCTGAGTTTATATCAGAGCTGGTCTGTGTTTGTGAAGAGTTTGTTAAAAACCTGAGTAATTAATGTGTCTCAGTCATAAAGATTGGGTAACATAGACTTAGTGTTTCAACATTTTATTCAAATATTCAAAACTAGCTTGGTGAGTCATTGCTGTTTGTGATGAAGCTGCAGATTGAGGAGCTCATTGAATCTCACTGTCCAAGCTGACACTTGAGAACTGGCCACTTAAGCCCTGAAGACCTGACAATTGTGGAACTCCACTCGATTATTTCACCAAAGAAAAGCTTAGGGCAGAGTGACAGTGAAGGAAGAAAGAAAACTTCTCACAAGTTTCTCACTGTTATTAATTAATCATCTGGCCCTGATCCATTTCAATGTTTTCAATGTATTTTCTTTAGAGTGACAAGAAAAGGTATATTGTCTCCTGGTAATAGCAGTTAATCATATTGCTGGTATCTTATCCAGTGGCAATCATGCCTCATCGTATGCTAATTATCTCAATTTAATGACTGACAGTAGAGTTACAGGAATATTTAAGAAATTTCATTAGGAGGTGGTTAGACCAGGAAATGTTATAGTTGATGAATCTGTTCAGGTTTATGTTACCATGCCTGTTTGTACAGTGAATTAAGCTTCCAAGAGGTAATCCTGTAACGATAAGAGGTTCCAATCTCCATGCATTAATTAGACATTGAGATTAATTTGGTTCTATGCAGTTCCCGGTTGCATTGTCTGATTAGAAGCTTCAATTGCTCGTGTCCTCCCTGACCTCCTTGGAATCTGTTAAGTTTGAAACTTGGTCATTAGCTGAACAGTAATCAGTCATGTAAGTATCCAGGCAGGATGTGCATGTCAGTTAAGCAGACAAAATTAGGCCATGCCAAACATTTATCATTAAAGGGCAGATAGCCTGCCAGTTTCAACAGTCCTGCATTAAACTCTCAGCTCAAGCTGAATGTAGGTCTTGACTGACATTAATATTTATGTTGTACAAGCAAGGATTTTGGCAGCCCCCACTGCTGAGAAGATCAAAACAAGGAAGGATGATGAGATCTCGTGTGGAGCATATCTATGCAATGAATCTGTTGGGCCAAAGACCCTTTTGCTGTGCTGTAAATGCAGTGTAATTACTATGCCTTTGTGGTCTTTGTAATTAAGGCTATCAATGGATAGCAGTTCCTGATGTCCTTGCAGACAAACTGGACGTTGTTGTCAAAGCTAGGGTGTGCCGCTGGAGTGCCAAGGTGCACTGTTCCAGTCCTTGTTAATATATTCCACCGTCTAATGGTAGAACTAGCTGTACCCATCCACTGGATCTGCAGTCAAGATTTCTGTAAAAAAAATGTTAGGGCCTGTCTAACTAGGAGTCAGTAAGTTTTTAATGGCATGCTAAATGATAATTGCTTTTAAACAATCTCTTTGACAATGAAAATTTAAATTTCTAAATGTGGAGTTTCACTGCTTCAGAAAGTAGATTTAAGAAAAAATATAAATTAAAATAATTGTTTCATTGTTCTGTCTTGAAAAGTCATCTGTGTTTCTTTCTCTATTATTCTTTCTGTTCATGATTTAACTTAATTTACAATTCTGGCTTCTGCATGGCTGAGTAAGGATTCTTCAGTTTAATTGGTTTAAGAGCCTTGCAGTTTCTTGCATTGGAAAGAGATGCCAAAGATTCATTATCCAGGCCAGAAAAGTTTTGGACTAGAGGAAGCTAATACATGGCAACCTGTAAGCATTCTCAGCAGCTATCAGTGAGGTGCCTTTTCCTTTGTTGCTATCAACAGAATTCGAACCAATATAATGTAAGTTGTTTTTATGGCATGCTTTTAAAGCAGGGAAAACTCCATGCTAAGAAAAAAACTATTAGGAGGGGAAAGAGTAGATTTCCAGTCAGGGCAATGAGAGCTTAATGAACATCACCAACTGCATGTTAAAAGCTACTCTGACTTGGAAGGATATTGACCATTCCTTTAATGTCATTGGGTCAAACTCCTGGAACTCACTCCCTACTGGCATTTTTTGTGCCATGGACTCCATCACCTTCTCAAGGGCATCAATAGACAGGCAATAAATACTGACTCAGCCAATGATTACCCCTGTTGTATGAATGAATCAAAATAGAGAGTTGGAGAGAGTAAGCAGGGGAATTCCAGAGTTTAGGAACGAGACAGGTGAATGCATATCTGCAATGTTATAGTGAAAACTTCAGGGAATGTTCAAAAGGCCAGAATCAGAGGAAGACAGAGTTGTTGGAAGGTTGTAAAGTTGTGAAAGTTTATACATCCGTGAAATAGATTTAAATGGGAAGAGGAGAATTTTAAATGATCAGCTTTGGACATTTGGGGACACACTTACTGTTGAATGGGGCTCGGTGAAAAACAGATAATGGTCAGTTGAAATTCCGATGAAATGAAGTTTACAGAGGCAGGCAGACAAGAGGTCAAGTCAGGGGAGCTTTGGAATAGTCAAGTATGTAAATCACAAAGACATAAATTTGGCAACAAGTGAGCTGAAACAAGGCCAGAGGCATGATGTCCTGGTCACCAGCTCAGTTCAGGACTGAATAGGAATTGATTCTGAGGTTTAAACTGTGTGGATCCAGCTGAGGTACTGGCTCACCAGGGAGATGAAATTATTGGTAAGAGTATAGTATCTGTGGCAGGAGATGAAACCAATAACATCAATCTTTTCAATGTTACAAATTACAGTTCATCCAGCTTTAATATCAAAGAAAATAAAAGTGAAGATTTAGGGAAAAGTGGTGGAAAGTTATAGGTAGTTTTTTGCAAGGTTTGTGAAGGTTTGTATAGGTAGCTTTTAACTGTGTGCCTGCAGAAGCTGGCAAATATCTGTCTTGTCACTCAACTATCAGATGAGGCAACTGTTGGATAAGGTAAGGGTTGCGAAGGGGTTAATACTTACATTCTACCAATGACACACAGTCTATAGGTGGAGGCAAGGAATTTTACTCTTCCTTTCAGATGGAGCAGATGTATCTGTACTAGCTCCCTCAGGTCCTAGTAATTATGTCTGACCAATATAATTGTACTTACAATTGTGCAATAAACCATCTTGTTGTCTAAAACTGGTATCTGTTTTGTAGATACTCTACAGTGGTGTATCCTCTAGCTCTAATCACTAGATAGCCAGAGATAAAGCAAATGAGGATGGTGACAATAAGCCATGCCTGCAGAACTACATACACAAAATACCAGGAGTGGTAATCTGGGAAAGTACCACAGTAAACAGCCAAAGAGGATGAGATTTTGTATGATTGGATTAATAGTCATTTAAGGTCTCAGTCCACTGCCATTTGTATGTAACCCACAGCAGGGTCTGGCTCACTTTGTGCAAGAAGCTTGAAAGCTTGAGGCTTTTTAAAATTCATTTGTGGGACATTGGGCATCACTGACTACCCAGCATTTATTGCCTGTTCCTAGTTGCCCTTGAGAAGGTGGTGGTGAGCTGCCTTCTTGAACCGCTGCAGTCCATGTGCTGCAGATTGACTACAATGCAGTTAGGGAGGGAATTCCAGGATTTTGATCCAGTGACAGTGAAAGAACGGTGATATATTTCTAAGTCAAGATGCTAGAGGAGAATTAGCAGGTGATGGTGTTCTCATGTACTTGCCGCCCTTATCCTTCTAGATGGAAGTGGTTGTGGGTTTGAAACGTGCTATCTGAGGATCTAGAATTGCCTCTGCAGGGGTTCAACTCCATGGGCGGGAGAGGGAATTCTCCTTTGTGGGCCATCTTTATTCAATGGATACATGCTTCTCATCAGAACTTCACTTCCCCCTCAATCCTCCCTCTAAGCCTCTGGATCCTAGTTCCCTATGCCTTTCGCTAAGACTCCTGAGCCCAGATTCACTCAGGTTCTTCAGTGTAATAGGATTGTCTCTAAACCCATCAGTGGAGCTGCTGAGTGGCAGTCCTCTGTTGGGTTGAACATCTTTTTAAGATAGAGATGGAAATCTTGCTGACTGCAATTATCACAGCTCCTTATGATAACTCGCTGTGGGATAGCCATTGGGTTCATAGACAGTCTCCTTCCCTCACCACAACATGTTAGTAAGGGGTGACAGGGCATCCTGTAAATTTCAGGTTCAACCTAATCAGAATTGTCCTTTTGCTATTTTTTGCAAAGGCCCTTACTATGATTCTTTGTCATTTAACTTCTATGTTCATCAATCTCCACTGACTCTCCATTTAACATTGCAAATATGCCTGTATCATATGTAAATTCTTAAACTGCCTTGCTTGTTCACTTTGCAATTTGTTTCTGTCCTGTCTGTCTCTTCTGGGTTTCGGAATGCTGTGCCACCCAACTTCCATAAATGACCATCTTCCTTTCCCCATCTCATTGCCTATCTCATTTAGAAATTCCTGTCCTCTATGTGTAGCTTTAATGTTCCATCAAAAGACACTTAACATTTGCACTTGGTTACTAACTCTTATTTCATCTTCCAGCTTGTTCCTGTTTGGGTTTGATCAGTAATGGTGGAACCTCATGATCTTGGATCAAACGGAAAATGGCTGATCCCCAGCAAAAACCCTTCAAATAAGTAAAGCAGATAATCAGCAGGATAGCTGTTCAAATTCGGGATCTCACCAACCTCAGTGAGTCAACAGTCAAGATGGAGAAACTTCACAAACCAAACCACGAGATGGTCTGCAATTAACAGTTACAATTACACATTTACTGTCTTCTTTAAATGTTATGACCTGGCTAAGGTTTTAACCACAGCACATATAAATGACCAAATTGGAATTATGGTCAAAATTTCAAGATTTCCTGTAGACCTAATGGCTCCAAGTTTCCTAATTTTGAACGTCTGGCCTGTTGTAGACCTCGGGCAATTGTAGGTTTGTGATATGTACAGCACATTGAAAAACATTGCCTGTGCAATATTCTATACAGGCACTTTGACCAGTTTGTTACTCTGAAACACATTTATTCAGGTGGTCTTACTGTATAAGACTTAGTTTATTAAAACACTCGCAAGGTAAAGCAACAACTTTTATACAACAAAATAAGTTAACTTCTTCTCAAACTAGGCTGACAGCCTGAAAAACACAGATACTACCTCTCCTGGTGAACTCGATTGGGCTGCTGGATTCAATTCACTGAACTCCAATGACAGATGTGCTCAGGGTCTGGTATGAATGTGAGTCTGACATGGAGTCTTCATTGGCCAAGTCTTCACTGAGTGAATGGCTGCCAGGTGTCCCCTCCTATCCCCCCATTCTGAGTCCTTCTGGAATGTTTTCTGGCTTCAGCCACTGGGGTCACAGATCAGGGGGTCACAGCACTTGAAGAAGTTAGGCCAGGTCATCCCAGTCCCTTTCCAAGATGTGATTAATCTACGATACTAAGGAGTCTGGCCAAAGCAGTGAAAAACACAAACATAATGTTCTGGCTGAGTACCTCTTAATGTGTTTTGGGTCATAACGACTCTCCCAGTGTTGAGGTTGAGGACCTCAGTCAGGTCTGGGCTGGTCCTTGTTGGCTTTTGACTTGTGGTAACCTTGGCTTCTTTGCATTCCATCAGGCCTTGCTTGCAGATAGTGTTTAGTCAATTTTATGTTGAGCCCAGTTGCTTAGGCCAGTGGCCAAAGGTAGAATTGTAAAAACTGATTTTCGGCTCTTCCAGTGCAGAATATGGGGAAAAAATACATCTTATGGGTGAAATTCCATTTCAAGATAAGCTTCTGATTAGATCATCCAGCTGAATAGTACAGACAGTACCTGTAGTGATAGATACAATTGCTGCAAAAGGCTGGATTGTGACATTCTCCCTAAAAATCATGACAGCTGTTGCAATATAAATGAATGAAAATCACTGAGCTCAGGTCTACAATTCCTCAATCCAGGCATTTTGAAATAGATAGCATTCCACAAATGTTTATCGGAAGGTAGGAATATTGGAACATAGGACTTCTAAGCAGGAGGAGGCCTTTTGGACCTTTCAAGCTGGTTCTACCATTCCATAAGATCATGTTTGATCAGGTTGTGGTCTTAACTGCACTTACCTGTCGACCTCCATAACTTGTGACTCTCTTGTCCATCAAAAATCTATTCAACTCTGCTTGATAATTATTCAGTGAACTTGCCTCACTCCTTTCAAGGTAAGAGAATTCCACGTACTAATCAACCTCTGAGAGAAAATCATTTAAATTCATGTTTGTCCTAAAAGAGAGACCTATTGTTCTTAAGGCACATTCCCCACATGAAGAACCATCTGTCCCGTACCCATCATACCAAGTCCACTTGGGAACTTGTAAGCTTCAATAAGATCAGCTCTCAATCTTCTAAAATCCAAAGGGTACCGCCAAATCCTTTCAACCGCTTTTTTGCTTTAAAACTAAGGAATGAATCATTTGAAGTGTTTCTAATGCAACTTTATCTTTTTTCATATTAAACCGAAACTGTATACAGCAGCCCAGATGTGATCTCCCTCAAACCCTGTATGTCTGCAGTAAGCGTTCCTACTTTTACATTCCATTCCCCTTGTAATAAAGACCAGGAGATGGAACGATATTACAGAATGTTATCAAGATAGAATTGCATAGAATGTTCAGTACAGAAACCAATGATGTTGGTCAATGTTGGTATCTATGCTTCATGCAATCCCCTACTTTCACTTAACCATGGGATCATCATTTCTGTTCTCTACTCCATTAAATATACTTCCAGCTGCCTTTAAATGCATCTATACCTTTCACCTCATCTAATGCCTATGTTAGCAAGTTGTACAGTACAACTATTCTCTGGTTAAGGAAGTTACTCACAAATTCTGTATTGAAGTAATTGATGGCTATAATGGAAGATCATAGATTGTCAGTTCTATAGAACACATAGGGCTTACTCAGATATCTGAATGAGGGCTGTTTAATGAAAAATCCATCTATTATAATGGGAAAAATCCTCATTGCTGTCACTATCAATGACACAGGGCGGCATGGTGGATCTGCGATTAGCACTGCTGCCTCACAGCACCAAGGACCCAGATTCGATCCCAGGCTCAGGTGACTGTCTGTGTGGAGTTTGCACATTCTCCCTGTGTCTGGTGGGTTTCCTCAGGGTGCTCCGGTTTCCTCCCACAATCCAAAGATGCGCAGGTTAGGTGAATTGGACATGCTAAATTGCCCGTAATGTTCCGGGATGTGTAGGTTAGGGGCATTAGTCAGGGGATATGCAGGTCATTGGACTCATCCACCGCCAAACCACAACAACGCGACGGTCGGAGGAGGAGCGTCTTATCTTCCGACTGGGAACCCTCCAACCACAGGGGATGAACTTGGACTTCACCAGTTTCTTCATCCCCCCTCCCCCCACCTTGTCTCAGCCGAATCCCTCCAGCCCGGCACCGCCTTCCTGACCTGCAGTCTTCTTCTTGACCTCTCCGCCTCCATCCTACTCCGACCTATCACCCTCACCTTGACCTCTTTCCACCTATCACATTTCCAACGCCCCCTCCTCCAAGTCCCTCCTCCCTACCTTTTATCTTCTCCTGCTGAACACTCTCTGCTCATTCCTGAAGAAGGGCCTGTGCCCGAAACGTCGAATCTCCTGTTCCCTGGATGCTGCCTGACCTGCTGTGCTGTTCCAGCAATAAAGTTTCAACTTTGATCTCCAGCATCTGCAGACCTCACTTTCTCCCCGCATTAGTCAGGGGGAAATGTTGAGTAAAAGGGTAGGGGAATAGGTCTGGGTGGGTTACTCTTTGAATGGTTGGTGTGGACTTGCTGGGCCAAATGGCCTGTTTCCACAATGTAGGGATTCTATGATTCTATGACATGGTGTGACTAAATCATCTGGGATACCTTGACAAAATTCAAGCCACCAATCCTTCTTAGTGGTACTAGTCTACGTTACTGCTACCATATGGAGAAGGATGACACAATATCTTTGCAGAATTCAGGCTTAAACTTGATAAACAGGAAAGATTTATTAAATGGCACTAATTACTGAGTTACATTATATCTAAGATAAATGATAACCTCTTGTGAGACATTAGGCTCAACTTTTGTACAAGCACACATTACATTTAGCTACATGGGCTTAGCACTAGAACAGTTCAAATCTAACACTGGACACTCTCTAAGTACACTGCTAGCAACATTGGTCTGGCCAGTGGTTAGTTCCTCTCAGGTACTGCCCTTCTATTCTATAAAGGCAAAATACAGCAGATGCTGAAGATCTGAAATAAACACAGAAGTCACTGGAGAAACTCAGTGGATCTGGCAGCATCTATAGAGACTGAAATAGAGTTAATATTTCGAGTCTGGTCTGACTCTTCATCAGAATAGAATAAGAGCCCTATTATTCTGAAGCTGTGTCTTCTAGTTCAAGTTCTTGGCTTCCCCACAAGAGGAACAATCTTCCAAATATCCACCCAACATGTCTACTTAGGAATAAGGCAAGCTCTCATTCTTCTAAATTACAACAGGTATAGGCCCAATTTTTCAACCTTCAGAAGATAAGCTGGTCCTTATGAGCAGACCTTTTTTTCATGATATCAGTTAACCCTTTCAGATACTAATTGCCTTGTATACCCATACTTCCTATTTGCAAAGAAACCTACTTTGTTGACACTGTGTCTTACAAAAACTATTGACTGTAGGTTTTGCTTCTTGCAAATGGACTTGTAGCAGAAGTACTCAGAAATCCAAGCTCTGCTGCACCTTTTTGTACATTTATAGACAACTGTTTTCCAAGTCACCAGCAAAAGAAAAATTGAACCAGTTGGGTAGAGTGTTTGACAGCTAGAAATGAAAACCACAGCTGTGTTTCTGTTTTCTATTATTAGATACAATTCCAAAGATGGCATTTTCATTTTTGTGGGACTTGAGATTTTTCCATTTTGATATGTTATGCACTTTCAAGAGGCACATGCAAGCTGTCAGTTAGTGTTAGAGCTGCTATTTTGCCTATTTGCTGTAGTGAAGAGCTTTCATTAGTATTTAAATTATTTGAAATGTGTTCATTGATTTAATGCATATTATTGGTGCTTGTACTTTCATGACAAACTAATTAATTAAGCAGAGAATTTCTTGTGGTATTTTACAACTCTGAGTAACACAGGGATGGAGATAATAATTAGCAGGTCTGACAGTTAAATCTTTCAAAGCCAGCAGTTGTAAATTAGGGGGAAAAAAATCAACATTTAAGCAGTCTCTTCAGGCAGTATTACTGTGTCAGAAAGCTGTGTAATGGAATACTTTCTCTTCTAATCCCTTCCAGCACTGTCTTTAAAAGATAGCTATCTATTAAAACTCTTATGTCTGAGCACGCTTCTCATCATCTTTCATTGATATAAACTCTGCATTTATTATAGACATCACTAAAGTCAACTTCTAACGTTGCCCTTTCTCCAGTAAAGAAGCTGCAAAATCACCATTGAGATGAGCATATAATTATATCAGGATAAGTAATTCTCTTAGATATTATTTCAATTTATAATCAATGTAAAAATAAGGAACCAAAAACATAGAACCCACAGTAAAGGCTATTTTGCTCAACTGAACTAAGCTGAATTCCTTCCATTCTACATTATTGCACCCTCTCTCACAATCATTTTCTTCCATCATGTGTAAGCCTTCCCAGTAAAGACAATTCAGGGCATCAGTGCTATCTACTCCAATCATTCCAAATGGTGTGAATTCCATATCTTCACCTTTTATTTTCTAAAAGGATTCCATGTATTTTTTTTTATTCGAGGTTGGTGCCAATCTTGAAATTATGTCTTGCTATTGTGTTCCCCCATAAGCAGAAGCTATTTATCCTCATCTAGTATGATGCACCCCTTCATTAAGGGCCTCTGTCAAGCTTCCGCTTAGCTTAATCTCTTCAAGAGAAAGATTTACCACTTTATGCATGCATGCTTCTCTGAGAAATTGCTCAGAATAGTCTAGTTGTAAATCATTTATGTTCATTTTGCAGCCTGCCAATCTTTGCTCAATGGTAAAGATTTGACTTGAGTCAGAAAGATGTGGATTCAGATTCCACTTTGGAAATCAGCCTTTCACTTCAGTGGTCGAACTGTGGAAGGACTGCTGCCTTTCAGGTGAGACACGAACTTTGAAACCCTATTTCATGTCTTTTAATGGCTGTAAGAAATGCACAACAGAGAAAGGGAGTTCTGTACTGATTAACCGTTATTCCTCAATCAACATTATTAAACAGTAGAATATCTGATCGCTGGTTTATTACTGTTTGCTGGATTTAGCTGTGTGTAAATTAGCTATTGCATTTCTTTATGTGAAGTGACTGCACTTGATTTTTTTTGTTGTAAAGTGATTAGAGATGACAACTTGTGAAAGATGACAAGTTTTTGTTACTTTTTACCTGATTAATGCATCTTTTCTAATCACTAACTGTTCTGTGATAGATCTTATGTTCAAAAACCAAGCATCAAATATACACCTTAAACTGATATATCATATTGCCAGATCTAGGGGATCAGAATCAAAATTTGATCCAATGTAGCTCCTGCAAAATACATTAGTCCATTAAAATTAATTCCAAAACACAGGAATTACATATGGATCTGAATGAGCAAAATTTTAATTTGAAAAATGAGGTCAACATCCTAAAGTTACTAGTGACCAGAAACTAAATTGGACTATCCATATAGATACAGCGGCTACAAGAGTAGGTCAGAGACTAGGAGTCCTGCAGTGAATAACTGTCCTCCTGACTCCCCATGCCTGCGACAATCTTCAAAAACAAGCCAGGAATGTTATGGAATTCTCCCCACTTGCTTGAATAAGTGCAGCTCTAATAACATTCAAGAAATTTAATATCAACCAGGACAAAGCAGCCTATTTAATTGGCATCACAACCACAAGCAATTATTCCCTGAACTACCAATGCATAGTTGGTAGCAATATGCCATCTACAAGATGCACTGCAGGAATTTACCACTGTTTCTTCCAAACTTATGACCATCTAGAAGAGTAAACACCATAGATACATGGGAGACCCACTATATGCAAGTTCCTCTCCACTATCTCACAATGCTGACTTGGAAATATATTGTCATTCCTTCTGTGTCATTGGGTCAAAATCCTGGAATTCTTTTCCTGACTACATTATGGGTGCGCCCATGCCAGATGCACTGCAATGGTTCAAATTCTCAAGGGGAGGCAGGGATGGGCTATTAATGTTGGCTTCACCCATATCCCATAAATGACTTTGTTTTAATCTAGAGTTGAGTCTGTTTTAGACTGATTAAATAAATCTATCTTAATCTATACAGTAAGACATTCAATATGAAATGAGAAGCTTCAAGCTATTTTGGTTGTGCAGGACATAAGACTTCTCACAAATCAGCATGAATTTAATAATATATAAGGCTGCATCATATATAATTCCAAACCTCATCGTCAGTCTTGCTGTGATACATTATGAAGGGGGGATGATATCTCATTCAATATGAGTGAAAGCAATGTTTTTCATTTTATGCTAATATACATGATGTTTACAAACCATCTTACAAAGGTAAACCTGCATGTGATTTAATTGGCAGCTCAGTAATTACTGCAAAATCTTTGGGCTCTGACACCATTCCAGCAATAGTACTGAAGACTTGTGCTTCAGAATTAGCCAGACCCTGAGAGAGGCATTCCAGTACAGACAGCTGCAACACTGGCATCTGCCTGACAATGTGGAAGATTGCCCAGGTATGTCCTATATACAAAAAACAGGGCAAATCCAACCATCCATTGAGTTATGGAACCCTACAATTTACTCCAAATCAATTATGCAATTACAGTCAATATAATTATAGTAACTAAAATATCACTGTTGGTGTGATATTGTCTGAGTGGTCCTATATGTTAGCCCTAGCAACATAAACTATAAAGTCTGGATTCTTGTTACAACTGATATCTTGGAGGTTAACTAACTGTTTACACTGCTATAATATCAGACTTACTCATAGCCTGGCTTCTGTACGTAGTGAATACATTTACTACTTTACTGTTATAAATGCTGCTACTGAAGGTGAAGGGAGCCCCTTTATACTGGAATATCACATGTCTGGATGACATCTAGTTGTCTTGAAGTTACACTGCTTGTCTGGTGTAGCATCCCCCTTTCTGCCCTAACAATCTTTTCCCGTTAAACTTGTACGATGATGCATTGAAATATATGGAGTTGTCATCCTTTGTGAAGAGTGTTTGATTACATGTCATTTGGATATATTTCTTCATAAGACTTGAACATTGCTCATTACAACATCACATGATCTAGATTAGACATGTAGTATCTTTCCACAAATCAATGTGTTTATATGACAATATTGAACTCTTATACATTGTTTTAGTTCAAGCTGGGATAACTCTCTGCATGCTCTTGTCTCATTGTCTGCCTACTTTCTAAAATGTGTCATGGCCCTGTGTTTGGGTGGTGAGAGTGTAGGGGAAAAGAACTACATGGATCCACCTTCCAAACATGAGAGCTGCCAGTGAGTGTAGATTGTTGCCAAAAGGACTAGTACACAGATTTAACATAGCTCTCTGAATGTCTTGACATGTGACTTAATTTTGCAGTATGAACAGTATATCCTGTGTAACTATCTGAGTGAGGATAGAGTCGAAGAGGCAATATGGTGGATCACCCAGTGCCTGCACTGTCTTACTAAAGCACTACAGGCTGTTTGTCAGACACAATTTGTTAAGCAATACTAAACAGACTGAGTGTTAAAGTGTCAACAACCCTCATACTTACATTATTGATTTGTCAGACAAAAGAGAATTCAGTGAAGTAGTCAGTCACCAGTATGTCTGTGAAAATTGGAGCAATAACCATGCCACTGTAGTCATCAAAGTCATGGAGATGAACTTGTGAAAGGCTTTTAGAAGATCATTCTCAATGGCTTGTGGTTGGTTTGAACAATGACATGGTTTGAAGTAGTTATCTATGAAACCGATGTGATACAAAAACTCGAGCAAGGGATTCTCTTGTTATGGACCAGACCAAAATCCCCTCAAATGTATTAAGGAGAAAGCCTGGATCCTAGCTTTTACCCTAATTAAAAGCAAGTGTAAAGCACTGTGTTCCAGATGAGGTTTTAATGGTCACACTACAGAGGAACCTCGATTGTCCGAAAATCTGAATTTCAGATTATCCGAGGAAGATTTCAAGGTCCCATAAGAACATTACGTCAAAGAGGTGTTACCAACACTGGTGCAACGAACGCGTCTTTTGTTTACAATGATTAGAAGTGAACTCAGCTTACTGAAATACTGCCGAGAACAGTCCTGGACATTAATGGGAGCCCAGGCACCATCTCCAAATGACTGACCACCCTCCCTTTCTCCAGATGAAGACAGACAGAATGACAGTCTATGCAAATTCAGAGCACTGAATATTCTCAAATAAAGATTCCAGATAACCTCTCCAACATTGTCCTGTACAGGGCAGAGTGGGAAATGATCAAAAAGTTGCAGTAACAAGGTGTGTGTGTGTGTGTGTGTGTGTGTGTGTGTGTGTGTGTGTGTGTGTGTGTGTGTGTGTGTGTGTGTGTGTGTGTGTGTGTGTGTGTGTGTGTGTGTGTGTACGTGTGTGTGTGGGGTTATATGTGTGCGTGTGTGTTTGTGTGTGGGGCTACGTGTGTGGGGCTACGTGTGTGCATGGCTATGTGTGTGTGTGTGTGTGTGTGTGTGGGGCTACGTGTGTGTGTGTGTGTGTGGGGCTACGTGTGTGTGTGTGGCTATGTGTGTGTGTGTGTGTGTGTATATGTATGTGTGTGTATGTGTGAAGAGATAAGAAGCATCTGGCCACTTCACTTCATCCGCTGGCTGGAAACGTGGAGAGTTGAAAGCACACAGGGTGAGGGGGGTGCTTTCATTTCATGCTTAACTCATCCTCTAAAGTTGATTGAGGATGTAACTAGCAGAATTGATCAGGACTTCAGCTCTGATTGGATGCTGACTGACCCACTGAGATCATCAGCATTGGTTGTTTTTTCTTCGGGAGACCTAATGGATGTGGTGTATTTGGATGTCAAGAAGGCTTTGACTTTACGAGGCTGGTGGACAAATTGAAAGCATGCTTGGTTGGGGGCAATATACTGGTATGGATTGAGAATTTGTTGATAGATGGGAAGCAGAAAGTGGAAATAAATTGGCCTTTATCTGGGTGGCAGGCAGTGATTAGTAGGGTACTGCAGGAACCAGTACTTAGGGCCCAACAATTCATGAAATATATAACGATTTTGAAGGGGTCAACTTTGCTCAGTTGGCATGACTGGTTGGTTTGTGAAGCAGTGAGACGCCAACAGTATGGGTTCAGTTGCCATGAACGCTTGATATTACCATGAATGACTCTCCCTCTCAACCTCTCCCCTTGCCTGAGGCATGTGACCCTCCAGTTAAATCGCCATCAGGTTAAATCGCCATCAGTCATCTCTCTCTAATGAGAGAGCAGCCCTATGGTCTGGTATGACTTTGGTTACACGATAGCAAATGATTTGGGTGGGTTGACCAAATGCAATATTTCCAAATTTGCTGATGGCCAAAAACTAGATGGAATTGCAGTTTGAGAGGAGGATATAAGAAGGCTTCACTATGATATAGACAAGTTGAATATGTTGGCAAACAGATGGCAGATGCTGTATAAATGAGAAGTCATACATTTCAATGTGAAAACAGAAAGGCAGAGTATTATTTAAGTTGTAGTCCATTGAAAAAATATGGATGTACAAAGGGACCAGGATGTCCTTGCAGACTGGTCACTGAAATAAGTCAGGGTAAAAACAAGGACTGCAGATGCTGGAAACCAGATTCTAGATTAGAGTGGTGCTGGAAAAGCACAGCAGTTCAGGCAGTATCCGAGGAGCTGGAAAATCAATGTTTGGGGCAAAAGCCCTTCATCACTGAAAGTGGACAGACATGTGAAGCAAGTAATTAGGGAGACAAATGGTATGTCAACCTTTTTACAAGAGGATTTGAGTACAGAAGTAGGGAGGCCTTACTAAGTTGTACAGGGACTTGATAAGACTGCACCTAGAGTATTTTATGCAGTTTGGTCTCACTGTGTTGACGGGATATACTTGCCACAGAGAAAGTGGTGCAGAGGTTCACTAGGCAGATACTGGAGTTGGCAGGACTGTTGTGTGAGGAGAAATTGGTTTGAGTGGGCCTGTATTTGCTAGACTTTAGAAGGACAAAAACGGATCTGATTCAAATGTATACAATTCTAACAAGGCTGGCAGACTAGATGCAGGGAGGATGTTTTCCCTGATGAGAGTATGGAACCAGGAGCCACTATATGGGGTGGGCCATATAGAATTGAGATGAGGAAACATTTATTTTACTCAGAAGGTGGGCAACCTATAGAATTTGCTAGCACCGAAGGCTGTGGAGGCCGGGTCTCCGAGTATATTCAAGGAAGGGGTTGACAATTTATTTGGAAATTATTTGCATCAAGGGCGATGGAGAGAAAGTGGGAATATGGCAATGAGAGAGATGATCATATTGAAAGAATTGAAGGAATGCACTGTGCCTGAGGATTGCTGCCTGTCAGTTGCAAAGGCTATTTTGGTATACAAAGGAGTTAACTGCAAGGATAGCTGTTTAGTCTCATTGGAACCTATCCTGCTTCTCCTTGTGGTTATATAAATAGTTCTGAGCCTCGTCCATAATTCTGTCAGTGCTCACTTCCAAAATGAGAAGTTTTGTTTAACTTTTGTGAACACTGCTGAGCTAAAGCAGGCCAACATGCCATGGAAATTAAAATGAGAATTAGTTCTCTTGTCCCATGTACTCACATGAGGGCATTGAAGAGTTTACAAAGTCACCACCTACAGCACCATCTTAGGTACAAAGGTACCGAGAAAAATAAAGAAATAAAAATTTCAGCATTGTAGTCCTTCAATTACAGTCCATCTTAGGAACAAGGTACCTCGGTACAAAACCTTAGGGTTAAATTAGCTGAGAAAAGGAAAAGTAAAAAAAAAAGGTTCAGCATTACAGTCTCTCAGTGCCAGGCCTCATCTCTAGCCCACGCTGGGATCTCACCTACAGGCCACGCTGGGACCTCGCCTCCAGGCCACGCTGGGACCTCACCTCCAGGCCACGCTGGGACCTCGCCTCCAGGCCACGCTGGGACCTCGCCTCCAGGCCACGCTGGGATCTCACCTACAGGCCACGCTGGGACCTCGCCTCCAGGCCACGCTGGGACCTCACCTCCAGGCCACGCTGGGACCTCACCTACAGGCCACGCTGGGACCTCGCCTCCAGGCTACGCTGGGACCTCACCTCCAGGCCACGCTGGGACCTCACCTCCAGGCCACACATGGACGTCACCTCCAGACCATGCCGGGACCTCACTTCCAGGCCACACCAATACCTCACCTCCAGGCAACACCCAGACCTCACCTCTAGGCCACGCTGGGATCTCATCTCCAGGCCATACTGGGACCTCACCTTCAGGCCACGCTGAGACCTCACCTCCAGGCCCTGCTGTGACCTCACCTCCAGGCCACTCCCGGACCTCACCTCCAGGGCATGCCGGGACCTCACCTCCAGGGCACACCCGGACCTCATCTCCAGGCCATGCTGTGACCTCACTTCCAGGCCACACCAATACCTCACCTCCAGGCAACACCCAGACCTCACCTCTAGGCCACGCTGGGATCTCATCTCCAGGCCACGTTGGGACCTCACCTGCAGGCCACACAGGGACCTCACCTGCAGGCCACACGAGGACCTTACCTCCAAACCACATTGGGACCTCACCTCCAGGCCATACTGGGCCCTCACCTCCAGGCCGCACCAGGATCTCGCCTCCAAACCACGCTGGGACCTCACCTCCAGGCCACGCTGGGACCTCACCTCCAGACCATGCTTGGGATCGCACCTCCAGGCCACACTGGGACCTCACTGCCAGGCCATGCTGGGACCTCACCTCCAGGCAACACCGGGACCTCACCTCCAGGCCACGCTGGGACCTCACCTCCAGACCACACTGGGACCTCACCTCCAGGTCACTCTGGTACTCACCGTCAGTCCATGCTGGGACCTCACGTCCAGGGCACACCCAGACTTCACCTCCAGGCCACGCTGGGACCTCACCTCGAGGCCACATCCAGACCTCACCTCCAGGCCACGCTGGGACCTCACCTCCAGGCCATGCTGGGGCCTCATCTCCAGGCCATGCTGGGACCTCACCTCCAGGCCACGTTGGGACCTCACCTCCAGGCCACACCGGATCTACCTCCAGGCCACGCTGGGACCTCACCTCCAGGCCATGCTGTGACTTCACCTCCAGGCCACACCAATACCTCACCTCCAGGCAACACCCAGACCTCACCTCCAGGCCACGCTGGGACCTCGCCTCCAGACCACACTGGGACCTCACCTCCAGGCTACTCCGGGATCTCACCTCCTGGCCATGCTGGGACTTTGCCTCCAGGCCACACTGGGACCTTGCCTCCAGGTCACACTGGGACCTCACCTCCAGGTCACGCTGGGACCTCACCTCCAGGCCATGCTGGGACCTCACCTCCAGGCCACGCTGGGGCCTTGCCTCCAGGCCACACTTGGACCTCACTGCCAGGCCATTCTGGGACCTCACCTCCAGGCCACGCTGTGACTCACCGTCAGTCCATGTTGGGGCCTCACCTCCAGGCCATGCTGGGACTTATCGCCAGGCCAAGCTGGGACTTACCGCCAGGCCATGCTGTGACTCACCGCCAGGCCACACTGGGATCTCACCTCCAGGCCACGCCAATACCTCACCTCCAGGCCACATTGGGACTACACCTTCATGACCCATCGAATCCCAGCTGTTGGCCTCTTGCAGCACTACTCTAGTCACCATGCTCTACTGCCCTCATAAGCTCACTGAGCTCGTGAGCTCAGGCTCTGGGCCTACCGAAGCTGGGAGTCCTCAATCCTGCCACCACTGCTGCCTTCATGAAGAATCATGTGAGACCCAGCTGTTCATTTAGTTAAAGGAAACAAGCAAGGGTAATCTTTGAAACTATCATTGCTTTCATGAAACAGCAAGTAACATTTTCAATTCTCTTTGTTCTCATTAAAATATACTGCCTGGGAGCTGACTGTTATGTTGATTGAATGGCTCTAGATTGAATATTTATACAAATAAATGAAAGTGAGAGTTAATGTTCACAGTTTTAAGGCCAGCATCCTTGAATTTCCATTGTCAATGCCAATAATTTATAATAGTATCAAGTGAGTGGAAGCCATGAAGCTATTCAAAATGCATTTTACATTGGAGCATTTAGGTGGTCAAGATCCTGAAGAAGAATTAGAGGAAATGGCAATCTCCTGCATAAATGTACTGCCCCAATGACCTTGTTATGTTGTCTGTTAGAAAATTGTCATTTGCCCCTTTCTGTTGTAAAATACTGAACTAAAATACTTATCCAACTATAGCAGAGGGCTGTGCTGCTCAGTAGTGCAATGAATTCTTTTCCCTTCTCAACTGAACCACTGGACTGGTGACTGGGTAACCACATCAGTTGAAATAAGCAGCATAACTCATCCTGATTTGCCTGCCACTGACCATGGGAGTATTCCCATAAGCTTCCACTCTTTGGCTTCTTGGGAACCACAAAGACTGATGGATGATGACCAGTGCTATTGTACAGTGACTTGCATCTAAACCCCTTTGTCTTGCTTGAGGCAGGAATAATTCTTGCTGATCAATTCAAAATGGAAGTATAATGGTGAATGGCCAATGCTAAATGATAGTGTGGTTAGAATCTTACGGGATCTGAGCAACACGGGCTATTGCAAGATATTTGGCAGAATCAGGTAACAAGCGGTTAATTATTACATAGAGAATCAAATCTAAGCTGAGAATCTGGAAAATGGGAAGACTTATTGGTCAGGGCAAATATATTCTTCCCATTCGGTGTCAGTTAGCTCAGTTGGTTGGGTGGCTGGCTTATGATGTAATGTGGGTTCAATTCCTCTGACTGAGATCACAATGAAGGTTCCACCTTCTCAACCTTGCCTCTTGCCTACAGCTTAGCAACCCTCAAGTTAAACCCACCACCAGTCATTTCTCTCTAACAAGAAAGTGAGACTATAATGACATTGCCTATTCCTCCCATTGTATAGAGACTGGGAACACTATACTTTATGGCTAATGAAAGGATTTTTTGGGTCTTGTCCAGAATACTTAGAAGGCTCAAGGATGAATACATCATAAATATTCGAGAAGGTTTTAATAAAAACATCCATTTCTGTACTAACCACAGAGCAGAATATTGGATGTAGGTTTGCTCGCTGAGTTGGAAGATCCGTTTTCAGACATTTTATCACCATACTAGGTAACATCTTCAGTGAGCCTGCGAATAAAGTACTGGTGGGTGTAGTCTGCTTTCTATTTATATGTTTGGGTTTCCTAGGCTTGGTGACATTATTTCCTATGGTGATGTCATTTCCTGTTTTTTTTCTCAGGCGTGGTAACTGGGATCCAAGTCAACGTGTTTGTTGGTAGAGTTCCGGTTGGAATGCCATGCTTCTAGGAATTCAATGAGTATCTCTGTTTGGCTTGTCCGAGGATGGATGTGTTGTCCCAGTCGATGTAGTGTCCTTCCTCATCCATATGTAAGGATACTAGTGAGAGTGAGTCATGTCGTTTTTTTTTGGTTAGTTGATGTTCATGTACCCTGGTGGCTAGTTTTCTGCCTGTTTGTGCAATGTGGTGTTTGTTACAGTTCTTGCAAAGTATTTTGTAAATAACATTAGTTTTGCTTGTTGTCTGTATAGGGTCTTTCAAGTTCATTAGCTGCTGTTTTAATGTGTTGGTGGGTTGGAAACCCAAACATATAAATAGAAAGCAGCAATTATCAATAGTGCTTCGCCCGAAGGCCCACTGAAGATGTTACCTAGTAGGGTGCTGAAACATCTGGAAATGAACCTTCCAGCTCAGCGAGCAAACCTACATCCAGAACCTCAATCTGAGCTACAAATCTTCTCAAAACTCGCTAGCAGAATATTATCAACTTGTCATGTGTAATGATACAGGATTAATTCATGATCACATAGTAAAGTATTCTCCGTTGGGTAAGAGTGATCATGACGTGAAAGAATTCCATATTCTGTTTGAGGGTGAGAAATGTGGATTTGAAACTAATAGCTTAAACTTACATTAGGCGATTACAAAGGAATGGGGACAGAGTTGATTAAAATGGAATGAGAGAAAAGATCAAATGGTAAGACAGTGGAGAGGCAGTGGTAGATACTTCAGGAGATATTTTATAACTCTCAATGAAGGTACATTTAATTGACAATGAAAGACACTTCAAGATGACGTCACCACTCATGGATAACTAAGGAAGTTAAGAATGGTTTCAAACTAAAAGAAAATATTTACAAAGCTGCAAAGAATAGTGGTAGGCCAGACAAAAAGTTAGAAACCAAAATATATAAAACAGACAATAAATGCTTTTAGATTAGATTATCTACAGTATCGAAAAGGGCCTTCGGCCCAACAAGTCCACACCAACCTTCCGAAGGGTAATCCACCAAGACCCATTCCCCTGCCCGATATTCACCCCTGACTAATGCACCTATCACTATGGGCAATTTAGCATGGCCAATTCACCCGACCTTTGGATTGTGGGAGGAAACCCACGCAGAAATGGGGAGAATGTGCAAACTCCACACAGACAGTCGCCCGAGGCAGGAATCAAATCCAGGTCCCTGGCACTGTGACGCAGCAGTGCTAACCACTGAGCTACCATGCCACCCCCTTGTAAGCCTTTTAGAGATATAGAATCATAGTCATAGAGATGTGCAGCATCGAAACAGTCCCTTCAGTTGCCGACCAGATACCCTAAATTAATCTAGTCCCATTTCCCAGCACTTGGCCCATATCCATCTAAACCTTTCCTATTCATCTACCCATCCAGATGCCCTTTAACTGTTGTCATTGTACAAGCCTCCATCACTTCCCATGGCAGCTTGTTCCACCCTCTGTATGAAAATATTACTCCTTACGTCCCTTTTAAATCTTTCCCCTCTTACCCTGAACCAATGCACTCTAGTTTTGGACTCCTCTACCCTGAGGAAAAGACTCTGGTTGTTCACCCTGTCCATGCCCCTCATGATTTTATAAACTTCTGTAAGATCACCCCTTCGCCTCTGATACTCTGGGGAAAACAGCCCCAGCCTATTCAGCCTCTCCAATAGCTCAAACCCTTCAATCCTGGAAACATCCTTGTAAATCTTGGCTGAACCCTTTCAAGTTTCACAACATCCAATAGCAGAGAGACCAGAATTGAACGCAGTATTCCAGAAGTGGCTTAACCAATGTCCTGTACAATCATAACATGACCTCTCAACTCCTAGACTCAATGCTCCGACCAATAAAGGCAAGCATACCAAACACCGCCTTCACTATCCTGTCTACAAGATAATTAGGGGTTTAGATAGGGTCGACAGTGAGAATCTTTTTCCACGTATGGAGTCAGCTATTACAAGGGGGCATAGCTTTAAATTAAGTGGGGGTAGGTATAGGACAGATGTTAGGGGTAGGTTCTTTACTCAGCGAGTCGTGAGTTCATGGAATGCCCTGCCAGTAGCAGTGGTGGACTCTCCCTCATTATGGGCATTTAAGCGGGCATTGGATAGGCATATGGAGGATAGTGGGCTAGTGTAGGTTAGGTGGGCTTGGATCGGCGCAACATCGAGGGCCGAAGGGCCTGTACTGCGCTGTATTCTTCTATGTTCTATGTTCTACCTGGGACTCCATTTTCAAGGAGCTGCAAACCTGCCATCTAAGGTCACTTTGTTTGTAGAACCTTACCATTAAGTGTATAAGTCCTGCCCTGAATTGCCTATCCAGAATGCAGCACCTTGCATTTATCTAAATTAAACTCAATCTGCTACTCCTTGTCTGATCTGATCAAGGTCCCCATTGTACTGTGAGGTAACCTTCTTCACTGACCTCTACAGCTCCAATTTTGGTGTCATCTGCAAACCGACTAACCCTACCTCATATATTCACAACCAAATCATTGATATAAATGACGAAAAGCAGTGGGTCCAGCATAAGTGGATCCTTGTGTTGGCCTCAGGCCCCCAGTCTGAAAAGAAAAAGGGAGCAAACAGCTAAAATGAGGCTTTGTCTTTTAAAGGACAAGTCTGGGAATTAATAATGGGAAAGAAGAAAATACAAGATACTTAGATATAGAATGCTTGCTCAATATTCACAATGAAAGGGACTAAAAGCATTTCAGCATTCCAAAACTTCCTAGATTCTGGAAAGCACCTTACAGATTAGAAAACTACAAATGAGACACCACTATTCAAGAAAAGAGAGAGACAGAAAGCAAGAAAATACAGGCTAGTTAACCTAACGACTATCTTTGAGAAAATACTGTAATGCATTATTAAGGAGATATTAGAAAGATGTTTAGAAAAATCATGATACAATATAGAGTTTGACTTATAAGAGGAGGCTGAATGTGCGAGGATTCATTTCACTGGAGCGTAGGAGGTTGAGGTTTATAAAGGTTTATAAAATCATAAGGGGTAGAGATAAGGTGAATGGGAGGTGTCTTTTCCATAAGAATTAGTTTCAAGATTAAGGAGCATATTTTTTAAGGTGAGAGAAAAAAGATTTAAAGAAAGACATGAGGGGCAATTATTTTACGCAGACAGTGGTTTGTGTCTGGAATGAACTACCAGAGGAAGTGGTGGATGTGGCAACCGTTACAATGTTTAAAGGACATTTGGATAAGTACATGAATAAGAAATGTTTGGAGGGATGTGGACTAAGCACAGACAGGCGGGACTAGTTTAGTTTGGGATTGCGTTCGGCATGGAATGGTTGGACCAAAGGATCTGTTTCCATGCTGAATGACTCTATGACTCCATGAAAATCAGGCAGAGTCAACGATAGTTTTGGGAAAAGGAATTATGTTTGAAAAATGTTGTTCTTTGAGAATATAAGATGCAAGGTGTAATGTATTTGGAAATCCAAAATGCTACTGTACACATAAGTGCTCATTTTATTAGAGCTGATATATTAGCATGCATGGAGAATGGCCTGACTAACTGGCAACAGGGATTTGGGATAAATGAGATATCTTCAGATTGACATGCTATAACTAGTGGAGTGCCACAGTGCCTAGTGTTGGGACATAAACTGTTCACAATCTATGTTAATAACTGATGAAGGGACTGATTGTTCTATAGCCAAATTTGCTGATAGTCAGGAAAACAAGTTGTGAGGAGGATATAAAGAGTCTATGAAAGGATATGGATTTTTTAAGTGAAGAGGAAAGTGAAGTGGAGTATGATGTGAAAAAATGAGAGATTGCTCACTTTGGTAGGCTGAATAGAAAAGCTAATAGGTTGAGACTACAGAATGTTGCAATGTAGAGGAATCTAGGTACCCTTGAAAATGAATCATAAAAAATTAGCAAGTTGGTATTGTAAATAATTAGAAAGGTAAGTGGAATGTGGGCCTATATTGCAAGGAGGGTAGAGTCTGAAAGTAGGTATGTCTTGCTATAGCGATATGGAGCGTTTGTCTGACTGAAGATTGAGTACTGTGTACAATTTCACTCAGCCTACTTAAGGAGGGATATGGTTGCAGTTCAGATACGTTTTACTTGGTTGATTCCTGCAATGAATGAGTTATTTTATGAGGAAAGGTTGAGCAAGTTTACTTATTGGAGAAGTGATCTTATTGAAACATATAAAATCCTAAAGGGGGTTGATAGATAAATGCTGAGAGGATGTTTCTCTTTGTGGGGGAATCTAGCTATAGGAATCACATCTTAAAAATAAGCATTTTCTAATTTAGTATAGCAAAGAGAAATATCGTGACGCAGAAGATCACAAAGTGTCATCCAAAGACAGCAGTGATAGCTAGGTCATTGAACATATTCAAGGTTGAAGTTAGACAGATTATTGATTGATGAGTTTTTGGTTACAAGTTCAGGTTATGGGGTGGGCAGGCAGGAAAATGGAATGCTTGTCCATGATCTTATAGATTGGCATGTTTGATGGGCTAAATTGCCTCCTCTTGCTCCTATTTCCTGTGGTCTTATTACCTCTATTATCAAATGTAAATACTAACAGTAATGCTTCTGACTTATTGTGCTGAGCCAGTTTTTATATTAAAGCTGCTTTCTCTGCTTCAGATCACATGAAAAGGTAAAATTAGGCTCATGCACTTCAACTTGGCCTCTGAAGAAAATGTGTTCTCACTAAAAGAATGGCAGGATAAAGGGGTAAAGGATCTGTCACTAAATTCCTGTTGTGATTGTGTGGTATCACCTCCTGAGCTCCAGTCTACACAGCCACCCTCCATACCTTTTATAGTTGATCAGTGCTAGCATTTACACTTGGCCCTGCTGGGCCTGTGGTAATGTGTTAGTGACACATGGTGTCTGATATTGTCACCCTCCCTTAAGCTTAGTAAAACTGCAATGTAAGTATTGCAATTTGACTTAGTTTGAATTGCATTACTTTGAAAATTGCTTCCTGCCTTTGAAAGTTGTCAGCGTTGCCTGTTCCGGGTCTAACCAGCCCGTTATTGATTCCCTCAAGTCCACCAATTTTCACATCCTGCATTGGAGACTGACTCATCTGGCTTTATTTCACAGGTTCTGACCGCCCTTTGAAACCTCCCTGTAAGGGACCAATCTCGATATGGATGTCTAGACAGTAAACAGCAGGAGCCTTTTAGATCATCTGGCACTTCACAGAGAAGACTGATCCTGGTTTCACCTCTTACTCACTCTCCATCAACAATCAATGGAGAGCCATCAAGGAAAGGAATCTTGGTTGTCTTGCTCCATCCCCATCAAGTTGCAGTGTCATTCGCGGTGCAGGCAATCCATGCACAAACATAGGACATGGATGGAAAAGTGGTAAGCTCCTCTTCAGCACTTTAATTCAACCTACTTGTGGGATGTGACCATTGCAGGTGAGGCCAATATTTGTTCTTTGTCTCTAATTGCCCTTCAAAAGGTAGTGGTGAGCTAGGTTTTGGACTGCTGCAGTCAAGATTAGAGTGGTGCTGGAAAAGCACAGCAGGTCAGGCAGCATCTGAGGAGCAGGAAAATCAATATTTCGGGCAAAAACCCTTCATCAGCCCTTCCAGATGAAGGGCTTTTGCCTGAAACGTCAATTTTCCTGCTCCTCAGATGCTGCCTGACCGGCTGTGCTTTTCCAGCACCACTCTAATCTTGACTCTCATCTCCAGCATCTGCAGTACCCACTTCTGCCTTGAACCGCTGCAGTCTTTATGATGTAGAAAGAGAGTTCCAGGTTCTTGATGCAGCAGCAGCGAGGGAGTGGTGATATAATTTCAAGTCAGAATGAATGGTGTGTGGCTTGCTGGGATTTTTCAAGTGCTGTGTTCCTAAGGATCCACAACCCTTAATTGTCTCTGTGTCAGAGGTCACAGGGTTAGAAGGAGCATTAGCTAATTGCTATAGTGCATTTTCAGTTAAGAACGTATGAGTTAGGAGCGGGAGAAGGTCATTTGACTCATTAAGTCTACTCTGCCATTCGATAGAATTATGGCTGATCTGACTGTGACCTCAGCCCCACCTTCATGATAACCTCTGATACCCTTTGACTGCTTTGATAATAAGGAATATAATTATCTTTGCCTTAAACATATTCAATGATCCTGTCTCCACCACTCCCTAAAGAGAGTTCCACAGGCTAAATGAAAGTAAATAAATCTTTTAATTTAAGTCAAAAGAAAATCACACGATACTGGGTTATAGTCCAACAGGTTTATTTGAAACCATAAAGTTTTGGAGCCCCCATTCCTTCCTCAGGCAGGAACAAGGGGGCTCTGACATCTTGTGGTTTCAAATAAACCTGTTGGACTATAACCTGGTATTGTATGGTTTTTGACTTTGTCCACATCCCCCCCCCCCCCCCCCCCCCCCCCCGCCCCGTCCAAATCAGCACCTCCACATCATGGTTCTTCCTTTAAGTTATTGCTGAATCTTACTTCTATTTCTTATGTTCTCTTTTCTGATGGAAATGCTCACAATAAAGTTTGATTTTTTTGAACCATGACTCTTTGTAATTTAAAGGTGCTTTTTAAAAAACTTTCGGATCACATGGACAATAAGGCTAATGTACCTGAATTTAGTCGGTGAAAAACATTTCTACAATAAATCCTTTCATTTTTCAACTGCGTCCCCTGGTTTTTGTCTTTCCCACACATTGGGAACCATCCTCTCAGCGCAGGTCCAATCATGTTTTCCGAGCATCTTGTATGTTTCCATGAGATCAACCTCTCATTCTTTGAAACTCCAAGGGATACATGAACAACCATTCTTTATAAAATAACCCCTTCATCCCAGGGATCAGTTGATTGAAGCATCTCAGAACGACTTATAATACAAGAATGTCCTTTCTTACCTGAGGAGAACAGAACTGCACATAGTTCTCTAGGTGTGGTCTCAGCAACGTTCTGTACAACTATGGAAAAAGGTCTGTATTTTTATACCCCATTCCCCAGCCACAAGGAAGTGTTGAGAATGTCAAATTACAACCAATTGTGCCTTTATTTCAAAAGTAGAATAGATTTGGTGTGAAAAGAAAAGCTAATCAGCCTGGAGAAGTCAGTAGCTGCTAATGGAGGCTATTTGTAGCTGACAATGCATTGTTAGTGGTAGCAGCCCATGTGATGACAAGGTCTGGTGGGTGGGGTTTAGGGTGTCGACATGGGAGAAGGTGCTCAGGCCTTAAAATAATTGAATTCGATATTGAGTCCTGACTGCAGGGTCCCCAGTGGAAAATGAGGTGCTGTTCTTCAAACTTACACTGAGCTCCACTGTAAGGAAGTGAGGACTGCAGATGCTGAGATCAAAGTGGAGAGTGGGGTGCTGGAAAAACACAGTTAGTCAGGCAGCACCTGAGGAGCAGGAGAGTTGACGTTTTGGACATGAGCCTGATGAGCTTATGCCCGAAATGTCGACTCTCTGGCTCCTTGGGTGCTGCCTGACCAGCTGTGCTTTTCCAGCACCACACTGAGCATCACTGGAGCAATGCAGCAAGCCCCACACAAAACAGGGAACAGGTTGGTTTTGTTGAAGTAGCAGGTGGTGGGAAGCTCAGGGTCATTTTTGCAGACAGAATGCAGGTGTTCTGCAAAGTGGTCACCCAGTCTGTGCTTCCTTTCCCTAATGTAGAGGGCATCCCATTGTGAGCAGCAAATGCAGTCGACTAGACTGAGTGGTGTAGATAATTCGCTGCTTCACGTGGAGGGTGTTTCTGGGGCCTGGGATCGTGAGGAAGGTGGAAGTAAATGGTTTACAACTTCTACGGTTGCATGGGAAGATGCCGTGAAGGTGTGAGGTCTTGGAAGTGAAGGAGGAGTGGATCAGCGTGTTCATAAGGGAACAGCCCTGCTCAAGGCTGACAAGGGACTGGAAAGGTAAGATGTGTCTGATGGTGGCATCCTGCTGGAGGTGGCAGAAATGGTCGCTAGTGATCCTTTGGATGTGGATACTGGTCGGGTGGTAGATGAGGACTAGGGGATCTTATTGCTGACAAAGGAGGGAAGAGAAGGGGTGAAAGCTGAAGTGCAGGAGATGGGTCAGACATGGCTGAGAGCCCTGTGAACCATAGTGCTGGGAATGCTTGGTGGACATTAAGGTGGACATTAAGGAGACTCCTTTGTAGAAGCTGGCATCATTGGAACAGATGTGACGGAGACAGAGACACGAGAGAATGGAATAAAGTCTTTAAAGGAAGCAGAGTGTGAGGACATGTAGTCAAGGTAACTGTGATTAATTAAGTGTCAGGAGTGATTCGGTGAATATGACAAGGTCATCAGCCATGATCCTACTGAATGGTGGAGCAGGTTTGAGGGGCTGAATGGCTGACTCTTCTCCCTATTTCTGATAGTCTTATGATCTGTAAACCAGCTGTCCCAATGATGAAACAAGTGTGCAAATATTATTAAAGTGGAGTTTGCAGAGCTCATTGGGCAGCTTGTGCCTTTATTATTTTCATTCCTAAACTGATGTGGGGTGGTCTGTCCAGTTTTATTCTTGTTTGAGTTTTCTGTAGTGGGTGATGTAACTGAGTGACTGCTGGGGCATTCAATTAAGCACATTGCTACGGGTCTAAATTAGTGTAAAAAGGGTCAGTGGTGCAGAGGTAGTCTCCCTGCCTCTGGTCTGGTAAGGCCTAGGTTAAAGTCCCATCTACTCCAGAGGTATATCTCTAACATCTATGAATGAGTAAAATATCAAGTGAACCGGATGAGGATGGCTGATTTCCCAGCCTAATGGGCATTAGTGTTCCTGATATGTTACTACAAACTTCAGTTATGTCATTGGCTACCATTACTAAAATGAGCATTTCAGTCCAGATTTAGTCATTAGCTGAATTGAAATTCCACCAACTCATGTGACACCATTTGAACTCTTGTCTCAGAAGTTTCATCCACGCCTCTGAAATGTTGGCGTATTAACATTACCATGGGGCTACCATTCCTATTTCACATTGCATAGTACATTTACCCACTAAAGCCTGTGGGCATTATAATTAATTTACATCTACATTTTTAAAAAAAACACCAAGATCTTTGACATCTGAGCAGCTGCATATCCTTGCCATAGAACTAATTGCACATACTTCAGAGTTACGTGATTTGTTAGACAAGTGGGCCAGATTGTCTGAATTTGTTAGCATCATTAACAGCCATTTTAATTTATTTTAATTTGACAGCGTTATGTACGATGCAAGAAGCAGAACAACGTGAAGTCAAATGGAAGTGTGTTC
This sequence comes from Chiloscyllium plagiosum, assembly GCF_037043375.1. Classification (NCBI taxonomy): domain Eukaryota; kingdom Metazoa; phylum Chordata; class Chondrichthyes; order Orectolobiformes; family Hemiscylliidae; genus Chiloscyllium; species Chiloscyllium plagiosum. The sequence continues at coordinate 37,282,051 of NW_028270172.1, read as the reverse complement.
CTGTGGATGTTGAAAATATGAGCAGCAAACCATTGGATCCCAGTGAATATGTTAGCAATGTTAACTCACTGAAGAACAGCTAAAACATCCTAATCTGACATTTTGAAAGCTTTAGGTTCAGAAACCGCAAATTCTGAATTGTCATGTCTTCTACGTGTATGTTGAGTAATGCAATATTAGCCTATATGACATGTAATTCTGTGCTTATGAGTTGGTACTCTGAAAATAAATGTTGAATGATTGACATGATTGTTGGTTCATTTGTGGAAATTCTTAAAATGCGAATGCAGGAGAGAAAAATGCCAGGCATTTTAGCTTTATCTCCTCCTTGACCCCTATGCTACTCACTCATCCTTTATGGACATTTTCCAACGTATGTCTCATGAGATTTATTGGTTTGTTTGAGCTCTGTGACACTGCTTGATAACCCTGCAGAATCGATTCATAGTTGCTTTCCTATCAGTTCTGCCTGAAAACAGTCCTAGAGATTATGAACCAAAATCTGGATATGCACCTTTATTGAGGGGAGAAAAGAGCCTTGCATTTTCATTTATTTACATTAAATCTACTGCTGCAAACAGAAACCCAGCAATTAAATGTGCATGAAGCAAACTTCCACAAACAGCTAAGTGATTTGATTGAGAAATATATATTTTCTGCACACCCTATACTGTTCCCCCCTATTCTTCTCTGAAATACTACCATGGGAATTTTTTACATTCTCCCACGTTGGAAGGTATAGCCTTGGTTTAACATCTGAACCAGAAGATTGCACTGCCTGTAGTCCAATATTCCCTCAGTACTAATGCCAAAGCAAAATACAGTGAATGCTGGGAACTTGATACAACAACATCTTGGAAATGCACAGACAGCATCTGTGGAGAGAAATAGTGTTGACACTCCAGGGCAAGACTACTTCCTTCATACTGTAAGCATAACTTTTATGCTGGAGAGCCATATAACTCAGAGGCAAGTGTGCTACCAACCGAATGTTACCAGGGATGAGAGACTTCACTGACATAGAGTCACCAGACAAAGTGGAATTGTTCACCTAAGAGCAGAGTATGTTTCAGGATGATTTAATAGAGGTGTTCAGATAGTGAGATAATAATATATTTCTGACATACGATTTACTAATCAGAGGACAAAGTTAAATTCATTAGCAAAAAAGTAAAAAAGAGATTAGGAGTTTTTTTGTGTAGTACGTTGTTATGCTCTGTCGTGCACTGTCTAAAAGGATGATGGAAGCAGATTCAATTGTAACTAATAAAAGGGATTTGGATATGTACTTGGAGGGTCAAAATTTGCAAGACTTTGGGAAAAGAGAATCGGAAAGGAATAATTTACTCAGCTCTTTTAAAGAACAAAGGAAAGATGTTTGATGCATATTTCTATTCAGTTTTCTTTCCAATCATATTCTGATTGATATTTCCCAGACTTCCCTGTGACATAAGGTTCATTATACTTCAAAAGCCATTGCATCACAGATCAGCTGATTCAGTTATATCAAGGATCAAACCACTGTGTGGCTCAACATCACAATTTTGAATAAGAGCAAGGGACTTTTCTCTTATCCTACAGCATATGTTTCAGCCAACATCAACACCACACTTCTGTGCCTTTATCAACCAAACTTGGTAACTCAGTAAACAAATGATCTGCTAATTACCACATTGTTATTTGTGAAAGTCCTTTAATTGGCTACAACATTTCCTGTATTAAGATGGTGACTTCACTTCCGAAGCATGTCGCTGATTGTAAAGTGTTTTGGAATGTCCTGAATGGGGTTTCTCCTATAAATCTGACAATATTCCACTGGCTGAATTTGGAGATGCCGGTGTTGGACTGGGGTGTACAAAGTTAAAAATCACACAACACCAGGTTATAGTCCAACAGGTTTAATTGGAAGCACACTAGCTTTCGGAGCGACGCTCCTTCATCAGGTGATTGTGGAGGGCTCGATCGTAACACAGAATTTATAGCAAAAATTTGCAGTGTGATGTAACTGAAATTATACATTGAAGAATTGATTGTCTGTTAAGCCTTTCATCTGTTAGAATACAGTGATAGTTTCACTTCTTTCATGTGTAAATCACAAAACCCTTTTTTTAAAGTTGCATTCTCGGGTTAGCTGTTAACAATGGTGATAGCTAGACAATATGTTGAAGGTGTTAGCCCCCTGTGTTCTCTGTCTATGACCTGATGTTTAGATTGATTCTAATCTAAAAAGTGAGATAACAGAGTTTTACATAAATTCATGCAGTTTTTGAGCTCAGAGTTCTACATGAATGTATGCAGTTTTTGAGCAAAGTGCAATGTAACTCTGCAAGTACAAATTCACCCCACAAAATATATGTGTGCATGTGTGTCTTTGTCTGTGTGTGTGTGTGTGTGTGTGTGTGTTGTGAGTGCAGAGTGTCTTAAGTCTGTGAGGGGGTGCATGTGTGAGTGTGGGAGTGTGTGTCTCTAAGGGTGTGTGTGGGTGTCTGTGTGCGCGTCTGTGTGTACCTGTGTCCGTGTGTATGTGAGAGTGTGTGTGTGTAGGAATATCTATGTGTGTGTGTGTGTGTGTAGGAATATCTGTGTGTGTGTGTGTGTAGTGCAATGGTGATCACCTGTAATGTGACATGAACCCAAGGAGCCGGTTGAGGCCCTCCCTACGGGTACCGAACTTAGCTATCAGCCTCTGCTCAGCCACTTTCCTCTGCTGCCTGTCCCGAAGTCCACCTTGGAGGATGGTCACACAAAGGTCCGAGGCTGAATGTCCAGGACCGCTGAAGTGTTCCCCAACTGGGAGGGTACCCTCCTGTCTGTTGATTGTTGTGCGGTGTCCATTCATCCATTGTCGTAGCCTTTGCTCGGTTTCCCCACTGGCTGAAGGTTTGTTCTTTATGAAATCTCACTTTATTTGGTGACATGTTTTTATATAAAGACTAATGCCGTTTCACTAAAAATCCAAAGGCTTGGACTGATAATCTAGAGAATTTAAGCTAAATTTCACCATCGCATTTTGAGAATTTGCATTCAAATAAAAACAAATTTACAGATTAAAAAAATACTGCTCCCAATAGAAAAGAGAACGTTGAGCTGTCACATTGTTGCATTTATGTCTATCAGGAAAAGATATCTGTATCCTTGCTGAGGCAGGCAGTATGTACACCTGGATCCACATCTATATGGTTATCCCCTAAAGTGGAGCTATTGGTGTAGTTGTAATATCACTGGATGAAAAAGCCAGAGGTCTAGGCTGATGCTTTAGTCAGGTGGAGGTGTCACTAGTTCAAAGCATCATTTACTAAAGATCTGGAATTGAAAGCTACCCTCTGTAATGGCGATTATCAAACTATCAGTGGTTGTTGTTAAAAACTCAACTGGTTCACTAATGTCCTGCTAGCAAAGGAATTGTGCCATCCTCCTCAGTTTAGTGCATGTGAATCCAACTGACATGGTTAACTCATATTTGCCCTTTAAAATAGTAAACCACTCAGTTCACAGAGCAACAGATGGTGGTTTTGCCAGTGATGCTCTCATCCCATGAAAAAAATGAAGACTTAAATAACTTCTGAAATTACTGAGGACAACAATAGTATGATCGTAAACCTCGTTCTTGCCAGCAGTGATTATGTTCCAAGAATGAGTTTTAAAAAAAGGTAAAATTACCCAAGTTAAAAATGAATCTTTGTGAAATATCTCAGGTGTTAGTCTTTAATGCTGTTACCTATACAGCATAACTGTAAAGCACATTCTCCGGTGTTCCGAATTTGCAATGTAATAAATCGCCCCTTGCTTATATATCAAGATGCTATTGTTCCCCATGGTGCTCCTGACTGAAGCACAGAAGGTAACTGGTATGAACCTGTGCCAAAATGTTTAACTTCACGTTTGATAGCTGTGAGTACTAACAGGGATCCTCACTGGTCCTTTTTGTCAATGTCTATTTCAGAAATTGAACTTCCTGTGAATAATTCTTTGGCATACATTCTGTTTCTCTCCAATTTGATGTTTCATTACAAAGTACTTAATTGACTAAAAATATACTTTGGACCATCCTTCGGCATTAATGTATTTTAATGCATGTTTTTCTTCTATTTGATTTTGTCTGCTTTCTTCCCTTTGTGCCTTTCTCGCATTTTCAGTCTGTTGTTCTGACTTACCTTAACTTTTCTATAATTTATTCATTCACTCTTTGATAAATAGAAACCTTTTCCATAGATTTGTCACAAACTTCCAAAGTTCATTTCCTCCTTTGCTCATCCTAACACAAGTTTCTGCACTGGAGGATAGTCAGCTCTTGGACTGAAGTTAGTTCGCAAGTGGACCTATTGGCCTTGTGACAGTTTTACATCTGAAAACACCATTATTTGGCTTGGTTATGTTACTTTATGTCACACAGGCCTCCCCTGGTCCAGGCAGCATTATTGAACAGGGTTTCACCATTTACGCGGAGACCAAATGCATGTCACTGGCACTCATGAAAGGGCAACGAGCCTGGCACCTGAATTTTATGGTTGGGAGGGCCAGTTAAGTGGCTGCTGTGATGGGATGTAGTCTTATCAATGACAGTGGCACACCCTCCCAAGAGCTGCCACTCTAGCAAGAGGGCTGCCAGGTCAGAAGCACCATTGTGAGTGCTGGTTGTTTTTGAGCTATGCAGGAGTCTTGAAGCCTACAACAAGTAGGCCTAATAAGCAAAATAATCAAAGAGCTAAGCCCTGATGAGGAAACATGTCTGGGGATATTCTTGGGGTTGTGGTCCTCCTGTCGCTGACTGAATCATTCTCCAAGAGTTGCCACTGTGAGGATATCAATAGTGAAAGGTTGTCCTACCATCCTCAAAATTCTGGCGGCACACTAAAATAACACTTAATCGAGCCTTTAGGTGGGTAAATTAATCCAATAGCTGCCCATGCTGGAGCGTTGAGTGACAGTGGCTCCATGTTAGCAATGCTGCCTCATTGTGCCAGGGACCTGGGTTCGATCTCAGCCTTGGGTGACTGTCTGTGTGGAGTTTGCATGTTCTCCCTGTGGGTTTCCTCCACTTACTCCCCAGAGCCCAAAGACATGTGGGTTAGCTGGGTTTGCCATGCTAAATTGCCCCTTGTGTTCAGGGTAGTTCAGGCTAGGTGGATTAGCCATGGGAAATATGGAGTTATAGGGATGGAAGAGGGGGAGCTGGGTTTGGGTGTGGGATGCTGTGGAGGGTTAATATTAACTTGATTTGCCAAATGACATCTTTCTGCACTGTAGGGAATCTATGATTCTAGTTGTGGCTCCCTGCTGTGTTACTGCTGTGCCCCACCTACTGGGAGCTAATTAAATTCAACCCTTTGTCTTTTGTTGAAGGTAGCAAACGTATCACAGTTCACTGAGGGAGCAGTTAAAATGATAAGACTGCCTCTTCTCAAATATGATGCAAAGGTGCTGGTGTTGGACTGGGGTGGACTAATTACCTGATGAAGGAGCAGCGCTCTGAAAGCTAGTACTTCCAGATAAACCTGTAGGACTATAATCTGGTGTTGTGGGAGTTTTAACTCTTTTCAAATACTCACTGTACAATGCAACCCTACTAACATTTTTCTCATTGCCCATTAAAGCAACGTAAAACAAAAGAGATGAAGCTCATGGAGCAGAACATTGAGGTGTTTTAACAAAGGTTTAGATGCTTGTACCACACTTTGGCTGAACAGGGTGGGTGTGGTGCTATGGTAATGTCCCTGGACAGGAAATCCAGAGATTTTTGGGGATATGGGTTCAAATCCAACCATGGCAGAAGGTGAAATTTGAATTTAATAAGTTAATCTGGAGTCTAATTGTGACCTTGAAACCATTGTCAATTGTTTTATAAACCCGACAGGTTTACTAACGTCATTTAGGAAGGAAAATCTGCCATCCTGATCTGGTCTGGCCTATATGTGACTCCAGAACCACAGCAACGTGGTAAGCACCTTAGGGATGGGTGATAAACACTGACGTGTCACTCACATCCTGCGATTAAATTAGAAAAAAAGCTCTGAAGAAGAACCATAATATTGCACTTAAAACATCTCTTTCTCTTTAGTTGCTGTCAGGCCTACTGAGTTTCTCCATTATGCTTTTGTAACACCCCGCACATTTACTTACTAAAATTTGGGGACTTACTAAAGTCTGAGAGCTGCCCCACAGGCTGGTCAAACAACAAGAGTTTTATAGCCATACTCAGAAAATTATATCTTACAGATAATGTCCTACCATCACTGCCCATTTGCACTGTGACACACAATGAAGAAGGGGTTGCCCTGAGACTCCTCGACATTGACTGTGAATCCCATGAAGCCTAATGCCATCAGGACAAAAGTGGCTGCTTCTGCTGATGACCTCATACTGGTCCCTCCCACCCCTGATGGATCAGCGCTTCTCCATGCTGAGTGACAAGAACAGAGAATATACTTCGGGGAGGCCAACACCCATCACCGAGTGACTTAGTTGCACCATGACTGACTGAGTTGGCCAAGTCCTCAAGGACATAGATGCTAGACTTTGCCTACAAGAGGTGGTAAAGTAATAAACAAGAGAGTAAAACATATTAAACCACCTCCTCAACCAAACCATCTATCGCAGATACATCTGTTGGATCAAGCACTACACAGCCTTTGACTTTGCAAGCTAACCACCTCCATCAGGTTGGGTGGCATTGCTGCTATGCTGAACGGGATAGGTTTTGAACAGATCTACCGGCTCAAAACTGGGCATTCACGTGCAGCTGTGGGCCACCAGCCCAGCAAGATTGTATTCAACCAAAATCTATGACCTCATAGTTTGGTATATTCCCATTCTACCATTTCCACCAAGCCAAGGGATCAAGCCTGCTTCAGTGAAGAATGCAGTACCAGGCATACCTAAACATTAGGGGACAATCTACTGAAGCTGCAACCTAGGACTACTTGTGTGCCAAGCAGCATAAGCAGCATGCGACGGACAGATCCAAGTGATCTCACAACCAGCCACGAGGGCAGCACAGTGGCTCAGTGGTCAGCACTGCTGCCTCACAGCACTAAGGGTCTGGGTTCGATTCCTGGATTGGGCAACTGTGTGGAGTTTGCCTCTTCTCTCCATGTCTTTGTGGGTTTCTTCCGGGTGCTCCAGTTTCCTTCCACAGTCCAAGGATGTGAAGGTTAAGTGGATTGGCATTGAGAATTACAGGGATAGAGTAGGGGGTGGTGGATCTGGGTGGGATGCTCGTTGGAGGGTCGTTATGGACTTGATAGCCTGATTGGCCTGTTCCTGTAATGTAGGGTTCTGTGATTCAATGGATCAGATCTAAGCTCTGAAGTCCTGCCATATCAAATCATGAAAGCTTATGGATAATTAAAGAACAGAAGAAAGAGGCTCCACAAATATTTCCATCCTGAATGACAGGGATGCCCAGAGTATCTGGGTTCTGCAGGTAACTTTGTGCAAAAGGAAAAGCTGAAGCATTTGCAAGCATTCAGTCATACGAGCTGAGTGGATGATCCATATGTGAAGAGAAAAAAGATTAATGAAGATAAAAGCAGGTCCCTTACAATCATAGAGTCATAGAGTCATTGAGATGTACAGCATGGAAACAGACCCTTCGGTCCAAACCATCCATGCCGACCAGATATCCCAACCCAATCTAGTCCCACCTGCCAGCACCCGGCCCATATTCCTTCAAACCCTTCCTATTCATATACTCATCCAGATGCCTCTTAAATGTTGCAATTGTACCAGCCTCCACCACTTCCTCTGACAGCTCATTCCATACACTTACCACCCTCTGTGTGAAAAAGTTGCCCCTTAGGTTTCTTTTATATCTTTCCCCTCTCACCCTAAACCTATGCCCTCTAGTTCTGGACTCCCCCACCCCAGGGAAAAGACCTACCCTACTTACCCTATCCATGCCCCTCATAATTTTGTAAACCTCTATAAGGTCACTCCTCAGCCTCTGACGCTCCAGGGAAAACAGCCGCACCTTGTTCAGCCTCTCCCTGTAGCTCAAATCCTCCAACCCTGGCAACATTCTTGTAAATCTTTTCTGAACCCTTTCAAGTTTCACAACATCATCCTGGTAGGAAGGAGACCAGAATTGCATGCAATATTCCAACAGTGGCCTAACCAATGTCCTGTACAGCCGCAACATGACCTCCCAACTCCTGTACTCAATACTCTGACCAATAAAGGAAAGCATACCAAACACCTTCTTCACTATCCTATCTATAATGGGGAGCAAAGAGATGCTAGAACCCTAGACCAATTATATACATATTTTGGTTTTGTCTTCACAAAGGAAAACACAAATAATATTCCAAAAATGTTGAGGAACAGGGGGTCCATTTTCAAATCTATTCATCATATACTTTCTATTGTTGGTTCATAAAAATCATGTGGAGAAATAGGCATTTCAATCTTCATTTCCACAAATACTGAAAATTTATCTCAAATATTTGCAGATGAGATAGCATCATAGGACTTACTAGCAGATCATCTCCCTGAACAAAGCATCCTCTTGCTTGAGTTCAACATTAACTTGTCATGATCAGATGCCATATTTGTCCACCAGAATGGAGCTGTGATCAATTTGTGCTCTTTGGTCGCGCTTTAAAATTGTGAAGTTTATAAATATTGAATTGTAAGGGAAATGTTGATTATGATTGCACATCAGTTTGAAGCTTCTATTTTGAAAAGGAATGTTTCTGCCTCTTTTTATTAGGAGAAAGAAAGGTGACATGCTGTCAGGATTTGAACCCTGACCTATGAGGGGATTACTCAGCTGCAGAGCATCGGAACCTGTAACATACTTCCACCAGCTGCTTAAATGGCTAATCATACAGTTTCTAATTCAAAGATGCTCTCAAGACTTGAAACAGAGAGACCTTTACAGATGCAATCAATACATCTTGCTTTCATTTGGCCTTGCTGAATCCCATTACTGTGATATTGGTACTCCAATGACAGTCTGGTCAGAGTTGGGGTTAGTGTGACTTTAACATCTGCAACTGATTGCACATACTTGAAAATGAATTTTAAATTATCTTCAGTCTTCTTGGTTTAGAGAGAGGAGAACACAGGATGCCTGCTCTAACATTGAGCACATGACCTCTGCTGTCTGCTGTTTTCCTTGCTTCAAAAGAGCAATGCTGGGAATGCCTATCACAGTTGAATAGCCAGTCGGCACACATGGTCTGACACCTATGAGGATTGCTAATATATACAGGGTTGCTGTGCTGCATGAGGCATTGTCAGAAAATGGTTAGGAGGATAAAGAAAAAAAAGGCCCGATTTTCAAATGGTCAGATAGTCCTTTCTGCAGCACAGACGAGGGTTGTACAGTCAGCTCCTGCAGAATCTCTGATCTAGCAGATTCCAAAGGAATTCCCCAGGAAATTGAAGATTGCTCTGGGAATCTTTAAATTCTAGGCTTTAAATTCTCTTTGAAAATAGGTGAATTCAGAGGGTTTCACTCTGCACTGACCTTCCAACTACACCTCTCTAAGTCCACTTGCATCCTCTGAGTACTGATATGACACACTCCCACTTTCCCAAGGATCTGAGCCACCTGTCCCTGTCTCTAGGGCAGGACACCCTCTTTTGTGCAGGACCCCAACATACCATGTCTCTGTCTGGGACCATACACCCATTCTTGCCCCTGGACTTACCTCCCCTTCCCCCAGGATCTGATACCTTCTCTCTTTCTCCCCTGGACCTGACCCCTATCCCACTCCAGCCCATCTGGGACTGACATAGCCCCATTCCTGGCAGCTGATACATCGCCATAGTCCGCACAGGATCTGACAGCTCCTCCAAACCCCCTGCCCAACCTGACCCACCTGAAGCACTTCATTTCTTAACGTTGCCCCTTCCCACTTTGTGCTATGGCATCACCTCCATGTGATATCCTACACTCCTGGCACTTTACTCAACTAGAACCCTATCTTACCTACCCACCAAGCACCCCCCCCCCCCCCCGCCCCACCCCCCGCCCCATCCACATGGTACCCTACCTTCCTGGCACCCTTCCCATATGGTAACCTGGCACATTACCCACACTGCCTCCTACCCTTCTTATTGATATGACAAATACTGCTACTACTACTGGTGTGATTTGACTTTCTCAACTATCTTGCACTACAAGGGACTTGTCAGACTTAAAGTACTCTCTTATTGCTTGTTTGATGACCACTTCTCTGCAAATTTCTCTGAGATATTCTCAACCGGCAGAGAATCTGTGACAGACAGTGATGGCACTCACCCCTCACCCTTGTATTTGTTAACCTCATTGACTCCCAGTCTGTGATTTAAAAATTCTCATCGCTGTGTTTAAACTCCTCCTGTTGTCACCCTTTCTTAGCTTTGTAACTCCTCCAGCCCTGTAACCTTCCAAAACCTCTGTGTTTCTCCAATTCTAGAATCTTCTGCATTCTTGATTTACACTCCTCCATGACTGCTGGCTGTGCCTTCAGGCATCTAGAGATTAAATCTGGAATGCTTGTCTCTCTCTCTCTCTCTCTCTGTAAATCGTCCTAGATTCCCTTCATAACTTCACTGCTTTTCCACTGTTTTTTTCTCTCTGTTGATTCTTCTTGAGCTTAGCAAGCTTTTTTAATCAAATGTCCCAATGTTGCCTCATGTGGCTTTGGGTGTCTTGGGATGATTCACTTTTGTAAAGGTGCTTTATAAATACAATCTTTTTTATTGTTGTTCTTGCATAACTTCCAAAATAAAATAAAAATCAACTGACTCTTGTTGGATCGGATAGCAACATTCAGCCAGTGCATTCCTTTGCATTCTATTTGCTCCCTCTTCCTTGCTTCGAGTTTCATGTTTTATGGTTAGTTTGACCTAAATGGAATTAAACATATTACTTGAGGCTTGTAGACTCATCTCTCCCTGGCACAACCAGTCATTATTTCCATTGTAACTCTCTTGCAATAAATACCTTTGGGTTTCTTGAAGCATGATTTAGATTATTAACATATTGCCTAACAGCTCTTTACCAGAAGGAGAGAAAGAAAAGACTGAGATTTGTATTGAATGGCTCCAAACACTTTAAGGCTCACTAAATTCTTCTGAAGAGTAGTCATGGTATAATATGGGAAACCCAGTAGACAAACTCACCAGCAAAAGGACTCTCAAATCTTAATAAGATAATTTTCAGACAATGCGTCTCAGCCTTGGTGGTTGAGGAATAACCAGGATACTGAAGGTATCTCCCCTTAGATATAGCATTCTCAGTTGTCATAAAGTCTTACGTGAGATCTTCACATACTGCCATGATGCTATATTGTTGCAGGCAAGGTGAATAGGCAAACAATAGACAATAGGTGCAGGAGTAGGCCATTCTGCCCTTTGCAGGTGGTGCAAACGACCTGCATCATCATCAGGTGCCACAATTTTAGCTTATAGTTTTTATTGGCTCAAATGATATGGGCTTTGCCGGTTGGTCACCATTAGTTTCCTGTGCCTAGTTGCCCTTGGGATTGTGGTGATGAGCTGCCTTGAACCCCAGTCCATGTTCTGGAGTTTGACCCATGATACTTTTTAGAAAGCAAATTCCAGGATTTTGACCCAGTGACACTCAAGGAACTTATATATATTTCCAAGTCAGGATGGTGAGTGGCTTGGAGGGGAACTTGCAAATGATGATGTTCCCATTATCTTTTACCTTTGTGATTTACTGAACTAATCAACCTTGTACTCCATTCTGTCTCTTTTTGAAACAAATACTGTGGGATTTTTTACATCATGTCAGAGTGTTGATAGAATTTTGAGATAACATAATTGGCTTAGCACTGGTGAGACCACACAGGGAGTATTGTCTTGCAGTTCTGGTCTCTTTGCCTAAGGAAACATATAGAGAGAGTACAGCAGATGTTCACTGGACTGATTTCCTGGGATGGTGGTTCTTGACAAGACTGACAGAACCTGTATGTATGAGAGGCAATCTCAGAGAACATACAAAATTCTGAAAGAGATACATGGAGTAAATACAGAAGGTATGTTTCCTTTCCTATGGGGACCAGTAGTAGACATAGTATCGGAATAAAAGGCGGGTCATTTAGGACTGAGATAAGGAAGAATTTCTTCACTCAGAGGGTGGTGAATCTTTAGAGTTGTCTACCCCAGAGAGTTGTGTGAGCTCAGTCATTAAGATCAAGAGAGATTGAAGACTTCTATTTAGTAATGCCATCAAAGAAAATTTAGGTTGTGAGGGAATATGATGTTCAGATCAATGATCAGCCAAGAATCGCAGACCAAGTTCCAGGGGCTGAAGAGCTTACTCCTGCTCTGATATTCCTAACTAGGAGATGATTGCTACAATAGTGCAGCAGCTCTACCTGTGTGTCACTGGATAGAGAATTAATGTACTGCACCAAGTCATGGCTAACATTGAGACACTAAGGTGTGGGTTACTTTATTTTCATTGAACAGATTTATGCTCTACTCCTGAACACCAAGACGTAGTTTACATTGAAACATTAAAAATAGGAGTAAGGAACCCTTAATAAGAGACTACAATGGTTGCAACCATCCCACATTTCTGGTCACAGTGACAGGATCTCTACTGCCTCAGAAAACCACCTGCCAGCTCTTCAACAGACTCCCAGTGCTAATTCTGCTTCTGATTGTCTGAATGTCCAACATCACTATCTACTTGCAGTACTTAAAGCCAGTTTAGGGGAGACAATTGTGGCTGGGGTAAGTACTGGCAGTGTTGTGTGAGTTGAACTTGAGCTGGCAAAGCCTTACTGATGGTGGACTGGAGCTGAATGAGGCAGAGAGGAAGAGAAAGCTCTGGAGTTCTCAGGTGCACATTGAAAGGGTGTTAGAAAAGAATGCTCCCTACAACTATTTGTCTTTTTATTTGCTCTCATTTTGTTTACCACCACCTTTCAAAGTGGAACTAAGGATGGGCATTAAATTTTAGCCAGCTAGCGATGCTCACATCCCATAGGTGAAAAAAAAAATGCCAGTTGTGGAGATGTATGCCTTGAGAGTAGTGCTGAGGACCTGGATGCAGTGGTGCAAGAAGTTTAATGATGTCACTTGTGTGGTCAAAGACAGTGAATCCATCTTCAAGTATCGATATTTTATGTATAGTTACCCTGCCTTCTGTTCATTGCAGGCCCATCATTTATCAACAATCTCTATCACTCAGGAATCATTGTTAACATATCGAGCATGCTTAAGTTTTGCTTCATCACATTCTTGCATCTCTCAGCACATTGTAAACTTTACATCTACATGTCCCTGTTTATAGACACAGCCAGCTATTCAACCACATGGGATTGGATTTTCAATCCAAGATAGAGAACTTGATAACTGGATCATTTGCAGTCCTGACCCTGCACTGTCTCTGAGTATCCATATGACGTTATTTTCATAATCAAAGTTCTTATTGGACAATCAGGGGTAAACCTGTTGTCCAATTTGTGATAGTGGATGCTACCTGGAGACAGGACTGGCTCTGGGCTACAACAGTTGTAGATGGTAGCCATGACTGAACTTGATGTTGCCTTGCAGATTGGGGCAGGCATATGCTATGCAAATGGTCAGTCATAAATTGGATCCATTCTACAGATGTGATGGTTGCTTTTCGCTCCTTTATCTTCTCAGTTAGAATTCTTCTGTCTTTTCAAAGGTTTAAATTAGAAGTGACAATACATTATACTTCTACCAGCTATGCTCCAGACCATTCTCTCTTCTCAGAGATGGCCTGTCACTTTCCTGTCCATTAAAAAAGCTCTTCAAGGAGCTTAACAGGCCGTTAATTGGAAGTGAGCAAGTTGCTGGCTCCCTGACCTCTTCACCACCTCTCACAACCTTGCTCCCATCCCCTCATCATACCAACTGCATTTATTTTGACAACTGCGTTGCAGAAGCATCGGATGACTGATGCATATTCTGGCCGCACTGTTTTCTTAGCATGCCTGCACCTTACCTTGCTTCATGGATGATTGAAAATTGTGAATGCAATGGGTTTTTCAGGGCGGGTTGAAAATGCAGAGCAGAATGCAGAGTGCAGTGTTACAGTCACAGAGAAGGTGCAGAGAGAGAGAGAGATCAACATGAACATTTCAGAGTCCATTCAAAAGTCTGAGGAGTGCTGCTCCAGCAGAAGAAGCCACAACATTAGACCCTGCCAACCAGTCTGTAGGTGCCACCCAGGATAGTGCAGCCTCAGCTTGCGGACCACTATACAATAATGGTTCAAGAAGGCCATTGACTTTCTCTGCTGTGTCAGAGTAAGTTCTTTTTTTTTGTCTTTGCTCACTCCAAATCTGCTCCTGCACCTATCTCCCACCAAAGCTCATACTCTAGCTCTCTTACTGTTGCATTCAACATCTTCCCTCACTTGCTCCCACACACCTAATTTCCCCTAGATAATTCACTCTGTGCCTCCAACCCACTCACTTGGGACACCTCACCACCTTTTTCTCACTGGCACCAGCACTAACAGCTATATCACCACTTCCACCTCACTCAATCCCTTCCTTCGTTTCATTGCAGTAGAAAGCAGTCCCCAGTAGGTCTCAAATACAGCTGGTGGGGCACTCAACATTTGTCTCCTCACCCTTTATGCGGAGAGTATCTATACAATTGACCATCCTGAGTGGGTGATGGTGACCTGGATGGACTGACTGTATGGGAACCCTCTGACTGATAGCAGCAGGATCTCTTGGAGCTGACTGAGAAGTCTGTGCTCTTTCACTTCAGGATCTGGCCAATTTCTTGATGCTCATATAACGTGTTTGCCATCTAGGCCACGGGCACATGAAGTAGAAGTGTCATTGAGACAGCAAACTATCCACCCTCTGAACTGATGACTGCAGACAACCATAGTGAGCTGCCTTGTTTTCTCTCTGAACTGAAAGTCAAGGTGAGAGGGAAGTACTGTGAAGCTTTAAGCTGTGGCTGAGAGGGCAAAATGGGAAGGCAAGCAGGCAGAATCCAGGTAGGTGCAAATGAGCAAGGTACCTTGAGATACTCCCCGGTCAAATCCATGAGCCAGGTGCCTGTCTCTCTGCATAAAATGTCCTTACAGCAACATTACAACAAGTTACCTCAGTGCTCCAAAGCACAGCAGTGAAGTGTTGTAAAGCTGACTGTAAGTGGAGTTGCTAGGTACCAGTTCAGACTTTCATGTTGGGAATTTCCGGCATCCAGTTTCTATCCTGCGGGTGAGAGGGTTGGAATCTGCATACTAATGAGGCATGACTACATAGTAATGAGGATAATTATAAGTAATCATCTCCATTAATAACGTCTCACTGCTCACTAGTGAGTATCTTTCCTGAACATTCCGGATTCTGTTGGAAAATGGGACTTACAGTCTTGCTTTCGAGAAGAGTCTTACTGGACATCTTGCCCAATTTTCCCAAATTTTCCACATCATTAGAGCCTGGGAATATTCTACCCAGCATCAAAAAGCACTTCTATATTGTAAGGAAGTGAAAATTCAGACCATTCTTGCTCAAAAGGCTGTGTTGGTTAGAAATTTTAAAACTGACGTTGCAAATTCTTTTTTGAAATAATGGTAGTGCAAGATATTAAACTCAAGTGCGAAGCCAGAGTTAAGACAGAAATGAGTCAAGACTGAATTGAGTGGCAGAACAGGATTGAAGGACTGAATGAGCTACTCTTTATGTTTCTAACTGAGGCACAGATTTTCCAGATCCTCAGTGAGAGCAATACCTGTTCTTTGCAGATGGGGCTTCCCATACCTATGCATCATCGTGGTCCATTGGGAGCTGTGAAATTTAAAATGAGTTTATTCAAATGTAAAATCTTCATTATGATCATTTGAAGTATTTTCACAAGTTGTCTTTCCTTCTGTACTTCATCAACTTGTAATCTTGTGAGACATGTTTGTCTTCTCCTCCCAGAAATGCTGGTGCAATAGAAATCAGCAGCTTGCTCTCTGTTCTATGGAACCTACACCCTGGTACACTGAAAAATTGACTCTGATCCACTCGTGGCTTGCAAAGGCTGCATTTAAAATATGCCTGATTTGCATCCTCTTGAAATGAATGGGAAGTAGAACCTTGTAAATTACTGTGTGTTTTGGCTCATACACACCAGCAACAGACCAAAGCCACATTCTGGGATGTTTCCAGGCAGCGGGAGATGAAGCCAAGCAGCACTGTCATGGAGATCACTCTGAAAACGATGCTCAGGGCTTTCAACTTCACACTGCCCGTTGCCAGCTTTACAGTTCTGCAAAAAAAAAAATCCAGCGTTTTAAGTAGCTTTAAAAGAGGCATCGGGTTCCTGTTCAAAGGAAAGTGGTGAGAGATGCAGGCTCGTCTGTGTACAATGGACAAGGAGCAATGTTGCCAAAACATATTTGTTCTTTGGCTTTCAATTGCAGCAAAGAATAATGGCAATCATTCACTGTATTTACAGGCGAATTCAGATATCTGGCTGGTTATAATTTCAGAACAGTGTTCAGATTTCCTCAAAGTCTCTACCCTCCTTAGTTCAGTGACCTTTTCCAGTCTCTCCAAGCCTCCAAGAACACAGTGTTCCTATAATTCTGCCCTCATGTACAGCTCTGAATTCCTTCACTTCTCCACTGACAGCAATGCCTTCAATGGTCCAAGCCTTAAACCTCTGAATCCTCTTCCTAAACGTAACCACCTCTCTGTCCCCTTTCCTTTTATAATGCTCCTTAAAATTGACCTCCTTGACCAAGCTTTGGACCACATTTTGACACATGTGTAACACCATGGTACTGTTTGTTTGATTATACTCCCGTGAAGGTGCTGTATAATTACACATCACGCAGGAAGGGATGTGAGAGCTATGCAAACTTCCAGTTCCTCTTAGATTTCTTTGAAACAAAGAAAGGACGTATATTCTATAGACTTTTCAGAACTTCCATTTCCAAAATACTTTTTGCCAATGAATTTTGAAAAGGAGACATTCTTGGAGCCTAAGGAAACGCAATCTGTTTTGAGCAATCACAAACAGCAATGAGCCACATGATGACAATTTCCTTTCATGATGCCAACTGAGGGATAGCCATCTGTTCCAAATATGCCATGGCATCTTTTCCCAGGTACCTGAGAAGGCCTTTGAAAAGGCAGTTTTCAAACGATGGCACCTAAGTCAGTAAAGCACAGCCTCAACCATTTTGAAAGGCCAATCTGGTTTATTTGCCCAAATGTCTAGCATGGGACTTTAACTCAAACTTTGGACTCAGGTTGTGTGTGCTATCACAGCAAAACAACTCAAACACAACTTCCCTTTTAACAGTTTATGCTACGACAAGTATAGTATTTTCGTAATGGGGTAGGTTAATTTCTGAAGTAAATTGAAGAATCGGAATTGGAAAATGGACCATTCATGGGAACATTCTACCAACATTTTTCCCACCAAACTGACCTGTCTAGAAGTGTTATGGTACATTTCTTGAGCTAGTGAGACTTGAACCCAAGGCTTTACTAATGTAGAGGCAGGGCAACTACCACTGCACTACAAACAATCCTCCACAGATCAACTATAGTTGTAATTCAAATAACGAGATGAATCCATCACTCCCAGGTTTAACTTTCATTGAATTTTGTGCTTTTTGCTGGCATTTGTAATTGTTCTTGCCAAAGTAGGAATCTCTCCATTTCCAGGCAACACAAATTGTTATTTTCTGTCGTTTTGTTGTTTTCTGGTTGAGTGCTTGCTCCGGCTTATTTTACAGAACGCGAAGCACCAGAGAATACCTCGGTGCAAACTGTTTAATGGAATAGTGAGCGGCTGTATCGTACAAACAGGAAATTTGCTCTTCAATAGTTCTTGTTGATGAAACTCATTTCGAGTACGGCTACCCTGTTAAACTTACCTTGGATCACTTCAACTGCCAAATTTGAAGGGATATTTAGGATGTGATGAGGAGAATCCCACTTGGGCTTGCTTGATGGCTAATTTAAATCCTCTGTGATGGTATCTTTGGGAAAGTTCAAGCACAGATCAGTGCACGGTCTTGACATTGATGAGTTGGAACTTTGATGTCTGCACTTTTTATTACAGAAGAATATATTGCTTATTTAGGTGAATAATTCTGGCTTACAATCAATGGCAGTTGGCAAGTTGTGTCAATGGTTCACCTCTTAAATTTTTTTAAACTTACTTTTGGGATATAGCAAAGCCAACATTCATTTTCAACCGCTATTGGTGCTTGAGATGTTACTTAAATCCCACTCCAGAGTTTTGGAGCATATAATCTGGGCTGCTACTCAAGGATAGTATTGAGGAAATCCTATTGGAAGTGCCAGCATTCAAATGAAATGTTAAATCAAGACCTCACTCCTTCAGGTGATGGCCTTAGTGGCATTATTGATGCTCTGGTAATCCAGGCAGCCAGATAATGTTCTTGGGACTCGGATTCGAAACCTGTGATGGCAGTTGGTGGAATCTGAATGAAATAGAAATAAAAATTTTGAATCAAAAGCCTAATAATGATCATGAATCCATTGCCAATTGTTGGAAAACCCCATCTGGGTCACAAATGACCTTTTGGGAAGGAAACTGTCATCCTTACCTGGTCTGGTCTACATGTGACTCCAGACCCACAGCAATATGGCTGACTCTTCACTTCCCTCTGGGCAATAAATGCTGGCCTAGCCATCATCCTGTGAATGAATAAGTTTAAAAAAAGTAATCATCCCATGGAACTGTTCAAAGAAGAACAGAATTCTCTTCTGTTGTTTTACTGTCATCTATCTCTTAATCAATCCCACATGAAAACAGATAAAGTCATAACTCTTGTAGAATCTTCAGCGTACAAGTGATCAACTCATCTTTGAGAACAGCTTCAAATCCATGACCTCTACCAGCTAGAAAGACAAAGGCAGTATAAATATAGGAACTGTACTGCATTGTGGGGAGAGATGGTGGTGTAGTGGTCATAGTACTAAACAGATGACTGGGCTAATGCTTTAGAGACAAGAGTTCAATTGAATTTTATGAATTAACAATTCTAAACCATTGATCGTGATCATGTAGTTGCCATCAATTGTTGTAAAAATATCTTATCTGATTTACGAATGAAACCTGCAATGCATCCTGACCTAAACATCTTTACAAGTGACTGCAGACCCTTGGATTTGATGTTGACTCTTAACTGCACTTTAAAATTGGGGAGAAAGTGAGGTCTGCAGATGCTGGAGATCAAAGTTGAAACTTTATTGCTGGAACAGCACAGCAGGTCAGGCAGCATCCAGGGAACAGGAGATTCGACGTTTCGGGCACAGGCCCTTCTTCAGGAATGAGCAGAGAGTGTTCAGCAGGAGAAGATAAAAGGTAGGGAGGAGGGACTTGGAGGAGGGGCGTTGGAAATGTGATAGGTGGAAAGAGGTCAAGGTGAGGGTGATAGGTCGGAGTAGGATGGAGGCGGAGAGGTCAAGAAGAAGACTGCAGGTCAGGAAGGCGGTGCCGGGCTGGAGGGATCCGGCTGAGACAAGGTGGGGGAGGGGGGATGAAGAAACTGGTGAAGTCCAAGTTCATCCCCTGCGGTTGGAGGGTTCCCAGTCGGAAGATAAGACGCTCCTCCTCCGACCGTCGGGTTGTTGTGGTTTGGCGGTGGATGAGTCCAATGACCTGCATATCCTCGGTGGAGTGGGAGGGGGAGTTGAAATGCTGTGCTACAGGTTGGTTGGGTTGGTTCGTCCGGGTGGCCCAGAGGTGCTCTCTGAATCGCTCCGCAAGTAGGCGGCCTGTCTCCCCAATATAGAGGAGGCCACACCGGCTGCAGCGGATGCAGTAGATGATGTGGGTGGAGGTGCAGGTGAATCTGTGGCGGATATGGAAGTTTCCTTTGGGGCCTTGGAGAGAAGTGAGGGGGGAGGTGTGGGCGCAAGTGTTGCACCTCCTGCGGTTGCAAGGGAAGGTACCGGGAGTGGAGGTTGGGTCGGTGGGGGGTGTGGATCTGACAAGGGAGTCGCGGAGGGAGTGGTCTCTACGGAAAGCTGATAGGGGAGGGGAGGGAAATATATCCTTGGTGCTGGGGTCTGTTTGGAGGTGGCGGAAGTGACAGCGGATGATGCGCTGTACATGGAGATTGTTGGGGTGGTAGGTGAGGACCAGTGGGGTTCTGTCCTGGTGGCGGTTGGAGGGGCGGGGCTCAAGGGCGGAGGAGCGGGAAGTGGAGGAGATGCGGTGGAGGGCACCGTCGACCACGTCGGGGGGGAAATTGCGGTCCTTGAAGAAGGAGGCCATCTGTGTTGTACGTATTTTGAACTGGTCCTCCTGGGAGCAGATGCGGCGGAGACGAAGGAATTGGGAGAATGGGATGGCGTTTTTACAGGGGGCAGGATGGGAGGAGGTGTAGTCCAGGTAGCTGTGGGAGTCGGTTGGTTTGTAGTAGATGTCCGTGTTGATTCGGTCGCCTGAGATAGAAACAGAAAGGTCTAGGAAGGGGAGGGAGGAGTCCGAGACTGTCCAGGTGAATTTGAGGTCGGGGTGGAAGGTGTTAGTGTAATGGATGAACTGTTCAACCTCCTCGTGGGAGCACGAGGTAGCGCCGATACAGTCATCAATGTAGCGAAGGAAAAGATGGGGGGTGGGGCCAGTGTAGTTGCGGAAGATGGATTGTTCCACATACCCTACGAAGAGGCAGGCATAGCTGGGGCCCATGCGGGTGCCCATGGCTACTCCTTTTGTTTGGAGAAAGTGGGAGGATTGGAAAGAAAAGTTGTTCAGGGTGAGGACCAGTTCGGTCAGTCGAAGGAGGGTGTCGGTGGAAGGGTACTGGGTGGTACGGCGGGAAAGGAAGAAGCGGAGTGCTTTGAGTCCTTCGTGATGGGGGATGGAGGTGTACAGGGACTGGATGTCCATGGTGAAGATGAGGCGTTGGGGACCGGGGAAGCGGAAATCCTGGAGGAGGTGAAGGGCGTGGGTGGTGTCACGAACGTAGGTGGGGAGTTCTTGGACTAATGGGGACAGGACCGTGTCGAGATATGCCGAGATGAGTTCGGTTGGGCAGGAGCAGGCTGAGACGATGGGTCGTCCGGGGCAGTCAGGTTTGTGGATTTTGGGCAGGAGGTAGAAACGGGCGGTGCGGGGTTGTGGGACTATGAGGTTGGAGGCGGTGGATGGGAGATGATGGTTTGGTGGTGGGGGGTGGGATCATGGTCAAGGGGACGGTAGGAGGAGGTATCTGCGAGCTGGCGTTTGGCCTCAGCGGTGTAAAGGTCAGTGCGCCAAACTACTACTGCGCCTCCCTTGTCAGCTGGTTTGATGGTGAGGTTGGGGTTGGAACGGAGGGAGTGGAGGGCTGCGCGTTCCGAGGGTGAGAGGTTGGAGTGGGTGGGAGGGGTGGGGGAGTTCAGGTAGCGGTTAATATCGCGGCGGCAGTTTGCTATGAAGAGGTCGAGGGCAGGTAGGAGGCCAGCACGGGGTGTCCAGGTGGATGGGGTGTGTTGGAGGTGGGAGAAGGGGTCGTCAGAGGGTGGGCGAGAGTCTTGATTGAAGAAGAAGGCACGGAGGCGAAGGCGGCGGAAGAATTGTTCGGTGTCACTCCGTGTATTGAATTCATTGACACTTTAAAATTGCCTGTTATGGAAACTTGGAAAGGATAACAATTGCTGGCCTTTCCAGTAACACTAACATGCTATGAAAGAATAAAATAAAATTGCACAGTCCCCTCCAAGTCACATACTATTCCAACTTAGAACTAAATTGCTGTTCTTTCACTGTCATTGGGTCAAAATCCTGCAACACCATTCCTGACAGTGTTGAAGGTATTCACACACCATGGAATACAATGGCTCAAGAAGGCAGATCACCATCACCTCCTTCAAGGCTAATTGTAAATGGGCAAAAAAATGCTGGTCTAGCCAGCAAAGCTCACATTGCAGTCCAAATTTTAAAATAAAACATTTCAAAATGTTAGCTCTGCTTTCTCCCCACAGATTCTGCCAGACCTGCTGGGTTTCTCCAGAAATGTCTGTTTTTGCTTTAAAAAGCCTAAATTAATTTTCAAGTTTTCCTAAATGGCGATAGTTACTGCTCTTCAAAAACAAATCAGCTGACTGACAAATGTGAGAGGCTGTATCACTTTCCATAACTCTAGTCCTCATTCATGCACAAATGAATTACACCTCTCCAGCCGTTCATTCTCTATATTTCAGACAGAACTAATAATAAGCCTGAATTCATCTACTCAATTTAAGTTTATTCAAGACAATATCAACAAAGAGAAAGTATGTGGTCAACTTTGGTTCCTTTAAGCTGCACAGACTAAGATGCTGTTGTGCTTACAGCTCATTTGATGTAGCTTTCTTAGTGGATGCCTAATTTAATGCAATAATAACTGGATTTGCACTGAGAGAGGAGCAGCATAGTCCAAGGTCACCATGCACAAAAGTACAGCATGGCCCATTGTACAAAAACATGTAGTATGTGATTCTAAAGAATTGTCGATAAAGATTATGTTTTTGTTGAATTTTTGTTTTATCACCAAGTAACACAGGTTTAAATAGCAGATACATTACAAGATCAGGGCTGGTTATATATTTATCATACCAGTTGTCTGACCTTGCAACACACAGAAAGAACAAACTTGCATTAATACAGAACATATCAAATCTCCAGGATGTCCAAAAACACCTCACAGTTAACAGAGGACTTATGAAATGTAGCTATTGTTGTAGTGAAGGAAACACAGCAGACAATTT
Source organism: Chiloscyllium plagiosum (assembly GCF_037043375.1). NCBI lineage: Eukaryota > Metazoa > Chordata > Chondrichthyes > Orectolobiformes > Hemiscylliidae > Chiloscyllium > Chiloscyllium plagiosum. The sequence continues at coordinate 37,259,384 of NW_028270172.1, read as the reverse complement.
GCTCTGCTCAAGGATTCCCAACAGCACTGGGAAAAATGATCAGATAATGTAATAGTTTTACAACTGGAGTATTTTGTTTTTGTAAATATTCACTGTGACTCTGTGTGAATTTCCTAATCTTCTTTGAATTGTGCCAGTGGATCTCTTACATCCAAAAACATTTGCAACTGGGTTCCTGGATCAACCGCTTAATCTGAGAGATGGCATTTCTAACAGTGCAGTTCAGCCTTGGTCATGTCTTGAAGCCTGAGCACATTTGGTCTGATTCAATGTACAGCCTGGAATGACTGAGCCAAGTTAGCACCCAGGAGCAATCATGTCATTAGCTGTTCTGTGGGTGTATGCAATTAAAGGTGCATGATAGCATTCTGTTCCTGCAAGTAGTTTGTCAAATCCTAGACAGGGGTGCACCATTACACAGAGGCTTTTGGCATCATCTAGAACGGTATGACATCTGAATAGACTGTACTGTAGGATGATCAGCTCTGATTGGACTTAATCCTGGAGGAAATGTCATATAACCACCTGCCACCAACTTTGTCTCGTCATTGGTCATCCAATAAGCCGTAGTCACAGTGCACTGCCATTCTGAACCAATTAGAAATGAACAGACTGTTTATTAGCCAACCAAATGGTTTCTAACTGTCAGTCTAACATCCTTTTTCTCTCGTGTTTAAGATTTTTAAGCCTACTTGACATAAGGTTTCAAAATTCAGAAATAAAGTCACAGGACAAGTTAAAATAAATCCTGTTTGAATGCCAGCTTCTAGCAAGCAATGTCCCAGTTGTTGGCTTCCAATAATTTGAACTTGCCTGGAGATGCTGAGCAAATGCCAGGATGTTTAACACTTGTGCAATTTCTGGGAAGCAACCTATTTAAGTTCCATGCACCCACCTCCTGAGAAATCCAATGGTCTGGCAAGCACACAGCGACAGGTGTTTGGTTGGCTCGGAGACCGACAGGGCGGGTGCATAGATTCCTGAATGTATTCCCAGGTGTCTTTGCTGGAATGGGATTTGTCCTGTACCCATATAGAGGGGAAGTCAGCCACTTTTCCCTCCTGCCCCTCTCTCCTGCAACAGCTGGTGTTGCTCTGTTTGATCTCACATCCTCTTCCCATTCCTCCTGCAGACAAAGAGCGGCAAATTGCCAATGACCAAGTACTCCTTTCATCCTGGTTACTCCTATAAAATGAGATGGAGTAGCATGGCACTTGCCAGTTTACATAAAATTGTCAGTTAATTTGCAGAATAGATAATTCTTGATTTTTGGCAAGGTCTTAATAAATGATTCCTGATAAAGGGCTTATGCTCGAAATGTCGATTCTCCTGCTCCTCAGATGTTGCCTGACCTGCTGTGCTGTTCCATCACCACACTCTTTGACTCTGATTGCCAGCATCTGCACTCCTCACTTTCTCCTAAGGTCTTAACAAAGTATCTCAGAAAGTCTCCTTGCGTTCCTCAAAATTCTTCAATCTGCAATTGGTAAGTTAATATAAAAGTTGACAAAATTCTCAACAGCAAATTATTTACTCCTAGTCAGCAACTCACTGGGTAGGTATTTTCTAATCAATCTGCTGAGGATGTTATTATTCACTCTGAAGCAAATAAGATTTGAACCTCAGTTTTACCTAGCTCCAAGGTATGGACACTACACCTGTACCACAAGAATCCCAATTTCACCATTGCAATTGTGTTACTGTTTGTGGAAACTTATGGTATGTACGCTGCTACCTTTCTTCAACACCACAGCAGCTGTCAATATTTTCCATCAAACCGCTGGGAGATATGCCTTGATCAAGTGGTTATCCACCAAATTATTGTGTGATGTCATTAGTAAGTTTAACAGACAATTCAATTCAACAGGCAATCAACCTCATAACAATCTCCTGCTCAGCCTTCAACAAGTGCAAGCTGCAATAAATAGCTGCTTTTCATTTACTCTGGAGCCTTCAGTTTATTATTTGTAGAATATTTTAGGGCTGGGAGTAAAAGGCTGTTTGACTGGGTAGGGTGTTTGGATGTGGGGGTTGTGCAGTCACAAAAACACACTTCAACTATCCCTTCTCTGCTTCCTGTCACTCTGCCAATTCTGGATCCAATTAGTCAGAATTCCTTGAATCTCATGGGCTCTTACCTTCACTATCAGTCACCAGTATGTGACTTTATCAAGAGTATTGCCGAAGTCCCAAGTAGACTGTATTAAATGCATTTGCCTCAGCTACAAACATGGCTAAGTCTTTGAAAAATTCAATTATGTTGGTCAGAAATGACCTCCCCTTAAGAAAATCACGCTATTAAGAAAAGCTGTTTTTAATTAATCTCTGCTTCGCCAAGTGCAGATGAATTCTGTCCATTCGAATTGCTTCCAGCAATTTCCCACATCTGACTGGCCTGTAGCTTCCTGGTTTATCTCTTCCTCCCTTCTTGACTTATGGTGCCACATTGGCAGTCCTCTACCCTCGGGCAACTCTCCTGTAGCCAGAGAGGAACTGAGGATTATTGTCAGCACCCCTGATGTTTCCTTCCCTGCCTCACTCAATAGCTTGGGATATATTTCACTGAGTGCTAGATATTTATCTACTTTTAAGTCTGCAGTCTACTCAAACCCTCCTGTTTCTCTATACTAATTTATTTAAGTACTTCACAATCCTCTCCCTGATTTCTATGGCCACATTATCCCTCTCACTAGTGAGCGCTGACACAAAGCATTCATTTAGAACCCTACCTATGTCCTCTACCTCCTTGCACAAATTATCACTGAGGTCCTTGGTGGGCCCTACTCTTTCCCTAGAAATACATAATGTACCTGGAAAATTACTTAGGATTTTCCTTTATCTATGTTGCCATTATTCTTGCCCCCCTTTTGCTTTCCTAACATTGTTTTTAAAATTCCCCTTGCATATGTTCATCAGATCCCTACAGTGCAGGAACAGGCAATTTGGCCCATCAAGTCCACACTGATCCTCTGAAGAGCATCCCACCGAAACCCAGGCCTACATCGTATCTCTGCAACCCTGCATTTCCCATGTCTAATCCGCTTAAAGTTGGGGAAGCTGAAATCTCCTATTATCATTATTAATTATTTTTGCACTTCTCTGAAATTTGTCAAACCCAACACCCTCTTTTCTATTTCTCTCGGACAGTTAGGGGACCTATGGCACAGTCATGTTCAAGTACTTCACCACAGTGGGAGACAGCACAGAATGAACTGCCGGTGATACCTGTGAGCTTTGAGCTGTCAAGGCTTTACAGATAGATACATTCTGATGAGGTGAAATCAATGTTATCTAACTGGAACCATCTCCAAGCCAAGCTGTCTAAATCGGGTAATTGTTTTCAGGTGTACAGTCATGTGTCAGGCCACAATATCTGCTCAGCATTTTGACCCATGTATGATACGGGGCTGCACAAGATAAACTTACTGATAATTTGACAAATTCTCTTATGTGGAAGTGCAATAATAAACTCAAGTAGTTTAAACATTCTTTGTTCGCAGCCAGAACTTGGTGCTGAAATTGGAGCTTTCCAACATTGGTGAAGTATTAAAAAGAAATTTCAGCAGAACAATTTAGAAAGCACAATACTAGAACTTGCCTATAATCCTGTGAGGATCTGTAGATGTTACCAGTTTGAAGTTAATCTTCTCTAAATAAGTGTTGTGTGGAAGCTACATTTGTATAAATTCATAACAAAATCTTTTGAAGTGTTTAAAAAAGCATTTGGCATGCTTGCCTTCAGTGCTCAGTCCTTTGGGAAGTCATGTTGAGCATGATAAACTTCTTCTGGAATACTGTGGCCAGTTCTGGTCCCCCAGTTATAGGAAGTATTTTACTCTACTGGAGAGAGTTCAGGAGAGGTATACCAGGATGTTGTTGGGTATGGAAGGTTTGAGTTATAAAGAAAGCCTGGATAGGCTGGGACTTTTTCACTGGAGCATAGAAGGTTGAGAGACGGTTGAGCTTGGACTGGTTGGACCGAAAGGTCTGTTTCAGTGCTGTGTGACTCTATGTTGTTACCCTAACTTATGCAAGTCAAAGTCAATGTCAATCACAAGTCTCACTATAAATGAAGCTTGTATTCCTTTAAATTTAGAAGATTAAACAATGATCTCAGTGAGGTGCTAAAGACCATTAAAGGATTTGAAAGGGTGACTGGAGAAAGAAAAGAAATTCCCTCCGGAAGGAACACCAGAATCTTGGGTATACTATAAAATTAGGGCTAGCATGTACAAAGTGTTGTCACATAAGGCTGGAGGAACCTGGAGCTATTTCCCCTAAAGAACAGTTGATCCCGGGTCAATCATTAATTTTGAAACTGAGATCGATAAAGTTTTTTTAAGGTGAGGCTGTTAAAAGATGTGGAATCAAGATATTAGACGTGGTTATGCTGCAGATAAGCTGTGATTTAATTCAGTGCTAATGGAGCAGGCTTGAGTGGTTGAAGCCTACTCCAGTTACTGTGGGAAGGGGGCAGTTTTAACTGAAAATAAATAGACATATTTCATCAGATACTGAGGTGGTTGAAAGTTTTTCAAAATGTCTGCTTCCCAACGCATGCCTATCTCAAACTCATCCACTTACTGCTTTATGTAGCTGGAAGCCTGGTGGGCAGCCTAAGAATGTGGGTCACAACTTTAAGTTTGATATTGAGACTTTGAGCTTCTTTGGGGCTTTAACTGTTGTTGATTGGGTTTCCTGAAAGGTGTGGAACCCAACAGCTTCTTCAAGATGAGAAATTGTTGAACTCAGGCTGAGTGCCTTCACTCTTGCACTGGAATTCAGGCACATTTCCGAAGACCTTCCATAACCGGGTCCTCTCTGATCCCATCGCAATGCCATTCCCTCTGACCCCATCGCAATGCCATTCCCTTCCCCACCTCTCATTGCATCAAGTACTGATCATTTATCCACTTGCCTCCCCCTCCCCAAAGCAATGTTTAAGTCCACTCCCCACCACACTTCTTGAATCAAACTGTAATGCAATCCAATATTTTGGTTCTAAGTTTCAATAGGTTTTCAGCTTTGCTATAATATTAGTCAGTTAATTAGCAGTCCATCAGATGACAATTTGAAATGAGGCACAAATTTGGCATCTGTCACATTCATTGTCTGGGTGGTAGCAGTCCCATTTGAAGACCAAAATGGTGCCTAATGTATGCATGCACAATTGTACAAATACTGCAGGATGCCGCCTTGGTAAAGGACACACAAGAAGCATCCTCTAGCCTTAGCATAAACAGGCAATTGTCAATTTGCATATGTGAATAAAAGACCTCATGCCTATGTTGGTACTTGACTGATTGATATTTTTATTTATTGTCACGTGTACTGGAGTACAGTGAAAATTTTTGTTTACAAGTAGTGCAGGGAGATCATAGTAAGCAAGGATATACAGATCAAAAAGACTTAGACAGAGGCATACAGGTAACATTGCACTTTGAGGCTAGAGAGTCCATTCATCAGTGTAATAACAGCCGGGAAGAAGCTGTTCCCGAACCTGCTGGTGCTCCGGTTCAGCCTTCTGCATCTTCTGCCTGACAGAAAAGGTTGTAGGAAATCATTACCAGGGTGTAATGGGTCTTTGATGATATTGGTAGTCTTTCTGCTGCAGCTAGTCATGTAAATGGAGTCTATAGATGAACGATTGGCTTCCACAATGGGCTGAGCTGTGCACACCACCTTCTGTAGTTTCTTGCGGTCCTGTTGCTGTACCATTATGCACCCGGACAGTATGCTTTCAACGGTGTATCCGTAGAAGTTGGGTGAGGGACATGCCAAATTTCCTGAGCTGTCTGAGGAAGAAGAGGTATTGTTGCACCTTCCTGACTGTCACAACTACATGGGAGGTTCAGGATAGGTTGTCGGTTATCCTCACTCTGAGGAACTTGATGCTGTCTACCCTCTCAACCTCCACTCCATTGATGTAGATGGGGGTGTGTTCTCCTCCTTTCTTTCTGAAGTCAATGATTGGTTAAGAAAAAGAAGGAAGCATATGTCAAGTATAGACAGTATAGATCGAATGAATCCTTAGAAGACTATAAAGGAAGTAGGAGTATACTTAAGAGGGAAATCAGGAGGGCAAAACGGGGACATGAGATAGCATTGGTAAATAAAATTAAGGAGAATCCAAAGAGTTTTTACAAATATATTAAGGACAAAAGGGTAACGAGGGAGAGAATAGGGCACCTCAAAAATCAGGCATAAGCCATTCCTGAAGAAGGGCTTATGCCCGAAACATCGATTCTCCTGTTCCCTGGATGCTGCCTGACCTGCTGCGCTTTTCCAGCAACACATTTTCAGCACCTCAAAAATCAGCAAGGCGGCCTTTGTGTGGAGCCACAGAAAATGGGGGAGATACTAAATGAATGTTTTGCATCAGTATTTACAGTGGAAAAGGATATGGAAGATATAGACTGCAGGGAAATAGTTGGTGACATCTTGCAAAATGTCCAGATTACAGAGGAGGAAGTGCTGGATGTCTTGAAACAGTTAAAGGTGGATAAATCCTCAGGACCTGATCAGGTGTACCCGAGAACTCTGTGGGAAGATAGAGAAGTGATTGCTGGACCTCTTGCTGAGATATTTGTACCATCGATAGTCACAGATGAGGTGCCGGAAGACTGGAGGTTGGCAAACGTGGTGCCACTGTTTAAGAAGGGCGGTAAAGACAAGCCAGGGAACTATAGACCAGCGAGCCTGACTTCGGTGGTGGGCAAGTTGTTGGAGGGAATCCTGAGGGACAGGATGTACACGTATTTGGAAAGGCAAGGACTGATTCGGGATAGTCAACATGGATTTGTGCGTGGGAAATCATATCTCATAAACTTGGTTGAGTTTTTTGAAGAAGTAACAAAGAAGATTGATGGGGGCAGAGCGGTAGATGTGATCTATATGGACTTCAGTAAGGTGTTCGACAAGGTTCACCATGGGAGACTGATTAGCAAGGTTAGATCTCATGGAATACAGGGAGAACTAGCCATTTGGATAAAGAACTGGCTCAAAGGTAGAAGACAGAGGGTGGTGGTGGAGGGTTGTTTTTCAGACTGGAGGCCTGTGACCAGTGGAGTGCCACAAGGTTCAGTGCTGGGTCCTCTACTTTTTGTCATTTACATAAATGATTTGGATGCGAGCACAAGAGGTACAGTTAGTAAGTTTGCAGATGACACCAAAATTGGAGGTGTAGTGGTCAGCGAAGAGGGTTACCTCAGATTACAACAGGCTCTGGACCAGATGGCCAATGGGCTGAGAAGTGGCAGATGGTGTTTAATTCAGATAAATGCGAGGTGCTGCACTTTGGGAAAGCAAATCTTAGCAGGACTTATACACTTAATGGTAAGGTCCTAGGGAGTGTTGCTGAACAAAGAGACCTTGGAGTGCAGGTTCATAGCTCCATGAAAGTGGAGTCGCAGGTAGAAAGGATAGTGAAGAAGGCATTTGGTATGCTTTCCTTTATTGGTCAGAGTATTGAGTACAGGAGTTGAGAGGTCATGTTGTGGCTGTACAGGGCATTGGTTAGGCCACTGTTGGAATATTGTGTACAGTTCTGGTCTCCTTGCTATCAGAAAGGTGTTGTGAAACTTGAAAGGGTTCAGAAAAGATTTACAAGAACGTTGCCAGGGTTGGAGGATCTGAGCCATAGGGAGAGGCTGAACAAGCTGGAGCTGTTTTCCCTGGAGCGTCGGAGGCTGAGAGGTGACCTTGTAGAGGTTTACAAAATTATGAGGGGCATGGATAGGATAAATAGATAAAGTCTTTTCCCTGGGTTGGGGGAGTCCAGAACTAGAGGGCATTGGTTTAGGGTGAGAGGGGAAAGATATAAAAGAGACTTAAGGGGCAACTTTTTCACACAGAGGGTGGTACGTGTATGGAATGAGCTGCCAGAGGATGTGATGGAGGCTGGTATAATTGCAACATTTAAGAGGCATTTGGATGGGTATATGAATAAGAAGGGTTTGGAGGGATATGGGCCGGGTGCTGGCAGGTGGGACTAGATTGGGTTGGGATATCTGGTTGGCATGGACGGGTTGGACCGAAGGGTCTGTTTCCATGCTGTACATCTCAATGACTCTATGACTCTATCAGTTCTTTCGTTTTGTCAACATTGAGACAGAGGCTGTTCTCATTGCACCCTGTCACCAAGGCCTCTATTTCTCTTCTGTATTTTGACTCATTGTTATTAGATATCTTTTCTACTACGATGGTATCGTCAGTGAACGTGTAGATGGTGTTCATTTGCAATTTGGCAATGCAGTTGTGGGTATGCAGGGAGTACAGAAGGGGACTGAGGGTGCATCTTTGTTGGAGGGGCTCCAGTATTGAGTGTTATTGTGGAGTAGGTGTAGTTACTTAACTTCACTGATTGGGGTCTGTGTGTCAGAAACCCGAGGATGACTGCTGCTCCACTGGTTTGTATTGAGCAGCCATTACCTGTGTTGGTTATCTCTCAGAAAACTGACGCTAAACCCTGCATTTGTCAAAAATAGACAAGAATTCACTATAATCACCGTTATTTCCAGATCTGAGATCTCGAAGCTTGTTCCTGACTCCCAGCTCCAAGCCCTTGTAACTCATCCAATGTATCCACAGCTCATCCTTCTCACAAATGTACTCCTGAACTCTACTCCCAAGACCAGCTTTCTTATGATTCAATCCCCAGATGTGCTCCTTACACTTAACCAAATTTCCTGAGGCCTGTGTTTTATTTTGATCCATTCGAAGAAACAGACCAAACTCCCCAATTTCAAACCCAGGCACTGTAATCTTCCTGTAAATGGTAGATAGCATTTCCTAATACACAGTACTGTACCTGAAGCCTGTGATTTTTCGACCTGACCCCTCACTGACCTTAAGTTGTGGGTTCTAAAACCCTGCCTGTACTGGGCTTTCTAGGAATCAACACTCTCGGAATAGGGCCTAGAAATATGTGAGCCCTAATTTCTGGGGCCCTGGAGTTTCCAGTTTAGGAGAAACAATAATTCTCTGAACTATATCCTTCTCAGGTAGAAAGTGGTTGCATTTATTTATCACCTCTCACCACCTCAGGATGTTTTAAAGCCCTTTACAGTAAGTGAAGTTCTGTTGGAGCCTTGTCAATATTGTAACATGGTAAGTACTGAGCCAACTTGCACACAGCGGAGTCCCACAAATAGTGGAACTGTAATATCTTGAAATGCAGACTGAAATGACCCTGTCAATGCTAACAGGATTCAGTCCAGCCATTCAATTTGTGCATGACCACATCTAGTTAGGATGTTGGATCTTACAGCTCCTTTAAGCTGTTGCTTCAAATAATGGTGTACAATGAATATGCTCACATGGGGTCTTTCTTCAGCAAACCTCAGTGTGTAATGTAATGCGACTATGCAGTTTCATGTGTTTACAGACTTGTTCAGAAATGGTCTTTAAAGTCAGGAAACCTGGGCTGTAATTCAAGCTTCCGAAAGTGAACTGTGCTCTCTGTTTTCTTCACTGGTTCATTCATGATGATGATGAAATAAGTTGTTGTAGGTTTAAACCATTTCCTACTGGAGAAGTTGAGAAGTTTCAACAGGAAATTTACATGAATTTGACTCTTGATGGTCACAGCTGTAAGAACAAAACAACATGGAAAGCATTAAGGCAAAGGAATTTTAACTATCCTGATATCAACTGGAATCAGTTCAATGTTTGAGATATCGAGGACACAGAATTTTAAAAATAAATTCAGAACTATTTTTGCCTGTGCACATTAAGACCAATAAATAAATGAACACTTTTGAATTGTATTTAGGTAATGAAGCTGGGCAAATGGAAGATAAATCACTGGGCAAACACATTAGTGGCACTGAACAGAATTCAACTAAATGTGGAGTTGTTATGAAACTGGACTAAGATATACCAAGAGTAAATGTTTTACTTGAAGGTAAGTCTATGTCAGAGCAATGAAAGATATTTCAGGGGGAAATAATGAAAGTTCACAACAAATATGTTTCCATAAAGATAAAGGGTGGGATTCCCATATCCAGACCATCACTGGAATAGGATATGGCAAAATTAAAGTTTATCCCAAATACCAAAACTTCAGGAAGTCTAAAACAGGGAAGAAAGTGTCAGGATGAAATTATAAAGGAAATTGGAAAGCAAAAAGCGGATATGAAAACAGTAAAATCAAGGCAAATTGGAAAATGTTTTACAAGTAAGTGCAAAGCAAAAGGATAAATAAGGAATGAGTAGGCAAATTAGACACTATAAAGTTAGCTTGTGTTTGAGGTTTGATAATTTATGCATTGTTCTTAATGAATGCTCTACATTTACTTTTGGGGATGAGTTTATCTCAGTTGGTTAAATGATTGGTTAACAAAGCAGTGTGATGCCAATGACGTGGTTTCAATTCCCAATAAGGCTGAGGTTGCCATGAAGGACTGTCTCTTTCAACCCCTCCTTTCACCTGAGATGTGGTGGCCCTTAGGTTAAATCACCACCAGTCACCTCTCTGGTATGACTATGGTGACCTGACATTTACTTTTGTAAAAGAGAGAAAGAAACAGATAAATCAAACAAAGAACTGTGGATGCTGGATGGAACAAACAAAAGAGAAATTTCTGGCAAGTGATGTTCTTAACTCTGTTTTTCTCTCCACAGACCTGCTGAGTTTCTCCAGCAATTTTTATTTTTGTCTGTTAGAAAGAAACCAATGTTGTGGCTGAGGAGGAGTATGAAATATTAGATGGGAAAGACAGAATGACTGACAAACATAAAGCCCTTTAGTATCATTGAAAATGGATAATTTGTCACACCCAAATGAAATGTATCCCAGACTGCTTAGTGAATAAATAATAAAGCCCTGACCATCAATCTACAATTGCCTCTGAGAACAGGCCTGGTGCTAGAGGAATAAGAAGCTTGGTACCGATGCATGGTTGCTTAAAAAAGAAAGAAATGGATAGCCTGAGTAATTCCATACACAGGCCAGCCAGCCCAACATTGATAGTGGGCAATTATTGGGGAAAATCGTGACAGACAGTATAAATGATATAGAAAGGCAGAGGTTAATCCTGAACAGTCAGCGTGATTTTGATAAGGGAAGGTCATGTGTGATCCGCCATTGGGCTCAGCAAGGTATTTATATTTGATGAAGCAATACTAAAGTAAACGTATTACAGCTACTGGTATCTGCATAAACCACAGTGACAGACACTTCAGTGATGGGCTAATACTAAGCTAATCAGGTTCTATCAATGTGTCCCGCTTCAGGTGACCTCTGCTAGGATGGAGCCTGGGACATTTGGACCCTTGGGCTGCATGCTATGATACAGCAATGATATCATGAGCATGTCTTTTGAAGACATACAGCGTACTAGATGTGAAATGGAACACAGCAATGTCCGACAAACTTGCTTGATGTTTTTGACAAGGTATATTGATTAAGATATCCTATTTGATGTAATCTACATGGATTTTGGCAGGGTTTTCGACAAGGCCCCATGTGGCAAACTGGTTATAAAGTTAGTAAAAGCTCCTGGGACCCAAGATTAATTCAGTGACACAAAGCAAAATGATAGTAGTCTCCATGAATTTTTCGAACAGGAAGGCTGTTACTTGTGCAGTTCTTAGGGATTCAATACTGGGTCCTTTGCAGCTTGTGGTCTGTATATATGATTTAGACAGAAATGTAAGAGGCATAGTTGAGAAGTCTGGAAATGATAGGAAACTTAATCCTTTTTTTTAGTCTCATCGAAAAAGTGGAAAATGGAATTTATTTTAGAGAAATGTGTGTTAATGCAGTTGAAGTCAAACAAATACACTAAATGGTTGATTCTGAGAAATGTGGAGGAATAGAGAGACCTTGCAATCAGGTCCACAGATCCTGAAGGACAGGTAGATAATATGGTCAAGAAGACAAATGGGATACATTCCTTTATTGATTGGGTCATAGAATATCAGAGCAAAGGTTATGCTGTAAATACGTAAAACACAGATTAGATCACAACTAGAGTATTTCAAATTGTTACTGTATTACAGTTAGAATACAATCACAATAATGTACAGCACCTTGAGCAACTCTGCAACATGTGAATTGTGTAAATTGCTGCTCCTGGATTTGGGATGAGCTGAAACCATCCCAGATCACCACACCTACATGGCAACTGCGTTTTAACTTTGCTTTAGTTATAGGTGCTACATTGCTTTCACAGCTTCTACTTCGGTCCAATAAAAAAAACAAACAGTACTGTATCCTAAGTCTCTAATTAACAAAACACCATCACATTCAAATACTAAAGAGTGATCTTTATAGTCATTAGTTCGAAATACCTGGAGGTTGTCACCTCATAAAATAAAGAGATTATTCAAATCCTAGGGCATGTGGAGATGCTGATAATGTTATTAACACTGTTAATTGCTTCCAATTCCTGCTTTATATCAATGATATGCAGGTAGGTAGATAGTGAGGATTTTAGCTATGACAATCAGCATGAATGTAAGGGAAATGTGATGTCACTCACTAGGGATATTAAGCCAAAAATGGGCTATGTTTATCCGTGAAGTTTCAAGACTTGGTTGGCCTCTTTTATAGAGAAAACTAAACTCACTCTGAGGACACATACTTTGTCAGGATCGATCAGCTTAATATTTAAAACAATGGCAGTAAAGACTGTGTATTTCCTGCACTTCCTATTCTTCTTACATTTATACGAATGGAAATCTTGCATCTGTGTCTTTTGTAGTGCTACATGAATGAGCAAAGGTCCAAAAGGCATCAATGATGCACCTCATTACGTGGGTGAGCTTTCTGCTTTTGTGTGCTAGTTTGCTTCTCATTTACAGCCTACGCTGTTGTCTAGCAGCAATGCAAAACTGAGAGTCAAATGTGTGAGTTCCTCCCTGTCAGTTCTAAGCCACTCCACCAGCAAGACCTCACAGAAACTAGGTCCCTCTTGGCCCAGGCTAAGGTTTAAGGGGAACTTAGAGGAGTTTTGCCTTTAGACATGCAGTGTGCGTAGGTCTATCAGTATGTAGATGAGGCCTGGCCCTTATTAACCAAATTCCCAGGTGTGAATGAATAACTACTGCCTTCTGGGTACCTTTGGAGAGCACATGGTTAAGGCAATACACTCTGACAAAAAAAGTCTGTCGTGGAGTCCATAGATAGCTTCTGTAGATAATTGCCCAGCAACACCTGCAACTAAACTGGTGCTCAGTATAGTGTTTTATATTCGTTTGGATTCAACTGTAGAAGTTGAAGGGAGGATCCTGATAGCTGGCAGCTGAGGGTCTCCATAAATGTTGATCAAGTTTGCATTCTGGATAGGACACCCCAGTGTCACTGCACAGTGCTAACAAGCCTTGACAGGTAGGGTTAGCACAAAGTTAACCAATAAAGCACAAACCATCACCTGTTGAGAAGAAAAACTACCATTTGTCAAAGAGCCATCCTTTACCAACTGGATCTTAAGTACCAGGAGCTAATGATTTTTGAGGAGATTTGTAACTCAGGTTGATGATAAGTTTGTAAGTTAGCTCGCTGAGCTTGAAGGTTGTTTTCAGACGTTTCATCACCATAGAGTCATAGAGATGTACAGCACGGAAACAGACCCTTCGGTCCAACCCGTCCATGCCGACCAGATATCCTAACCTAATCTAGTCCCACCTGCCAGCACCCGGCCCATATCCTTCCAAACCCTTCCTATTCATATACCCATCCAAGTGACTTTTAAATGTTGCAATTGTACCAGCCTCCACCACTTCCTCTGGCAGCTCATTCCATACATATACTAGATAACAATCATTGACTTAAAATATAAGCCATAGCTATTAATTTAACCTGGGGCAGTGTTTTGTAGAGGAATAAGACGGTGTTATTTTCTGGGTCTGTAGATTGTGAAGGAGCAAAAATGACCTTTGCAGTGATATGTACTTCTTGTCAGATGTGGGAGTTTAAAGAGAGTTTAGAGGTTACTGCGGAATATATATCTGCCATAAATGCTGTTGGATGCGAATCTTATCAGATCAACTGGATCGGTTGGAGAGACAGATAAAAGCGATGAGGAATTTGCAACAGCAACAGTATGTGAGGAATGGCAGTTATAGGAAGGGGGGAAAGTCTCAGATACAGTCACATAAATGGGTTAACTCCAGGAAGGGTAAGAGAGGTCAGCACCTAGGGCAGGAGTCTTTTGTGGATATATCCATTTCAAACAGGTATGCTGCTTTGGAAAATGTAGGGGATGATGGATTCTCAAGGGAACGTAGCACGAACAGCCAAGTTTCTGGTATGGAGACTGGCTCTAATGCAACGAGGGGTATGTCGGCTTCCAAGAGATCAATTGTGTTAGAGGATTCTGTAGTCCGAGGTACAGACAGACGTTTCTGTGGCCAGCAGAGAAAAAGCAGAATGGTGTGTTGCTTCCCTGGTGCCAGGATCAAGGATGTCTCAGAGAGGGTGCAGAATGTTCTCACGGGGGAAGAGGGGCCAGCAAAAGGTCATTGTCCACATTGGAACCAACGATATAGGAAGGGAAAAGGTTGAGATTCTGAAGGGAGATTACAGAGAGTTAGGCGGAAATTTAAAAAGGAGGACCTCAAGGATAGTAATATCTGGATTTCTCCAAGTGCTACAAGCTAGTGAGGGCAGGAATAGGAGGATAGAGCAGATGAATGCATGGCTGAAGAGCTGGTGTATGGGAGAAGGATTCATACTTTTGGATAATTGGAATCTCTTTTGGGGTAGAAGTGACCTGTACAAGAAGGACGGATTGTACCTAAATTGGAAGGGGACTAATATACTGGCAGGGAAATTTGCTAGAACTGCTTGGGAGGATTTAAACTAGTAAGGTGGGGGGGGGGGGGGGGGGGGGGGTTGGTGGGACCAAGGGGAATAGTGAGGAAAGAGATCGATCTGAGATGGGTACAGTTGAGAACAGAAGTGAATCAAACAGTCAGGGCAAGCAGGGACAAAGTAGGACTAATAAATTAAACTGCATTTATTTCAATGCAAGGGGCCTAACAGGGAAGGCAGATGAACCCAGGGCATGGTTAGGAACATGGGACTGGGATATCATAGCAATTACAGAAACATGGCTCGGGGTGGGCAGGACTGGCAGCTTAATGTTCCAGGATACAAATGCTACAGGAAGGATAGAAAGGGAGGCAAGAAAGGAGGGGGGTGGCATTTTTGATAAGGGATAGCATTACAGCTGTGCTGAGGGAGGATATTCCTGGAAATACATTCAGGCAAGTTATTTGGGTGGAACTGAGAAATAAGAAAGGGATGATCACCTTATTGGGATTGTCCCTAATAGTCAGAGGGAAATTGAGAAACAAACTTGTAAGGAGATCTCAGCTATCTGTAAGAATAATAGGGTAGTTATGGTAGGGGATTTTAACTTTCCAAATATCGACTGGGACTGCTATAGTGTTGAAGGTTTAGATGGAGAGGAATTTTTTAAGTGCGTACAAGACAATTTTCTGATTCAGTATGTGGATGCACCTACTAGAGAAGGTGCAAAACTTGACCTACTCTTGGGAAATAAGGCAGGGCAGGTGCCTGAGGTGTCAGTGGGGGAGCACTTTGGGGCCAGTGACCATAATTCTATTCGTTTTAAAATAGTAATGGAAAAGGATAGACCAGATCTAAAAGTTGAAGTTCTAAATTGGAGAAAGGACAACTTTGACGGTATTAGGCAAGAACTTTCGGAGGCAGATGTTCGCAGGTAAAGGGATGGCTGGAAAATGGGAAGCCTTCAGAAATGAGATAACGAGAGTCCAGAGAAAGTATATTCCTGTTAGGGTGAAAGGGAAGGCTGGTAGGTATAGGGAATGCTGGATGACTAAAGAAATTGAGGGTTTGGTTAAGAAAAAGAAGGAAGCATATGTCAAGTATAGACAGGATAGATCGAGGGAATCCTTAGAAGACTATAAAGGCAGTAGGAGTATACTTAAGAGGGAAATCAGGAGGGCAAAACGGGGACATGAGATAGCTTTGGCAAATAGAATTAAGGAGAATCCAAAGGGTTTTTGCAAATATATTAAGGATAAAAGGGTAACTAGGGAGAGAATAGCAAAGATCAGCAAGGCGGCCTTTGTGTGGAGCCACAGAAAATAGGGGTGATACTAAATTAATTTTTTGCAACAGTATTTACTGTGGCAAAGGATATGGAAGATATAAACTGTAGGGAAATAGATGGTGACATCTTGCAAAATGTCCAGATTACAGAGGAGGAAGTGCTGGATTTCTTGAAACAGTTAAAGGTGGGTAAATCCCCAGGACCTGATCGGGTGTACCCGAGAACTCTGTGGAAAGCTAGAGAAGTGATTGCTGGGCCTCTTGCTGAGATATTTGTATCATCGACAGTCACAGGTGAGGTGCCGGAAGACTGGAGGTTGGCAAATGTGGTGCCATTGTTTAACAAGGGTGGTAAAGACAAGCCAGGGAACTATAGACCGGTGGGCCTGACCTCAGTGGTGGGCAAGTTGTTGGAGGGAATCCTGAGGGACAGGATGTACATATATTTGGAAAGGCAAGGACTGATTCGGGATAGTCAACATGGCTTTGTGTGTGGGAAATCATATCTCACAAACTTGATTGAGTTTTTTAAAGAAGTAACAAAGAAGATTGATGAGGGCAGAGCAGTAGATGTGATATATATGGACTTCAGTAAGGCATTCAACAAGGTTCCCAGGAGACTGATTAGCAAGGTTAGATCTCATGGAATACAGGGAGAACTAACCATTTGGATACAGAACTGGCTCAAAGGTAGAAGACAGAGGGTGATGGTGGAGGGTTGTTTTTCAGATTGGAGGCCTGTGACCAGTGGAGTGCCACAAAGTTCGGTGCTGGGTCGTCTACTTTTTGTCATTTATATAAATGATTTGGATGCGAGAATAAGAGGTATAGTTAGTAAGTTTGCAGATGACACCAAAATTGGAGGTGTAGTGGACAGCGAAGAGGGTTACCTCAGATTACAACAGGATCTGGACCAGATGGGCCAATGGGCTGAAAAGTGGCAGATGGTGTTTAATTCAGATAAATGCGAGGTGCTGCATTTTGGGAAAGCAAATCTTAGCAGGACTTATACACTTAATGGTAAGGTCCTCGGGAGTGTTGCTGAACAAAGAGACTTTGGAATGCAGGTTCATAGCTCCTTGAAAGTGGAGTCGCAGGTAGATAGGATAGTGAAGGCTGCATTTGGTATGCTTTCCTTTATTGGTCAGAGTATTGAGTATAGGAGTTGGGAGGTCATGTTGAATCTGTACAGGACATTGGTTAGGCCACTGTTGGAATATTGTGTACAGTTCTGGTCTCCTTGCTGTCAGAAAGGTGTTGTGAAACTTGAAAGGGTTCAGAAAAGATTTACAAGGATGTTGCCAGGGTTGGAGGATCTGAGCCATAGGGAGAGGCTGAACAGGCTGGGACTGTTTTCCCTGGAGTGTCGGAGGCTGAGAGGTGACCTTGTAGAGGTTTACAAAATCATGAGGGGCATGGATAGGATAAATAGATAAAGTCTTTTCCCTGGGTGGGGGAGTCCAGAACTAGAGGGCATAGGTTTAGGGTGAGAGGGGAAAGATATAAAAGAGACCTAAGGGGCAACCTTTTCACACACAGGTGGTACATGTATGGAATGAGCTGCCAGAAGATGTGGTGGACGCTGATACAATGGCAACATTTAAGAGGCATTTGGATGGGTATATGAATAGGAAGAGTTTGGAGGGATATGGGCCGGGTGCTGGCAGGTGGGACTAGATTGGGTTGGGATATCTGGTCGGCATGGACGGGTTGGATCGAAGGGTCTGTTTCCATGCTGTACGTCTCTATGACTCTATGAGAGTCTCTGGTGAAACGTTGGTGGTATGTCCCACCTCTATATTTATAGGTCTTAGTTTCTTAAGGTGGGTGATGTCATTTCTGTTTTTTTCAAGGAAAGGTCGCTAGGATCTAAATCGATGTGTTTATTGATGGAGTTCTGGTTAGAATGCCATGCCTTTAAGAATGTTATGGTAATGAAACGTCTGAAAAAAAACCTTCAAGCCAGCAAGCTTCCTTCCAGACTTCACAGGAGCTAATTTAGTATCTAAAACAAGCAACTTGGAACCAATCAAATCTCAGAATCCTGACTGATTGTGTAACATTTTTCGAACAGCATCATTACTGATTGTTTTACACTTGAACGTAAAGCCCTAAAAGTAACAAATTCTGAGAGGGTCATCAAACCAGGACAAAAATAGCACAAGCATATCTCTAAACTTTCCTCTTTCATCTATGCTGCAAGAAATCTCCATGTAGTGTTGATACATTTTCCAGTTCGGGCTACCAACCAACCCTCTTGTATTGCTCTAAGGTCTCAGTGTATTAAAAGCTAATCGCTTGGAGGCTGTTGTGAGCAACTACAGGGACAAAGTCTCATAAAATTACAATAAAATATTGTCTTTTCTTTGAACTTCTTCATTTATTAGTTATAAAAGTATTATAGATAAGGAATATAAAGTGGAATCTTATTGGGGTCTGAGAGTTGGCGACTATGGCAAGATATGTGGCAAAATGAAACAGTCTAGGAGACCATCTCAATGTTGGGAGCATCTCGCTCCATCTCAAATGCTTTGAAAATGGTAGTTAATAGCCTTCTGAAGTCGGCATTCTCATTGCTTATAAAAACTTTCAGTTCAGTGTCATCTGCAAACACTGAAATGATGTCCTGGGCATAATATCTATTAAACAGAAAGTGGTCTGAATCCTGCAGAAATATACATTATGACTCTCCCCAGTTTGAAGAACCACTGTTCACTATTTCATTCTGTTTCCTGATGGCGGTCAATTTTATACCCAAACTGTCCCTTTAACCAATATTTCTGACAAGTATATAATGTGGCAACATATCGAGTGTCATAGCCTACGTACACTTCAACTACACTGATCTCATGAAGTCTCTTCGATACTCCATTAAAAAAAGTTAATCAAACATAATTTGCTCTTGACCAATCAATGTTTTCATTTATTAACCAGAAGAGATACTGTGCGTGGTTGAATAATATTTAGAACTTGTATTTATATAGTATCTTCAACACAACAAAACTTTGCAAGGTACAATATACAGGGTGTCAGTGCATATTCAGACAAAAACTGGCATCATACTAAATGAGGAGGAGATATTCAAGGAGGTGTCTAAGACGCTGGATTGAAGATATGTGTTTTATGGAGCATCTTGAAGAAGGAAAAAGAAGTAAGGAAGTGAAAAGGTTTAGGGAGGGAATGAACCTAGGCAGCAGACAGAATAGTTGCAAAAGATGGGGAAGAGGAATTGGGGACGTATAAGAGGCCAGAGTAGGAGGCTTCTTGGAGGATTTAAAGATTGTAGGAAGTTACAGAGGCAGCAAGAATGAGAGCTGGAGTACGATTTGAATGTCAGAATGGCAATTTATGACTTGAAGTATTGGATGGACAAGTTGGTCAGAGAACAAAGAGTAATAAGTGAAGGGGAATTGTTGTGAGTTAAGATACAAGCAACATACTATCTCTGACATAGGAAGATGGTCGTGGTTGTTGCACATCAGTCATCTCAGCCCCAGGACATCTCTGCAGGACATCTGTCCTAGGCCCAACCACCTTCAGATGCTTCATTAATGACATTCCCTCCATCATAAGGTCAGAATTGGAGATGTTCATCAATGATTTCACAATGCATCATTCATGACTCCTCCAATACTGAAACATCCATGTCCAAATGCAACTAGAGCTGTACAATATCCAGGTTTGTGCTGACAAGTGGTAAGCAACATTCACACCAGACAAATGTCAGGCTATGACCATCACCAAGAAGAAACAATCTAACCATCACCCTTGACAGTTAATGGTGTTACCATCACCGAATCCACCACTGCAAACATTCTGGCAGTTATCATTGACCTGAAACTCAACATATAAATACAATGGATACAATGAATAACTCACCGCTTGATTCTCCAAAGTCTGTCAACCACCTACAAGCACAAGTCAGAAGTGTGATGGAATACTCCCCACTTGCCTGTACGGGTGTAGCCCCAACAACACTCAAGAAGCTTGACATCATCCAGGACAAAGCAGTTCACTTGATTGGAACTACATCCACAAGTATCCACCCCCTCTACCACCATAGCTCAGTAACAGCAGTATTCACCAAAGAGCCTCAGACAGCATCTCCTGAACCCACAACCACTTCCATCTTGAAGGATAAGGGCAACTGATGTAAGGGAACACCACCAGCTTCAAGTTCCCCTCCAAGCCACTCACCATTCTGATTTTGAAATATATTGCCATTGTTTACACTGTTGTTGGGTCAAAATCCTGGAATTCCCTCCTTAATGACATTGTGGGCCAACCCACAGCACGTGGACTGCAGCGATTCAAGAAGGCAGCTCACCACCACCTTCTCAGGGGCAACTCGGAACAGGCAATAAATGCTGGGCAGTTGGCAACGTCCATGTCCCACAAATGCATAATTTTTTTAAAAGCTAAGAGTTAGTAGAGATCAAAGGAGCTCTCCAACACAATTAATAGGCTGTCTACATGAACTGAACTGTTGGGTAGGGCCAATTCTTTCTCAACCAATCTGGAGTTGAAATAATTGTAGTCCATTAATTGCTTACTTAGGGGCCTCAGTTAGTGTCAGGTCAGAAGATGGAGCCTGGGTCTTCTTGCCTAACTTAGTTTGAGTGGAGGTGGGAAGGTGGTGAAGTTCTGATCTGCCTCCATCTCAAATAATTAAGATCCATTCTTGGCTTCAGACCAGCCATCTCCAGGCCTAGAAGGTTTTGCCTAGAATTTGACATCAGCCCACGTATATCAAGAATGGTTTAAGAACATGTATTCTACAATAAAAAATAACTTCCATTTATGAAGTGTCTTCAACACAGTAAAACAAGCCAAGGTGATTTATAAAGGAGGAGAAAGTGAGGACTGCAGATGCTGGAGTACCAGAGTTGAAAGATGTGGTGCTGGAAAAACACAGCAGGCCAGGCAGCATCCGAGGAGCAGGAGAATCAACGTTTCGGGCATAAGCCCTTCTTCAGGAATTTCCTGAAGAAGGGCTTATGCCCAAAATGTTGATTCTCCTGCTTCTCGGATGCTGCCTGGCCTGCTGTGTTTTTCCAGCACCACATTTTTCAAGGTGCTTTATAAAACTGATTATCAGGTAACGATGAAGGAGTGAGCGATATTGATGAGGGTTAAGGTGCAGGTGACTCACTGGCTATGATTGGATGGATATGAATGGAATCAGTTGAGAGCAGTTCTACTCAGATGGAAGATGAAAGAGTTATGTAGGAGGATGATCAGCTGGTCAACTGAGTTGAAGGCTATACATCATGAAAGATTGGGATGGATAGCTCACTGTGGTTACAAGTTATCTTTGATAGCATTGTTTCAGGGCTGGGACTGGTGTGGAAACTGGGTTGGAGGAGTTCAAATATGGTGTTGTAAGAAGGATGGGATTCGGAACTGAGAGCACACTTGAGGTCTTAGGAGAGGGAAGGGAAATCGTAAATGGGATAGTAGCATGCAATGATGGATAGGCCTGGGTTATTTGAGGAGGATGGTGTTAATGCCAGAATTGAAGAGAAGGACACAGTAACTATGCAAAGGAAACCATTAACACTACCAGTAACACGAAGAAGAATGAAGCAGTTTGGTGAGATCAGGACCAAGTGTACATTAAGTGGATCTCATCAGCAAAGTGAGCTCAGAAAGGACATGAAAAGATGTAGGGGAGAAAGTGTGAGTTCATAGCCACGCCAAGAAAACTTCGGGGAAGTTTGACTTGGTAGGCTGGAGAAGAGAGGGAAGCAGTAGAGGCAGCTGAATTGATAACCTCTGTCTTCATGACAATGAAATCCATGAACTCCCCATGCTTGTTGTTAGAGGGAGGGTGGAGGAGACGTGAGCAGAGTACGGCAGTTTAAGAAGATGGTGCAAAGTAAGGAAAGGAAGTTAATATTTATTTTGGCCCATCTGTGAGCAATAAACCTTTGGTGATTTACTAAAAAAAGGCTTCTGCCTCTAGATGCATGAACTAGCATGAATCAGTGGGGTAGGGCAGTAGGAAGAGGAAATTGAACAAATAAAAAAAATTACCATGAGCTTAAATGTGAAAACCACCTGACTCTAGCTAGTCCACCATCTTTCAGCGGTAGTGTATAACGAGATGTGGGTGTCCAAACTGTGGGCTGTGAACCACATGTGCCACCAGGCTCTGACAATCTGGCATTCAAAGGCTGGGTATCTTAGTCACACTGAGATTCTGTCACTTCACATGCTATGGTACTCAGTCTGAAATTTTGTGTGTCTGATGGTTTCGAATAAGCTGTTTTGAGTCTCTGTTTCTCAGCAGTGAATACACCCTAAATGACTAGGGCTTTGTTTGTGTCAGCAACTTGAGATTCATACAAATTAATGAGAATTAAAGTGTAAATGTGGTCCTTGGGGCTCCTTAACCCTCATCAATATCGCTCGCAAAGGCAAAACATTTGGACTCCCCTGTGCTGTGGAGTTCGTTACAGCCCCAGTGCGCTGTTCTGGAAAGATCTAACTGTTTCAGCAGCTATAAAATTCCATTCAAAGCGTCCTGGTAAACACTTCTGAGCATAATCAGCTTGAGCATTTTTGCTTTGGATATCTGTTGGCAAGTTTCTTCAAAGCGAAGGTCTAGGATGAATGTACATATGCAGCCAGAGATAACTCGAAAAATTCTCAATCTAACGAGTTTTTCAAATCAATCATTTGTTGGAATGTTCTTCACAGGAAGAGATTCCTACCTCGCTAAACCTTGTGATCTGCGCAACTATTCTTAACTGCTGCTTAAGGCCAGATGGAATGATTAATTACTTACATCTGAATAAAGCATTAACTGGGAGAGTAGTACGGATGATGAAACAGTACTGAATTACTTCAAAGGAAAGTAATTTCACTAACTTTTCCAAGGTACAGCTTACTCATTAATTGCAAGCAATTTATTTCAAACTTCCTAAAATTCTTCCCCTTCAATTGACCTGAAGTCTTGTTCTCCCCATATTTTTGTTGTTTTTCTTATGCAATTACATTGCAAGAGCATTGGGAATCCTGAAGTTTAATTGGAACATGGCTATTGAGGACAGCCCTGATAGACAAGATGCTATTTTCCATCTGGTCACCTTTCTATGTATTTCTAAATGATCTAAAATCCTCCCAGTTTGTACATCCAACTGCTTTTGGTAAATCAGTGTTTTAAAGTAATTTTCAGGATCTACAGGTCCCTGTCAAGGCTTGCATTTATTGTCCATCCCCAACTGCATTGAGAAAGTAATGAATGGCCTTCTTGATGCAGTAGTAGTTTTGGTACAACTGAGTGCTTGCTCAGCCACTTCACATGAATAGTCAAGAGATATCCACATTGGTATAGACTAGAGTCACATCTAGGCCAGATCAGATTTCTTACCTAAAATATATTAGTGAACCAGTTGTGCTATTACAACTATCTAACAGCTCAGATTTCCTGACAATGTCATTTACTTTTTTCATTTCTAATTTTTAAAAATATCAAGTTTGCATTCTCAAACAGCCTTGGGGAGGTTTGAATTCATGAATTGGAATCTTATCGACAATGTTTCCTTTCACGGGCCAGGGCTATTTCTGGATCTTGACCATGTTTTGTGGATTGTCTGCCAATCAGTGTTTTCTAAAGGGAAGCAAACCGTTAATGCCCTGCCTCAGCTTTTCACATCAATTAGGGATGGCTGTGGAGTGTGGCAGACAGAAACTGGAAGTTGAGTGGATGGATTGGCAGGCACCTGCCAGTCATAATGTTAACGACATGCAGACCCATTGTAGTGACTGTGAGGAATTTAAAGGAGGAAATAATTGGGATCATAGGACAGTAACATAACCATAAGATTCAATAACTCATCTTATGGGATATAGTTTCCTGAGACTGGACCAAGACGGCCAGCAGCATTGGTGATGCAGGCATGGCTGGATGCATCCATCCATATTTTCATATGGAGGATTAGATTTAGTGCCTCAAACAATTCACCAATCACCTGAGGTCTGGGAGGTGAGTGCCATTCACACTATGTATGATGGACTGGCAAGCTCAAATTGTCTCGGTGCACCAATATCATATCTAACCAACTCTGAAACTTGCGTGCCTTGGTCCACTCCACGTCCAATGTATGTAGCTGCACCATTGACACTTATGGAAGAATAGCACTATGACATTATTAATCTTAGCAATGTTGGATGTCACAATAGCTTTTCTGTTGCAGATGGGATGTTTGAAATCATTACAGCCACGTTGCTCACTTTGCAGGGAAATATACACACACAGAATGCTTGGAAGAAACAGAGCTGGACTGACTCTTATTTCAGACCTGATCCCAATGCAGGAAGAGCTCCAGGGAATGAGTGTCAGCAGAGTTGCAGTTGGGAATGCCAGTAAAGTGTATACACATGACAGTTGAATTATCTCATGTTTGGTACCAGTTAGCGCATATATGTTGAATTGTGCATATGTGCATTGATGTCATGTTGCTGCAAACTATAAGAGAAAGATACAGGGAGGTATGATCTTCATGAACGTTTGTTCTCGCTACAGTGCACGGGGAACGACAAGAGGCTCTGGATAAGAGAGTAGAGACGTCAGAAGATGAACAGCCCTTTTAGGATGTACTGTCACTTGAATCCAGTGCACACACCACCAATACAGATGGGCCCATGATTGGGAATGGAGTGTTGGCACAAGTTGAGGATCCTATCGTATATGATTAGGTGGAGACAGGAATGGGAGCTGTGGATCACAACGCCTGAAAGGCACAGACCAATATCAGCCACGTGCAGCTTCCAGAGATACAGAGCCTCAGTGAGTCACCAACAATGCATGATTTAGTGGAACATAGGTGTTTGTTATATCATCAGACAGAATTCTTTGAGGCTGCACGTGCTTTTGAGAAGAAGTTGGAGGGATCCATTCTTGTGCTGCCATTTCTCAGCTGAAAGACCATAGAAGTACCTCTACTGAAAGGATGGCCACTCTCATACAGATATTTTTCACTTCCCAATCAACTTGTTCAAGTGTTATTACACACCTCTGGAGCAGGTGGGACATGAACCTCCTGAGCCTCCTGGTTCAGAGGTTGGAACAATAGCCCTACACCACAAGACGGCCATGTTCATATATGCTCATGGATGCAGGAGCTGTAAAATGATGTCAATGATGTAGCTACCATGCTTGGAATCACTGACAGTTCCAGTGCAGATTTGGCGGAGAAGTGTTGCCAAGTGTTTTCCCATTCCTGGTTAACAAGTGTGCCCTGAATTGCGGCCAGCCCATGGTGGGGCTCTCTCTAAAGCATCCTGTAGTCATTACCACTTGTGAGTTCCTATGATAGAGGTACATGCACTATATCCTGTTCCCATGGCGAAACTCCTACATAGATGCAGACACAGCACTGTTTCCCAGAGAATGGCCAGTCATACTTACCTCTTTCACTGGAGCAGGGACATTGGTTGCTTCTCTGTCTGCCTCAGCCACCAGGGGCGCACCATGGTAAATTTAACAGAATAAAAATATTCAAGTTTTCTAGCACAATGGTTCTCACTTGGGTGACGTCCTGCACCGAAGGGTAAACATTATGTGCTACAGTAAGTTATTGTTTGCTCATCCTTTTCATTGTCCTCCTCCTCAGAAGATGTAGAGAGTTCATAGTCTTCATATGAATCCAGTTCCTCACCTCTCTACATTACAAGGTTGTACAAAGTACAGTGAGTGCCTGTGATGGCTTGTATTGGACAAAAACTAACTGGAAACAGGTCTTTAGGAGACCAATTGCTTGCTCAATGCTTGTCCACCAGAACCAGCTTCTGTCATTAAGTACTGCTTTGCTGTCATGATTTATGCCTTGTCACCCAGGAACTACCCATGAAGGTTGTAACGCAAGGGTGGACAACCCAGGCAGCTGAGCCTGTGAGTCATGGCACTGCCCAGGAACCTTTCACATAATTGCCTGAATGGTTTGCAGTGAAGCAAATGAGCTGCATGTTGAGAGAGTTGAAGACTTGGCATCTCACCGGCTACATGGTGCAATCTGAGACCCCCAGTATCTGAAGAAATCCTGCATTTGAGTCAAAGCATTTGAAAGCAAGAGATCAGCCACTTAAATTAGGTAGGCACTAAGGCTCATTGTAAGATTCCACAGAAGCGTACCACTGATGTCTGAAAGGAATGGAGGGTTAGAAACTCAGGGTAATTGTGACCTTCACTACCACGGGCACTAAATGTCCACTGCACCGTAGGGCATGAGGCTTTCCTGAAAAGTTGGGCATATGGCGGTGACCTCCTGCTTCACAGCGTGCAGCCTTCTGTAGCACTGCTACTCCAAGAAGTCAGGAAAATTGAATCTTGGCTGAAAGTCCCACCAGCGAAGGGTATGTGTGCCCCCTACACCTTGGCTAACTGGCTTACTGAATGCTAAGGCCTGAGGGCAATTGTTGAATGTGCTACTTGTCATCCTCCTCCTTTTCCTTGGATTCAACTGACCACTAATCAATTGGGTCCTATGTTGCTTGTGCCCTTAATGATGAGGCTTTCTCAGCCTAGTTGGCCTGCCAGATTATTGCTGGCATGAAATTTTAAATTCAAGCTTTAAATTCCTCCTGGCAATATCTGCCTTGTCAACCCTCCTGCTCCTTCTTGCAAGGTTTCTGCCTTTGTAATTGTTTAGGCTGCAGTGTAAAAGAGCAACTTCCAGCCATGTAGCTGCCTCAGCTGAGCTGCCGAGGTGCTGACACAATGAGGGAGCCATGTGCTGTCCATCGGCTTTCATCTCAGTGGCTTTCTCCTGGGCAATCGCAGCCTAATTGTGTCTAATTGGCTACTCACCACTGTCAGGCCTGTGCTATTTGATGAGATCAGTCAGAGCCAGGACAATTGCACATATGACCCCAGGAACAACTTTCCAAATGTCCTCACTCTGTGCACAGCTGATAATATTCCACCCATTTTCTCTGGATTCAATCCCAGGCCTCTGGATAACTTGACCAGTATGGGATAAATCCAGCTTTTAGTGCAATTAACAGGGATAGACTATAATCTTTCTTAGGTGAGAATTATCAATGCAAATAGAAACAAACATAAGTTTTTAGCAAAGATAGTTTTGCAACACAAATCTAAAACAGTAACATTTGGTGCTTTTCATTTCTCAGTAGACTACCTTGTTCTATAACCTAGTCGTCTGGAATTTGAATGTTTTGGCCAGCGCAAGAGAGGATGAGGCTAGGAACTACGGAGTAAACTGTCAGAGCTGGAAATGTGTTGCTGGAAAGGCGCAGCAGGTCAGGCAGCATCCAGGGAACAGGAGAATCGACGTTTCGGGCATAAGCCCTTCTTCAGGAACCTGAAGAAGGGCTTATGCCCGAAACGTCAATTCTCCTGTTCCCTGGATGCTGCCTGACCTGCTGCGCCTTTCCAGCAACACATTTCCAGCTCTGATCTCCAGCATCTGCAGACCTCACTTTCTCCAGTAAACTGTCAGAGACGAGCTCTTCACTGAGACTGATGCATGGATATAATGGAGTGCCACTTGACTGTTGATTTAACTGACTGATAACTGGATTTATGCACTGGCACTCTTGTGGTTGCTGAGCATTAATTGCAGGTGACATGTGGAATTTGTCACATTCCATCATGTGGTACCTGTACTATCTTCTGTGCTCGCAGCCCTAGGAGTGTTTGAAATGCTTGAGTATCTCTCTAACTGCAAGTGCTGTAAGTATCCGGCAGATTCTGTAGACACTGATATTTCGGGTACTGAACGGACTCCATACGTTGACACTCTTTCTCCATCCACAGATGCTGCAAAACTGTTGAATTTCTCCAGCACTTTCTGTTTTTATTCAATATTTTAAGTAGATAGTCTTGCCTCAGAACAAACTGATCTGAAACTTTAACTCTTGCCCCCCTCTCTCTCTCTATACAGACACTGGTGGATCTGCTAATAGTTTCCAGCATTTTCTTTTCTGAAGTTCAGATTTTCAGATCTTTTCTTAAGTTCATAGCAAGTTGCTTTGGTGTCTCTCTGAGCTAGGGTGTTTCTTGCGTTCACTCTTGAATCTGTTTACCTATCCTTGGATGGAACAACCCACTGACCACTTTTTAATGTGCAGCAGAAATTGAATAACTCTAGCATTAGAGAAATACTTTTGAAACAGAATGCTGTTAGGGTAGTTTAGTGTTTAGATAAGTAAAGCTTTTACAGGCTTTTCTAAAGTAAAAAGGTTAAAAATTCTGGAGGATAATTAACTGTCAAGTAAGAAGACTCACTGATATGTTGGAGAATAGTGCGTTTGCTATTTTAGCACCATTATACAAGAGCACGCTGTAGCGATTTGAATAAAATGCATCAAATTAAAGCAGTTACTCTGTATATTCATTTGCTGTGAAATAAAACAGTTTAATGATTCACACATAGCCAAATTATTTACTCATCCACTCTGCAGAGATTAAAGAAATACAGATATTAAATTAGAGGACTCTTGGTCTAGAATTCAAATCTACACAATGAAATTTAAAACCAGTTTATAAATGCATAACGTATCTTAACTGCCCTCTGAAATAGCTTGACAAACCACTCTGTCTTATTGAACATGTTGGACTGCTGTAGTTCAAAAGAGCCAGGGGTAATTTGGTATAGGCAATAAGCATTGACCTCACTAATTCTGTTCATGCCCCACAAAAGGATTAATAAAAATAAGCAAAAAAGAAAAATACATGGTTGAGGTTGAAACCACCATAGTGCAAGTAGATTTAAGGCAATGTGAGTTAACTCTGATAAATGTAAGACCCCACATGGAATTGGTTAATGTCAATCTACCTGACTTAGCACAATTGGTGACAGAGGAGAAATGGCAGCAGTCAAAGAAAATGGCTAAGAAAAGATTTTTTTCTCATCCGAGTATTTGTTTTGGAGAATAGGAGGACTTTTGAAGATAAGAGGAAAAGCACTGGAATCAAGACAAAGAGGAAATGCAGAAGAAAGAAAATAAATCGGTGTAGTGTGAAACCCAACATTCAAATAGCTGCAGTTTATTCCAATTGCAAAATTCACTTACTTTTTTTCAAATTGAAAACTATCCCCCAGTGCAGTTGAGATACATGTTTCTCTACCTGATCAAGAGTACATGTATGCTATTGTCCTTCTAGTTAGCTTTCAGCTGGCACCAAATAAAAAAACCAAGTTGTTCTCCCACTGTTGGTTAGCAGCCAATGACAGGTATGCCCTAAGGATAAGGAAGGTATGCAATGATGCTATTGAAACACTAACAGAAATTGCTTGAAAAACCAACAGGTCTGGCAGCATCTGTGGAGTGAAAACAGTGTTAATGTTTCCAGTCCAATGACCCTACTTCAGTTCTGAAGTAAGGTCACTGGACACGAAATGCTGCTTTCTCTCCACAGATGCTGCTAGACCTGCTGAGTATTTTTCCAGCAATTTCTGCTTTTGTTTCTGATTTCCAGCATCTGCAGCTGTTTGTTTTTTCATTTGGTGCCAATTGAAAGCTAACCAGAAGGAGAACAATGTTATGTACTCTTGATCAGGTAGAGAAACGTATATATTAGCAGCAATTGCAGTGAGGGAAGTTTGTTCAATTTGAAACGAAGTAAGTGAATTTTGCAATTGGAATAAGCTGCACCTATTTGAATGTGGCGTTTTCACACTGCAGCTATTTCTGAAGTGCATTGATTCATGCGAAATGAAGGATAGAGAAAGCTTTGGTACTGAATTTGAATCAAATCCAGACTGGATGAAAGAATCCTTGATATTTTAACTGCTGTCTCAATACAGATCTATCCCGCAGTATGAAACTGCACATTGTTTCACAACCTCTCAGAGAGACCATACGTATGGCAATTGGGAAACATTGCAATCTCACTTCAAAGAATGTAAATTGTGTTTTCCTGAGAATGGGGTTTAGGCACATACACTAGTTTAGACTAGAGAGTTGGAGTTTTACTTATTATTGAAATGCTTGAGGTACTGAATGCATCACGTGGCCAATTACCCACAACCATGACAACCTTTACATGAAAAAGGTTGAATCAGTTCACTTGACCCAGTTTGGGAGTGCTTCGAAATTAACTTCTGACTTGATCTCTTTTTAGATTCAAAATCTTTCATCTTGTGAAGTAACAAGACACAATTCAGCACAATTGGAAACAAAGATTGGCGACAAGGTAAGAGTGATATTTTAAAAGCTCTTTTCATGGGACGTGGGTGTCACTGGCTAGGCCAATATTTATTGCCCTTTATAAGATTCTCTTCAGCTTAATGTAGGGAATGTTCAGCTCAGTGGAGAACTGCTCATGATCTGCCTAGTTTGATTAGGAAGTCAGAGCCAATTTTCTTCAGAGCAATGGCCTTAAAAAGCTTTTCAAAAGGGAAATATATCTTTTTCATTTCAGATTTGACCTTAAAGACCATCATTGTAGATCAATTTGACTTTGAAACATTATGTTCTGGGGTTCAAATTAAGCAACATGCATGACAAACAACACAAACAACTTGCCATCAACAGAATTGGTTTGTGTTGCCATGAGGTTGTGGCTTTGGAATCTTTGTCTTTCTTGTATTTTGAGTCTTATCTCGGTCTCCTGCCATTTATCTCTCATAGATTTTGTCAACTATTTTAGTAAGACTACTGTACAGGTCGTTCTGTTATACTGCGTGTTTCGTCAGCATGAATTTTCTATAACACAATTGATGAATTGTGAACATTGTTTGGATAATGGGAATTTTCTGCTGAAGAGTTATAGCGATTTTCTATTAGCGATCTTTGACAGCGTGATTTTCCAAAGCGCGAGGTTGCAGAGGAATACAACTGCCACGTTATAACAGAACAACCTGTATGTGATATAGTCATCTGGAAATACAACTCTCACTAGTACAGTCTACTTCATCCTTTATTTGCAGTCTCATGCACATGATTGCTGATATTGCTGTTATGGTTGTTTTAGTCAACCTGTTTGGATGTATTATCACACATACCTCTGGTACACGAGGGACTTGATTAGATTAGATTACTTACAGTGTGGAAATAGGCCCTTCGGCCCAACAAGTCCACACCGATCCTTCGAAGAGCAACCCACCCAGATCCATTCCCCTTCACCTAACACTATGGGCAATTTAGCATGGCCAATTCACCTAAACTGCACACCTTTGGACTGTGGGAGGAAACTGGAACACCCAGAGGAAACCCACGCAGTCAAGGGGAGAATGTGCAAAATCCACACAGACAGTTGCCCGAGGCGGGAATTGAACCCGGGTCTCTGGCGCTGTGAAGCAGCAATGCTAACCTCTGTGCCACCGTGCCACCCAGACTCTAGACCTTCTGGCTCAGAGGCAATTGGTCACCCATCTGAGTAGTAACCAGGCCTAAATCTGTTTTGTTTCCGAGATCAGATGCTTTCAGACTAATGTGGCCTGTCACTTTTTTATCATATCACCATCTCATTGTCACATCCATTCTCAATATATGACAAAAACTAAGGGATCCTATAATTAGTGGATCAGATTTAAGCTCTGCAGTCCTGCTGTGAATGATGGGCAATTGGTCAACGGTCTGATAGAGACGGCTCCACAAATGTATGCATTGTCAATGATGAGGTTGCCCAGCACATCAATGCAAAAGATTAGGCTGAAATATTTGAAACAATCTTCTGTCAGCTCTTCCAGCCATGTGGATGATCCATCTCAGCCTCCTCCTCAGGCCCTCAGGATCATTGATGTTAATCTTCACTGAATTCAATTCACTTCACATGAGGTCAAGAGACATCCTCCTTTATAAGCCCCATACATTTAATAATCATTTATTAAATTCTAGCCATTTATAATATTAAAAGCTTTGTCTAAAACATTGCATTGCTGTATGATTGAACCATGGTAGGCACATGATGTTCAGTTTGGTCCAATCATATGCCAAAGCTAAAAATATCTCCCCAACAAATTTCACCTTCAGCCACTTTAACAAGAAAAATGTAACCAAAATAAAATGATTAATTATTCTGTTCTGCCCTGTGAAGTCCAGTTCAGCTTTTACTCTGCGATTCTATTCACTCTTTTATAGTCACAGCAAAAGCCATATGGAGCCTAGATTTAATTTATCATCGATCCATGCCTCCTCTGGTTGTGCAGGTTAGATCAGCGCTTGCCAAAGTAGAGGTCAGGACCCGAGGTTGAAATTTTTGGGTTGTGAACTCCGAGGCAGCAATAGACACCATGGAGCTATGACCAATTTGTAACAGCTGTACATCTGCTTGAATATGCGCTGGCTGCCTCAGCTCTCACTGAAGGGGGAACGCAAACATTTTCAAACCTTAACAAGAGGTCAAAGAGAGATCTGGATTATAAGAGCTCAGGTTGAATTTTCCCTTAAAAAAACACCCTTCTTAATCAGGGACTTGTGTGCTATTACTAAATTAACAGACATTTAATTGTCAAAAATCAACTCTTTGTGTTATGTAAGTGTGGCACAGCCTCCTGTATCAGATCTAACTGGGCCTGTGAACTACCTTCATTTGTTTATCTGGGGAGAGCAACAAAAGTCTTCACTTTGGTCTGTTGATCTTTGAACTTTGAACCATGAACCATGGAAAGGGCACGCATCCCCCTGTGCAAGCTGGGGCCAGATAGAGATACATTGATTACTTCCTTAGTCTTCAGTAGTTTGACAACTCCAGATGTGATCATAAACATTTACATATGGAACATGGAGGATATTGAATCCTTGCTCATTTTACATTTCCAGATGTTAAGGACATCATAAATGGTTGCATCTGCCACTTTGAGGATATTGGATGTTGGTTTTGATTGTATCATTACGTGTCTGAGGAGGATGTTGCAACCATGACTTATAAGTCATTTTAGCCTTCTTTAGTAATTCCTTTGAGGATTATAACTGGCTGTGTTCATTGCTTAACTAGAACCATTAAAAATGTGTTGCTGTATTCCTGACACCAACATGAAGATTGAAAATAATAAAAATGAAATAACTCCATATCGGTTTCAGTAATACAGAGTGCGTGAATTAAAAGCATGCAGGCTGCAGAATGAGGAGGTATTGAGGATGAGAAGTATTTGCATGATTCCAAGGCCTGGATTTTTATAAAGTTCTGCGATGTTGAAAATAAGACTTGTTACAAAGGCTCCTACACACAATTACTTTCCAATGATTAGATTCCCTACAGTGTGGAAACCCAACAAGCCCACACCGACCCTCCAAAGAGTAATACCCAGACCCATTTTACTCTAACCAATCCACCTAACACTATGGGCAATTTAGCATGGCCGGTTCACCTGACCTGCATATGTTTGGACTGTGGGAGGAAGCAGGAGCACCCAGACGAAACCCACACAGACACGGGGAGAATGTACAAACTCCACACAGGCAGTCACCCAAGGCCGAATCGAACCTGGGACCTTGGTGCTGTGAGGCTCAATGACTTGCTCTGGATTTTATGCTCCTCACTGAAACATTTGAGGGTGGAGAACTGAGTGCTGGCATCTACCCACTGCCACCCAAGCCATCTTAAATTGTATAGGGTTGATAATGAAGGCATTGGGTGCCTTCATATAGCAAATGAACGATGGATTAAGGGCGTCATCCCATTACTGCTACTGTTTTACTCACTGCAGGGAAGGTCTATACCATACAGGAAGCCTGGCAGCTTCACCAGCTCAGGCTGGTGTTGGACAAGGTAGGGGTTCCCACCTTTGTAGGTCCCTTAAGCTCAGTGGCAGCAATCTTCCAAACATCATCCTATTGCACCTCCCTCTTCTGCTGCCCACCCCTATCTCATCCTCACAAATCCGGATCCCCCACAACACCAGCACCACCCCCACCTCCCGTCACCCACGCAACCCGCCCACCCAACCCTCCCCACCATGCCACCAGCTCTGCCAGCATGGTTCTGTATGTCAGACTTACCTTGAATCTGAGCTCCTCCACTTCCAGATTGTCTGTAATCTCAGGAATGGTCATAACTACAGAATTGCAGAGCCTCAGATTGGCCAACAACTCTCTGAGATGTGACTTCCTCCTGAGACAAAGAGTGGAAATTTCATATGAAAGAAATTCAAACTGCTCCAAGCACTAAATTGCTGAAGGTGCTTCAACAACTTTTGAGAAGCATTCCAATGCTTTATTGATCTCACTGTGACCGCGTGCCTTCAACAAATGTTCAGTGATCACAACAAAATCCTTTTTCTATTTCCATGTTTGCCAGTGGACAACTATTCACCGTGCAAATGATTCATGTGTCTTGTTCCAACATGCATTGCCAAACATTTGCCCACCATTTGAATCCATATGGCAGATCCCTTTGAATGCTAGCCACCTGTTCACATTGCTTGAAGCCATCAGCAAGTTTTATGATCTGACAAGAAATGCCCTCCTTCACATTATTTATGAAGAGTGTGAACAGCAGGGAACTGTGAACAGATCCCTGCAGAATTCCAGTAATCATCTTGTCCCATACAGCGCCTCATCCATTTATCATCACCTGCTTTACATTTCTAAGCCAGTAAGCTAATTTGGCATTCATTTTATGATTAAAATAATACATTTATGTAAGACATTTCCCCAGTAGTGCTGTAGCAATCCTGCTCAATAAGTTTTAATTTATGAAATTATTCCACATGGAACCAAGGCAGGGTAATGCCATGTTGATTTGTATTCCAGTTTCTGTCTGTTCTCTTATCAGGATGTATGTCATCATTGCTGCTGTCTGCTCTCTATCTCGAGAATATGAAATGTCAATACAAAGCCATCGTCAATGCAAACTCAGAGAGTGATTCAGAATGCTGCTTCAATTACAGCGGAGCTGCCTAGGCGGGAGAAAACACCCGGTCAATCAGTGGAGCATTGACACACCACCAGTTTATCTTTTCTCTTTGTAATGTTTAGTTATCATTGTGACCACGGTACTTCTCTAGGTAGCACCTTATGAGCCCCTTGTGTGTTTCTTTCTTGGCTTGTTGTGTCTGTGTTCTATTCTGTTGGAAGTAATTGAGCTGGGATTTGACTGGATACTGGACACTGAACACAAACGTCAACTCGAGTTGAAGGTAACTTCATCCCAGAGAGGAGTAGCTGAGGAGAATTCCTATCTTGGTGGGAAAGGAACCAAGGTGCTAAATTTTACCTAAATGGGGGGGGGGGGGGGGGGAGGTTTGCATGTGTTTTTTGACCTTGCTGTGTGTATTTTATAAAGCAAAATGTACTGCAAACCTGCTGAGCTCTTCCAGAATTTGATTTCTTTTTTATTTTGTAACGTGATTTGTTCGGGTGAGAAGTAATTTGTGAGACATGAAAAGTTGCAAATGCTTGCTTTGATTTCAGGCAACCTTTTCTAAGAATTGCATGTGTTGAACTGTAGCATTGCAAATGGCATGATCTCGTGAGGAGTAAAAGTCAAGATAACACCCAGGTTCAAACAGAATGGCAATCGACATAATAAAATTAGTCTCTGCGTCAATTTCTTCTCCCTGATCATTGCCCAATAACCTTGCAGTGACGAGTATGCGCACGTGCATAGAGTGTCCTTAACTGTAACGGCTTCATGAAGGAAAAACCGACTAGATATTTGCCTCTTTAGACTTACTCAAACAGAATGGCAACATCTGAGTCCAGAGGGCTTCAGTAATTGAACCTGAGCATGTGTTAATGCTTACCAGCAGAGGAGGAAAAATGGTAGAGGGGAGGAAAGGAATGGACTTGGACTGCAGCAGTCGCACAGAAAAGAAAAGGAATTAACTTTAATTTCTTTTGTTTATCATTTGAAATCTCCAATAAAAATTAAAGAAGTGAGACCCCATAAAGTAATAACTGACCTTCAGTCATGATTTGGAGTTGCCAGTGTTGGACTGGGGTGGACAAAGTTAAAATCACACCAGTTATATAACCTGGTGTTGTGTGATTTTTAACTTTGTCCACCCCAGTCCACCACTGGGGTTGTATAACCTGGTGTTGTGTGATCTTTAACTTTGACCTTCAGTGATAGAGTGGATGGCTGACAGAAGTTCATAGGTATCATAAAACATATTAAAGGCCACTGAAATTGGAACGTACAAAAACTAAGTTTCTCTGATGAGTTTAGGTTGTACTCAGCATGAAATTGCAGGACATTAAAGCCATTCAATTACGATTCAGATAGCTGAGTCCTCTTTTCATAAAATGACTGGCACAACATAGACAGCAGCTTTGAGGTTTTGAAGCTTTGACTTGCGTTTACAGTTGGGGTATCATTGTGTATAAATAACAGCTAATGCCATCAGCCTCATTATTATTTTGGCAATAAGTCACGTCCCAGTGATTTGGATGAAATCTTTTGACAAAACCCTTTTGAGTTTAAAGGTCAAACCTGATCATTAACTCTCTCTATTCAAATGATCTATTCCTGGCAGGTTCATCTTTTTGCCTCCAACCTCCCTGTCTCCACACTGTCACTGTTGGTCAATTGTTGGAGTGCACCTAAACACAGTGATTGGAAAGTGTGCACTTGTTATTACCGATTTGGGTGACTATCAGCCAAACAGCACTTTCAAGAAGATTCAGATGTAATGCATTAAAGTGCTCAAAATACTTTTTTTGGGGGAGTTCTGACAATGTTTTCTCCCAAGTCACTCACAGCAGAGGCCAGCATTAAACTTAATCTGAGGCCTGGCCAGGAAGGCAGGTAACCTTGGAAACCAATCGCCCTGACATGCATTTCCAACATTTTCTCTTTTCATTTCAGATGCCTAACATCATATTGTTTCTGCATTGTCCATCTTCTGCCAAGTCAACACTATTCTCATCAATGCTGTCTGCACCCCAGCGTCATTTTGATGATATTGTGGAGCATAGGGCAAGGGACACTGAGCAGGTAGGTAACATCTGTTAGGTGCATGATGTCATGTTCAGCTGCAGCCCATCAGAGGCAGGACATCCAAACACTTTATTGACTGGCTGACATGCAGAAACCAGTCGACCTAGTATTAAACTTGAATCCTGCAGTCTGATTCACTTCCTGTGTTCTGCAGATTTGACTTCATAGTCAGAAATTGATATGGCGGGACTGAAGAAAGGCCATAGTTCTCAAACCTGGGGTTGATTGCATTCGTCCAAACCCTTGACGTTGCTGTTCATAGCCACAGGGTATGTGAGTTAGAACACAAGGAGACAATAGCTAATGGGAATCTACCTCCAAAGAAAAACACATTCAATAGCTGTGGAGAAATGATAACCAAGCTTGCAGATGGAAAGGGTAAGGAACAGGAAATACTCCTCCATTGATTTGTGCTTTGATGTGGTTTCTGGATGCTGATAAGTCACCAATTCTGCTTTGACATTTCCTGGAGGTTACTTCAAATAAATGCTGCCAACCATTCTACCCCTGTGCTCCCATCATTAGATAGCCAACATGTGCTCCGTGTTCTTACACCAAACTGAGAGTGAATAGATTCTTCATTATCCATTGGACGATCCTTCATTGTCATGAGATGCCAGGCCTAATGGTTTCCTCGTCTGCTATTGCATTCCGTGATTCTATTCTTCACATGTTTTCAGAAATGATGAACAAAATCTTTCAAAGAAAATCCTTCATATTATTTTTCCCTCGGTTCCTTGGAAATTAGTCTTTAATTTCCAGAGACTATGAATGATCCTGGAGAGTTGGCACATGTAGATTATGCTGAGCTGTTGCCTTACATTTACAGTGTGCCATTTATATTTCACAGGAGTATAATCAGACAAATAAATTGGCACTGAGTCAATTTGGTCAAAAATTTGGTCAGAGAGCTATGCTTTATATTGGGCCTGTTAAAGATGAGTGCGCTGTCTGAATCCCACTACACTACATGTCAAATAATAAATGTAAATATTTTACCTGGTACACAAATGACCAATTATATGCTTCCTGCATATTAAGCTTAGAATAAAATGAGCCATTAACCAGGTTTCTTTATGAAATTAAAATTGATTAGTTTGCTTTAAAACAACTTATTTAAAATGATGCAAGACTGGTTAACACACATAGAGTCGTATAGCACAGAAGATGTCCTTTGGTCCATCGAATCAGTGCTGATATATTACCATTTGTAGTATAAAAATATGAATATTATCCCTCTAGTTACATCTGAACACAGACACATAAACAGTCAGGCACATGTTGGGCAAAGGAAGACAAAAAACAGATTTCTCTCTGCAGACATTCATCTAAAAAAATACTTCTGGCCAATAAATCTTGGTTCTTGAAGGCAGAAGGATAAGGTTTGAGATGTACAGACTGCTTT
Source organism: Chiloscyllium plagiosum (assembly GCF_037043375.1). NCBI lineage: Eukaryota > Metazoa > Chordata > Chondrichthyes > Orectolobiformes > Hemiscylliidae > Chiloscyllium > Chiloscyllium plagiosum. Next base: position 37,221,080 of record NW_028270172.1, on the reverse strand, counting down.
TGGTCTAATACTCTGGCACATGATGATGGATGTCACTGAACACATGCAATGGTTTTAGGGATCTTTACAGATAGTCATTCAGCAACTATCAATAAAGTCTTCTCATGCAAGGGCAGCTGGCCCAGGGCTCCATGCACCACACTGGGCTAACAGCAAGGATTCTTTTCTACAATCAGGTGAGCTAAGCACAGGAGCTTCTTTATTTCAGCAAGGCCCTTCCTAACGCAAGATCCAAACAATCTCTTCGCAAAACTTGCTTGCTCCCAGTTGTAAAAACAATCAGATATTATCCCTGAAGTGAGTTCAAGACAGTGATATCAGCAGTAATCTGGAGCCATATGATTTCCAGGAAGAGTCTGTTTAAAACAAAGTTCCAATGTGTCTTTTCAACGATGATTTCATAAAAACAGATACCGTTAAATAATTTGGGAATATCAAATTTTCCTCAATCCTTCAAAACTGAGGTCCTCAAAAAAAAATTAATTCTGAAGGCTTCATAAACTTGTGTCAAGAAAAAGAGAGTGTGGTGGAAATGTTTGGGCAGGGAGTTCTAGGCCCAGGCATCTTAAGGCCTGGTCAAAGATGGGGCAAAGGATGCAGGTAAAGCAGAATAAATAAGAATAAGAATTTAAAAAGATAAGATTTAGGAGCAGGCATACAACATGGCTCGTTGAGCCTACTCTGACATTCAATACCGTCATGGCTGATCTTGGTCATCAGCCTTTATTTTCCCCTCCTCTTATATCCCTTCATTCTCAGAGAGATGAAAGTCTGTCTTTCTGCCTGCTAAATATATTTAGGAATGGCTGATCCATAGTTGTCTGTGTAGACAATTCCAAAAACTCACAACATTTTGAGTGAAGAATTTCTCTTCAGATCAATTCCTTACCCCTATCACAGCACCTTGTCTTGAAGCTATGTCCCCTGTCCAAGATCTTTTATCTGCGGAAAACACTGACTGGGATTTTCCATTGCGGATGTGTTGGGAAGAATGGTAGAAGGGTCTTCATCAGGTGAGGCAAAACAAATTCTTGCCATTAAGGGAAACCAGTGATTCAGTTCCACCTCTTCAATTGGTGGGTTGACTAAGTCACCAGTAGATGCAAGAAGCCCATATGGTGTGTTTTACATCTTATTACTCTCATAACTTGGTGGAATTAACTCTGCATTTCCAATGAAATATGACCCAACCATGAAACTTGATGCTGCAGAAATCCAGCAGGAGAAATGTCCTTGTTAAGCACAGCTTCTTCATTCACTCAGAGTAAGTACTTAATCCTTGGTGGTTCCAGCAATATGGCTTCAAATAATGCTGACAATCACATGCCCTCTCATTTTCCACACTATCTCTAGACCCAGGGGAGACGTAGGTGGCAGCTAATGTCTTAAAGGTATGTGAAGGCGAAATGTGTGCTCCAGTTCAGTCTGAGCTGGGGCTGCTGGGCAGAGTGTACTCAGTCAATTTGAGGTCTCGCTGCCATATAACTGGAAGTGGTTGACCTCTGTTCATTTTGCTGATGTGATGTGCTAAATCTCAAGTCACTGTTCATTCTGAGGCCATCTCATGTCTGAGGGATTTGTGAAGCACAGGGAATGATCAAAGTTGGATTCAGACATTGAGGGCTAGAGAGTGTACAGCTTTGTGGGGAGGTCCAGAAACATCAGAGTGAAGGTGGTTTCAATCAGATAAGGCTTGGGAGGATAGTACGACCTCACTGTAAAGTTGCTGTGGGGAATGGCTAAGCAGAAGCTCATTGGTGACAAGGATTGTCAGCACACTAACGAGGAAGGTCAAAGCACAACAGGCAAAGGTAAACCAGTAAGAATGGAACGGTTGGAGATGGTGGGTCAAAGTCTGGGGTGGGGGTGTGGGTAGGATTTGTATTCAAATGTCACAAGTGCAAGGGGAATCTTACCCTGTTGGAGGGGGATCAAATGATTGTGTCTTGCATATTTCGGCCAATCATCATCACCTCCTATTAATTTGGAAACTGGTGGATAGGCAGTCAAGTGCAACTCCTCTTAATTGTAGCAATCCTAGCAAGTTAATAATACTCAAAGACTCCTGAGGAAGTGGACCCGAAACATTAACTCTGAATTCTCTCCACAGAAGCTGCCAGACCTGCTGAGTTTTCCAGCTATTTCTGTTTTTGTTTCTGATTTACAGCATTCACAGTTCTTTCGGTTTTTAATACTTGAAGCGTGTGGTGTTGTAGTGGTAGTGTCCACATCTTTGGGCCAGACTATTTGGGTTCAGGTCCCACTTTCCTCAAGTTCTATTATGCCATATTTGAACAGTGTGATTTAAAAATATACTTGGCAACATGAATCATATTTGACTGAAAGAATTATTTTGCTTTATTTCCACCTGATGAACTTGCAGGTTTACAGTGAGGAATGCAGCAGGACAGACAATGTAGAAGCTGTCCCACTGACACAAGGCAGCTACTGCAAACACCATGTTCTGGCTGATCCTACTGCAACACAAGGGGTTACTGGCAAGAGCTGTGTGAGGAGGTGGGTTGCTGACAGTGTCTATCATGTTAAAGCCACGTTAGAAGGATTCTGCTAATTATGTCTGGCAGGGGGACCGGCATACTTACAGTACTGTGGGCACAGTACCCTGCCTCTCCATTCATTTCATGGTGCTCACAGGAACTGTTGTTTGTAGTTAGACAAGCTGCAGTTCCTCTGGAGTGTAGGTGGGTGGGGCGGAGGCTAGGAGGGAGACATTGTGAGGTAATAGACTCTCCTGGGCATGATGGGGAAGGCTGGCAGTGTGAAAGATGAAGAGAAACATCTGTATGACATTACTATTCCTACAGGTCTCCTGAATGCTGCATCAAGATGGTCCAGACCAACCCTACCATTCTTCTGGTCAGCTTACCTCTCAGAAGAAACTGCAAACATTGACTGTACTAATGGCAACACCAAACAGCAGGAAGAGCTAGCACTGATTGCTGACCAACCTACAAGAGACTCAACAACTTGTGCAAGAGGGCCACATGGATGACAAATGTTGGCCTAAAACTGATTCTGCAGGATTCGATCCAAATATCTGCTTATTGGCAGATGATCAATGTGAATGGTCACTCACAGTGCCCCAGGACAGAACTTTTCCTGGCTGCTGGTTGATCACTGGTATCCTCATGAACTTTGACAGAATCCCATTGTCTTTGCCTGGAAGATGACTGTGGCCATTAATTCCAATGTCAACAGATCATCTAGGGAGCCACTGGGGACCTCTACAGAATCTCACAGGCATCCACCAGAAATGTATAATGTAAGTGATTGAAGCTCTGTTTGCCAAGGTTCAGCTATTTATTAATTTTCTGTTGGATGTTGGGAGGTAGGCAGTCAGGGTTTTGGGATTTGCTGCCATTACAGCATTTAGAACATAGAACATAGAAGAATACAGCGCAGTACAGGCCCTTTGGCCCTCGATGTTGCGCCGATCCAAGCCCACCTAACCTATACTAACCCACTATCCTCCATATACCTATCCAATGCCCGCTTAAATGCCCATAAAGAGGGAGAGTCCACCACTGCTACTGGCAGGGCATTCCATGAACTTACGACTCGCTGAGTGAAGAACCTACCCCTAACTTCAGTCCTATATCTACCCCCCCTTAATTTAAAGCTATGCCCCCTTGTAATACCCGACTCCATACGCGGGAAAAGGTTCACACTGTCAACCCTATCTAACCCCCTAATCATCTTGTACACCTCAATCAAGTCACCCCTAAACCTTCTTTTCTCTAATGAAAACAGCCCCAAGTGTCTCAGCCTTTCCTCATACGATCTTCCTTCCATACCAGTCAACATCCTGGTAAACCTCCTCTGCACCCGTTCCAGTGCCTCCACATCCTTCCTATAGTATGGCGACCAAAACTGCACACAATATTCCAGATGCGGCCGCACCATAGTCTTATACAACTGCATCATGACCTCAGGACTCCGGAACTCAATTCCTCTACCAATAAAAGCCAGTACGCCATATGCCTTCCTCACCGCACTATTTACCTGGGTGGCAACTTTCAGAGATCTGTGTACATGGACACCAAGATCCCTCTGCTCATCCACACTACCAAGTATCCGACCATTAGCCCAGTACCCCATCTTTTTGTTATTCTTCCCAAAGTGAATCACCTCACACTTAGCTACATTGAATTCCATTTGCCACCTTTCTGCCCAGCTCTGCAGCTTCTCTATATCCTGCTGTAACCTGCCACATCCTTCCTCACTGTCAACAACTCCTCCGACTTTCGTATCATCCGCAAACTTGCTCACCCAACCTTCTAACCCCTCTTCCAGGTCATTTATAAAAATGACAAACAGCAATGGTCCCAAAACAGATCCTTGCGGAACACCGCTAGTGACGGCACTCCATGAAGAAACTTTGCCATCAACTACTACCCTCTGTCTTCTTCCATCCAGCCAATTCCTAATCCAAACCTCCAACTCACCCTCAATGCCATATCTCCGTATTTTCTGCAGTAGCCTACCATGGGGAACCTTATCAAACGCCTTACTAAAATCCATATATACCACATCTACCGCTTTCCCCTCATCAACCTCCTTCGTCACCTTTTCAAAGAATTCAATAAGGTTTGTGAGGCACGACCTGCCCTTCACAAAACCATGCTGACTATCCTTGATCACATTATTCCTATCCAGATGTGCATAAATCCTATCCCTTACAATTCTCTCTAAGACTTTGCCCACAACAGAAGTGAGACTCACCGGCCTATAGTTACTAGGGTTATCCCTACTCCCCTTTTTGAACAAGGGAACCACATTTGCTATCCTCCAGTCTTCTGGCACTACTCCTGTAGACAAAGAGGACATAAAAATCAAGGCCAATGGCTCTGCAATCTCCTCCCTTGCTTTCCAGAGAATCCTAGGATAAATGCCATCAGGCCCAGGGGACTTATCTATTTTCACCTTTTCCAGGATTTCCAACACCTCTTCTCTACATACCTCAAAGCCATCCCTGTAGCTGCAGGGTGCAATTTGTTATATCTATACAGCCAACAGAGGATCCTATCAGCAACTACTGGTATTGGCGACTGAGAAAGACTTACACTCTGTCTGTGAGCACACTTGCCAGATCAGGCAGTTCTGTGTATGTTATCCAGGGAGAAGATGTCACACTGCCTGCATCCTGACACTCTCTTAGAGGCCTGACCTTTTCAGCTCCTCTTGACACATACGGTAATGGATGGTCAGTGACAAGGACTACCCCCTCAAACCCAGGCTGACGAAATCTTGCAGGATTCCACAGGCTGATACTAAGGAGAGGTGCAATGTGGCAGATGCTTCCACAAGGGCTGTTACAGAGCACACCAAGGATCTCCTGAAAATGGGATTCAGGTGCCCGGACTGGTCATGACATGCCCCACAGTGTACCTCCAAAAACATGTCCTGCATGATCGTCGTTTGCTGCACCTTCCACAATCTTAGACTTGACACAGGAGGGATATTTTGGGACGAGACAAGATGGAGGAGCGGGAAGTTTCCTCTGGGGCGTAAACTGATGCTGAGGATGATGAGGTATCCATGGATGATCTTCACAGATACTAAAATGGAGGAGCCGCGGGATGTTGAGCCAGAAAAGCACAAGAGAACCTCCTTATGAGGTGCTGAACTTCATGGATGTTTCATTTACAGGTTTGTTATTGACCAGCTAACTGAGAGGTTGCCATGTCCCCAATTCACTATTTACCTGATTGACTAGGAAGCATTTCGTTGCGCACTATAGTTTGGAAAAGCAGGAAGGTTATGTTTTATCGACTCAGGAAGCCCAGCTGAGTTATTCCCTCACTCTACATTTGCTGCACTTACTTGGAACTGTAGCCTAGTTGAACAGGGGCTCACAAAGGCCCTCCATTACAGAGATGGTCAGTCAGGCAGCATTCAACCTGAAGAAGGCTCCCCAGGTTTGTGACACCTGACTTGATGTCCTTCAGTCTCAGTTTGCCCTCTCTGTCCCTGTGGTCCTGTAGAATACCCTGTACTAGGACTTCCAGAGTGGCTGCATATTCTCAGACAGTGACTTCCAGCATCACATCATACGAAGGCTGAGTGAGAGTCACATCATAGATATGCTTCTGCCTACCTCATACAATGAGAATGCTGAGCCTGGCTATGAAGACCCCAGGCTTGAAGAAGATATTTGGATACTGCCCCCCATTAGCTGCTAGTCACCTCTGGGCATGACTTGCATGAATTCTCTGAGTGGGCCTCACAGTATGGCAGTTGTAGGCCCAATATCCTGCCAATGAACTGATGGGACAAAATGTCAGTCCCTGAATGCTACTGCTGTAGCTTTGACTACACTAGCCAAAAGTTAGGTTCATGCTTCACTGGGCTATGGGAGGGAGTAGAGGCACACACATGGTTGACACAGTGAGACATACTAATGTGCCCTGAGGGAAAGGCAGAATCACATTGTATTAGGAGAGGCTGCTGCATTTCTTTCACTTCAACCATGTAGGCATCCAATGAGATGACATCAAATGTTAGACCATAACCTCTATGTGTTATATTTATACGTGAGTGGACCATCTGAATTCTCCTTTTGCCCACCAAAATAGATCAAGGCGTGGGCCCAGCAATTGTAACTGGAGTGAATGGAGCCCACCGACTGGTATATCCTGCTGGCTGTGAAGACGTTGATGGGTATTCTCAGTGGATTCAGGCCCAATAGAGCCCTGAGCTGGTGACAGCCTCCTGCACAGATGCTCGTACACCATCCTTGGCCTGATCTACAGCAGACAATGGGATCGCAGGTCCAGGGGTAGCTGGAGGAGGAAGGCATCTCTGGAGAAACGTGAAATAAAACTCCAGAGATGCCTGCCTGTCCCTTCTCCTCTCAATGGGTGCCTGCTATTTGAGAAATAGGGACAACTTGGAGTGTGATCAGATGCATCATTCCCCTCTTACTCTGTCATTAATGTTGAACATCCATGACTAGAGTAGTAGAATATAGGTTGTGTTGATGCTGCACCTTTAAAAATATTAGATTAGATTAGATTAGATTAGATTAGATTAGATTAGATTAGATTAGACTACAGTGTGGAAACAGGCCCTTCGGCCCAACAAGTCCACACCGACCCGCCGAAGCGCAACCCACCCATACCCCTACATTTACCCCTTACCTAACACTACGGGCAATTTAGCATGGCCAATTCACCTGACCTGCACATCTTTGGACTGTGGGAGGAAACCGGAGCACCCGGAGGAAACCCACGCAGACACGGGGAGAACGTGCAAACTCCACACAGTCAGTCGCCTGAGGCGGGAATTGAACCCAGGTCTTTGGCGCTGTGAGGCAGCAGTGCTAACCACCGTATTAGGTTGTCCTCATACTTCTTTTCAGGAGATCAGAAAGAAACAGAGTCCGAAATGTCTGGGGTTGATCTACTTGAGAGTGCTTTCAAGTTTAGAAAAAACACTTGTACAATGAAAGGGGAGTGGCTAGTTCTACCAGCTCAAGTTTTCTCTGGCTTGGTTTGGTTTGATTTTAGTATTATGGCTGTTCACTGAAAGCAGGCAGTCAGTTTTGAGGCTGCTGGTCCTACAAACAGCTCCATGGAAGAAGGAGTTCCATGCTGATCGCCTCTCTCTCTGACTTCTCTCCTGTAAGACCCTGTGCTTGATTTTACCTTTTGTACTAAGGGGTGTTTATGGGGATTGCTGTAAGTATTTGGAACAGCATCATTAAGATGGGATAATCTGTTGGGATTTTGGGATAGGTTAAGTTATTTTGTACTCTATTCTATTCTGTTTGTGTTTCATTCAGTAATTTTGCAAATAAATTCTGTTTTGTTTTAAACTAAGTGGTTCGACCAGCTGCATCTGTCCTGGAATATCCACATTACACCGACTTAAAACAACGAGCAGAGTTAGCTCTGGGCTACTTTCTTGAGGGGGTCTGGCCTAGTACATAAAAAGGTGCAAGTACGTATCTGGCAACTGTTGAGAGTTAAAGTCATAGGGTCATGGTGATGTACAGCACAGAAACAGACTCTTTGGTCCAACTTGTCCGTGCTGCCTAGATATCCTAAATTAATCTAGTCTCTTTTGACCCATATCCCTCTAAACCCTTCCTATTCATATACCCATCCAGATGCCTTTTAAATGCTGTAATTGTACCAGCCTCCACCACTTCCCCTGGCAGCTCATTCCATCCACGTACCATCCTCTGTGTGAAAAAGCTATCCCTTAGGTCCCTTTTATCTCACCTTTCCCATCTCACCTTAAACCTATGACCTCTAATTTTGGACTCCCTTACCTTGAGAAAGAGATCTTGGCTATTCACCCTATTCATGTTCCTCATGATTTTATAAACTTCTATAAGCCCCTCAGCCTCCAACACTCCAGAGAAAATAGCACCAGTCATTTCAGGCTTTCCCTAAAGTTCAAATCCTCCAACCTTGGCAATATCCTTGTAAACCTTTTCTGAACCAATCCAAGTTTAACAACATCTTTCCTATAGAAGAGAGACCAGAATTGAGCACAATATTCCAAAAGTGGCCTAACCAATGTTCTGCACAGCCATATGAGTTCCCAACTCATATAATTATTCCACTGAACAATAAAGGTAAGTGTATCAAATGCCTTCTTCAATACCTTGTCTACCTGTGACTCCACCTTTAAGGAACTAAGGTCTCTTTGTTCCCCAGGACCTTAAGTGTATAAATCCTGCCCTGTTTTGCCTTTCCAAAATGCAGTTCTGTTGGACTTGGTAGACAAGTGAGAGGCTGGAAGAATGCAGCAAGCCAGGCAGCGTCAGGAGGTGGAGAAGTCAACATTACAGGTGTAACTCTTCTTCAGGAGCAGTCGCCTTTTCAATGGAGGTAGCTAAGTGCTTGCATGATAGTGCCACTACAGTAGACAGAAGATGGGGTCTCCTCTAACTTTTGCTCTCTCATGGTTCTCTGGCATCTCAGTCTGATGTTCATCTACCCCTCTCTGTAAGTTGAGCATGTCATACATTTCCAAGTACAGAAACATATATTCAGCATGAAGCTCAGTGAGTTCCTGGCCTCTAGTAGGCCTCTGAGTGTCACAGAACTCAGACAATTCTTCCTCCTCTAGCTCCAGACACATTTGGTTGCGTACCTGAGTCCAGACTGTAGCTAAGATACCCCTGAGATAACAATATTTATGCTGATGGAGGGTGCAGGTGAGAGCCTTGGTGGAGAATCCTCAGGTATTTCGTCTTTTTCATTCCCAGAGGTGCTCATGCTGGGCAGCTTCTCTTCCATTTTGCTGTCTGTTCACCACTTCTGGAAGAGATGAGAGAAAACAGATTATTGAAAAAACACAAACACTAAGTAGAAGGCTTTTGAGAGTGGTAGCAGTTCTGTAAAGAGCAGATAACAATGTTCCTCCCTGGCTTCTTCCATTCTGCTCTCTCCATCGGTGCAGCACTAGTTTTATTTCTCACTTGACAGCTGGACTGCACCTTCCCCGAAGGCGAGATTACAGAAATCAGGAAGACCTTTGCCAGCTTGGAATCTCTCTTATTTATTGTGCACCAGCTTATCCTGCAATGAGAGAAAGAGAAGGGTTAAGAATGATGAAAAATGGCTGGGCAAGCATATGATTCATGTGCATAGTCCTGCCAGCCTTTCCCAGTCAATGAAAATGAAGTGCAGCATCTTGGAACTGTTACAGATTGTCAGCATGAGGTGGATGTGAGCCCTTTGGTGCACATCAGTCATGTGATAATGAGGTGGGCATCCCTATGTGCACATGGCAGAGTTAGACTGAGTGATGGCCGTGTATGTGAGAGGCTGCAGTGACAAGGTGGTGGCACTTATCTTTAGGGAGTGACGGAGATCATTCACCTGCAGTCAGTTCTGCGATAAAGCAATCGTCGGTTCTTGTGCAATCCTGTTATCAGAATATTGTGTAATAGCAGCACCATTTAAATTAATGGGGCTGGAATCGCATTATAACCAATACACGCTTTAACAGTTTGTGCTTTAGAAACAGGATCCCCAATTCATCAATCGTGTTATAGTGAATAGTTAAAGAGAGACCTGCACTTGCTGCACTGGTCCTGTTTTGTTCATGTCCACTAGAGACACTGACCTCATGTTCAACTCAAGTCTAATCACCTGGTCTGATAGGAGAGCTTCTTTCCCTCTTCAGAGGGGATGAGGAGCTCCTTTCCGGCTTCTCACAGACCCTTTCATGAAGAATCTTTAAAACACAGAGCTATCTTAAGATGTGTGGCAGACGTCTCTAGGTGGGAGTGACAATTGCTACCTGTTGTGGACTTGTAGCTAATGAAGTACTGCCCAGTGGTCGTTAAGTATGGCATCAGGACCTTCCATCCTAGGAGGGCCAGTGAGGACAAGACACTCTGCCCATCATCCGGCATTGATTCAGTCAGTCAACAGAGATTTCGCTTTCATATGGAATGAGCTGAAGGATGGATGTTCACTCCAGAAAATTCAGCATGCACCATCGAAGATATCTTCTGGTAGACTTAATATCCAAAATGGAAACTTTCAGCAAATATCTCAGACTCTGCCTTGTCAAGCCCCTACATAATCTGAAGGTGTCAATAAATATTTCTAATTCTTCTAAACTCCAGGGAACAAGCTCTGCCTGTCATTATAGGACAATTATCTCATCCCAGGGATCAATCTAGTGAACCTTCACTGTACTGCCTCCAATGAAAGTATATCCTTCCTCAAATAAAGAGACCAAACTTGCAGATAGTACTTCAGGTGTGGTCACACCAGAGTCCAATACAATTTTCCGAACACCTTACCGAAGCCAGAAGTGGACATTAAACATCTGTCTGCACTTTTTAAAAAATCTCTTTACACTTATATAGTTTCATTTCTTTAAATTGCTCTTTTTAAGTACATATGCCCAAATCCCTTCAGTGGCAATGTCCCAGCACCACTGGAAAGGAAGCAAGGAGACTGGGTTGCTTCTAGTGTTCACCTGCTCTGCATGAGGTATGATGATTCTACAGTATCATATGATGCCAGCACACTACTAGTTTGGCTAGGTACTAACACATTGTCTGACCAGATCTTGATCTTGGTTTGAACCTGTGAATCGCTAAGGGTATTGTTCTATGTGATAATTCATGCTAGATTTGTTGGAGATCAACATGTTTTGATGGCAACTGAGCCTCAGTGACAGTTGCTTGAAGACTGATAGGGAATGCCTTAAGTATGTACTCTACAAAAATTTGAAGTAGTAACAGGAATTCTTCCTAAAAATCTAATTGCAAGAGGATCACTCTCTCATAAACGCCACAGTGCGCCCTTGCCAAAAAGCAGCAGCAAATGTCATTTTCTTGTCAGGGAAACACTCAGTTTGTTAACGCTTCTTTATATCTGACATGCTAGTTGGCTACAAGAGAGTCCTTAATGGAAGTTAGCAATTTCTTTCTCCACTTCTCAAATTATAAGTTCTAGCTTTATGATTTTAATTAAGCGTGAATTCAGCTATCTGCTTTGCTTTACGTTCTATTGTTATGTTTATCTGTTCATGCAGCGTCCTGCCGGTGAGGGATTTGACCATGCTCACTGGTGATTAGGAAAAGGAGGAAGGTTGGTTTCTCGAGGTCACCAGTTTTTGTGGGAATACATGGAAGTCAGGTTTCACAATGTTTCTCTTTTTAGTCCTAAGTTGTCATAATACGTTGTAGCTTTGGAAATATGATGGCTTTGTTGCTAGTTTAGTAACTTGTGATTGGCCAAATTCCGAATATGTAAGCTTCAGTCCTACTGTAGCCAGTTGAGAATTTGAATTCAGTTGCATATGGGACTCCAGTCCCGCAACAAGAATAGTTGAGTCTTAACTGTTCTCTTAGGTGGAGTATTGGAGCAATGAATTATAAGAGTGCGTGGAGGAGATAGCCCACTGCCATCATCTCAGGGCAATGAGGAATTGGCAATAAATGATTGCCACATCAATAGTGCCCACACACTCAGAATGAATTGAAAATGAAGTATGATGGTGTGTAGATTTAGGGAATGTGCTTAAGATCCCTATTGAAAATTAGGAGAAAAAATGTCCCATCCTTATAGTGGGAAGTTGTATCTGTTTTCTCTGGTAGTTTAATAATCCACCCCAGTGGTTTCTCAGTTGATTCAGTTGTAGTAGATCCATGTACTTGATGGTAAAGTAGTGGAGGATGTTGTACAGTTTCTAATAATACCAAAATGGGAATGACACAACTGGTGTTTTGTGTGTTGTTTTGTCATTTGTCAAGAGTGTTGAAGGTTACTAAACCCAAACAGACCAGGGATGCTATTCAGATTTGTCTTACCACATTTTCTTTGGATTTTGCGAACAATATGATTGCAAATTGCAATATGAAAGTCCAAGTTCGTAATTTGGCTTAAAACCATATCTTGCTTTGCCAGTGGGGTTTCAAAACATTATGAAGAGGAATAATCTCATGGTCGCATCTCAATCACTAATTGAAAAGCTTGCATGAAAAACCAATCCTGTTTGAAGTGATGAATTGCCAGTAGTAATTGATTCATTCAAATAAAAACTTGTGCCAAGTTTTACGAACCTTGTGCATCGAAATTATGGAGAAGTCCATCATTTAACACTGCAACTGTTCAATCTTGCACCTCCAGAGGTTTCCTTTCTCTTCCTGCAACATAGTTTGGTTGGGATGGCCCCAGTGGATTGTGCCCGTAGTCTATTGTTCTTGAGCTGTTACAACTTAAGCACAAATGCCATTTACTTAAGAGTAAAACAGCATTTATTTAATATTGTTAATTGACCTGTATAATTAATTTTATTGTCATTATGTTAATTAATTGTTATGTTAGAATTGACTCATTTCGGTGAACTAAATGTTTTTCAGCTTGAAAGTATTTAATTCCAGGCTTTGTAAGCATTGCATTATTCAGAATCATCTGATTCATTTCACTTTTCTTAATGTGCTAGGGAACAAGGGAAGCTAATCTTTTACCATTATTATGCCCCTGTTCTTCATGAAGTTTTAAACGAGAGCCATCAGACAAGGTTAATTTTCTGCATGTAATGCAACCGATAAATAATGGAGACATTTTTTTTGTTTAATCAGCCAAGCACTTAGATGATCCTGTCTTGTCAGGGTGGGAGATTGATGTCTCTCTTGTGTTGACATGCTGGTTTCTGAATCAGAAGTTGCGACTTCATATCCCACTCCGTAGATCTAAACACAATATCCAGATTGAAATACAATACAGGGGGGAGAGCTACACTGTTGGAGGTGCTGACTTTCGGGTGAGATGCTAAACCTATGCCGATCTGCCCTTTCAGGTAAACATAAAAGATCTCATGGCTTTATTTTTGAAGAAGATCAGATGGGTTCTTCACAGCACCTTGAACAAAATGTCTCCCTTAGTCAACATCACTGAAAAACATCTACTACTGACTCATTAGTTGCTCAGTTATTATTTCTGTGTTAGGAATCTTGCTGAACTGTTATCACTTGCAGTACAAAAGTATTCTGTTTGGTAATGTTGTGAATTATGCTACATTAATGGAAGATCATTTAACTAATCTTTGTGAAACATTTTATTGTTACAACATTTTTCTTGAAAACTTTTGCATGAACAAATTACATAATGCTCCTTGCCTTTTTAAATCAGTTCATTTGAAGAATTTACAAGCAACATTATAATGCTTTCTTGCATGTATTTAAAATAAGTGAATTATATTGGCAACAATTTAGGCCTGTCCTGAGCTTAGTTCTAAATTAATTTCTAGTTTTGCTGAATTCATATATTTAATTTAACCTGATTTTGCAGCAAAGTTTCCTCATTTTATTTTTGTAGCATGGCTGATTCATTTAACTGCATGGTGCTCTTAAATTTCTTTGCAAAGTCGCCCACGTGCAGTATCTTAAAGCAATTTGGATGGCACACAGCCCACAAGGCAACTTCTGGGTTGCTGTGAAATCATGCAGCTTAAAGGCAACATTGTTCTGCAGATCTGCGAATTCTGCTTCTGAATGGCAGTGGACAATTAAAGGGAGGAGGTTCCGACAGGCAACACTTAGAGCATTCATACCCCCAACAACCATGTCTACAGTGTGCACCATCTACTAAATGTGCAGCTGCAGTTTTCCATAGCTCCTTTGATTGCACTTGACATACTCTTGACTTCTACTACCTCGAAGGGCAAGGAGAGCAGTCGCATTCAGAGCACCACCATTTGCAATTTCCTGTCCAGTTCTCACAGCATCCTGACTTGGAGTCAAATCACCATCTATTCACTGTTACTGTGTCAAAATACTGGAACACCCTTCCTCAAAGTACTGTGGGAGCATCCTTGCTGAATGGACTGCAATGATTAAAGAAGGTGGCTCAACTCCACCGATTCAAGGGCAATTAGAAATAGGGGTATGATGTGAACTTGCCAAAGAAGGCCACATCTCATAAATAAAAGTAGGTTAATATTTGTTCACATTAACTATCATTCTCTAAGTATTAAAGAGTTGCTTCTGTCATTGAGAACATATACTGGATGAACAAGGAGACAAATTAATTCTGTTACATCATGTTAATTTTATTGTTCAAGAATTATTGCATTATTAGCAAGCAATCCATTTTATGTTGTTATTAATAGTGGTGTTAAAGAAAACCCAGCTCTCCATAATATTTCTCTGTCTTTGACATCACAATCTAGGTATGATGCGTCTCCACACAAAGGCAAGCTGATTGTTTTAACCCTTTGGCCTCACAACCAGACTGGTCTAACATCTGTCGCTTTCACAGGCAAAAGGGAAAATGAGATAGTCGAGGCTAAGGGTTGAGATGCCAACAGACTTTCAAATCCCTCATCTGCACTGGGTTTCCAAAGTGATCCAAACGGAATTGAATCTCCTGTAAGTTTATACTGCCCTTGCCTGCACTGAATTAGGATACGGGTCAGAGACCTGCAGCATGGCCAGAATTCAACTCTTGTAAATGCTGACTTAGTGTGTGTTTGAACAGAAGACAGATATGACAAATTCAAAATGAATAGATCTAGGTTTAATTGATTGCAGCGAGTCTCCGAGAAAGAAGTAACATTTTGACACAAAAGCAGCAATACTTGGAAAGAGTACTGTGTCTGGAATAAGTGTCTGACACTTAATACTGTATGGCTGGAGTATTGCCTGGTTTGCAAATGGTTTAAGTCCTGTATTTCCCTGGCGAGGATCCCAATGTGAGGCTTTTACACCATTTAGCCAAGGGACTTTTCAATTCCTGCCAAAGTTACTGTGGAACATGAGGTGAATTTCTGTGGAAATTCAGGGCCTGTAACTCTAAAATTGAGTGTTCTTGTTTCAATTAGTCAGTCAGTTTCACATAGAGCTATATCCCAAAAGCAGTTTTGAGCTGTTAAAGTTATCAGTCAAAAGACTGTCCTCAGGTGCTGCTTAAAATCCATTTTCCTCATTTGTCTAAGTGGGAATTTGCAGAGGTTGCAAACTGCATGCTGACAGACATTAGAGTGAAGTTGTGTATGCTAGTCTGCAACACATTCATTACGATTCACCTATTTAATATTTGTGCTTTTAAAATAATCCTCTTTTAATCAGAGATAAGCTCCAGGGTGGAATTTTCACTCATGACCAATAAATCGGGAATACCCTGACTGGGAGAGTTCTGTTAGTTTCAAAATTATATTCTCCCACTACATATGACTTGAAAATGATGAGCAGAGTCTCTGAAAATTTACCCAACTGGACTGTTATGAAGTGCAACTACTGTGGCACTGTGAATGAGTGCAAGCATTCTATAAGGAATTACAACTATGATATGAATTCAACTTAATGGGAAACAAAATTGGAGTGCAAGTACAAAGAATCATCCTCTAAAATGTAATGTAGAAAGTAGCATTGGACTTCTTACGTTATTTTCCTGCTCTCCAATCTAACCGTGTGAAGTGATTAAGCTGATATCAGGTTGGAAAGTATTGTTTGGCAAAGAACATCATCATCTTGAAATGCTGAGGCTTGGGTTTTGATGCAGTCCTATGGACTGGGGCAGGGGAAGAACTTGGAAACCAAGTTCAGTGTGAAGTGAGTGGGAGCATTGATGATGTGAATCAGAGAGGAGGGTTGGTGTGAGCTAATGTGGAGAATGGAGCTGGGTGGGCCAGCATTTATTACCCATCTCTAATTACCAAGTGGGCAGTTAAGAGTCAACCACATTGTTGTGGGTCTGGAGTCAGACCAGGTAAGGTTGGCAGTTTCCTTTCCTAAAGGGCATTAGTGAACCAGATGGGTTTTTCCTGATAATTGGCAATGAATTCACGGTCATTATTAGACTCTTAATTCCATATGTTTATCGAATTCTAATTCCACCATCTGCTGTGGCAGGATTTGAACCCAGGTCCCCAAAACATTATCTGGGGCTCTGGATTAACAGCGCAGTGATAATACCACTAGATCATCACCTCCCCTAGCACTAAATAAGTGCTAATGTAATTAGCAATACCACTTCCAAACACTTCACAATCCCACTGTTCTCTATAGTTCACTTTTTCACTTTTCTCTGATCTAATAAAATCTTGCATATGTGTAATAAGCTCTAACAGAGTAAAACTTCCTAGGGAATTTCACAGGAGTGCTTTCAAACAAAAGTTTGACCATGCCACCAAATGACATTCGGACTTATAGCCAAAAGCTTTGACAATGCCAGAGTACAACACCAGGTTATAGTCCAACAGGTTTATTTGGAAGCACTAGCTTTTGACGCACTGATTCTTCATCAAGTGGTTGTGGAGCAGAATCATAAAACACAGGCTTTTTAAC
The DNA here is from genome assembly GCF_037043375.1 of Chiloscyllium plagiosum. NCBI lineage: Eukaryota > Metazoa > Chordata > Chondrichthyes > Orectolobiformes > Hemiscylliidae > Chiloscyllium > Chiloscyllium plagiosum. The sequence continues at coordinate 37,204,291 of NW_028270172.1, read as the reverse complement.
AACAAGATTGCAGTGTCATGGAATGTAATATTGAACAAATTTAGCTTAAGTCTCTCATCTTTTAGAATGACCATTTTAGTTTTGGTTCCTTCATACGTAAATCCCAGAACTTTTTTTAAAGTTACTTTCTCAAGATACCTGGTGTTGTACTCTGGCATTGTCAAAGCTTTTGGCTATAAGTCCGAATGTCATTTGGTGGCATGGTCAAACTTTTGTTTGAAAGCACTCCTGTGAAATTCCCTAGGAAGTTTTACTCTGTTAGAGTTTATTACACATATGCAAGATTTTGTTAGATCAGAGAAAAGTGAAAATGTGAACTATAGAGAACAGTGGGATTGTGTAGTATTTGGAAGTGGCACCAAATAGAAGGAAAATGCCTCCATATTATCACTCAAACTTTGTGTTTGGAGCACCAGTACACATGTAATTTTTTTTTAGTAAAAAACAAAGACAAATCCTCATGCCTTAAGCAAAATATAGCTACAGTGCAAGCAATGGAATACTGGGTATACCTGTCTCCAAAGGTATAACGGACCTGTATCCTGCTGCATTCTGACTGTAACTGCTTGTCATCAGTCTACATTAGGGGGTTGTGATTTTATTCCTTAGCTTTTATGGTGAGTTATTGCTATGCTGTCAGTCATTATTTCAATACTTCTGTGTGTCAATAGGTCTGTAATGTGAAGTAGGAAGGAAGCTAAATGTTCACCGAAAATACTCAAGGTAGCAAACTGAAAGGACAGTGCACAGTTACAAAATACCATGCTTGCAATGTGCTGGTGAAGATATTACTTGTTGGATTATTGACTGTGCGTCTATTGTTTCAATCTACAGTTGAACAAGTCACAAAATGTTAACAGTACTCAAAAATCTGGTCTCAAAATCCCACAACGTTTAAGTTTATAATGAATAGTGAGACATGCTATAAATTATAGTGCAGTCAGGAGATCTATAATAAAGTGTTATCCAAGCATTTATGGCACATGAAATTTAGATGCTTGAAACTAAGTCTGGAGGGAGAAGATCAAAGGTGGAGGCTGACTGATCTGGTAAACGACTGCTTTCCCACACTCAGCATCCTGCCTTTTATACAAGAGCCAGGCGGACACTGTGGGTGTTTTAACTTTCCCTCGTTTCTTTCAGGAATATGTTCTAATTAAATCAGGGAGCTGCCTGCATAGGCCGAGCATGTGACTGCTTAAAAATCCATGCCTCTGTGCTCAATGAGAGTGGGTGTTAAATTACCAGTTCTCTGTTGCAGAAACAACTGAGCAATTCCAGAAGGGCCTGGATATCTCCAAGGATTTAGGGCAGTTGGGTTACAAGGTCAGGACACAACTCAAGTTCTCTAAACTATTGTTTTAATGTTTTTCTTGACTCTATTTGAAAGTAGGTTTTAAATTCATCTGATTAACATAACTGAAGACATAGATAAATGTACCATGTGCAAATGAACATTTGCAGAGAAAGGGTAACTGTCACTCTCGGGTGTTACGTGAGACAGTGGGAGCCTTTCTCCTCTGAGTCGGATGATTATGGGTTCAGTTGTGTGGCTGAGACTTGAGCACTAGGCTAGGACTCCAATGCAGTGTGAAGGGAATACTGCACTGTCTGCAGAGCTACCTTTTGAATGAAATGTTAAATCAAGACCTCATTTTATTCCCTCAGGTGAATCCAAAAATTCCCCTGGCACCATCCAGACAGCAGAGGAGGTCTCACTGGTAATCTGCCCAATAATTTATCTTTTGGCCAGTTGTTACCATATTGCTGCTTGTGGAACTTTGTTGTGAGTGAATTGACTATTTTGTTTCCTACATTTCAGTAATCACAGTATTTTGAAAATGTACAGAAGCTGTAAAGCACTTTAGAAAGTCTAAAATGTCCTAAAATTGTGAAAGGCATGATGGAAATATTAGTCTCCCATTGTCTCTTTTTAATGGATTTGATCTACTCTTAGTACTCCATCAGAATATCATCGACCCAAAACATTACTGGACTTGATTCTAGAAATGATCACCTGGAAATATCAGAAAAAAATCGATAAATCTGGATCTTTTGAAACCCATTAGATCCCCTGAGTTGGGGGATCAATATGCCCAAGATGAAAAAACTCTTAGCACTCATTTGGTTTGCATTTTCACAATTGTCTTAGTTACCTGTGTTCTGATAGAAATGGAAGCATGTTTTCCAGGCAGGATAAGACACGAGGTTGATGGAGACAGTGTCGATTTGTCTCGTTCCTCAGAGGCAGCAGCTATATCAGTGGCAAATATCTCCCAAGTGATTTGCAGGAATCATGTGATGGATGTAATAGTGCCAGTGTGATTTATATGGCATGCAATTGAGATCATAAACTCAAATGTGAAAAACCCTTTCTTCTGATCTCTTCCGCCTCACCGGTCTTTTGCTTGTTAGCACATTTAATGAAACCCTAAGGAATATGCAGTGGGCTTCAGTTTGTCTCCAACCTTTTCAGGAAGAGGATCTTAATAATTTCTACAGAGAGCTTCAGCACTGTGCCATATCGCTTGGTCCACTCATCAATGCGATGTAAGGATTGTTAGAATAGCAATGATAAGGCCAGGGTACCTTGGACACTATGCAGAAACCAATCCTTCATCCTTTGTTAATCTAAGGGCTTTCTATCAGCTTGTGATGAGGATGAACCACAAATAAGTCTCAGCAGAAGAGGCACTTATCTTACGTAACAAGATAAAGATTATTACATCTTAGTAACTATGTATATGTTACACTATACTGAAAGTAACAGCAAGTGTAGAAAATGTGACTGTCTCCTGCCCAGGAACTGGAATGCGCTTGCTCACTCTAACCAGTGGCTGTGTTTTATATCAGATTGGGTGGACCTCCAACTTAGCTCAGATTCACCCATTGCCTTATGCCAGCAGTGACAGTTCAGTTCCATTTGAATTGTTGGATAGTGGCAAACTCTCTCCTCTTCGGCATCTTTTATTCCCTGGTTCTATTCAAATCTGAAGAGATGATTCCTGAAGGACACTGACCTATATGTGTCTGTACATTGAGAATAACTAACAAGTCAAAGCATGGAAGCAGTGGAAACCGTGCAGCAAAAGTGGACATATGCTTCAAAGGAGTAAGGTATCTTGATGAGGTGCAGGGTTGAATGATTTTTGTCTGATTAATTTGTGCTACAGTCAGCATCAACTCACAAACTACTTTGCTGTTTGGCACATGACACAATTACAAATGCAATGAGGCTTTCAGGCCATTGGCTGCTAACCATTGGCCAGTCGATAATTTAGAAATCAAAATGTACTAAAATTAAAGATTTATAGCGATAAGACGAGTTAGATGAGGCACTTTTAGGATTAGGTTTGATTTTGGCCAAACCTAATTCCTGTAACTAATTGAGCAAAATTTTGTCATGTCAGGTTTTGAGAGTTTTTCATAACCTCAGATCTTCCCAAGTGCCTTATAACAGACTAAACAGAAACAGAAATTGCTGAAGAAATTCAGCAGGTCTGGCAGCATCTGTGGAGAACAAGAGTTAATGCTTTGAGTCCCGTGAGTCTTCTTAATTGTAATTCTGCTTTCTCTTTACTGATGCTGCCAGACCTGCTGAGTCTCTCGAGCAATTTTTATTTCCATTTGCTTCAGATTTTCAGCATCCACGATTCTTCATTTTATTTTATAACTCATAAATGTCTTTTCATAAAAAAAAGCGAGCTGTCTGTTAGTAATACCCAGCAAGGTGCAATAAAGAACATTGTAATACAAATAGAAAGTGGCTGCAATTTTACGTCTTCTACACTCCCCTGCATCCTTCTCTCCTCCTGCAGGTTTTGGAGCTGGACAGAACTCCACCAGTTTGTAGCAGTATCTTGGGATATTTTACATGCAACTGAGAGGCTGACAAGACCTCAGTTTAGTGTCTGATCTGAAAGACAACACCCCTGATAATGCATCACTCTCTTAGTAGTACTCTGGACTGTCAGCTGAAATTTTGGTCCAGAACTTTCACTTTTTAGACAGCTGGCGAGCTGACTGATGTGATACAGGACCTCTCTGAACTCCCAACATGTTAAATATGTGATAATTGCCTGAGAAGTGAAAAAACATACTGGGCCTCCAAAAAATGTCTCCAGCTCTGACTTAGAGGGTGCAATTATTTTCTTTGAAGGGTCATCTTGAGATTTTTCAAGGGCTACCTCTTGAGTTTTGGGACCTACCTTTTTTGTTTTGAGATCTCCATTCTCATTCTCACTGATTCATTTATTGTGCAATGCTGTCATGTGGTAACATTACTTTCTGTATTTGTGTTGGTGTATGGGGTACTGTGACTCAAATGGAAGCAGAAGACTTCATTACCTTTCATTCAATTTAATACCACAACATGGGTGGATTCACCCATGGCTCCTGTGTATTTTAATCCCTGCCCCTGAACCACTTACCTACTTTTTACCCATCTGCCACTCTTTGCCTCACCCACCTGGTGCGCTATCACCTGCCATTCTAGCCCTTTACCCACCTGTCACCGACCTATTCAACGATCTTATCTGTCACACTTACCTTCGCTCATTATCAAAGGGCCTTTGGATTTTTAAACCTCAGGATGCAGTAGTCACTGCTGTAAAGAGGGATTGTGGTTTGGACTAGAGTGTGGATTCTGCGCTCCGTTGGAAGGTCCCAGATCAGAGGGACCACCACCACCTTTATGTTCCACTCCAAGCCAACCTGACTTGGAAAAAGATCACTGTTCCTTCACTGTAGCTGGGGAAAAATCCTGGAATTCCCTCCCTAAAGACTTTGTAAGTCAACCTCCAGGAGGTGAACTGCAGCTGTGCAAGAAGGCCTTCTCAAGGGATACTAAAGATTGGCCCAGCCAGCGATGCCCATGTCTCACAAGTGAATAAAGAGAACGGTGTGCTCTGCGTTTCTCAACAGGCCTGAATTGGGAGCTCCAGCCAGAAATGCAGAGCTTTGGGCACGGCAGATAAAAGACCGAGCAGACTAACAATCTGATTACCATCTCTCAGAGAGTTTAGTCCTTTGTCGGGTACAATTTGAATCCTGTCATTGTGACTTAGAAGGTGGGAGAGCCCTCACTGAGCCATGGAGGACATCAAGAGTGAGGCAAGTTAATAAGCTCATTAGGATCAGCTTAAAAACCTGTCAATTATTGATTCATTTTAGAGCGTGTCTATCCTCAATATTATCAGATCTAGACTGAAGGATTACTTATTGTCGAAGTATTGTATCTAGAGAGCGGGGGTGGAGGTTGGGAGGGGGGGATGTTGGGGGTGTGGGGAGGTGAGTGGGGAAGGGGAGGTAAAAGCACCACTTGTCACCATGGTGACCATTTTCTTTTGAATCTGTTGGAGCTGCACTCAAAACGCTGGCACCTTTCTGTCATTGCCACTGAGATTCGTGAAATCAACGGTCATCTGAGACTAAAATAAAAACTGAAAGTGCTGGAGAAACTCAGCAGGTCTGACAGCATCTGTGGAGGGAGGGTCAGAGTTAATGTTTTCAATCCAGTACAACTCTTCTTCAGAACTGCAGTTTTTGTTTCAGATTTCCAGAATCAGCATTTTGCTCTTGTATTATTTATCTGCCATGTAGACAGTTCCCAGCTGCTATGAGGTATTGCAGAGCTGCTTCAAGTGGGAGTAGATCGCACACAAATTGGGTTCAGTATTATTTCTCCCTCATTCCCTCTCTTAGCTGTAACTAATTTGGTCTGAACTCCTTTATATGTGGATGGGACTGATCTACAACTAAATTCACTTAAAATTCTCCTGTCCCTCAGGACAAAAAGTCAGATAAACAAATTCCCATTCACTCTCCTACTAATTTCCCATGCTTGGAAGAGGCACAGTTCACTTGCCTAGAGCAGGCAGAGAATGAACACTGTGAGCAACTCTTTCCAGAGATGAACAGTTACATTAACATTTCCATGGGAAGTAGGATTGCAAATCTGCTTGGACATATCACAAGAGGTTCACTCTATGATCTCTCTTCAACTGTCCCATAGTAAGAAACTAAATGTTCAAAGAAGAATAAGGAAAAGTGATGCTTGAGGCGTTGGCCTCAAAACTAGCAATTGCCCATTTAAGGAAGACATGAGATGGATTTTTTTTCTGTCAGACGCAGTGAATCTGTGGAATTCTTTACCACAGAGAGCTGTCTGTGTCATTACGCATACTCAAGACTTGGATAGATAGAGTTTTAATCAGTAAGGGAATCAGGAGTATAGGTTTAAAAAAAGCAGGAAAGTGAAGTACAGGATTATCAAGTGAAACATGATCTCATTGAAAGACAGAGAAGTCTCGATGTGCTGAATGGTCTACATCTGTTCCTATGTCTTATGGTGTTCTGTCTCTAATGCAGAAGAGCTCCTGCTGAGCTAGGGCTGATAATAAAATGTAGGTAAGTTCATGAACACATTAAAATCTGTTTAAAAGACCTGCCAATTATCAGGGAATTTCTTAGCAAGTCTCTGTCCACATTATAGTCAAATCCTGACTGACCCTGCTTCCCAGTTCACTTATGATGGAGCCAGACTAAATTTTATCTCATATTTTTCAATCTCACTTGTATTCCCACTCCAGGTGCCCCTTCCTCGCAAAGGAGTTAGTGAGTTACCAGACAAAGAAGGAACCACATAGAGGCTCCCTCCCCACCCCTCCCCCACCCTCCCCCACCCCTCACTAGAAATCTCCTTTCAGGGCACGCTGCATGTTTGTGGGCCTCCCACCTCAATCTTGCCAGCCACCCTCAGCCCCGTGGGGGTCAACCTGAGGAAGATGCCCTTGCCTTTGGACAGGATGCCCTCAGAGTGTATGGGCCCTCGAAACACAGATGTTCCTGGAGTCTCTTACCAAATCTCCAAGGCCAACACTTCAGGGCAAGCTTCCACCACCTCAGCTGCATAACCCAGGGCTCCACTGAGACATAGTTGGGAGTGGGGGGGGGGGGGGGGGGGGGGTTGGCGGGGAACAAAACAAGAAGATCTCAGGATACATGGGTGGCAATGGTTATACACCACTGCAAAAAAGTTCCCACATTGGTCAAGATATGTTCACTTTTTCTCATCAGCTGTGTGACTGAAAGTCTGTCTGTCTGTCTGTCTGTCTAGCTGTAACTGCAACATTGAAGATACACAGCCCAGCCATCCTTGGCGCTGTATGAGGTTTTATGGTCCAAGGTGTGAAATGAGCAGTTCCTATTCCTTGTTCAGGCTGTGGGAACTTGGAAGGTGCTTGCTACTTTGGCAGCGAGGGTGAATCTTTCCAGACAGCATTTCATTGTTAGTGTGTCAGAGCCATTAGTGGGATTGATTCCTGATGTTGCATGATGTGATCAAGACAGCTTGAGGCCAGGATTTGTCATCTTATAGTGTAGGTTATAGACTCACAAAGCATGTCGCGTGTGCATTTGTCCTTCAGTTGTGCTGCGTGGGTGTCTGATGCTGTTGGCCTTTGTGGAGCCTCACCTTGCTCGAAGGTCCCCTCTTCCCTCACAGAGAGAGGCACTTACCCTGCTCACTCCGGGTGTAGTCACAGCCGTTGCCACCTCCTTGTGAGTTACAGCATGGTGGACAGGAATAGCAGTCACTCCCCAGCAGTGAGTCTGAGGCTCAGTCTCTTACTACTGATGAACACCCAAATGAACACATTCCCTTCTTGCTAGTCCCAACCCAATTGGCTTTGAACTTCCCAACATCCCACCCAATCTGTCTATCTGAATCTACATCTCACTACTTTATCACCTTTCCCCACTTTTCACCCGAAACTGAAGCATATTGAGTCAACATGGCAGATACAGTAGTCCAGTCACCCCCCCCCCGATCAAAGGCAGGATGCTGCTCTGTCGATAATGCCGCTCTCCATGCCCCACCCACCCACCAACTACCACAATATTCCTTTCCCTTCTCATGTTTTATCATCTCACTTACTTGCTCCCTTCACAATTGTTCTTCCCTCTGCATTGCAGCATGGGGCCTTCAATCCCCATAATTACGTTCACTAGTTTCCTTCGAGCAGCAGGGCCCCTGATAACTCCACCTTGACTTTGAGTGGGACAGGACCAACTGTGCCCCGCACAGTGGAGTGATTTAGGCAGACAGCCCCGCATGATGAGCGACCAGCTGCCTGGTTGGTAACTGCATCACTTCCCAACTGGCTTCACAGGAGACCCTGGACTGGTTACACTGGATCAACAGGGCTGACTGTGGCCTTTTTCCTGAATGAAAGAGATATGGAGCCGGAGACACCGATGACCCCAGTAGGTTGTCTGACCATGCACACCAAGCCCCTGACTGAAATGTAAGACTATATGTGACTTACTGTGCAGGGGAGTCCCTAGACTTGAATGAGGGCTAGTCCTTCTAGATTTTGAGACATGGTGATTTGTTTGCAGCACATGCCAGGTGTTTGCCAACTATGCAGTTGGCACATGTTATAAGTCCGAGATTAGCGTTGCGCAGTAGTACAGTAACATGTCCACCTCATTGACTGATCACTATTGACAGCTACAACATGTTTTCTGAATTTGTGTCTGCACTAAAAGACAAGTAGAGAGAGAAGAACTGTGAACCTTTAAGCTCTGGCTGAGGGGGTGAAGCACATAAAGGCAAGACTAGATGTGCTGAGATGCTGTGAGCATTGAAGGGTGCACAAGGAGAGTGAGCATGAAGAGAGCACATGAGCAGCTGAGAGATGCAGCCTGATTGAATACATGAGCTGGGTGCCTGTCCTTGCATGCAAAATGTCATGGAAGCAACATTGCAATGAACAGTGTTGGTTCACTGCAAAGTACCACATTGAATTGCAGAAGTGTCCTGTAAATGGATCAGAAATGTGTCATGAGGGTGTTGTGAAGCTGATACATGTCAGATGGCGATATTTTTGGACATGAGATATACACGGTGACTGCCCATGCATTGTGCCCTGAGAGTTTGGTGCCTGTTTATCCAACATTGATGTCTGGACGAATAAGTGATGAGCTGCAGTTGCAACGCAAGCATTTTGTCTTTCATTTGAATGGCTCAGTGGTTAGCACTGCTGCCTCACAGCACCAGGGACCTGGGTTTGATTCCAGCCTGGGTACAGTTTATGTGGGGTTTGCATATTTTCCCTGTGTATGTGTAGGTTTTTATTGGGTGCTCCAGTTTCCTGCCACAGTCCAATGATGTGCAGTTTAGGTGGTTTGGTCATGGTAAATTGTCCATAGTGTCCAAGGATGTATAGGCTGGGTCCCTTAGCCACAGTAAATGTGGGGTTAAGGGGATGGGGCTAGGTAAGATGATCTTCAGGGAATTGATGCTGACTCAATGTGTTGAATGGTCTCTTTGTGTACTCTAGGAATGCTAATACATGTTGAAAATTGTCATTACCTAGTTTCTGTCCTATACGTGAGAGAAAGGGAAACTGCATATTAATGAGGTAATAAAGAGATGGTAATCCATGCTAATACATGTAAACAGTCCTCTCACCATTCACTACTGGGAATCTCAATTCACCATTCAACACTTGTTTGGAAAATAGGACTTTAACTCTCGACAAGGGGAAGATCCTCCATGGCCATTTCATATGCGTTTTCTAACTTTCTCACCATGGCTCAAATTGTTCAGGGCTTGGGAATGTTAATTACTGCCAATCACTCTTTCCAGCATAGTAAATGAGCTTTTACAAGCGATGGCCTAGTGGCATTATAACCAGACTTTTAATCCAGAGACCTAGGTAATGTTCTGAGGACCTGGGTTCAAATCTCACCATGGCAAAAGGTGGAAATTGGATTCAATAGATATCTGGAACTAAGAATCTAATGACTACCATAAACGTATTGCTAATTGTCAGAAAACCCATCTGGTTCACTAACACCCTTTAGGGAAGGAAACTGCCATCCTTACCAGGTCTGGCCTACATGTGACTCCAGACCCACAACAAAGTGGTTGACTTTCAACTGCCCTCTGGGCAATTAAGGATGGGCATTAAAGGCCACCCAGCCAGTGATGCCCTCATCCTTAAGAATATCAGAAAAAGAATGGAGTCTCATTCTTCAGAAGGTAATTGCTGTTGCAAATATTAAAACTGCCATATTAACATTAAACATATGGTTACTTTACATTTCAATGTCGCATTAATCTCTTTTAAACCAGTTATTATTTCCTCCACTTTTGGTTCTTGATTTGAAATGAACCCACATGGGTGATTTTACGCTACCTCTCAGTCTTTGCACTATTTAATTCACAAGCCTTCAGACTGATTGGTTAAGGAGATGTATTGTTGCTTTACCTCTTCACTCACTTATTTTCCTCACGACTATCTTATCAGCTCTCACTTTCAACAACTTGCCATGCAAAAATATCAAAAACCTAAAAATGCAAGGGTAAGGCTAATTAATGACAGATGTTGTTGATATTCTGCTACTGAAAGTTTTGGCTGATACTTCCACAAATGACGTCCACAGCAAACTGAGTCAGAAACAACCTTCGTTCCTGTGGTGAATGTTCAATGGTCAAATAAAACTAGAACATCTTATTCTTTACAAGTCCTAGCATCACATTTGAGGGAGATTGTGTTCTTATTGGTGACATCACTGAACTGGCAATCCAGAATTCTAGCCAATATTCTATGGCATGAGTTGAAGCCCCACCATGGCTCATTGAATTCAAGCAATAAAGTTAAGACTCAGTGACTCTGATATTGAACCTATCATCGATTGTCGTAAAAATGCATCTGGTCCATTCATGTCCTTTAGTAAAGGAAAGCTGCTGGAAATCTTCACTGAGGGACAGACTTCCAGATGTGTATTTTTATCCCTCTCTTGCCCAAGACCTTCCATAATATTCTGTGGCCTTTGGCCAATGGAATCATGAGCTCGGTTCAAATCATCCAATGAGGTCAGAGCAACACCCTTCATCGTTGCCATGCCTGGTCTGACCCACTTGCATCTCCAGATGCTCATCATGTGATTGACTCTTAACTGTCTTCTGAAAGACCCCACCAAACTATTCAGTTCAAGGGCAGTTAGGGATGGGAAGCAAATGCTGGTCTTGGCAGCGCCGCCCACATTGCATGAAAGAATATAAATGTTACATACATCCTGGGTCTGTTAGAACGTGAGACAGTTCAACTGCATGATTCCCATTACAAGAATGCTGGAAGGTCATGTGGTTAAACAAAGAGTTTGAAAAACTTACGTTCTCATGAGCCTGAGTCACAGTCTTTGATGTCCCAATTTATTTGACACAAAGGCGAGAAAAACCCGACTATCAATTCTGATGAAGTCACAGATTGTTCTGTCCTGAATCTTTAAGGAATCTTGGTTAGCATTCATGAATTTGGAATGCTAAGCAGTGTAACAGTGGATTTTTGATGTTTATATTGCATTTCCAGTAGCAGAATTGGGAGCTCCACTGTTGGATGCTGTTTGTACCCATGGGACATAAGATGGTATAAAGAAATAAAATAGTTTACAGACTCCACTGTTGTGAACTGAAACTATAATTGTTTTGAGAACATCTGGGACTTGCAATTGCAGCTTTATATTGTGCCACAGCAATCTTGGAGTCTTATAACAATGCTAACTGCAGTCACATACTTAACAAAGCAATTTAGGTTATTTGTACATGCGACACAAGCATTCTTGGTGTAAGAAACTGACTGTTGCTCAATAATACCCATTTCCAGTTCACACTTACACTGTTCTCCAATTTTACCCCTTCCACCCCAATTTACGCTGATGCTGTTCTCCCAGAGATGGACTTTTCCCCCTAGTTTATCCTGACACTATTTTTCAATATTACTCCTTTCCAGTTTGAACTCAGACTTTTCCATAACAGACCCACTTCCAACTCTCCTTAGCATCATTCCTCAAGACTACAACTGAGGAGAACTAGCAAGTCTCTCTTTTCAAAATGGCAGCATGATTCGGCCTGCTCAATACTGGGGATTCAGAGTTGTGGGAGTGGGTGTCAAGTGAGGTGAGATTAAGTTGACAATTGGCCTGACATTCCAATTCACATGACCAAATTAATTTAAAAATTCATAAAAGCAACAGGTTTATACAGAAACTTCAAGAAAGTTTAGTAAAGATTTACGAGGACATTGCTAGGATTGGAGGGTTTGAGCTATTGGGAGAAGCTGAATAAGCTGGGGCTGTTTTCCCTGGAGCATCAGAGGCTGAGGGATGACTTTATGGAGGTTTATAAAATCATGAGGGGCATGGTTAGGGTAAATAGACAAGGTCTTTTCCCTGGGGTAGGGGAGTCCAGAACTAGAGGACATAGGTTTAGGGCGAGAGGTGAAAGATATAAAAGGGACTTAAGGGGCAACGTTTTCACACTGGAAGTGGTAGTGTATGGAATGAACTGCTGGAGGAAGTGGTGGAGACAAGTACAATTGCAACATTGAAAAGGCATCTGAATGGGGACATGGATAGGAAAGGTTTAGAGGGTTATGGGCCAATTGCTAGCAAATGGGACAAGATTAGTTTATGAGCATGGATGAGTTGGACCAAAGGATCTGTTTCCATGCTGTACACCTTTATGACTCTATAACTCTAATCAACAGTGTGAAAAAGACCATGTGGTCAAGTGACCACAAGTCCAAAATTGGCCATTCTTAAATTGACCCACAGCCAGAGAAATCAGACCTGCCAGAAAATTGGCCAGACTAAATTAAGTAACAGCCTGCACCTATTGATTACAGCTAACCGTGGAAAACAATATCAAAAGTTCAAGGGGAATCAGGTACAACCAGCCACAGAGCTGTGTTTTGGAGAAGTGTCGATCAAACTTTCTGGTATCATGACTGCATGTCATAGAGTCATACAGATGTATAGCACGGAAACAGACCCTTCAGTCCAACCCCTCCATGCTGACCAGATATCCCGACCCAATCTGGCCCATACCCCTCCAAACCCTTCCTATTCATATACCCATCCAAATGTCTTTCGAATGTTGCAATTGTACTAGCCTTCACCACTTCCTCTGGCAGCTGTATGTGCACTGTACACTTCCCAGCATGGTACCAGTGAAGGTGTTGCTGTGACCCCATTGGATGACTTGAACCCAGTTCACAATCCAATTGGCCAAAGGCCACAGAACATTCTGGAAGCGCTGTGGCAAGAGGGGATAAAAACACACACGTGGAAGCCAGTCCCTCAGTGAAGCTTCACAGGGAAGACTCACAGCAAAATTCATGGCAGGAGACTGTACAGCAACTCAGGAGAAATTCTACTTTGTGCTGGGAGACACGTCTTCGTGTATAAGAGCCAGCCCTTCATAGGAGAGGAAGGAGATTCCAACAACCCAGTTCAAACATATGGATAATATCCTTTCTCCGATGGATTGAGCTAGAAAAAGAGTGAATATTGTGGGAATATAGGAAACGCTCACATTGTGTTTTTAAGAAGGAATATTTTGTTAATAAAATTGATTTGAATGAACCGCAAACTGAATTCTGTGTCCTTCTGTCCAGCTCACCGACAAGACCATTTGAGTGAAGGGTTTCTAATACATAAACTGGCCCAGGAACCCAAAGCATGGACAACAATCAGCTGCTGAGGATAACTCCTCTGCTCTTCTTTGAAATATTGCTATGGATTTTTCACATCCACCTGTCAGACCAATAGGGCCTTGGTTTAAAGTCCCATGTGAAAGACAATCGCTGGATTTTCCCAGGGATGACACAGACTGGGCAGGCTTTAAAAATGGCAGGAGGAAGGCAACTCTGAAATTCCTGACCCCATTTCCAGCTCCAGGGATTTTCACTGGTAGAGTAAGGACGTGGGTTGGTAAACTGAGTGTATTATTCCAATGTCAACAGCGTCATGTGAAAATCGATATTTTAGACCATCTCCAAATTGGATAGAGTTGTGTTGGTTTTGTAAGGTGACATGAATGATACCAGCTTAGAGATGTCTTGAACCATGGGTTTGAGATTGTATACATATGAATGGTAAGTGCAGAAGGCTTTACTTCATTACATTACATACTTTAATGTTAAGTTACAAAGCTGCATAAAAGAGAAGGTGATTATTTTGCTTTGTTTTGTCAAGTTCAGTATCCATTAACTAATGGGATAGTCAAGTGGACATATTTGAGAACTAGCAATCTGTCAAGGGAATGAACAGCAGTGTGAAAGTCTTTGAAAGCATTTAAGTACATTATTGCTTTGATTTTTTTCCTTGAAACATAGCTCAGCCATTAGTACTCTTGTTTGAAATCTTTGACAAGTGACTGAGCTTTCATTCAATAGCTTGATTCAGCTCAGCCATGTTAACTACAGTCAATCAACTTTTCTGACATTGTAAATGTATTATTCCACACATCTATAAGTGCATTTGAATTCAGCCAAGCATTCATAATGCAATTCAAGTACATTATGCAGTGAACAACTTTGTCAACAAGTTCTTCTTAGCAGAATCCATTCAGGCTTTGAAAATAGACAGAAGCTCAGCCATCTGTCAAGTAGCAATACAGATAATAAACATTGCTGAGCAGAAGGTAGGATTGTAATATCAGAAAATCTCCTCAGTCCTGATTCCCACTTCAAATGTCATCTTTTACCTTTGAGAAGTAAGCAATCTGTTGGTACAATGAATAAGAAGTCTCTGATTCTGAGGGATATAATTCTAGGATCTGAAGAGAAGAGACTAGTGAGATAGTCAATGCTTTAATACAAAATTGTCAAATTCCATGCATTCGGTGAAGGTTTCATCTGATTGGAATGTACTGATTGGAATGTAATTCTTTTATCCAAAAAGAGAGGAGACAGGAAGTGGGTAACTAACAGTTGGCTTAACATTGGAAGACGTTAGAAGCTATTATTAAAAATATTATAGCTGGGAATATAAAGAAGACCCAGAGAAATTAATATTACAAATGTATTAAATGCCATATATTATTTTTATTAAATGTTATAATAAATTAATATTCTAAAGTGTAATAATGTTTAACTAATTATTGTAGGGAATCTAATCTAATCTAATCTAATTTATTCATGTTCTTTGTGGAACTAACATGTGTTGTCAATAAAGGGGAATTACAGGTACACAATCCTTTATCCGAAATTCCAAAATCAAAATGCTCCAAAATCCAAAGTTTTCTTCATCAAGGTTTTTTTTCTGCATAACAAGGCTGTTTGGCATGCGATCGGGTGAACCAACTCCACATCCATTCGACCCACGTCACTCAGATATGATGTGGTGGTGTGGCCCAGCACTGGTGGCCTCAGTTGTGTCTCAGCGCTTGTACCAGTCACACGTGGGCCTGCTGTTTGCTAAGATTCTTCTTATTTCACTGTGAAAATGTCATTTATTCTGAAATCCGAAAAATTCCAAAATCCGAAAACAACTGGCCCCAAGGATTTTGGATAAAGGAATGTGTACCTGTAGTAGATGTATTGTACTGAGATTTCCAGAAGCCATTGGATAAGTAGAGATTATTGCAGAAAATAAAAACTCATGACATAAGAGGTAACATCAAGATTGAGATGATATATATATTTTTTGGAGCAATCTGAGACTTTGGAACACTCTTCCTCACAAGGTGGTGCAAGTAGAGTCTTTGACTACTGTTAAAACAAAGGCAGGTAAGATTCTGGATAAGCAAGGGGGCAAAAGGTTATTGGAGGTAGGCGGTAATGTGAAGTAATGAGATCAGCCATGATCTTATTGAATAGGGGAGCAGACTAGAAGGCCAAGTGGCCTCGTCCTGTTCTTCATCCATATGTTCATATAACAAACAATGATGCTTGTCTGCCTGAAACTTATTAACAATCTTTCCCCTCAGTGAAAATGTGAGACAAAAAGATGCATTAGCATTGCATGTGGGAGTGTATTTTTTTGTGTGGCTAGTGTATATTACTTGAATCTCTATTATCTGAGTGTTCTCTCCCATCGTCCTGAAGAGATTATTTATTAGTAGTCTTCTGCTACCTGCTACCACAACAAGAACCTTCGATTGATTGAAAACGTTTAATCGTGTTGAGGTGGGCTGGCCTCAGAATACAGCTGGTAAGAGGCTTTTTGAACTTTTCCAAAAAAAATGCTTTCTCTCATGATCTGGAGGAAGGACATTCTCAATATCATTGAAGTAATAGTTGAGGTGATTGAGAGTGTTTTACTTGATAAAAAGAGAGGGGGTTGGGGAAGATGATCAATAATTATCAGTAAAGTTAATGTTTGCAGTTTTTGTAGCTAATTCATGAACTTTTAAGGTTAAAATCATATGTTCTAATTAACATGGCAAATAAGATACTGCATCACTTTTATCCAGCTATTTATCTTTAGTGACTTTATTGATGCACAAAGTTACGTTGAATCACCAGCATGGAAACAGGTCATGTGATCGAAATGATTGATTTTTAATATGATTTTCACCAGATGTGGGAATCAATGACTTGGCAAGTATTTGTTGCTCATCCTGAATTGCTGCTCACAAGGTGGTGATGAGCTGTTTTCTTAAATAACTGCATCCCATGTATGTAAACATGGAAACGAAAGTTATGGTTAGGATTTTAACTCAGTGAACATAAAAGAAAGGTAATATAATTTCAACTCAGTATGGCATGTGATGTGGTGGAGACCTTGCAATTGACTGTGTCCCAAACTTTTTCAGAGGTGGTAGATTTGGAAGGAACTGTCAAAGATGCTTTAGTGAGTTCCTGTAGTGTATCTTGAAGACGGTATACTGCTCCCATTGTGTATTGGGTGGAGGGGCATTTAAGCTAATAGTTTTGTGCTGCATTGTATGAATTTTCTTCTGTATTGCTGGAGCTGCACTCATCCAGTAACTGGAGGCTATTACATTGCGCTCCTGACTTGTGCCTTGTTCACGGTGGACTGATTTTAGGAAGTCAGCATGTTACTCACAGTAATGATCTCAGTCTCTGTCTTGTCCCAATAGCCAAAGTATTTATGTGGCTGGTCCATAAATACATAATATAAAGACATAATATGGTTAGGTTCTCTATTGATGCAGATGCTGATTGTATGGCATTTGCGTGACATGAACATTACTTTCTAGCACCAGTCTGAATGGTTTCCAGATCTTGCTGCATATGGTCACAGACTGCTTCATCGAATGAAGAATTATGAATGGCACTGAAGATTGTGAAATCAATCATAAACATCCCCACTTCTGAGGCAGCTAAAGGAGGGTGGATCTAGGCCATTATCCAAAGGAATTCTAGCAGCGATATTTCTGTGATTGAGATGATTGACCTCCAACAACCATAATCATCTTCTTGTGTGCAATGTATGACTCTCTCTGATTGCCATTTACTCCAGGGTTCCTTGATCCACAAGTGTTAAAATGCTGCCGTGATATTTAAAGAGCTCAGCATCATACCTTACAGGCTATGCATTGACACTAGCATCACCAACACTGTTGGTGTTGGACATTTAAAGCCCCTATCCAGAGTACATTCTGCATCCTTGCCAACCTCCGTGTTTCCTCCCTGTATTGTTCAACATGCAGGAGTGTTGATTCATCAGCCGAAGGAGGATGGTGTGTAGTAACCAGGAGGAGGTTTCCTCGCCCATGTTTGGCCTGGTGACTTCCTGGTGCCTGCAGTCAACGCTGAGAACTCTCCGGGCAACTCCATCCTGACTGTACACCACTATATTGCAATATCTAGGAGAAAGTGAGGACTGCAGATGCTGATATACCACTGAAAGAACAGACCCAGCAGATATCAGGATTCCTGAAGAAGGGCTCATGCCCGAACCATCGATTCGCCTTCTCCTTGGATACTGCCTGACCTGCTGCGCTTTTCCAGCAACACATTTTCAGCTCTGATCTCCAGCATCTGCAGTCCTCACTTTCTCCTAGATATTGCAATATAGTGGTGTCCAGTCAGGATGGAGTTGCCCGGAGAGTTCTCAGCGTTGACTGCAGACACCAGGAAGTCACCAGGCCAAACATGGGCGAGGAAACCTCCTCCTGGTTACTACACACCGTCCTCCCTCGGCTGATGAATCAACACTCCTGCATGTTGAACAATACATGGAGGAAACACGGAGGTTGGCAAGGATACAGAATGTACTCTGGATGGGGGCTTTAAATGTCCAACACCAAGAGTGGCTCAGCAGCAGCATTGCTGCTTAAACTGGCCTTGTCCTAAAGTACATAGCTGCTGGACTAGGTTTGTGGTAAGTGATGTGGGGAGTAACAAGGGGGAACAAACATATTTGGCCTCATCCTCACAAAGCTGCCTGCTGAAGATGCATCTATCCATGACAGCATTAGTAAGAATGGCCACTACACAGTCTTTGTGAGGACGAAGTCTCAACTTCACTTTGAGAATATCTTACATTGTACTGTGTGGCACTATCACCATGCTAAACGAGATTCATAGAAAAAGCACAAAAATAAGGACAAATCCAAACTGGCCAATTACTGCCCCTTCATAAAATGATGGAAGGTGTTATCAACAGTAGTATCAGGTAGCACCTGCTCAGCAATAATCTGCTCAGCAACACTTAGTTTGGGTTCTGCCAGGACCACTCAGCTCCTGACCTTGGTTCAAACATGGACAAGAGAGTTGAATTTTGGAGGTGTGATGAGAGTGACTGCCTTTGACATTGAGGCCACATTTGACTGAGCATAGCATCTAGGAGCACTTGTAAAACTCCGGTCAATGGGAATCTGGGGAAAACCTTCTACTTGTTCAAGTCATACTTAGTACATAAGAAGATGGTTGTTGTGGTTGGAAGTCAGTCATCTCAGATCCAGGACATCTCTGCAGCAGTTTCTCAGGCTGGAATCCTCGGCTTAACCACCTTCATCGATGACTGTCCCTCCATTACATTGGGGATAGTCACCAATGATTGCATGATGTTCAGCAACATGCATGCCTTCTCAGATACTGAAGCAGTTCATGTTGAAATGCAGAAAGATGTGGACAATATCCAGGCTTGGGCTGACAAGTGGCAAATAACATTCATGCTACACAAATGCCAGGTAATAACCATCTCCAACAAGAGACAATCTAACCATTGCCTCTTAAATTTATTGGCATTATCATCACTGAATCCTTCATTATCAACATCTTGGTGGTTACCAATAACCAAAGATTGAACTGCACTCGCCATATAAATAGTGGCTTCAAGAGCAGGTCAGAGGCTAAGAATCCTGCATCGAGTATCTCACCTCCTGAATCTCCAAAGCCTGTTCACCATCCAGAAGAAACAAGTCAGGATGTGATAAAATACTCACCACTTGCCTGGATGTCCAACAAAACTCAAGAAGCTTTACACCATCCAGGACAAAACATCCTATTTGATTGACACCACATTCACAAAAATCCACTCCCTCCACCACTAATGTTCAATAGCAACAGCATGTTCTATCTACAAGTTGCACTGTGGAAATTCATCAAAGATCCTTAGACATGACCTCCTAAATCCAATGCCACTCATATCTAGGAGGACAAAGGCAGCAGATATATAGAAACACCACGACCTTCAAGTATCCTTCCAAGCCACTCACCATCCTGACTTGGAAATACGTTGTTATTCCTTTAGTATCATTGGATCAAAATCCTAAGTTTCACTTCTTAATGCGTTGTGGATCTACATGGATTGACATGATCCAAAAACACAACTCACCACCACCTTCTCAAGGGCAAATAGGACCATAGAGTAAATGCTGGTCCAGCCAGCAAAAGCCACATCCATGAATGAATATTAAAAAAGGGCATTCTCACCTTACCTTTTGAATTCAGCTGTTTTCTTTGTGTTTTGATAAAGGTTGTCAAGGGGTCAAGACCTGAGCAACCCTGGTTGAACCCAAACTGAGAATTGTTGAACAAGTTTTTGCTGAGGAAGTGATATGTGATTGCATGTTGATGATATAGTAGTAGAGTCATAGAGATGTACAGCACGGAAACAGACCCTTCGGTCCAACCTGTCCATGCCGACCAGATATCCCAACCCAATGTAATCCCACCTGCCAGCACCCAGCCCATATCCTTCCAAACCCTTTTTATTAGATTAGATTAGATTAGATTACTGACAGTGTGGAAACAGGCCCTTCGGCCCAACAAGTCCACACACCGACCCACCAAAGCGCAACCCATCCAGACCCATTCCCCTACATTTCGCCCCTTCACCTAACACTACGGGCAATTTAACATGGCCAATTCACCTAACCTGCACATTTTTGGACTGTGGGAGGAAACCGGAGCACCCAGAGAAAACCTATTCATATACCTATCCAAATGCCTTTGATATCTTCCATTACTTTGCTGATGATCAAGAGTAGACTGATAGGGCAGTCATTAACTGAGTTGTATTTATTCTACTTTACATGTGGACATGACCTGGGCAATTTCCACATTGCCTGATAGATGTTTTGTTGAAATTATCTAGAACATCTTGGCTGGGGGGCACAGCTAGTTGTGGAGCACAAGTCTTCAGTACTATGGTTGAAATGCTGTCAGGATCCATAGGCTTTGCAGCATTCAGTGCCTCCAACCATTTCTTAACATCACATTGGATTAAATCAATTGGATTGAAGACTGACATCTGTGATGTCGAGGACCTCAGGAGGAGACCTCAGGAGCTGAATCATCCACTCTGCCCTTCTGGCAGAAGATGTTTGTAAATGCTCCAGGGTTGACTTTTGCTGCTGTTTATGTTCCAAACAGACTTTCGATTGTTCTGCTTTCTCTAATCTTATCAGTGTAACAATACATGAAGCAGAACTATTCTCTATGTCCTCACTTTCCCATATTGATTATCTCCAAATATTGCACTGATCTGAAAAAAAGGTAGACCTTCCTTTGAAATTACAGACCTTGATGCAAGATAATTGTTAAGAAATGCATTAAATAGAACCACATAGAATGGTTAATAGCTTCTCAAGATATCCAACTGGGTAAGGCATTTAAAAAAAATTTTTTTTAATCCATTCCTGGATTTGATCTTTTTTGAGAAAGGCTGTCATTTATTTTGAGCAGTTGCCGTTGAGAAGGCAGTAAAAAGTCCTTTTCCTGAGATGATTGGTGAAAGTGGTTCCACAATGCTGTTTGGTAGGCTGTTCCAGGCTTTGGTGTAGTGACAATTAAAAATGGCAAAACATTTCAGAGTTGAAATGTATGGCTATGATGTTAGCTGAATGTTAAACGCTTTCATCATGAGAGTCGTTAGTATCTTTGCAATTGCAGTGCAATATATTCCTTCATATTATTTCATTCAAGGGTTTAATAAAACATTGTTGATTGTCCAAAAAACCCATCTGGTTCATTAATGTCCTTTAGGGAAGGAAATCTGCCATCCTTACCTGGTCTGGACTACATGTGACTTCATACCCACAGCAATGTGGTTGACTCTTAACTACCTTCTGGGCAAGTAAGGATGGGCAATAAATGTTGGCCGAACCAGAGATGCCCATCTTCCGTGGATGAATAAAAAAAAGTTCTGATGGAATATTATTAAGGGTCTGGAAATAAAAGCAGTAAACACCAATTTGAGTGTTTATTTTGGATAGTATGCTTGACTTGGGCAAATACTTGCAAATAATGGTGTTCCAATGCACCTACAATACTCTCCTTCTAGGTGGAGAAAGTTGTGTGTTCTTCTGGTATTACAGCATCCTGTAAACAGTTCCTTTTTTCATCATGCTGTGCCATTGGTGAGGGGAATGGATTTGAACAGTGCTTTATGGGATTCCAATCAACCAAATTGTTTTGGCTTTGAATGAGCTGGCTCAAAATAAATAAATTGGATCAGAATACAGTCATTAAGATGTTTTGCAAATTCTTTCCATTGAAATTCAGTTGAATAAAAAATACTAGCATCTGATTGACATAAAAACATGAGTAGTTCACTAGCTAAAAGGTGACAGGACTCAGTCCAACACAGTTGATCCCCAAGTGACCTCTTAATTGGCTAAGCAAGCCATTCAACTCAATGAATAGACTGCCCGTGGTTGAAGAGAAAGACCCATTTTCACTTTTATTGAGCAGTAGGGATGGGAAATAAATCCCCAAGAACCAAAAGAATAAAGAATGCATCATCAGTTACATTGTCCAATCTGCCTTCAGTTTAGTTTAGCCGTAAATGAGCTTTTAGTATGTGTGCACTTAGTGCTGTCCATTGGCTTCTTTTTCATGTTATAGTGAGGAGTGGCCAAGAGGACTCACTCTCTCTGAATGTTAAAATGTGACAGCAGTGTGTCCATTAAGTGTGTAGGAGTTCCAGTGAGGCTTCTGGATACTTTCAAAGCTTCGCTCAGAGTTATACAACACCAGGCGCTAAGCCAAAGCATTTTGCACTGACACAATAAAGCTTGGAATGGTAATCCAATGAGAGGGGTAGTGGGGAGAAGGATTTGGGTTTCTTCATAACTGAACTTATTTTCATTTTAGGAACAGGTCATTCTAAACCCAATATTATGGAAAGTGAGCTAAATTAAGAATGCTTAAATGAACCCAAGTCAGCACAATTCTTTCCAAGCCAGGTTGTTAATTCAGTTTAGATCTTATTGGAATGTGTCTCAGTCCCCTTGCCAAAAGCTGAGATGGGAACATGATTGGTTGCCAGCAGTGTGGACATGGTACTTTGCCCAGGTCCTCATTAGACTGGGAAAGACGGTTCTTTTTCAGCTGACTAGTCTGGCTTCAGGATTCAGCATTTTGATCCAAGCCATTTAATCTACAGAGTAGTGTAAACAGAAAACTGACTTTATCAGAAACTTCATCGATTATCTCCAGTCCAATAAAGGTAACACTACACCAGTCAATTCTACAGTAGCCATTGTTACAAAATTAAACAGGAGCAAAGGGTGCACAATAGAATCAAGACTGATGTAAAATTGAGCTATTATTTTGACAGTTAATAATGGATTGTAGAAAATGCATACACTTGTGCATTGCAATTGAGAGAAAAAGCAAAAATGAAATATTAGCAAGAACAGATCTTCCTGGATCTCATGGACGTACACAATGACTTTGAGGGAGTTCTGATGTCATCATGCACATGCTTGAGTTGATCTTGACAAACAAGCACATTTGTAGGCATGTAGAAAAAAATATAGGCATGAAGATACTTTAGCACTCTGAAATGATGCTTAATTTAAGCATTTTGTTGTAAATTGTGTGTTGACCTGTGGATAGATTTCTTTTCCTGTTGAATGGTAATTTTACTGGATAATGTAACAATTGCCAGTCTACCAATGCTGTTCCAATAACACCTTCACACGGAGACATAAAACGTAGAAGCAAGATTGGTTATTTGGATGATCGCGTCTGCTTCACCATTCAATGCGATCATAGCTTGCGATAATCCTCAACTCCACTTTCCTGCCTGATCCACATAACGTTAGGTTCCCTTGCTGCTGAAATATCTGTCTACCCCAACTTTGAATTCACTTAGTGACATGCAGTTCTACAGCAAGACAAAAAATGTTCCTTGTAATCTCTGTCCTAACTGGGTGACCCCTCACTCTCAGATTATGTGCTCTGGTTGTAGACTCTTCCACAAGGGGAATCAAACTTTCTGCATCAACCCTGTCAGACCCTTTAGGACTCTCATATGGTTCAATATGGTCTCCCTTCATTCTCCTACACTCCATTGAGTGCAAACCAAATCTATTCATCTTCTCATAATAAAACCTCTCCACAGTCATTCAAGTCATTAATATACTATAAATAATTGTTACCCCAGCACTGATTCCTGCGGCTCTCCACTAATTACAGATTGTGATCCTGAAAGTTCCCAGTTAATCCCAATTCTCTGCCTTCAATTCATTAGTTAATCCTCTATCCATGCTGCGCAATGATCCTATTTTAACTATCATACAGTCATTCTTGACCCAAATTTCTTCCTCAGCCTGAATGCTGAATTCTATGGTCACTGTTATTGAGGGGTTCTTTTACTCTGACATCATTTACTAAATGTGCCTCATCATGCTTTACCAGATCCAAAATAACCCGACCATTTGTTGGATCTACAATAGGGAATGGCCCCACAGAGTCTGTAATTCTTCCTCATGGCTAGGTTTGCTAACTCTCCAATCTACATGAAGTGTAGGTCACCCATGATTAATAGACTGCCGTTTTACATGCCTTTATGATCTCCTGATTTATTCTCCATCCTACAAAACAGCTATTGTTACTAATGATTACTTCAGCCAGTGACTTCTTCCACTTGTTATTTCTTTCCTCCACCTATATGAATTTGACACTAATCTGATCCTAGATAATTACTTGCTACTATACTTTTCTATCTTATACAAACAAAGCTACTCCACCACCCTTCCCTTCCTGCTTGTTCTTTTGAAAAGACACATACTGCTGAATATTTAATTCCCAGCTTTGATCTCCTTCTAACTAGATCTCTATAATGGGTCACACCCATTAATCTTTATTTTGCCATCAGTTCTTCTTGTTTATTCCAAGTATTATGCACATTTAAGTAAAGGGCCAGTCATTCTGCCTGTTTGCCATTGTTCCTCCTGTGGTCCTATTTGTTGCTGCTGTTTTATGCTTGTACACTCTGTCCTCTCCTGTGCCACTGTGTCTCTCATTATCAACATTGCTGTTGGATATGCACACCATATCCCTTTGCTTTGTAAGCCTATGTATTGCTCTTCCTGAACCTTCCCCCTCTATTCGTGTAAAGCCCACTCTTCAGCCTTAGTTATTCAATTCAACAGGACCACTGGTCCCAGCATGGTTTAGGTGAAGCCCTTCACACCAGAATATTTCCCTTCTACCCCAGGACTGGTTGCACTGCCCTATGAACTGGAACCCATTCCTCCCACACCAATCTTTAAGTCGTGCACGTCACTCCTCAACATTATTTAACTCATGCCAGTTTGCTCATGGTTGGGGTAGTAATCCTGAGGTTATTACCTTGGAGGTTCTGCTTTTTAGTTCAGTTCTTAACTATTCAAAATATTTCAGCAGAGCCTACATTTTAGACTGATTGATTCAGATGATGACAACAGGAACGACACCCCCCCCTCCACAACCCCGAGACTAAGTTCCTCTCCAGCCATGAGGAGATGTCCTTAACCCAGGCACCAGGCAGCTTTTGTCACTCAGAAAACAGTATCAGTTTATACTGTACCCCACCACTACAATGTTTCTATTCCCATCTCTCCTTTTGAATGGATCCCTCTACCACATGCTATCAATAGTAATAATCGCAAAAAAATGTTTTCATTCTAATGGCACATTCTCCCTTTTTGACTAAGGTATCCTGTTCCTTGTGCCACTCCCCCAGGTCTTTTAAGGTGCCTCCTTTGCACAGAAACCCTGTGCCATAAAACAATCCCAGTGTATAGGAGACTGTTGGAAGAATCTCAGTCCAAGCAGACCTGTGCAGGCACAAAAGTTTCCTTTTTCTCCTTTAAATTACACAATGATTGAGATGAAAAGAAGAACTCCTGGAAAACACATGGATGTCCTGGAAAGTGGCAGTGTTTGAAACTCCGACCCTTGCTTCTCTTTCAGATGCTGAATGACCTATTGACTATCTCCTGATTTTTTTCTATACTTGAAAATATTCAGTACATTTTCAGTGAATCACAAAACGAGGGTAATTTTCACCTAACTTGCTGAGAGGTAACAAGTTAATTTAATTAACCTCCCACTTTTTACTCTCTCTGTCTGATTTTATATTCCATTGACTTGATAAAGAAAGAAATTAATTTTTCACAACTTCAGGACTTCAAAGTGATTCACAGACATTGAAGTATTTTGAAGTGTGAGTTGAAAATACTGTAAACCTAGAGTAGGTCAGACAATATTAAAGGAGAGCTAATATTCAGGAAATGACCACTTTGAAAATAAGCCAACGCCGTTAATTTTATTGTTGACTTCAGTGCAGCATGGTGGCTCAGTGGCTCGCATTGCTGCCTCAGATTGCCAGAAACCTGGGTTCAATTCCACCCGCAGGCGACACGGTCTGTGTTTCATGCTCTCCCTGTGTCTGTGTGATTGTTTTTCCCACGTGCTTCAATTATCTCCTACTGTCGAAAGATATGCAGGTTAGGTGGTTAGCCATGGGAAATTCAGGGTTACAGGAATAGGGTGGAAGTTGGGGAGGGGGCGGCTTTGGATTGACTGCTCTTCAGAGAGTTGGTATGGACTTGATGGGCTGAATGGCTTGCTTCCACACTGTAGGGATTCTATTTAGTCACGCTTCCTGACCTGCTGAGAAATTCATCTGACTTTCAGGCATTTACACCACTTAGAAACTTTTGAAATGTAGTATTAGGATCTGTCCCTTCACAAGGGACCAAATTTGATCCTGGGGTATCTTAAACCATTAAGCTCCAGACTGATAAATATTAAATTATCTCCTTTCGGTTATTCACCCATTTCCTTTCAACCTCTGCTGGTTCGAATCAGATTAATTTGGAAAGGATCCCTTCCTTTGTGGATACTTTTCTCCCAGTCTCAAGTGAACTTATGCTTTAAAAAGAGCCAAATTTGAAAAAAGGATTTATTATTAGACATTAGAAGAAATAGAAACTCAGTTCACATATGCACAATGTAGAAATAAGAGGTTAGCCTAAACGATAAAAGTTTTAAAAAAGATATGCAGGTCAGTTGTTGAATTGTTCATGAAGAATGAATAATTGAATGTTATGGCCATACAGTGGATATGTTTAAAGATTCTTGGCTTTTTAGGTCGATTGAAATTATTATGTTTGAAGTACTCAGATTGAAAGAGAGTTCCCACCCTTCCTTCACCTGCATTGCATGGGTGTATAAATGGTAGTTCTCAGAACCCTCACAGCATAGTAGTTCACCTAATTATGAGATTAACACAGACTAGTACACGCAGGCTGGGGTGGAAGCTTAAATTTATTTTCTGTCCTTTTGTATGCTTCAACAGAGAAAGCACAAATATGCTTTGAGCTTAATCACTGTGTTGTCATCAAATTCACACACTGAGAAATTCCGTGGAGATTATAAATTAAATTTGTAGCACATTTTCCCCCTTTGATGCCTCTTTTACACCTTGTCAGATATGATATTCCAGAATATCTCTCTTTCCAGCCACAGAATTTGCATCTATGGTCAACCTTTGGCTGAATGTCCTTTCTAAAGAAAAAGCACACATAAAGTCATAGTCATAAAGATGCACAGCATGGAAACAGACCCTTCGGTCCAACCCGTCCATGCCGACCAGATATCCCAACCCAATCTAGTCCCACCTGCCAGCACCCGGCCCATATCTCTCCAAACCTTTCCTAGTCATATACCCATTCAAATGTCTTTTAAATGTTGCAATTGTATCAGCCTCCACCACTTCCTCTGGCTGCTCATTCCATACACGTACCACCCTCTGCGTGAAACAGCTGCCCCTTATATCCCTTTTATATCTTGCCCATCTGACCCAATACCTATGCCCTCTAGTTCTGGACTCTCCCACCACAGGACAAAGACTTTGTCTATTTATCCTATCCATGCCCCTCATAATTTTGTAAACCTCTATAAGGTCACCCCTCAGCCTTCGATGCTTCAGGGAAAACAACCCCAGCCTGTTCAACCTCTCCCCATAGCTCAAATCCTCCAACCCTGGCAACATCCTTGTAAATCTTTTCTGAACCTTTTCAAGTTTCACAACATCTTTCTGATAGGAAGGAGACCAGAATTGCACGCAATATTCCAACAGTGGCCGAACCAATGTCCTGTACAGCCGCAACATGACCTCCCAACTCCTGTACTCAATACTCTGACCAATAAAGGAAAGCATACCAAACGCCTTCTTCACTATCCTATCTACCTGCAACTCCACTTTCAAGGAACTATGAACCTGCACTCCAAGGTCTCTTTGTTCAGCAACACTCCCCAGGACCTTACCATTAAGTGTATAAATCCTGCTAAGATTTGCTTTCCCAAAATGCAGCATCTACATCGTCATTAAAGTTTGACTTAAGTATTAGTGATCTAGTGTTATGATTCATGATAGTAATCACTTTTATAATGTGGAAAATGCACCAGCCAATTTACACAGCAAACACCCTGTGCGATTTTACTTCAGCAATAGATACTTACCTGAACACCAGGAAAAAAACTCTCCTGCACTGTTTGGAAATGTTGCAGGAAGATATTTCTTGTTCATCTAAACAGGGCTTTGGTTAATTCGTTTCAGACACATGGCACCTCTGACAGTGTAGCACACTCTCAGTACTGTACTGGAATGTTGTCTGTATATTTTGTACTCTGGAGTGCGACAACCTTCTGTTCCAAGGTGAATATATTATTAGTGAAACACAGACACTACTAGGCGTTCCTAACCATGTAATTAATTGAACATTACACCAATTGAAATCACTTTTAATTCATTCCAGCAAAACAGCAGCGCAATCACATTGCAAACAACAATGGAGGACAGCAAACACAAGAACATTTTGACTCCATTTGTACATCTTGCTATTTTTATTGAAAAGAAATAAACAACAATTGAAGATTTTCATGAAGTTACATTGTGAGCCGGTCAAACGATGAACAAACACAATTTTGTCTCACCCGTCTGTGATGTTTCAACCCAATTATTACTTCTTTTACTTTCAGCTCCTGGGCAAGGTTTAAGGATGCCTACTAAATGCCAAGCAGACATATGTAACTTATTAAAGTGGACTTACAGAATGTACCCAATAAGAGGAAGTAATTTTAAATAGGAAGCATAATTTCTTAAACAAAACAGACAATTTTCTTTTTTCTGTTAATTGCTGGTCTTGTGGATAGCCTTAAGTAACTTGGAGAAATCAGCAGACTGTGGTAATGAGTCTATGTTATGCTTGCAGTTAGAGAAAATTCTGTTTGTAAAGTGGCTAACAATGACGCTTAGTATTTGTGAGAGTCAGGTAGGCATGCAACCTGGAATCTCTAAAGTAATTCTATGTTCTATGCTGTAGGGTTTCCTCTGTTAGTTTGTGTGTTGCATACATCTTGTGTTATGCTGGGATAAGGTTCCACACAAATTAGCTTCCCTTGTTCCCTTGTCACAGGGTGACATTGTATGGCTCACCAAATTGCTAAAGAGGCCCCACATTTAATGCTGTTCCAGAGCTGAGATCGCTGAGTCCAGCTGGGATGAGTTATCTCTCTCTGTCTCTCTCTCTCTGAGTAATGAGAAATTTCCTTCTTCTGATTGCTATCCAGTGACTTGCCCCTATCCCCACCACCTCCCCTGGTCCCACCAGACCACTATTGCAATGCAAGTACACCTGTGGGAAGTTAGGATAAAGACTTTTGGAACTTGTTTCCCATTATCATTTAGCAAAAAAAAGCTCCCACACAAAACCGTTGACACTTAACTACCTCTCAGCCATGTCAAGTCACTCGCAGTTTCAGAACACAACTACCTTAACACAAGTCAAGATGAGCAATAAATTGTTTTGCTCACGGCAACCACATCCTAGGAACGAATAAAACAAGTCTTATGCAATTCACATGTCCATCCTGTCTACCACCTAGCAATTAACATCGATGAAAGTTTACACACGATGGTTTGGCAATATAAATTGTTATGTAAAGTGACAACATTTCCAAATATTTCATTTTTCTCAGATTTTTCTAAAGTACCTAAATTATTTCATGTTGTTTGTCACCTCTTGCAATTATATATGCCTTCCTTTGCAAAGTCTCCTGAATTTGTACAAGGTGTAATTTTGAAATGAAACACTTGCTTTACACAATTAGGAATGAAAAATCTGGCTTATGTACATGGTCTCCAGTTTTCTGTTGTCCTTGCCCAGAAAAGCTGCCGGAGTTCAAAGGCAATTTGAGAACAGGAGGGAGTCTTAGAGGTGGCATATGCTAGCATTCTCTCAGAAAACTGCACTGTGTCAATCAACACCAGAAAATAACCCATCCAGTATCATCACTTTTACATAGTCCTTCAGTGCCTGTGTGCGATAGGAGGTTTGTAATCCCTTTGTAAAATTACAGTGCCAGGACATCAAGCACCCATTTCATAAACACTTTCCTGAAGATTACTTACCATCAATAATGAAGATGATAAAATTACAGTGTGACATTTGTACATCTCATTTAACATTAAGTATTGCAAATAATAGTCGAATTGTTTGCTTTGGCTAACTTGCTCTCCAGAAAGCAGTGACATATGCTGGGATCATTCCACAGATATAAGAACCCTCCAGTTATTTCTGCTGAAATGGGTGGCACAGGGACATGCATTAACTTGATCCTACCTTCAATGTTACAGTTGTGGCCAGACGGAAAAGTAATAGTGATGATGTATATTTATAAATGTGAAAAGTTATTTACACTTATATCTCAGTCATGCTGCCCAAATACTCCCTTACCATCGCTTCCACTCCATCTCAGGGCAGTCCCAGAATCTGCAGCTGGGGTGGACAGAGCTTGCCTTGCAGTGGAGCCTGCTGGCCTCAGAGGTTTGGGCGGGCAACTCTGAGGACATATGTGTCTGGAGGGTGGAGACACAATGAATGTGTCCTACCCTGAGGCAGATGCACCTTCCCCCAGGCTAGAGGGGTGGATGTGGAAGGCCCAGTCAGCTCTGGAATGTGCTGAGAGGAGATTTCTGTGGGGCCTGTATGTGGTTCCTCCTCTGGCACTGCCCTGTCTCCATGTGAGGAAGGGGCACCTGGAGTGAGGTCAAGGTCCCTTTACTGCCTGTCAGCTTCCTGCTGTTCCTGTTTCTGTCTCTGCACAACAATGAAGTTAACACTTACCAACACCACAGCATCCTCTCCTGCCTGGCGCTGAATAGGTGCTTGTATTCCGGCAGTCCTCTAAGCACCAGTGACCTGGGCATTTCTTCCTTGACCAGCTGCGGAGATGTGATAGTGATGTGCACACTCCGGCTCTGATCTGGCTAACATACCCATCGAGGTGTCAGTCTCTGCACTGGTGGGTTGGGTAGAGGTGGTGCACAAGGAAGTCTTGCTTGGTACTTCCTCCATGAGTTTCTGTGCTCACTTCCTGGGAGGTGGACAAGAGGATACTATGTGGGGCCACCATCATAATCAAAGACATGTTGCTCAAGGACACAAATCAGAGAGAGCATCACGGCCAAAAGTTGACATTCTGGCATGATATTAATACATTCACAATAGGGGTTATGGGAGATTGTAACAATACACCTCTTACTTGTTGGCGGAACATGAAGGTCTCAGATTGGTCCCATTCTTCACCAGCTGGAACAGCCTCCCTGTCGGCATTGAGGTGAGTATCTTGGACCCCATCACCTATCCTGGCTCTTTCAGCTCTATTAGGGGTTGTGTTCCCTGGCATAGAAGAAAGAGATGGATTGAGTGAGGTGGTACAGGTATCAGTGCTGATGTGGATGGTGGAAAAGTGGCGAGGTGTCCTGGTGAATGAGCAGGCAGTACAGTGGACATTCAGACTTAGTGTGGGGAGGCAGTGAGAGTGAGTGAGAAAAGATGCAGGAAACAGTGAGAGTGGTCTAGTATGAGCCTTGGGTGGGAGGTGGCTCCAGTAGCAGAGATGGAATGAGTGTGAGGTGGCAGAGAGCAGATGGTGGCAATACAGCAGAAACTTCTTCAGGACACACAGGAGAGTCAATCTCACCGCCCATCCATGTTCCCACAAAGCACCCATCTCAGTCATCATGGCACTGCATGACTTCCACTTACAGAAAATCATGCAGTTAGAGAAACCCCACACTTTCAAATGGCTTTGCCAATTTGTTGCTTTGTGTTTCACTGAGGCCTAGGTGACTATTGTCGCAGGGTAAAGTAAGATTTGTGATGGAAGCATAAACAATTGAATGAACATATCTGAGTGACTGATGTTTGAAGCCAAATTATGGAAGGCACCACTATTCCCCAAATCCAATATCTGAGCGATGCAAGTTGACCAGAGGCCCCAGAAACAAATCACACCCACAGACATGACTTCTCCTGCCTCTGCACTCGAAAGCAGCCAAAAGCCCTCTGAGATGTTGCAGAGGCTAAGACCCAAAGGGTGACCTGCAGTGTGACCAGTAGCAGAGTGACTTCCCCAACCACGAGATAAAGCAATACTCAATCTTGACTATCTCAACAGAAACTACAAATGTATAACTTCCATATGGAATGGAAAAATCAATTTCTGTTTGAAAACGTAAAGATAAGGGTATTTTCAAAGGGTATTTTATGTGTTACCAAAGAACATAAACAAGTAAAAGGGGGAAATTGAAATGACAATAATACTGAAAAATGCATCATAAATTCAAGATGGTTTTCCCTTAACATCATGCTTTGGACAAAGAAAGTTGAAAGCTCAAATGTATTTTTTTCCAAACCAGCAGCAAAAAATAAGATCTGCATTGGAATCAAGAAATTGGTTTCCATCACTACTGATGGGGTATGCTTATCTCAATTAATGCTGGTCTTATCCCATGAATAAATAACAAAAAAATTAGACTAAGTTAAAGAAAGAACCCATTTATTGCCTGTTCACCTTGTGAAAAATTACAAAGGTACAAAATTAAGCTCATGGCCATCATGTGTCATACCGGCGCCACACACACTCAAACATGCTCAAAGGAAGATAAAATAATGTACCATTTACTTTCATTTGGATGTCCTCAATGTGTAATGTTTTAATGTAAGACCATTGGATCATTAATTGGTTTCTTCACCCAGCTGCAGTAGAGAATCCTTTGAGTTCTTAGTTCTCTAATGGTTCTTTCCGATTAGTGCTGTCAAACTGTGTATCTTGTTTCTTGTGGAGGGTGTACCTTTTCAGCCCATATTCAATTCTGCATCCTTAGTTCCACCATCTTCTGTTTGCAGAGAGTGAGTGCTTTGAGAATGTATTTTGTTTGTTTATTCTGTCTGTTGAAGTTTATGTTCTTCTCGGCTCAGTGATTGTAGGTGATGTTCATCTCCGACGTGTGAAAATTCTCATAATGGTGTAAGACAATTAGGAGATGAGGACCTTTTTCACATGACCCTGGTGGAGCAAGGAACTGAATGCTTTCATTGTCCTTTGATTCAATGTTTGTTTCAGTTCAACTCCCATTTGTTTAATCCAATGAGTTTCATGAAATTTAACCAATCTTGGCTGATTTAGTAATCCCAATGACCAATTTTAAATTGTCCCTTTTTAAAGTTGTTTTAGTTCATGTAAGTCCAGGTGCAAAATTGGCCAATGGAACAAAGATACGGACTTGGGACAATCCATTTTAATTATTTTTTTGAGTGATAAGTATTGGCTGGGACAGCTGGGAGCTTGCAGCTTTACTGTAACCAAGTTTAATCCAAGCTACTTAAATAACAATAATACATATTTATGTAGCAGAAGGGGATGCTCCAATGTATTACAAGCCATAGTCAAATAAGTAAACCTTCCATTAATCTCACAAAAAGGAAAAATTATACTTTGCTCTCCAGTTTGTATCAGTTTCTGGTGTTTTGTATACTATTTTTCTTTCCAGGGCTTTAACATAGAGATCAGTACTCAAGCAAAGGGTTAACCATTTGGGTGAAAACATTACTTGATTGGTACTACATGTAAGAGCAGAGATTGATTACAAATTGAATCATCTAAAACATTTGGGGCCACTTGACACCCCTCTCTGATCTATTAAATGCAAATATGTAGCAAAATCCATTAAGAAATAACTGTGCAAATAAAGGATGTATATTTATATAGATTCTTCCTCAATTTCAGAATGTCTTATGGCATTTCACAGTGATTTGCTTAGCATGGACAAGGTGGACAAAAGGGTCTGTTTCCGTGCTGTACATCACTCTGAATATAGTGATTATGGTAATGTATGTAGTACAACAGCTAACTTGACACAGCAAGATCTCAAAAACAGCTGCATGCTGATCAGATAATCCATTTTAATAATATTGGATGAGGAAAAACTTATCTCTTCATCTCTCAAAAAAAATGCTGTGGGATCTTTGTCACACACTTAAGAAAACAGATGGCGTCTCTGTTTAAAGTACAGCACTGGAGCATCAGACTAGGTTGTGTTGTAGTCCTCAGAGCATGCCTTAAGCTCTTAACTTTCTGACTGGGAGGCAAGAGTACTACCACTGAATCACACCTGAAACTCAACCTTACAAAGCTATATAAACCACAGTCTCAAAGCCCTTAGACTGCTATACCAGTGAACTTTCTGTTCCCCATGCCTTTGTGACCCTTATGACTGTACAATCTAGCTCCATGCCAATTTATTACTTGTTTTCTTCAGTCCAGCAAAGATGGAATTATATGCTATACACACTCAATAATAATGTTTTTATTGTTTACCAAAGAACATACTGCACTTCCCATAGAAGACACTTTCACCCCTCAGTTAAATCTAGATTCCAATCCAAACTTCTGAGGTGAAAGGTACAGATTGTTCATGAGATGTGCTAGCCAACTCTACCTGCTGCCAACTGGACTAGGCTTAACTAAACAGAAGAAAAATTCACATTGCAGTATATTAAAGATATGTTGATGTAACGCAAACTTGGATTGAACTTGAATCAACTGGGAGCAGCATTTTGGCCTTGCCATTTGGTTGGGTGCAGTGCACGTCCAGAAGAAGTTTATTTTCTTTAGAAGTTTATAACATTGATATATTCCTGGATGTTCAGTTGTTAGCATCAGGAGAAATAGGAAGTATGAAAATCTTCCTGCAGACTTTTAATATACCTGTTCCATGCCTGTATAAATCAATTCATAAAGCTGCAGGCAAAATCTGGGAGACTCAACAAAGAGCAAGATTGATAAAAAAAAGATAAGAAGCTGGATATTACAGACATTTTTGTCCCATTCCCTTCTAAATACTGCTTTCTTTTACTCATTCACACATTCACTCATTCATACAATGTGGGTGTTGCTGGTAAGGCCAATATTTATTGCACATCCCCAATTACAACTGGCCAACTCCATTGCTTTATTGTTACATTTTTTTCTTAAAGAATTGAGTAAATTTAGGAACTCACAGTCACCCCCTAGTTGATCAGTCTAGGTTGACTGCAGATTGAATGGATTTAATGGGACTCGGATTGACTTGCTTCCAACAGGGTTGATCCTATTGATGGTCATGTCCTGATGGTGGCATATCAATGACTGTACGTTTGTCCAGGGAACCTGTACGTTTGTCCGGGGAACCTGTACGTTTGTCCAGGGAACCTGTACGTTTGTCCGGGGAACCTATACGTTTGTCCGGGGAACCTGTACGTTTGTCCAGGGAACCTGTACGTTTGTCCGGGGAACCTATACGTTTGTCCAGGGCACCTGTAAGTTTGTCCAGGGAACCTGTACGTTTGTCCAGGGAACCTGTACGTTTGTCCAGGGGACCTGTAAGTTTGTCCGGGGAACCTGTACGTTTGTCCAGGGGACCTGTAAGTTTGTCCGGGGAACCTGTACGTTTGTCCAGGGAACCTTGTATGTTTGTCCAGGGAACCTGTACGTTTGTCCAGGGAACCTTGTACGTTTGTCCAGGGAACCTTGTACGTTTGAAGGGTGGAACCTGTACGTTTGTCCAGGGAACCTTGTACGTTTGTCCAGGGAACCTTGTACGTTTGTCCAAGGAACCTGTACGTTTGTCCAGGGAACCTTGTACGTTTGTCCAGGGAACCTGTACGTTTGTCCGGGGAACCTATACGTTTGTCCGGGGAACCTGTACGTTTGTCCAGGGAACCTGTACTTTTGTCCGGGGAACCTATACGTTTGTCCAGGGCACCTGTAAGTTTGTCCAGGGAACCTGTACATTTGTCCAGGGAACCTATACGTTTGTCCAGGGAACCTGTACGTTTGTCCAGGGAACCTGTACATTTGTCCAGGGAACCTGTACATTTGTCCAGGGAACCTGTACGTTTGTCCAGGGAACCTTGTACGTTTGTCCAGGGAACCTGTACCTTTGACCGGGGAACCTGTAAGTTTGTCCGGGGAACCTGTACATTTGTCCAGGGAACCTATACGTTTGTCCAGGGAACCTGTACGTTTGTCCAGGGAACCTGTACATTTGTCCAGGGAACCTATACGTTTGTCCAGGGAACCTGTACATTTGTCCAGGGAACCTATACGTTTGTCCGGGGAACCTGTACATTTGTCCAGGGAACCTGTACGTTTGTCCGGGGAACCTATACGTTTGTCCGGGGAACCTGTACGTTTGTCCAGGGAACCTGTACGTTTGTCCGGGGAACCTGTACGTTTGTCCAGGGAACCTGTACGTTTGTCCAGGGAACCTGTACATTTGTCCAGGGAACCTGTACGTTTGTCCAGGGAACCTTGTACGTTTGTCCAGGGAACCTGTACATTTGTCCAGGGAACCTGTACGTTTGTCCAGGGAACCTGTACATTTGTCCAGGGAACCTGTACGTTTGTCCAGGGAACCTGTACATTTGTCCAGGGAACCTGTACATTCCGGGGAACCTGTACGTTTGTCCGGGGAACCTTGTACATTTGTCCGGGGAACCTATATGTTTGTCCGGGGAACCTGTACATTTGTCCGGGGAACCTTGTACATTTGTCCAGGGAACCTGTACGTTTGTCCAGGGAACCTTGTACATTTGTCCGGGGAACCTATATGTTTGTCCGGGGAACCTGTACGTTTGTCCAGGGAACCTTGTACATTTGTCCAGGGAACCTGTACGTTTGTCCAGGGAACCTGTACCTTTGACCGGGGAACCTATACCTTTGTCCAGGGAACCTGTACATTTGTCCAGGGAATCTTGTACGTTTGTCCGGGGAACCTGTACCTTTGACCGGGGAACCTGTACATTTGTCCAGGGAACCTATACGTTTGTCCAGGGAACCTGTACGTTTGTCCAGGGAACCTTGTACGTTTGTCCAGGGAACCTGTACGTTTGTCCAGGGAACCTGTACGTTTGTCCAGGGAACCTTGTACGTTTGTCCAGGGAACCTGTACGTTTGTCCAGGGAACCTTGTACGTTTGTCCAGGGAACCTGTACGTTTGTCCAGGGAACCTTGTACATTTGTCCAGGGAACCTGTACGTTTGTCCAGGGAACCTGTACGTTTGTCCAGGGAACCTTGTACGTTTGTCCAGGGAACCTGTACGTTTGTCCAGGGAACCTTGTACGTTTGTCCAGGGAACCTGTACGTTTGTCCAGGGAACCTTGTACATTTGTCCAGGGAACCTGTACCTTTGACCGGGGAACCTGTACCTTTGTCCAGGGAACCTGTACATTTGTCCAGGGAATCTTGTACGTTTGTCCGGGGAACCTGTACCTTTGACCGGGGAACCTGTACATTTGTCCAGGGAACCTTGTAAATTCGTCCAGGGAACCTTGTACATTCCTTAGACAAGTTTATGCAGGAATTCTCCCTTAGTAGTGGCTGGTGAGCCATCTTTCAAACTCCTTGCTGTCTGTGTGGTGAAGATAGTGCTATAATGCTGTAAATGGGGAATTGCAGTATTTTGATCCAGCAACACTGAAGGAACAGTCATCTACTTCTAGTCAGAATAGTATGTGACTTACAGAAGAGCTGAATAGTATCTTTTCCCCAAGCACTTGATTTTCTTGTCCTTTCAGCTCATAGATGCCACATGTTGGAGTGCTGTTTCCAGACAGCCTTGGTGAGTTTAGATTAGATTCCCTACAGTGTGGAAACAGACCCTTCGGCCCAACAAGTCTACACCGACCATCCGAAGACTAACCCACCCAGATCCAATCCCCTACCCTATATTTAACCCTGGCTAATGCACCTAGCACTAGGGGCAATTTATCATGGCCAATTCACCTGGCCAGCACATCTTTAGATTGTAGGAGGAAATCGGAGCATCCAGAGGACATCCACACAGACACGGGGAGAATGTGCAAACTCCACATAGATAGTCACCCGATGCAGGAGTTGAACCCGGGTCCCTGGCACTGTGAGGCAGCAGTGCTAACCACTGAGCCACCAAGTGCATTTTATAGATGGTGCAGACTTCTGCCACTGTGCATCACCAGTGGAGGAGCTTTAAGGTGGTGCATGGGCTGTCAATGAAGGAGGCAGTTTTTATTTCCCTGGATGGTATCAAGTATCTTGACTGTTGTTGGAGCTGCCCTCCTCCAGGTGAATGGGGAGTATTCTGTCACACTTCTGACTTCTGCCTTGGTGAGTCAGGAGGGCAGTTAATGGCTGCAGCCTTTCTAACATCTGACTTATTCTTTGAGCTGCACTATTCATATGGCTCACCTAGATACATTTCTGGTCAATGGTAACCCCTAGGAAGATGCTGATCAGAAATCCATTGATGGTAATGCCTTGGAAATTTAAAATGGAGCTGATTAGAAACATTCTTATTGGAGATGATTACTGCCTGGCTCATGTATGGTGCCAGCATTGTTTATCATTTAATATTTCAAGCCGAGAGGCAGACTATAGCTGAACAGCTATGAAATCATGAAAACTGCCACCACGTAGAGTGGTAGAGTCACACAGATGTACAGCATGGAAACAGGCCCTTCGGTCCAACTCGTCCATGTTGACCAGATATTCTAACCTAACCTAGTTCCCATTTGCCAGCATTTGGCCCATATCACTTTAAACCCTTCCTATTCAGGTACCCATCCTGGTGCCTTTTAAATGCTGCAATTGTACTAGTCTCCACCACTTCCTCTGGCAGCTCATTCCATAAACACACCACCCACTGCATGAAAAAGTTGCCCCCTCGGTCCCTTTCAAATCTTTCTCCTCTCACCCTGAACCTATGTCCTCTAGTTCTGGACTTGTCCACCCAGGGAAAAGACTTTGTCTATTTATCCTACCCATGTCACTTATGATTTTATAAACCTCTATAAGGTCACCCCTCAGCCTCTGACACTCCAGGGAAAACAGCCCCACCCTATTCAGCCTCTCCCTATCGCTCAAATCCTCCAATTCTGGCAACATCCTTGTAAATCTTTTCTGAACCCTTTCAAGTTTCACAACATCCTTCCGATAGGAGAGAGACCAGAATTGCACACAGTATTCCAACAGTGGCCTAATCAATGTCCTGTACAGCTGCAAATTGACTTCCCGACTCCTGTACTCAATACTCTGACCAATAAAGGAAAGCATACCAAACGCCTTCTTCACTATCCTATCTACCTGCAACTCCACTTTCAAGGAGCTATGAACCTGCACTCCAAGGTGTCTTTGTTCAGCAACACTCCCCCTGACCTTACCATTAAGTGTATAAGTCCTGCTAAGATTTGCTTTCCCAAAATGCAGCACCTTGCATTTATCCAAATTTATCTAAACTCCATCTGCCACTTCTCAGCCCATTGGCTCATCTGATCAAGATCTCATTTTACTCTGAGGTAACTTTCTTTGCTGTCCATTATACCTCCAATTTTGATGTCATCTGCAAACCAAATAACTATGCCTCCGATGTTCACATCCAAATCATTTATATAAATGATGAAAAGTAGAGGGCCCAGCACCGATCCTTGTGGCATACCACTGGTCACAGGCCTCCAATCTGAAAAGCAACCCTCCACCACCACTCTCTGTCTTCTATCTTCGAGCAGTTCTGTATCCAAATGACTAGTTCTCCCTGTATTCCATGAGATCTAACCTTGTAAACCAATGTACCATGGGGAACCTTGTCGAACGCCTTACTGAAGTCCATATAGATCACTTCCACCTCTCTGCCCTCATCAATCCTCTTTGTTACTTCTTCAAAAAACTGAATCAAATTTGTGAGACATGATTTCCCACACACGAAGCCATGTCGACTATCCCTAACCATCCTTAACTTTCCAAATAGATGTAAATCCTGTCCCTCAGGATTCCTTCCAACAACCTGCCCACCACTGACGTCATGCTCACTGGTCTGTAGGTCCCTGGCTTTTCCTTACCACCTTGCATTTTTTTTTATTCACTAAAAATGTTTTCAAATCTTTTACAAAAGCAACTATATATATATATATTAAGCAGAATTCAAAAAGATGGAGTTAGTACAACAGTGTCATATCACAATATTATTAATAATAAACTACCTACTATTCTACCAGAACAAATATATCGACTTAAACTAAACTACAATCAAATTAAATTGAGTTGAATTCAAACTATCTTAAATTAAATGGCATCACATTTCTTTATTCTATTTAACTCACCACACCTCCACTCAGGTTCTCATCCCTGAGAGCACCAGTCATTGTACTCTACTTTCCCAGCTTCCCCATCCCAGGGATCCACGGGCTTCCCAATCCGACTCCCACGGCTATACCACAGCCCTGGTTAATATTGCCAATAAGTCTGCATCTGTATAATTTAGAAAGGGCCGCCATGTCTTATAAAACTGCTCCGTTTTGTGGTGTGCCATATTTGGAAGGTAGTCTTGGAGGAGATGTTCCATCACCAGCCTGCATCAACCCAAAATACCTGGGGGATTTTCCAACATCCAATTCATTAGAATGTTCTTCCTTGCACAGTGCATAATAATGTTGCTTAGCACCTTTTTTAAATAGTGGTTCCACATTAGCCAACCTCCAGTTTTTCAGCACCTTACCTGTGATTATCAATGAGACAAACATCTCAGCAAGGGGCCCAGCAATCATTTCCCTAGCTTCCCATAGAGTTCTAGAGTACACCTGATTAGGTCCTGGGGATTTATCAACTTTTATGCGTTCCAAGACATCCAGCACCTCCTCCTCTGTAAATGGACATTTTTCAAGATGTCAACATTGATCTCCCCACATTTCATATCTGTTATGTCCTCCTCCACAGTAACTGATTAAATATACTTGTTAAGTATGTCCCCCGTCTCCTGCGGTTCCACATATAGGCTGCCTTGCTGATGTTTGAGGGACCCTAATCTCTCCCTAGTTACCCTTTTGTCCTTAATGTATTTATAAAAACCCTTTGGATTCTCCTTAACCCTATTTGCCAAAGCTATCTCATGTCCCCTTTTTGCCCTCCTGATTTCCCTCTTAAGTATACTTGTACTGCCTTTATACTCTTCTCATGATTCTCTTGATCTCTCCTGTCTAAAGCTGACATAGGCTTCCTTCTGATTTTACAATAGAGGAAAGATTATTATTGTAACAAGAGATGTTTGGGCCAAAGACACTCCTTTGAGGAAGTCCTGCAGAGATGTCTTTATGTTGAGATGATTGTTCACAACAAGTGTCTTCCTTTCTGCTGGTTCTGACGCTTGTTGGTGTAGAATGTTCTATCAGTTCTGACTGACGTCTGTGTTACTCGGGATCCTTGATTCCACTTTGGTCAAATGTTGCTTTAATGTCTAGGGCAATCACTCCCACTTCATTTGAGCTCCTTGCTCCATATTTGGGTCAATACTATAATTAGTTTTTGAACCTAAATGGTACCGCACTGAGCATTGGTTTATTGATGAGTAAATGTTGATTGTACGGTTGCACCCCTTTCATCATGGGCTATTATTGAAAAGAGGCCTCTGGAGAGCTAATAGGCCTGATCGGATATGTCCAGCTTTTTTTTTGTGGACTGAATATAACTGGGAAATGTTCACTTTATTTGGCAGATGCCAGTATTTTACCTGTACTGAACTAGCCTGGTCAAACATACAATAAATGGTAGAGGAAATATCTTTAGAAGTACAGTCAGGATGCTTATGGCTGTGTATACACTGGGGTTGACCTATGTGTAGGATTTCTGATATTTTCACCCTTTTACTTCATACCTGCAAGCACCACATCCACACACTTGCTCATTGGCCACCCTGACACATCCAGTCTCACAGTATCCTGCCCTATTCTGGCAACTAGCAATCCAATAAGTCCTTTGTTCTTGACTGTCAGTCAGATATCCTATCCTCCATTCTCCTTTTCCATTTATAATGAAAATATTCAATGAAGATGAAAAACCCATAGCCTTTATTTTACTGTTCCAATGATTTTATATTTCCCCTGGGGTACACAGAGCAATATCCAGTCGATTCATCTCTAGTTTATGAAGACACAAGGGCTGTCCTGGAGGGTTAGCAACCCGAGAGCGGATGTGTGCATATATGTGTGTCTGTTTGTGTGTGTGTGTTCCTCTTAGATGGGTAAATCCGGATAGGAAGTGTTGCATCTGGAACAACCTCTAATTATTTCCTTCTGATCCAATTGCGGGTGACTGCATGTGCAAACTATGGAGATTGGGACAGAAACACAAACAATTCATCAGTGTTTAATTACCATCAGATCGCCAGCTGAGATACAACTTCTGAACCACCCACATACTTCGTGGGATTCCTAGATTTAGAAAAGGATTGATAACATCGATAAATCCTGAGCCACAATTGATTTTTAGCTTGTACAAATGACAGAATGAATGTACCCTTCGCTGACATATCTGTCATCATCACCCCTCTTCTCAAGAATGCAATGCTTTATCATTGCAAATGACTGCCTCATCTCCAAACTCTTTCTCCTCTCCGATGTCATTGAATGTTCCCTTGCCTCTCAAAGCTGTAACCACTTTCTCTTTTTGAACTTGAGGACAACTAAGTTTGAAGCCCCACAAAGTAAGTCAGGAGCTGCATAGTTTAAAAGGGAAGCAGAATATGGACTCCTCGTATCTCCATGTTTCAATCCCTCTGACCAGATCCCCAACCCTGTTGCCAGACGGTGAAGACCCTGATTAGAGTCCCGGACGACATCCTCTGTGATTGCGATTGTGGTGAATCATTCTTCCACTTTCTCTTGACCTGTACACAGCCTTTGACAGTGTTGACACTCTACCTTCCAAGGCCTCTCCTTCATCATCCACTGCTCTCACTGTTTCATCCAGTCATAGCCAGGGATGACAAACATAGCCAGTAATTGTACTCTCTTTCAGCTCCTACGTCATTATCTATGACATTTCTTCAAGAAGCCATCCTTGGTCCCTTCCTGTGGGAATATCTAAACCAACAGTAATGGGCTCTATGTGTTCGCTGATGGCATCCAGCTGTATTTCACCACCACTTCTCCTGGCCCCTCCATTGGCTGTTCATGGACTGTCTCCTTGATGATTGCGCAGGTTGACCTCGAATGTGTGCACTCCTGGGGTGGCATTCAAAAATGAAGCTGGCAAGACTCCAACCATGACTCACTATGTTGGTACTGAATACTTACTTTCTCATATGATTTGGCATAATTATTCACTCTGCTTCCCCTGACTGACTTCAGCTTGTTCTCATACTTCAATTCAATCATATTTACCAGGCTGCAAAATGGAAACGTTCTTTGTGGCCAACTATTCTAATGCTGATCTGTTATGATCTTGACTTCACCACACTTCAAATTGTATTGGATGGTGAATTGTCATGTGGAACACGTGTCTCCATTGGAAACATGAGGGAAAGAATGAGATGGAATATGGATGATTTTGTTGACTTAAAATGACCCAAAATTATCTCCCTGATTTGAATTATAGGGCATGGCTTCCAACACATGAAACAACTATTAATTTCCAATGATAAACTCATTATTTTAGTTGACTATGCATATTTTCACAGTGATTATAACTGCCAAATAATTAGAATGATAAACAGTCAAAAGGTGAGAAAGCTAAGTCTACAGATTAGAAATGGAACAATTATATATGATCATACTAACTTCCTCAGTGATGCACTAAGACATTTGCCTGTTGCCTGACTGGATATTGCCTCATTGTGGATAGAGTGTATCTGCATGGGGGTGTTGATGTACAAATAACTTGGAGAGGAGATTTAGTCACAAAAGTTGATGTGAATGTACAAATTGTCTCATTCCTCATCATCTTACTGGTTTTTGATCTGACTCATCTGTTTCAGAAATCATACATTACTATCAAGAGAATAAATGAATTATTTGCCTTTTGGGATGAAATTAACTGAATTGTCAGTATCTATTGGATAATGAAAACATATATTTTGATTCAAGTAGAAAGGAATTCACTGAAGCCAGTCTATTTTATTTTCATGACATTTGCTTAATGTTTAATGTTAAAACAAATGTCTGAATTTGTCTATGAATTTGACAGAGTAAATAAAACAACTTGCAACTTGAGTCCACATTCCCTCTTTATTTTAAACTATGCAGCTTCCAACTTACATTATGGAGTTTTGAATTCAGTTGTCCCCAGGTTCAAAAAGAAAACTTCGACCTTCTCTAGTTAATATGTGGTGAAGCATCTTCTAATCAACCTGTTCAGAGAAGTTGTTAGACACCTCTGCAGCTTGAACCGAAGCTTCCCAGCTCAGAGGTTGGGGTGCTATCATTGCACCACAAGAATTTCCAAGTGCAGTATAGATGCTTTCATAATCTTCACATTCAATTGTTGTGTGATACAATTTTGGAGGAAC
Source organism: Chiloscyllium plagiosum (assembly GCF_037043375.1). Classification (NCBI taxonomy): domain Eukaryota; kingdom Metazoa; phylum Chordata; class Chondrichthyes; order Orectolobiformes; family Hemiscylliidae; genus Chiloscyllium; species Chiloscyllium plagiosum. Next base: position 37,160,103 of record NW_028270172.1, on the reverse strand, counting down.
TTTATGGATAACCTTTTAAAGGACATAGTTTTAACAATTTATACTGGGTGTCATGTTTTACATGATTTTCTTCTCTTGGTGAAAGAAAAGTGGTGGATGCAAAACATGGGTGACAACTCTCTGTTCCCTATTATTATTAAACTCAAAAAAGTCTGTCACCCACAGTGATGGTGCTTGGGCCCAATTTAATGCTGGGCAAAAACTCATTGACCTAGATTTTAACACTCACCTGGCAGGTGGGGCAAGTTTGGAGGTGGTTACAAATCAAGCAAGCCCGGCTCATTTGAGGTAACAATCTTCTTTTAGCAATGTTTCAGGTTGCAGTACAACCTCCTGTTAAATACTGACGTGGGGCTACATAACATGTTGTAGTCACCCTTAACATCATCATGAGGGAACCTGTGCTGTCTACTGTCTCAGAGCAGCATCAAGACGCAAGTCAGAAGTGTGATGGAATACTATCCACTTGCCTGGATGTGTGCTTATCAAACAATACTCAAGACGCTTGAGACCATGCAAGGGAAAACTGTCTGTTTGATTGGCACTCCAACCAGCACCTTAAACATTCACTGGCTCAACAGTTCCCATTACAGCTCCTTTCAAGTCCATGTCTACCACCTTGGAGGGCAATTTCTTTTCTAAGCCATATATTATCCTGAATTGGAAATATATAGTTGTACCATTACTGTTGCTGGATCAAGATCCTTCATAACAGCACTATGGGTGCCCTACATCACATGGATTACAGAGATTCAAGAAGAGGTTCAATATTACCCTTTCAATGACAATAAGGGGAAGGCAATAACTACTGGCTAAGCCAGTAATGGCTACATCCTGAAACAAGGTAAAATATTGCAGGGTTCAAGAGTGTAGTGCTGGACAAGCACAGCCGGTCAGGCAGCATCCATGGAACAGGAGAATCGACATTTCGGGCATAAGCCCTTCGTGAGGAATCCTGCTTATGCTTGAAATGTCGATTCTCCTGCTCCTCAGATGCTGCCTGACCAGCTGTGCTTTTCCAGCACCACACTCTTCAACTCTGATCTCCAGAATCTGCAGTCTTCACTTTCTCCTAAAATATTGCAAGGTATGATAAACCAGTTGCACAGGTAATTTTCACTGCAGATTATATTCCAAATGGAAAATACAAAGAAAGTCATTGACTTCCCAGCCTCGACCAGAATTTTGCTCCCATCACTACCATTAGATACCATCTGATCACAGTGTGGATTCTGTCTGCTCCCAAGACCTGATCACTGCCTCACTATCCACCTTCTTCTTTACTCCTTGCACTCTAACCCCTATCTGCACTGACTGGAAGAGACCATTCCCAGGGATTCCCACCTGGACCCTCCGGTCACTAAATCAGTTCATTGGACCAACTGGCAGACGGAATTGACTTTAACACTTTAATGAGTGTTGCTGACATCCACCATGTCTCTGGCATTTCCTGAGGCTTCTCATCCACTACCAAGTTCCCCCATGCCCTCACTCCCTCCACATTAATGTGGGAACCAACGTTGCTGCAAAAACAGCAAAGCCAAACATCTCTCGAAAGGTTCTTATCAGACTGAGACTTCTCAATGGTGCTACTGCTTACACCAAATGTTGTACGCCTTTGGCTGGCTAGTGAAGGTGAGCTTCATCTTGGTGACGGTCAATGTAAAGGTGCAAAACCCATTTTTGTAAAGGATTTAAGAAGACATATGATAAGCACATGAAAACCCAAAGAATGGAGGGTGAGTTGATGGATTGAGCTTTAGAGGATTGGGAGAATACTCCTTTGGAGCATTTAACTTGATATAGTTTTTTAAGGAAGTAACCAAAATGATTGATAAGGGCAGAGTGGTAGGCACAGTTTATATGGAGTTTACTAAAGCTTTTGACAAGGTTCCACATGGTAGACTGATTAGCAAAGTTAGGTCACAGGCGATTCAGACTGAACTTGTCAATTGAATGCAAAATTTGTTTGATGGTAGGAAACAGAGGATGTTGGTTGGGGGTTGTTTTTTGGAATGGAGGTCTGTGACCAGTCATGTTTTGCAGAGATCAATGCTGGGCCCACTGTTGTTTGTCATTTACATAAATGAATATAAGAGGCATGGTGAGTAAGTTTACGGATGACGCCAAAATTGGTGGAATAGTGGACAGTGAAGAAGGTTATCTTAATCAATTGGATCAGTGGGTGAGGAGTGGCAGATGGAGTTTAATTTGGCTAAATGTGAGGTATTTTGGTAAAACAAACAAGGACAGGACTTACACAATTCATAATAGGGCCCTGGGTAGTGTTACAGAAAAGAGAGACCTAGGATTTCAGGTACATAGTTCTTTGTAATTTGCCTCACGGGTAGATAGGGTGGTTAAGAAGGTATTTAGTACGCTTGCCTTCATTGCTCAGAGCTTAGAGTATAGGAGTCAGAATGCCATTTTGAGGTTGTCTAGGATGTTGGGGAAGACTTTTCTGGGGTACTATGTACAGTCTAGTCACTCTGTATTGGAAGGATATTATTAAACTGGAGAAGGTTCAGAAAAGATTTACGAGGATATTACCAGGAATGGAGGGTTTGAGTTGTAAACATAGGGTGGATAGGCTGGGATCTTTCTGACTGGAGTACAGGAGGTTGAAGGATGACCTTGTAGAGGTTTATAAAAACATGAGGGGGATAGATAAAGTGAAGAGCAAAGGTCTTTTCCCAATGGAGGGAGAGTTCAAAACTAAGGGGCATATTTTTAAGGTGAGAGGAGAAAAAATTTAAAAAGATACCTTTTTTACACTGAGAATGGTTAGTGTGTGGAATGAACTGCCAGAGGAAGTGGTGAATGCAAGTACAACTTGAATGTTTAAAGGATATTTGGATAAGTCCATAGTTAGGAAAAGTTTGGAGGGGCAAAGACAGGCAGGTGGGACTAGTTTAGATTGGGAACATGGGTCGGTGTGGACTAGTTGGACTGAAGGGCTTGTTTCCATGCTGTATGCGTGTATGATTCTGACTTTATTACTGGACTGGAGCAGGAAGGCTGAATGGGCTGTTTCCATCCTGTAGACTCTGTAATTATCAAACATATGTTTTTATTAAAATATCTGAGGCGTGTTCTTCCCCTTTGTGTAAGTCATACATGCGCAAACAAAACAGGCTATTTTGAGAATTATTGTGGCCTGCGGCCAATTTGTCACAGCCTCCCTCTCTTAAAGAGCAGATGTTTTATTCCCAAGAATGCAAACACTTTCACAGAAGAAAACCTGGGACAGATTTAAGGCCTATGTTATTTTTGTCTGCCTGGTAGGTTGAGGTTGTTTTAATAGGTGCTGAGATACTTAACAGGATTACACATATAGGATATCCTGCACAAAAACAGATCATTCATCCAAACTGGTTCATACCAGTGTTCATGCTCCACTCCAGCCTCTTCCCATCTTTCCTATCTCTATGCAAACATATGAACAAGGAATAAGAGTAGATCATTCAGCCCATTGAGCCTGCTCCACCTCTCAATACAATCTGATTTTGTCCTCAACTCTACATCCCTGCAATTCCCTGGTAATCTTACATCCACTTGGTAATCAAGAATCTATAGATCTCTGCCTTAAAAATACTTAAAATTTCTACAACCATTGCCTTTTGAGGAAGGGAATTCCAAAGACTCACAACCCCTCTGAGAGAAAAAGAAAGTTTCTTCATCTCTGTTTTACATTGGCAACACCTTATTTTTAAAATAGTTCTAGATTCTCCCACAAGAGGATGCATCCTTTTGACATCCACCCGGTCAGGCCCCCTCAGAATAGTTCACAGGTTGGCACAATATTGAGGGCCAAAGGGCCTTTTCTGCGCTGTATTGTTCAATGTTCTATGTTCGAAGTCAACTTTGACATTTCTAAACTCCATGTAGCCTTTCTTCATAAGGCAATCCACTCATTCCAGTTCTTAATCTAGTATCCCTTCCTTGTACTCTATCCAACGCATTAACATGCTGCGATAAGCACAGCAACCAGTCCTGTACATAGTAATCCAAATGCAGACTCAGTAGTGCCTTGTATGAGGGCTGAGTTATAAAGATAGGCTGGAAAGGCTGAAGCATAGAAGATTGAGGGGTGGCCTTACAGAGGTTTATAAAATCCTGAGGGGCATTGATAAGGTGAATAGCATTGGTCTTTTCTCTAGGGTGGGAGAGTTCAAAACTAGGGGCATATTTTTAAGGTGAGTAGAGAGAGAGTTAAGAAGGGGATGAAGAGCAACTTTTTTACACAGAGGGTGGTTTGTATGTGGAGTGAATTGCAAGAGGAAGTGATGGATGCAGGTACATTTACAATAATTAAAAGACATTTGAATAAGTATATTGATAGGAAAGGTTTGGAAGGATATGGCCCAAACACAGGCAAGGGGGACTAATTACTTTGGAAAGATGGTCGGCATGGATAGTTGGACCAAAGGATCTGTTTCAATGCTGAATAAATCTATGACTCTATAACTGAAGCGTAACCATCCTACTCTAACATTCAATTTTCATTACAATAAACTGTAAAATTCTATTAGCTTTCCTGATTACCTGCTGTGTCTACAAGCAAACCTATGATCCATGCAGTAGGACATCCGGATCTTTCTGCATCTCAGCACTCTGCAACCTCTTACCATTTAGGATAATACGCTTCTTCTTCATCGTTTCTGCCAAATGAACAATTATACACTGTTCTACATTATTCTTCCATTTGCCTGATATTTGCCCATTCCCTTAGTCTATCTATATTCCTTTGTCGGCTCCTTATGTTCTTTTCACAACTCACTTTCCTACCTATCGTTGTGTTATTAGCAAATTAAGCTATCATACCTTCAGTACCTTCATCATTTGGCTACATTGTAAAGAGTTGTGGGCCCATTAATGACCCCTGTGGCAGGTTGGTTAAGCTGCATTTCCCTTTTGCAATCCATACTCACAGTTCATTATCATTTTAATTGTTTGTATGTTCTTTCCTTTTGTAGATTCATACCTTTAGTAGGGATTCTGTTAGTTTTTCTTAACTAATGTTAAGATAACTGATTTATGCTTTCCAGGACAAGTTCCTTAATGATCATAAATATATTAGCTGTCCACCAGTTCTCTTGAGCTACACCTTTTCCCTAAATATGAGTAGTTATGCCTCTGCTATCTCTTCACTTGATGTTTTACAAATGCATGCAAGTGATCTATCTGGACCTTTTTGAGTTTATGTGGTATATATACATCACTTCCAAAAATTTTAAATGTACTATTGCATCATTGTTTTGTCATTCAGTGTCATATTTACCTGTTCTATCTTTCTAGTTAATAATGAAGCAAAATAGTTAACATTTCATCTGTTATTACCTGTGATATTATCTATTCTGTCCTTTGGTGGTCTTATTTCTTCATGGCCTTGTTTTACTTATTCATATGTCTGCCGTCAGTGGCAGAGATAATAACTAGTAATCTAAAGAGTTCAAAGAAAATGAAAAAGAATCACCTATTTGTTTTTCTTGGCATTCCTTTGATGTTGCTTCCAAGTTGCTCACAATGGTGTCCAAGCAATTAACCTTTAACTTTTCATTCCTGGAGGCTCCTGAGTATACCAGAAAGGTTGATAATTCTACCCTATGCAACTTCTCATCAGCATTTATTTTAAGCAAAATATAATGGTGCATGAAATCTATTGCTTTATCCGCAGTATCAGTTATAAGGAAACAGTCCTCAGTTATGACTCTAACCAGCTGTCCCACGGAAATATCTTTAATATACAATACATAATTGCAATTCCTGATAACTGTACAACTCCAAAGAGCGTGTCCCACTTCTTTTTGTCCTCATCCTTGGCTCTCTACATTCTTGCTGTCTGACATGAAAAGGAATGCTCCATTTGTTCCACTCCCAAAATAATCCGTTTCATTGATGTTATTCTGACAGGTCTCTAGACCACATTTCAACCATTGACATAAAACCTGGCTCACTTTTGAATTACTTCAGTTTGGTTCAAGAATGACAGATCAGGAATGGGATGAAAGTTGAAAACCTTTCTTCAACACTGGGCTGTAGGTGTAGGAGTCACTGTCTGAACTATTACAGTATGCTTAGCAATCGTTTAAAGTGCTGATTCTGTTTGGGATGCTTTGAGATCAAAGAGGAAAAGACTGGAAAGTGGTGAAAGCAAGAACAAAAAGTTCTGCCTCCTTAAAAGTGTGCAAGGCAAATATGTCATACGTACAAAGTAATTAAGTTTATGAAATGAGCATAATTATGTAGACTGTCAATTTTCTTAGTACTGCAGATAAAAATGGCATAAATCTCTCAGTGCACACTGTCCATGTTGTCATGGGAACTGTTCGTTAAGTAGGAGTCTCTGTTGTGACAGCATGGGTAGATGGCTCATGCTGGTAGTGATGGCCTTCAGTTGCCCTCTCTTGTCTGTCTGCAGTGAGCAGACTGGAGGTGGATCACGTGCGTGGGCTTCAGTCAATGTATGGCTTGAACTTTGAAGCAGGATGAGTTGTGTTAAGAGCACAGAATGAAACACAGTGTGATAGTTAATGTCTGCAGAGAGAGTAGAAAATCAATAATTGCTACGGAGATTAGACTGAATTAAGCAGATAGTTTTCTTTCAATAATTTGTCAGATCCTTTTTAAAAGAGTAATGCAAAAATATTATCTGTTAACTTTCCACATTGCCTGCTCTTTGCTCCCTCCCCCTCCTCTCACCTTTCATTAAAGCTGCAGCTTCTGAAAACTTTCATTGAACCTCCTCCATAACTGCAAAACTAACTAAATGAATTTTGTTTACAATAAATAGACTTATGTTGCTATTTCTCTTCACACTTTCACGTATAAAGGAAAGCATGTAAAATGCTTGGTGCTAATGCTTATTTGCATGTTTCACCTTACTCTTTTGACTTGTATTTTTTGCCACGCAGAATAATGCTGTGAAAAAAGGCTAGCTTTTACAGAGTGCCATATTCCTCATACATTCCCTTCACAAACCAAAATGTCCCCCAAGACTGAAATGTCAGTCAACAACCCACCCACCAAAGCACTGGCTGCTCGGCAGCCATTTTATAATTGGACTAGCCATCATTGTTTTAGGGTGAGATTTCTCCATCTGCTTTGGAGATCTGCTGCTTAGCTGCACCAGATTCAAACAGTGGCCATTGTTGGATGACAGACGGTCTCAAACAAGAACAAGTGATGAAGCTCAGACTTTAAGGATTCTCTAGTATTTTTAGGTGCATCTGCTTGACACAGCCCCCAAACCAAGGCTGCTCCAAAGAAACCTTCAATAAGATTAAACTTGATCTCATTGTGGCTTCATTGTCACTTTTCTGCATGTCCCATATAATCCTTGACTTCTGTGTACATCAATAGTCTATGTAACTCAGCCTTGACTACGTCCATGACCTCCACTCCACTGCTCTCTGTGGAAGAGAAGATATTTCTCCTCAACCCAGTCTTAAATGGCAGACTCCTTTGTCTTTAATTAGGCCCTCTGAACCCCCTACACCCTCACTTGCCAGATTCTAGATCTCATCTTGAGCAGAAGCATCCCTTCAGCGTCTGAGCCACCTCAGAAGTTTAAACGTTTCAATATATATTTGTTCCACTAAACACGAACGAGCATAGATAATTTTATTTACTTAATCCTTTCCATAACTGTTGACACAGCTATAGAGAAGGGTAAGCTTGATTTGATTGACAGCTTTATGATGTTGTACTGTTATTTTTCTCATTTTTTTTGTCAGTAGTGTAGCATTTATTTTTCCAAGATAGAGGAGGGTCAAGTGCTTGTAACTTCTGTAATTAATATATTAAAAGTCTGGCAGATTGCTGTTGCTAACACTCTATCAAAGCTTTTTAAAAGCAAATTGTGAATTCCTTCTTTCAAAAGTCATTCCAATGTTACTCTAAATTTCATTGAATCTATTTGTGGCGCATACTGAGTGGATGGGTGTGGAATTGCCCAGAGTTGGCATGGAAGGTAGGAGGAACAATTGTGGACAGTGGTGGGTGGTAAAAATGGACTGACATCACTTGACATTGATGTGCATAGGAGTAAGTGAGGACATGAAAGATGAGGGCTGGGGGACCTAAAACAGTGCTTCCCAAACTGTTACCCCATTTTAATGCTTTCAATTGACATGAACCCAGGGTGACAGTAGACTGGGAAGGTGTATGCAAAGTTCTGTGAATGGAGTTGGCGGAGATTAGTGAGAGCTGCATAGGGATTGTGAAAACTGGTGGGGATGGGAGATGTAGTTACAAAGGTTTTTCAGGATTTAGAATTTTTCCCAAATTGGTTACCAACTCTGTGATATCAAAACAATTGCCCAAGTCATCTCCTCCAAAGAGAGTACTAAGATTGGAAGCTAAGACAGAATGTATTGACGTATTGGTGGATTAGGTCGAGTGGAATTGTTTCCAATGTGTGTTTGCCTGTTTTGCTAAAAAAATCGAATTCCCAGTGCAGATAATTTAGACAAGAGTGCACGTGAGATTCTTTGACTACTTATGAGATGACAATCTCATGATTACCTTTAAGTTTTGTATGCTGCAGCTCATTTACAAAGTCTAATTGTTATGGTGACATTCAGAAATTGAGTGTCTTAGTTAATATCTGAGGACCAGAGCTCCTGCATATTGATAGTAGCTGAGAAACTTCTGAAAAAGTGTCACAACTCACTCAGATAGTGCATTGGAAATCAAGCTCTGCTCTTCCTACAGTCATCACAAAAGTTAAGTATTCTCTAAAATAAGTGCACAGATAAATGTGAGCTGCTGCATTTTGGGAAAGCAAATCTTAGCAGGGTGTATACACTTAATGGTAAGGTCCTCAGGAGTGTTGCTGACCAAAGAGACCTTGGTATGCAGGTTCATAGCTCCTTGAAAGTGGAGTCGCAGGTAGATAGGATAGTGAAGATGGCGTTTGGTATGCTTTCCTTTAATGGTCAGAGCATTGAGTACAGGAGTTGGGAGGTCATGTTGTGGCTGTTCAGGACATTGATTTGACCACTGTTGGAATATTGCATGCAATTCTGGTCTCCTTCTTATCGGAAAGAAGTTGTGAAACTTGAAAGGGTTCAGAAAAGATTTACAAGGATGTTGCCATGGTTGGAGGATTTGAGCGATTGGGAGAGGTTGAATAGGGTATGGCTGTTTTCCCTGGAGCATCGGAGGCTGAGGGGTGACTTTATAGAGGTTTATAAAATCATGATAGGCATGGATAGTTAAAATAGACAAGGTCTTTTCCCTGGGATGGGGGAATCCAGAACTAGAGGGCATAGGTTTAGGGTGAGAGGGGAAAGACATAAAAGGGACCTAAGGGGCAACCTTTTCACACAGAGAGTGGTACGTGTATGGAATGAGCTGCCAGAGGAAGTGGTGGAGGCTGGTACAATTGCAACATTTAAAAGGCATCTGGATGGGTATATGAATAGGAAGGATTTGAAGGGATATGGGTCGGGTGCTGGTAGGTGGGACTAGATTGGGTTGGGATATCTGGTCGGCATGGACAGGTTGGACCGAATGGTCTGTTTCCGTGCTGTAAATCTCTTTGACTCTAGGTGTTCACACCTACTCCCTCTTACTGTGCCCACTGACAAAAACTGACCTCAATTTACCTGATTTTCAGATCCAGGTTGATAGAAAGCACTGACCAGATTTGTGTATTTAATAAGAATTACTATTTATTACAAGTAATTAGACTCTAGCTACTGGTAAACAGTCATAAACTGTCAGCGTATAACTCTAAAGTTCAAGTTAATTATAAACTCCCCTTGTATGGCTAGTGTATTACAGTTTCTGGTCAATGGCAATGAATATGCCATTGAATGTCAAAGTTAGAGTTTTCCTTATTGAAGATGATCATTGCCTGACACATGTGGCTGAAACGTTGCTTGCTACTTATCATCAAGACTGGATGTTATCTAGACCTTGCCACATTTGGATATGGACTGCTTCAGTAGCTGAGTCACAAATGAGCAACCTCAATGAACTTCTGGCCTTGTGATACAGGGGAGGTCATTGATGAAGCAGCTGAAGGTGGTTGGGGCTGGGACATTAGAATCATCGTAGAATCCTTACAATGTGGAAAGAGGTGATTCGGGCCATCAAGCCCACACCAAAGATGCTCCTCTATTACCCTTGTCAAAACACAGTTTCTGTCGCATGAGATAGATATTGGGTTTTAGTGCCACTTCAAGAATTATGAATTTTGATAGTTCCTTTTTATTCTCAGTCCCTTCTAAGGAGATGCAGTCATACCATTTCTGAACATTCTTTTGAGTTAGTTTGACCACAATATCCACACAATAGAGTCTGTGTGAAATTCCAGGAGGCTGGTTGTTTTAGTCTTGTCCTTTGTAATTATTCTGCTGGAAGCCATATAGAATTGTAGTTAACTGCAAGAATCAAATGACTAGGAGCAGTTGTGGCTAGTCCAACAACATTTACTTCCAAATAAACCTGACTGTATAGTTGTTTAAGCAATTTATGACCTTTCTTATTTTGAAGACATGAGAAAGGAAAAAAGAAAGAAAGAGGAAAGCAATCAGGTGGGGGAGGGGGGGGGTGCATGATTCTGGAGGGGCTTGAAAGTGAGGAAAAATATCTTAAAACTGAGACTTTGTTGGATGGGGTGCGTAAGTCAGACAGCTCAAGATTGATGGGTAAATTGGACTTGGGAATGAGAAAATAGGGAGCAGAGTTTGTATTAACCCAGTTTTTTGGGGTGGTCAACCAGGACAGCTTTGGAATATCAAGTCTGGAGGTAACAAAGGCATAAGTGAGACTCACAATGTGGTGAGACTGGCCTAAGTATGTCAAGCTAAGTTGTCAGCCCACTAATTTTTTAAATGAAATATAAAAGAATGATCAAAAAAAGTTTAAAAGAGTTTATTTTATGCCTCAATGATTTTTCTCCTGGCTTGCTCAAAGCTGTGTCCAGAAATTGCTCCCCAGTGTAACTTGTGATTATTTCTGTGGAGGGTTTGCATCAGCTCTGAGAATCACCTGAATAGAACCCAGGCATTGCTATTATATCCATCCCTGTTCGACCATGGGGGATCTCATGCTTCGTTACAGGTACAAAAGACTGGGAAATCACAAAGGAACACTTACAAAAAGAAAGCAAGGCTCAAATTCATTTAAACCACTGGAGCAGCATTGACATGATGCCTAATCCCACCACATGACCACCAAGCATCTGATGTACTCACGCCCCTCTGAACTGCTGAAGATTGAATACAAACTGCCCTTTCTTCTGCAGAATTAAGGAGATCTCTATGTTCTCTGCCTTATCTTGGTCAAAGTATATGTTTAGAGCTCAAACCATGTGTAGTGTGCTCTAAACAATGCACTGTAAATAGTGGTTAAGCTTTTATTTCAAAACATGTTACTTTCATGCACACCGTGTCTGTTTTTGTGGCTGCCATTTCTTGGCTTGTGGTGGGAACAATCTGGAAACAAAAGGCTTATCTTCTCTCTTCTACTCTTAATGGAAACAAAGACAAATAAGGTGCCATAGATATACTGGGATAGTGATCTTAGAACTTTCACAACTCTAAAAATGGATAAGTAAACAGGAACAAAATTCAAGTTAAAATAAATTTAAGTAAAAGACTATGTTACGAAGCACATAATACATTTAGGGTGGTAGATGCTTAGAACTCTCTTTCAAAAGTGGCAGTGGATTCTAGATCAGTTGTTGAGTTTAAATCTGAGATAATTTATTTGAGCAAAACTTTAAGGGACATGGGCCAAAGACAAATATATAGGGTTAGGCCAAAGATCAGCCACAATCTTATTGAATAGGGGATAAATGCCCCACTGCTGTTCTTATGAGTTTTGCCATCCTAACATTCTCACAACACAAATATTTTAGTCCAACTCAAAGCTGGGGATGGTGAGTGATGATCAAAGTGTCCATTGACATATATATAAATAGGAAAAATAAACGCGTAGCTCATTCACAGCCAGAGGACCTCTCAAAGCACCTTACCTCCAACGGAATACTTTTGTCAATATTCCCTGTTTCCATAAAACACAAAGCAAGCTCCCATGACATGTAAAATGACAATGACTAAACCATTTGTTTTGTCTACATTGGATGAGAGATAAACTTTGCCCATTAATTAAGAATCTGCTTAATGTAAGACTGAACAATTTATGTTTCTAATGATCCCTAAGTGAAGGAGACAAGAGTTCAATTAGCCTCAGTGCATCCTCTAGCTGGGGAAGGGACAAATCAGTTGGGCTATCTGTTTCCTATCTTGACTCCGCAATCCCTGCTTAATGATGGCAGAGTTTATCCGGATACAGGTGAAGACAAATTTGCCTTTGAACCATTGTGTGCAACTCTGGCATCTCTTTTAATCACAGCTGAAATGCCAGCGTTATACCTTAGCTTGAGTCACCACCTTCAGGAGAGATGGGGAGAAAATTACAGCAACACGACACTTCCAAATTGAGAATCATGTCCAGCACAATTCTTTATCAGCTCTCACAGACAGCAGTCAAAAACAATGAGTCTGAATAGAGACAGCTCTTCCACAACCTTGAGACAGGGCTTCAGTAAGTGTAGGAGTGATGTTATGAGAGGATTACATTTCTGCAAAGATTTTGAACGGAGACTTCAAATAGACCATCTCCTCAAGTGTGTATCAGGGGATACTTGCATTTAATTTAACTGCATCACAGCTCTGTCACCCACACATGGTCACATCCTGGTTTCAGTAAAACACACTTTTCTCAATTTAATGAAGATAGGTGATGCAACAAATTATTTGAATATCCAGATGTGGCTATGGGACTGAAGTACAGAGGAGTAGAAGTATTGGATAAGTCTTACAAAGAGACAATATTAGTAGAGTGAATCAAATGGTCTCACTCTGTGTTGTATATTTGATGATAATATAATGCCTATCAACATATTGATGTATTGGATTGACTCTGATATTTGCAAGGGAAATCTGATTTAGAAAAATATCTCACAACATATGCAGCCTCTCTCATTTAAAATAGGCTTCCTCTTCCACTTTGACAATGATCTCTCTAGCCATTTCTGGATTTCCACTTGCTGAGCTCGTCTCACAATCAGATCTGCTCTTGAGTCAGCCATGGAAGAGACTAGCAAACATATATCATTCTTAACAGTGTGTCTCTTTCTGCTTGGCAGCTTCTCTTCACAGCTGTGATTGACAGTGGGAACTTAGTGTAGGGAAAGTTTTGTTTCAGAGCCTGTACCTTCCTCCCCTCTGATGCAGAGCATCAAGGTACCAGGGTTTAGTACAGCCAGTTTATGCTTAGCTTTTATTCCAATGCAATACTTCACCACTGTTCTGGGTATTGTGCAGAGGATTGGCTGATTGTATCTTTACAGTCACTGAAATGTCTTGATGGTTGATTGCCTATGAGGACCACTTGTAATAGGTTCTTCATCATACCTATGACAGTACAGGATCTTGATGAGTGTGTAGAGAATTACATACAGAATCAGACCGTGTGGCTTAACGTGATTCACAAGAAGCTTACCCTACTTGCTTGTATCTTGCCACACCAGAATATAATTCTATTCCTTTCTCCCATCATCTACTTCTGCTACACTCCCAAATGCTATCACCTCGACTACTGCTATATGAATCAACAAATTAACTGAGGTACCCAGAAAATGTATTCAATTATACCTATAGAAGGATTCCAATATACTTTTTAAGAACTAAGACTAACTACTACAGAACTCAAAATTGCAAATCAATTCCTTTCAGAGGGCTGCATTAGCCCTTAAGAACCAAGTAGTGAACAGGAGTCACTACCTTTAAGTACTAAGGTGATGTAAAGGTTTTACAGATGGAAAGGTTTTATTTTCATGGATATGTATTCACTGTTGCTTAATGAAAACATCACCACGCACCGTGCAAAACCTGACAAACTATGGCTTCTTTCCCAAGGGGGAAAGAATTGTCACACACTTTGGCTCAAACATGGCACTTAATATCTCTGGCAGTCTTCAGCAGATCAGCTTCTGTTATTTTTGTTTTCACAGTCAGTTCTGACATAGTATGGGCTACAGTAAATACATCTGTTCTCTGTATTTCTGAGTTTCAATGCTCCTCCATGTGCAATGGGCTTTATTTCCATTTGTTTATTAACACTTGATTTTTTTTTTAAAAAAGAGTCATGAAACAGCATTGACTTAATGCCTTTCACAACTGCTGAATGTCCCAAAGTCAGTGAAATACATCAGCAATGTAAGTACTTTTATAACAAAGGAAACAAAGCAGCCAATTTGTGAACAGCAAGGTCCCACCAACAGTACTGAATTAGCAACCAATTAATCTATTTTAATGATATTGTTAATTGATTCATCAGTACAAAACTTGAGTATTGATGAAAAAAGACATTTTTTTGAATTGATGATTTAGAGATGCCGGTGTTGGACTGGGGTGTACAAAGTTAAAAATCACACACAACATCAGGTTATAGTCCAACAGGTTTAATTGGAAGCACTAGCTTTCGGAGCTTTGTTCCTTCATCAGGTGATGGTGTTTTTTGAAGCTTTTCATGTTGCACTGATCACAACATTTTGCAAGAATACCAATTTGAGGGGAAAACCAGTATTAATGCTGCATGAGAGACAGTGCTGATTGGTTAGCAAGTGGACTCTGATTGGTCGAGATGTTGCTATGGTGAATGCACCCATTAATGCTGATCGACAGTTAATAGTCCTGGTTTAAACCAATTAATGAACCTGCCTGGTTTAAAATTTAAACAGATTCTGAATCACCTTGACTTGGCAAAATGTCAATTAATAGGGATTTGAATATTTCAATTTGTTTCTGACCTCTTATTTGGGGAGGTGCAGGGTAGCCTGTCTGAAACCCATCCTATAGTCAGGAGTGTGCTGCTGGAAAAGTACAGCCAGTCAGGCAGCATCCGAGGAGCAGGAGAATGATGTTTTGGGCATAAGCCGTTCATCAGGAGTCCTTACGTTGTCCACCCTATAGTCAGTAGAATTGCTTGACAATATGACCTTATTGGGAGTTGACCCAGTACAGCAGCATCCCCAATTCCAATTTCACTGACACCCTCTGTCATCCCCGCTACTTACCCTGCAATTCCACCTCATGTGGCCCGCCAATATCTCCCCATGGGGGCTCTGTTCATGCATAATTTGGTGTTGGTTTGCACGTTGAAGTTACAGCCACTGAATGCCAGAATCATATGCTTTTAGGGTAATTGGAAAATTATTTTAATTTCATCCTGCCGTGAAATCACTCATTGTGGCCAGATGATTTTACTGTTTGGTTTTGAGTGCTGGATTCAATCAGAAGGTTTGGACACAGAAATGTTGCCAAAAAATTCCATTGGAGGCCCACAATCCAACTTGAGCAGCCAGACATTTTGGTGTCGATAATAACTCAGGCGGGAAGAGAATGGGGGTGAGGTGTTACAGACGGGAAATCCAGAAGAGTGAGTTTCCCACATGTCTTGCAAAACACAGACACAGCAAATCTTTTAAATGTTACTGACAGTCTGCCAGATTGACAGGCCTGTCAACAAAGCAGCAGGAGGATAGATGTCATTTAGTTCTGAAATTGTGGCGTGGTATGTAGCGTGGGAGAGGAAGTTGTGCGAAGGAGAAGTGAGGATGTGTTTTTACTTATACATTGTATACATTTTATATGGAAAGAATGTATCTATTTCAACCCTTGGAGTGTAGATTGCAATTAATTATTCAGCAGCAAGCTTTTGTGGGTTTTAAATAAAGAGAGTTATTTATTCTTAGAATGTACCCTGAATTAACACAACATCACACACTCTGTGTCATGCAAACACCCAACCAGACAATGATTGGATATGGATAAAAGTAGTGCACTTTCATAGAATATCATTAATACAGTCTTTACAATGATTATTGATCTTCCATTGGGCAGGCCTGTCATTTCTTGGCTGAAATGTTTTGAGTCAAAGTTGAAATGAGAGTCTTGTGAAGTGGGGGTTCACAGTGTGTTGTGAGATTTACTGTAGTTGAATGTCCACGAGGTTGGGGTGTCAGATTAACACATTAGCCTGTGGCTACATAATGTCTTATTGCTAGGTTCAGAGCTTGGTCCTTAGATTGACTGGTGACTGATGGTTCTAATCGATCTACTGAATTCTGTGGTAATAAGGGTAAAGTCATTAAGACCAATTTTGTCATATGACTTCTGGGTCAGCACTGCTAAAGCTCACTGGCCTAATTCTGATGGGGGAAGCTATCATTATACAATGGGAAGTTGTCGTTGACTGTTCAGCTTTTGTTTTCTATTTGTCTAGTGTAAAATATTGAGACTAGCTGTCAGTGTATGTTTCAGATATTTACAGGAGAGTTTAGCTATCATGGTGAGTTAGATATCAGGGTGTGTTTGGACATCATGGGATGAATTCAAATGTCATGGGAGGTTTGGATTTTTTTGGCATCGGGTTGCATACTGAATGCTAAGTATCGAGTGTGAGATCGGACTTCATAGAAGGCTACTATCATGGAAGGGGAAGGCCTGATGATTGGACATTGTGGGATTGCCAGCTTATTCATTGGAGGACTGTGGTCAGCTGATTGAATTGGGTCTGACTTCATGGAGAAAATCTAGTTGGTTGTATGGAAATATTCTTTTTTATCCTGGCCTACAAGCAGTGCTCTAAAGGCACTTGCTTCATGAATCTGGTTCTCTTTACTTATGTTTCCTTTAGCCTTTTGGGATTCCTGAGGAATTTTGACCTGCAAAGGTTAAACATAAAATTCCTGTTCCAACAAAGGCTCCTTACAAGATTGTAATATCTAATAGCAGTTTGCCAACTTCCCCTTGATCTTTTAAATCTGGGAAGGCACAGGTTAAAGGCAAGCTGGGGCAATATTTAAGAAGTTCACTCTTTTTGCATCTCACCCACCCCTAACTCACCATCTTTGGAGTTTAAAATTCCCCATCTACTCTTCAATATTATCAAAAAGGCATGGGGTAAGTGGTAAATAGTTTTGACAAACCATGCTATGTCACAGTTTCTCATTGTGGCTGTGTGCTGTAGTCACACCACTTATGGCATTCATAAAGGCTAATGGCTGGATGGTTCTAAACGATCTACTGAGTTCTGTGGTAATAAGGGTAAAGTCATTAAGGCCGATTTTGGTCTGATAAGACCATTTGGCTCTGAATCGGAAGCTGTGAGTTTAGAGTCCTGCTCCAAATAATTAAACACCATTTCCAGTGAGTGAGGCAAGGATTGCTCAACATTTTCGGAGTTCTTAATCAGAGACAGTGTATCTCCTGTTTGAATTAGCATAAGCCTCAAGTGGAACCCTATGGCTGCCTTGCCAGCAGTGATGCAAGTTGACTTCTGAGACTATTATCACTGTCATGCTCCAATTTGACAAGAATATCATCCCCCACCCTATCTCTGTCCCATGAATCAAGCAACACATCTATTCTGCACAATCTACCAGCATTCTAAACCTGGATTTAAGTGAAATGCTACAGTCTTTTTCCCCTTTCTTTCATGGGACCTGGGTATGATTGAATTTGTTGCCTATCCCTAATTGTTCTTGAACTGATTGGCTTTTTTTTTATTAGATTAGATTACATTACATTACAGTGTGGAAACAGGCCCTTCGGCCCAACAAGTCCACACCGACCCACTGAAGCTTGATCAGTCTTTTCAGAGGGCAGTTAAGAGTCATCATATCACTGTATATCTGGAATGACATATGGGCCAGACCAGGATAAGGACAGATGAATCCCTTCTCTAAAGGATATTAGTGAATCAGATTGGTTTTTACGGCAGTCAATAATAGATTTCAGTTCCAGATTTGTTAATTGAATTTAAATTCTATGGTGATGTTTGAAGCCCTGTCTCCAAAGAATTTGCCTGGGCTCTAGATTACTCGGCCAGCAACATTATTACTGTGCTGCTACCTCCTGCCTAAGGGTGTGTATGTGCCTTGATAGTAAATGAGACTGCACTGGACATAATTTACAACAAACTTTAAACAATGGCTCGAAAACAGAAATTGCTGAAAAAAATCAGCAGGCCTGGCAGCATCTTTGGAGAGAAAACAGAGTTAAGGTTTCGGATCCAGTGACCTGTCTTTAGAACAGACCAAAAATCTTAACTCTGCTTTCTCTCCACAGGCACTGCTAGAATTGCTGAGTTTCTCCAACAATTCCTGTTATGTTTCAAATTTCTAGCATTCATTGTTTTGTTAAACAACGTGTGATTGATATAAAATAATCTTGTATAATCGTGTGCTCTTGTCATGATAATGCTACCAATGACCCTCAATATCATGACAATTTTGCTGTAATAGTCCAGCTAAACAGCAACTTTTCACTGTCAAGCTTTAAATGTTCAAAGAACTCATCGGACTAGCATTCCCTCGCTACACAGTTGGCTAGGCAGGGCTGTGTTGGTTAATGAAACTTTTCATTCTTTGTGGTTTGAACTGCATCCATGGTTTGAACACTATGTTGCTCTGTTCTCATATATTCTGTGTACAATGGAGTCTGGGACATATCTCTCAGGTTGATCTCCTTTGCTCAACTGTTCATTTGCTGAGTCTGCTGCATTTCTGCCTTTATTTTACCTAAGAGTGGTTGTTGCCGGACTCTCAGGAATTCTAATGCCAATGTACAGTTTGCCATTCCTGCAGTCTCAAGTTCTCGATAACAAATGACTGTTGGCCTCAAAATTACATCATTACATTCACAATCAGATTAAGTCTCATTATACTACAGTTAATACCCATGAATAAGTCAGCAACTTCAGAAAAGATAAATTCAAGCAAGGAAGAAAAACACAAATGGCCTGCACATCAACTGTGGGAAGGTCTACATCAATAATACAGTGAGAATAAAAGTTCACTGTTCTACCTATAATATTTTGGAAAGCTTGCAAAATGTCATCATCCTGTACAATATTAAACGTTAAGGTTACTATTACATTAGTGAGCAAGGATGTTCTCAGTTCTTATCTTCATAATCCCACGTAGGTGATGAGCTGACCCAGGGCCCCAAGTGCCAAGGCTGGAGTGGAGCAGGGCGGCACGGCGGCTAGTACTGCTGCCTCACAACGCCAGGGACCCAGGTTCAGTTCCCACCTCAGATGACTGTCTGTGTGGAGTTTGCACATTCTCCCCGTGTCTGTGTGGGTTTCCTCCCATGATCCAAAGAAGTGCAGATTAGGTGAATTGCCCATAGTGTTAGGTACATTAGTCAGGGGTAAATGTAGGGGAATAGGTCTGACTGGGTTGCTCTTCAGTGGGTTAGTGTGGACTTGTTGGGCCGAATGACCTGTTTCCATTCTGTAGGAAATCTAATCTAATTACTTTTGATAGAAGTTTGCATATCACACTTTGCTCTTTAAAGACCATGCATGGTGGCTGGACTGAATTTTGGCAATAGTAGACTCAGCCTCAAATTAGCATGCAATATTTGGTCACACAGATGTTTAAGTACAAAGACAGGATGGTTAAGAAGGTGTTTAACACACTTGCCTTCATTTGGTCAGATCTTTGAGAATAGGAGTTGGGAAGTCATGTTGAGGTTGTACAGGACATTGATGAGGCCTCTTCTGGAGTACTATGTACAGTTCAGGTCACCCTGTCATGGGAAGGATATTATTAAACTGGAGAGGGTTCAGAAAATGTTTACCAGCATATTTCCGGGAATAGAGGGTTTGAGTTATAAGGAGAGGCTGGACAGGCTGAGACTTTCTTCGTTGGAGCGCAGGAAGTTGAGGGGTGACCTTTTTTGAGTTTTTTTTTAAAACATGAGGGGCATAGATAAGGTGAATACCAAAGGTCTTTTCCCAAGGGTGGGGAAGATCAAAACTAGGGGGAGTATTTTTAAGGTGAGAGAAGGAAGATTTGAAAAGGACATGAGGCAACGATTTTAGACAGAGAGTGGTTGGTGTGTGGAGTGAACAACCAGAGAAAGTAGTAAATGCAGCTACAATAATTAAATACATTTGGATAAGTTCATGAATAGGAATGGTTTGGAGGGATATGAGCCAAGCACAGGCAGGTGGGACTAGTTTAGTTTAGGAATATGGTTGGTAAGGACTAGTTGGACCGAATGGTTTGTTTCCATGCTGTATGACACTATGAATCTATGTTGCCAAGAGAAAATCTCCTGCCCTCATTTTAAACCTAATGTTTCTCTAATATTTAAACTAGCGAGATTTGGGCTCTGCATCTATAATTCAAGTTTCGTGCAATCATGAATGCCAGAAATTGCATATGCCATTTGAACAAAGAACAAAGAACAAAGAAAATTTACAGCCCAGGAACAGGCCGTTCGGCCCTCCAAGCCTGAGTCAATCCAAATCTACTGTCTAAACCTATTGGTCAATTCCTAAGCACCTGTATCCCTCTGCTCCCAACCTACTCATGCATCTGTTCAGATGCATCTTAAATGAATCTACCGTGCCTGCCTCTACCACCTCTGCTGTCAATGTGTTCCAGATGCCCACCACCCTCTGTGTGAAGTACTTGCTGCGTGTATCCTCCTTAAACTTTCCACCTCTCACTTTGAAAGCGTGACCTCTCGTTATGGAATCCTTCACCCTGGGAAAAAGCTTGTCTCTATCCACCCTGTCTATACCCTTCATGATTTTGTAAACCTCAGTCAAGTCCCCCCTCAATCTCCTTTTTTCTAATGAAAATAAACCTACCCTACTCAACCTCTCTTCATAGCTAACACCTACCATGTTCTTTTATGTCCTGGGTTGAGAAATATTCTCCTAGTATGTATCAACTAGTTGGAAGGAGAGAGGAGAAGTCCTGACTGGAGGTATCCAGGCTCAGGAAGGGTGTGTGGAATTCCAGGGGATGATGATTTTTTTGAAATGATGTTACTTTGGATACCAACTTTCTCAGAAAAGCCAACTTGGAGTCAAAATGGAATCCTGACATGACTGTGATATTTTTAACATTATGCCGGATTTTATGAATGAGAAGAGTTTGGATTAAAAGTGTTTGAATACAAGCTAACAATGCAATGGTAAGTCGCTTTTCATCTTTCTGACACACTTACACCTCTCCTCTGACTTTGTTCATGAATATGAAAATACAGACGCGGTTCGAATAAGGTTACCTTGTACGAGACTCAAATAAAACTTGATAACATTAATTAACTTACTTCAACAAAACGATTAATAACAGGCGGTGCACTTCAAGGTTTATATTACGTAATCAAAAGGACAAAGTAAAACACTCAAATTCACCTTCTCTCGAGTTTTAGAATACCTGCAACAGTTAATTGTTTGAAAGAACATGCAACAAGAATCAAAGGATACATAAGGTGAAATTGATTGTGTAGTTTTTCATAAAGGTGTCAATCTGAAACTGCTTATGATTTGACTTGAGGTATAAATGTCATTGGGCTAGTAATCCAGAGCCTCAGGCTAATATTCGAAGGATATGTGTTCTAATCCCACCATGATAGATGGTGAAATTTGAATCTAATAAAAATCTGATGTAAATGGCTACCCTAATGATAACCTTGTAACCACTGTTGACTGTTGTAAAAGCCCATCTAATGATGTTCTTAAGAGATAGAACATAGAACAGTACAGGACAGGAGCAGATCCTTTGATCCACCATGCCTGTGCCGAACATGATGCCATTCTAAACTAATTCCATCTGCCTGCACAAAGTCCATGTGCCCCTATCCCGTGCCTACACATGTATTTAAATACTTCTTAAACTTTACAATCTTCTTTTGGGAAGAAATCTGCTGAAATCCATCTGGTCTGACCTACATTTGACTCCAGACCCTTGACAATGCGGTTGGCTTTGAACTGCCCTCTGGGCAATTAGGCCTGAGCAATAACTGCTGCCATAACTGAGCAATAACTGCTGCCATAACTGAGCAATAACTGCTGCCATAACTGAGCAATAACTGCTGCCATAACCAGTGGTAGTCACATCTTGTGAATGAATAAGAAAAGATGTTATATTGAGATAAGTGGAGTTAGTTGATATTACAAACAGGAAATAAAACTCAATAGATCAAGATCAGCTCTGACATTAGATTTAAGTTTGTATCTGACAAGATGATAATCATCCTTACATGTTCAGGAAGGCATTCATTTGGTATATGATTGCAAACAGACTCCAAAATGGATAATGCAAAATCATTATTTACAATATAAATGTAGGAGAATGTGAGTAATCCATTTCCAAGATTGACCTTCTTAGTAGGTGTTTCGCAAAGGAAGGTCAGATGCTGCAGCTCTCCTCTGCCTCTCCCCTCACAGTAGTTCAACACAGGCATTTCATTTTGTACTGACAGAAGTAGCTTCAGCTCAACAATGATACAGGACGATAGCTTAGTGTTGCGATTCTTTGCACTCCTGTGTGTTAAGGAACTAGGTTTGGCAACTCTACCTGGACAAATTGTTGGAGGTTCCTCTCATGGTACCTTAACTTCACTTGAACCCATTCACCCACCTCCCCACATGTCCGCCAACCAACACCAGCCATTGGTTACCCAACATGCCAATCCTCGTGGCACACCCCCTTGCCTGCTCAGCAGAGTAACAAAGTCAAAGTCACATGACCACCAGGTTATAGTCCAACAGGTTTATTTGAAATCACAAGCTTTGGGAACACAGCCCTTTCGTCAGGTGACTTCAGGTGATGAAGAGGCTGTGTTCCCAACGCTTGTGATTTCAAATAAAGCTGTTGGACTATACCTGGTGTCGTGTGACTTTTGACCTTGTCCACCCCAGCCCAACACTGGCACCTCCACAACAGGGTAACCAACAGACTCCTTGTTGCCTGATGTGATAATATTTGCCTCACACATTAAACAGCTTTTCTCACCATCACATTTTCTTTCAGCTGGTAAGGGAAAGTGCTAAAAGAAAATGAAAGAAAAACTAATGAAGTACTTCGCGGTTCCAAATACTAAATGATGTTTCTCCTTGAATGCAAACAACACTGTACTGTATATGTACCTTCAATTCCTGGACACTCTGCCAATCCTGGTAGATTGACTTCACTGTAAGGAGTACAAGACTTCCTAGGTTGTGAAACCCATGCGACTTCTATGCTCACACTTAACTGTGTTTTCTTTTCTCCCAATATGTGTCATTGTTGCTATGAATAGCTAGGTCACATTTGATTACTCGTCTACCCACATCCTTCACTTGTGCCTGAGAATGGTTTCGATAACGTCAGTCCCCAGGCCACATTACAAACACACGGTTGCAGCAGGTGCACATTGCTTTGCTACTGTAATTCAGTCGAAGCTGTTTGTTCAGAAGGGAAGATGTGTGCGTGGGGGGGGGGGGGGGGGGGGTAGAGACCAGGCCCTCCTTAGGCAGCAGTTTCCATGGAAAAACAAAGGGGTCTTGCACGACTCTCAGTTGTTAAGTTAGTCAGTATTTGGCAAGCAGCCATTCTTATTTTTGTGTGAGTTATAGAACTCCTGTTCTCTGGTTTCTAGACACAGGGCAATGAACATTAAATGTTGGCCATTATTTACTTAAAATGCTCCCTGATTTTTCTTTGCTTTAAATCTTTCTCCTTATAAAAAG
This sequence comes from Chiloscyllium plagiosum, assembly GCF_037043375.1. NCBI lineage: Eukaryota > Metazoa > Chordata > Chondrichthyes > Orectolobiformes > Hemiscylliidae > Chiloscyllium > Chiloscyllium plagiosum. The sequence goes on along the minus strand of NW_028270172.1, from coordinate 37,136,541 downwards.
AGTTTTCCCTCTCAAATATTTTCATGGATACATCCCTCTGAAAATCAACAAATGGCCATTTGGGAATCCAGGGTTAGACTCGATAAAACGTTACGCAGTTTTCTTTTTTTTTTCAGAAAGATATACTTACATTAATTTGAAATGCTTTCAAAAGAGTTCTATCCAAAATCTAAATGGAGACCTTCCCCCTTACTTTTTCTGATAATCTGCTGTTTATCTGAGAGTTATTATCAATGACCATAGCTGTAAAAGATTGCAAAGAAAACACTATGGAATGTGAGAGTTGCTGAGACGATGATTAATTAATGTTCTGGCTGGTGTAGTTCTGCCAGCTGTGCATCTGTAGATTTAGATTAGATTAGATTAGATTAGATTACTTACAGTGTGGAAACAGGCCCTTCGGCCCAACAAGTCCACACCGACCCGCCGAAGCGCAACCCACCCATACCCCTACATGTAGCCCATTTTACCTAACACTACGGGCAATTTAGCATGGCCAATTCACCTGACTTGCACATCTTTGGACTGTGGGAGGAAACCGGAGCACCCGGAGGAAACCCACGCAGACACAGGGAGAATGTGCAAACTCCACACAGTCAGTCGCCTGAGTCAGGAATTGAACCCGGGTCTCTGGCGCTGTGAGGCAGCAGTGCTAACCACTGTGCCACCGTGCCGCCCACGATTGGTAGGGCTCTTGCCTCTGAGTAAGAAGGCTATGCCTACAAATCCTTCCACCAGAAATGTGAAGAAGGCAAAAGTCACATTGATACTCCAACGCAATGCAGTCCTGAAGGAGTGCTGCGCTTTTGGAAATGCAAAGTGTCCAGGGAAATAATCAGAGATAGCCTTAGTTGTGTTTACTATGAGGTGTGAGGTCTGAGTCATATGGAGAGATTTGTGGCAGGATCACATGAGAAGTCCAGTGAGGCCTATCTCAAAGTCAGGATCATCTCACACCATCTTTTATGCTTTTCCTAAGCAGTTTGGTGAGTTTCTCACTGGGCAGCAGTGATTTGCCAGCATTAGGGATTCTAACTGGTTAAATGCCTTGTTGAGAGGCCAGCTCACTTCATTAATACTTACTTTTTCATCTTATGAAATGTGCCAAACAAGCAAGACATCAAGAAAACACACCAGGGAAATCCGAGCAGGTATCTGGTGAATTCAACTGACTGCTTGCTTTTAAGCGCACACGTGCTGCGTTGGCCCAAACAGGATCTCAGGGCATGATCTACGGGTACCAGCTGCAAATACCCCTCAGCTGTGGCTTTGGCATTTGTCACTTGGCAACCCCTCATAACTATTGAGGCAGCTCTCTGATTACAGGCAAGATGCTCTGAATTGTAGGGCAAACCCAAAACTCAGTTTGAAAGGCTGCAGAGAGACACTTTCTTCACATGAACAGGGACCAAGCTCACGTATTGGACCAGATTGCACCCTACAGCTGCTTGCTTGCTCTTTTAGAGTAATTCACTTAGCACCTATCTGCATGCTCACAGCATCCAGGCTCGCCTTGCCTGTTAGCACATTGGTGCTTTAGCCAGAGCCAAGGGCTACCAGTATTACCATATGGACATGTTCATTTTTATTGACAGGTTGTGTGCCATGCTTGTCAGCAGGGATGTATCCAGGGTTGTGACATCTTGATCTAAACTGAGATGCCATTCTAACACCTACAGCAGCTCACACAACACAAGTTGTTTTAACCAAATGGCCATGTTATAAGCTGACACAGGCAAGTCCTCAATTCAGTCCAAAATGGGGTGGGAGTTAGGGGTACTGTCTGTCAGGGGGTCCCAGTACCATCAGTCAGAGGCACAGTCCACAATGTGTCCAGGGGCTCAGTCATAGTCATTGTCCACTTGGGATACTCATGGTCAGGAGATCTTACTGACTACAGTCTTGTAAGAAGCAGTCAGGGGATACAAGTATTGTTAGTCAGAGTGCTGCAAAGACAATGATCAGAGGTCTGGTCAGCCACACCTGTGGGCTGCTCGAAGTCAGTCACAAGTCTGAGGTGCTGGGGAAACAAACACAGAGAACACTGGAGACACTGAGCAAATCTGGCAGCACCAGTCAAGAGAGAAACAGTGTTAACATTCTGAAACTTATATAACCCTTCTCCAGAACTGTGGCTCTGGGGTCCACCCATCACGCATCCAGTAAGGTGCATGGGAAGGTCTGTATGGGTGTTGGGGGCGGGATTCATTATCAGAAATGTCAAAGTTCAGGTCAAGGCAGAGGCATTTGCAGACATTGAAGGGGTAAGGATGTTGAAGAGGCCGGAGGAATCTCCAAGTGTATTGGGGGTAGGTAGAACAGTATCAGAAGGCACGGCATGCTAAGGGACAATGGATAAGTGACAGAGACCACAACTATGGCCTGCACAGTGGGATTACACAGGAACATGGTGAACATCATTGAGGTGACAGTCAAGAAGGACAGTGGAGGCGAGGTTCAATGTGGTGGGCGTCCACATGGAGAAGTGATGGAGGTGGATAGTTGGCAGTGGGCTGCTGGGATAGTGCATGGAGGGTCAGGAAGGTGGGTGTCTGGTGATCAGGTAGAGCCTACTGCTGGCATGAGCTTCATTCCTTGCCATCACTTTCTGTTTTCGAGGTGCACAGTGCTTCTGGACAAAAGTTGTGACAATGTCCAGAGTGAGCAGAGTCACTGTCAGTTTAATGGGGGAAAGCGTGGGATTCACTTTTGCTGGGAGATAGGACAGGTATTTTTCACAATCAACTTGCTCTGAATCGAAACAAATACATGGTGCTCCTGTTTGCAAAATGGAGCTAGATTAATTTTGCAATCATTTCCTTGCCCATTTACTATGCATAGAGAGTGAAAATGCTTACAGGTTAGATGATGGTCAAAGGCAATTTGCATCTTACCATTGGTGTTTGCAGTTTGAACACTGGTATCTCAATGACCATGAAGCGAACAGCAAAAATGTTTTAAAAAAGGCTAATTCTTGCCAAAGGCAAATCATTATTCATGTGCATTAGCCACTTCTGCTGTGTTGTTGTTGTGCTATTGTGTTACCAGTGAGCGGCAATACTGAATTGCCAACTCTTGTCCAGGTGCACGGTGGCCATTCAAAGATGGTGTAGGTGCAAGGAGAGGTACAGCGACTCAGTAATTAGCACTGTTGCCTTACAGTGCCAGGGACCTGGGTTTGATTCCACCCACGGGCAACCATCTGTGTGGATTTTGCTCATTGTTACTGTGTCTACGTGGGTTTCTGCTGTATGCACTAGTTCCCTCTCATAGTCCAAAGATGGATGGGAAACATTTCTGGCTGTAACAGGGTGCTCCTTTTTTGAGGTATTTTAGGTGTTGGAGGTGATTTCCTCGAATTCCAGGAGCAGCAATTACTGTTTTATATGCTGTTGCATTGTCTTGGAATTTTGGAGAAAAAAAAGTCAAAACAACAGCACTTTTAAAAGGGAGAGGACCAGACAAAGGAAGCACATGGTGAGGTCAGAGAGAGAGAGAGAGAGAGAGAAAAAGAAACCCACACTGCTAACTGACACAGCAGTGAACCTGCGCAGTTACTGCCTTTGCTATTTGAATTCATGTATTGCTGGATATCAGAGTGCATCTGGGAAAATTAACAAACGTTGAAATTCACAACTGATCTTGGAGGAACCTGTTTGGGAGAGGTCGCCGCACAGAAACTGATAAGTAATTATTTTTAAGTGTGGCCTTACAATAAGTCTGCAGTAGTGAATAGAGTGGGTTCTTTCTTGATTATACGTTTTATTGAGATATGTCTCTTGATTAAACTTAAAAATATAAGCCATGAGTATTAAGTTAGCCTGGAGCAGTGTTTTGTAGAGGAATAAGATAGTGCTAGTTTCTGGGTCTGTACATTGAAAGAAGCAAAAATGGCCTTTAGTAGAGTGATATGCTCTTCTTGTCAAATGTGGGAGTTTAGGGAGAGTTTACCTGTTACTGAGGATTATATCTGCAATAAATACCTTTGGTTGCGAATCCTAAAAAATGGATCGATTGGAGCAATGAGGAATTTACAGGAGCAAGGGGTGTAATGGATGGCAGTGTTAGGAAGGGAGAAAAGTTGCAGATACAGTCACATAGTGCGTTAACTCGAGGAAAGGTAAGAGAGGTAGGCAAGTAGTGCAGGAGCCTTCAGTGGCTATCCCCATTTCAAACAAGTATGCTGTTTTGGAAAATGTAGGGGGTGATGATTCTCAGGGTAATGTAGCATGAACAGCCACATTTCTGGCTCAAATGCAATGAGGGGTACGTCAGGTTCCAAGAGATCAATTGTGTTAGGGGATTCTCTAGTCCAAGGCACAGACAGACGCTTCTGTTGCCAGCAGTGAAAAAGCAGAATGGTGTGTTGCCTCCCTGGTGCCAGGATCAAGGATGTCTCAGAGAGGGTGCAGAATGTTCTCAAGGGGGAGAGGGACCAGCAGGAGGTCATTGGACACATTGGAACTAATGATATAGGAAGGGAAAAGGATGAGATTTTGAAGGGAGAATATACAGAGTTAGGCAGGAGTTTAAAAAGGAGATCCTTGAGAGTAGTAATATCTGAATAATTCCCGGTGCTACGAGCTAGTGAGGGCAGGAATAGGAGGATAGAGCAGATGAATGCATGGCTGAGGAGCTGGTGCATGGGAGAAGGATTCACATTTTTGGATCATTGGAATCTCTTCTGGGGCAGATGTGACCTATACAAGAAGAATGTACCGCACCGGAATTGGAAGGAGACTAATATACTGGCAGGGAGATTTGCCAGAGCTGCTCAGGAAGATTTAAACTATTAAGTTGGGGGCGTGGGACCCTGGGAGATAATAAGGAAAGAGATCAATCCAAGACTTGTACAGTTGATAAAAGAAGTGAGTCAAAGAGTCAGGGCAGGCAAAGACAAAGCAGAGAACAAGGTAGGACTGATAAATTATTTTAGTTCAATGCAAGAGGCCTAACAGGGAAGGCAGATGAACTCAGGGCATGGTTAGGAACATGAGATTGGGATATCTTAACAATCAGTGATGGACAGGACTGGCAGCTTAATGTTGCAGGGTACAAATGCAACAGGAAGAATAGAAAGGGAGGCATGAGAGGAGGGGGAGTGGTGTTGTTGATAAGGGAAAGCATTACAGCTGTGCTGTGGGAGGATATTCCCGAAAATACATCCAGGGAAGTTATTTGGGTTGAACTGAGAAATAAGAAAGTGATGATCACCTTATTGGGATTGTATGATAGACCCCCGAATAATCGGAGGGAAATTGAGAAACAAATTTGTAAGGAGATGTCAGTTATTGGTAAGAATAATAGAGTGGTTATGGTAGGGGATTTTAACTTTCCAAACATAGAATGGGACTGCCATAGTATTAAGGGTTTAGATGGAGAGAATTTGTTAAGTGTGTTCAAGAAAATTTTCTGATTCAATATGTGAATGTACCTGCTACAGAAGGTGCAAAACTTGACCTACTCTTTGGAAATAAGGCAGGGCTGGTGACTGAGGTGTCAGTGGGACAGCACTTTGCGTAATTCTATTAGCTTTAAAATAGTGATGGAAAAGGATAGACTAGATCTAAAAGATGAAGTTCTAAATTGGAGGAAGGCTAATTTTGACAGTATTAGGCAAGAACTTTCAAAAGCTGATTGGAGGCAGAAGTTCGCAAGGAAAGCGATGGCTGAAAAATGGGAAGCCTTCAGAAATGAGATAACGAGAGTCCAGAAATAGTCGATTCCTGTTAGGGCTGAAAATGTGTTGCTGGAAAAGTGCAGCAGGTCAGGCAGCATCCAGGGAACAGGAGAATCGACGTTTCGGGCATAAGCCCTTCTTCAGGAATCAGGGCTTATGCCCGAAACGTCGATTCTCCCGTTCCCTGGATGCTGCCTGACCTGCTGCGCTTTTCCAGCAACACATTTTCAGCTCTGATCTCCAGCATCTGCAGTCCTCACTTTCTCCTCAAAGATTCCTGTTAGGGTTAAAGGAAAGGCTGGTAGATGCAGGGAACGCTGGGTGACTAAAGAAATTGAGTGTTTGGTTTCGAAAAAGAAGGAAGCCTATGTCAGGTACAGACAGGATAGATCGAATGAATCCTTAGAACAGTATAAAGGAAGTAGGAGTATACTTAAGAGAGAAATCAAGAGGGCAAAAAGGGGACATAAGATGGCTTTGACAAATAGAGTTAAGGAGAATCCAAAGGGTTTTTTAAATACATTAAGGACAAAAAGGTAACTAGGGAGAGAATAGGACCCCTCAAAGATCAGCAAGGTGGCCTTTGTGTGCAGCCTCAGGAGATGGGGGAGATACTAGACAAGTATTTTACATCAGTATTTACTGTGGAAAAGGACATGGAAGATATAGAATGTAGGGAAATAGATGGTGACAGCTTGAAAATGTCCATATTACAGAGAAGGAAGTGCTGGATGTCTTGAAACACATAAAAGTGGATAAATCCCCAGGACCTGATCAGGTGTACCTTGGAACTCTATGGGAAAAAGTGAGGACTGCAGATGCTGGAGATCAGAGCTGAAAATGTGTTGCTGGAAAAGCTCAGCAGGTCAGGCAGCACCCAAGGAGCAGGAGAATCGACATTTCGGGCATGAGCTCTGTTTTCCTGAAGAAGGGCTCATGCTTGAAACGTCGATTCTCCTGCTCCTTGGATGCTGCCTGACCTGCTGCGCTTTTTCAGCAACACATTTTCAACTCTATGGGAAGCCAGGTTAGTGATTGCTAGGCCCCTTGCTGAGATATTTGTATTATCAATAGTCACAGATAAGGTGACAGAAAACTGGAGGTTGGCTAACGTGGTGCCACTGTTTAAGAAGTGTAGTAAGGAAAAGCCAGGGAACTATAGACGAGTGAGCCTGATGTCAGTGGTGGGCAAGTTGTTGGAGAGAATCCTGAGGGACAGGATGTACATGTATTTGGAAAGGCAAGGACTGATTAGGGATCGTCAACATGGCTTTGTGCGTGGGAAATCATGTCTCACAAACTTGATTGAGTTTTTTGAAGATGTAACAAAGAGGATTGCTGAGGGCAGAGCGGTAGATGTGATCTATATGGACTTTAGTGAGGTGTTTGACAGGTTCCCCATGGGAAATTGGTTAGCAAAGTTAGATCTCATGGAATACAGGGAGAACTAGCCATTTGGATTCAGAACAGGCTCAAAGATAGAAGACACGGTGGTGGTGGAGGGCTGTTTTTCAGACTGGAGGCCTGTGACCAGTGGAGTGCCACAAGGGTCAGTGCTGGGTTCACTACTTTTTATCATTTATATAAATGATTTAGATGTGAGCATAAGAGGTATAGTTAGTAAGTTTACAGATGACACCAAAATTGGAGGTGTAGTGGACAGCGAGGAAGGCTACCTCAGATTACAATAGGATCTTGATCCAATGGGCCAATGGGCTGAGAAGTGGCAGATGGAATTTAATGTAGATAAATGCAAATCTTAGCAGGACTTATACACTTAATGGTGAGGTCCGAGGGAGTGTTGCTGAACAAAGAGACCTTGGAGTGCAGGTTCATGGCTCCTTGAAAGTGGAGTCACAGGTAGATAGGATAGTGAAGAAGGTGTTTGGTATGCTTTCCTTTATTGGTCAGAGTATTGAGTACAGGAGTTGGGAGGTCGTGTTGTGGCTGGACATTGGTTAGGCCACTTTTGGAATGTTGTGTGCAATTCTGGTCTCCTTCCTATCGGAAATATGTTGTGAAACTTGAAAAGGTTCAGAAAAAAATTTACAAGGTTATTGCCAGGGTTGGAGGATTTGAGCTATAGGGAGAGGCTGAATAGGCTAGGGCTGTTTACCCTGGAGCATCAGAAGCTGAGGTGAATCGTTATAAAAGCATGAGGGGCATGGATAGGGTAAATAGATAAAGTCTTTTCCCTGAGGTGGGGGAGTCCAGAACTAGAGGGCATAGGTTTAAGTTGAGATGGGAAAGATATAAAAGAGACCTACGGGGCAACTTTTTCAGGCAAAGGGTGGTACATGTATGGAATGAGCTGCCAGAGGATGTGGTGGAGGTTGGTACAATTGCAACATTTAAGAGGCATTTGGATGGGTATATGAATAGGAAGGGTTTGGAGGGATATGGGCCGGGTCCTGGCAGGTGGGACTAGATTGATCGGCATGGACGGGTTGGACCGAAGGGTCTGTTTCCGTGCTGTACATCTCTATGACTATATGCAAGTTAGGTAACTTGGCCATGCTGAATTGCCTGTAGTGTCCAGGGAGCATAGAATGTTAGAATCCCTAAATGTGGAACCAGGCCATTTGGCCCATTGAGTCCACACTGAGCTTCTGAAGGACATCCCACCCAGAGCCACAGCCCTACCCTATCCCAGTAATCCTGTACTTCCTGCTTAACCTACACATCTTTGGACTCTGGGAGGAAACTGGAGCACCCGGAGGAAACCCACGCAGACACAGGGAGATTGTGCAAACTCCACACAGACAGTCACCTGAGGGTAGAATTGAACATGGGTCTCTGGTGCTGTGAGGCAGCAGTGCCAGTCACTGAGCCCCCATGCAATGTGCAGGCTAGGTGTATTAGCCATTGTAAATGCAGGACTCTGGGGATGGGGAGTGGGTCTGGGTTGGATGCTCTTTCGAGGGTCAGTGTTGTCCTGATGGGCTGAAGGGCCTCTTCCACACTGTAGGGATTCTATGATTTCAGCACCAGTCTTCGCTTCAAAGAATTGATGCGGTTGGACTTAGCCAAAAGAATTTGATCCAATGACACCAGAGAACCCAGGGAGATGACAAGATTGAAAAGCAGCTGTGAACCTGGGTAAGTCATGTCTGTAAGGGGGCAGTGGGTATCGAGAAGACAGGGCATGACGAGTTGAGTTGCAATTTGTAACATCAAAATTAAGAAGTCACTCCCTGGATGAAGGCCAAAAGCAGTCATGTTATATCAATAAGAAATGGCATTGTAGTGAATGAGGATATTAAAGGAAAGGCAGGGGGTGTGGAACAACATAAGATGCTCAATAGGCACAGACCAAGACGTAATATTTGGCAAGGATCACATTGCTACTGCAGCAACTTAGATGGACAGATGGTGGAAGATGTAACCAGGCAGGGAGCCTCCACTTCCATTAATGTTAATGGGACGACCCAAAGTAAGTTTCTGGACAGCAAGGGCCCTGTCTATGAGTCAAGAGATATTCTGGAGGCAGATGTAGGAAAGACTAATGACTGACCTGCCAGCAGAGTCCACAGTATTGGCACTCGGAGGGATGAAAGGGACAGGGAGGTGGTTTGCAAGATTGAGTCCCAGGATATACACAGAGTGGGGAATGCTGTTGGGAATGTAGGATGCGGCACTTGGAGTTACTGCTTGCAAGGAAGCAACAATGTGTGCCTTGATGAGTATGTTGGAGAATGCAAAAACAGACAAAGGGGGTCATCACATCGCATGGCAATTCAGTGGCTAGCACCGCTGCCTCACAGCACCAGGGACCCATGTTCAATTCTACCATTAGGTAACTGTCTGTGTGAAGTTTGCACAATCGCCCTGTGTCTGCGTGGGTTTTATCCAGGTACTCCAATTTCCTCCCAGAGTGCAAAGATGTGTAGGTTAAGCAGGAAATGCAGGGTTACCGGGATAGGGTAGGGCTATGGCTCTGGGTAGGATGTTCTTCAGAGGGTCGGTGTGGACTCGATGAGCCAAATGACCTGCTTCCACATTTAGGGATTCTATGATTCTATGTTCCTGGATACGATAGGCAATTTAGCATGGCCAAGCTACCTAACCTGCACATACAGTCATAGATTCATAGAGATCTACAGCAAGGAAACAGACCCTTCGGTCCAACTCATCCATGCTGACCAGATATCCCAACTCAATAGACTTATTCAAGAAGAAAAGCTTTACAAGGCTGTTGCCAGGCTTGGAGAGTTTATGCTATAGGAAGAGGATGAATAGGCTGGGGTTATTTTCTCTGGAGCATCGGAAGCTGAGGGGTGACCTTATAGAGGCTTGTAAAATCACAAGGGGCATGAATAGGGTGAATAGCTTAGGTCTTTTCCCAGGGATGGCGGATCTCCAAAGCTAGAGGGCAAAGGTTTAAGATAAGAGAGAAAAATTTTTAAAGGGGCCTAAGGAGCAACCTGTTCACGCAAAAGGTCGAGCGTGTATGGAATGAGCTGCCAGAGGAACTGATGGAGGATGGTACAATTACACCATTTAAAAGCCATCTGGATGGGTCTATGAATAGAAAGGGTTTAGAGGGATATGGGTCATATGCTGGCACATGGGACTTATCTGGGATATCTTCTCAGTATGGACGTTGGACTGAAGGGTCTGCTTAGAAAGGTTAAGGTGTGGTTGGGTTAGATCAGGGATTGAGGAGTGGAGTTGGAGAGATGAAAGGAGGCATAATGATGAGAAAGAGGGAGCTACAAGGGGTGAAAAAAAATGGAAAAATTCATGAAATAATTTGAACATATGAATTTGGATCCAGAACAGCAGCCAATGAGCACATACCCACATCCAGACACACACGAACTCAAGTTCCACAGTGAGATTGAGATAGATACAACTCAGACGGGACAATAGGAAGAAATGTAATGTTCAACTGAGAGTTCAAATGTTGGAATAACATTGACATAGATAGGATTGAGTTAGCTTAGTACATTGATATATAGATGTTCGTGTCTTGAGACAGGTGCAGTGGGAAGGAGTTGGTAGGTTTTTATAAAGATTGGAGGACACATTGACAGAGGTATGTACAAAAGTAGCATCTTGAAGTGCACAGCATGTCTTCTAGGCACCAGAAAAATTCTGTTCTTTTCTCATTATATCTTCATTTAACAGTGGGGCTGAAGAATAATTGGGCATCTCTGTGGGATCTCTTTCCTGTAAGCCAGAAAAAAAAATTAATGGGATTCCCACCTTTTTTACAAGGAGTCCGAGAGGCTCTTAAAACTTTTATATCCTCACCATTTGCTGCACTGTAATGGTGTTAGCCAGAACCATTGAAACATGAGGGAAAAGAAAAGATCTCTAATATACTTCATGACCCTAGTGTTTTTTTGTTAAGTATAGGAAGCATGTGCAAAACTGACTTGCACTACTGCAATTTAAACTGCTTCATACTTTGATATCCTTCTCTTACCCCAGACAGGCGACTGTGTTCAACTCTAGCATGCAAATCGTGTGTCAACTTCAAATCCAGGATATTATGGAACTGGAACGAGCCATGTGGTTCACTACGTCAGAACAGTTCTATTTTTACCTGAATAAGATACTAAGTGTACTCCTCCCTTCTTGTTAACTCTCCACAGCCTTTTAAATCGCATTTTTACTCAAAAAAACTATGTAATCAGTGTCAGTCATGACTCAATGGTCTCACTCTCACCTTTGTGTCAGGAATGGTAGTTTTCAATTCTATTTGAGAGACCTCAGCACAGCTTCTAGGCTGACCCCACCCAGGGCTGAACTGAAAACACATTGCATTGTGAAAGTGACCACCTTTCTGATAAGCTGTTAACTAATGGGCTGTTTCTAGGAAGATGCAGGAGACCCCTGAGACCATCCTGGTCGGGAATGGACGTGTAAAGGGATTACACATCCATGGTAAAGAAGAGGCAGCTGGAGCCTGTAAACTGGAAATTCTGAAACTGGCGGAAAGCGTCAGAGGATTCACGAATGTAAGTGGGCAGGGACTGGACCGGGGGATAAAAGACAGTGTCAAGGTAGGAAGAGATGAATTCTGTGGGGCAGGAGCAGGCAGGAACAATGGGTCTGCCCAGGCAGTCCTGTTTGTGGATTTATGAGTTCTGGGAAAAGGTCACTGGCCCCAAAACATTAACCCTGATTTCTTTTCTCAGATGTCGCCAGACCTGCTGAGGTTTTCCAACAACTTCTGTTTTTGTTTCTGATTTACAGTATCTGCAGCTTTTTCAGTTTTTAAATATTAAATGTAAACAGGTTGGTGATATAGCCACCTATATTAGTAAAACAGTTTCCTCTCATGTCCTTTTTGAAAACTTTCTCTTCTCACTTTAAAAATGTGCACCCTGATTTTGAACTCCCCTACCTTAGGGAAAAGACCCTTTGTCACAAAGCTAATCCCTTTTATTTTCTAAAACCTGTTCCTTGACTCAAGGAGACTCTGCACTTGGCTTTTTTTCAGAGGGGCAATAAACCAGGCCGGGCTCCAATCAGTCTGGTGTGGTACAGAGATAAAAAGGATTTTGAGAGGCCTTTTGTTTATATGTAAACAGATGAGACTTCAGACCAATTTGGTCATGTTTTAGAAGAGACCTGTATAAAGAAAGGAGAGTTGTCAACTCTCTAGCTGAGGTGAGCAGTTCTAGTTCAGTCTTGAACTGGTTGGAACTTGGTTGAACTGTGGAAACTCTCTCTCTCTCTTTCTGCCCTTCAACTTCAACCTGTAAGCATGTGATCCATTTATACTGTTTTTAAAGGGAGTTTGCTGATTGGGACTGTTGTGTATATTCAGAACAGCATAATTAAGTCTGGTTGGATAGGTTGGATTCTGTAGGGGTTCTTTATTCGGTTCTTTGTGTTTCATTGTGTTATTTTGTGATCCAAATTTTGTCTGTTTTAAAATCTAGTAGTCAACCTCGCTAACTTAATCTGAGTAATTTTCACTGTACACTTACCGAAACAAATTGCAAAGTTATGGTCTGGGGCTGCCTGCTTAAGAATGTTTTGAGTGGTCTGGCCTAGTTCATAACACCATGCTATTCCCCTTATCTATCTTTAAATGTGCTTCCAATTAAACCTGTTGGATTATAACCTGGTGTTGTGTGATTTTTAACTATGTACACTCCAGTCCAACACCGGCATCTCCAAATCATCACCTTATTATGCCCTTGATGGGTTAGATATACTTCTTAAAATGTGGTGACTGGTGTAAAACAGGAAACACTGCAATCAATTTGCACATTGTAAGATCAACAAGTACCAATGTAATAATGTTCAGATGTGTTTGTGATGTTGGCTGAGGAATAGATTCGATTTCCTACAGTGTGGAAACAGACCCTTCAGTCCAACCAGTCCACACTGACCCTCTGAAGAGTAACTCACCCAGACCCACTTCCCTCTGACTAATGCACCTAACACTATGGGCAATTTAGAATGGCCAGTCCACCTAACCTGCACATCTTTGGACTGTGGGAGGAAACCACAGCATCTGAAGGAAATACACATAGACACAGGGAGAATGTGTAAATTTCACACGACAGTCACCCAAGGCAGGAATCGAACCCAGGTCCCTGGTGCTGTGAGGCTGCAGTGCTAACCATTAGCCACCATGCCACCTGCATAAATATCTCCCTTGTCAGAAACTCTGCTTTTCTTCAAAGTGTACCACGAGGTTTTCTTATTCCACAACACTTGATGTAACACTTACACTTTACCCAAATAGTCATCAGCCAGATGCACCAATAACTGATTTGCAACTGCATCATAAGGCTATGGCCTACTGTCCCATTTTGGGATTTGAGCATATCGTTTAGGCTACTCCTGTAGTCTAATACTAACGTGTTGCTAAATTAGTGGAGATGTCATTCCTTGAAGGAAACAATTTGGCTTAAGCACAAATAAAAATGCCATCAGTTAATTAATAAGTGCAGAGTTTTCAGTAGTTTAAATTTTCTTTCCAAATACCACCACCAAAATATACTTATTTATCTCACTGTATTTTATTAATTTTTGTTTGATGGTCCTCCAGTGAGGCAGAAATGTTTTACAATACTAAAATGCATGTTATGGTTGTGGGCATCTTATGAACCCAAGTATTGAATCTTACAGCATAAAGCTGAATTGTTCAGAACATCCTTTCATTCTCCTCTAATTCATCCTACTCCATTTTTTTCCTCAAAGTCCTACAAACATATTCTTTTCAAGTACACTGAACGTTCTTTTTAAAATTATTATAATTACTTTGATCTCACTTTCAGTATTGTCTTCAATCCAATATATATCATGGAGTTTTCCAACATCTCATCTGAAATATAATGCAGCATGCTTACTATTGTACATTTTGTCTACAGTATGTTTTTGTACATTTCTTTATTAAGTACTCTCCAAGTTTCTCTTCCATGCTGTACAATTTGATGGACTTACGTCATCCTTGGATACTTTGTTTGAGTTGCCTGCCATCATTTGTGAAGAATTAGCAGGTCGGCTCAGCATTGCCTGCTATTCTTCAACATTCATATACTTTGCTCCCTTACCGCCTTCTGCATGATCTTTTCTTAATTCTGCTCATACAAAATGTTGGCCCCCACCAGTGAAGTTATTCCATGGATGAGAAGATCATAATAGGTAATAAAATAAAGTCATTCTAAGATTTAAGAAATGCAAAGATTGATCTATGCTCATTTACCTACACTGGCATAAATTCCACTGCTACCTCCATTTTCAATTTTTCAATCTACGGTCAATTCCCTCCATTTGCTGTTTAAAGTAGTCTGTTGTGAAAGTTTCTCTTCTAACCCACAACTCACAACTTGGAACAAAACTCAGAGATTTCCTTCCTAAATTTTTCTATCTCTCTTTCCTTCCTTAAGATGCTTTTTAGTCAAACTCTCACTCAATGCCTTAATGCTTCCTTCTTTGTTACCCTCATGTAACAATTGCTTGAATGTTATATTACCTTAAATGCTTAACGTGAATGAACACTGTTTGTTGTCAGCAGAAAATTGTACTAATATTCTGTAACATCATAATGTTAAGAATATATTAAGAGAAACTCAGTACTGATAGTCTTTCAGCAGTGAGTCACATGTGAAGAGAACTTGGGCCAAAGGTTGAGATACAGCACAATAAATATACCAATTCTCTAAAGCATGTTTCATTAAAACAACATTAAAAATCACATAACACCAGATTATAGTCCAACAGGTTTATTTGGAAGCACTAGCTTTCGGATCGCTGCTCCTTCATCAAGCAGTTGTGGAGTAGAAGATCATAAGACACAGAATTTATAGCAAACGTTTACAGTGTAATGTAAATTAAATTATATATTGAAAAAGACCTGGATTGTTTGTTAAGCCTCTCAGCTTTTAGAATGACCATGTTGGTTTCAGTTCTTTCATATGAAAATCCCAGAACTTTGTTAAAGTTACATTCTCAAGTGAACTTCAACAATTGGTATCATGTCGGCCCAGATAATGCATTGAAGGTGTGAGGTGCCCTGTGTGAGGCTGTCTGTGCCCCAATGTTCAGACTGATTCTAATCTAAGGAACAGATTTACAGAATCTTGCATGGATTCATGCAGTTTTTGAGCAAAATAAAATGTAATTCTGCAAGTACAAGTTCACCCTACAAACTTATATGTATGTGTGTGTATCTGGGTGTGTGTGGGGTGGAGGGGGGAGGTTATGAGTGCTTGTAAGAGAGTGTGTGTATGTGCATGAGTGTGAATGTAAAGGGTATAAATCTGTGAGAAGGTGCATACGTGCATGTGAGTGTGGGAGTGTATGTGTGAGCATATGAGAGAGGGTCTGCGTGTGTGTGCGCGTGTGTATGTAGTGCAGTGGAGTCACCTGTAGTGTGACATGAACCCAAGGTCCTGGTCATTAAAACAGTCCTGGGATCAGTGAAGATACTATGCATTAGTATGTCTATGGTGTAGAACAAGGCCATTCAGCCCATCAAGTCTGCACCATTCCTAAAAAGAACACCGCAGCCCCTTGTATTATCCCTGTAACCCTGCATTTCCCATGGCTAATCCACCTAGCCTGCATATCCCTGGACACTATAGTCAATTTTAGCATGGCCAATCCATCTAACCTACACATCTTTGGACTGTGAGAGGAAACCAGAACACCCAGAGGAAATCCACGCAGACCATGTGTTACCCAAGGCTGGAATTGAACTCTGGTCCTATGAAGCTAACCATTGAGCCACTGTGCCACCCATTTCAAGTCACTCCTGTTGTTGAGAAATTGATTTTTTATTTAAAGAACAGAGTTGTACTCCATCTCTGCTCCCCTCTCCATCCAGAACTCCCCCCATCTCTCCATCCAGATCCCCCTTTCCATCCAGATCCTCCCAGCCCACTCCCCATGCAAACATCCCCACTCCAGAGTCAGACCCCACACTATTCTCCAAGCACACCTTCCTTCTTCCCTAAAATGATGGCTGTCCTTTGCCCCAACACCTCACTCCACTCTCTATTCAGAATGTGAATGGATGATGCTGGATCCTTTCGTCAGTGGAGGAGCCAGCAAAGGCAGCTACTGCAGTGAGGTTGGCCCAGCGTGAACTCATGGCGGAAGTGAGCTGATGCTGAAGAGTGGTGACTCTGTGTTCAAGCAGCAGTGGCATGGCCAAGCGGAGTAACAGCAGTGTTGTCAGTTCAGCAGCAGGGACTCGAGGTAGCAGGGGGTGGGGGGAGGAGGATAGGGGCCTGAATCCAGGCCCATGGCTGAATCAGAGGCAGGAGCTGTCCAAAGGCCACCTGAATTTATTGAGATAAGACTATCAGATGAACTCGATTGATTTATTTCTCTGGCTTTATATTCTGCACTTTGATTTCTGTGATTAAGTTGGTGCCTGAGAGTGGCAACACTGAAAAAGCACTTTTCACCGTATTTGTAATGAATACTGGTGACAATAAATCAAAGCAAATTGATTTTCTCATCCTCCCTTTGCCTTGTTTTGGTCTGTTGGCATGGACTCACAAATTCAACTGGTCAAGCTGACAACAAGGAATATCCTCTGCCCTGACAATGGATTGGATTACAGTTCCACATCTCCCCCCACAATGTTAATAAATAAGTGATAGGTCGACACAAAGATCAAATAACATGATTCTTGGCATCAACCCTTTTACTAAAATATGCAGAAAAGTTTGAAAGCACATATTGCATGCAGTGTACACATGAGTCAAGAATGTGGTGCTGAAAAAGCACAGCATTTCGGGGAGCATCCGAGGAGCAGGAGAATTGCGTTTCGGGCATAAGCCCTTCATCAGGAAAGCATGTATACATGAGTATTGAGATGGTTTTCATGAATCATTTTTAATTTGCTAATCAAAACTGCAATTAGACACAATTGGGTTCTCATTGATATCTATGTAGCTAACATCTACAGTACTGGATAGCACAGCTCCAATAATGTACCAGCACAGATACTAGGGGCTGAATGGGCTGCTTCTGTGATGCTAAATCCTATGGTTTAACAAACATGTGCAGGTGGATGCAGCTGTGTATTTTGATTTTAATATACTGAACAGCTGAACTGCTCACATTTGCCTCTGCAGGTCAGTCATAAGGACAGGGGGAAGTGGAAAATCTTTCATCTTTCTAAAATCTTTTATATCCGCCTTTCATTCTACAGCCAAACAGCCGTTGATCTTGAGATAATCACTGACATATTGGTTCCAGAGGGGTCTTGCTTAGATCAGAAAAGTCGTTGATATTTCACTTGCATTGCAATGACTGAAATAACATGAAGGCTTACTTAGATCCCTGCTTCTGACAGGAAGTGATACAAAGGATAAAGATTTTAGAGGAAATACTACATCCTGTTGTCACATTACCACGTATCTCAGTTAAGCCAAAAGTATAAATATTCCGACTGAATATTAGAATATTAAGTCCAGACAAGTAACAATCTCTGTTTTTCAGAGAAAGGTGGGGAACACAGGTGGTCAGTGATGGCTAAGAATCTGGTAAGCCCAAGGATTCAAAGGTCCTGCCCAATGTAATATTCTGGTCTTGATCATGTTCCTAGTTCCATATCACATCCTGCAGCTGATCAAATGGACAGGTCTCCTTCTGGCCTGGAGTGACTACCAATGACAAAAGGCTGGAGCTGGGAACCCATGGATTTGGGGCAAAGAGAGGTTTCTGAAAACAATCAGCAGGGGTCCAGAAGGAGATTGGTATTGGGGACGGATTTGGTGGAGTATAGAAAAATGAGAAGTGACCTTATTGAAACATGCAATTTTCTAAGGGGTCTGAAAAGGTACATGCAGAAAGGTTGTTCTCCCTTGGGGGAAAGTCTAGCACCAGAGGACATAATCTCAGAACAGGAGATCGCACATTTAAGACAGATGAGGAGAATCCTGACTCAGTGGAATTCTTTACAGTATAGGTCTGTTGAGGGGTGGCATGGTAACTTAGTGGTTAGCACTGCTGCTTCACAGCGCCAGTGAGCGAGGTTTGATTCCAGCCCTAGGGGGGCTGTCTGTGTGGAGGTTGCACATTTTCCCCCTGTCTGCGTGTGTTTCTGCTGGGAGCTCCGGTTTCCACCCACAGTCCAAAATTGTGCAGGTGAGGTGGATTGCCCATGCTAAAGTGTCCCATTGTGTCTAGGGTGGATTAGCCATGGAAAATGTAGGTTATGGGGATTGGGTGGGTTCCTGGGTCTGGGTGGGATGTTCTTCAGAGGGTTGGTGCAGAATGGACTGAATGGCCTCTTTCTGTCCTGTCGGAGTTCAATGAGGCTGGGTCATTCAGTATATTCAAGGCTGAGACAGAGTTTTATTAGATATGAATCAAAGGTTGTAGGGAAAGGCAGGAAAGTGGAGTTGAGGATTTTTACATCAAGCATGATCTCATAGGTTGGCAGAGCTGACTCAATGGGCTAAAATGCCTATGTCTACTCCTGCCTCTTATGAAACAGGGTAAAAGAGAGGGAGGCTGGCAGTCAGGGAGGGGGACTGAGAGAGGCTGCTAGTAGGGAAGTAGAGAGAGGGCGGGCAACACAGGCAGTTTGGCAGTCAGGGAAAGGCAGAGGTTAGCTGGCAATCAGCAATTGGATAGACTGATGGGTTTCATAAGAGAGTGGAAGGAGCAATCCTTCTAAATAAAATGCTTAGAGAGTGCTCAGTCACTCCTTCATAGAGATCTAATTGTACTGTGGGTGCCTGATTCCAATATGTTAATGAAGGGTACTGCCTCCCTTCAATGAGAAACGCAGACATCTCAATATCTGCCACTGTAAAGAAAAGAACATTCAGCTGGTGGGGGTGGTATTCCTGTACTTTATTCTTTAATTACCTCTCCACCAACACATTCCCTCAGTTGATAGTCTGCCACCATCACAGAGGGAAAATAATCCAATCGATGGAGTGTTACACTTTAGGATGGGGTCTCAAACCAAGGCACTCTCTGGAGGATGTAAAGTTCCCATGGCAGAAGATTATAGGACTTTTCTGCAGCATCCCAGCTAACAATTATTCCTCAATCAGTGCAATTAAAGTATAGTTTATATTTATTATCACATCACAAACTGTGGCATCTTGCTGTACGTAAATTGACTGCCTTGTTTTCATTATTATAGCTATGTCTTTACTTTCAAAGCACTTCAAGTGTCTTGGACTGTCTAACATTCTTTCTATTAACTTAACGGTAGTGGATGTTTCATCAAATGTGGTTTTAACTTAGTAATATAATGCACACTCTCAATAGTTGCTTTATGTTTTATGCAAGACTTTTACACATAACGTTACTGAAAAGATAGATTATGAGATAGAAAAGTCACCCAATGGGAATGTAACATTACTACAACTAAAATATTTTGAACAACCAAAGCAATCCAGTTAAATGAGCTGTCCAAGTTGGAGGACAATGAATACGAATGTTCATTGTCAGGTTGAAGCTCCACCAGCACAATGGTCCTTCAGTTATTCTGCTGATTTGCAGCATATTTCATGCAAAAAAATCTTTGATCCCCTTTGGAATTACTTACTCTGAGTGAGAGGCCATATTGTTTGATAACAATAAAGGGGTTCTCACCAGAATGCTACAGGGCAAGTACCACAGAGCAACTGTGACGTTTACAGGAAGTATTTTGAGAAGCGAGACTTTTAATACCATTGTATAGAAGAGTAATTCCATTTTGTTTAATGGTGCTACTGAATAGATTAAATGGGACTGTAACTTTGATCGAGCAATGAACATGAAACTTTGAATTTGATTTGAACTGGAATGATATTGATTAGCTCAGAAATGTGCTCCAACCTGTTTGAAAATGAGAATGGTAGCACACATCCACAATAAAATCCTTCTTCTGACTTTGAGCCTTTCCAAAGTGGTTTATTGCCATTGTGCCGCTACCAAACACAAACACCTTCTCCTCCCTTTTCAACTTATGAAGGAACCATTTGGTATGCGATGCCTGGTCCTCTCTTCAATCATTCTGAAACACCTCCTCCCCTTCATATGATACTTTTCTATGCAACCTCAGGAGGTATAACACCTGCCCATTTACTTCCTCCTTTCTCACTGCTCAATATACATGGACTGCTCTGAGTTCGTAAACTATATTCGATGTTCACAATATCCTCAGCTTTATAAGTGGGAGACCAAACACGGATCAGGTGACAGCTTTGCGAAAACACCTTTATTCAGCTTGCTTGCATGGCCCTGAGTTTCAGGACACCTGTCATTTTAAATCTATTTTGCACTTACAATTAAATCTCTGCCCTTGGCCTCCTGCAGTTCCAATGAAACACTTGGGACCCTATCTTTCACCTCGGCATTTCTCAGCCTTTTGAACTCAATGCTCAGTTCAGCTCCTCCAAAACCTGTGAGAGATTGTTTTTTCATGAAGCACCCAGAGAACTCTTTGAACTGGTTCCTGTGATGGCACTCCCTCACAACCCCATAATTTAAGAACAACAGCAAGGTCCTGGAAAAGGTAGATGGATTCCTATATCTTGGGAGGCTCCTCTTGACAAAGGCAGGCATAGATGATGAAATTCAATATTCAATATAGCAGTTCAGCCTTCAGCTCACTGTAAAGGAAAGACTATTTGAGGACTCGGATCTGAAACTCGAGACTAAGATCATTAGAGGCAGGCAGCTGTGTATGTTTGGAGGCTTGGTCAATTTATGGCAAGCATCTCAAAGCACAGGACAAACACCACCAGCAGTACCTTTCCAAGATCCTCAAACTCCAGTGATAAGGATGTTGGTCCTCCAGCAGTGCCTTCCTTCGAGCCAATGTGCCCAGCATTGCATTTTATTGATTCACAATCAGTTTCGCTGGCATGTGTATTTGATAACAAGCTCTTGAAACAGTGCTCGAATCAGAGCGGAGGCATATTAGGAGACTGCCAGGAGGACAGCAGCAATAGTTGAGGAATGTCCTCAAGATATCCCTGAAAAGCACGAACATTCCTGATGACTTATCAGTGAGTATAGTTTAGGATGAAAAGTGGTAAAGGCTCATTCATGAGGGGACTAAACAGATTGAGAAATTTTGTCAAGAAAGAGCATGGGGAATGCTGGGGTGTCAGAGTGAGCACACAAACCTCAGAACAAACACATCTATCCAAACCTTCAAGCACCACTTACCCCATAAATGGCACAGTCTAGTCAAGACCATAAGACATAGGAGCAGAAATTAGGCCATTCAGCCCATTGAGTCTGCTCCACTATTCAATCATGGCTGATAGGTTCCTCAATGCTGTTCCCCTCTTTTCTCCCTGTAACCCTTGATCCCTTTTACAATCAAGAATCCATCTATCTCTGTCTTAAATATACTCAATGACCTGGCCTACACGGACTTCTGTGGGAGTGAATTCCATAGATTCACCACCCTCTGGCTGAAAATCTTTCTCCTTATCTCTGTTCAAAAAGGTCGTACCTTTACTCTAAGGCTGTGCCCTCAGGTCCTAGTCTCTTCTACCAATGGAAACATCTTCCCAACATTTACTCTGTACAGGCCAATCTGTATTCTGTAAGTTTTAATTAGATCCTCCCTCAACCTTCTAAACTCCACCGAGTATTGACCCAGAGTTGTTAAACGTTCCTCATTTGCCAAGCTGTTCATTCCTGGAACCATTCTCATGAATCTCCTCTGAACACTCTCCAGGCCAGTGTATCCTTCCTGATATATGGGGCCCAAAACTGTGCACAATACTCCAAATGTGGTCCGACCAGAGCCTTATACAGCCTCAGAAGTACATCTCTGCTTTTATATTCAAGTCTTCTCAAAATAATTGCCATCATTGCATTTGCCTTCCTAACTATTGATTGAACCTGCAAGTTTACCTTAAGAGAATCCTGGTCTGCACTTCAAACTTCTGAATTTTCTCCCCATTTAGACAATAGTCCATACCTCTATTCTTCCTACCAAGGTGCATGACCTCACACTTTCCTACATTGTAGTCCATCTGCAACTACTTTGCCCACTCTCCTGACCTGTCCAAATCCTTCTGCAACCTCCCTGCCTCCTCAATGCTACCTGTCCCTCTACCTATCTTTGTGTCATTTGCAAACATAGTCAGAATACCCTCAGTTCCTTCATATAGATCATTAATGTATCAAGTGAAAAGTTGTGCTCCCAACACTGAGTCTTGCAGAACACCACTAGTCACTGGCTGCCATCCTGAGAAGGGCTCTTCTATCCCCACTCTCTGCTTTTTGCCAGATAACCAAGCTTCTCTCCATGTTAGCACCTTGCCTCTGACACCATGGGCCCTTATCTTACTCAGTAGCCTCCTGTGTGGCACCTTGTCAAAGGCCTTCTTGAAGTTCAGGTAGATATCATCCATTGGCTCTCCTTGGTCTAACCTCCTTGTTACTTTCTCAAAGAATTCTAGCAGATATATCAGACATGACCTCCCCTTGATGAAACCATGCTGACTCTGCCCTATTTTACCATGCACATCCAAGTATTCAGAAATCTCATCCTTCACAATGGTTTCCAGGATCTTACCCACGACTGAAGTTAGACTAATGAGAGTGTAACTTTCCATCTTCCGCCTTCGTCTCTTTTTAAACTGGATGTCATGTTAGCGATTTTCCAGTCCTTTAGGGCTCTCACTAATTCTAGTGATTCCTGAAAGATCACTACTTACGCCTTCACTATCTCTTCAGCTATCTCCCTTAGAATCCTGGGGTGTAGTCCATCTGGTCCAGGTGATTTATCCACCTTCAGGCCATTCAGTTATTCTAGCAACTCCTCCTCGGTGATTGCCACCATACTCAACTCTGCCTCCTCATTCTTTTGAATTTTTGGGATATTACTTGTGTCTTCCAATGTGAAGGCTGATGCGAAGTAATTATTCAGTTCCTCAGCCATTTCTTTGTTCCCCACTCCTATCTCTCCTGAGTCACTTTCCAGTCGCCCAATGTCCAATTTTGCCTTTCTTTTGCCCTTTATATACCTAAAGAAACTCTTACAGTCTTCCTTTATATTATTGATTAACTTACCCTCATACTTAATCTTCTCCCTCCTTATTTCTTTTTTTGTTGCTCCTTGTTGGTCTTTGTAACCTTCCAATCCTCTGGTTTCCCACTGTTCTTCGTTACTTTACATGTTTTCTCTTTTGCCTTTATGCTATCCCTGACTTCCCTAGTCAGTTATGGTTGCCTTATCCTCCCTGTACCATGATTCTTTTTCCTTAGGATGAATCTCTGCTTTGTCTCCCAAATTACTCCCAGAAGCCCTGCCATGGCTGTTCCACTGTCTTTCCTGCTCGGCTCCTCTCCCAGTCAATTCTACCTAGCTGCTCCCTCAAGCTCATGTAGTTGCCTTTATTCAGCTGTAATGAATATCTTCTCTCCCTCAAATTGCAAAGTAAATTCGATCATGTTATTATCTGCCTCATTGTGATGGCCACCATGTTATACTTGCCAAGTTTGATCTGCGCCACAAGCTCATTTACCATATTCCTTCTACTGCATGCATTCAGATATAACTCCCTCAGTCCTGTATTAACCAATCACACATTAGACTAAATGTGTCTTCTCATTCTTATCAGTCATCAAATCAGAGTGGAGGCAAGTCATCTCAATCCCAGGGGATTGCCTAACAGAGGGCATTTTAAACACAGAGGCACCTTGATTATCCGAAGGACACGGGCGGGGAGTATTTCATTTGGTTAATCGAATTCTGGATAATTGAATGCCGAATAACATAGTTTAGCCAAGCCTGGGACCTTGCGATCTTGCCAGATAATCCGATATTCAGATAATTGAGGTTCCTCTGTGTACTTCATTGGTGGTAACATGCTTGAAACGTCCAGGAGTCATGAATTCTATACTGTGGGTACTCTGCCCTCAGGCAAGTCTTTGGCTCATTGTCAGAAATCACTTTCCTGAACAGCAGTGGTCTTCCTTTGCATTCCCCTCTCAGGAGCAGGGCAAGGTCCAGGTTACTTCACCAGCAATTGAACCTGTACTGTTAATGTCAATTAGAACGAAATGCTAGCCACCTAGCCAACTGAGCCAACCAGCCCTATCTGTTCCAAACAGATCTTTAGCACTTTGCCCAATTTCAAAGTGTAAGTCTGACCTAGATGTGACAGTGCTTATTGTCATTTCACCTTCCATCACTAGGAACCAGTCAAAACTAACGGGTCACTGTTTTCTTACATGAGAGCCCGTGCTAACATTTTGGGAAAATTACCTTAACTAAAACTTAAATCAGTAGAAAGCTTAATGGCAAACCCAAATAAACAATGATAACCCTTTGGGAATTACAGAACTATCTGAGTAGTTTCTATTTAGAGTGATGATTTGCACTCTGACAAAGTTGGCAGCAAATTTTGGGCTCGGCGGGTGTAGTGACCAGACCAGAATAAGATATTAGGCTATTTGCACTCTGTGGTGTTGATCACAAACAGGCGAGGAAGCGAGAGACAGAGAAAAACACAATAAACAAATGAGTACAAACTATTGCTGTGGTAGGAGTTGGTTGAAAGCACTAGTGCTCAGTCCATGCAATGTTGTATTTATTATCTACAAATGGGATTTACAATTGCTGATGCATACGAACTGTGGAGAAATCAATGAAATCTGTCAGGCACTCCATCTGTTAGAAAAAGTAGATCTCACTTTACTAAGAGATAGATAACTCTGGCATTTTAAATCTTTGGCAAGCCTTGGACCAATTTCACTGCAACTGAAGCAACAGCCTAAAAATTGACTCATGTCACTAATTAAACTATTATTTGTTTGTTTTTGTTGTCTATCAATAAAATAGTCTTTAATCAATGTAACATTTCCAATTTTTTTTTTGAAGCTTGATTTGTGATGTCTTCAACTGTGATTCATTGGTTCTGCTTTTTTCTTGGGTACATTTTAATCATTGTTTTTTCCTCTGAGTATCATGCACTGTTGACAGCAGATGCATTTGCATGAAAACAATCTGCTCAATATTGTGTTTAATGATAACTGATCAGTATTTGATTGTACCAGTCTGTTCACTGATCTGTATAATTGTGCTTGATTACTTAAGCCTGTGGATAGAGTTACCAAGTCAAATGACTGACTCACATAGAGAAGATTCTAGAAGGACTTGAGAGACTCCAAAAGTATCACATGTATATTGTGACTTCTGTCAGTTCTAGTTTAAAATTCTGTGGGTAAACTTTGGATGCCAAACAAGAGTTATCTTTGCAATGTCATGCGTTAAATCCGATAAATGCAATATGTAACAACCAATAAAAACAGGTGGCTCAGTGGTTAGCACTGCTGCCTCACAGCACCAGGGTCCCAAGTGACTGTCTGTGTGGAGTTTGCACATTTTCCCCACATCTGCGTGGGGTTTCCTCCCACAATCCAAAGATGTGCAAGTCAGGTGAATTGGCCATGCTAAATTGTCCCATATATTAGGTCAATTAGTCAGAGGGAAATGGGAGTGGGTGGGTTACTCTTCGGAGGGTCGGTGTGAAGGGCCTGTTTCCATGCTGTAGGGAATCTAATATAAAAACATAATGCTGGTATCAAGAACACCCAGTCATGCATCTTGACAGATACCCTTAATATTTGATAACTATTATAGAATTTTACTGTCACATGCTAAACATTTGTAAAATTTATACATGGCATATTTTGAATGAAACATGTAAACACAAAACAATATGAACCATTCAATTAGAGTAGCTTTTGCACAAAGCTGAGGGAAACATCAACTAGTAAAGAATAATTTGAGCTGCATTTTCATTTTCCATTATGGAGGTGAGATTAACCATTTGCTGGAGGATGGGAAGCAGCAAGCCCTGAAATGTGTCTGCAACTCTGAAGGAAAAAAGTGAAAGCATTCAAAACCTGACATGGATAAGTATTTTTGTAAATTCTTTAGCGCTTTGCCCAATTTCAAAGATTATGCCTGATCTAGTTGTGACAGTGCTTATTCTCATTTCGCCTTCCATCACTAGGTACCAGTCAAAACTAACGAGTCACTGTTTTTCTGACATGAGAGCCTGTTGTTAACATTTTGGGAAAATTACCTTAGCTTAAACTTAGATCAGTAGAAAGCTTAATGGCAAAACTAAATAAACAATGATAACCCTTTGAGAAATGCAGAACTATCTGAGTATTTTCTACTTATAGTAATGACTTTCACTCTTACAAAGTTGGCAGTAAATTTTGGGCTTGCTGGGTGTAGTTACCAGACTAGAAAAAGATGTTAGGCTGTTTGCACTCTGTAGCATAGATCACAAACAGTGAGGAAGTGAGAGAGAGAGAAAAATGCAATAAATAAATGAGTACAAACTATTGCTGTGGTAGGACTTGCTTAAAAGTGCTAGTGTTCAGTCCATGCAATGTTGCATTTATTATCCACAAATGGAAGCTCTTAAGTTTTACACCAGCTGCAAAGCTGTGTAAACTATTGATTGGAAGGGGGAAGGGTTAAAATGATAAGTCAAATAGTCTTGCCTCATTTGCAGTTCATTATTAAGTGCTATAGCATGATTTATGTTTGTTTTCAGTAAGATGATTAATGAAAGTGTTGCGATTGGAAGATGCAATTATTCCTTAAACAGTGTGTTTATCAAATTGTTCTTTTTGCCAACTATCAAAACTGGAGTAAAACATTAACATCGTAAATGTGGAAAAGTCTTCAGCTGAGTTAAAATGTTCTTCTAATGGATGAAAAAGGTCGATTAGATTTCACATTATTGAAAGGGTAGTCTAGTATGATAATCATGTGTATATATTTAATATTTCCCTGTTGTTTTTATATACTTAGTCATTCTGAAGTCTGCTTGTTAATTCAGAGTGTTTTATGGACTCTGAATTGTCATTTAAATGTGCAATCCTTTTGTAAGTGTTTCACATGTTTGTACAGCAGTTTTGAAAACTTTGTTTACTTTAAGTATTAACAAATATTATACTAGGGTTTGTTAGTCCTGTTCATTAAATGGATTATAGTGAGGGGAAGGGAGTGAGAGAGGTAAGATAGTGGGGTGAAGAGGTTTCATTGTGGTCAGAAATTTCAACAATGCCCAGAGGTTTTGATGATTGCATCAATGGCATTGGGCAGAGACTTTTTACAGGAATGGAGTCAGGTTGTTTAATCTATCCATCATGGACACTGCATGTCCCCAATCTCACCCGACAGCTGACCCATCTGCAGGAGATATAGAGGCTGGATTCCTCTACGATCATACCTTCTGGCTTTCTCAACCAGAAAGCAGAATCATGATGGTGGGTTTAGTCCTGCCTCCTGTTTCCTGCCTCTGACATAAAGTGTAGCTCATTTACATAATTGGTACATATGGTTGCTTATTGCTGCTCTTATTCTCTCCACTACTTTAATATAAATATTTTATTGCCTCCTTTAATTACTGAGCCACCAACATTCCTGTTCTAATTTGGATTAATGTGGTAAGGGCCTGATTATTGCTTGGTTAAGTTAGGCCAGAACTTTATTAACCTCAGGACATCACAGGGCCGGTTACTACACTATTGTAGGAAATGCAGCAGAAATAGTGCAAAGAAGGCTTCCACAAACAGCAATCTGATAATAACCAGACATTTTATTGATTGGTATTGATGCATCTCTTTAGTTGGGTGTCCTGCACTCATTGGGAGCTCCCCCATCGAGACACCACCATCTCACATGTCCTTGTGCATCACTTGCTATACCCTACACCTCCATCCCTCAGCTCTAGAATTCTCCTCTCTCTGGAAAAGCCCTAGAACTTGCCTTTCTGAGATAGCAGAGGAGTATTTCCTTCCGCAAACTGTTACTCATCCCCCTCCCCTCCAATTACATATACAGGAAAATGAGAGCTGATGCTAAAAATGAAAGGGACCAAGTATGCTCCCTGGTCTTCCAGACCCTCACTCTAGCACTGCCTCCTTATGCCCCCTCACTGCTGGCAAATTAATGGCCAGTTCACATTATTAGTTTGTAATAAGTCCAGCAAATCATCATAAAGAAGAGGTGAGGCAAGTTGTCTTTTCCACTGCTGGCTGTAAAATGTACTATTCTAGCAATTCTGGAGCCATTATATCTTAAGCCTTTAAGCTTATCTAGTTCCATAGGTTACAGGTTACTTATTTGAGTACCTAAGCCAGTGAGTGATGAGTTGTAAATCATACCTGTACATGGCCTGGCATCACTTAATAGACACAACCAAGTCAAAATGTAATAGTTCCCAAATATTGCTTTCGAAAACATTTGTGCATCACTGAGTCCTACTTTCATTCATTGGTGTTCAGGTTGAATAGAAATGAAGGGTTTAGATTAGAGTGGTGCTGGAAAAGCACAGCAGTTCAGGCAGCATCCGAGGAGCAGTAAAATCGACGTTTCAGGCAGAAGCCCTTCAGGAATACAGCCTGAATTTACCCTGAATAGAAATGAAAGATAGAGTAGCATGTAGAAGAAGGTGAATCAGAAATCATGCTTCCCAAACTCTATCTATAAACTACTTGAAATTAAAACTAATCAATCATGATTCAAAGTATCTCCCTCACCTCTGAATTAGCAGGTTGTGGATTCAAGTTGTATGACAGGAATGTAAGCACAAGGTCTGAGTTGACGTATCAGTGCAGTTCTGAGCGAGTGCTGCAACCATTGGAAGTGCAGTCTTTTGACTGAGATGTGAAACCCAGATCCTATCTGCTTTCTCTGGTATATAATCCCATGAAACTATTTTGAAAAAGAACATGGTTTCCATAGTTTCTTGGCCACTATGTACTTCATGACTAGCATCACTAAGCAGATTATATTCTCAGGCTCATATTGCTGTTTGCTATGAACAAGTTGGCTGTTGTATTTCCTAACATGACTGCACTTCTAGACTACTTTATTGCTTTTTATTGCCTGTAAATGGTTTTGGAATGTTCTGAGGTCATGAAAGGTGTGATATAAATACAAGTCTTGTTTTTGTTCATCACTTACAATGCAACTATAGTTGTAAAAATACTTTTGACAATTACTCTCAACATGAGGGATATTTCAGCATTGTCTAATATCATGATATCAGTTTTTATTAAAATGAGCAACTCAGTGCACAGAATTACCTACAGTTGCTAATCCTTGAAGGGTTAATCGGAAACATCTTTCACGAGCTCAGGGTATTCGGAGAACTGCATAGACAATAAATTACTCTTTTCCTTTAAAGCACAATCAATGCTGTTTTCTATATAAACATAATAGCAAGGTTCCACAAAAAGCAAATGAGATAAATGACCAATTAATCATTTTTTTTTGTGATCAATAAAGTTCACTTTAATAGAAAGTATAGACAAGTTCTAAGTTTAACCCGCTATCTGTAGGATAACACCTCAAATGGTACAGCTGTCCCTCAATATGCACTGAAGTGCTGACCTAGCTTATATGCTCATGCGTCTGGAGAGTGGTATGAGTCCATCTCTTTCTGACTCAGAGGAGAGAATATTATCAATAGGTCCTGTTCCGAGAATTAACCTGAATTTAAAATGGAAGGGAGCTTGGCAGATCAGTTTGCTTTGCGCATTGTGCACAAGGAATTGGAGAAGCTTAAATAGAATGCCTGGCCTCTCATTTATGTATGATTCCTTCAATAATTATTGGCAGGAACATGTGCATAACCAGGGCAAGTTAAGCCTTCTACATCTCACCTAATCCAAGACAGCCTGTCATTCAGCATGTAATAACAATCTTGGCAAAGGCATTGCTAAACATTCTAGTCCTGTATTTAAATCAGTTCATATTAAAGGGGTTAGCTTAGGACTTGCTAAAGGCATAGTTATTAACCTAGCAATTCTGCTGCAAATTAAACTTATCTCCATCAGAAAATTCATAAAAATAAAGGAGTGCTCAGAGTATTGATGTATTGGCGTTATGCCAAATCCAAGCAATTTTCTGTTGACTTACAACCCAGTGCAGCCTCTGCAGGAACCTGTGATAAATGGACTGATGGAGTAAACTTCCTAACACATCTGTCACTCTGCTCAACTCCTGATGAATATGGAGTCTGACCAAAGACATGAATAAATGGTGGGCTTTGAGAAAATCATATTTACAAGAGAGACTAAAGGAAAGGTTATGTGATATTGCATATTCTTGCAAAAACAAATTTCGTGATGACTTAGTGGGTAATGTGCCACATGTGATGTTGGACCATATTAAACCCTCCAGGTTCCAGTTTAAGCCAGTCCATCTCAGCTAACTCAGCCAGGGAATGTCAGTTGACATTCTACACCCAAGATAGGAAATAGGAGAATTGAATTCACTTTCCCGCAGTTATAATTCCTGTGCAGGAATTTGGGTGGGTGTGTGAATGTGTAGGTGTCACTTGTAGTAGTCATAGAGATGTACAGCACAGAAACAGACCCTTCGGTCCAACTTGTCCATGCTGACCAGCTATCCCAACCCAATAGACTTATTCAAGAAGAAAAGCTTTACAAGGCTGTTGCCAGGGTTGGAGAGTTTAAGCAATAGGAAGAGGATGAACAGGCTGGGGTTATTTACTCTGGAGCATTGGAAGCTGAAGGGTGTCCTTAAAGAGGTTTTTAAATTCATGAAGGGCATGAACCTGCCAGCACCTGGCCCATATCTCTCCAAACCCTTCCTATTCATATGCCCATCCAGATGTCTTTTAAATGTTGCAATTGTATTAACCTTCACCACTTCCTCTGGCAGCTCACTCCATACACGTACCACCCTCTGCATGAAAAAGTTGCCCCTTAGGTCTCTTTTATATCTTTCCCCTCTCACTGTAACCCTATGCCCTCTAGTTCCGGACTCCCCCACCCCAGGGAAAAGACTTTGTCTATTTATCCTATCTATGCCCTTCATGATTTTATAAACCCCTCAGCCTCTGATGCTCCAGGGAAAACAGCCCTAGCCTATTCAACCTCTCCCAATAGCTCAAATCCTCCAACCCTGGCAACATCTCTATAAAACCCTTTCAAGATTCACAATATCTTTCCAGTCCTGCCAATCCTGTGCTGGTTACCTGTGTCCCCTGTGCTGAGGTATATGTAAGTGTATTCCCTGTGGGCAGAGAAAGGACGGATTTGGCATTATTCTGATAACACAGCATCAAACCGGCTGATATGATCCAAAATTTGAGCAATGACTGATCGGGCAGAGTCTGCCTGGCTTCCTCAAGGAAAAGAGAACAAGCATGAAGCTGTCAGAGGAGCCCTGGAAAATAACAATTTAAAGAGCCATATGCCTCAATGCAAGTAAGATCAATTTCTGGAATGTTTGTTTACTATTATCAAGTGTCTGAAAGAATGCTGCAGTCTTCTGGAGATGCTGTTAAATTCCTGCATTTGCCAGACTGTGGTGTCACATCCTAGCAAGGAGGGTGAAGGAGTCAGTGACCAGTCCACATGTGGATGAGGTAAGCAGCCCACTGGAGCAGAGCCTCTGTGCCTGCAGCACAATCGGGAGATTGAGCAGAGACTGCAGAGAAAGAAACTCTGTGTGATGCCTCCTGCCAAAGGCATCAGCGATGCTTGGTTGTAGTAGGAGACTGCTTTGGGTATGAAGGTAATAGCATATAATTCACCAAGCAACTCAGTCTGTATTTCCGTTTAGTCCTGTGCTCTGTGCTGTCCCACTGAGATCCCCATCACAGCCTTCTACAGTAGTTATAGAGTTATACAGCATAGAAGAAGGCCTTTCAGCCCACCCTGTCTATGCCAACCAACAAACCACAAACTACACTAATCCCTTTGACCCACACTTGTTCTAAGCCTACTATGCCCTGGCATTTTAAATGCTCATCCAGATACTACTAAAAGGTTACAGGAGTACCTGCCTCCGCAACTCTCTTAAGGTAGTATATTCCATATTTCTACCATCCTCGCCATAAAAAAAAACTGATCTCTTCTAAAGTGCCTATTCCTCACCTTAAGCTTGTGCCCTGTTGTCTTAGACATGCCTGCCATGGGAAAAGATTCTCCTGTCTATCCCCCCCCCCATAATATTTATTCCTCAGTAGAAGTCCACCCTCAGCCTCCTTTGCTCCAAGATAAACAAACCCAACCTATCCAGTTTCTCCTCATAACTGACACTTCCATCCCAAGCAACAAACTGCTGAATCTCCTCGAGTATAATCACATCCTTTTGACAGGATTGCGCACAATATTCCATCTGTGGCCCAACTAATGTTTTTTAATGTTGTAACAAGGCATCCTTGCTCCTACATTCTATGCCCCAGTTAATGAAGGCAAGCATTCTGTATGCTGCCTTCACCACCCTCTCTACCTGTACTGCCACCTTCAAGAATCTATGGTCTTGTAGACCAAGGTCCCTTTATTCCTTAGTACTCCATAATGATCCACCATTCCTTGTCTACTTCCTTTCCTTTTTAGACATCCCAAAGTGCATTACCTCACATTTATTGGTATTAAACTTCATCTGCCATTGCTCTGCCCAATTTACCAGTTGATCAATATCAGATTGTAGCCTGAGACCATCCTTCTCAGAACGAACAACATTACCAATCTTTGTGTCATCTGCAAACTTCCTAATTATACCATCCACATTCACATCCAAGTACGTAACAAACCGCAAGAGTTCCAGCACCTATCCCTGTTGTATATCGCTGGTCACAGGATTCCAATTACAAAACCAACCCTCCACCATCACTCTTTGTCTCCTGTCTGTAAGCCAATTTTGGATCCAGTTTGCCGACTTGCCTTGCATCCCATGGGCTCTTACCTTTTTGAAAAGCCTTCCATATGGGACCTTGTCAAAGGCCTTACTGAAGTCTGTGTAAACCCTATTAACTGTACTATCCTCATCAGTATATTTAGACAGCTTCTCAAAAACTCAAATCAAATTAGTCATGCTGCCTATCTTTGGACAATCCTTTCCACGTCTGGATTAATCCCATTCTTCGGAATTGTTTTCCAATAATTTCCCTACCACTGATGTTCAATTAATTGGCCTGTAATTACATGGCCTACCCCAGATGCCCTTCTTGAAAAAAGGAACAACATTATTTATCCCCCAGGCATTTTGCACTTCACCTGTGGCCAGCAAAGTATTAAATATTTCTGCCAGGACCCCAGCAATCTCCTCCCCCACCTCCATAGCAGTGTGTGATGCATCTCTTCAGGCCCTGGGGATTTATGCACCTTTATGCCCACCGAAACATCTTATACCTCTTCCTTTATTAACCTTAACATTATCTAGACCCACACCTTTCCCTCTGAAATCCCCGGCGACGATATTTTTCACCTCTCTGATTACAAATGAGAAATATTGATTAAAGACCTCACCCACATCCACTGGCTCCATGCAAAGGTTGCCCCTTTGGTCTCTAATACACTGTACTCTTTCCCTGGTAATCCTCTTAATCTTAATATATTTTTAAAATGCTTTGGGTTTTCCTTAATCCAATCTGCCAAAGTCTACTATTTTGTAGTCCCTCTTTTTTCTCCTAATTTTCTTTTTAAGCACCTTTAACTCTGTCTACACTTTTGAAGAGACTCTGTACCTAGCATATGTTTCCTTCTTTTTCTTTACTAAACGCTCGCTACGCCTTGACATCAGGGGTTCTCTGGACTTATGTCCCTGCTCCTCACTCTCTGGCAGAATGCACTGCTCTTTTATGCCTTTTCTGTTCCACCATTCTCAGTGCCACCACCTTCTCTCTGATACCTCACACTCAATCTCCACTGTTGTACCCACATCCCACCAAGGCTCATGCTCTATTGCTCACACTGTTGCCTGAAACATCTTTCCTCACACACTGTTACCCACACCAATGCCCAAAACCACCATCCCTGCATGCCCTTTGTGGTGCCTACTCACTCGCTAAGATCACATCCCACCTACACCAAAGTTAACAATTGTGCCATTCACTTTTGTCTCCCTGAGTAACTGCTCCTATCTCATTCCAGGAGGAAAGCAGCTCCCAGTGGGACAGAAAGGAGCAGGACAGATGATTGGCTTCTCCTCCCTAATGTAGAGGGCATCCTGACTCTGATTGTCCCATGTGGCACTGTGTTCAAGCCCCTGGAGCAGTGTTGGAGGCTGTCCTTGGCTTACTGTGCTTGGGATCGAGCGTGTGGTGCTGGAAAAGCACAGCAGGTCAGGCAGCGTCCGAGGAGCAGGAGATTTGATGTTTCAGGCAAAAGCCCTTCATCCAGAATGAGTCTTGTGAGCTAAATGGGAGTGTGTTGGAGCTGAGGGGAAGGTAGCTGAGAGTGAGAAAGGTAGATAAGGTGGGCGTGAAGGTGATAGGTCAGAGGGGAGGTGGTGCAGATAGGTGGAAAAGAAGATGGACAGGTAGGACAGATCAGGAGGGTGGTGTCGAGTTGGGAGGTTGGATCTGGGATAAGGTGGGGAAATGAGGAAACTGGTGAAATTGACATTGATCCCGTGTGGTTGGAGGGTCCCATGGCAGAAGATGAGGCGTTCTTCCTCCAGGCGTCAGGTGGTTAAGGTTTGGTGATGGAGGAGGCTCAGGACTTGCATGTCCTTGGCAAAGTGGAAGGGGGCATTGAAGTGTTCGGCCATGGGGCGGTGGGGTTGGTTCATGCGGGTGTCGTAGGGATCTTCTCTGAAGTGTTTTGCACTGTGCTTGGACCCCCTGCCCGAGGTCAATCCCTGTTGAATTTACTCACATTGGCTGACAACCTGGACATGCTTCTTGGTTTTGTGTCTGCATTAAATTGCACAGCAATATACAATATTGTTAGCCTGTTATCTCTGGCTGAGGGGCAAGGTATAAAAAGGCAATACAAGGCAGTGATGCTGTGAGCATCCAGCTAAACTCAAATGAGTGAGATTTAAGAGAACAAGCAAAGAGCCCAGAGATGCAGTGTGGTCCCATACATAAGCTGGGTGTGTGGTCCAGAGCACCCAGTGAATGTGCTGCAACATTACAATGAGAGTTGCTATTGCACCCTGAGATGCATCGTAGAAGTAGACAACTATCCTGTCAGTGGGTTGGAAATGTGCCTTGAGGGTTCTTCCAGGCTGGCACTGATCAGAGGTCAATGTCTGTGGACACAGGGTATATGCGCCTGGTACCCATGGAGTATGTCCTGAGATACCTGGTCCATGTGTTCAACATGGAGATCCTTTGGAGCAAGTGGCCAGCTGAAATCAAAAATAAAAACAGAAATTGCTGGAGAAACTCAGCAGGTCTGGTGGCATCTGTGGAGAGAAAGCAGAGTTAACATTTTGGGTCCACTGATCCTTCTTCAGAATTGAGCTGAAATAACCAGGTACCCACTCTGACTTCCATGTTAAGAATCCAGGGTGTCGAGTTTGAATGCGGCGAATGGTAGGATTGGAAACTGTGTATTATTGGGTTAAGATGTGTTGTTAATAAGGTCGTTAACAGGCAATAATAAACCATAAAAAGCAACACATTGATGCCTGGTGAGAATCTCGCCTGGATGCCAAAACTTTATTTAAAAGATGCAGCGAGTTGTTCCTGAGATTGGCCTCGCTGGACCTCTCGCGTGATTCTGCCACATTTCTTGCCATGGCCCGTGTCATTTGTGACTCTATTGATGTGTGTGGCCCGATGGGAATTTCCTAAAAATCAACTGAAACCATACAAATACTTGGCAAAGATTTGCATGGGAACTCTTGGCAAAATTTTCCATTTGGAAGCCTTTAAGCTCTGCAGTGTGAAGTCTTTGAAGACCTGGACTTTTACTTTTTAAACTGAAGTGAATCATTTGGTTGTGTCAGTGCCTGAGCATATCGGGAATAAAATCTGAAGTGACCCTTTAATTTTAACCTAATCTTTCAAGCAAAAGCATTAAAGGCTGTGACAAAGTATTGGAATATTGATTGTCATGCCCAGTTCAACAGATGAATAGCCTAAATTTCTCTAAATTTCTAAAAACTCTGCTTAATGTTTAATTTGCATAATTGGTGGCTATATCCCAGGGCTCCCCAACCACGTTAAATTGTAAATTAAACTAATTGTGTTTGTGAACAATATTGTTACGTTGGAAAAAACATGAATCATTTTTACTGAAGCTATCTGCTATTAAAGCACAAGAAAAGTGAACATTGTGCAATTTTGTTTTTCCAGCTCTTTACTGTAATAAATATTGCCCAGTCACGAACATCAAGTAACCTCAAAAAACCCTTGTTAAACCCTGTGAGTCTATGCCAAATTACATAAGTTAGTCAAATGCAAGGCTGAGTATGAGAACTGCCACTCATCTGTTTTGTGTTGGTAAAATTTCCTGTGTATAGGAACGGAAGTGTTCTGAATGTTTCCAGATAGATGCAGCCAATATTTTCAACATAATGTTGCTCTTATTAGGACAGAATGGAAAACTGTCGGTTACACTGTCCAACCTTCCTTACTATTACTTTCAATAGGATTGGTAGTAGTTTTCAAACTGTGAAGAAGAAAATTGTTAAATCATCCATAATAGCTTCTCTCTGTCTTTCTCTTCTTCTCCTTTTGTGCTTAATAACAATTTACTTTCTTATCTGTTTTGTCAGCTAGCAGGACTATGCCATCTTCCCTAACTGGTCAGTTTTTGTCAGTGGGCACAGTAAGAGCCAGTAGGTGTAAACACATAGAATCATAGAGATGT
Source organism: Chiloscyllium plagiosum (assembly GCF_037043375.1). Classification (NCBI taxonomy): domain Eukaryota; kingdom Metazoa; phylum Chordata; class Chondrichthyes; order Orectolobiformes; family Hemiscylliidae; genus Chiloscyllium; species Chiloscyllium plagiosum. The sequence continues at coordinate 37,099,850 of NW_028270172.1, read as the reverse complement.
ACAGCATGGAAACAGATCCTTCGGTCCAACCCGTCCATGCCAACCAGATATCCCAACCCAATCTAGTCCCACCTGCCAGCACCCGGCCCATATCCCTCCAAACCCTTCCTATTCATATACCCATCCAAATGCCTCTTAAATGTTGCAATTGTATCAGCCTCCACCACTTCCTCTGGCAGCTCATTCCATACATGTACCACCCTCTGCGTGAAAAAGTTGCCCCTTCGGTCCCTTTTATATCTTTCCCCTCTCACCCATACCTATGCCCTCTAGTTCTCGACTCCCTGATCCCAGGGAAAAGACTTTGTCTATTTATCCTATCCATGCCCCTCATCCATTTGTAGCTGCATTCTGTCTCTGGGTTCTGCAACTGGCATAGGGCTCCAATTGATACAGCAAAGCAGTCTTACACATGGTTCGGCACAGCAGCCTAGTCAATAATTTATAGGGTACCCGACAAAGCATCAGGCAGATCTCAAGAGGCAAGAGGCGATGACATCCAGATCAACGTGTGTAGCCGTGCTGCATCTCCGAGGGTCTGTGCATGACAATTGGCGTGCCAACCCTATTCCAGCTCTAACCTTTGGTTTTGGAAGTCTCTGCCGCTCATTGGTTAGCACTGCTGCCTCACAGCGCCTGAGACCCTGGTTCAGTTCCCGCCTCAGGCGACTGACTGTGTGGAGTTTGCACGTTCTCCCCGTGTCTGTGTGGGTTTCCTCCGGGTGCTCCGGTTTCCTCCCACAGTCCAAAGATGTGCATTTTCAGGTGAATTGGCCATGCTAAATTGCCCATAGTGTTAGGTAAGGGGTAAATGGAGGGGTTGCGCTTCGGCGGGTCGGTGTGAGCTTGTTGGGCCGAAGGGCCTGTTTCCACACTGTAATGTAATGTAATCTAATCTAATCATTGAGTTTTGTTGAGGTGAATGCAGGGAAACAAAAAACAAAATTAGAGGGAACGTAGGACAAGATTTATTTTGTTGGGGCATTGCACTGCCAGAATCACTCTGACCTTTTACTTTAAGCAATGTCCAGTTTTCCTCCCTTTAACTAACCTCTTTGAGCTTTGAGTCATCTACCCTAGCATCTCATTTGTGGTTCAAAGTCAAATTTTGTCTGTTCATGCCTCTGTGCAATGCCTTGGTTTATTTTACTGTATTAAAGATGCCAAATCAGTGCATGTCATTGCAATTCTTCTGACTCAAAGCTGAGAGTGCTAGCAATGTATCACAGCACACTCCAATTTAATCTGATTTCATCAGAGGCTACCAAAGACAAGAGCCTATAATTATACAGAGAGAAAGCAGCCTCTGTGGCTTTTTCACTATAAATAAGTAGGTTGGGTGTAATTCGACCAAGTTTTTCAAGATTATAAAGTGCTATAATACAGGACAAGGCAATTAATTATTTCTCTGGGCAATCAAATAATACTAAGAGGACAGCAATTTAAAGTAACTCTTGAAAAAGGGGGCAGTTGAAAAAATTCTCTCAACAGTAGATAATTAAAATGTGGAATTTCCTGCTATAATTACTGCTGATGGAGAAACCATAATTTGTTTGACAAGCAAATCAGATAGTTGGTTGTAAAAGACAACTATTAAAGTTTATGTGGAGCAAGGCAGAGCATTAAATTAGTTTGGTGGTTCCTGTGGACAAAAGACTGGCAGATATGATGGACAGAAAGGCCTGTCTCTGTATTGCAGTATTCTTTAGTTCATAAGACTACTGGCTGCATTGCAAATGCAGTGCAAACATATTTTTATATCCTTAAAGTTACGTGCACAAGGAGCTCAGTCAATGCTGCCTAAACTGATTTTACACACTACCGTGGAACAATAAATCTGAAATGGATTTACATCCACTTTGCAGAGTGAGAGAGTGACAAAATCTATTGATCTGCTAGTTCTCCACACATTTAAGGTTCAGAAAATGTATTTCCTTTCCATTCATTCATTTGCTCCATGGTACCTGGGGGGGGGGGGGGGGGGGGGGGAAGGCAAGCACTAGCTTTATAATTGACAATAAATTGTACAGACCAGTCGTGATTGCATTGAATACCGGAACAGACTCAGGGAGCTGAATGGCCTACTCCTCTCTCTAGATACCTGTATAATAAGTACTCACTTACGTTGCTTGCTGAAAAATATTATGTCAAGACAGTTCATGGATTTGTCAACTTAAAATATTTGAACTCTTGGTCGGTAACTTGTATGAAAAATTGATGATGATGTTCAGTGATACACTCAGGATGCATCAGTGCAGCTTCAGATTTAATCCCTGAGTGAAGTCACAAAAAGATTGAAGTTTCTCTGATGGACCCGGAAGTGAGCTGATGAATTATGGGTCATCTTTCACCAGTCAAGAATTCAACTGAAACTTTGTTGGCACACAGAGAACTTTGAATTAGAAACAAGGTGTCGGTACTGGAGTAGGATCAGAAACCAGATTTAAAATACAATTGGAATAAATGAGCCTTAAAGTGTTATGGAGTTACTTTTAATGAATGACCAGTAAAAGAAAGGCCCACCATCCAGGCCTCAAATTGTACAGTAGCATTAATTTAAATGAGATATGAGAGTAGATTTTTGCATATAATCAAGTACACTACAGAAGGTCATTAGTACGCTGCTACGTTGTCAAATAAAATAAACCCTCACATTTATGTAGCGTCTGCAGCATTCTAATGCACTGTACTGAAGTGTAAATAGATAACCACATGTGGAAATGGTAGGACAGTTTGGTCCCTGATGTTAAGACATAGCTTAAAGTTGGAGAGAAAGGTTAGATAGGGAATTCCTGATCTTTGAGACCAGGCAGCTAAATGCCTTGAAGGCCAATGGTGCACAAGAGGCCAATCTCACAGGTCAGGGGAACCTACATTCTTTTTTCACTTCCTACATGAGTTTGATGTTTTTTGTTTGTTCAACAAAAAAATACAACAACTCTAATGACAGCGGAATCTAAATTATCTGGTACATCAGCTGGATTTTCACCCAATTTGGGGTCCACTTTATTGCAAAGCAGAACAAGCCACTGAATGGTATATTTTGTCTGCTATCAGTTTGTCCTGGGTGAACCTGAATTAAAGCTATTCCTGTGCCGTGCCCTAAGCTTGAACCTGTTATGCATTAAACAGCAGTTGCAGCATACTTCAATACTCACCATTAAGTCATTGTCAGTTCAGTCTGCACTTTACATGAACTTACCAGTCAGAAAATAAATCGGAGGCTCAAAGCACATTGACAGCCGCAGGGAATCTGGAACACTCTCTCAGAGGTGAGAAGGTAAAAGTTATGTAAAACCACTGATATGTTTATCTTAGCAGAGGACATTGCTCTTTTTCAAGGAAATGAAGCGAACTTTTCTCAATGTGATAGTTGTAAACCGCAGGTGAATCTGAGACAAAACAGTAACTAAGATGCAAATAGACACCTTTCAGGAATCCCCTGCACATTTCACAGTAAGGTTTTCAGGCAAAATTGACAGATCCTTGTACGAGATATTGGAAAATTGGATATTGGAAAAAAAAAGGATTTTGGATTCTTGTAAAATATTTCATCTCTGAACATCTCTGTTGAATAGTGTAATAGGGCAGAATTTAATGCAGGTAATGAGCTCTATTGCTGGTGGCAGAAACTCCGTATTGCCTCTGATGTAGGCCCACTGATGTAATTGCTCATCAGACTGTTAACTGGGCAGCGACAGGCATTGCCCAGGATTAAGAAGCCGGGCACCTGAGCATGGAGGTCACCCCCCACTGGCAGCGCTTCATTGCTCAGTTGTTCCACTTGGACGAAAGGTGGAGAGGCGAAGGCTGACACAACCACTCAAGATCAAGGAATTATGGAAAGACCCTGGTCATGCAATGACAGGAGAGGATTTGAATAATGGAGGTTGTAGGGGAGGAGCTGGATTGGTAGCAATGGCAGACGCATGGATCTCAGCATGCCATTGCGCTCAGAGGGCCACTCTTCCTGGTACTGGGTGCCTCAATCAGGTAATGATCTGCCTTTGAATGGGAGATTCTCCCAGGAAGCCTACAAGCAATGACATCAGGATTCTCTCATTGAGATTCCTGCCGACTGCTGAGTGAATGCTGGATGAAATTCTTAAATGGGCATTAGTTGTCCACTTTTGACGTCAATTGGCCGTGAGACGAGAGGGCTATCCACAGGCTTTCCCTCAGTTTACTTCATCAGGGCATAGGTGGGATAATGTAGAGATCTCCAATCATCACCCTCCCCTCTAATGAAATGCACTGTTCTGGACCCCTCCCCCATCACCCAATATCAAATATGCTTCAGGGGAGGGCATTAAATTCCACCTACCTGCGCTTTTTAAAAAGTGCACCTAAGTGGGCTGAATACCAGAGCATAAAGTACAGACCAACGTGGTGCTTGGTAAATATAGTTAAAATACACTTGAATTTATATGGCACATTTTATGACCATAACTTGTTTCAAAGCCTATTAAATACTTGTAAAGTGTAGTTACAGTTGTAATTTAAGAACTCCAGTGGCCAACTTATGCATGTCAAAAGTGAAAATGATCAGATAACCAGTTTGCAGTGTTGAGGGAAAAATATTGGCCCGGCCGCAAGAGAAAAATTCCTTGCTCTTCTTTGAAACAGTACCATGTGTTATGTCCTGGCTGATAGAAGTCAGATCCCAGATTGAAATCTGGCTTTATCACAGAGGTGTACAGCATGGAAACAGACACTTCGGTCCAACTCATCCATGTCGACCAGATATCCAAAATTAATCTCGTCCTATTTGCAAGCACTTGACCCATATCCCTCCAAATCCTTTCTATTCATATATCCATCCAAATGTGTTTTTAATGTTGCAATTGTACCAGCCTCCACCACTTCCTCTGGCAGCTCATTCTATACATGCACCACCCTCTGCATGAAAATGTTGCCCCTTAGGCCCCTTTTAAATTTTTCCCCCTCACCTTCCCCTCATGTTCTGGACTCTCCCACCTAAGGGAAAAGACATTGTCTATTTATCCTATCCATGCCCCTCATGATTTTATAAAACTTTTTAAGGTCACCCCTCAGCCTATGGTGCTCCAGGGAAAACAGCCCCAGCCTCTTCAGCCTCTCCCTATAGCTCAAATCCTCCAACCCTGGCAACATCCTTGAGAAACGTTTCGGAACCCTTTCAAGTTTCACAACATCGTTCCATTGGAGAGAGACCAGAATTGCATGCAATATTCCAAAAATGGTCTAAACAATGGCTTGCACAGCCACAATATGACCTCCCAACCCCTATACTCAATGCTCTGACAAATTAAGGAAAGCATGCATAACGCTGTCTTCACTACGCTCTTTTTCAGTCGGTTAACATGATGGTTAGTCACAGAAACATATTCACATCAGACTGTGGATGTTCTTTAACAACAGTACATAAGTTTGTTACACAGAAGAGGGAAAAAACACACCAAATAGAGACAGAGACAGTTTAGAAAGATCTTGAAACAAAAAGCAAAAGCAGCATCTCAACATATTTCTCAACACCATTGTTAGAGAAACTCAATCCCAGACAAATAACACTCCGATCTCAGCTTTTTACATCTTTACTTAATTTACACTTTCTAGTTTGTCTTTCTTGAATTGTAGAGACAATTTTACAACTCCTTCCTAACAGCATCAAGGTTTCTAGACAAACTCTTCCATAGAACATAGAACATTACAGCGCAGTACAGGCCCTTCAGCCTTCGATATTGCACTGCCCTGTCATACTAATCTGAAGCCCATCCCACCTACACTATTCCATGTACGTCCGTATGCCTGTCCAATGACGACTTAAGTGCACTTAAACTTGGCGAATCTACTACCGTTGCAGGCAAAGCATTCCATACCCTTCCTACTCTCTGAGTAAAGAAACTACCTCTGACATCTGTCTTATACCTATCTCCCCTCACTTTAAAGTTGTGTCCCCTTGTGTTTGCCGTCCCCATACTTGGAAAAAGGCTCTCCCTGTCCACCCTATCTGACCCTCTGATTATCTTGTATGTCTCTTCCAGTTTGGAAATTTCACAAAATAGTGACCACTTCTGCTGAAATGACTGGTCTCCCTAAACTGACTTAGAAAATATTTGGTTCCTTCCTAGGAAAAACTATTCTACCTTCTCAGCTGAATGCTGGATTCTTCTGAATGTATTTTTACTGGTTGTCAATGTAAATATTTTAGCCATTAACATCACAGAGGTCTGCTTGGCACTTGACTGCATTTGTGTGTCATCTTGGAATTGATACAGTTAAGCCACTTGCCCAAATTAACTTTCTGACCTGCTTAAAAAAATCCCATCTGCCTCACATTTTTCTGCCTCAATTTTAAAATCCAAAGATCCAAAACATAAAGTTTTCTCCATCAAAACATCCGTCAGCAAGGCAAGCGGGGCCTGGGTTTAACATCTCTTATGAAATATGCACCTCCAACAGTGCAACACTTACTAAAGTCTCAGTCTTAACCTTTGAGCCCTGAAATCAGACTTAAAGTCATAGATAGAGTCATACAGCATGGAAATAAACCGTTCAGTCCAACCAGTCTGTGCCAAACATAATCCCAAGCTAAGCGCGTCCCACCTGCCTGCTCCTGGACCATATCCCTCCTTTCCTATCCATGTATCTATCCAAATGTCTTTTAAACGTTGTAATTGTACATCCACATCCACCACTTCTTCAGGACTAACATTCCACGTGCAAACCTCCCTCTGTGTAAAACATTTACCCCTCATGCCTTTTTAAAATCTCTGATCTCTCACCTTATAAATGTAACCCTTAAATTTGAAATCCCCCATCCTAAGGAACTCTATCTATACCTCTCATTATTTTATAAACTTCAGTCAGATCACTTCTCAACCTCCTATGCTCCAGTGGAAAAATGCCCCAGCCTACCCAGCCTTTCTTTAAAACTCAAACCTTCCACAACCAGCAGCATCCTAGTAAATCTCTTCTGAACTCTTCCCAGTTTAATAAAATCCTTCCTAAAACTGGCGATCAAAACTGGCCACAGTATTCCAGAAGAGGCCTCGCTAATGTCCTGTATAACCTCAACATAACGTCCCAACCCCTGTACTAAAGGACAGGACAATAATGGCAAGTGTGCCAAATGCCTTGAACTTGATCAGAATTTTATGATGTGCCTCTGGAGGCTTTGTTTTAGGTGTATAAACCGCCCCATGAGGCCTTGTCTTTTCTCTTCTATATATCCTTGACAGTCCCCGAATTTATATGGGGCCAAGATGACCTGTCACCTCCTCCCAACTGAACTCCTTTTGGGGCCAATAACGGCTACTTAAGTCCTGTTTCCCACTTCGACTGAATTTTGATTATAGTGGGCAGGTTTCAAGGTTTGGGGGGGAGTCCCAGCAGGTCATCATGCTTGAGTTGGAAGGGGAGGATTGCTCTCTTTCAATATTGGATACCCTACTTCCAAAGTGTGTCTGTCAGATAGCTCCATCTCGGCCCTAATTCCCCCTCTCCCCACCTCTCAGGCCTCGCTTCCACACCATGCCATCTGGACCTGAACTCTGGGATTTGGAACCTGGGAACTATTAGAGCCAGTCCTGACCATAGGCACTGGTGGTGCTAAGACACATCACATGGGTTTAAATTCCACCATAACCGATGGTGAAATTTGAAGTCAATAAAAGATATCAGGAATAAAAGCTAGCCTAATAACCTCCATGTAATCACTGTCAATTGTCACAAAAACCCATCTTCTTGACTAATGCCCATTACGGAAGGAAATCTGTTGTCCTTACCTGGTCAGGCCTAAATGTGACAGTCATCTACACTAATGTGGTTGACTCTTAACTGCTTTCTGGCAATTAGGGATAGGCAATAAATACTGGCCTAGCCAACGATGCCCACATTCAGTGAACTAACTTTTTAAAAGTTTCAAAAAGAGCCATTTTAGCCAGGCTTTCTTGAATGAAAAAAGGGTGAGTTTATTAGTTACTGAACATGAAAAGAAATAACATACCACATGTGCACACACATGCAGACACAGGCACAAACGCACAAACATGCACACACGCACACCAATACCAGCACAAGCTCACATAGACACACATGCACACACACACAAACATACACACACACCGACACATGCATATGCACACAGACATGCATACAAACATGCACACACGCATGCACGTACACTCAAATACCCTCTGTGTTGTTAGTGTTGATAATTAGGATTCTTGACTTTTGGTGGTGATTGCTTGGTAGCACTCAAGGTGAGTGGATGTTCTGTTGTTCTGATTGAGGGTAAGATTTGCCTCCAGCCAATTAACACCTCATGGAGTGTGAAATGGCAGTGGGCCTACTGTGACTGACACCGGTGTATTCCCCACTGATGTTTTGAGTGAGGGTATGGTAGACCCAACCATCTGATAAATTCTGACCCTGAATCCTATAATCGAGGAACAAGAATATTGCCAATTTAGCCATAGATGATGCCATGGAACAAGGGAATTTGGTAACATGACAGCAATGATGGCACAGCTGTTTGGAACAGCTGCATGGCTGAACAGTCTCAGATCTTCTATCAGACAAATTACAGTAAGGGTTCATTCTATTTATGGGTAGATAAATAGTCTAGCCTACTTGACAATCACAAATCGCAGAATGAAAATCTTCTGAATTCAAACTTACACAGGTGGCAATTAATCATCACCAAACTGCTAACTTACAAAGATGGCCCCCAAGCCCTTACTATGGGACTGTGGTAAACTGACCATAGCCTGAGAGATTTTGAAATGGAGTTGAATTTATGAATCCTGAATTCAAGTCGTGTACCTCTGCCATTACCAAATGGTTCACATGGTTTATATGGGCGCTTTGATGCAACTGTAGATGCTTAGAGGATGCTTCAGGCAAAATGTGAAGTAAACAACATATTTTAAAACCGACAGGAAATCTCCACTTAGCAACTGCCTCTCGTAATTGTTAGCTTTTTGCATCTAGAATCTCTTCACTAAGATAATCACACTTTAACAAGGTGCAAACAGCTCATTGACACTGCTTGAAGCTCTGACATTGCCAGAAATTAGTATTGCTGTTTAATTCAGAAATTACAAGATAAGTGTTTACCCAATTGCCTGAAAGATACAGTGGGCTGAAACCTGCATTCCTTTTGGCCAAGTCCAAAATGATTTGAGCTTTTTGAAGGTTGTGTCGCCATGAGGTTTAGCAGACTCTCTTACCGGATCTCATCAATCTCACCTTATTAATTCGCTACCATGTTTCTATGGCGTATCTCACATCTGATTTCATCCCAATATTATCATGTGCCATTCTCCGAACAACTCGTTCCTCAGCCAATACCCTCTGACAGACCAATACCCCTTGTATCTGTTCTATCTTTGAGAGTCCGTTGTGCACATAGACAAACACTGGTCAGTTTAGAGCTGTCCTGCACAGTTGCTGAATCTGCCATAGACATCGTGCTCAGTTTCAGGTTCAGGATATCCGGTTACAGAGGAACTTGGTGTGGGAAAGTAAAGATCCAGTGGTTATGGTCCATGTAGGTAACAATGACATTATAAAACCAGGGCAGAGGGTCTGCTAAGGGAGTATGAACAGCTAGGAGCTAAATTAAAAAGCAGAATCAAAAAGGTGACAATCTCTGGATTACTGGCTGAACCGCTGGCTAATTGGCACAGGGTCAATAAGATTAAGCAGGTGAATGCATGGCTCAAAGATTGGTGTGAGAGAAATGGGTTTGAATTCATGGGACATTGGCACCAGTATTGGGGAAGAAGGGACCTGTTCCGATGGGACAGTCCTCATCTGAACCTTGCTGGGCCCAGTTACTGGGGAAATTATTGGTGTTCAGTTACTGGGGAAATTAAAAACCCCAGTAAGATAAGTGTGCAGGTTAGCAATGTGGTGGATGGTTGCTAGACAATAAAGGTGAGGGACAGAACAGAAAATCTTTACCCGCCAGGGAGTTATAAAAAAAGTAGGGAAATGGAGCAGCAGAACAAATTTAAAAACTGTATATTAATGGACAAAGCATTCGAAACAAAATTAATGAGTTAATAGCACAAATTTGCTGCCCTGCTATTTGGCCAGGAAGCTGGAAGTCCTGCTGGATGGAATGGTGCAAACACAGAACTGCCCATAGAACCAGCAGATAAGGTCATGACACCAGACCATGATCTGAGACTGCCACCCAAATTAAAGCAGCCTCAGCCATTCGGAGGAACCTCAGCAGTGCATGAAGAAGGTCAATACCCCTTTCCGTCTGAGTAAGTGATGCCATCTTCTCTCTGCTATCTCACACTCACTGTATCTCTGCTACTTTACCCATCTCCTACCAAGGCTCATGCTCAATCACTCTTATCAATGCCTGCAAAATCATCCGTCGCCCACTGTCACCTGCCCCCACACTGACACCAATAAGCCCAATATGCTCTCTGCACTGCCTGTTCACCCACTCGGGACACCTCCTCTTCTGCATCAACTTTCTTCTCCTGTAATCCCTGCCTCTGTCTCATTCCAGGAGGGAGAAAGAGTCAAGGTGAATAGTGGGCTATCTGTCATTGGGGCCCTCACCCTTTATGAGGAGAGAATCCTGACTCTGACTGCCAGTCCAGGGCCTGCTCAGAGCAATGGGGGTGCTCCTGACGTTTGTACTGAGGCACCCCGAGTAAAGGCTATTTCCCCTTGACCTGACTGAGGACTGCTGACCACCATGACATATTTCCTGTCTTAAAGTCTTTGCTAAATTTGTGAGTCTGCTATCTCTGGCTGCAGGGAGAATGTAAATGAAGGCAAGTCATCACAAGATTGGGCTGTTGTGAGCATTTAGTAGGATCATAATGAGCAAGTGCTATGAGAGCCAGCAACGAGCACAGAGATGCAGCCTGGTCTAGTCCATGAGCTGGATGCATGTCCCTGAGCGTACGGTATCTTTTAGCAGCAACTTAGTGCCAATTCATGGGAACCCATGCTACTCCTCCCACCATCCTTTGCCCTCTGTGTTCTATAAGAACTCACCCAATACCAAGATGGTCAGACCTCAGGACCCACAGTGAAATGAAATAAGATAAAGTTCTATGGTATCTATTGATGATTCAACATTTAAACTAAAATATTACATTTACTAAAGACACATTTACACTTCTTTCAACTACTTTATCCCTAAAATACCTTTGTATTCATGGACCCATTTCAAAGACTTTATAAGCATTTCAAGCTGTCAATCAACTGAACCAACAGATTACTCATCAATCACTGCTACTCTGTGATCACTCAGTCAGCTCAACATCTTTAATGATAGCCTGCAGGCTAAGAAATAGCAAATACTGACCAATCAAACAAAATAAACATTTTTCTCAGAAATTTAAAGACCAGGAGGTTTAAATGAAATAACATCTTGGCAGTTTCAGAGAGAGGTTATCCATGTTTCATACACACCCATATCTACATTTAACCATTCTCAAGGATGTTTGATCTCTCTCCAAGGTGTCCCTGGAATTATCTAAAAGATTATCCTACTCATTCAAAAAGTGTGCTCTATCTCTCCAACGAAATCTGGCAGCTTCAGAGTTTCACCTGAAGGATCTAAAACATTCAGGTTCTGTTTCGGGGAGGTCAGTGGAAAACAATTAAACTAACTGAAAGCAGCTGTCTTTCAGCCTTTGAGGTTACCTCTGGAAACCACAGAGATGCAAATTAAAACTTCCTCTCATTTTCCACCTCCCAACAAAAACTCTGAGCGCTCGGTTTGAGGCCTGGACTTCAGGAATCTAGGTGCTGGTTTTATTTTGGCTAAACCAGTGACTGTCTCTGTACTTCTGAAAATTCAGGCCTTCATCTCCAAACCAGAGAGAGAACAAATAAGAAATATCATAATCGGAATTGCGGTGAATATCAAACTCAAGTAATGTGCCATTATTTTTATTTTGATGCATCTTTAGTCTATTTTTGGTTCTGTGTCCCACTTGCTGTTGTATCCACATCCCAGACTATCCCATTGCTCAGAATCCCTACACTTCCTATCCACCATTGTACCACCCATACCTCGAATGAACCATGAACAATCCTATTGGAGAGCAGTTTGTTGCAACACAACTCTACTAGTATCTGTCACACCTCATACATCAAACTTCATGCTTTGTATTAAATGCTGACAAATCCCAACTGAACTATTGTTAAAAATATACACAAAAAGGAACCCAGATATTTCCTGCTGCTGTTTTCTTCTCTGACCTTGAGACAAACCTGGAGAAGTTGAGCTAATATGGAAAGGAGCCAAGCAGCTGCCAATCTGCACGAATATCCAATATCAGCCTGTAAATCTATTTAAGATTACTTCCCAGAAAAGATAAGAGTGCTGCTCTTAAAAAGGCACACCATAGAATCATAGGAATGTTCCAGCACAGAAAGAGCCCATTCAGCCCTTCATGTCTGTAGTGGCTGAATAAGCCAGCTGCCCATTCTGATCCCACTTTCCAACCTGATATTGACCAGCACAGTTATGGTTTGTTTAGGGTCGAAAAGTATAACGCTGGAAAGGCACAGCATCCAAGGAGCAGGAGAAACGATGTTTCAGGCAAAAGACCATCAGGAATAAAGAAGGGGAAGTGTGCTGAGAGTTAGATAGAGGGTGGGGGTGGGGCTGGGGCTGGGGCTTGGGGGGGGAGGCAGCTGAGAAGGTGAAAGGTGAATGCAGGTTGGTGGGTAATAGTGATAGGTCAGTGGGGAGGATGGAGTTTGTGGACAAAAATCTGCCTGATAGTCTGAGAAGAGGCTTTTGACTTAAATAAGTTGCAATTTATTGCATGATAGCAATCACGTTCAAGTTTTGTTGGTATGATAAATATTGTTACTGAATCTGTAACAAAGACCTTAATGTTGGATTTTATTGCTTCAACATTCTAGGCTGCCATCCCCTCACCAAATCAATGTGACATCATCATATATGGTTTAACACATTGCTGAACACAGCCTTAAACAACGAAGTATAAGTTTCCTTTGGCATCAGTCTTTTGTCATTTCATGAATGTACAATTTTTGTTCTTGAGTTTAAATCCGTACATGGCTTTTCCCTAGTTTTAAACAACATTGCAACTGCCTTTTAAAAAATGTATTCATTTGTGGGGCGTGGACTTCGCTGGCTGAGCCAGCATTTATTGCCCATCCCTAGTTGCCCTTGAAAAGATGGGGGTGAGATGTCTTCTTGAACTGCTGTGGGTTGACCCACAATACCCTTAGGGAGGGAATTCCAGAATTTTGACCCAACAGCAATGAGGGAACAGCGAAATATTTCTGAGTCAGGATGATGAGTGGCTTGGAGGGGAATTTGAAAGTGATGGTCTTTCCATGTATCAGCTGCCCTTGTCCTTCTAGATGGAAGTAGTACTGGGTTTGGAAGGTGCTGCCTGAGGACCTTTGAATTTCTGCCCTATATCTTATAGACAGTACACACTGCTGTTACTGACCATCGGTGGTGGAGGGAGTGGATGCTTGTAGGCGGAGTGCCAATCAAGTGGGCTGCTTTGTCCTGGATGGTGTCACGCTTCTTGAATGTTTTTGGGGCTACACCCATCCAGGCAAGTGGGGAGCATTCCCTCACACTCCTGACTCATGTCTTATACATGGACAGGCTTTGGGGAGTCAGGAATTGTGTTGTTCTTCAGGAGGCACCTTCCCCTCCAGAACCCCTCATTCTTCTGAAGTTTTTTTTTAACCTTGCCTCATTTCACCCCATCAGTGGCTTTGCCTTCAGCCACATAGGGTCCGTATTCTTGAATCTCCTATCTAAACCCTTGCATCTCCACTCCTTTGAAGAAACCAGGGTTGTTTCTTCACAACAAATACTACATAAATAAATGCTGTCTTTAATCTTATGGTTTCGCAAAGGGCTTCACAATCAACAAAGTACTTGTACTAGTAACATCATGTACTAGTAACAGTACAGTAATATAAAAGAAGTAGAATGATAGAAATAATAATAAAAGCAATAGTAATAATTCTTGAAAGGAATTTGTCAGAGAGAGGCTGGAACAATAGTAGAATTGCTGAGGTGGTATAAAAACTATCTTGAGTCATTGTCTGTGTGGCATTTGCACATTCTCCCTGTGTCTGCTTTGGTTTCTTCTGGGTGCTCTGGTTTCCTTCCACAGTCCAAAGGTGTGCATATTGGATGGCTGGGCCATGCTAAATTGCCCAAAGTGTCCAGGAATGTGGAGGCTAGGTGGTCTATGCATGGGAAATGCAGGGTTACAAGGATAGGGTGGGGGGAGTGGAAATGGCTTTGAGTGGGATGCTCTTCAAAGAGTCGATGTGGACTCAAGCGGCCGAATTGCCTGCTTCCACATTGTTGGGATTGTCTGATTCAATGAAAAGCTGAATCAGAGGATTGGTTGAAGTGTGTATGAAAGGATTGGGACTAGTTATGTCTCTGTTGAAGGTGGGGTTAGGGATTGGATGAGGCATCAGATGAATAATTGGGAATGATTGTGTTCTCATATCTACAGAATTTCAATCATCAGAAAGAAAATTAACCAATATTAACCTGGCTACAGGTACCGTGATCTATAACAGAAGCTGAACTTGACCAAGTCAGTTTTACATCATCTGCTGCTGAAAAGTTCTTTCCAGGCATTTCTAACTATGGATTTGACTGTTCCAATGAACTCCTGATCAGTTCTCCTCTTCTTGTTCTCTATAAATGAAAGGGCATTGCAATTAATTCTAAATGTGCCCTATATGTTTCCCTATCTCTGTAAACTGCTCCAGTCCTACATCCCTCTGAGACGTGCTCCTCCAAATTTTGTCATCTTAAGTTTCATTATACCATCATTGGTAATTGTTTTCAGCTGCTTTCACAATTGACAAATGAAAAACAATTTCAATACCTATCTGTATGTACATATTGTGAATGTTTTTAAAAAAACACATTAAATAGTCCAACAAAGATGGCTGTTATAATCACATGACTGGAGGAGCAATAACTTCCCAGAAACCTCGCAGACGTCAATGGCAACCAGACAATCAAAATTCATGTACACCTGCAATATTAATTATTGTATTACCTCTCTGATTTAAAGAGATGATTGTCTCCAAGAAAAAAGATCCTCCATACTAGTGGTACAAGTTACAGCAACCTGCAAGTAGATATGTTAATAACTTTCTATTTAACTTCTGAAATAGGACAGAGACCATCAGCTATCCCTACTGCAAGCCTTTGTATCAATTGCTTCTCTTCCTTCAGTAAGTCCAGTCATATGACTCTCATAATATTGAACCACACAATTATGAAATGGCAATCTTTTTAGGAGTCAATACTAATCCACACAACATCGATTGACAATATCAGCACTCCTAACTCAGGGCTGCAAAGGAAGAACTTTTGGCCTGGAGACAACTACTTTATTACTTATTGTACCTACAAACTACTGTCTTTGCAATTTCTCTCCAATAAAATAACATTTTGTGATTGTTAACAATTCCATGCTAATATGTCACCGTGAGCTTGTATCTTATGTACAATCATTTGATGTGGCACCTTAATGAATGCCTTTTAGAAATACAAATACACATCCACTAGTTCCCCTTTTTCTACCCTGCTTATTGTATTGTTAAAGAACTTTAATAAATTTGTCAAATGTAACATCCTTTTCATAAAACCAGGTGGACGCTGTATTCTAATTTCCTAAAAGTCCTGCTCCCAAATTATTATTGCTGAAATTTTCTCATAACATATTGGATTAATTGGGTTATCACTTTCTGCTTTCTGCCTTCCTGTTTTCTTGACTGGGTTTTACATTTGTAGCTTCAAGTGAACTGTGACATTTCCAGCATTCACGGTATTTCAGAAGATCAAAATCAACTTACAATCTTATTCTCCACAACCATCTGAAGAAGGAGCAGCATTCCGAAAGCTAGTGCTTCCAAATAAACCTGTTGGACTATAACCTGGTGTTATGTGATTTTTAACTTTGTACACCCCAGTCCAACACCGGCATCTCCAAATCAATCTTCACTGGCTTTGCAGCCATTTATTTTGAAACCTTAGGATGCTTGTCCTCAGGTTAAGGGAACTTGTCAGGCTTCTGTGTTTATTATTAATTGATCTGATACATTTCCTCCAACAAAATGATTATTTCAATCTACTCCCATTTCTTTTGCTACTTGATTTTTTTGTTCTTGGGTTGCTTGTAATGTCTTCGACCATGGAGACAGGTATAAAATACTTGTTCAAAGTCTCCTGGCTCTCAATATGAATTTCCAAGTTCCATCCCCTAAAGATCTAATATTTACTTCAGATACTCCATTTTTTCTTCAACACTTTTAGGAGCTCTTACTGTCTGTTTTTACATTGTATGCTCAATTGTCCTTGGAGGATAATTTCTCGGTTTCGTTGTTTTTTAGTTACCAGCTTTGTTGCTTCCTAAAATTCTCCAAATGTTCAGGCTTACCATTAATCTTTGCAACACTTTATGCCTTTTCTTTCAATATGATACCACCCATAACATTTTTTAGTTAACCACAGATAGTTCACCCTTCTTTGAAATGGAATGTAGCTTTGTCCAGAAATAACAAATACCCACTTTAATGCTTGCCAGTGTTTTTCTACCATCTGACCTGTTCAGCTATTTATCCAGTCCAATTTAACTAGCTAGCTTTATATTTTTGATATTATCTTTGTTTAGATTTAGTGTTCAGGTTTTTTAATCATGAATGTGTGATGATGACTAGCTTTATGTCATCATTATCTCACTTAACCTCTCTGCTGTTAAATTATTTCACTGCTTATCACAGATCCATTACTGGATGAGTAGGAAATTACTGGTTAAATATTGGAAAAATGGAGACAATTGCTTTTGATCTCCATTTCAAACCTGTTCTCAAACTATTGACTCCATTCCTCTCCTTTTGAACAATTGGAGACAAACCCAATCTGTTTACAACCTTGATGTCAATGTTGAGCATGAGTTGAGCTTCTGGCCATGTATTTATGCTGTCGCTCAGCCCATTTTCACACTGTAATATTGCCTGATGTTTCCTCTGTCTCTGGTAATTTACTGCTGAAACCCTCATTGATTTACGTCCAGACTTCCAACGTGTTCCTGGTTGCTGTCCAACAGTCTGTCAACTATTGGTCATCGATAATGCTGCTGCCAATACCTTACCTGGCTCCAAATCCTGTTCACTTATCAACTGACCTACATTTTGATATTAAATTGTGTATCTGTCTTTTCAAATGGGGTGGACTAAGTGTCCTCCCCATCTCAGTAATCTCCTCCAGCCCTGCAACCCTCTGGGTTGACCACATCTAGTGCTGGCCTTTTGATTTTAACGACTCATCCATCTACTTGATAGTGTGCTTTGAATTATTTAGGGCCCAAACTCTGACACTCCCTCTCCCCCCACCCCAACACACACACACGTCCATTTCTTTGTCCTCATTGTTTCCTTTAGAACACTCCTTAAAAATTATCACCTGATTAAAACTTTGATAATCTTTCCTATTGCAGCTTGTCAAATCCTGCTTCTGCAAATAAACCTTGAAATGTTTGGAGGGTGGTATATAAATGCAAGTTGTAGTTGTTGTAGCAATGCGCCTTTCCATTCCTTTGTTTCAGTCCTTCAAGAATAATAGGCAACAATGTTTAATCTGTGCTTTTGAATGATTACATTCTCCTTCTATATTGAAAAGGCAAACTCATACTTTTCTTTTCATTTGAATGAAGCTCTATGAAGCATTCCTCGGGACAATCTTTACAGAACACCTGGTAACTGACAAATTTTTGGATTGTGTTTTAGTCAGAAAAACCTTGTGATACTTCCTAAGTAGCATTTTTTTTCTTTTTAACAGCAGCGCACAGATGGGGCACTTTTAAGTGGCATCATTGGACAAATGCTTCATACCTATAAGTTAATAAGATGCCCAAAAAGGATTATTGCATGAATTAAACCTGGGGTACTCAATGAATTCTATCACTTAATATTCAAAACAGGGGATGGGCATGGGCGTGGGTCAGAGGTTGTGGTGCGTGTGGGGTATGTTGGGGCGATGTTATATTTATTATGGAGGTACAATTAGTAAAAGAACAAAGCTGAGCAATTTAGCTTCTTGACAGCATTGCACTTTCTCAGAAATTGGCTTAGGTTGGCAATGATGCACATCAGCAGAGTGATGAAAGTCTCATGTCAAGGTAATAATGACATTCATATTTCAGCTATGCAGTGAAATTATTGTAGCAATAAAGACCATTTGAATGCATGTGCTTATTAATGCACACTTAGATGAACACAGTGTGACTTTTTGTTCAGTCAGTTTAGCAGCAATAGTTGCCATACTTGCTTTTTCTTTATCCTCCCTGAGTTCTGGCCTATGATTCATGCCTTTGGTTGTGACAGGTACAGTAGGTTTTGGTCTGACCACATCAATTTCCACCAGGCTCTGTAATAAGCATATGCATCATAGTGTAACATAGCATGCACTGGGGAAGTGGGCCAGTGAAGTCATTGTATTGCCGTAGACACAAGGAAAACAACATCATTCTCTGCATTCATCACCCGTGTTAATTTGACAGTGCATTAGTGAACTGAGGCTAGTAGGCATGTGCTGATAGCAAGTTAATGTACTGCCTCACTATATTCCTTAATAAGATGCAATAACGCACAGTCAGGCTTTCTTCAGTAAATTGAATCATTTTTCAGACTTCGATCTCAAAGATTAGAATCTACTTCAGTGCATCCTGGCTGCAGAATTTGGAGGAGGTGAGAAATCATTTGCTCCCAATCTTTCTCTCAGGTTTCTGAATTACACCCATTTGGAGTCTGAGTAATATTGGGTGAATTTTATAGATTCTAATTTTGTCAGGCATTCTGTTTTCTGGGAGAAATAATGGAAGGTCATATGATATAACTGATACCAGGAGCTTGATTGAAAACATCTATTGCTTTCATTCCATGTTGGACAGAGGATTAGCTAACAGATGGATTTTGCATGTACTTGGTGTGATGTAATCACCTTCAGAATTACATTGTTTTTCTGCATTGTAAATTTAGGGAATTCTTCTAATTGTATGTTGGGAGGCAGTCTGATAAAATATAGGGACATTCGATATTAAAATTTAAACAATTTCTTTCCTACCCCTTTACCTCACTATATCTGTGAACTCTGTTGAGTTCTTCAATTTAAGTTGCAGCTTCCCTTTCTACAATCTGACAGATGGATTTTGGATAAAGGCAAGGTCCACCTCAGCTGTGATCGACTGATCTCATGATGGACTGGTGTATTGATTGCCTAGCTTACAGAGTTATGGATTTGCACTTGAAGGACTTATTACACAATTGCTAGTGCCTGTGGCTACAGGATTTATCATCTTGTAGTAAACAGTGGTCAGTAAAGAAAATTTGGGGGAAAATTGGAACTTCGTAAAAGCTAATGAATCAATATGGATAAATGTTAGATGAATAGGGTTTTGAGCATATGGGAGATTATTTAACACTGGGTGCAGTCAGAAGATGCAATTTCTGAAATGACCTCCTCCTGCTCCATATCCATTGAGATTTTCATCTTTAAATTATTTATTCAAGTTCTTTTCAAAAGTTCCTATGTTTTAGCTACGGACGCTGAAGAAAAGAAATACCACTTTGTTTCAGTTGTATTTTAAATCAAAAAGAACTGAGATTGCTATCGATAGAACTTGCTCGGACCTTTCTGTTTTCTGACTGTCAACCATGTGGTTATGGCCATGAGGATCAATGACTCCATCTGGCACAGGTCTCTCGTCGGCACATACCAATGCACAGAGGAAGCACCTTCCCAAACATTTGCCCCAAGTCCAACTTCTCACAATTGTGGCACGATAACTCCTTTGAAATAATTAAAGCAAATTCTAATCACTTTGTCATTTTTGTACAATTCATTATGGCATACAAAGTACAGGAACCAGAAAATGCTTCGTTAGAAGTGATGCTCGTTGATGAAGATGGGGCCCAAATCCTAGTAGCATATTTGTGAGACGTGGTGATGAGAGCTCTTGGACTTCAGCTAGTGCAACTGCAAAGAACCCTTGAATGCATGAGCCTATTAAAATTCTTCTAAATGAATAGGCCTACTTACGATATTTCACTTTGAAATACTGTTCCCTTTTCATATTTATGATGCAGTCAAGTCAACCAACAGTGATTACTGGCCCAGGATGACTGATGACAGACTTCCATAACACCATTGCTAATAAAGACTACTTTTCCATTATTGTGCTTTAATAATTCAGACTGAAGAAAAAAGCTACTGAAGCTGCAGAATTCCGTGGGAGACATTCTTTTAAATAAAGCCATTCTACTTGATAGTAATGGAAATTGTAATTCTGCTTCTTGATGTCAGCAATAATAGTATTATGTTTACTGGTTTCCTTCTCTTAAAGGAAGAAAATGGGCTTAATATTTGTGCTTAATCAAGGACAATGTTATCTGTAGAGACAACGGTTGCAGCCTACAGTTCTCTCCTAGCATCAACAGGCAGGCATTTCCACTCCCACTTCTGCAGATGACCTTGTTTCCCCCAGAATTGCTATCTCAATGTCAGAAGCAGGGTAGGCCAACTATTGTGTTTGACACTGAACAGGTTCATCATTGACCTCGGGATGATGGGTTTGGTAGCAGATTAATTGTTTCACATTGGGGCCCTACAGGGAAAAATAGTGATGATTGACAGATTGGAAATATTTGATCCTCATGGAACATTTTTGGAAGGAAAGTGAATGGGAAGGTACGTTTTCATTAAGTGGAAGGTTTTTTTAACTGTCTGAAGAGGTTACCGATCGATGCATTTTGAAGTTTTTGCCAGCAGAATGAAACATAGTTAGAGTAAAGCAACAATCTGTTTTTTGCACATACCTGGGGCAAACTATTGGCCTATGCCTGTTTTAATGCATCAGCCTGCCCTCCCCCAGTTAGGACACAAGCTTCTTATTACCTTCTTAGTTGAATCATTTCATCATTTAGCTGAGTGTTACCCATGCTGCTGGTTGGCTGCTCCTCAATGAAAGGAGGAGAGTTTGTAACAAAATGCAAGATTAGGATACGTCCCAACTAACACACACCTCTTAAAGGCAGTCTACCCTTAGAGGGTGAACTGCATTGACAGAAAGTAAGTTGCTGTTGAGCTTTAGTTTTGCAATTGGTTGTAATGGGGAATAGAGAAAGAAGCAACAAGGCAGAGAGAGAGAATAGCCGCCAGGTTCATGGATGTGGTGCTCCTGGCAATGGTCATTGGAGGTAGATAGTAGGAGTGAGACCCCATTCCCTTAGGAGCAAGCTAGCTGGCAAAGTCCTGTGAAAGGAGGTCAGGTTCAATGGCTTGTGGCAGTAAATTATTGCAGTGCCAAATATTGTTTCTTTGATATTTCTAAAATAGTGTTCTCAATTGGAATGGACAAACTTAAAGACAGAATCACATGTTGACTACATAAATTGAAGAGATTACTTCTCAGAACAGAAGAGATTAAGGCATAATATGATAGAAGTGGTTAAAATCCTGAAGGCAGGTGATAAAGCTAACAGAAACAGATCACTTTTTGTGCTCAAAGAGTTGATGGGGATAGTCATAGAACTGAAGGGAACACTTGGAGCAGAAATGTAGAGATTCTTTACTGTTACACAGAGAGTTATGAGATTGGACTAAGTTATTGGAGTTAGTAACTATATCAACACTTGAGAATTGAGTAGATAGGAGATGGAAGGAAAAAAGTACTCATGAAACTTGGAACAAGGACATGTGATTAATGTAATATTTCAGTGGAAGATTAACAATATAGTGGACTGTCTGAGGCATGTTGTATATAAGTTTGTGAAACGTTGTAAGGGAGATGCATCATCTTGTTTTAATAGATATGATTCATTGAGTAGTCAAGAGAGAAAAACATTAGGAGCAACATTCGAGATCAACAAGAGCGCCATAGATTGAAAGAACATGTAAACATTTGGATCTGTGTTTAATTTGCATGAGATTTATCAAAATGGATTATTTAACACATTCCACTGAGTGACCCATCCTGATGTATCTTAGCAGGAAATTTCATTCAGTATCACTCTTCATTTGGGTTTGTTTTTCCACATCCTGCAACAAAACATAATAGCAAGTGAGACAATCACTTGTGTTTATATAGCATCTTTCACGTCCTCAGCGAATCTCAAAGCCAATGGAGTGCTTCTGGAGTGTGATTGCTGTTGTAGGGAAGCGTGATAGCCAATTTGCACACCCCACGGTCCCAGAACCTGCAGTGAGAAAACTATCTCATATTCTGTTTTTGCTGGAATTGATTGAAGGACTTTTTTTTTGCTGGGACAGGTGAAAAATCTCTTGCTCTTTTATAAGAGCCACAGGATCTTTTATGCTCAATACAATGTGAAATTAGTTCAAGTGATAACACATGCACAGCTAAGGCCTGCGTGAAAGATACAGAGTAGGCAGATTACAATGACAATCAACATATCATGCTGTCTGACAAGAATACCAATTCAGAACACTGCCATTTTGTCCATGCAGTAATGAGCAGGAAGGATTCACCTTCCCAGCACCAGTATGATTTAAGGAGATTGTTTAGTTGTGTTTTATTCCTGGAAGTATGCAGCAATGGTATGAGTTTCAATTATAATGCAGTCAGTGCTTGATGATTAGAATGAACTTTCTGCCACAGTGATATATGTGCCAGTGTTAACAAGTGTGGACACTAACCAGTGCTTCTCGTTCTCTAGCAGAGTGCTTATATCAGTTTCCAACAAAAGATGCAATGTGTGGAAAAAAAATTGGTCATCCTCTTCCCTCAAAGAACTGCGAGAGTGCAGCTCCAGTCACATTTTGTGACACACATCTATTGTGATGCATATTTGTGCAAATGGGTTTAAATGTGCAATGACTGGTGGAGGTGCTATCAAATGCAGTTTGCTGTGTAGTAGTTTGTTCACAATAAGTATTGTAGTAGTAATAGTGTTAGTGTAGCGCTTGAAAAGGCCCCACCTTCTGTGCACACTTAGGAATTCATTTGTACTAGAAGTTGATGGTACTGAGGAACAATATCAGCTCCTCTACATTAACAAGGTTGGAAGCATGTGAATGGCTTTGAAGTTGTGGTGTGCAGGCCTTATTCCAGTTGCTGTCACTTTGTACCTTAGAAAGTTGATCTTGGATATCACAAACGTTAATAGCTCCTTGTGGGACAACAAAGTGTGTTGCGTGTGCTCTCCAAGAACTGCTGATAACCATTAATCATGCTCTACTTTGTTCCTCCCATGGAAAACAACAGTGTCAAATAGGTTGAGCATTCCTCAATGTCTGAAGATGATGGATGCTCTGAAATGTGCTAGGTTCTAAACATAGCCTTTAGGATATTCTGTAGCATATCTTTGAGGATGTAAACTGTAAGATACCAGTGTTTACTCTGCTAGTCCTATCTGAAGGTAGCTGGGTTACAAGTTAAACGGTGTGAACACTGTGGAGGCATGAAATAATGTTGACATTGCTTGCATCATAGAACGTAGATATTGTCTGTCATAATTGCTCTATCGATCATCCCAAAGTTTGCCATTTCTATGTTATGGAAGGACTAGGCTCACATTCGTGGACACAGGTTGATTTGCGATTGATAGAACCTGTTTCTTGTCATTGCAGCTCCTGATATTTTAGCTTGGAATGTAAATGGAAAGTTGTTTGAATTTTGTAAAACTGGTGGAATTGATCTTTTCATGTGAGAAGCAATAACTCTTCATTTTCCAAATCTGGTAATTAAGGAAGGATACCATTGTGTGTAATGTCATTGGATCATATATGCTCCGGTGGGGTCTTCAAGTTTTAATTCAAGCTTATTAAATATGTTTACCTCATAAGACTTCACAGGATGGGAGCCTATGAGGGGTATATTTTTGAAGTATGCAGGATCTGTAATCATGCCCAAAACTAGAATAATAGAATCACCATAAGCTTGAAGAATGCCTGTCTATTGCAGGAATGAGAGAACATCGTGAAAAGTATTCAGGCAAAGCATGTTGTTCAAAATGGATACTTTTATTCCAACATTCATGAGAAGTGACATTGAAATACCCTCAGTCTGGACTCAGCAATCATTAAATTGACCCGATGCTTTACTGTCCATGTTGATCTATGCAAACTATATCCCATTCTCAGAAACAGATGCACTTGCATCACAAACTAATGATGTCCTCTTTCTCTAAGAATTACACAACTTGGCGAACTGATTTCATTTTCAGTGTGAGTTACACCTTTCTCCTTGAGCTGAACGTGGTGTTGGGAGCCATTGGCTACTTCCTGAGTTTGCGTACATTTTTGAGGGTATGTGGCAGTAATGGGCTACCTGGGATCTCTGGTGAAACGGTTACCATTCAATCATCACTACTCACTGCTGTCTCAAATAGAGTTGGATCATCTGTCAGTTGCTTGAATATTGGCTGGAGTTCTGCACTGGGACTGTGTATGAGTATCATTTTCTCACAGGTCATTGCTGCACTCAGGCGTTGAAGTAAGCCTTCTACCCTGAGGGTCATTGGTCCCATGGCATGGTTGAATATACCAGCAATGAAAGGTAAGATGCTGAGCCCCCAAAATGTAAACTATTCTCTATCTTGCTGTGTTTTAATACCTCAAAGCAGTGCAGAGATAACATCTGTTTCTGTCTTTATTTACCATGCTCTTCAAAGGTCTGCAGCAAACCTTCCAGCTGTTTCTTTCAGTTTAGTTTTGTTTTCTTTGTGCAACCACATTCAGGTTTGAATAATAGCACACCTTGCAGAAAACAGCCAGTAGACAGATATAATCAATTGCTGAACAAGTAAACACTGTGGTGATCATCAACTGCTTCCAGGTTCATGTCTGGTTGATTTCATCTAGCTGGTGTAAAAGCATTTCGGCCATTTCAATAGTTATTTTAAGTTGCAAGAATTGACAGGCAGTGACGTGGTAGGGACTGAAGAACCTTTCAGTCATAGAGATGTATAGCATGGAAACAGACCCTTCGGTCCAACCCGTCCATGCCGACCAGACATCCCAACCCAATCTAGTCCCACCTGCCAGCATCCGGCCCATATCCCTCCAAACCCTTCCTATTCATATACCCATCCAAATGCCTCTTAAATGTTGCAATTGTACCAGCCTCCACCACATCCTCTGGCAGCTCATTCCATACATGTACCACCCTCTGCGTGAAAACGTTGCCCCTTAGGTCTCTTTTATATCTTTCCCCTCTCACCCTAAACCTATGCCCTCTAGTTTTGGACTCCCCGACCACAGGGAAAAGACTTTGTCTATTTATCCTATCCATGCCCCTCATAATTTTGTGAACCTCTATAAAGTCACCCCTCAGCCTCTGACGCTCCAGGGAAAATAGCCCCAGCCTGTTCAGCCTCTCCCTGTAGCTCAGATCCTCCAACCCTGGCAACATCCTTGTAAATCTTTTCTGAACCCTTTCAAGTTTCACAACATCTTTCCGATAGGAAGGAGACCAGAATTGCACGCAATATTCCAACAGTGGCCGAACCAATGTCCTGTACAGTCGCAACATGACCTCCCAACTCCTGTGCTCAATACTCTGACCAATACGCCCAACTCTGCCCCCACACTGATCTCCGTTCCCGCCCCCACACCTAACCCCGCCCCCACTACCTGCTCCAGCCCCACACCAGGTCCTAGCTCCCAGCCCTGCCGTGTTTTCACCATCCCTCCAGAACTACCCCTCTCTGAGGATGAAAGATCAGTCCTCAGCAGAGACCTCACCTTCATTCCCCTACGCTCTCGGATCGAGTTCAACATGCGGCGTGACATCGAACAATTCTTTCGCCGCCTTCGCCTCCGTGCCTACTTCTTCAACCAGGACTCTCGCCCACCCTCTGACGACCCCTTCTCCCACCTCCAACACACCCCATCCACCTGGACACCCTGTGCTGGCCTCTTACCCACCCTCGATCTCTTCATAGCCAACTGCCGCCGCGACATTAACCGCCTCAACTTCTCCACCCTCTCATCCACTCCAACCTCTCACCCTCGGAACGTGCAGCCCTCCACTCCCTCCGTTCCAACCCCAACCTCACTATCAAACCAGCAGACAAGGGAGGCGCGGTAGTAGTTTGGCGCACTGACCTTTATACCGCTGAGGCTAAACGCCAGCTCGCGGACACCTCCTCCTACTGCCCCCTTGACCATGACCCCACCTCCCACCACCAAACCATCATCTCCCAGACCATCCATAACCTCATCACCTCAGGGGATCTCCCATCCACCGCCTCCAACCTCATAGTCCCACAACCCCGCACTGCCCGTTTCTACCTCCTGCCCAAAATCTACAAACCTGACTGCCCCGGCCGACCCATTGTCTCAGCCTGCTCCTGCCCCACCGAACTCATCTCTGCATACCTCGACACGGTCCTGTTCCCCCTTAGTCCAAGAACTCCCCACCTACGTTCGGGACACCACCTACGCCCTCCACCTCCTCCATGATTTTCGCTTCCCTGGTCCCCAACGCCTTATCTTCACCATGGACATCCAGTCCCTGTACACCTCCATCCCCCATCACGAAGGACTCAAAGCCCTCCGCTTCTTCCTTTCCCGCCGTACCAACCAGTACCCTTCCACTGACACCCTCCTTCGACTGACTGAACTGGTCCTCACCCTGAACAATTTCTCTTTCCAATCCTCCCACTTCCTCCAAACCAAAGGAGTAGCCATGGGCACCTGCATGGGCCCCAGCTAAGCCTGCCTCTTCGTAGGATATGTGGAACAGTCCATGTTCCGCAGCTACACTGGCACCACCCCCCACCCTTTCCTCCGCTACATCGATGACTGTATTGGCGCTGCCTCATGCTCCCACGAGGAAGTTGAACAGTTCATCCACTTTACCAACACCTTCCACCCCGACCTCAAATTCACCTGGACCGTCTCAGACTCCTCCCTCCCCTTCCTAGACTTTTCCATTTCTATCTCGGGCGACCGAATCAACACAGACATTTACTATAAACCGACCGACTCCCACAGCTACCTAGACTACACCACCTCCCACCCTGCCCCCTGTAAAAATGCCATCCCATATTCCCAATTCCTTCGTCTCCGCTGCATCTGCTCCCAGGAGGACCAGTTCCAAATCCATACAACCCAGATGGCCTCCTTCTTCAAGGACCGTAATTTCCCCCAGACGTGGTCAACGATGCCCTCCACCGCATCTCTTCCACCTCCCGCTCCTCCTCGCTTGAGCCCCGTCCCTCCAACCACCACCAGGACAGAACCCCACTGGTCCTCACCTACCACCCCACCAACCTCCATGTACAGCGGATCATCCGCCGTCATTTCCGCCACCTCCAAACGGACCCCACCACCAAGGATATATTTCCCTCCCCTCCCCTATCAGCGTTCCGAAAAGACCACTCCCTCCGTGACTCCCTCGTCAGGTCCACACCCCCACCAACCCAACCTCCATTCCTGGCACCTTCCCCTGCAACTGCAAGAAATGCAAAACTTGCGCCCACACCTCCCCCCTTACTTCCCTCCAAGGCCCCAAGGGACA
Source organism: Chiloscyllium plagiosum (assembly GCF_037043375.1). Taxonomy (NCBI): domain Eukaryota; kingdom Metazoa; phylum Chordata; class Chondrichthyes; order Orectolobiformes; family Hemiscylliidae; genus Chiloscyllium; species Chiloscyllium plagiosum. The sequence goes on along the minus strand of NW_028270172.1, from coordinate 37,072,308 downwards.
CTTCCATATCCGCCACAAATTCACCTGCATCTCCACACACATTATCTATTGCATCCGCTGCACCTGATGTGGCCTCCTCTACATTGGGGAGACAGGCTGCCTACTTATGGAACGGTTCAGAGAACACCTCTGGGACACCCGGACCAACCAACCCAACCACCCCGTGGCTCAACACTTCAACTCCCCCTCCCACTCTACCAAGGACATTCAGGTCCTTAGACTCCTCCATCGCCAGACCATACAACATGACGGTTGGAGGAAGAGTGCCTCATCTTCCGCCTAGGAACCCTCCAACCACAAGGGACGAACTCAGATTTCTCTAGTTTCCTCATTTCACCTCCCCCCACCTTGTCTCAGTCAAATCCCTCGAACTCAGCACCGCCTTCCTAACCTGCAATCTTCTTCCTGACCTCTCTGCCCCCACCCCACTCCGGCCTATCACCCTCACCTTGACCGCCTTCCACCTATCACATTTCCAACGCCCCTCCCCCAAGTCCCTCCTCCCTACCTTTTATCTTAGCCTGCTGGACACACTTTCCTTATTCCTGAAGAAGGGCTTATGCCCGAAACGTCGATTCTCCTGTTCCTTGGATGACCTGCTGCGCTTTTCCAGCAACACATTTTCAACTCTGACCAATAAAGGAAAGCATACCAAACGCCTTCTTCACTATCCTATCTACCTGCGACTCCATTTTCAAGGAGCTATGAAACTGCACTCCAAGGTCTCTTTGTTCAGCAACACTACCTAGGACCTTACCATTAAGTGTACACGTCCTGCTAAGATTTGCTTTCCCAAAATGCAGCACCTCGCATTTATCTGAATTAAACTCCATCTGCCACTTCTCAGCTCATTGGCCCATCTGGACCAGATCCTGTTGTAATCTGAGGTAACCCTCTTCGCTGTCCACCACACCTCCAATTTTGGTGTCATCTGCAAACTTACTAACTGTACCTCTTATGCTCGCATCCAAATCATTCATGTAAATGACAAAAAGTAGAGGACCTAGCACCGATCCTTGTGGCACTCCACTGGTCACAGGCCTCCAGTCTGAAAAACAACCCTCCACCACTACCCTCTGTCTTCTACCTTTGAGCCAGTTCTTTTTCCAAATGGCTAGTTCTCCCTGTATTCCATGAGTTCTAACCTTGCTAATCAGTCTCCCATGGGAACCTTGTTGAACACCTTACTGAAGTCCAAATAGGTCACATCTACTGCGCTGCCCTCATCAATCTTCTTTGTTACTTCTTCAAAAAACTCAAAAAACGTCTGCACAACCAGTTGTGTACAGACATGGGTAAACCAGCACCGACTCTTATTAGAATATAGTATGAAAGAATGAGCAAAGATCATGCGGAGCAGGGTAAGTTTCCAGTAGAGGGAGAATACAGGAGCGAACGTGTTCTCAGTAGGGGTTATACCTACACAGTGTTAGGCATCTGGTGGAGAACAGATTACAACATCCTGTGACATACTATAAGCCCCTTTAAATACTTAGACTCTCAATCATGATAGGAGCAGTCTCTTTCACTGGCTGCTGCATTGCTCAGATGCCATAATGACCACTTGGATATTGTAAATGGACTCAGAGTTCTCCACAAATCCCTGATTCAAGTTAGTGCTGAATTGACTTCTAATTTCAGCCAAGTTAGGAAATGTTTTCCTCCAAAACATATTATGATAAACATGGACATTATGTTATCATTTTGGATTTTTAAAATGAAAAGTCGCCATAGTCTTACCGGACCATAGAGTTGCTCTCTCATTAGAGAGAGAGAACTGCTGGTGATTTAACCTGAGGGACTTCACACCTCAGACGAGGAGAGAGATGGAGGACGAGATTCCTTCATGGTAACATCAGCTCGTGCAGGAATTGAGAAATGCTCTTGACATTGCTCTGCATCAATGAGTTAAACCAACACCTCTTGTTTAAAACAGAAGAGGCAAATGTATTTTGGTTTCTTTGCTCTGAAGTTTTTTTTTCGAAGATGTTCACAAAGTCATTTGGAACAGTGACCTTCATGCACCATAACAATATTGAGTAATTTGTTTTATCAGAGATTTGGGACTGAAACATTGTCCAGCTGGTAAATACCTGGACTATCCCTTGCATGACCTGTATTATAAGCACCTTCCAGACCTGAACCACACTGAACTACGGAAATATAGCCCACCCTCGGTGTGAGTCCATGTAAGAGGTCAGTGGGATTGTACTCACCTCAGGGTTCCTGCTAAATGTCCACTCAGGAGAGCAAAAAGAGTACATGAGATAGCTTTGGCAAATAGAGTTAAGGAGAATCCAAACGGTTTTTACAAATGCATTAAGGACAAAAAGGTCACTAGGAAGAGAATAGGGCCCCTCAAAGATCAGTAAGGCAGCCTTTGTGTGGAGCTGTAGAAGATGGGGCAGATACTAAACGAGTATTTTACATCAGTATTTACTGTGGAAAAGGACATGGAAGATATAGAATGAAGGGAATTAGATGGTGACATCTTGAAAAATGTCCATATTACAGAGGAGGAAGTGCATAAACTTGGATAAATCCCCAGGACCTGATCAGGTGTACCCTAGAACTCTGTGGGAAAATACGGAAGTGATTACTGGGCCTCTCTCTGAGATATTTGTACCATTGATAGTCACAGGTGAGGTGCCGGAAGACTGGATGTTGGCTAACGTTTAAGAAGGGTGGTAAGGACAAGCCCAGGAACTATAGACCGGTGAGCCTGACGTCAGTGGTGGGCAAGTTGTTGGAGGGAATCCTGAGGGACAGGATGTACATGTTATTTGGAAAGGCAAGGACTGATTGGGGATAGTCAACATGGCTTTATGCGTGGGAAATCATGTCTCACAAATTTGCTTGAGTTTTTGAAGGATTGATGAAGGCAGAGTGGTAGATGTGATCTATATGAACTTCAGTAAGGTGTTCGACAAGGTTCCCCATGAGAGACTGGTTAGATTTCATGGAATATAAGGAGAACTCGCCATTTAGATACAGAAGTGGCTCAAAGGTAGAAGACAGAGGGTGGTGGTGGAGGGTTGTTTTTCATACTGGAGGCCTGTGAGCAGTGGAGTGCCACAAGGATCTGTGCTGGGTCCACTACTTTTCATCATTTATATAAATGATTTGGATGCGAGCATAAGAGGTACAGTTAGTAAGTTTGCAGATGACACCAAAATTGGAGGTGTAGTGGACAGCGAAGAAGGTTATCTCAGATTACAACAGGATCTGGACCATGGGCCAATGGGCTGAGAAGTGGCAGGTGGAGTTTAATTCAGATAAATGCGAGGTCCTGCATTTTGGGAAAGCAAATCTTAGCAGGATGTATACACTTAATGGTAAGATCCTAGGTAATGTTGCTGAACAAAGATACCTTGTAGTGCAGGTTCATAGCTCCTTGAAAGTGGAGTCACAGGTAGGTAGGATAGTGAAGAATGCATTTAGTATGCTTTCCTTTATTGGTCAGAGCATTAAGTACAGGAGTTGGGAGGCCATGTGGCGGCAGTACAGGACATTGGTTAGGGAAAGATATAAAAGAGACCTAAGGGGCAACTTTTCATGCACAGGGTGGTACGTGTATGAAATGAGTTGCCAGACGAAGTCATGGAGGCTGGTACAATTGCAACATTAAAAATGCATCAGGATGGGTATATGAATAGGAAGGGTTTGGAGGGATATGGGCCATGTGCTGCCAGGTGGGACTAGATTGTGTTGGGATATCTGGTCGGCGTGGACAGGTTGGACTGAAGGGTCTGTTTCTGTGCTATACATCTCTATGACTCTAAGATGGCAGCAGTGGCACGGTAGGTAGTGTTTGAGCTGGTTGGAGCCTGTCCGCTCCAGGTTGGCAGGATCCTTTTCTCAATGTACTTTTTGTTGTCGTCTATTTCTTTTGGGAGCAGGAAATCCTGGTGGCAGTAGGCCTGGAGCCTGGACTCTTGACAATGGCAATGCCCAGAGCAGGGATTCCTGGCAGTGGTAAACCTCCTGCTGGTGTCGAATGGCAGCAGAGCCAGGGTTGCCTGGGACATTAGCATCATCGTTGCTGTTCCTAGAGTGAGGATTTCTTGAGGAGTGGAAGACCTTGCAGAGACATTGCAGAAGGCCTGGAACCGTGCTTGAGATCTTTAAAGTTGTCTCAGACTCTTTGTAATTAATGTTTAATTTCAAGAATAACCAAGAAGGAAGATAAAGGGAGCATAAGGCAAAGTACATTTATCTACTTTGTTTTGAGCTTTTCTTGTATTATTGTTCAATCATGGAGTCAACAAAGGCAAGCATACCAAACGCTGCCTTCTCAATCCTGTCTACCTGTGACTCCACTTTCAAGGGACTGTGAATCTGCACTCCTAGGTCGTTAGGATCATAGGATGTTAGCATGATTGGAAAGACCAATATTTATTGTACATTCCAAATTGATCTTAAGAAGATTGTGGTGAGACACATTCTTTGGCTACTGTGGTGAATTTGGTGTTGGTACACCCATTGCACTGTCAGAGAGTGAGTTCAGGATTTTGACCCAGTGACACTGAAGAAGTGGAGATATATAGAATGGAATTGAATTGATTTAGCTTTATTGTCACATACTCATATGAGTACAGTGAAAAGTTTACAAGTTACCACTTATGGCACCATCTTAGGTACAAGGTAGCTAGACACAGATTCTTCAACACAAATTCATGGGAATAAAAGTTAGAAAAACAAAGAAATAAAAAGTCCAGCATCATAGGAATAAATTAGAAAAATAGGGAAATGAAAAGTTCAGAATATCAGTCCTTCTAACTTCGTCCATGCCGGCATCTCATCTCCAGTCTGCACCAGACCTTGAATCACCTCCAGTCCAGAAGTCAAGACTGAGGCCATGCTGGGCTGCAAGACCAACACAGACCATTGAGAGATTGCCACACCAGGCTGGGAGATCGCCACACCATGTCAAGAGGATGCCATGCCAGGCTGCCAAGAGACCGCCACAAGCTGCCGAAAAGTTGAGTTGAGCTAGAAGACCACTACGCTGGGCCGAGAAGATGCCTTGCCAATTCAGTGCTGAGGCCAAGAGTCTGAATCCACGCTGAAGCTGGGAGTTCAGGACATCGCAGTGGGGGAAATAAAGAAAAGAAACACAGAGGCAAAAAAAGACTAAGGAAAAGAAACAGACAGAGCAGGCGAGCTCTGGTTGCAGTGTCCTACTCCGTCACCTTCTTGGAATGTCATGTAGTTCTTGGAATATAGTTCCAAGTCAGGATAATGTGAGGAACACGCAGGTCAGCTGGTGATGTTGTCATGTCACTTCTGCCCTTGTTATTCTACATGACAGAGGTCACTGTTTCTGAAGATGCTAATGAAGGAAGTTTGGTGCCACTGTTGCCACTGTAAACTGGTAGAGGGAGGAGTGAATCTTTAATGTGGTGTACTGGTCAAAAAGGATGCTTTGTCCTAGATGGTGCAAAATTTCTTGAATGCTATTCGAACTGTTGAAGCAATACTTATTCATTGTTAGACATTGGGAAGGTGTAGTTTGTAGGTAACAGGTCATGTGATGAAATTGGTGGCATTTGCCCAAGTCAAGTCAGTATTCTGTATAGTTCATTTCTATGTCTTGTCTTTGGAGAAATCTAATGAAATGTTCATAATAATCTATTTCATTTATAATTTTTATTTCAATTGACTGACTGAATACAAGTTGATTTGACAACTGAAAGTATTTTACAAGTCAGGACCATCTCACGCAGTTTTAAATCTGTTGAGTACTTTTCCCAGCAATTTTGTCGGAAACTGTGATTGAATGAAATCAGTAATCACCAATTGTATTCCAGTGTCTGGTAAATGAATGGAGTCTTCCCAGAAATAAAAATCGTGATGAATACTTTTGGTCAGTGTTGCCATCTTGGAAGCATTCCAGGCCGGGAGCTGGAGTTGTTTAATCCTGTTTCCTTTTTGTCAAACTCCTATTTCTCAAACAGTGAGTGACGCAGAGATACACAGCATCGAAAATGAAGAGCATGGTCCTTTTAGGTAGAGGGAGAAAGGAAAGACAGTTGAGATTCGGGGAATGGGTGTCTAAGTTTCCAGCTGGCTTCTCTCATACAAACATTCTCCCAAAACAATTTTGTTCTGTTGATCTGCCAATTTTGGTTTCCTTATCTGTGGAAGGATGTTTTTTCCACAGAGAGAATGCAGCAAATGTTTACCAGACTGATTCCTGATGAAGGGCTTTTGCCCAAAACGTTGATTTTCCTGCTCCTCGGATGCTGCCTGACCACAGTGCTTTTCCAGCACCACTCTAATCTTGACTCTAATCTCGAGCATCTGCAGTACCCGCTTTTGTCTGATTCCTGCGATGGCATGGCTGATGCATGAAGGTTCAGTTAGGACTATATTCATTGGAGTTCAGAAGGATAATGTGATCTCGTAGGAAACCTATAAAAGACTAACAAGATCAGACAGAGTAAACACAGGAAGGATTTTCCCTTTGACCAGGGAATCCAGAACCAGGGGTCATAGTTTAAGGATATGGGATAGGCTGTTGTGGACTGAGATGAAAAAACATTTCTTCACCCACACGGTGGAGCCTTTATCATTCCCTGCCATGGAAAGCAGTTGAATCCCAAATTATTGAATGTTTTCAAGGTGTTTGCTGTAGTGCTTATGGCTAAAGGGATAAAAGGGTATGGGGAGAAAATGGGATACCATGAGTGGAGGAGTAGGCCCAGAGGGCCAACTGGCATAATCCTGTTCCTATTTTTGTATGTTTCTATGTGTTTATATATACACAGTTGGACTCATGATTTAAAACCACCATGCACAGGTAAGCTAGCATAATGCATAACTTGGGTTACAATTTAACAATTCAGACTATGGATTTGAATCCAGTCCTTGGAGAATGGGAGTATAGTGAGGGAAAAGGTGTAAAAGGGACTGTATGACAAGTTGGGGTGACTATGCTAACCATATTCAGTGTCTCCCTGGTAGTGTGAAGGGAGGGGTTATTGAGGTGACTCTGGGCACTGCTGAAGCACTTGGGATCACATTGTTGCACTAACAACAACCAACTCTGGATTATCTAGTCGTTATCCTATTGCTATTATGATTGCTGTATTCCCCTGCAGTATCATGACTACACCATAGTTGACATTAAGACATCCTAAGACTGTGAGAAATGCTGTATAAATGCCAAGTCTTTCACCATTCCTGCTGGAGACTAGGTTATGATATAAATATTCAAGTGTTTTGATGGGTCTCACTAATCACTCCAAGTGTCCTTGGACACAGGACATTGCAACATAACATAAACTACAAGCAATAACATGCTGAATTAATATAGAGTCATCAGAGGAAAGAAAAATGAACTTCGAGATTATCCCATTTCCACCTTATGGCTTAATTCTTCCCACAGCTCCAAGGTCAGGAATTATTTTTCTTGCATAATAGGTCATGTGTTGTATGAGTAATTGTTTATGACGGGCTGCTGGCTTCATTCTATTGTACATGGTGATTGTCTCAGTATCCTGAGTCATGGCAAGGTTGGCCTAATGTTTATTTTTCTTTACCTTCATCCAAACTCATTGAAAGCTATTATATTGTTATTGATGGCATTATTCATTTTAAAAAAAAGCTGCACTAAAACAGGAAATGATGCCAGCCTACTGCGTAGATGAATTATTTAGTATCATGTTATCAGTCAGTTGATCAAATGATTCTTCAAAGAATTGAAGCATGTTAATTTTGAGAGTTCTGTGGTGCCCAGTGTGTTTCTTTACAGTGATCCAAGGCACCAACAGCTATGAAACTGATCCAGCCGCAAAATCATGATTACCTCTAAAGTTGCCATGTTAGTAGAGATCTATGTTTTCACGGGTGTTTGGCTGTTAGCCATTCCTCACTATTAGCAGCATTGCCACTAATTTCAAAGACTATTGGTTCAAATCCTACTCCAAAGATTTGAGCACAATATCAATGCTGAGACTAGTACAGTACTAAGGGAGTGCTGCACTGTTGTAGATGCCATATTTCAGATGAAACTTCAAACCAAGCCTGTGTTTGCTCTCTTGGGTGGATGTACATGGTCCTTTGGCCCTATTTTGAAGGGAAACAAGGAAATGCTTCCTATGGATTTCCAATTATATTATGCCTCAATCAACATTATTATGACAGGTCATACAGCCATAGAGATGTACAGCATGGAAACAGACTCTTCGATCCAACCCATCCATGCTGACCAGATATCCCAACCCAATCTAGTCCCACCTGCCAGCATCTGGCCCATATCCCTCCAAACCCTTCCTTTTCATATACCCATCCAGATATCTCTTAAATGTTGCAATTGTATCAGCCTCCACCACTTCCTCTGGCAGCTCATTCCATACACGTACCACCCTCTGTGTGAAAAAGTTGCCCCTTCGGTCCCTTTTATATCTTTCCCCTCTCACCCTAAACCTATGGCCTCTAGTTCTGGACTCCCCGACCCCAGAACTGTCTATTTATCCTATCCATGCCCCTCATGATTTTGTAAACCTCTACAAGGTCACCCCTCAGCCTCTGTTGCTCCAGGGAAAACAGCCCCAGCCTGTTCAGCCTCTCCCTGTAGCTCAAATCCTCCAACCCTTGCAACGTCCTTGTAGGTCTTTTCTAAACCCTTTCAAGTTTCACAACATCTTTCCATGATTGTGATGTATAAAATTATGAGGGGCATAGAAAGGGTAGATAGGAAGAAACTTATTGTCTTGGTGGAGGATTGGTTATCTTGTCAAATTTGTATTTCCATTTGTGGGACCTACTGGTATGCAAATATTATGGTGTTACTTTCATTGGTTCACCACCATTTATTGCTTTTGGTTCATGCTTATGTTACAATGGTAGAAATGTCATCAACAACACGCATTAACAGGGATGTGCGATACCTGATGTAGGCAGGTCTGTAACTGACGGTTGCTCTACCAGACAGTCATGCATGAAATAAGTGCTTCTGGAATATGTAATGATTGTTTGCTTGCATCATTGAACTTGGCCACACTGCAGCAATTTTTTTTAGATTAGATTAGATTCCCTACAGTGTGGAAACAGGTCCTTCGGCCCAACTAGTCCACACCGACCCTCCGAAGTGTAACCCATTCCCCCTAACTAATGCACCTAACACTATGGGCAATTTAGCATGACCACTTCACCTGATCTGCACATCTTTGGACTGTGGAAGGAAACCGGAGCACCCGGAGGAAACCCACACAGACACGGGGAGAATGTGCAAATTCCACACAGACCAGTGGCCCGAGGCTGGAATCGAACCCGGGTCCCTGGAATCGAACCCGGGTCCCTGGAATCGAACCCGGGTCATAAGGCAGCAGTGCTAACCACTGAGCCACTGAAGGTAATTGACGTAAGGATAGGAATTATGGAATTAAGATTACAGGTGCAAAGTATGAAAAGCAGGCAATAAAATCAAAATGATATTTATTGCTTCTTGATTTGATGATTTGACCTGTGAATCCATAAATTGCAGCATTGTAGGCAATTACTTACTCTGAGAGCTGGTTTAATTTCATGATCACTGGCAAAGTTAAAAATCACACAACACCAGGTTATAGTCCAACAGGTTTAATTTGAAGCACACTAGCTTTCGGAGTGACGCTCCTTTGGTGGTTGATCCAAATCATGTTCACTGGCATTTGTCTGAGCCACCTGAATTCAACATAGACAAGAAAAGTTCTAGCTGTTGTAACAAGGAAAGTAACCAAGTGTTTGTAGAGTAAAAGTCATAAGAAATTTAGGATCATGAACTGTTCTAGTAGTCCAGATTCAGAATAATTAGTGAAGCGTCAAAATCATTTGAATTATTGAGTTCTGGTGTGAAGTTGTTTACACTAATAGACATCTTTTACATTAGTGCGCATGACTATGATAAAGTAACTTGTATATTGCCACATTAATAGAACATGATATGCATAAATCCATTACTTTGTGTTGTCATGTTTATATTTGACAATTACTAAATAAAAAGTTAATACACAAACAAAATAAGGCCCAAGCATTGGCTTTGTTTGTCAGTGGACAATACAATATTATAATATCATAGAAAGGCCATGAAGAATTAACAATACATTAGTGAGTAAAATTATCTCCTAATTATACCACAGTCATCGATGTATTACACGACCTCACTGGTGCTTTGTGGATTGCAAACTAATGTTCAAGCTCTTTACAGTTAGCAGCATTGACTTGTTTTAAATATCAAAATCCTGTATTTCCCATAGGATTATTCAATATTCCAGAACTTCTGCTAGTTTTTTTGACAATCGCATTCCATAATTCTATACAACCTTAATGAAAAGGTAATGGAAATCTGACTTTGGTTAGTAGTAGGGCCGATTTTCATTTTGTCGATGAATGTAACTGAGGTTCGAGCCTTTGACAAGATTCTGCATGGTTGACTAATTAGTAAAATTAGATCACATGGGATTCTGGGAGAGCTTGCTAATTGTAAACAAAATTAGCTTGATGGTAAGAGAGAGGGTGTTGGTGGAGGGTTGGTTTTGGGTGGAGGACTGTGACCAGCAGTGTTCTACAGGGATCAGTACTGGGACACTTTTGTTAGTCATTTATGTAAACAGTTTGAATGAGAATTTAGGAGATATATTTAATAAGATTGTGGATGACTCCAAAATTAGTGGTATAGTCAACAGTGAAGAAGACTGTCTAAGAGCACAAAGGGACTTGTTCGATTGGGTAAATGGGCTGAGAGGGAGAGGTGTTGGAACTTAATTTTGATAAATGCAAGGTATTGGATGTTGATAAAACAAACAAGGGCAGGACTTATGCAGTTAATTGTAGGGCCCTGGGTTGTGTTGTTGTAGAGAAAATCCTAAGGGTTCAGATACATAATTCTTTGAAGCTTGCATCACACTGGACAGGGTGGTTAAGAAGGCGTTTAGCATGCTTGCCTTCATTGCTCAGACCATTGAGTATAGGACGTGGGGCATCATGTTGAGGCTGTATAGGTCATTGTTGGTCTCATCTGCAATAGTGTCTACAGTTCTGCTACAGCAAAGATTTTATTAATCCACTACTTTTCATCATTTATATAAATGATTTGGATGCGGGCATAAGAGGTACAGTTAGTAAGTTTGCAGATGACACCAAAATTGGAGGTGTAGTGGACAGCGAAGAGGGTTACCTCAGATTACAACAGGATCTTGACCAGATGGGCCGATGGACTGAGAAGTGGCAGATGGAGTTTAATTCAGATAAATGCGAGGTGCTGCATTTTGGGAAAGCAAATCTTAGCAGGACGTATACACTTAATGGTAACGTCCTAGAGAGTGTTGCTGAACAAAGAGACCTTGGAGTGCAGGTTCATAGCTCCTTGAAAGTGGAGTCGCAGGTAAATAGGATAGTGAAAAAGGCGTTTCCTTTATTGGTCAGAGTATTGAGTACAAGAGTTGGGAGGTCATTTTCCAGCTGTACAGGACATTGATTAGGCCACTGTTGGAATATTGCGTGCAATTCTGGTCTCCTTCCTATCGGAAAGATGTTGTGAAACTTGAAAGGGTTCAGAAAAGATTTACAAGGATGTTGCCCGGATTGGAGGATTTGAGCTATAGGGAGAGGTTGAACAGGCTGGGGCTGTTTTCCCTGAAGCGTCGGAGGCTGAGGGGTGACCTTATAAAGGTTTATAAAATCATGAGGGGCATGGATAGGACAAATAGACAAAATCTTTTCCCTGGGGTCGGGGAGTCCAGAACTAGAGGGCATAGGTTTAGGGTGAGAGGGGAAAGATGTAAAAGAGACTTAAGGGGCAGCTTTTTCATGCAGAGGGTGGTACATGTATGGAATGTGCTGCCAGAGGAAGTGGTGGAGACTGGTACAATTGCAACATTTAAAAGGCATTTGGATGGGTATATGAATAGGAAGGGTTTGGAGGGATATGGGCCGGGTGCTGGCAGGTGGGACTAGATTGAGTTGGGATATCTGGTCGGCATGGACGGGTTGGACCGAATGGTCTGTTTCCATGCTGTACATCTCTATGACTCTATAAATTGGAGAGGGTTCAGAAATGATTTAGAAAGATACTGCTGGGAATGGACAGTTTGAGTTATAAAGACAAGCTGGGACTTTTTTTACTCGAGCATAGGAGGTTGAGGGGTGAACATAGAGATTTATAAAATCATGAGGGTCACAGATAAGGTGAATAGCAGTGGTCTTTTCCCTAGGATGGGGGAATTCAATACTAGGGTGCATATTTTTAAAGTGAGAGAAGAAAGATTTAAGAGACCTGAAGGGCAACTTTTTTTTCACACAGAGGGTGGTTCATGTGTGGAACGAACTACCAGAGGAAGTGGTGGATGCAGGTACAGCTACAACATTTAAAAGACATTTGGACAGGTACATGATTTGGGCCAAATGCAGGCAAGTGGGACTAATTTAATTTGGGAAACTTGGTCAGCATGGACTAGTTGGACAGTCGGGAAAGAATCCATAATGAATGAATTCATAAACAATGGAGTTTAAATTACTTTAGGCAACCAGGTATAAAGTGTACAACTGAGGATGGCTTCAGTAATCTGATTTCCCTTGTCATGGGACCATGCTTTAACTGAAACACCAGCTGGTGAGATACATCTACACCAAGAGGTTACTATAATGAACCAAAGTTGATTCACATGAAAGGCTTTAGGTAAAAAGTATCATTCTTCCCATAATTGCTTTTGAAAAATTGTATTCTACTCATCAGGTAGCTGTGGAGCAGGGTCGTAAGACACAGAATGTATACCAAAAGATCACAGTATCATGGATGCAGCAATGATATATTGAATAAACCTCAATTGCTGTTAAGTTTTTCATCTTTTAGAACGGGTTGCAGGTTTCTGTTCATTAATATATATAAATCCCAGAACTTTTTTCAAGTCGCATTCTCAAGATAACTTAAGGTTTTATTTTTAAAAGTGATATCTCAGCTCAGTCAATGCATTAAAAGGGGGTGAGGTTAGAGTATGTCTGTATCAAAATCTAGAGTCAGACTGGTTTTGTTTCCAAAGTAGGAATTTATAAAATGTTACATGGATTGACTGCCTGAAGGTTGTGTGATTTTTGAATAAAATATAATGTGGCTGCAATTACAAATCCGCAAAGACAAATTCACCCTATGGACTTATGTGTGTGCATGTGAGGGACAGAGAGACTGTGTGTGACAGTGCATGTGAGAGTGTGTGTTTGCATGTGTGCGCCTCTCAGGGGGTGCATGCATAGTATCTGAGAGGAGCGCGTGTCTGTATGAGAGAGAGTCTGCATGAGTGTGTGAGTATGTAAGAGTGTGCGTATATGTTTGTGTGTGTGTGAGAGTGTGTGGTGGGGTCATCTGTAATTAAAATGTAATAGAAGTCAAAATTAAGGAATCAGTTAAAAGGTTTTATTGAGTAAAAGAAAGAGGGATTTTATTAACTATGAATCCTGGGGGGGAAAGTAAATCCAATATTGACACCAACACAGATGTAGTGTTTAAGAAAGGGAGAGTGATGAGTGTAATAGGAAGATAAAGAATATGCAGTTTAAAAAGTTGGTAGAACCTTGAATTGTTACAGCTGAATCTGGACCATGGCTGCTTAGTTGATGTCTTGTACCCTCAGCTGTAGTGAGATTTGTAGAGTCCTTGAGGTCGCAGTGATAGATGGTTCTCTGAAATAAATAGTGCTGGCGAATGGCAGCATCTGAAGAAAGAGAAACAGAGTTAACAGTTTGAATCCAGTGACTCTTTGTCAGGCTGATTTGTTTTTCTGATTCTCTGATTTTCTTATTTCTCGGATTTGCTTTATCACCGGAGCTTGCTTTCAGATAATAAGAAGGAAACAACAACAAAGAGTCTTCTAGTCTTTGCTATTATTAGTCTATTTTCTTTATTTCTGCTGCTCTGCCAAACAGCTGCTGAAATATAGTAAATTTGTTTATTCCTGAGTCCGGTTTCATTCTCTTTCCAAGCTAGGTAGTTGCAAACAAACGTTTCAAGTCCAAGATATGCACTAATCATACAAGTGTAAAGTAAAACATGAGACACAGATTCACCACCCTTGCGTTGAGGAGGAATTTATTCAGCCAGGAGGTGGTGACTCTGTGGAACTCATTGCTGCAGAAGGCTGTGGAGGCCAAGTCATTGAGTGCATTTGAGACAGAGATAGATAGGTTCTTGAAATAATAAGGGGATCAAAACTTACAGAGAGAAGGGAGGAGAATGAGGTTGATAAACATACCAGCCTTGGTTGATTGATGGAGTAGCCTCAATGGGTGGAATGGCCTAATTCTACTCCTATATCTTATGGTCTTAAGGACACATGAAATTTTTGACACCTGATTCAATTAACTGCTTTATTCTGTTTTTTACACATTGAGAGAAGATCAGGAAACCAATCTGTGTTCAGGTATCTTCCTTTTTAAAACCACTTTATTTCAAGAAATTCTCAGGTATTAAAATCAGATGATGGAAGTTGAAAATTGATATTCTGGTTTAGTGGTGCTGGAAGAGCACATCAGTTCAGGCAGCATCCGAGGAGCAGTAAAATCAATGTTTTGGGCAAAAGCCCTTCATCAGGAATACAGGCAGAGAGCCTGAAGGGTGGAGAGATAAGTGAAAGGAGGGTGGGGGTGGGGAGAAAGTAGCATAGAGTACAATAGGTGAGTGGGGGAGGGGATGAAGGTGATAGGTCAGAGGGGAGGGAGGACTGGATAGGTGGAAAAGAAGATACGCAGATAGGACAAGTCATGGGGACAGTGCTGAGCTGGAAGTTTGGAACTGGGGTGAGGTGGGGGAAGGGAAAATGAGGAAACTGTTGAAGTCCACATTGATGCCCTGGGGTTGAAGTGTTCTGAGGCGGAAGATGAGGCGTTCTTCCTCCAGCCGTCTGGTGGTGAGGGAGCAGCGGTGAAGGAGGCCCAGGACCTCCATGTCCTCGGCAGAGTGGGAGGGGGAGTTGAAATGTTGGGCCACGGGGCGGTTTGGTTGATTGGTGCGGGTGTCTCGGAGATGTTCCCTAAAGCGCTCTGCTCGGAGGTGTCAAGTCTCCCCAATGTAGAGGAGACTGCATCGGGAGCAACGGATACAATAAATGATATTAGTGGATGTGCAGGTAAAACTTTGATGGATGTGGAATGCTCCTTTAGGGCCTTGGATAGAGTTGAGGGCGAAGGTGTGGGCACAGGTTTTGCAATTCCTGCGGTGGCAGGGGAAAGTGCCAGGATGGGAGGGTGGGTTGAAGGGGGGTGTGGACCTGACCAGGTAGTCACGGAGGAAACGGTCTTTGCGGAAGGTGGAAAGGGGTGGGGTGGGGAGGGAAATATATCCCTGGTGGTGGGGTATTTTTGGAGGTGGCGGAAATGCCGGCGGATGATTTGGTTTATGCGAAGGTTGATAAGGTGGAAGGTGAGCACCAGGGGCGTTCTGTCCTTGTTACGGTTGGAGGGGTGGGGTCTGAGGGCGGAAGTGCGGGATGTGGACGAGATGCGTTGGATGGCATCTTTAACCACGTGGGAAGAAAAATTGCGGTCTCTAAAGAAGGAGGCCATCTGGTGTGTTCTGTGGTGGAACTGGTCCTCCTGGGAGCAGATACGGCGGAGGTGGAGGAATTGGGAATACGGGATGGCATTTTTGCAGGAGATGGAGAGGTCCAGGAAGGGAAGGGAGGTGTCAGAGATGGTCCAGGTAAATTTAAGGTCAGGGTGGAATGTATTGGTGAAATTGATGAATTGCTCAACCTCCTCGCGAGAGCACGAGGTGGCGCCAATGCAGTCATCAATGTAGCAGAGGAAGAGGTGGGGAGTGGTGTGCCCATGGCTACCCCTTTGGTCTGGCGGAAGTGGGAGGATTCGAAGGAGAAATTGTTAATGGTGAGGACCAGTTCGGCCAAATGAATGAGAGTGTCGGTGGAAGGGTACTGTTGGAGACGTCGGGAGAGGAAGAAATGGAGGGCTTGGAGGCCGTGGTCATGGCGGATGGAGGTGTAGAGGGATTGGATATACATGGTGAAGATGAGGCGTTGGGGGCCGGGGAAACGGAGGTCTTGGAGGAGATGGAGGGTGTGGTTGGTGTCTCGAACGTATGTGGGGAGTTCCTGGATGAGGGGGGATAGGACAATATCGAGGTAGGTGGAGATGAGTTCAGTGGGACAGGAACATGCTGAGACAATGGGTCGGCCAGGGTGGTCAGGCTTGTGGATCTTGGGAAGGAGGTAGAACCGGGCAGTGCGGGGTTCCCGGACTATGAGGTTGGAAGCTGTGGGTGGGAGATCTCCTGAGGTGATGAGATTCTGTATGGTCTGGGAGATGGTTTGGTGATGGGGGGGGTGGGGTCATGGTCGTGGGGGCGGTCGGAAGAGGTGTCCTTGAGTTGGCATTTGGCTTCAGCGGTGTAGAGGTCAGTGCACCAGAGTACCACTGCGCCCCCTTTATCCGCTGGCTTGATGGTGAGGTTGTGATTGGAGCAGAGGAATTGGAGGGCTGCGCGTTGTGAGGGTGAGAGGTTGGAGTGGGGGAGGGGGGTAGACAGGTTGAGGCGGTTAATGTCCCAGTGGCAGTTGGAAATGAAGAGGTTGAGGGCAGGTAATAGGCCAGCGCGTGGTGTCCAGGTGGATGCAGTGTGTTGGAGGTGGGCGAAAGGGTCCTCGGAAGGTGGGCGGGAGTCCTGATTGTGAAAGTAAGCTCGGAGGTGGAGGCGGTGGAAGAAGTGTTCGACGTCACGGCGTGTATTAAATTCATTGATGCGTGGACGGAGGGGGATGAAGGTGAGTCCTTTGCTGAGGACTGATCGTTCGTCCTCAGTGAGGGGGAGGTCTGGGGGGATGGTGAAAATTCGGCAGGGCTGGGAGCTGGGACCTGGTGTGGGTGTGGAGCTGGGAGCTGGGAGCTGGGAGTGGGGGCGGAGCCTGTAACTGGAGTGAGTGTGGTGGTGGGGGTAATGGGGGTGAAGTCATGAGCAGGGTGGTGTTCCCCTCAGGGTTCTGGAGGGGCGTGGATGGTGACAGTGGGATCTGTGGGGGGCGTGTCAGCAGAATGCAGGTGAGTGGCGTTGGTGGGGGCGGAAGTGGTGGCAAACACAGCAGTGGGGTGGGGGGGGGGGGGGGGCGGAAGTCACTAAGCCTGTCTTTTTAACAAAACTGCGACAATCATAGACTGCATACATACATGATCTCCACTAACTAGCATTGTTCACAGTAACTGATTTGTAAGTAGAATATCAGTGAACCTGGACAATGAGATCTAATTGGCAAAATGGTAAAAGGATTTTGATGTCTTTGCAATTTACACTGCTAGCTGATGTTAAATCCATGAGCTGCATTGGCCTTATTTAATCCGTGCTTTTAACGTAAGCAACGTTTCCAAGTAAGTGATCCAGTAGTTCTTAGCAACCTTCACTAAAATGGCAAGGATCATCCCCTAAAGAGCTGGTGCTATATCTGGCAGACTACCTTTGCCATCAGTGCAGAAAGAAACATTCGGTATTTACTGCTAATACGATATTGTGCATAAACACAAATTAAGGGATAAAGGAACAAATTAGGTTTACAGAATTAGAATGATTGTTCATACTGAAGATATCCTTTTCAAATACATTTCCAATTCCCTTCTGAAAGTTTCTATTGACTCAATGAAATCTGTGTATAAAATAAATTGTACTCAATTTACCTTAGGTCCATTCCCTAGTCACTCTTTAATCTGTTTCCACTGGTTACCAATTCTCCAGATTAACTCTGTCAAATATCTTCACAACCAGTTTTTCTGGAACCAACATTCTCTTTAATTCCCAAAGTCTTTGGCCTATCACATCATGTTATAGTATTTAAATCATTTCCTGTGTACAACTTGTTTATGTCTGGCACTGTTGTGTTTATACCCAGTTACAAATTAAGTGGCGATTACTGCGTGTCACATCTGTGACTTTGTATTTGTGGAAGTTGAGTTTCGGAGCACAGTGACTCTATGCTTATTAAGTAGATAGTTAAACAAAAAGTTTGGGTCAATTAGTCAGCACAACAATTGCCGTCTTCCTCGTCAACGGGTGCTCGTCTGTACGTTTGTGTGTTTTTAATGTTTGGAAAATATGTTGCAGCATCAATGAGAAAAAATAAACAGCAATGCCGTATTTTGAATTCAAAGGAAACACTATCAGCTAAAATAGTAACTCATTAACTATTTCTTTCTATAATTCTGTTATTTTCCTACATCAGAGATATTATGTCACTCCAGAGTAGATAGGACTAGAACTCAAGCTACTTGGGGCGAGAGGTAAGGATGCTAACACTGCAGCACTAGAAGCTCCACTGTCTGTAGTTCATTAATCAGGAGTACATTGGCTACACGCATCCTCCATTTGTTATGCAATTAATTCACAACTGTTTTCTTTTGTCCTCAAACTCACACCCTAACACTACAAAAAGTTGGCATTGAGCAATCTAGGTTTTTGAATCTTCAAGACTTGTCTCTTTGATCACGAAAACACATTTTATCATTAGAGCACCTTTGAAAGATTTATTTCTGTGCGAAAAGGGATGGTGGTGCCTTTTGGTTCTGCACTGCAATTAACAAAAGGGTCTTATAAGATGTCTATGTTAATGTTAAAAGACCTGGCAATGGTTTCAAAGAGGTCTTATAGTTGCACAGATCTAATTAATGGATTGAAAGACCACATTTGCTTAGTGACAAGCCAGACTGATTTGAGTTTAAACCAAGCATGGAGAATAATTTCCTTTTCATCAGCATGGGCGTTCCTCTGCATCCAATGACATTGTGGGAACTGCTTGGGTTTCTGTGCATGTGGATAATGCCATAATTATTACGTTGTATGTTTCAGAAGGGTTGTCGTGCATGAGAGTCAGCATTCTCCTTAACTCAAATTTGGGTTTTTGGCACGATCTTCAGTATCCCCAACCCAAAGTTACAAGCAAGAATCACATTCTCTCCTTTTTCTGTGGATACAATCCAAACCACACTAGTTAAATCAGTCAGAAAATGCCTTCTGTTTTGACAGAATGATTCCCAGTCCCGACTTAAGGCAAACTGCACTTATGTTTCAATAAAGTCAGTCCTGCGTTCGGTTTACTTAGATAAGAATGAACAAGGCTCACTGCTTAAGATGCAATAAAAAGCAATGACATTTTGTCAAGAATCTGATGACAGGTAATAACAACCACCTGCATTTATATAGTACCTCTGATGTCATAAACCATCCTGAATTACTTCACAGGAACACTATCAGAAAAAACTGAGGCTGACCAAACATTCGATGATAGTAGTAGATTTTTAATCAAGCATCTTATAGGAGAAAAAAGATTTATTGAAGTGAAGAGGCCAAACTAAGAAATTCCTGAGTGTAGGCCTAGGCAGGCGAAACGGAGGACTGCAGGTTCTGGAGATTAGAGTCGAGATTAGAGTGGCGCTGGAAAAGCACAGCAGGTCAGGCAGCATCCAAGGAGCAGGAAAATCAATGTTTCGGGCAAGAGCCTTCATCAAGGATGAAGGGCACCTACCCGAAACATTGATTTTCCTGCTCCTCGGATGTTGCCTGACCTGCTGTGCTTTTCCAGCACCACTCTAATCTGTAGGCCCAGGCAGTTGAAGTCATGACTATAAATGGTAGATGATCCAAAGTCAGGATACACAAAAGGCCAGGATTACAAAGAAAGTTTTTTTTCAAGAAAATCTGGATGAATAAACATATGGAGAAATACTGAACTATTGCTAAAGAGTGCCAGGTTCTTGTACCTGGGGTATGCAGTCAGGTATGTTTCAGGGAAAGATGCTTTACTCCGAAGACCAAGGAAAATACAAATGCTAGCTGGGTCCAGATGGTACAGATTGGCAGAAGGTTAATCAAGTGTATTCATCTGAAGGAGACCACAAAGGCAGTAAAATGGCCATTTATAGAACAGGAACTGGGGAGCAGCTGAAAGGAGGCAGGAAACAATTAGGACCTAATTCAGCTTTTTAAATTTCAATTAATTAACAATTAATTGCCTAATTAATTGAATATATATAGAGAGGTTAGTATTTGAAACTAGCTTTATAAAGGTCCAGCTAATATGATGGCTACTGCATCGTTTGAAATCTTGATTACTGCCTGGAACAATTTAGTCAGACATTTCCATTTCTTTTCAATGTTGTTGAAAAGACCTGCTTGCCACACATTCATAACTCCCTGTACTCCACGAAACTGCTGACTCTATATGAGATATGATTTAACAGGCAGCAGGACATGTGTATCTAAACAGATGAGCAGCGGCAGATTTCACTGAGAGGGTCATTACATCCAAATCTGTCATCCTGCCTTTATCCAATATGTGCTTTTCCATAGGCGTTCCCCAGGAATTGATCAGGCGTGGGATTTCAGTTTCCTTCCCCTTCCTCAGGTCAAGAAAGCCAAAACAAATTGCAGCACAGATTTGGGAATCTCAAGGCCTGTGGTTCAGTATTACACCCGTTACAGATGGTAAGCAGCCATTCAACTGATTGTATTCAGACTGGGCTGTGCGCAAGAGCAACTGAACGAGTTCCATTCTGAAATTCTGAAGCTCTTCCTCTTATCGCTGACTCTGTTTAAAGCTTCAGCCTCAACCACATTTCAAGGCAGTTAATTTCAGAATCATAACCACACGCTGCATTAAAATGTCCCCTTCCCCCCTAACTCCCTGCCCACATTCATTGCTATTCTAATCACCTTAAGATGGTGAAAGTGCTCTTCAATTCTTGACATTTTCTATTTCTGGGAACATTTTTCTTTCTATCAACTCTGTTAAGATTGATCATGACTTTGAACACTTCTATCAAGTATTCTCTCAACCATCTCTTCTGGAAGAACATTCCCAGTTTCTTCAATCTATCCATGTAATTAGAAACTTGTATTCCTGGAACTAATCTTGTAAATAGTTTTGTGGACCATAACATCCCTACAGTGCAAAAGGAGGCCCTTTGGCCCATTGAGTCTGCATTGACCCTTAGTGCCCCCACCCAGACATCTACCATACCCCCATAACTACTCCACATCTCTGAACACTACGGGCAATTTAGCATGATCAATAACTACTGCACCATCTCTGAACTCTACGGGCAATTTAGCATGATCAATTCACCTAACTTGATCAATTCACCTAACTTGATCAATTCACCTAACTTGCATCTTTTTGTGACTGTGGGAGGAAACCCACACAGACACAGGGAGAATGTCCAAACTCCACACAGAGAGTCACCCAGCGTTGGGATTGAACCTAGGTCCCTGATGCTATGAGGCAGCAGTGCTAACCACTGAGCCACCATGCAAAGCTCGAAAACTATCTCATAATTCCTAAAATAAGATGCCCAGAATTAGACACAATATTGCAATTGAAGCTGATCTCAGCATTTAATAAAGTTCAATCAAATTTTTCTTGCTTTTGTACTCTAAACCTCTGTTTTTTGTCCAAGAACCTGAATGCCTTTTCAACCATTTGCACTGTCGCTGTCAAAGATTTATATGCGTATACTCTGTGTTCCTGCACTCCCTTCATATTGTGGCCTTTATTTTATATTGCTTCTCCTCTCTTACTCTTTGTACCAAAACATACTGCCTCACACTTCACTCCATCAAATTTCCTGTCACTTGTTTTGCCCATTCCACAACCTGTTTATGTTGTTTTGAAATTTAGTGTTATTATCCTTATATTAACAATGTTTCCAAGTCATCTGCAAATTTTAAACCGTACTCTGAACCCTGAGGGGCATCACTATATACATTTCTCCAGTCTGAAAAATTACCATTCATCACAGCACCTTATTTTCTATCATTCCGCAAACTTCAAATCCATCAAGTCACTGTCCATTTTATTCCATGGGTTTCAGTTTACTGGCATGTCTATTAATTAGGAGTGGCTCAGTGGTTAGCATTGCTGTCTCACAGCACCAGGACCCAAGTTCAATTCCTGCCTCAGGTGACTGTCTGTGTGGAGTTTGTACATTCTCCCTGTGTCTGCGTGGGTTTCCTCCGGGTGCTCCAGTATCCTCCCACAATTCAAAGACGTGCAGTTCAGGTGAATTGGCCAAGCTAAATTGCCCATAGCATTAGGTGTATTAGTCGGGGCAAATATGGGGAATGGGTCTGGATGGGTTTCTCTTTGGAGGGTTGGTGTGGACTTGTTGGGCCAAAGCTCCTGTTTCCATACTATAGGGAATCTAATCTAATAAATGGACTTTACCCATTTCCTTTTCATAAATTGCATTACACTTATTGACCATTCCCTGTTACCTCATCAAAAAACCCAAGCATGTTAGTGGAATACGATTTAAACATTTGAACAGATTGGCACACTGGCCTTCACTAATGAGTCCATATTTGTCCCATTTATCAACAGTATCAATTCAGATTACCATCCTTGAAAGTTTTCCTACTACCAATATTAACCTGAATTGTCTGTCTTTGCCGAGTTCATCCTGATTTGAACGTTTGCAATTCTCTGGCATCAACCTAATACCTAAGGAGGATGAGAAAATTATCTCAATGTTTTCCTTACTTTCCTCAATTTTGATGAGTTAATCAACCGAGAGTGCAGCTAGCCTTTCAAATACATCCTCTTTTATTTATTTTCAGCTCACATAGTATCTAAAATACCTCCTTTTTGTTATGAATTTGACAGCATCTTCTTGACAAATATAAATGCAAAATATAGTATTCATTTAAGATCTCAGACATATCCTGTGCCTTACTTTTAGGTCTCCTACCTGCTCCACTACTCATTCTGCTCCCCTTATGTTATTTATATGCTTATAGAAAACTTTTGGATTCCTTTTCTGTTTGTTCCCAAACTCTTCTCATTACTCTCTCTTTGCGTGTCTGATTTCCACTTTCTCTTCCCCACTGACCTTTCCATATTCAGTGTGGTTCTCACTATTCTTATCAAATACTGTCTATCATAAGGCCCTTTTATCTTTTTCTATCTTACTCTCCATCTCTTATGTCATTCATGGAGTTCTGTATTTGCTTACCTACCTTTTCCCCTTCATGAGAACTTACCTTAACTCTACCTGAACCATTTCCTTCTTAAAGGCAGTACATTTTTCTGTTATAGTTTTACTTGTCTAATTTTTATTATGATTTATCTGGTTCACATCTGTTCTCACCCCATTGAAATTACCTGTCCTACAATTTAGTTTCTTTTTAATTGTAGATGACTTTTCATTTTTTATGGCAAACTTAAACCTTATGATATTATGATCACTGTTCCCTAAGATTGACATTTTGTTTCATTTTGCGAATCATATCCAACAATATATCCTTCTTCACTGGGCTAGAAACATACTCCTGAACACACTTGAGGATCTGTCCCTGCCCATTAGCCTTTACACTGTGACTGGTTTATATTACGATTTTTGAAGGTCTTCATTGTTACGGCAGCACTCTTCAGTTTTGGCATTTCCCGAAAAATTCCCTGCAAATTTGCGTCTCTCTATCTTTGTCTCTAATTGGTGGCTTATTGAATATTCGAGGAGAAAGTGAGGGCTGCAGATGCTGGAGATCAGAGCTGAAAATGTGTTGCTGGAAAAGCGCAGCAGGTCAGGCAGCATCCAAGGAACAGGATGCTGTTCCTTGGATGCTGCCTGACCTGCTGCGCTTTTCCAGCAACACATTTTCAGGCTTATTGAATATTCCCAACAGTGTTATAGCTGTGCTATTGTTTCTTAACTTGAACCAAATTGATTTTGTCCTTGACCCCTTTAGTACATCCTCCCTTTCCAGCACTATATTATTCCCTTTCAACATCAACCATTCCTCCTCATTCATAAACCTCTTGCATCCAGGATTATTTAATATCCAGTCCTGTGCTTTATTTAGCCAAGTCTCATTATTACCACAACATTATATTCCCATGTGATTACCTGCATTTGTAGCTCAACAAACATGCCTGTCATGCTCTGTGTGTTTACATACAACTGCAGACCTAAATTAGACCTTATTGCATTATTTTTCAGTCTGACTCCACCTAAAATCACTATCTTCTTAATAGGGTGTGGTGTGTGTTTCCCAATAATTGTTGATTCTTCCAAATCCTAACTAATTAGTTTCAATTTACCCCCACAGTTAACTGCAAGGAAACCAATTCTGGCTCTGTTTATGTGCAATCCATCAAATCTATATAGGTCCCATCTCACCCATAACTGCACCCGATGTCCTGGGAAGCAAACACCCCTCTCCTACCTATATCTTCAGTCCCACATTCAACTGTTTTACCCTCCTGAGGTAATCCTCAGTTCTATTGAAACTTAATCTATTAAATTGAAATGTTTCCCAGACTCCTCACAGTGACTGCTGATGACTCAAATGGAGTCAACAAGTTGCAATTATGTAATAAGTTTAATACAGAAAAAGATGTATGATGGTGTAATCCAGACAAGGTGTAATCAAAAAGCAATGTTAAACCAAAGATGGAAATTCATCATCATTATCCTATTTTTCATCAATATGTGCTCCTTGGCAAATCACTAAAGATTAGACATCAGGCTCCATCTGTTTGCTGATGACATCCAGATCTATCATATCATCCATTTCTTTTCACTTTTCCTGTTATCTCTGTGTTAATGAATGGCTTACCTATCCAGTATTCAATGAGAAAACAATTCCTCCAAGTAAACATCAGGAAGATTGGAACCATTGCCTTCAGCCCCAAATTCAATTACCCAGCCACTGAGTCAAATCCCTCCTTGGCCATTCTGTCAGGGTGAAAGAAAATTCATGATCTTGGCTCCCGTCTAACTTCAGACTCCATCTTGTCTCTCTATCGCTAAGACCACCTACTTCCACCCTGGTGCGTATTGCAGAGTTTCAGAACACGTTCCTAGATAGCTGACAGCACATCCCTGAAAGAGTATGGAGTATCCATAGGATATTAGAGTTAGAGGTGTCTGGGTGGGTTATAACTTGGGAGGAATGTCCAGAAATAGGGTCCTACGGTTATGGGTTTTTATTTCATCGTGAGAGGTTTATTCTTCAAATGTTGAGGGACAATGAGTTAAGGGAGGAGAAAATGAGACTGCAGATACTGGAGTACCAGAGTTGAAAAATGTGGTGCTGGAAAAACACAGCAGGCCAGGCAGCATCCGAGGAGCAAGAGAATCGACGTTTCGGGTATAAGCTCTTCATCAGGACAATGAGTTAATGCAGGTCAAACACGACAAATGTAATTGGTATGCTGGACTTGATGTAGAACAGTGTGTTATAACTTGAAGTTTACTACACTCCAGACATTTTGGTGGTTCAGAGTCTGACCAGGTGAGCATTAGAACAGTCAAGAATGGATCTGACCAAAGCCTGGATGAAGGCTCCAGAAGCAGATGAACTGAGGCAGGGTGGACAATGCAACATTGTGGAGGTGGAACTGAGCAATATTTTGAATGCATATGATATGAGATTGAAAGTTCAGAATGGAACACTGATGTTCCAAACAGCCCAGTGTAGCCTAAGCAGCTTCACTTGTCTGGTGGGAGACAAGTACTGCAGTCATTCTGATAATTCATTAAGCGTGGATTGTCACAACAGTGAAGTGCCTCTCAGTCCTGGGAAAAATGGCAGGTTCAGTTTAAACTTGGAAAGCTTAACTTAGAGCATGGCACCTTCCATTTTTGTAGGGGCAGGTTACGTTTCATACATGCAGGTTTTACACAGGCAGCTTCCCATGTAAAATTAACAACTGCCTCCACTCCTGTGTGGCTTTGGTGACCTACGTGTTCAAAACCCAAAGTGTGTATTCATTTGGATAGCCATGTTACCCTTTCTGAAAGGGAAAGGTAACCCTTTGGGTATGGTCCCAGGACACCTTTGAGAAAGGTCAGGTGCTATTTGAGGGAGATACAGTGACCTTTGGGGAAGATCAGCTGCCCTAGGAGAGGGAAGTTGCACTTTCCTTTGAGATTGCTAAAAGTATGAATGAATGTGCATTAAACATGCATAAATCAAGCTGTCAAGATTTTTAAAAGATCAACTTTTTAGATCTTTGAAAGAAATGTCTGGAGTGTAGAAATGTATTGAATTAGAATTCCCAACAGTGTGGAAACAGGCCCTTTGGCCCAGCAAGTCCAAACTGACCCTCCAAAGAATAACCCACCCAGACCCATTCCACATTTCCCCCTGACTAATGCACCTAACCAACACATCCCTGAACACTATGGGCAATTCATCATGTCCAATTCATTTAACCCATACATCTTTGGACTGTGGGAGGAAACTCACGCAGACGCAGGAAGAACATGCAAACCCCACACAGACAGTCACCCAAGGTGGGAATCAAGCCCAGGTTCCTGGCACTGTGAGGCAGCAGTGCTAACCACTGAACCACTGTGCCGTCCTATTGCTTGTTACTTCATCTGGTTTTCTATGACTGGATAGTGTTACCTTATCACGCAAGGTGTCTGCCAGTTGTAGTTTGATTGACAGCTACATGTGTTTATCGATCCTTTTAATTGGAAGAGAGTGCTATTCTTCCAGTACTTACAGTTGGGCAACGTCTGGCAATGGAAGGATCATGCAAAGTGGTGGGGAGGTAGAGTTACACGTCTAATTGATTGCAAATGGGATGGAGTGTAAACATATGGAAATCTTGCTAAAACTGTGTAGGATGTTGGTGAGTCAGCATTTAGGGTATTGTGTACAGTGTTGGTCTACTAATTTCAGAAGGAAGATACTTGAAGACAGTTTTATAAGGAAAGGTTAAGCTGGCTGGGCCTGTACTTGTTTGAATTTAGAAGAATGGGAGGTGATCTTATAAAAATAAAGAAGATTCTGGGGAGGCTTGATGTCAAAATGTTTCCCCTTGTGTGGAGAATCTGGAACTAAGGGCCACAGTTTTAAAATTAGAGATTTCCCCTTTAAGATGGAGAATTGGAAGAGTTTCTTCTTCCAAAGGGTCATTCATCTTGTGAATTCTGTACCTCAGAAGTCTGTGTGATTGAATATATTCAGAGCTGAGTTATAAAGAGTTTTCATTTACAATGGATTGAGGGTTATGGTGGAGGGAGGATGGGGAGGGAGTTTGAGGGTTGGTAGCAGACAGGAAAGAAACCATTATGTCAATCATGATCTTATCGAATGGTGGAGAAGGCTTGAGGGGCCAGTTAGCCTGTTCTAAGTTCTTGTGTTCTAATTTTCCTGTACTAATCCGTGTTTCATTGAGCCTGACTACAGTTATAAATCCCAACAACTTCCAAGCTCCCACTCTCACTGAGCAGATTTCCTGTGCTACCTCTTTATTTTTTTTTCATTGATTCCAGGATGGCAAATGGCCTCTGCAGTTTCTTTAAATGATGTATAGATGCTGTAGTTGGACTGTGGTGGACAAGGTCAAATATCAAATGACACAAGGTTATACTCAACAGGTTTATTTTAAATTGAAAGCTTTCAGTGTTCCGCTCCTTCCTCGGGCATGGTATGTTGAGGAAGTATAAGACACAGTATTTATAAGTAAAATGTTTATATCTAGCAGCCCTAGTTGAATCCTTTAATCAATTAGGCAGTAGACTGCTGATTAAAATGCAAAATTCAGATTCCTTTTAAGTCTTTATCCATAGATAATTAAAGGTTTTATCAATATACAAAAGGTGATATCTCAGGTTAGACGATGTACTTTAGGAATGAGGTCCTGCTTTGAATATGTCTATGTTTTAAGCTGAGGTCAGGGTTTTCATTGACAGAAAAGAATCTTTAATGAAATAATTCCAACCTGCCCAGTGTGTGTATGCATGTGTGAAGGTGTGTCGAAAGAGGATGTGTGTGCATATATGTGTGAGAGACAGTGAGAGTGTGTGTGTGTGTATTTGAGAGATTGTGAGTGTGCGTGTGTATTTGAGAGAGTGTGAGTGTGTGCATATAGGTATGAGCGTGCACGCGTTTGTGTTTGGAATAGGGTCGGTGTCGGTGTGTGTGGGAGTGCTTTATAGTTCACTAATTATTCCAGGTTTTCTGAAGAGGTACAATCTCAGATATTGATTTTACATGCAGGACTCTATGCTGTATGATTCTGTGACTCAGTTTCAGTACCACAAGCAATTACAAACGTAACCACTTAGCTCCATGGCTTCATCCACTTGAAACACTTGACAGTCTCCTGTATGAATCACTGGCATGATTTCAGTCAGGCCTTTTTCTCTGTCCTTGACATCTTTAAGGCATCATTTTAATAATTGATTGACTCTCATTTCTGCTGTAATTCCCTGCAAAGGCACTCAAACAATTGGTTGGTAGAGTGGTACAATTTGTGGCTCAGTTGTCCGATCAATAGTTCAAGATTGCGAAGAGTATCCAGGAATGTAATTCTCAGTCACCTATCACTTTTTGATGCACAGAGCAACTCTCCGCGAGCCCCTCTTTTCTGTCATGTAGGCACATACAGCACCACTGATACACACTTACACACATCAATTCATAACAACACAATCTGAGTTTATGGCTTTACATTAAATATGAAATAGCAGAAAATAAACTTTCAATCACAAAAGACAAGAAATAAATGAATAAGCTGTGAAGAAAACAGTGAACTCTTTTAGGATAAATAAATATTCTATATTTTCATCATCACAACTGTGGAATCAGTTGATTGAAAATTAACCCAGTACCTCACAATTGCTATCATACTAACTTCTTTATTCCAAATATTTTGTTGAACATGCTGGATACCTTTTACTTCCTTTGTCCTCAAGATTCTCAAGATTGGAGGATGCGTTCTATGATCTCAGAGAGTCATGCTTAATGTAAGGGATCTTTGTGATGGAAGTCAAGAGGCCAGTCAGTAGAACACATACCTTCATCATACTTTGATAATTAAACTGTTTTAATTGTACTCTTCTTTCTTGAGATTTTTCCACAACTTCCTGATATGCCATAGCTATAAAAGTGAGAAAACAAATTTCGAGCTTTCATCCCACTGAAGACGCTTCAGGCCAATCTACACCCAATAACCTGTTCTAAAAAACTCTGTTCACCTTTAGATAAATTCCATCCCAGCTACTGAGCCAATCCTTAATATTCTAAAACAAGTTTTGTTGCTAAATTTCCAAAGAAAACAAACCATGACATCATGAGTATAAAGTAAATTGACTTTGTTTTCCAAAGTTAACAGATCACTTCAACAATTTCAGGATTCAAATCCAGATTTACATCTTTGTTAATAACGAATTAGTTTTCCCTTGGTCCATACACAATGTGTGGAGCAGGTTTCCTAAAATTTATTTATTGGGTTTTGAAATGGATTGGCCCAAATCTTCTGAACAGCATCAGGGCTGCTGCAACCAAGGCTGATCAGTGTGCAAATTGCACACTCATCTTGGCAGACACACAGGTTCACCTCTGCATGCATCAGTCAGGAACGCTGTTTCATTGCAGGAATCAGAACAAAAAGTTACAAAGAGAAGCAATGGGCAAGGCATGTCGTTTGTACAGGACTAGCTGCATAAGATAAGTTTAAATGCCTGGTATGAATGGTGTGTGGATGAGTGAGTGAATGAATAAAAATGGTTGGTGAGTGAGGTAAAAACAGAAAATGCTGGTCAAAACGTGCAGGTGTTGGCAGCATTTGAGGGGAGAGAGAAAAACATAGTTAACAGTTTGAAGCCAGTAAACCTCTTCTTCAGGATGAGCATTAACTCTGTTTCTCTCTCCAGATCTGCTGAGTTTCTCCAGCACTTTTTGTTTTTATTTCAGAATCTGTTGGTACTTTACTTTTATTTAGGTTGGCGGGGTAAGTCAGTCGTGTAGATCAGGTGAGTCAGAGGGTGGCATGTGGGTTTGGGGGGATTGTGTAGTAAGTGGTTAGTCCGCTGGGTCTGGGGTTAGTAAGGTACGTGGGAATAGTAGGGTCTGATCAAAGTGGAGGAATGGTGTGGTTATCCAGGAATTAGACTTAATTTTTCTGTCTAACGTTTCCTGGGAAACTACCTCATAAATACCCACTGATGTTTCCTCAGTAACTCCGAATCAAAGACTTGACAGGCTCCTGGGAAACAGGGGAATTGCCTGCAAAAAGTCACAGTCAATTTAATTCCATGTCAGGCCTTACACGAGATCCCAACATGCCATAGGTCTTGGGTCACATGTTTAGTCTCTGACCAATCAGACCAGGAGATTTGGACAATTGTTTGCAGCCAAACACATAGAAGACATTACCTCCGCCCATCATTAGTTATGGAGGTTAAAACGTTTTTAAAAACGATTCATTTCCTTTTTGAAGCAAATTAGATCCATCTAGTTGATCACCTTCAGAATAAGCTACAGCAAGGCTTTTCATATAATTGGTCCTTTAAAGAGGCCAGATCATGAAATAAAGTATAAATCTTTTCATTTCACTAGTAATGGATGCAGTCATGTTTTCAGTGATATAATCCAGCCAGTGTGTATGCTGCTTTAACCAATGAGCTTTGTATCTCTGTGCTAGTGAGGGTTGGTTAGTTCAGCTGGGGGTTTACGATGCCGAGTGATGCCAACAGCATGGATTCAATTTCTGCACTCATGATGAAAGTCCTGCTTTCTCAACCTTACCTGAGGTGTGGTGTCCCTCAGGTTAAACGCATCACCAATTCTCTCTCTAATGAATCATGGGCCCAACTCCCAACTCTCAGATCTCTGTTAAAAAGAAATCAATGCATACTAACAGCCTGACGGTAAAGCCAAATATAGCAAATCCAACTCCAAAGGTCACAGACATGGAGAGGTAGAAGAGGAAGACTGTTTGTGAGAGAGACAACAGAGGCTTTCTTGTCTGAAAATTCAAAATACACTTGCAAACTAGTTCGTTTGGGATGCTTAATTTAAAAGAAATAATTAAAGATGAGGGATCCACTCCAATTTCCATATCACCATATTAACCATTTCCTGGCAAGCTGGGACTTAGTCATGGTGGCTCTGTGGTTAGCACTGCTGCCTCACAGTGTCAGGGACCTGGATTCAATCCCTGCTTCGGGCAACTCTGTAAGTGAAGTTTGCACATACACCCTGTGCCTGTGTGGGTTTCCACCCGTAGTCCAAAGATACGAAGGTTTAAGTAGATTGGCCGTGCTAAATTGCCCATAGTGTCCAGGGATGTGCAGGCTAGTTGGATTAGCCATGGGAAATGTAGGGTTACAGGGATAGTGGGGCTGTCTGGGGGTGGATGCTCTTCTGAGGGTCAGTGTGGACTTGATAGCCCAAATGCTGGATTAGTAGTGCTGGAAGAGCACAGCAGTTCAAGCAGCATCCAAGGCGCAGCGAAATCGATGTTTCGGGCAAAAGCCCTTCATCAGGAATAAAGGCAGTGAGCCTGAAGCGTGGAGAGATAAGCTAGGGGAGGGTGGGGGTGGGGAGAAAGTAGCATAGAGTACAATGGGTGAGTGGGGGAGGGGATGAAGGTGATAGGTCAGTGAGGAGAGGGTGGAGTGGATAGGTGGAAAAGGAGATAGGCAGGTAGGACAAGTCCGGACAAGTCATGGGGACAGTGCTGAGCTGGAAGTTTGGAACTAGGGTGAGGTGGGGGAAGGGGAAATTAGGAAACTGTTGAAGTCCACATTGATGCCCTGGGGTTGAAGTGTTCCGAGGCGGAAGATGAGGCGTTCTTCCACCAGGCGTCTGGTGGTGAGGGAGCGGCGGTGAAGGAGGCCCAGGACCTCCATGTCCTCGGCAGAGTGGGAGGGGGAGTTGAAATGTTGGGCCACGGGGTGGTTTGGTTGATTGGTGTGGGTGTCCCGGAGATGTTCCCTAAAGCACTCTGCTCGGAGGCGCCCAGTCTCCCCAAAGTAGAGGAGACCACATCGGGAGCAACAGATACAATAAATGATATTAGTGGATGTGCAGGTAAAACTTTGATGGATGTGGAAGGCTCCTTTAGGGCCTTGGATAGAGGTGAGGGAGGAGGTGTGGGCGCAGGTTTTACAGTTCCTGCGGTGTCAGGGGAAAGTGCCATGATGGGAGGGTGGGTTGTAGGGGGGGCGTGGACTTGACCAGGTAGTCACAGAGGGAATAGTCTTTGCGGAAGGTGGAAAGGGGTGGGGAGGGAAATATATCCCTGGTGGTGAGGTCTGTTTGGAGGTGGCGGAAATGTCGGTGGATGATTTGGTTAATGCGAAGGTTGGTGGGGTGGAAGGTGAGCATCAGGGGCGTTCTGTCCTTGTTAAGGTTGGAGGGGTGGGGTCTGAGGGCGGAGGTGCGGGATGTGGATGAGATGCTTCGGAGGGCACCTCCACCCTCCTCTAGCTTATCTCTCCACGCTTCAGGCTCACTGCCTTTATTCCTGATGAAGGGCTTTTGCCCGAAATGTCGATTTCCCTGCACCTTGGATGCTGCCTGAACTGCTGTGCTCTTCCAGCACCACTAATCCAGAATCTGGTTTCCAGCATCTGCAGTCATTGTTCTTACCTCGTTGATAGCCCAAATGGCCTGATTCCATACTAATAGGTTACCTGGTCATGGAAATACAAAGTTAAAAATCACACAACACCAGGTTATAGTCCAACAGGTTTAATTAGAAGCACACTAGCTATGGAAATACACGTAAGGTTCCAGTTTTTAAAAGAAACTCGTGCATACACAAGAACACGCAAGATTCGATTTTCCATGCCTACAGTAATTTGCTGGTATATAAATTTCAAAGGGGTTCCTGCTGTGCTGTTCCTCTCCCAAAGCCTTGCTCACAGCAGGCATTTGAGAAAGGGAAACAGTGATCAGGAGTGTTTAAAAACCAGCATGGATTGTAAAAGTCCTGCCTATTCTGACCCGTTAGGACTCAGACCTGCATGATATTGGAAACTCCAACTTCACACTGATTCTGGATCTTGAACAGAAACTCAAGTCCAGGAAAGGGAAGCAGTGAGAGGGTGGTTTGGGGAGAACGGTCGGCAGTTAGCTCAAGACTGGGGAAAAAGCCAGTGCTTGGAGTTCCAGCATGGAATAGAGTTCACAATTCAGAGTTCCAGGAGTCAGGAGGGTCTACAATACAGAGATCAGGGGATGGGACTAATATGCAGTTCAGAGATCAGGGAGTGGGGTGAATCTACAGTTCAGAGATCAGGGAGTGGGGTGAATCTACAGTTCAGAGATCTGGGAGTGGGGTGAATCTACAGTTCAGAGATCTGGGAGTGGGACGAATCTACAGTTCAGAGATCTGGGAGTGGGGTGAATCTACAGTTCAGAGATCTGGGAGTGGGGTGAATCTACAGTTCAGAGATCTGGGAGTGGGACGAATCTACAGTTCAGAGATCTGGGAGTGGGACGAATCTACAGTTCAGAGATCTGGGAGTGGGGTGAATCTACAGTTCAGAGATCTGGGAGTGGGGTGAATCTACAGTTCAAAGATCAGGGAGTGGGACAAATCTACAGTTCAGAGATCTGGGAGTGGGGTGAATCTACAGTTCAGAGATCAGGGAGTGGGGTGAATCTACAGTTCAGAGATCAGGGAGTGGGGTGAATCTACAGTTCAGAGATCTGGGAGTGGGACGAATCTACAGTTCAGAGATCAGGGAGTGGGACGAATCTACAGTTCAGAGATCAGGGAGTGGGGTGAATCTACAGTTCAGAGATCTGGGAGTGGGACGAATCTACAGTTCAGAGATCAGGGAGTGGGGTGAATCTACAGTTCAGAGATCTGGGAGTGGGACGAATCTACAGTTCAGAGATCAGGGAGTGGGGTGAATCTGCAGTTCAGAGATCAGGGAGTGGGGTGAATCTACAGTTCAGAGATCAGGGAGTGGAGTGAATCTACAGTTCAGAGATCAGGGAGTGGGGTGAATCTACAGTTCAGAGATCTGGGAGTGGGACGAATCTACAGTTCAGAGATCTGGGAGTGGGGTGAATCTACAGTTCAGAGATCAGGGAGTGGGGTGAATCTGCAGTTCAGAGATCAGGGAGTGGGGTGAATCTATAGTTCAGAGATCAAGGAGTGGGGTGAATCTGCAGTTCAGAGATCAGGGAGTGGGGTGAATCTATAGTTCAGAGATCAAGGAGTGGGGTGAATCTGCAGTTCAGAGATCAAGGAGTGGGGTGAATCTACAGTTCAGAGATCTGGGAGTGGGGTGAATCTACAGTTCAAAGATCAGGGAGTGGGACGAATCTACAGTTCAGAGATCTGGGAGTGGGGTGAATCTACAGTTCAGAGATCAGGGAGTGGGGTGAATCTGCAGTTCAGAGATCAGGGAGTGGGGTGAATCTATAGTTCAGAGATCAAGGAGTGGGGTGAATCTGCAGTTCAGAGATCAAGGAGTGGGGTGAATCTACAGTTCAGAGATCTGGGAGTGGGGTGAATCTACAGTTCAAAGATCAGGGAGTGGGACGAATCTACAGTTCAGAGATCTGGGAGTGGGGTGAATCTACAGTTCAGAGATCAGGGAGTGGGGTGAATCTGCAGTTCAGAGATCAGGGAGTGGGGTGAATCTACAGTTCAGAGATCAGGGACTGTGAAGAGGTCTGGGAGTGAGGAGGGTTCACAAGTCAGAGCTTCATGGAGCATGGAGTGTCTGTAACTGGCAGGAGGGTGGGGGGTAGAAGTTTCAGGGAGGGAGGTATTTGTACTCTTTGTAGTAAATTACAGTTTTCTTTTGTATTTTTAAACAATTATTTTATTTTGAAAGTGACTTCATTTCCAATGCAGCAGATTAGCAAAGTAAAATATTTCAGTTTAGAGGTTATAACATTTTAATGTTTATTTCTTTTTATGATAAGCAAGTCTCTCCAGAACCCAACTTCACTTTCAAGGGTGGTTCTCATAGGAACTTAAAATCAGTGCACTTTAAGCAGTGATTTTCAGGAACACAGCCACAATATAAAGTTGTATTTCTAGATGTTTCATTGCATAGTTTCCCACCTGTCTCTGCATTGATAACCACCGCATGCCTGTTTAATCCTTATGTTGGGTTTCTTTCCTATGTCCAATGTAAAACAACTCTTTAGGCTGAACTTTCTCCACATTGGTGTGCAGTAGGACTCAGCCAAGGTATGCTGATCTCTGGGTCAAGTGCTGGAAAATAAATTTGAATAGTTTGGTGGTTGTTTTTGACTATCACAGACTCAATGGGCCGAATGACCTTTTTTTTTGTGTTGTAGATCTCTATGACCAGGACTCCAGGATTGCTTTTAGACATGAAATAGTAAAGACTGGGGATTAAATGTTTATTAGATAGACTCCAGGCATTTGTGTTTTGGATCAGAATTATATTCCAGCTCTGACAGCTGCAACTCCAACACACTGATTACCAGTTCCCTATAAATTTATCCAGTTCTCATCTATTAATTTAAACACCCTTTTACCTACTTGCTAGTTACATTTGGTCTCTGACCTCACTGCCAGCGTCTATTAGGTGATAACATCAATGGGACATTTATGAATGCCCGAATGTCACTTAGGTGTACTCTTAATTGACATCAAGACAAGTTCCCTCCAAGTAAGGATGGGTGCCTGGCCTTTGAAGTCAATCATAGGTTTTTCATTGTCAAGTGGAATATTCTGCTAAAGTTCAAGGTAAATAACTGGAGGGTGCTTCAATATGAAAACTTTAGAAAATCTTTAATCACAAATTACAGATTGCAGCCAAACCATTACAATGGGAGGTGGGTGGTGAGGATGTACTTTACAGGGAAGCCTTGGCTGTTCTTCCATCCGACCATAGGAAGAAGGTCTATAGGTCAGCCAGGAGCACTGCTCCATATCCCCAACTTGTTGGTGTAGGAGTGGGGGGGAGCATTTCCTAGCTGTTGATCTGCCCCGGAATTCCACCCAATCCTATCAGGAAACTGCGGGATGATTGGAAAATCATCTTCAGCCTCCACTAACTACCTTTGATAGGGCTCTTAACAAATCTAATTCCTGCCTGTCTGGTTGGGCCTGACAGTCTCCCTGGGCCCTGAGCCGAACCAGGAATGGTTTTGGAAAGTATGGCCTCATCACTTGCAAGTTCTATCCACCTCCATTCCCATGTCAATGATGTTTGCAAAATAAAGTATTTGTTACTAAATTGGATATATCTTGTCAAACAGACTTTCTTCCTCACACCAAGATTTTAAAACTACTACACAAAATTGTTCAAAGATAACTTGAAATAAAGGCCTATTTTTTAAATGACTTTACTCCCAGGTTGCTCACGAGTGTCTTGTTGTGAGCGATTAGTGTTCAGTTTTTGAAGACCTCTGGAAAACCTCCAAGACTGACAAATTTCATTGGTAGTCAGCTTGCACGAGGAAAGACTTTGAAATCATTTTTCAGGTACTTGAGAGAAATCCAACTCATCTATTTGGAAATCCTGCAGTGTGGAACATCATCATCATCATCATCACCACCTCTGCTCAAATGTCTAAATGTAAATATTCAGTAATAAGTTTACATTTGGAAATAAATGAAGATTGAAAGCACCAAAAAAAAACTGCTGCACAGGAATGAAATGTAAACCGTGTGCAGTCTTGCAGGCTGTGTTTGGTCACGTTGGTTGTTCTGAGCCATTAGTAGGGAGAGAGACAAAGTGTATTTCAATATTTTGTGTATTGATTTGTACATTGTCCACTTCTGCTTTCAAAGATGGCTGCAGTGCTGACACATTGATGGATGTTTATCTTTGAACTTGTAATGGTTTGTTCAGTGTTGGTCATCCCTGTTGTTAATCTATAATTTTGTGCTTGAAATATTGCTTGGCTGTCTGAACTTTTTATCATAAATTGAGGCCCATCTGTTTTCATTGCTCATGCCTGCAGCATTTTATCTGCATAAAACACCTTATTAAATTGGAAAATCAGCCTCCGAATGCCTTGATTAATGAACAACGAACAATTGACTCAGCATTTGGTTACAACAACGTGATGATAATGAAAGGAGTTTGCTCCACTTCCAAGTATTAGTATACTGTGTGAGATTAGTAAAAAAAGGGAAGCTGTTGTGCGTTTTCAATTCAAGGATTTATTTATGGATCAATTCAAGACCAATTCAGATCTGTTCACTACAAATGTGGCTGCACTTCAAAACCAAATACTTCATTGGTTTTGAAGTGCACTGGGGCATATTGACACGAACGGCCCAGTGCAAAGTTCATTATTTCTTTGTACTTGAAGATTTAGAGAAATTAAAGGGAAAGGTTTATGCCAGATTCTATTCCTATTTAACCAGGCATGGCCAGTGAGCCACCTAAAATTGTGGCTATGATCCTAAGTAGAACATCATGGAGTCATAGAGATGTACAGCATGAAAACTGACCCTTCGGTCCAACCTGTCCATGACAACCAGATATCCCATCCCAATCTAGTCCCACCTGCCAGCACCCGGCCCATATCCCTCCAACCCCTTCCTATTCATATTCCCATCCAAATGCCTCTTAAATGTTGCAATTGTACCAGCCTCCACCACATCCTCTGGCAGCTCATTCCATACCCGTACTACCCTCATCATGTTCCACAAAACACTGAGGACACTCAGTTTTACCACAGCTGGTCTTCAAATGTTGTTGATAATGTAGCCGTGAAGAAGGTTGGGGCTTCTAACTATGTCAAAGTTGCTGCATAAATGCAATTTCTTTGTTTAGCAATCCCTACCTTCCTGCAATGATACATTTCATTGCCATTTTCATCAGTGCTGTGTTTTTACTCACAGCAAAGGTTTTATTAAAAGCTGATAACACTTTCAATTCAGTCAATTTTAGATATACATTAAGAAATAGAAGTACCACTTAAAGTCCAATTAGTTCCTTTGGAAAATTAGATAAATCAACAAGAAGAAAATGAAGCAATTTCCATTTTACTTAGTCAGATTAACTTTTGAGGTGGTTCATGATTACAATTAAAGAGGTCATGTTTGAATCAATGTCCTTCACAGTTGATTTATTTTGTGCTTGTATCCAACGGTCACAAATCTTATCTGAGAGTCCTATTTTTGATAAATCATCTGTCACCGCAAATGTTATCTAGAACCAGATCAAATGGTAAAAGCTGTAATATACTGTTACAGTGAAAATTCACAATGCTTCTGTTGGAAATGAGTGTATTTCTTAACCAAAATCCTGATTTGATCAAGCAAGGGAGTAGCGATCAGTGATAATCCATGGGAGAATCTTCTGTTTCTTGCTGTGTACTTTTTGTATTAATCTTGCAGTTGTATTTCTGATTTTCCTCTTTATCTTCTGCTATGGAACAGCTGTGGTTCCAGTCTGCACCAACCTATAAGGAAGCAGAACAGTAAGCTCCTATAATGAGAGGAGGGCTTATGGGCAACAACATGTGTGTCTTAGTCCCTGTCAATGCAGCAGAACCTGGTCTCCAGTCGTCAGTGCTATCCCAGCCATTCATCGGGACAGATGGTGTGCAACAGCCACCCCTTGTTAAAAGAACTCACACGCAGCCATGTTCCACTCCCTCAAAATGGAAACTAGGGGCCTGGAATATCAAGACTCTAGTGGACAATACCAGTATGAACTACCTAATGTCGTACCGCTTTCATAGGCTGGGAGCTCCAATGCTACGACATCGCAGCCCTGAGTGAGGGAGGCAGGAGAAGGCCAGCTCACACAGTAAGGTGGTGGACACCTTCTTCCAGAAAGGGAAATCTAAAGAATTCTGACTCCACCAGGTTAGCTTTGCCATAAAAAATCAACAAGCTGACCATCTCCACAGCAGCCTATAGGATAATCTTATGACTCATTAGATCACCTGAACCCAGAAACAGGAAGAGCACAAACATCAGTGAATATACCCGAACCCTACAAGCAATGGCTGAGGCCAAAGAGGAACTTTCCTCCAACCTTGTTCAGTCTCCCAAAGGGAGACAAGTTGATTCTCCTTGGTGATTTCAATGCCAGAGTTGGAAAGGCAAAACCTTTTGGAAGACTAGATTAGCAAGGAGGGCATTGGCAAAGCAAACATAAAGAGAGCTAAAATATCGTCTGATCACAGTGAACGCTCTATTCCATCAGCGAGCCAGTCACAACATCATTTGGTTACACCCTCGTTCCAGACATTGACAACTACTTGACGACACTATTGTCAGAGTGAAGAACTGCAATGACGTTTGCATCAGTTATGCCATGACAGGAGCTGACGACTGCTGGACTGACCGTCGATTAATCTGCTCTGCAATTTCCGTCAGCCTAGTCTTAAAAAAAGCCAGTATCAGCAGGAACAACACTGCAGGAAATTCAATGCAGATGTTCTCAAGGACTCCAATAGTGCCTGACAGATAACCGGAAATGCTAGGTGAACAGAGAGCACAGAATGTTCACATTACATGTTCGACTCTTTCAGGGCATGTAGGACATGAATCCAGACATTCTGGACTGGAGGTATGGAAACTACAACTGCATCACAACAGTCCTCCCTTACTGGTATTATTTTAATCAACCTATTCAGAGACTTTGCCAGACTACTCTGACCCCTTGGCATTATGGTAGCCCACAAACCTACTGACACACTGAAAGAGCTATTGATGAACCTAAAGGACCCTTTCTCAACAACCAGAAAAGCAAGTGTCATTTACAAAATACCCTGCAAGGACTGGAACAAACACTACATTGGACAGACATGCAGGAAACTATCCACCAGGATACACGAACACCAACTATCCACCAAAAGACATGACCCACTCTCACAAAGAAGGACATCTCTTCGACTGGGACAACACATCCATCCTGGGACAGGCTAAACAGAGACATGCCTGGGAATTCCTCGAGGCCTGACATTCAAACTGAACTCCATCATTAAACACATTGGTAAATGGGATACAAATCAATCTCTGAGAAAAAGAACCAGAAATGATATCACCCACCTTAAGAGACCAAGACACATAAATAGAAAGTGGGACAGAACACCAACACTTCACCAGAGGCTCACTGATGATGTTACCTAGCATGAGAACAAACCTGCCAGTTCAGCGAGCAAACTTACGACATGAACCGTTAAGTTATACAAAGGTGGAGGCCTTCCTTTTTAAAACAATTAAGAATTATGAGCTGCTTTGTGTCAGATTGACTTTGAAATGTTGTGTAGTTTTGTTTCTACATGTTCATTTGTTATAAAAACCAGCCTTTTCAATAATATTAAGATGTTTATTGAGAGGAATGACGTTTCCATATCATCGTCATCAAAAGCAGACAGTCAGAGTCTACCTGAATGGGTAAGGACATTTTATTCATTTTCTATTTGTCTGCTAACCATTTTAAATAACTTTCAAGTGAATGGAATCTGAGAGGCCTTGTCAGCAACTAAAATTAAAATTTGAGCAATTTCCATTTTATTTTTCCTACAAATTTGCATTAAGCTCTTGTGTTAAATGAGAAAACCCGAGGCTATAACTGTTCTACGTGCAGGTTAAATCTCTGAGGCCTTCAGGCCTCTTCCAATTATGACAAGGTTATCATTATTGCCTGAGTTGTTCAGAGCTTGAAATCAAAGTCATTCTGACCTTTGATTGTTTTGGTCATTTTGGTACTCTGAGATAGTCTGAGAGAGTTCAATTTGCTTGGCTCGAATAAAGCCATCATATTCAGTTTGAAAAAAATTAAAGTACTTTTTTTAGGAAAGCATATGAAGGAATTAAAGTTTTGCCATGCACCCATCATCACCAGGTTTTCTGATAAAAATGGAACATAAATCAGCGCTGGAACTGTATGGGGTAAGGACACATTTATTGCATAAAGTAGAAAATATTGTTGGCTGCAATACTGGATGAACACATTACACTTGTGTAATTCCCCTTTCGTGCAATTAAGTGAAACTAGGTAACACCAGCATAATCAGAACAGCAGAAATGTGTCACATAAATGTATTAAGTACCCATCCTCTGATATCAGAAACAACAATTCCATTTCATGGGTGGAAGTGGGATTGATATCTTTCCTGACAAATGGCTGTCCTGAAGGAGTGTTGGTTACATTTTGAAAAAAAAATGAGCAATCCTAAACGGCATCCAATAAAGATGAGAAAGATTGTATCGTAGGAAAAGTAAAGGAACACTTATGGAGTTGTTGTCTTCCAGAGATCAGAGTAATCTTATTGACTTGCATGCCAAGAACAATAATACTGATTCTCTGATGAGGCTGATGTTGTGAGTCTAGAGGAGTGAGGTAGTATCCTGAGACTGCACTGCATTGAAAAGATAATTTAAGGGGATTTGACAGTTTTTTTAAGAGACTGGTGGTGTTCAGTAAGTCAGGATATAGATCAGGTTTTTTTCCACTGCAAACAGAGTTCTCAAACTGGTGGTGCATGTGAGATATTATTGCAATAGATTCCAGAGAAAATAAACTAAGCAAATGCTGGACAAACTTGACAGGTCTGACCATATCTATGGAGAGAGAAAGAAAGTTAACATTATGAGTCCAATATAACTCTCTTCTTCAGAACTGGCACTGGAAAATGATGGTTTCTATAATGTTGACAAAAAGG
Source organism: Chiloscyllium plagiosum (assembly GCF_037043375.1). Lineage (NCBI taxonomy): Eukaryota > Metazoa > Chordata > Chondrichthyes > Orectolobiformes > Hemiscylliidae > Chiloscyllium > Chiloscyllium plagiosum. Next base: position 37,030,961 of record NW_028270172.1, on the reverse strand, counting down.
GAAGAGCAAACGCAACAGATGGTGAGGGTGCCCAGAGTAAATGACAAAGGAAGTGCTTATGATAGAGAAAATGTACAGATGCACAATAGGTGTTAATGGCTGAAGGATTTCAATAACTTTGGTTGTGTTTAGTTGCAGGTTTCAGGAGGAACAGGACCACAGGAAGTAATGGTAGGTGTAAGCTGTGGTGAGAGCAAACCCATGCAAATAATACATGGGAAGATACCATGGTGGGCGGGGGGGGGGGGGGGGGGGGGGGGGGGGGGAGGGGAGGAATGGTGAGGAAGTTTTAGGAAGGATTGAGAAATGGACCCAGGTGTCAGGGAGGGAATAATCTCATTGGAATGCTGCCAAAAGAAGGGAGAGGATGATGATTTTTGTTGTGGCATCCTGCTGGATGTGGCAGAATTGATGGTGGATGACTCTTTGAAGCAAAGGCTGATAGGACAAAGTGAAGACAGAGTAGCCAGTCATTGCTCTAGGAAGGAGGGAAAGAGGTGAGGACAGAATGGTGAGAAATGGGTCAGTCACAGCTGAGGATGGAGTTGATTCATCAGATGAGGAAGAAGGAGGGCTTGTCGGAGGCATTCTGGAAGGTGGCATCTTCGGAGCAGACATGATGGAGACAGAAGATGACAGAAGGATCGACACGAGAAATCTTCTGGTCAGACAGGAAAGTTCCTGGCTTCTGTGTTTTGCCCAGTAGGGATGATGTCAAGATTTGAGCAGGACATAATGGTGATTCAAATAGAGATGATGCAGAGATTTAAGTTGGGCAATGTTGACGAGGTGCAATTCATGGTAAGGGCATAAGAGATGCAGCAATGGGTTCCTTCAGTCAGAGGGTTCTCTAATATCAAAGGGATTCACGTCCTCATAAATTTACTCCTTGTTTATGTTGCTGTTCTCTTCCTGTGAACTGGCATTAAAAGGGAGCTGGCATTTGCAATTGTAATGACAATGCATAATTGGATATTGGGTGGGGATATATGCAGAATATTCACATGATATTGCCACCAGGCTGAAGGATTTCAATAGTTTTGGTTGTGTTTAGTTGCAGGTTTCAGGAGGAACAGGACCACAGGAAGCAATGGGTAAAAAAAAACTACTAATTTCAGAGAAATAGTGAGTGTGTTTAAAAAGAATATCTTTTGAATTTCACTTGAAGCGCTGATTTCAGAAAATCTCCAGCAAAGGTACAAAATGGAACCAGACTTAATGATTATTACATTTTCAAAATAATAAACGCGGTCAAAGGAATGATTAAGTAGATAAGCAATTGCTCCTCCCCTCCCCAAATGTATTAAAGCTTTATTGAAAACTCTCTTTATTTTGACACTCATTGCCAATGGTTCTAATGTTAAAATCACTCTGCCAGACTATTTACAAGTTGATAAACAATATTTTCAGATTTGGTGTGACGGAGATCCGCATATTAATCATTGGTACATTAGCATCAATGTGGTGGTACTAGATGAATAAGCCAGAGGCCATTACAAGTTGTGGAATTGAATTCAATAAATGTGATAATTTGGTAGCAGGAAACAAATGATGATGAAAGCTGACAAATTGTCATTAAATCCCAACTGGTTCCCTAATGTGCTTTAAACAGGGAAATGTCACTCTTATCCAATCTGGCCTACAGATGACTCCAGGCTTATACTCTGGTTAATTTCTATTGTCCTCAGGACTACAAACCATGAATATTGCTTTGCCTGCAAATTAACACCCACTGACTTTTGAATATATTAGATAGTTTCTTGTTTTCTTGGTTTTTATTCATTCTTGTCACCAATAAGACTATCAGTTATTGCTCATCCTTAGTTGAACTTGAGAAGGTCATGGTCTGAAACCATTATTTCTCACTGGCCAGATTACCTCAATGTTTTTTACCCTGTGTTGTTCCACAGGCAGATGTTTTTTGGTTGATTTTCTGAAGATGTCAATTAGAATTGTATTTGCAGTTCCGTCAAATAAAGGCAGGAATAGTTGGAACTTAGTTTTCTATTCTCTGAGCTTCCAAGAACTGCTCATGAGAGGTTAGATAAGGAGTTTTCAACTCTTCATACTGTGGCATCAACAGCCAGATTCCTTTACACGAAAACAAAATTCAAAAGCCCACATCAACTCTGAGTATTTCCTAGGAGCAAGTTATTGCAGATGTTGGAATCTGTACCGAAAATAACAAATCCTGGCAATCACAATGAGCCAGGCAGCATCCATGGAGAGAGATCAAGCTAACGTTTCAGGTCAAGATGACTCTTCAGCAGAGTTGCCGACAAACTGACCAATTAGCATTCAACACCTGCCATCTGCTTGAGCATAAGGTCTTTTCCAGGCTCCATTCCAAGACTGTGTTTTATTCATGTCTTGTTGACTTTGCTGTCAGCGGTGTGGACTTATTTTCAAATTTCACACAAACATTGATACTCATTTCACATCTCTATCTCTCCTTTACAACCATTAGCAAACCTTTTGCCTTTTGAGCAGGATACTCACACAATCTGTTCCACTCACTCTTCCTCCCCCTCTGTCTACTGCATAAAATCCATATTATCCAACCCCTTTCAGTTCAGAAGAAGAGGTATATTGGATGCAGAATGTTTACTCTGTTTATCTCTCCTCAGACACTGCCAAACTGCTGATTATCTCTGGACATTTCTATTTTTACCTGCATTTACTATATTCGTAGACTGGTGCAAGGGAACAAGGTGGCGAAGTTAACTCCATTGGCAACATTTATTTCTAAAGTGTGTGTTTGTGATTTACCTGGTAAGTTATTATGTGTCTCAGTTAGGTTCACTCTCCACTAATGCACCTCCTTCAAGGAGATCTTCAAAGATCTAATGCACGGAGGCTTTGGGAGTGAATCCCAGAGTTTAGGGCACTAGAAGGCTGCTTGTCAAAGAAGAGGCAAAGAAAATTGGGGATGCATTAGAGCCTAGAATTAGAGATTTTGAAGGATTGTAGAAATGGAGGAATTACATAAAATTGAGAGGTTTGAAGCCATGGAGGAATTTAATACATTTTCAGGCACTCATTTCTAAATTCCTTCTTCAAGTGTTGATGCATTGGAAGAAGTTCAGAAAAGAGCAATAAGGGTAATTTTTTTTTGGACACTATGTAAATAAGAGACACATCATTTTTCTTATTTGTCTGGATGAAACATTAAAAGGGAGAATATTGAAACTTATGAAAACTGTTGAAGAGCATGGCTAGTGTTGATTTCAGCAGCTTCTAAAATCCTTCAGATATAAGTGCAGAATATCTGCAAACCGACAAATTACAATAGAAATTCAATTTATCTTTTGTCATAAAGAAGTGAGAATAAGGAACAAACTGCCAACAGTAGTGTGTGATCAGATCCTTAAAACAGTCTGTTGAGATTTGAACATCATAATGATAATTCTGGATATGAACAATCGAATGTCTTTTTTTGAAGTTTCATAGATTAACAGGATAAGAGCTTTGCTTCAGTTCATGGTACTATTTTGCCTTGTCTCAAGGTAACAGATTCATATACCACTCCAAAGGGTACAGCACATAATCTAGGCTGACGTTTTCATTGTAGCAATGAGGTGGAGGAGGCGGCATTGGTGTGCTCAGTTGGTTAAACAGCTGGTTTGCCATGACTAGTAACACCAACGTATGTGTTTAATTCCCACATCAGTTTGAGGTTACGATGAAAGACTCTCCTTCTCAGCCTCACCCTTCACCTGAGGTGAATGACTCTGAGATTAAACCACAACCAGTCATCTCTCTCTTTAAATGAGAGAGCAAGCCTATAGTCCAGTAGGACTATGGCAACGTTACCTATAGTACTGAGGGGCTACTACACTGTCAGAGCTGTAGGAACACTGAACATAGGCCCTTTTTCCATTCCAGCCTCCCCACCGACCTATCACAATCGTCTCCTACCTGCATCCACCCATCTCCTCCCCCCAGTCCCACCCTCACTATCTTATTTATCTCTCAGCCTTCATTCCCCCCAACACATTCCTGATGAAGGGCTTATGCCCAAATGTCGACTCTCCTGATCCTCGGATGCTGCCTGACCTGCTATGCTTTCTCCTGCACCACGTTTTTCAACTCTGCTGTCTCAGCTAGACATATAATATCCAAGGTGCAGTTTCAGAGACAAGTAGAAGAGTTGTCCCTGGACCATTAGTTAACCCACGATCAACATTACCAAAACAAATGATCTGACATGACGTTTGCTATTCACAGAATATTGTTGCGGGCAACAGTGAAAACACTTCAAAAGGAGTTCATTTTCCGTGATGCATTTCAAGGCATCCTGTGGTCATGAACAGTGCTTTAGAAATGCAGCCCAAATGCACACTCTGCAAGTACTGACTGACCTGCTGAATGACCAGCATTTTCTGTATCTGTTACCAAATTTCTTCACCTTTTTCTTGGACATAATGTTCTTAATTCATTAAATCATCTTGATTGTTTAGCCCTGTCTGCTCTCAACTGCATTCATACCTTCCATCTGATTTAGGTGACCAGAACCTTGCATAAAGCCTCTCATGGGACCCGAACAACATCTTGTACAATAATACAGCCACTTCGTTAGGCTCTGCTCTTGTGTTAATGTATTGCAGTATTTAATTTGATTCTTTTTCTTTTGCAGCCAGGTTCGGTTCTTACTTATAATAAAGAGAGAAAGAGCTTGATCTATACAGTACCTCATCATATCCTCAGGACACCTCTGAGTGCATTGCAGTGAATCTTTTTTTATTATTGAAGAGCAGTCATTGTTGGTAGGTAAATGTGACAACTATTCCATGCATTCAAATAAAGTGAAGGAGCCCATAGCCTGCCTTTAATGGAGATGCTTTCTATTATTTCAAAAATATACCTTATTCATAAAAGCATACATACATAATCATCAAAGCAGTTCATTTCTGTACAGTAGCATGTGAAGAAGACAAACATTGGAGTTTGACTCAATCCAACAAACAAACCCAAGGTATTTCTTTCTTGTCCAGGATTATATTACATATATTTCAGACACCAGGAGGGTCCGATAGCTGAACGGGCCTACATTTAACTTTGGAAGAAAGACCTCAGACAGTGGCCTTTCCCCACTGTGTCTTTGCAACAGCTGCCCAAGCTTCAGTGCATCCCTCAGAATCTAGTCTTGGACCTTGGAAAGTATGAAGCTTTTTCCCAGGGTGGAGGGGTTAATTACAAGGGGACATGGGTTCAAGGGTGTGTGTGTTTGTGTGTCTGTGTGCGTGTGTGTGTATCTGTGCATGTGTGTGTGTCTGTGCATGCGTGTGTGTGTATCTGTACATGTGTGTGTGTCTGTGTGTGCGTGTGTGTCTGTGAGTGTGTGGTGAAATGTTCAATAGAGATGTGCCAGGCACATTTTTCACACAAAGGGTGGTGATTGGCTGGAACACGCTGCCAGAGGAGGTGGTGGAAGCAGATACAATAGTAGCATTTAGAAGCACCTGGACAAATACACGAATAGGAAGGGAATAGAGGGATACGGATCGTGTAAGTAAGTTTTAATTTGGAAGGGCAAAGTTGTTGGAGCAGGCTTGGAGGGTTGAAGGGCCTGTTCCAGTGCTGTTTTGTTCTTTGTGCCAGTCTGCAGCTTTTGGTCAGGGACAACTCCTTGCTCTGGAAGATCACCAAGTTTCAGGCAGACCAAAGACAGTGAAGAAGGTTACCTCAGATTACAACAGGATCTTGATCAGATGGGCCAATGGGCTGAGAGTTTAATTTAGATAAATGTGAGGTGCTGCATTTTGGGAAAGCAAATCTTAGCAGGACTTATACACTTAATGATAAGGTCCTAGAGAGTGTTTTTGAACAAAGAGACCTTGGAGTGCAGGTTTATAGCTCCTTGAAAGTGGAGTCGCAGGTAGATAGGATAGTGAAGAAGGCGTTTAGTATGCTTTCCTTTATTGGTCAGAGTATTGAGTACAGCAGTTGGGAGGTCATGTTGCAGCTGTGCAGGACATTGGTTAAGCCACTGTTAGAATATTGCATGCAATTCTGGTCTCATTCCAATCAGAAAGAGGTTGTAAAACTTGAAAGGGTTCAGAAAGGATTTACAAGGATGTTGCCAGGGTTGGAGGATTTGAGCGATAGGGAGAGGTTGAACAGGCTGGGGCTGTGTTCCCTGGAGCATCGGAGGCTGAGGTGTGACCTTACAGAGGTTTATAAAATCATAAGTGACATGGATAGGATAAATAGACAAAGTCTTTTCCCTGGGTGGACAAGTCCAGAACTAGAACGGTGGCACAGTAGTTAGCACTGCTGCCTCACAGCGCCTGAGACCCGGGTTCAATTCCCGCCTCAGCCGACTGACTGTGTGGAGTTTGCACGTTCTCCCTGTGTCTGCGTGGGTTTCCTCCGGGTGCTCCGGTTTCCTCCCACAGTCCAAAGATGTGCAGGGTCAGGTGAATTGGCCATACTAAATTGCCCGTAGTGTTAGGTAAGGGGTAAATGTAGGGGTATGGGTGGGTTTCGCTTTGGCGGGTCGGTGTGGACTTGTTGGGCCGAAGGGCCTGTTTCCACACTGTAATGTAATGTAATGTAATCTAGAGGATATAGGTTTAGGGTGAGAGGGGAAAGATATAAAAGAGACTTAAGGGGCAACCTTATCACACAGATGGTGGTACGTGTATGGAATGAGCTGCCAGAGGAAGTGGTAGAGGCTAGTACATTTGCAACATTTAAAAGGCATCTGGATGGGTATATGATTAGGACACCGCAGGAACTGCAAAACCTGCGCCCACACCTCCTCCCTCACCTCCATCCAAGGCCCTAAAGGAGCCTTCCACATCCATCAAAATTTTACCTGCACATCCTCTAATATCATCTATTGTATCCGTTGCTCCCGATGCGGTCTCCTCTACATTGGGGAGACTGGATGCCTCCTAGCAGAGCGCTTCAGGGAACATCTCTGGGACACCCACACCAATCAACCAAACCGCCCTGTGGCCCAACATTTCAACTCCCCCTCCCACTCTGCCAAGGACATGGAGGTCCTGGGCCTCCTTCACCGCCGCTCCCTCACCACCAGACGCCTGGAGGAAGAACGCCTCATCTTTTGCCTTGGAACACTTCAACCCCAGGGCATCAATGTGGGCTTCAACAGTTTCCTCATTTCCCCTTCCCCCACCTCACCCCAGTTCCAAACTTCCAGCTCAGCACTGTCCCCATGACTTGTCCTACCTGCCTATCTTCTTTTCCACCTATCCACTCCACCCTGACCAGTCACCTTCATCCCCTCCCCCACTCACCTATTGTACTCCATGCTACTTTCTCCCCACCCCCACCCTCCTCTAGCTTATCTCTCCACGCTTCAGGCTCTCTGCCTTTATTCCTGATGAAGGGCTTTTGCCAATAATGTCGATTTCGCTGCTCTTTGGATGCTCGCCAAACTGCTGTGCTCTTCCAGCACCACTAATCCAAAATCTGGTTTCCAGCATCTGCAGTCATTATTTTTACCTATATGATTAGGAAGGGTTTGGAGGGATATGGTCCAGGTGCTGACAGGTGGGACTAGATTGGGTTGGGATATCTGGGCGGCATGGACAAGATGGACCGAAGGGTCTGTTTCTGTGTTGTACATCTCTATGACTCTATGACTCAAAGAGCATCTTTGTTGATGGTCCTCCAGACGGGTTGACATTTGTCTCAGTGTGCATCCCAGGCAACAGACCATAGAGCACAGAGTTGCTCGGGACGACTGACATTAAGGAAAGATTTGTTGGCCTGAGGGAGCACATGAACTCCAGTGCCCTTTTTGAATAGTGTCATGAGCTCAGAAGCTCTTTTATGCCCTTCTGAGCATGAAGATGAGAAATAACAAGGTTTAACATCCCATCCAAAAGACAAGATTTCAGGACAATGCAGCACTGTCTCTACTGCCATGAAAGCCAACATAAGACTTGATCCAGAATCCTGGATTCAGATGTGAGAGTGCTGCCAACAGGGCCAGACTGGCAGCTGCAGCAAAGTTGCTTTCTCAGTCAGCACGCGCACACTCTTTGGTGCTTTGTTCCAGTACTGACCCACATTGACATACAAAGCAAAACTTTGAATCATACCTCTTCCCGAATATGGAATACATATCCTCAACGTCCAGAGGAACGGGACACACCCAGTTTTGAATTCCCTCCAGCTGTTGCCTGTTAGCTCCCCTGATGCTGGGAAGTTGTTTTGAACCAGACTCACTCCCACTAGACATTCCTTGTCAATTATAGACAACTATCTTTGTTGCATAACCATTAAGGCAACTGTAAACTAGTTTATGGCATATTTTCCAATAACACTGTATGTTTGCTAAACAATGCGTCCTGTGGCAAACTATTGACTGGAACTGGTAAATATGTGCAGTCTCTACAAAACAGCAGATCACATGCTTATGAATCATTTAATCAGTTGATTGTAAACAAATAGTAACTTCTCCTAAATGTAGCATGATGTTAGTCATTTCTGTCGATCAGGAATGACCTTGCAATAGACTTCTGTATTAAAGACCTTGCATTTGTCATGGTAAATATTCATTCTCTCCACAATCAGCACACTGTGGTTAGCATGTTTACTATCTGCAAATGTACTACAGCAATTTATCAAGGCTTCTTTTGCAACCTCCTAGACCCCATGAACTCTACCATCCGAAAGGACAAGTGGCATATGGGGACAAGTTCCAAGTTCCCTTTAACAACCATCTTTATTTAGAAGTATTTTGCTGCTCCCCCGATTCAAGATGAAAACCTTGAACTCCCTTTCAAACAACAATGTGAGTACACCTTCAACTCACAGACGGCAGCCAATAAAGTGCGGGTCACCACCACTATATCAAAGGAAATTAAGTATAGCCAATAAATACAGGCATTGTCAGAGACACCCGCAGCTTGTGTATGTAATGACACGTTTATTAAAACAATCCATACATCATATTCCACAAAGTCACCTGGTATTTTACAATTTCTTCAAGTGTCGTGGCTGATGTAAAGCAAGGGAGGCAGCATTGCCCCACAAACTGCATTGTGATAATAACTAGTTAATCCATTTTAGTAATCCTGTTTGAGGATAAATATTGCCAGGATGACCGGGAGAACAGGCCTATTCTTCTTTGTAGTAACGTCATGAAATCTCTTTACATGCACCTGAGAGTGAGGAGTGGGTCTCAGCTTAACATTTCACATCATCTCTAACACTGTAACATTCCTCCAGTACCATGCAGGAGTGTCAGCCTGGTTCAAGACTCTGGACTGGAAGTTGAACCCCACAGCCACCTGACTCAGGCAAGAGTGGTAAAGTCTCATAGACCCAGAGATTCTCTTTGATTAGAGAGAGAGAGGACTGGTGGTGCATTTAACCCTGAGGGTCACCAAGCCTTAGGGAAGGGGTGAAGTCAAGAACATGAGCTCTTCATGGTGACCTCAGCCAGTGTATGAACTAAACCCATGTTGTTGGTGTCACTCAATATCATAAACCAGCCCATCCAATTAGCGTATTACCAACCAAACTACAGCCAAAATGTTGAATTTACATTGAATTACATTGAATTAATGTATGGAACAAAAATAGATTATTTAGTTGAACAATATGACACTTACGCTCCACAGACTACGAAACAAACCTTTTCAATATCCTAAAAACTTCTATCATTTTGCACATTATTTTCAGAGACATAAGAGTCCCAGTCTTTCCTGATATGTGTATTATCACATTCTGGAATCTTCCTTGCGATTCATTTTTGTACCGTCCCCATTTATCTGAATGCTTTGTACAATATAAAGGCTAGATCAGTTCACAGGTCAACAGTAGTTATTGTTGTAATGTAAGAAATTCGATCAGAGTTATGGAGTCATTTATTGCTCCCACACTCTAGAAAATTAGAAGCTGGTACTTAACAGAGGAATATCCCAAATTATGAAGGATATTGATGGATTTGACAGGGAGAAATTGTATAGGGATTGATAATGAGAGGATGGAAATTTACCACAATTGGATAAAGAACCAGAGGCAAGGTAAGGATTTTTTTTTCCTGAGTTCCAGGAAGCTCTATCTGAAAGGATGGTGGCAGCAAGTTCAATAGTGTCTTCCAAAAGGGCATTGGATAAATACTCAAAAGGGAAATTCATTCAGAGCTATGAGAAAAGAGTCAGGCAATCAGACTAATAGGATACAATTTTCAATTTCCCGATGAAGGGCTTTTGCCCGAAACGTCGATTTCACTGCTCTTTGGATGCTGCCTGAACTGCTGTGCTCTTCCAGCACCACTAATCCAGAATCTGGTTTCCAGCATCTGCAGTCATTGTTTTTACCCCTACAATTTTCAAAGAACTGGCAGAGGAATGGTCGGCCAAATGGCTTTGTTTGCTGTTATGTACTATTCTGTGTTTTTGAGATATACATGATTATCTAATTAACAAAAAAAGAAGCTGGTTTGAAGAGTTTACCAGTCAAACTGAGAGCTGATAATGGATAAATTAGTGTATTGGTCATGAATGTGTACTTATACCACCTGGAAGAATTTATCCCTCCCTGGAGTGATATGGGCAATAGCAAAGGAGTTAGAAAAATATGGCGACACTGAAAAATCAGGATCTGCATGCCAAGAAAATATTTTCAGATTTTTCCCTCTAGTTTTAAACATTAACCTAGAATCTCACTGTGTAGTGCCACCTATCTTATTTCCTTGCATTTATATCGCTTCAAAATCCAAACTCAACGCTTTACTGTGTCACTTCTGAATCCCCTCCTCTTCTCCTACAAACTGGACAGCACAAATTCCCAAAATTCCCAGCTCCCTGACAGCTAGGCCATTGCTTGACCTTGCCTTCATTCTATTCTGTCTTCGCCTGGGTGAGGACATTGGTTACATTGGTTAGGCCACTGTTGGAATATTGCGTGCAATTCTGGTCTCCTTCCCCTATCGGAAAGATGTGTGAAACTTGAAAGGGTTCAAAAAAGATTTACAAGGACGTTGCCAGGGTTGGAGGATTTGAATATAGGGAGACATTGAATAGGCTGGGGCTGTTTTCCCGGAGCATTGGAGGCTGAGGAGTGACTATATAGAGGTTTACAAAATTATGAGGGGCATGGATAGGATAAATAGACAAAGTCTTTTCCCTGGGGTGGGAGAGCCTAGAACTAGAGGGCATGGTTTAGGGTGAGAGGGGAAAGATCTAAAAAAGACCTAAGGGGCAACCTTTTCACACAGGGGGTGGTAGTGTATGGAATGAGTTGCCAGAGGAAGTGGTGGAGGCTGGTACAATTGCAACATATTAAAGGAATCTGGATGGGTATATGAATAGGAAGGGTTTGGAGGGATATGGGCTGGGTGCTGGCATGTGGGACTAGATTAGGTTGGGATATCTGGTCGGCATGGACAGGTTGGACCGAAGAGTTTGTTTCCATGCTGTACACCTCTATGACTCTATGTGTGCTCCATAGACGCCATCCTCCCCATTCATGTGAGTCAATATTAGCAAACGACTTGTCTCACTAGCTCATGATGACTTCCCTTGCTCCAACTCTCACACCACTTCAACTCTTCATTATTTAGAAGCTTAGGGATGTCTAGCACCTGCATGTCCTGCCAGGTCATGTATACAGGCTCATACATGCACCTAAAGAGGACGCATCTTAGAGCTGTAGCTACTCCTTGTGTTGCTCATTCAGTTTGTGTTATTTGGAGACTGTTTGCCTCTGTAGCTTCCCTTGTCTCTTTGTGCAGAAGGAGAGGCAGGCAGCTTGTGTCAGCGGCAGCAATGAAAAGTCAAGGGGTGAACATGCCACTCTAAGGCACTATGCTGTGTTGATGCCATTCTTACCATATGTGCCAGCAAAGGGTTCACAGGTCATTTTCACCCTGAGTGTAAGGCCTGGCAATTTGCAAAGCCATGGGCTCTGAGGACACAAAGAGAGTGTACAGAAATGGAGGGAGGCTGAAAGGTCTTTAGGGATACGTGGAGAGCAAGGTAAAAGGGAATGTGACAGATCGGTGGATCATACTGCGTTTATGGCATTTGCGAGGACGTAAAGCTGAAACCTTGCCTTCTCCAATCCAAAGTTAGCTGTGCGATAACAAGTGAAAATGTCTGCTACACATGCAGAGTGCACTGAGTAACTAACTGTTTTTCCCTTCTGGGGCCGAGTTGAATTCTTTGGATGTGAAGCTCTCCTAGGGTTAATGAATTGAGCATCCACTGATTCAGTATCGCCAACCATCTGGCATCTAGTTCCACTTCACCAGCAGGCCACCCGTTGTTCAAGAATGAACATGACAAATTAGGGACTCGAGAAATCATGACCATTACATTGTTTGCACTAATTATATTTGCTTAGCTGAGATGACAAGAAGATAATCAGATAAACTCACTGAAAAGCATCACCTAGGCTTGTATTTCCAAAATCCATGTTATCACTTGAAGACAATGCTTTACAGCTGACACATGCATACACAGTGCTATAAGTATACAAGGACATGGTCTATGATATGCAAAGATACCTTTTTTGGGGGGGTGGCATGCATGAGGGTTATGTAGCCTACTGGCAGAATTCCTCTCCCTTCCAAGTGAATAAAAATGAATGCTTTTATTGTGCAGAGTACATTTGGAGAAGGCTACATACCTCAGAGCTCCTTATCATGACATTGACCTTGATGCATGTTGGACTGTGTGACACATATCATTCCATCTCACTTGTGATTGATGGGAGGGCTCAGGAGTACCAATCATGTATGATGTTCTATTTCTGACATTCTGCAGAGGTTACCTACTAACCCATCTGACATGAACATTGCAATGGCTGGAGCCCCTTGTGGCATTGTGGCAAATGCATCAAAGAAGAGAGCAATGATGCTCGAAAGCTTAGTACCTCTCAGTGGCTGTCAGATAGTCTCCAGAGGAAGAAGTAGCGGGTGAGGATTCTCCATGCAATTGGAGGCAAAATAATGCAACTCTGCATCTATACGCCTTGCTGGCATCCTCCGAACCCCAAGGACACACAGTGCAGGCGCAGCTTGAGGATGTGATGAGCCATTAAATTTGAATTCAATAAAAATTAATCTGGAATTAATTAATCTGGATCATGAAAGCATGGTTGATTGTTGGGGAGAAGCCCACCTGGATCAAGAATGCCCTTTAGGGAAAGAAACTGTCATCCTCACCTGGTCTGGCACACATGTGACTCCAGACTGGCAGCGATGCTGTTGACTCTTAACTGTACTCTGGGAAATTAGGGATGGGTAATAAAACTGGCCTGGCCAGCAACACCCACATTCTGTGAATTAATAAGAAGAAAGTTCAAACTATATGTGACCCTCAATGCCAGATTTTGGAGGTCTGAGCTAGATATAATGCAGCTGCCATGGCGCATACCTATTGGACATGATAGAAGAGAATTCCTAGGCTCCTGTCACCTTCCAAAGCCCTCAGGCCTTACTGGAATGGCTGCTGGGAAATTTCCTGCATTCATAGTTCTTTCGTTTTTTATTGAGTATCCAATATGGAAACATGTTTTGACAGCTTTGGTATAGCAGCCATTTTAAGTTTTAACTGTATAAAGTCTGGCTGTGAGCAACCATTTTATGCAGACAGCATGAGGGAACATTTTAGAGCAGTCACTGTTTCTCAACATGAAGAGGAAAGAGTCCAGTTCTGCAGTGAAGGAACCTTCACTCACTCTGAAGATATTCCATTCAGTCCACTCATGGGAGCAATCTCCAATGATTCAACATTGCAGCCATCGCAACTCTAAATCCTGGGTTCAAGGTGTTATTTTAGAAAGAGAACTTTTAGGGAAGTAACATGCCATTAATAATCTTAGAAGCTGATCTCAGGCTCATTGTTAGATATATCATTCATCCTTATCTACTTTCAATTGTTGTGTACGTATTTTTAGTTAATACTCTTGTTGTTCTTACTTGAATAACTGCAGCGGTACTTTTGCAATAAATTAGCCCATTATCTTGTTTTATTCTAAAGCTGTGCAACTGGTTACTTGTAAAATTAAGCACTCACAAACTAAACTAAAAGGGGATGATATACGGGCTAAATAAAATTAATACTTCACAGACCACTCTGAGAACATTCCTGGCGTGGTCAGGATGGTGTTGCTTATCTTTAAGGGAATAGTGCAGGAATGTGCATCAAAACAAACAAATGTTAAATCTAGCCAGCATTCATTTTTAGATCATGCATCTTATGATTCCTAACACATTAACTTCTCGGTTTTCTGTATGAGCCTACTCACGTTTTACAGTGACTTCTTTGGGATGTTACGACTGAGTCATATATTAAGAAGGCTACTGAATTATGGCTCCAAGCAGCACAGGGTTAAAACCAAAATGCCCAGCTATTTGTATTATTTTTCCCTTAATCTGTGCGGTCCAATGACATTTCTCTTCCATGTTTTTTTTTGCCAAGGCAGGAAAAGCCTCAGGAAATGTGCTCATGCTGAAAACGTAACATGCTGTGATCATCCTCCCTGAGGATAGAGAAAAAAGATGTTGATCTCCTCGGGAAGAGAGAAAAAAAAATCACCATCGGTGTTCCCCATGATGTGAGGTGGAACCGCTGAGCTGTGTAACGTTATTGAAAGCTCCAGGAGAAATTTGGTTTACAAGCAGTTAATTCTGAAAACGCATTGTGAGACAGAATAGTCTTCCTATCTTCTTTCATTTATCGATGAATAAGACAACGATAGATGCCTATAAAAGCTAGTTATCTTGAATAGCACTCATTAAGCATTATGATTGCCACCACAGATGCACTGGCAATGTGCCAGACTCAATGTGCCACTATTCTGCCCCTCCTCCCCAACCTCAATCATCTTATCAAATTGAAGCTGAGATGAACAGTCTTGAAGTATGTGCATGACTTCCGAGTTTCAGCACTGCAAGGTGCCTGCTGTGAGAAACTGCCTTTGTCATTCACACAATCTCGTTCTGTGACCTTGTTCAAGCATCTGGACTACAGTCAAACGGCAACTTTGTTTACAGTGCTGGGCGGGTGTGGAAAAAAAAATGACTTCCTGATCGTGTCGTGCAACCGTGAGGTCAAACCGTTCGCAGGTGAATAAACAAGAGTCCTCCAGCCTTGTCTGCGCGCTCAACCACTGGTGGTGTCACCTACAAAGTAATATTGCTGCCATCAAGCTCATATTTGAGGAACAGCATCCAGGGTGCCTCTTGAACACTGCATTGTTTTAAAGGGAAAAGGACAAAGAAACAAATGTCCTCTGTGTACCAGAGATTGTGATGTGCATCACTGGCTTCTTTCTGATAAAACAGTTGCCCCCATTACCATCATCATAACCATCTGACTGTTTGCTCATGTGACTTTTGGCTCTTGCTGTGCCACATGGGCTTTGGTGCTCTGAAGAGTTGTGCAATCCGTGGGAAGAAAATCTGTCTTCCGTTGCGGATATAAAAAAGATTATCTACAATTTAAAAACATTTTACTTTGCTTGCATAATGTTTTGTTACCTTGCCCAGCACACCTCATCAAATGGCTTACGTGATTGGTATCAGTTATCTTTGGCTTACTTTTCAAAACATCTTGCCTGTAAGTTTGATGCCGGATCTTGCTGCCCACTGCTCTGATTCAATTAAAGCTGATCTCCGGTGAGGTCAGAGAATGACACTGATATCTGCTTTTGTCAGCTGGGATCATGGAATGGCAGGAGTACTGACAAATGAAACATGTGACTAAAGTGTCAGGGGATATGAGGCAGCATCACTTGCCAGAGATTAAAATGAGAGTGTGGATGTAGAGTGGTGTAGGGATCAGCGTGACGTGATGGGGCTTTTTAGCTGGAGACGAATTGACGAGATGTATGCGGAGTGATCACCAGTCCGGGCGGATGTTTAAGAAATATGCCTCTCCACCTGACTGCTGGCTTTCATTTCTTCGCTTCACTGCTCTCCAGAGAGTCGGTGAATATACAGGCAGCACTAAAATCTCGCGGCCATATTCAAATCTACAGGACACACATCATAACCTACAGGCTGTACCAGAATCAACAAACATTGCATGAATCTATAGGGAGCACCACCAGACTAAGTTGTATGTTTGGCAGGATCTTTGCAAACTATGCTGGTGCCTTGGGTGAGGCCAATTGTCTTGCGGTTTGGATCATTTCAAACCAGTTGTACAGTGAACAGTGTCATACTGCAGAAGCGTTGGTCAGACACAGTTTATAGTTTGGGTTTGTAATATACATGCGTATTTAGCTACCTAGCTGAAGCTTTGCAATGACCTTGTTACAGGGCTTACCTTTTCTCCTTACAGATGTTGTTTAAAACCTACCTCCGACTGAGTCTTTATCTATTGGTTCCTTTTTGATTTGGTGCCAAGTTTTGTCAAATAGTACTTCTGTGAAGCACTTTGGGGTGTTTTATTACATTAAAGGTGCTATATAAATCCAAGTTATTGTGGCATACGGTGTGATGGAACAGCCTCGATGAAAAGCAGGGGGAACAACTATTAACCTTTTAATGTTGTTTCCTTTGACTGAAAACAAACATCATTGTTGGCTGAATGATTAAAAGTGTGAAGCATATTTAACCCCTCAGTGCAGAAATTGCTTTCTGAGGCTCTGAATTATGCATGAGATTTGCTGAGACAGCAAAGGATCCATCTCATAGAAACCTTCTGAAATAAAATAAAAAATATTAGAAATTGTCAATATTTCCGCAGATACATGTCCAATTTTCACTCTTCCATCGAATTGGCTGTACCGCCTGGTTTATCAAGCCCCCTCCCCCTTCGAGGCCTAATGTTTTCCTGATGATATTTCTTCAAAAGGGAGGGTGAGGTGACTGGAGAAATGCCTGACTGGGCTTTCCTGAAAAAAGACTCTCATCCAGTGCCACAAAGACAGCCCTGTGTGCTCTTGGATTTTGTTTGTCCAGCTGTTGGAAAGGCATTCCTGTGGAGAGGTTCTAATAACCTTGCGCCACAAACTCAAAAGGGGAATATAATCTGTTTGGAGTTCAGGAGCGTTGAGCTCAGCAAAGAGCTATGTGCATTAGAGCACAACTACTTTCCTAATGACCATATACACAACCACTGGCAGTTCTCTTGTAAGAAATGCATGAGGTTGGCAAATGAAGGCTGCAGAAAGAGTGCAATGGAAATGGTCATCCCCCCCTGTTGACAACCTTTCAGAACTGCACATTTCCAACATCAAAAGTGTAGACGATGCAAAAATAGAGCTGCCAACCTCAGATTGCGCTGGAGTCCCTGAGCAGGAATTCAAGATTAATCTCCTACTGCAGCAAGCAACAACCGACATAAAAATCAACAGAGCATTAAACTATATGGTGCCATAATTTCACTTTTTTTTTCTTTGACTACTTCTGTTTCTTAATGGTAAAAATATCAGAGATAGCTGTTTGGCAAAGGTAAGCTGGTGGTTGGAATTCTTGTGATGAAATGTCCAGGAATATGTCTGACTGCACTTGGCAACCTGATTGCTAAATTCTATCAGGTCAAATGTGACTGCAGACAAATAATATATCTCTGTGCGGTAAACAAGAAAGACAAATCACACCTGCATATGCATAAACGTATGGCAGGGATGGATGAAAATTCTGCTGCTAATGTATTGACAAGACTAAATATCTTTGCCACAGAATTGTCACCGCAACCAGTTTTCCTCTGGTTACTGCCATAGTCTCAAAAGCAGGTGGGCTTTGTCGGCATAATGTGGTTACCAGCATCACGTCCAAACCTTCCTCCCTCATGTATTTTCTCCATTAGCTCACTCCCTCCCTCAATCTATGTGACGACTTCTTATATTGCGTACACTTGCTGACCAAAGTTCTCCAATTTGCTGAGGTTCCAGACAAAATACCCTAAATTGTTGAGCCCCGCAGTGGGAAGGGATAAACTGTCTCCCTTTTTTTATTCCCCTTCTCTCTCGCTTTGTCACAACAAGCTTATTTATAAAGGATCCCCTTCCCTTGTGATACCTTCCTTCCAGACTAAACTAATTTGTGTTTTAAAAGGGGCCAATTTAACCAGGCTTTCTTGAGTTAACAAGAGTGAGTTTGTTTGTTACAAAAAGCAAGAAAGAAACACTAACACAACAGATACAGATTAGGACAAACTTAGAGGCCAATAAAAGTTAAAATAAAGATATCTGATCTGAGCCATTTAAGAGTTGATGTGAGAACATTGCAGTGGATGTTATCGGTCACACTAGCATTGATAGTTGTACAATTGATTTTGAGATACCTGACTTTGCAAGTTGATGGACTTCTTTAGTCCTGGCTTGCTTTGACGGTGACTGGCTAACAACATTCAGAATGAGAAAGTGTCTTTACCCTTTCCACACATTAGGATAGCAGGCCAAGCACAGTCCATGGTTAAAGCTCGATTTTAACCCCATTTTTGTAAATGCCTGGATGGTTAAATCACAAATGTGTCTGCAGTGAGAGACTCCCTCGAAGTCAGCATGTTGTTATTTCTTCCTTTCACTCTTTCCAGTTGAATCTGTTTCTGACTTTGAACAGGTACATTATTTCAGGTTTCTAATTCAGACTCTGAACTAGCTACTGAATTTACATCAGACGTCTGAACGGTATCAGGCCTCTTTTAAAAACACATACTGGAATTAAAAATTCGATATGTCCTTAGGTGATCCTGGGCTATGATCTATGCTCATGATGCTGACTGGATGTTTTATTTGACTGATTAAAATGGCATCCTTTTTTTCCCCTATCACAAAATGGCCACCAGCTAATAGCAACCGGTCCCTTCTGTGAGAAAGGCACCTCGACATTAATTAGTTCATGAGAAACTGAAATAGTGTGCATAATTAAAATATGATTGATATGTAGTTCCATTGACAACCGTCCCATAGATTAACCTTATTTGTGATGATGGAGTGTGTAGGTCAAAAGGCTATTTGATGGAAGATGAGTTGCCCTCTGTGACCAATCCCATCCAGGCCTGACATCCACCTATCCATGTACTTTCATTAGGGACCGCTAGGTATCACTCAGATTCTGGAAACATTGTTTGCTGGACGCACCAACCGTTTAAGCTAGAGATTCTGGGCTTGATGTAGCACACCAATCCTTGCTCCAACTCCGTTCTGCTAATTCACCACACCTGGAATTATTCCTGATCTGTTAGTGGTCTGTTTGTTGACCTGTAGGAATCAACTGGCCACTATACAAATTACTTGAACAATAGTAGTGCCCAATTGCTTTTGTGTTTTAAAGTAAGAAACTTGCTTGATGGTGGTGTTACTCATAGTTGCCATGGGCAACCTGACAACCTTATGAGACTTCTGCATTCCTCTAACTCTAGCCTCGTTTCGCTCTTCAGTTTCCTTCATACCGCCATTTGCAAGTGTGCGTTCTGCTATCTAGGCCGTAGGCTCTGAAATTTCCTTCCTAACCTCTTTGCATCCTTACCTGTCTCTCCTCCTTTATGTCCACCTGAAAACTTGCCCCTTGAAACAAGCTTTTAGACACATGTCCCAATCTCTTTTGACATGACTCAGTGCCAAAGTTTGTCAGGTAATACTCTTGCAAAACCCTCTCAGAAAATTTCACTCCAACAAAAAACATTGCATAAATGTCAGTTGTGGTTAATACTGATGTACGTAAAAGAAAGACAGTGAGAAAAGCATGACCTTTAGGAAAGGAATTCTTGTGCTTAGGACCTGAATAGTACTGGAGGAGAAAAACAGTGGGATATTCTTAAGGAGAGGAGTTGCACATTGACATCACTGTAATTTGGGTACACTGTCTGCAAGGGAGATTCTGTGGGTCCATTCAGGTTGTATTTGAACTGAGTCAGGGAGTTAGCCAGAACTGAATTATGGTCCAGCTCAGCTGGCCAATCTCTGCTCAATGTTAAAGCTTCAGACTGTGATGGAATTAACTATTCTGCCTGAGAAAGTAATGTTGAAACAGAGTCTTGCCCATAAAAGGACAAAAAGATCCTGATAAAACTATTTCCTATTATCACAAAAATAACACCAGATTGAGAAGCAAATTAAGGCAGGCCAGTTCAAAATTTCTAAAATGTAGACTGAATGCCAAAAGTCTGGATGTTACAATAGAATTTATTTTCCTACTTTGCTTTCTCACAATGTTCATGCACTAATGAACAAAGGTAAAATGGAAATAACTTGTCAAATTTTCAAAATGTCCCAAACGATTTCACAGCCAAAGAAATGCCAAGCAAGTCAATGTGATGACCAGTTCTGAGTTTAACAGGATTCCACAACAAGGTAAAAACAATGACTGCAGATGCTGGAAACCAGATTCTGGATCAGTGGTGCTGGAAGAGCACAGCAATTCAGGCAGCATCCAAGATTCCACAACAGCTGTATGTGATTTATAATATAATTGTTGAGCAAGAAATGTTGCCCAGAGCATTAAAATAATTCCTCTACCCATCTTCAATAGATGTCATGGTCTCTTTCTGTACAGCAGAATTAGTGGGTGAGACATTGGTTCATTGCCTTATGTGAAAGACAATGCTTCCAACATGTGATGCACCCTCAGTTTCATAATGGAGTGTCAGTCGAGTTTATGTGCTGGTTTAACCTACAAGCTTCTGACTTAAAGGCAGGAGAGGACCATTAAACCTAACCAAAAACAAACAAGATCATTCACTTTTCAATCAGGTAGCTCTGTCATTCACTCTACGCTGCACCATGTTTTGTTCTGGGTTCAGCTGAATCTTGCCATTTTATTTATTAGATTGACTCATCGTTCCATCATGTAGAAAGCATAGCCTTTAAATTAAAGGTGAGCAATTCTGGGTGATATTGGGAAACACTTATTCATTACACAGGGTATTAGAAAACTGGAATTCTCTTACACAAGAAAAGCTATTGAGGTTAGGACAGCTCAAGAATGAGATTAAAAGATTTTTGCTGGGTAAGAGATTTAAGGGTAATAGTGGGGAAATGGAGTTAAGTTACAGATCAGCCATGATCTAACCAAATGTGTGACTGGATTAGGGAATACCACTCCTATTTCAATGACAGGAGAACTCCTGCAGTTTTTTTGAACTCTACACCAACTCCAACATGAACATGCTAGGTAATAGCATGCGTAAAAGTATTGAGAATTATTTATCATGTTAGCTGTGGCTCCAGATGCAGCATTCTCACCTCTGAGTCTAAAGTTTGTCACTAAGTCTCACTCCGAAGACTTGAACAAAACGTCTTCACTGACCCTTCAATGCAGCGCTGAGAGAAGGTAGCACAGTGGGAAGTACAAGATATAACATTAATTGGAGTCACTGTCTGCCTTTTCAGTAAAAGATCCCATGCACTTTGAACAAGAACATGGGCATTTCTTTCCAGTTATCCCTCAATCAGCATTACACTAACAAATTATCTGGCTGCCACCACATTTCTGTTTATGGGAGCTTGCTGTGCACAAACTGCCTGTTCTATTTTATATGTTATTAATGACTATGCTTCAAGAGTACTTCATTGAGTGTTGGGTGCTTTGGGATTATGCTGAGGTCTTGAAAGGCACTATTTAAATGCAAGTGCACCTATAACATAAATGCCAGACTGTAGGGACATTTAAGCAGTTGCCATGCTGAATTGCTTTTAATTTGCAGCTCTCTATTAAGTCAATGAGCATAACCTGACAGATGTGAATGGCATGTAATGTCAGAAAGGGTAGAGGACATTATTTTGTTTGGATATTAGCTCAAACAGCTGGTCATTAATGAAGGCAGCTCTTGTGCTGAAGCCACTTATGCATGTGAATAGCTGCCTGATTGATGCTGCCCCTCCAGAGACACCCAGGTCTGGCAAGTGATGCCCGAGGCAGAATAATGTAGCTGCAGTTTGACTGCGCTCTAACAGAGCAGTATGTCATTGTGTCACCAGGCAATTGAGGTTACTTCGGGGCAAAGGCATACAGACACGACCGATAGCGTCAGTCAGCCATGGAGCCATTAGAATCCAGTCTGACCTACTTGAAGTTCAGCTGATGAGGTGAAAGCTGCAGAAGGCAGTGAGACCTGATAGGCTGAATGTTGTTGCTAGGGTTTTGGGGTGAAGCTTTCCCTCCTATTGACTGTGATTGAATGATAAGATCTGACCGGAATTCAAAGCTTCAACTCAATATTGTTGCTGTGTTTTCTTTTCCCCTTTGTTGCTTTTCTGTTTGAAGTAAAAATACTCAACGTTGTATTTTGAAACATATTAGATTTGTTAATGGTGACGCCTTCGCTCATAGAACTTGTATCATTGGGCTGCACATAAAATACATATTTATAAGTATTTGCCAACTAGGCCCCATTATGGTTAACGTTAGCTGGATTGTGGTACTGGATCGTCAAACATAGATATAAAGATTGTCACCTCCTACTCCACATAAGGTAGTCAGCTCTGGTTTAACATACTCCTGGAGTTTGGGCCACATTATCAACTGCTCCATCCAGTTAAGCAGCAATTTCTTTCCTTCTCCCACATTTTAATAGCTCATAAATGAACTTTTCCACGCCCCTCTGATTTGGCTGCCGGATTGCTTGCAGCAGCAAGTATTCAGGTGATTGACCCTTACCTCCTGGAGATTCCAGGACAGTCCTGAAGGGGTTGGTGACCCTTCCCGTCCAACCCCCCCCCTCACTCCCATTTCAGCTCCAATTGTGGAAGCTTCCTGAGAGGCTGTTAGACAGACATCCTTCAAAAAAAAAATCCATTTGCTTCCTATTATACATGGCCTGTCTAGCTCAGTTTCATGCAGTCACGAAGGAAATCGTTTAGGGAATTGTCAGTAAGTGTGTATAGCTTTGGAAAAAATCAATCAGAAATAGGCCAAAAGGTGATCCCTTTAATTATAGGCTAACAGATCCAGATTGATTAGATATGAGCTGGAGACCATAGGTCCTATTTACAGCTGTAAATTATTTAAAGTCACTGTGCTATTTTTTAATGCCAGGAGCATTCTCTGCACGCAAGACAATATTGAATCTCTGGCAATAGAGGATCAGGACTGTTAAATAAGAATATATATATTTTGCTCAGTGCAGCCCTAAGTACCTTGCTTATAAATAATTTAATTGAATGAACTACAGAAAAATAGACTATTCATTGTAGGTGGTCCTCTCCAGTGTTTATGCTCTCCACGTGCCCCCTCGTTCTATGTTTCATCTGACCCTATCTGTATATTCTTCTATTTCTTTCTGCCTTATTTAATTATCCAGCTTTCCCTTAAGTGAATCCATGCTATTTGCCTCAACCATCCCTGCAAAAGCATGTTCCCCATTCTAACCACATCATGGATAAAAAAATTACTCCTGATATTCCTATTGAATTTATTAGAACTATCTTCTATCTATGGCCTCTTGATTTAATCCTCCCAACAAGTAAACTTATTAAACCCTTTCATAATAACAAGTAATTTAAGATGTTATCTATTATCCACAGTCAATGCATTCTGCGGCAAATGCATAACTTTTTCTGAAACTCAGGGCATGCATTTTTAAGTGAAAGTGGAAGCAGACAGGTGTACAACTTTGTATCACAAGCCGGGCATGTCCACTTCTTCACTCCATCGAGCCAACAAATCAGTTTCTCAGAGGTGCGTGGGAGCAATGGGCAGTCAACTCAAAAATTGGCCTCGAAGTGCTAATGTCAGAAACCCATTTGGAATTTTCAGTTGGTCTTCAGGTCCCTGCAGTGGCAGAAGACAACTTAGCCATTTGCTAACACCCATTTGGGGAGGAGATGGCTGAGTGGTATTATCGTGGGCTATTAATCCAGACACCCAGATAATGTTATTGGGATCTGGTTTCAAATCCCACCATGGCAGACTGTGCAATTTGAATTCAATAAAAAATTTGGATTAAGACTGTAATGAAGACCATGTATCTATTGTCAGTTGTTTGGAAAAATCCACTGGATCACTAATGTCCTTTAGGGGATGAAGCTGTCATCCTTACCAGGTCTGGCCTACATGTGACTTCAGACCCACAGCAATGTGGTTAACTTCCTCTGGGCAAGTAGGGATGGGCAATAAATGCTGCCCAGGCAGTGATGCCCTCATTCTGAGAATGAATTTAAAAACCTCCCAGTGTGCAAACCAGATAGCCAGTACTCCAAACTTACTTAGAGCTTTTCCCGTCGCTGTGGGTGCAGTTACAGCTTCTGGTTGCTTTGAGGAACCGGTTCCAGCCACAACCCTGTTAGGATTTCCCAGTTGGTAAGGCCTTCCTTTAAGATTTGAAATATTGGATAGAGAGCACTTCCACCTTTGAGGCATCTTCTCCTGAATTTAACTGAAAGGGTATCATACTGCTCCTTCCAGGTTGCCAGTGATTGACTGATCTGGGGAAAATCACAGGTCAGCAACTGCAAGATTCCTTGGGCATGGATCGAAAATCCGGCGGGACAAATCCTGCCCTTGGGCATATGAGGACATCTACAGTAGTTGGTAATATGGACTGGGGTTCTGAAGGTCATTAACCACAGAGGCATTTGTGCTTCTGAGACGGTTTCCAAAAGATAATTATAACTATTACCAATAGTTTTTTAAATTAATCATCAATCACCGGTAAAAATGAGTGTGCTTTTAAAAAAATCAAACATGTAATAAATTACAGAGCTAATGGGAAGAAAGGAGCAATGCCTGGGAGACTGATAAAGCTTTTAACTAAACATGGTATTGATTATAAAGATTAATCAAATATTTGAACACATCAGCATCATTGTAAAAGTAGGGACAACTGGCTGAGTTAAAAATGGGCCATGACAACCAACAATCACAATATTTCAGCTTTCCCTCCCACCCTGTTTTCCTCCCATAATCTATCCTCTATGTTGTTTCCTTTGCCTCATTCAGATTACATTCCTATATCTCTGTCAGCTAACAATTTAAAGTCTTAGGACATTTTTTTTTTGCCAGCCCTCTGGTACACGTCAGGAAGGATCTGACTGGTGCAGGCCGAATGTGTGTGGCACGGGCATGTTGAGCTTCAGCCCATTTTAATAACAAATTAATTAATTAATTAATTCAATTTCTGGCTTGGTTTGGAAAAGCAATCGGTCGATTTTCTCAGACCCCAAAATGGCAGGGACGCCGAAAGCAAACACAGAAGAGCTGGGTTCTGTCAGTCTCTGCACGTAACTCTTTGCCTGCTGAAGGAAGTTTACAGACAGAAAAACTGCAGATGCTGGAATCCAAAGTAGCCAAGCAGGAGGCTGGAAGAACACAGCAAGCCAGGCAGCAGCAGGAGGTGGAGACATTGACGTTTCGGGTGTAACCCTTCTTCAGGACGTTTACAACCTGACATTGGCGAATCCGGTCAGACTAGATTCTATATTCCTGCTTTTATTTGTCGGTGAAGCAAAAGGGCTTTGATGGTTGAAAAGTGTAAGATCTTCACCTACGAGTGCTTCCTGAAAATAGCAATTCAAATGGGCACAGACTGGTGTTCCTTACAATCTCATCTGAATCTGCATAGCACCTTTCATGACTAAAATGTCCCAAACACATTACAGTTAATTCAATATTTTTGAAGTGTGGTTGCAGTTGTAATGTTAAGAAATGAGGCAGATGACTTGCATGCAGATATCCAATGACCAGATAATTCATTTTATTTTCAACCAGTGTTGAATGAAGGATAAATGTGGATCAGGGGCATTCAGAAGAACACCGCGCTTTCATTTTCCAAACAGTGCCTTGAATGGTACATATGCTACTGAGAAGCCACATTAGCTAGCATTTTAAAATCTCATCTAGAAGCCAGTCAGTCATCAACCCTCCTGCCTGCTCCTGTTAATGTCAATAGGATGATGATGGTTAACAACAAATAAGGAACTAGGTGTAAAGAAGAGCAGTGGCAGAAATATTTGGGCAAATAGTCTTTCATAAGAATACAGGAACAGAGAAAGGAAATTTAACCTTATGATCTACACCTCAACTCTACTTAGTCCTCTTTGTTCTATATTCCTGGGTTCTTTGGCATAACAAAAATCTATCAATCTCATTCCTGAAAGCTTCAGTTATCCCACATCCACAGTACTTATGGAAGTGACATAGTGGGTCTGTGGTTAGCACTATTACCTAACAGCGCCAGAGACCTGGGTTCAATTCTAGTCTTGGGTTACTGTCTGTGTGGAGTTTGCACATTCTCCCCATGTCTGCATAGGTTTCTTCCCACAGTCCAAAGATGTACAGGTTAGGTAGGTTGGCTATACTGAAGTTGTCCTTAGTGCCCAGTGATGTGTTAGGCTAGATGGACTAACCATGCTAAAGAGGGGTTATGGGATAGTCTGGGTGGGAAGCTTTTTGGAGGGTTGATGCAGAGTCTATGGGCCAAATAGCCTCCTTCTGCACTATTGGAAGTTGATAATTCTAAGAAAATTCCAAATTTCTGTTACCCTCTGTACTTCCTGCTTTCTCTCCCGAACAGTTTGGCTCTAATTTACATTTTATCCCATTGATCTTGCTACCTTATCAGAGGAATCAGATTTCCCATGTGGATCCTATCAAATCCTTTCAGCATTAATCAGCTCAGTGAACAAGTGAGCTACCTCATCAGATCCCCTTCTCCACCAATCTCCTATGTGCAAGGGCATATAATGCACTCTGAACTTAGGTATGATTCTTGTAGATCATGTGCTGCACAGCCTCTAAGGCCATTGAACCCAATGTAGTTGACTTTTTTTGCAGTGTTTTTCATGCACATTCAGGCACTGCTTCCTTGTCTGACTGAAGACATGGGCTAACCTTCAGCAGATTTATTGTTTCCTGAGATGCAACGAAAACGCACAATGGATCACCATTGATTACAGTGACCACGAGCTGATAACCCATGATGATAAATCACTTTGGGAGTAGGCTTCACACCACGCAACTCCCCATTAGCTATCATTCCAGAAGATGTGGGCAGAAGCACTGTTATTTACAGCAGGGCATGCAGGTCGGTTGTGGAAAGTATGGCAAATATTTCAGCTCAAAGGCGTACAGGACAGCTGTCGTGGAATCAAGTGGCAAATAGACATACGTTCCAGATGCAGAGAAGAGGCTGAATATCACATTGAAAGCAGGTCATGTGATCAGCACTGGGAACACAATTTGAAAGGAGATTTTTCTTTCTCAGTCCCTCTGCTCCCCGTCCTCACCCCAACCACATGCCCTCCAGATCCCCATCTCCAGCAGTGATTGCACGCATGGATGGAGTTCAAAAAATAGGAATGGGACAGAAGGTATGAAGCTTGAATGTGAGACTGGAGACATTTTTTTTCACAAGAGTTATTTTCTCACAGTGCGCCTAATTTTTCCACAGCTTCAGTGGGGCCTGAGTAGCAGCCAAGAAAAGCTTGCTGGATGGATGATGTGTGAGTGCAGTGAATTGCCGTCCTAACATAATTTAATCAACTGCAGTGAAACAAGTCAGTCCCCGTGTGACTGGTTTCTCAGTGGGGCTCATTCTCCCTTCACGCACATACACCAAGCTGAGGGACCTTCAAGAATAAGCTTGAGGGATTGTCCAAAAGTGTAGCCATTCTAATCACATTAAAACACAGCTGCTAATTAATGTATTTCTGATGAGGATTATATTCTTACTTCAGAGGGGTATCCTCGAAATGAGTGAAGGACTGCCGCACTTCAGGGGTGCCATCTTTAAAATGAGCCCTTTGTCGAAGATTTGGCACTAAACTGAAGAAGTGCAGGAGAGATTTCCCTGGTGCCCAGGCCAATATTTATCCCTCGGCCAAAATGACAGAAGGAAGCTTATTTGGTCTTTAGCGCATTGCAGTTTGTGTGACCTTTCTGGGCATAAGTTCGCTGCTGCCATTTTCTGCATTACAATTGTGTCAACTCTTCCAAAGTTACTTCATCAGCTGCTCAGTGGTTGGCGATATCATGGAACTATTAAAGGCACTGAGTAAATACAAGGAATGATTTCAATTCTCCACAGTGGATTAGAAATGAGGAGATAGAGAGGAATGTGCAATATGCAAAATGTAGATTGTACACTTAGTTCTTATGAATACTGCATTCTAATCCCAGTACTTGGGAATGCTTTCTTATTTCAGTTAGCAGGATACGAGGTCTCATCACCATATGATAGATGAACTATCAGCTCCATATAGCTGTCACTAGTTTCAAGCCAGCTCTTGGTAGATCAATGTGCTTTGGCTGGTGGGGTTTGGAAATAAGTGGGGGGAAGCCTAAGGGTGAAATAGGCATGAGGAGGCTGAACAATGTGCTACGTTGCAAGGTACCTGTGACAGCTTCCCTGCAGAATGGGAGAGAATCCTGCTTCTCCTCACCTTCCGAGACTTGCTTGACATTTTGGGGATGGGTGAAAGCTCTTCTTCTTCATTCCTCCGCTGAGTTGAATTGGACCGGCCTACAGGGAGCAAGGAAGTTAACTCGAGCCATTCTCCATAATTTTATTAAAAAATGCAGCTTTTATTTCCTTCATGGTAGCTGATTTACGGAATGTGTGCGCATATACAATATTTAATAATTTTACTTGATACTGTTCCAAATACTTCCCAAGGCTTAAAAGCATACGGCAATTTGTCTGAAATATAACAGAACACACCACATGGCTGAAACAAGGGAGTACAGAAATGTGAAGTGCAAGCATAAACAGGAAGGATTAAGTTTTATAGGGAGCCTCAGGAATGGTGTAGTTTAAGAGAGGCTAAATCCAGTCACCAAGAAAATCCTTGGGTGTATGTAATTTATAAAAAATGAAAACGCTGCAAAACACCAGCAGTTTCAAAGCAAAAGAAAATCTTTGTTTTGGATAATTGTTCACTAGCATAATTTATACAAAACCTTCAAATAGATGCTGACCACTGCTCAGACTTTGATTATACCTATTGGATCCTGTTAATTTACCCATTCAAAAGGCTTTACAGTTTTGCTCTTTTTGAGAACTGAGGAATATGAGGAGCAAGCAGGAAAATCAGCTGTAAGTCAGCCATGAGCATATTAGAAGACAGAATGGGAGTGGGTGGTGGTGGTGTTGGGGTGGGGGGAAGTGGAGGAGATCGCACATGGTCTAATCCTGTTCTTACTTGTTATGTTTTTATGTTTTTGCCTTTATTCCCCCTTCATCCTCCCCCTTACTCCACTTTGTTTCATGAACAATTCCAGAGTATATTGGCAGTCCATTCCAAGACTCAACCTTTTTTTTATGTGAACAAGAACTTCCTTACCTCACTCTTAAAGCATGAACTTGCATTTTCAATGTATCTGTCATGACTCCCAAAATTCTTTATATCTAAATTCTGAAGTGCAGTCAGTTTTGTAATGCAACAGCTAATTTGGGCATGGGCAGGCTCTAAAAAAAAACCTCAAGGTGACTCAAAGTCAAATCATCTGTTCTAGGTTATGAATAAATGTTGAATAGAACCTCAGACTAAACTCCTTTACTCTTCTTCAAAAACTGCTCAAGGATCGTTTGTTAAGATTTCCCAACTGCAAGACAGTCTATCAGTCACTTAGCCTTGTTTTCTCCATGACTGTATTGAACAGGCAGCCTAAATTATATACTCAGGTTTCTGGAAGAGACCTTGAACTGTTATGCTCCAAAGTGACTGTGTTAGCATTGAACCATCATCGACACCGAAATGTATGCTCTACGCCAGTCCGAACGACTGTCCATTTGTCATTTCTCACTCAACTTTCCTCACGTCCTTTATCATTAATCGGGCATCTGACCTGCAAGATCAAGCTTACAGTTCTTCTTATTGCCTGGAGTCCTTGAATATGACCGGTTGCTTCAGTAACGAGAACTGATCGCAGAGCCGGGGTGTGATCTGACCACAGTACAAAAGCAGGGCAAGTGACTGACGTGTCATTGAGTGAGCACTTTGGGGGCCAGCGACCATAATTTTAATTAGTTTTAAAATAGTGATGGAAAAGGATAGACCAGACCTAAAAGTTGAAGTTCTAAATTGGAGGAACGCTAATTTTTGACAGTATTAGGCAAGAACTTTCAAAAGCTGATTGGGCACAGAGGTTTGCAGGTAAAGGAACAGTTGGAAAATAGGAAGCCTTCAGAAATGAGATAATGAGAGTTCAGAGAGGGTATATTTCTGTTAGGGTGAAAGGAAGGCAGATAGGTGTAGGGAATACTGGATGACTAGAAATTTTGAGGTTTTGGTTCAGAAAGAGAAGGAAGCATATATCAGGTATAGACAGGAGAGATCGAGTGCGTCCGTAGAAGAGTATAAAGGCAGTAGAAATATACTTAAGAGGGAAATCAGGAGAGCAAAAAGGGGACATGAGATAGCTTTGGCAAATAGTGTTAAGGAGAATCCAAAGGGTTTTTACAAATACATTAACTAGGGAGAGAACAGGGCCCCTCAAAGATCAGCAAGGCGGCCTTTGTGTAGAGCCCCAGAAGATGGGGGAGATACTAAATGAGTATTTTGCATCAGTGTTTACTGTGGAGAAGGACATGGAAGATATGGAATGTTGGGAAATAGATGGTGACATCTTGAAAAATGTCTATATTACAGAGAAGGAGGTGCTGGATGTCTTAAACACATAAAAAGTGGTAAAATCCCTAGGACCTGATTAGGTGTACCATAAAACTCTGTGGGAAGCTAGAGGAGTGATTGCTGGTGATCTTGCTGAGATATTTGTGTCATTGACAGTCACAGGTGAGGTGCTGGAAGATTGGAGATTGGCTAACGTGGTGCCACTGTTTAAGAAGGACAGTAAAGACAAGCCAGGGAACTATAGACCAGTGAGCCTGACGTTGTTGATGGCAAGTTGTTGGAGGGAATCCTGAGGGACAGGATTTACATGTATTTGGAAAGACAAGGATTGATTAAGGATAGTCAACATGGTTTTGTGCGTGGGAAATCATGTCTCACAAACTTGATTGAGTTTTTTGAAAAAGTAACAAAGAGCAGTAGATGTGATCTATATGGACTTCAGTAAGGCGTTCGACAAAGTTCCTCATGGGAGACTGGTTAGCAAGGTTAGATCTCATGGAATACAGGGAGAACTAGCCATTTGGCTCAAAGGTAGAAGACAGAGGTGGTGGTAGAGTGTTGTTTTTCAGACTGAAGGCCTGTGACCAGTGGAGTGTCACAAGTATCATTGCTGGGTCCACTACTTTTCATCATTTATATAAATGATTTGGATGTGAATATAGGAGGTATAGTTAGTAAGTTTGCAGATGATACTAAAATTGGAGGTGTAGCGGACAGCAAAGAAGGTTACCTATGGGATCTTAATCAGATGGGCCAATGGGTTGAGGAGTGGCAGATGGAGTTCAATTTAGATCATTGTGAGGTGCTGCATTTTGGAAAAGCTAATCAGGGCAGGATTTATACACTTAATGGTAAGGTTCTGGTGAGTGTTGCTGAACAAAGAGACCTTGGAGTGCAGGTTCATAGTTCCTTGAAAGTCGAGTCACAGTTAAATTGGATAGTGAAGAAGGCATTTGGTATGCTTTCCTTTATTGGTCAGAGTATTGAGTACAGGAGTTGGGAGGTCATGTTGCGGCTGTACATGATATTAGTTAGGCCACTTTTGGAATATTGCAATCAATTCTGGTCTCATTCCTATCAGAAGGGTATTTTGACACTTGAAAGGGTTCAGAAAAGATTCTCAAGGATGTTGCCGGATTGGAGGATTTGAGCTATAGGGAGATGTTGAACAGTCTGGGGCTGTTTTCCCTGTAGCATCAGAAGCGGAGGGGTGGCCTTATAGAGGTTTATAAAATCATGAGGGGCATGGATAGGATAAATAAACAAGGTCTTTTCCCTGGGGCAGGGGAGCCCAGAACTAGGGGGCATAGGTTTAGGGTGAGAGGGGAAAGATAACAAAGGGACCTAAGGGGTAACTTTTTCACACAGATGGTGGTGCATGTATGGAATGAGCTGCCAGAGGAAGTGGTGGAAGCTGGTACAATTACAACATTTAAAAGGCATCTGGATAGGTATATGAATAGAAAGGGTTTGGAGGGATAAGGGCCAAGTGCTGGCAAATGGGACTAGATTAATTTAGGATATTTGGTTGGTATGGGTGGGTTGGACCAAAGGGTCTGTTTTTGTGTTCAGTCTGATCACAACTTCCTCTGGTTTGTATGCTACTGATTTGAGTTTATAATTCTAAATGTTGTTAGTTCTGTTGATGCTGCTCTGCATTAATTAGCCTTGCTGAATGTTGAATCTGCTATGCTCCCTGATGTCTTTCAACTTCATTCTTACCTATTTCAACACCAAACATGGAGTGTGCCACTTTTCCTTCCTGCATGCAATACTTTACTATTATTAACATTACATTTCATCTCCTGTTATACAATTGCACATAAACATATTTTATCCAACTTGTTCTGTACTTCCTGCATTGCCTCCTTTACCTTTTAGTTCTGTGTATTCTGGTTCTCAATCCTTTATTTTGCTTTAATTAAATAATTATTTTGACATGCTTAGAAATTCTTCCCTATTTGATATAATCCATCCATTGAAACATAATTTCATTCCACTCTGTTTGTCATGTGACAGACCAGTGCATTGAAACCATTTCAAAACTTCCTACAGTAGACGAGACAATTAAACACAGAAGATTAAGGGTGAATGAATTGAAGTCTTTCAGGTGATTAAAGAAGTTAATAGAGTAGATCAAGAGAAATTTCCTCTGTCAGGGGGGGCATTGTCTTCAGATTACATGAGAATTGCTGAATTCTTACTATACAGGCTATTTGAAATCTGAAAATCTCTCCCCAAAACGCTGATCAGCTTGGATGAATTGAAAATTTCAAAACTGAGATTGAGAGGTGTTGGTTGGGAAGAGGCATTAATGATTATGAAATTAAAGCTGTTAAATGGAGTTGATATTAATCTGTCTCTGAATGAGGAAGCAGATTCAGGAGTCTGAAAGGCCTACCAACAATTTTGGGAAGCATTGACATTAAATTTTTTTTGTTAGTTTATGTTATTGTTGTTATACTGTTTTTGGCAGGAACCTAATGTGCCACTCATAGTTTAGTTGGTAAGTCTCTTGCCTTTGCAATAGTAGGCTGTGGGTTCAAGTTCTACTGTTGAACCAGCTCTGATCTTTGTACCAGAGGGAGTGTTGCACTGTTGGAGTCATCTTTTGAGATATTAAACTAAAGTGGATGTAGAAAGCACATTGCTTTTTTTTTTGGGAGTGTGCTGTGTGGAAATGGGCTGCTGCTTTTTCTACATTATCTCCAACTACAAAAAAAAACTTTATTCATAGTAAAAACACATTGAGACATCAAAAGGTCATGAAAGGCTCTTTGTAAACACAGGGGATAAAGGGGATTATTACCCAAATCCACCAAACTAACAGGGGCCAAGAACACATTCCCTCCAACCCAGCTTAGAAAGTCTTGATCGTACTTATATGTCATGAGAGACAGAGAAAGAAAAGAAACTCAGGGAGGGCACACATAAGATGAACCATCATTGCACATAACCTTTTACTTCCATATATACACCTGCACTGTTAAAATAACTGCTGCACTATTAATTTAATGGTGATTAATTCACACACCTAGAGAGATGAAAAACCTCTTCAGATATCCCAGAAGTTGCAGTCACCAAGTATTGTTCATCCCTCAAGCAACTGACTCCTTGAATGGGGATGGCCTCAACCCACTACGGAACTTTAGACTGTGACATTAACAATTTCCACCAAGGCATGGTACTTTAATAATATGGATGAGACTCAGGCTAAGTACAACATGCAGGGATTGTGTTTAGACCTGGACTACACACATCTTCAACATGTAGACCCAACTTATGTGTGAAAGTATTGAATCAATGATTCCACATACCTCTAGAAGGAAAGGTTGATTTGTTTTATCAGCTTTTCAAAAGGGCACAATGCCATTCAAGGCTGGGAGATGTCTAATGGGAGCTCACATGTCCAGTCTTTCTCATGGCACTGTGGTGTGCTGAGTAAAGCCGCATATAGTGCTACGACAGCAGTCCAGGCCAAATTTAAGATTATAGCCCGATTGAAGTGTGTTCAGCATTGTATCATTGTTCTGTATCAGTCTGAGAGTTTTGTAAAAGTGTCACAAGCCATGTTTGGAGGCTTCCAGCAGGCATTCATTTATGTGCTGAGGATTGTAGAAGGAGGAAGTAAACTGTCAATACTCTCTAATGTAAAACTCATGGCAGCTCTGAGGATATCTGGCATAGACCTCTAGAATTTTATATTGATTGTTGCATCGAATTTGAACATTGATGGACTGGAGCTTTTCTGCAGGTTGGTTATAGGCCACTCTCAAAGCAATGTGAGTGCAGTCAATAGTGTGCTGTACCTGAAGCTAGTGTTGGTGGAGAATCCCACTGCCCAAATGGTGAGACTCTCCTCATTAGGGAGGAAGGATATAAAGAGCAGTGCTCTGGAGACAATGACTTCCTGCTTGCATTTATGGTTTGAGGATTGGGAGATGTGACACAGGTCAACATGTGCTTCTTGAAATGAGCTGGTGCCTTCCAAATTCAGGGCAGCGGTCACCCTGAGAGCTACTGAAATGTGATTGGCACCTAATCTGTCTGATCACAAGGTCTGCTCCAGCAGATGGCATAGTTTGGAGATGATGGGCCAGGACATCTTTAAACCATGCATGAACTGTCTTTCAGGCAGTTGAAGAAAAAGTCAGTAATGCCAGTAGATTGAAGTCTCATTGTATGCCTCCTCCCATTTGGTAGGTTATCAGCTGCTGATTCTCCATCTCAAAGTTGAGGTTGCTGGTTTTGCTGACATGTTGTAATTACTGTCTCCTGCTATAATACCTTTGGGGTTGAACAAAGACGACAAGGATTCCAGTGGTAGTATTTTCCAGGTGAGATCGGAGAGCAGACAAACAGTGGGAAATGTTAGAAAGATCACACAATTTTATCAAAGAAACCCTTCGTCCCTCACATCCATTATGAAGCCTCAATCAAAATCAGAAATTGCTGGAGAAACTCAACTGCATTTGTCAAGAGAGAAACAGAGTTAACTTTTTCAAGTTCAATGAGCCTTCTTCAGAACCCACAGTTCTTTGTTTTATTTCAAGCCTCATGTTACCTCCTTACTCAATGTGGCATGGAGGCTTCCCAAGAAGATCTAAGAGGTGTGACCTTATCCAGTTTGCACAAACACAACTTGCATGCTACATTGGGAATAGAATTCTTCAGGAAGGCACCATGATAACCATCTAGCCTCCCAGAGGAAAGGTTCCCTTCCACATGATTGATAATGTCCTTGCATTCTTACAGTTTTACGCGTGAATCAGGCAGCTGCAAATCATTGTCTTCTGGTATTTGCTATGAAATGTGATTATGAAATGGGAACTTCACATTCCATTTTTAAATGCCTTGTTCCCATCTCTGCTGATGAGCTGACATGTCGATGAATGAAAAACAAAGTAATCATCATGTTTACTTGAGACTATAATTCCGAAAGTGCGTTCTTTGACTATTCCAATGAAACACAAATTGAAGACAGATTGGTTGCTTTACTGTATTAGTGGAAGCTTAATGACTCCAATTACCCCGAGAAGTGCCTCCAATTCCAAGAATGTTAGTCCACCACTGGAAGGAAAAAGCTGTAACTTGCTCCACCTGAATCTGTAGGTGGTGTCTGCAATTTTATGCGGTTATTGAACAGTTGACCTTCAATTCAAAATAGCAAAATTCCAACTTCATTTTAGTGTTAGTGACTTGCTGGTACTGCCTGTGATGGATAAACCTTCCCTCGTCCCTCATGTTCCCTTTTCTATTGCTGTCCCTGTGGCCCCTATGACCTTTCAGACTCCCCATTTCTGTTGGGCCCCTCTATATAAGTGATTAAATGTGCTGGCTTTATCCATGATGCCCCCAAGCCCATGACTTTGGAAATTTCCATGTCCTTGTTGTCTCTATATCTTTTCCATATAGAGACCAGAATTACTGTGATTTGTTTGGACCCCACCATCTGGAGCTCACTGTTCACTCCTGTTCTCTACGAGGCACTGTCCTACTATCAACAATAGCCCCCATCACTGTTACCATTCCTTCAGTGGCCCAGTACAATAAAGCTCATCTCCAGACTTGAGTTGCCCACTTTCTCCAGGACTCCATGGATTGAACCCATAATAAGATCCGAACCACTATTGACCAAAGCCCCAAAGGAAGGTTTGCCTGTGGAATGAACTTTGAGGAAGTGGTGGATATGGGCACAATTAAAATATTTAAAAGACTTTTAGATAAGTGTGAATGAATGGGAAATGTTTGGAGGGATATGGACCAGGAGCAGGCAGGTGGGACTAGTTCAGTTTGGTAATATGGTCTGCATGGACTGGTTAGGCTAGAGGGTCTGTTTCCATGCCATATGACTGCATGGCTCTATGACTGACTGTGCCTCATCCCCAGACTGACTTGGCAGGACAGCCTTGACAAACTGTGGGCCAGTCCTCAGACTGACATCTCAGCAACATTCCAACTGAGCTCCCTATAATCTCCAGGTTATTTATGTTTGACTTATGGGACTGAGTGCAGTCCAGTCCCCAGATTGCAAGGTCACAGATCCCCAAGCTCTGCTAGTATCAAGCTCCTGACTGACTGGTCAAGCCCTTTGACTGGAATCAGACAAGTCTATTGACTAACTGTGGTGGTACCCCCTGGCTGACTGTCAACCCCTTTCAAACCACTAAAGATTACACTTTGATATTCACACATGTTCACTTGCTTGAAGCACATACAGTATGTTGCCAGATAACCTGCTGGCAAGGTTTGTAGGATGGTCATTGATGTAGCACAGTGCCACACAGTAAGATGTCTATCCCCAACTTACTGATTGATGGACTATTCGGTGTTCCCACCATCATACGTTGCTGGCTCCCCTTCTGCAAGAAAAAGTAATGCAAGTCACAGAGGCTGACAAACTGCCATTCCTAGATGTCGCAGTCGAGCGAACAGCCAATGGGCAACTTCAAACCAGCATCTACAGGAAAACAACACATACGGACCAAATATTGAACTACAGAAGCAATCAACCCAACACCCACAACGAAGCTGCATCAGAACATTATTTCAATGAGCCAACACACACTGCAGCACAGCGGAACTACGCAGAGCAGAGGAAAATCACCTATACCGGGTATTCAAAACAAATGGGCATTCAATGAACACAGTCCGCCGATTTCTCAGCAACAAACCCAAAGAAGCAAACAAAATCCGTCCAGAAACCAGAGCCACTCTCCCTTACATCAAAGACATCTCGGAGATTATTGTTGAGGAATATCAGACTCCGACAACATTCCCGCCACCTCCAAACGGATGCCACTACCAGAGATATATTTCCCTCCCCACCCCTTTTCCGCTTTCTGCAAAGACCATTCCCTCCGTGACTACCTGGTCAGGTCCACGCCCCCATACAACCCACCCTCCCATCCTGGCACCCTCCCCTGCCACTGCAGGAATTGCAAAACCTGCACCCACACCTCCTCCCTCACCTCCATCCAAGGCCCTAAAGGAGCCTTCCACATCCATCAAAGTTTCACCTACACATCCACCAATATCATTTATTGTATCCGTTGCTCCCGATGCGGTCTCTTCTACATTGGGGTGACTGGACGCCTCCTAGCAGACCGCTTTAGGGAGCATCTCCGGGACACCCGCACCAATCAACCACACCGCCCCAACATTTCAACTCCCCCTCCCACTCTGCCGATGACATGCAGGCCCTGGGCCTCCTCCACTACTGCTCCCTCACCACCTGACGCCTGGAGGAAGAACGCCTCATCTTCCGCCTCAGAACACTTCAACCCCAGGACATCAATGTGGACTTCACCAGTTTCCTCATTTCCCCTCCCCCCCACCTTACCCCAGTTCCAAACTTCCAGCTCAGCACCATCCTCATGACCTGTCCTATCTGCCAATCTCCCTTCCCACCTATCCACTCCACCCTCCCCTCTGACCTATCACCTCATCCCCACCCCCACTCACCTATTGTACTCTTTGCTACCTTCTCCCACTTTCCCCTCTGACCTATCACCTCTATCCCCACCCCCATTCACCTATTGTACTCTTTGCTACCTTCTCCCCAGCCCCCCCAGCACCCCCCCCCCCCCCCAATTATCTCTTCACCCTTGAGGCTCCCTGCCTCTATTCCTGATGAAGGGCTTCTGCCTGAAACGTTGCTTTTCCTGCTCCTCGGATGCTGCCTGACCTGCTGTGCTTTTCCAGCACCACTCTGATCTAAATTCCAGTATCTGCAGTCCTCACTTTTTGCCAGACTACTCAGACCCCTTGGAATCACGGTAGCCCACAAACCCACCAACACACTAAAACAACAGCTAATGAACTTGAAAGACCCTATACAGACAACGAGCAAAACTAATGTCATTTACAAAATACCGTGCAATGACTTTAACAAACATTACATTGGACAAACAGGTAGAAAACCAGCCACCAGGATACTTGAACACCAACTAGCCACAAAAAGACATGACCCTCTCTCACTAGTATCCTCACAAACGGGTGAGGAAAGTCACCACTTCGAATGGGACAACACATCTTTCCTAGGACAAGCGAAACAAAGACACACACGAGAATTCCTAGAAGCATGGCATTCCAACTGGAACTCGATCAACAACCATCTACCATCCCCTGAGAAAAGGAACAGGAAGTGACTTCACCACAGGAAATAACATCACCAACCCAAAGAAACCCAAACATATAAATAGAAAGCAGGAATTCTCAGCATTGCTTCGCATGACATCCACTGAAAATGTTACCTAGTAAGGTAATGAAACATCTGGAAATGAACCTTCCAGCTCAGTGAGCAAATCTATATCCAAAACCTCAACCTGAGCTACAAATCTTCTCAAAAATCGCTAAGAGGCTGACAGGTGTAACTGGATACTTAACAGCCTACTTGTTAAGAAATGAGAAAGTGAGGACCTCAGATGCTGGAGTTAAGAGTTGAGAGTGTGGTGCTGGAAAAACACAGCAGGTCAGGCTGGAGTCCTGATGAAGGGCAGATGCCCGAAACATTGATTCTCCTGCTCCTCGGATGCTGCCTGACCTGCTATGCTTTTCCAGCATCACACGCTCTGCTTGTTAAGAAAGCAATGTGACCCACACAAAGACTGGTAGCCCAGAAGTCAGCCCTGAAGTCAGTGAGCATGCAATGTGATTGAAAAAGGCTGGCATCTTCTAAATAAGTGCAAAGTGAGTGAACACTATGATGTGATATGGAGGAGCCGGTGTTGGACTGGGGTGTACAAAGTTAAAAATCACACAACATCAGGTTATAGTCCAGCAGGTTGTTTGGAAGCACTAGCTTTCAGAGCGCTGTTCCTTCATCAGATGCATCAGATCGATGTATCCCTGTGTGCAACCTAATCTGGCAGAAGTATGCAAATCATAGATGCCCCTGAGGTCTGAATGGCTGAAGTGTTGTGTGGGTTGGTCTGAGAGAGGCATGATGCAGTGGTGAGGTTGGTATTTTGCCAAGGGTTGATGAATATGATGGGCATGGAGTAGGCAGCAATGTTTTTCAGAGGAGGCAGTTGTATGATGGCATTAAGCGATCCACAACCTGCGATATCTAGTTTCTTTACGGAGGAGAGGAAGTTTGGAAGTAGTGTACAACTAGGGTGAGTCAGGGGTTTAATGAGATATAAATACACGGAAAGTTGTGTCTCAATGGTGAGATTCGGAAGTTGAGGGGACAATTGGAAACCTGTTTTTGATGTCTAGAATCTGATTTTATCATTCTCACGGTATAGAAACATAGAAAGCAGCTGAAACTACCTCAGCATCATACTCTCACTCTTGTACCATACACCTTGCCATCTTTAGCCACTTGAAATCACTCTGTCTTTTTTAAAAATATATTCAGTGACTTTGCCTCCCTCGCTTTTTGTGGTAGAGAATTCCATTGGTTCACCATTCTCTGAGTGAAGATGTTTCTACTCATCTCAGTCTGAAATAGCATACCCCCATATCCTGGGACAATAACACATTGTTCTATACCCCCAACCAGGGAAGAACAATCTCTGCCTTCAGACTGTCCAGCCCTGACAGATTGTATAGATTTTGATGGGTTCCCTCTCATTCTTTGAAACATCAGTGAGTACAGGCCTATTCAACCCAATCTTTCTTCATTTGAAAACCTGCCTTCCCAGGAATCAGACTGGTGAACCTTTGCTACATCCCCTTTTTGGCAAGAATATCTTTTCTTGAATAAGGACAGCTAAATTACACACAATAAGACAGTAAGACAGCAGGGTGGTTCAATGGTTCAAAGCGCCAGTGACCTGGGTTCAAACCCAGCCTCAGGTAACTGTGTGTGATGTTTGCACATTCTCCCTGTGTCTGTGTGGGTTTCCTTTAGGTGCTCCGGTTTCTTCCCATGGTCCAAAGATATATAGGTTAAGTGGATTGGCCATCCTAAATTGCCCATAGCTTGTTCAGGAATGTGCAGGCTAGGTAGATTAGCCACAGGGAATGCAGGGATACAGGATATGTTGCAGGTGGATCTGGGTGGGATGCTCTTTGGAGGGTCAGTGTTGATTCAATAGGCTGAATGGCGTGCTTCCATACTGTAGGGATTCTATAGCCTTCATAATATGAAGGAGTAGAATTAGGCCATTTGACCTACCGGGAGTGCCCCAACCAGATCATGGTCAATATGTTTCTCTACCCCATTCTGCTGCCTTGATCCCCTTACTAATCAAGAATCTATCACTGTCTGTGTTACACTCAATGACTTGGCCTCCATAGCAATGAGTTCCACAGAGTCACCACCCTCTGGCTGAAGAATATTCCTCCTCATCTCAGTTCTAAAGGGCCATTGCTGTGCCCTTGGGTCCCTGTCTCTCCAGCTAGTGGGAACATCTTCTCCACATCCACTCTATCCAGGCCTCTCCCTATTCTGTAAGATTCAATGAGTTCCCCCATCATCCTTCTAAACTCCACTGAATGTAGACCCAGAGTCCTCCCGGGTATAGAAGCATAGGAATGATTAGCAGGTGCAGGCCATTCAGCCCATTGAGACTGTTGCATTATTCTGCATGATCATGGTTGAACCTCTTCATCAACACCATACTCCCACTCTTGTCCTATACATATGACAAGCCCTTCATCCCTGGGATCATTCTCGTAACTTCTGTACCCCCTCCAAGGCCAGCACATCCTTCGATAGATACAGGGTCCCAAAACTGTTTGGAATACTCCAGTGTGGTCTCACCAAGACCATGCATAGCAGCAGCAAGAGTTCCTTGCTCCTATATTTGACCCCTTTTGCAAAGAAAGCTGACATATTATTTACCTTCCTAATTGCTTGCTATGTCTGCACACTTACTTTCAAAGACTGGCACAGAAACACCGAGGTCCTTTTGTACATCATCATTTCCCAATCTGTCACCATTTAATAATACTCTGCCATACCCAAGGGAACAACTTCCCATGTCATACTGCATATACCATGCATTTGCCCACTCACTGAAGTTGTCTAAATCACCCTGAAGCCTCTTTATGTCCTCCTCACCACACAACCCACTGAGTATTGTGTCGTCAGCAAAGTTTGAAATACTACAGTTAAGTCTCTAATCGAAATTGTTAATATATTGGGAACAACTGAAGGTCAAGCACCAATCTCTCAGGCACCTCCCTTGACATTGCCTCTGAAAACAACCCACTCATTTCTACCTTTTGATTCTTGTGCACCAACCAGTTCTCACACTGTGATGGTATATTACCACCAACCTCATGTGCTTTACCATTGCATAATGAACTCTTATGTGGGACGTTTTAAAACGCTTTCTCAAAATCTGACCTTTCTCACACTACACCAAGTAAAGGGAATTCCACTTAGGCTCTTGAAGCAAAACAAGCACAACGTTTATGCAAATCTTTGCATAAATCCAGCTATTTGTGCAGCAGTTTTCTAACATTATCCATGCTTCACCAAG
Source organism: Chiloscyllium plagiosum (assembly GCF_037043375.1). NCBI lineage: Eukaryota > Metazoa > Chordata > Chondrichthyes > Orectolobiformes > Hemiscylliidae > Chiloscyllium > Chiloscyllium plagiosum. The sequence continues at coordinate 36,989,070 of NW_028270172.1, read as the reverse complement.
TTGCAACCCTGTTTTTATATTGCATAAATATATTCCAGTCCCTAGGAGTCAATGTACTAAAACATATCCCACCCTAGGCTTTATGAGGACTAATTCAAGCTCTAATCGACGATACACTGGTTAAAGCAAGTGTTTGCATATAGATGAAGAAAGAATTAAGGTGCATGAATAACTTTTAACAATAGTATCTTCTGACTTTTGACATCAATGTCACTACTTGACTGATATTAAATTAATGCTAGAATTTTTATCTATCAAAATGGATGAACAAAACAGCAGGATTACTAGAGTGCTACTAATTGAAATTAACCAGAAATTGTCATTCAAAGAGATAAACTACAGCTGCAAAGATAGCACAGAGAAATACTTTTCTCTATGCGTGCTGATCCTAAAATCCCAGCTGTAACTCCTGCTGTGAATAATCACTTGTTTACGGACGCTGATTATTAGTCTTTCTAAGGGATTATTCGTGGGTTCATCTCAAGGTCAAACAAATGAACTTCTTGAAATGGACTGATCTCTGCTCTCTTGGTAAAACAGAGCTGGAGAAAAAAGGCCTCTTCTAAAGAGTTGCAGCATCGTACTCAATTTTAGACACTGCACTTTTCAAGATCTTAAGGAAATTGCTGAGAAAATGATACCGAGAAAGAGGGATTTCAGTTAAGTGGCAAAACCAGGATTGCTCTGCGTAGAGTGAAGGAAGTTCATAGAAAATTTAATAGAAATGTTCAAAGCTATTAGGGTAGGGCAGTGGCTCAGTGGTTAGCACATCTGCCTCACAGCGACAACTCATTGAATGTCTGTGTGGAGTTTGCATGTTTGTCCCGGGTCTGTGTGGGTTTCCTCTGGGCGCTCCATCTCCTCCCACAGTCCAAAGATAGTAGTTAGGTAGATTGGCCATGCTCAATTGCCCCATTATGTCCAGGGATGTGCAGGCTAGGTGGGTTAGCCATGACAAATGCAGGTTACAGGAATAGGGGAGTGGATCTTGGTGGGATGCTGTTCAGATCATCAGTGTGGACTCGATGGGCCAAATAGCCTGCTTCCACACAGTCGGGATTCTCCAATGGATTTTGATAGAGTAAATGAGGAGAGCCGGTTTCCATTTGCTGCAGTAGCACCAGCAGCCCTTGGGTTTGTCCATAAGTGACCAAAATTTGAAGATTAATTTTCAGTACATTTGCTGAGAATGATAAAGGGTGATAAATGAAACAAATGGAAGAGTTGTGCTTTTTATAATTTGTTCAGAACCCTTTTTTTTTGGTCATTCTAAAACAGGAGCAGGGAATGTGGGCAATTGGAGTTATAGAGTCATAGAGACATACAGCAGGGAAACAGATCCTTCCGCCCAACTCATCCATGCCGACTAGATATCCTAATCTAATCCTGTCCCATTTGCCAGCACTTGGCCCATATCCCTCTAAACCCTTCCTATTCATGTATCCATCCAGATGCCCTTTAAATGATGTAATTGTACCAGCCTCCACCACGTCCTCTGACAGCTCACTCCATACCAGCACCTCCTTCTGCATGAAAAAGTTGCCCCTTAGGTCCCTTTTAAATCTTTTCCCTCTCACCCTAAACCTGTGCCTTCCTTGTGATGAAATCACCAGAGTTGAGAACTACAGCCATGAAGGTCTGTGACCAAAGGAGTGGATTTTGAAATGATTGGTTAAAAACAGAGAGTGGAAGATGAAGAGTGTTATTTTTATGAATCCAGCAATTACACAGTGGAATATCCCAGTTATAAAAGTTCTAGAAACAATGCAGATTGGTCAACTGCCAGATAGTCATTGCTGGATCTTAGATAGGGTTTATGCATTGGGAGCTGTTCAGGAAGTTGCAAATTCCAACCAGCTATTACCAAGTTATGAGCTCCCTCTAAAAAAGTCCTTAACTCTGAGTTAGAGTTGGGAATCTTGAATGGTTCCGACTCACTTACCTGAATAGTTATCCAGGAAAAGTAAGAGGAATTATCCATCAAACATAGGAAGAATTGACTTCTGCGCTAACTATTGGCTAGTCAACTGAGTCACATCTCTGAACCTGCAACTGACACCATTCCTCAACATGACTACCTCCCTCACGCACCTCCACCTCCTACGGTCACCTGACCACCCACCACTACCAACACCCACACTCCACCCCAACACCACCAGACCCATCTTCCCCACAGCTGACCCTAACTACAACTCTGAGGACCTGACACCTTACCCCACAATTTTTTTCTGGACCCGAACCCCCTTCCAGACCAAATTCAACCCCAAACATTCTCCAATAGCCCTTCAGACACGATGCTGCTCCCCCTCACCCCCAGACATGACCAACACCATCATGGACCTCACCTACACTTCCTCCTCAACTCCTGCTCTACCCCTTCAGGCAAAATAGCCCCCTTCAGATGCAACCCATTTGGATTAATCTACAGTGCTTCATCTTGACAGTCCTTGGACTGGAAGTTTATCCAATAAAAAAAGCACAGAAGGTGAATGGAAAATGTTTAGTCTAATCTTTCCAGGTCTGCAGATTCAGACTAGTGACTTTCAAAGGGGAGTTGCAAATACAATTGAGAGTAGATGCACCAAGAACAATTAGGGTAAGTTTGAACTTAACCTCTGTGTAGGTTCCCAATGGAATTGGATAGAAAATAAAATTGTAAATGAAATTCTAAGTACAGAAAGTAAAGTTGGACAAGGTGAAAAACCGGTTGTACCCCACCCAAATTATTTTACAAAGGGGCAGGTTCAGTGAAAATTAATCTCAGAATTTAGCTGCAAATTTTTGAATTTGCCCTTAAATAGTGCAGAGGAGGTCAGGGATCTACAACAAGCCATCATCTTATTATTGAATCATCATAATGACACACCAATGTTCTGTGGCAATGGCTTACCACTGAGACCAAAAACTGATAGAAAACTAGCTTGAGGTTACAAATCAGAGCAGCTGTTACCATATTCTGTGCAGCCTTTACAAGATTTTACAGCGATCCTTCTCAACTAATGTTCAGTGTCTCTGAATGATTGCAAAAATATAATTATGTAAAAGCAAGAAAGAATTTGCATTTATATGGAACTATCACCAGTTCAGAACTCCCTAAACTGGTTTATAAAGCAAATGAAGTACTTTTGAAATGTGGACACTGGTGTAACATAGAGAAACCAGGCAGCTGATTTCCGCACAGCAAGATCCCATTGAGATTTCATAACTAGATAATCTGTTTCAATTACATTGGTTGATGAATAAATATTGGCCAGAATACAAAGGAAAGCTTTCTTTGCCTTTTTCAGGTAATGTTATGGGATCTTCAAATTCAGCATGACAAGGCCTGGATTTAGCCTACATCTAAAAGATGACATCCCTACAGTGCATTCTCAGATCTGTACTGGGGTGCCCAACTAAATTAATTTCTTAAAAAATTATTTACGGGATTTTTGTGTCACTGGTAAGACCAGTATTTATTGACGATCTCAGGTTGCTCTTACAGCCATTGTGACACTTACAAATCAGCCATGTTGCTGTGGTCTGGAGTCACATGTAGGCCAGATCAAGGCAGGATGGCAGATTTCCTTACCTGAAGAACATTAGTGAAGCAGAGATTTATTGTTGCCAGAAACTAGGATAGCTCTGATAGTCACCATTGCTGAGATGAGCTTTATATTTCAAGTTTATTAACCAGTTTAACTTTCGGAAGCTGCCATAGTAGATTCTGAGCCAGAATCTCCAGAAAATTAGCTTAGGCCTCTGAATGATTAGGCTTAGTGACAGTTCCATAAAACTGCCACCTCTCTCTTGAACACTCATCTGTTGTGGCTTCTGCAGTAGTGTTTCAACACATAACCTTCTGATTCTGAGGTGAGTACTCTGCTGAGTCACTGCAGTCTGTATGAGTGCAGAGGGCTTTCATTAGCAGTAAGGGTTATGTCATTAGCAACAAGAGTTCTACTCCTCTCTGTGTATTGACAGACCTGAAGTTCTGAGAAAGAACACTACTATAGCCTACTCAATTTGGTTACCGACTGACTTGTCCCCTCTGTAGACAGCTCACATTTGCCTCTCCAAAATGGGCAGGAAGGGTTTTTGCAATGTTCTCAGTCCAACGATATTTTCTCAATGTGAATTCCTATTCTGAGCCAGGCTGCACACCAGAAACACTGGCAAGTAAGGACAAAGGGGAATGGAGTGAAACATTTGCTGCACTTGTACACCCCTTAATGCCATGTGAAAGAACAGCAGAAGGTTAAGGGAAGGTTAATGACCTCCCACTTACTTTCTGGAATGGTGAGGGAGGGAGGAGCTTAGAGGGGTTGATAAAAGTAGAGCATAAATTAGACATCACCTTCAGAAAGCGAGTGAAAGATAGTGACCTTGTGATGGATTTCCACAGCTTTTCCTCATTCATGTGAAATGATAGATTCCATAGACAGACAGCAGGACACAAAAGCAGCAATGTAATTGTAGAAGGCAAACTAAATTTCCCTGTAATCGTCAGTAGACAGTTGCACCCATCTGACAGTCATTGATGGTGTGGTATTGTCTGTAACTGTATAAAAACCCTGACTCAAAATGCCTCATCTTATTTCACATATGGATTGGAATGGATGGTGATAGAAAGACAAACTTTCATTCCGCCAAAATTCTATAAGTGCTTCTGAAGCACAGCTACCATCATAATGTAGGAAATGCAGTTCCATTTTATGCATATCAGAGTTGACCAAAAAATCTACTGAGATTGGGATATGTATTGGGGAGAACCATGGGGAGAACTCTTTTTACCTTCACAAGCTACAATTTGATCTGTTACACCCACCTGAGAGAGGAGATAAAACTTCAGTTTAACATCTCGCTTGAAAGATAACATCTCACTTGAAAGATAACATTTTCAAAAACGCAGCACTTCCTCAGTACTTCAGTAAATACGAGTTGAGAGTGTGTGTTAAAGTCTCCGAATGAGTTGTAAGGTTGACAGCTACACTCCCAAAGCTGATCACTAACTTATATCCATGTAACTCTGAATAAAAGCAATGGTGTATAAGCTATCTACATTTACTGGCTTTTCCAGATCCTATGTGAGAAAATATTTGTGTTGTATAGCACAAAAAAATGCATATAATCTGGTACAGATTTGACTGTCTCATTCAGAGAGGGCTCAAGGGCAGTTGATGTGAAAAACAGGGACAAGAGCCAGGCTGGGCTATGCTTACACGTTGTTTTCTGAGTCCTCAGTTAAAAGAGTGGTTGAAGAGTGAGAAAGGTGGAAACACCACTTTATTGGTATAAAATGCATCTTTTTAAATGAGATGAAAATGTAAAGAAAAATATAAATGTAGAAAGGTGGCAGAATACCAAAGTAGTAAATTCAGATAAACCTGCAGATTAATATTCATGGCATGTGACAAATTACTTTAATATATACTGAACAAAGTGGTGCTCTGTGTATTCTCATGTCTGCAATAAGACTAGCAGCAGATGCTTTACATTACTCCTTTCATTGAATATAATGACTTCCAAGTTCACATTTTTCCAGGCTGCACATGTTGAATCTGAGGGCCCATCAAGCTGTGTACATTTAAAGCCGATGCAGAATGAACATTCAATATAAGATTTTTTCCATCGTCTAAAAAGAATGCTGTAATTTAAAAGTGTAAAATAAACTCACTCTGGCCACATTATGCAACTGAAATGGAAATATTTATATTGCTTGCCAGAATGGTTAATGTTCTTGTAAAAACCTCTACACTTACTTAATTCAGTGTAAGGCCCTTCAACTAAATTGTTCCAACTATCTGAATTTCACTGGTACCCCTGCCAGAAAAATTAACTAATATTACTTTGTCAATAAAAGTGGTTCCTTTGGACATTTAAATATAATGGCTAATTTACAAATCCAACCTTTTTTTTAACCTATAATTCTTCACTTGTTTTTGAGACTTTGGGTTCGCAGCACACTGTTAATGAGAAGACATGATCAAGATCTATCTCTGGCTTTGTGCTTCCTCATAATATTAAGTTTAAAAACTACAACACATGCTGTTCAGCAATGTAGCCGGCTCTAATCTTACAGCTTCATTATTGAAAGACATTGCCATACATTCTATCATCAAATGCTAGTTGATCTATACCAAATGGTACTCTCTCCTTCTCTTTCTTAACTCTATCATACCATTTATGCGCATGAGGAGCAGCTCTGAAATATCATCACCAGGTTTTCCCAGCATCTTAAAGTCTTTACTTATCAGTATTTACTTCTGATCGTTATACCTGGGTTACAGCAAATAGGAATATTTGAACTTCAGATTATTCTCGAACAGAGTCTCTATTTTTTTTTGTACTCATGTGTCTTTAATGTATCCAAGAAAATGGTATAATGGCTGATAGGATTTGGCTTTTACAATTACAATGTGCACATGTTTTGCAAGATTGTTAACCAATGTATTTTAACTGAGTTTAATGACACAGGAATTTTATATGAACCATGTACTAAACAAAAGGAAAATGACAAATAGAATTATGTTGACTTTTTAGGACCTCAGGCTGTGCCAATATAGTTCTCAGACAATGAAATTATTTGTAAAGTTACTGTTATAATGTAGGGAAATGGAATATTTAACTTGCACAGAGCAAGATGCTGCATTTTTTGCAGCATCATTTGAGGGGTAAATGTTGACCAGGAAAACTCCCCGTCTTTTCCTTAACTAGTATCAGACATGTTATTGTTTTACTTTTAAAAAAAAGTTTCAAGCCAGAGGCAGAGCACTGCAACAGACCTTCTGCCTAACTCTCAGGTTGGGTTTGCAGAGCCAGGAGGTGCTGTGACTTGATGCTTCCCACCTGGGAATGAACACTCAGACACTCAAGTTTAGTTGACCACAAAATCACCATACCATTTAATGACATGGTATAGTTAAATTCTGATTAATTGAATTTGTACCTAGCCTGCTTTAGGATGTACTAGATTCCAAAAGATGTGCAGGTCAGGTGGATTGGCCATGCTAAATTGGCCACAGTGTTAGGTGCATTAGTCAAGGGTAAATGTAGGGTGGGTTACTCTTCGAAGGGTCGGGGTGGACTTGTTGAGCCGAAGAGCCTGTTTCCACACTGTAGGGAATCTAATAAGTACATTAACTCTTAGCCTCTGGGAGCATTGATTGCAGCCCCAAAGAATGTCATGAATGCCTTTCTCTTTATTGTTTAGAAAAGCTCTACTCAGAACAAGATATCACAGTTTCAGCTCAGATTCTAATCATATCAGCAAAATTATATCATTATTTGTGATATAAATTGCCATTTAAATTGACAATCTTAAGTGATAGAACTACTGTATAAGAATAGTTAGTGTATAAAGTAGAAACATTCACAGCAGGGCAACAATTTGTGCAAAAGAATTACCAAAGGGGCTTAAATTAGGCCTATAATTATGTGGGGTAAACTATAATCTGATTAAGTATTTTTCTGGTATTATTATGACTTCTAAATACCTTGATGGCAGAACGCATTGTTCTCACAGAATTTATCTATCACTCCATAATTACATTCAGTCCTATTGCACTAATTTATGCTACGGTGAAGAGAACAGAAATAAGTAGCTGGTGTATTTTATACTTGAATATGAAAGAATTATATGCATTTATATAGCACCTTTTACAACCTCAAGATGTCACAAAGAGCTTTACAGTCAATTAAGTACTTTTGAAATGTAATTGCTGTTGTAATGTAGAAAATATGTAAAACTGTGGTTCAGGCTGATTGAAGCAGTTAAATGTAATATTATAATCAATTTGTGGTGCCCCATTTCAGCGAAACATGTGCTAGTTCATTAATCACTTAAAGAGAAAGAACAAAATAAAGTGTAGTCCAACAGTGAGTGCACTTTCAGGAACTTGCAGGGTATGCTTTGTGAACTTGATGGAATATTCAGCTCACTCTGGTCTGTTGGCCAGCAAGTCACTTGATTAGAATGACCTGTTGGCAAAGGTAGGAAAATTATGATGCAGTAGCACCAAATAAATAGCTACTCTCTGAAACTGCAGAATTCCAAAGGGACAAAATCACATTCAAAAGATAGCTAATGTCCAAACCTCAGCACTAGTTTTCAAACATGTAATCCATTAACTGTCACAACATGTTTTAGTTCATGGACAAACAAATGTCAATCAAGTTTTAAAACTCTTTCTGCTGCAGGTTTATATATATTGTTCTTTTATGATGTCCGCAATTGATAAATCTGCAGTTTAAAATTGTTTGTTTTTTTACTTCCAAAGGACAACATGGATAATTTAGAAATCATTGTAGTAAACTTTAAACTATACTTCTCTGTGTGTTTAATAATGTACACTTAGAATTATAAACACAATCCAGTTTAATAACCTGTAATTTATTGAGCCCAACCATACATTTGGGCGCTTGGATGTGGTTCATAGGTACTGGGCCTCTTTTGTTCAGGAGATAGCAACATTCATTCTGCTTGAAGCCTGCATAATTTTGCTCTATGTAATTCACAGCCACTCTGAGCGAAATAACATTTAACTTTAACAAGAGACGCGGAGATCATGCTTGCGTGGCTGTCTCAGGCCTATTTCAGCCCTTACAGTCTATTACTTTTTATTTATCTGTGGCCTGGTCTCTAAACTTTGACCTTGCTTCTGACCTTTCCTTGAAGAGTAGCCTTGGTGCTCTGTGTTCGGTTATAGTAGAAAGAGGGTCATGTCTCCAGAGATAGTGCACACATTTGGTATTGCTGCACTGTGAACTTTTACACTGCACAAATGGCAAATGAACAAGAAAAAAACAGCTGATGTTGCAGAAACTGGCAGTGTGGTGTTGGTGATCAAAATATGTAGGAATTGGAGAGGGTGCAGGAAAGATTTACAAGGATCTCACTGGGACTGGAGGGTTTGAGTTATAGAGATAGGTTGGATAGGCTGGGACTTTTTTTCACTGGACTGCAGGAGGTTGTGGAGTGACCTTATACAGGTTTATAATGTGAGGAGGGGCATAGATAAGGTGAACAGAAAAGATGTTTTCTGTAGGATGAGGAATTCAAAACCAGAGGGCACAATTTTAAGGTGAGAGGAGGAGGATTTAAAAGGGAATTATGGGGCAACATTTTCACACAGAGGGTGGTTCATGTGTGGAATGAACTGCCAGAGGAAGTGGTAGAGGCAGGTACAGTTACAAAATTTAAAAGTCATTTGGAAGAGTATATGAATAGGAAACGTTTAGGGGATATGGGCCAAAAGCAGGCGAATGGGACCAGTTTAGTTTGAAAAACTGTGCGGCATGGATGGGTTGGACCGAAGGGTCTGTTTCCATGCTGTATGACTCTGTGACTCTAAAAGTGAACTTCAGATGGAGATGTTATATCTCTTCAGCAAAGCCTTGGTGTGAGATATCTCTGTTAATCTTTGTTGTCTACAATTGTTCTATTTGTGTCAATGTCTTAACTATGGCAAAATTACCAAAACAGTACAAAATTCCTACATTAGCGTAGTGCCTAAAATTCAAAAGTATTTCATTGTTTCTATAATAATGCAAATTTTATTTCTTACCACATGGAGTACAGAGTAGGACAGATGGCATTAATATATCCTCTGATTCATTTGTCTCTTTCTCTCTGTATTTCTTTTTGTCTCTTTCCACTTATTTCTCTCATTGCACAGTTGTTTCTCATTTACATTTAGTAATTAAATAACGCTCTGCATTTTTTTAGCTAATCATGTTATCAAGGTTTAATTTTCTGCTGAACTTCCTCCTGCTGCTGTAGACAATGCCTGAGACTTGAGTTTTATAGTAATAGCCAGTTTTCTGATATTTTGTCAGTGTTAACAAGGCATTCACTTGTTATTGCTCAACGAGATGCTATGAATAATCATATCTGACATACCTTCTAATTTTCTCTGTGGCATGGGGCATTTAAATAAATTTTCTGTGCACATGTGGTACTTAATGTCTACTTGTATGCCACCTGTCCAGGAACTTTAAAGTTAAGCCTATGTACCATGCAGGGAATATTGCTCATGCCAATGCATTTTTTGAAAAAGAATCGTCTATCAGGTATATTATGTGGCAGCTCATAAATCAGCATTATTCATCAAAATGCAGCAACTGCATAGATACAATGTCAGCTCCATGTTACCCCTCCAATTCATATGAATTCCAATTTGTAGCTATGTCATTATCCCTCTTTAACACCACTGAGTCAAAATCCCTATTTAACAACATTATAGAAGCACTTCCATCACAAAGATGTCAACAGGTTGTCAAGAAGGTCTATCATGGGTGGCATGTTTGACTCAATGGTTAGCACTGCTGACTCACAGTGCCAAGGACCTGGGTTCAACTCCAGCCTTGGGTGACTGTCTGTATGGAGTTTGCATCTTTTTCCCATATCGGTGTGGATTTCCACCACATGCTCCAGTTTCCTCCTACAGTCCAAAGATTTGCAGGTTAGGTAGATTGCCCATGGTAAATGAGGGGTCAGTATGGGGTGCTCTTTGAAGGCTTGGTACAGACTCAGTGGGCTGAATGGCCTCTTTCTGCACTACAGGGATTCTTTAGTCACTTTCTCAATGGCAGCTGGCATAAGCAATAAACGTTTGCCTTGCTGGGATGACAATAATGTCCCAAGAATAGATACAAAAAAGGTTGAAAGCCATTGATGCAGTAGTCAACTGTTGACAAGGTTGGATTAATTAACGGCAAGTAAATAATTGAATGGGATATTTGCACAGTGCCACACCATACAACGTGCATTCAGTCATGGAGCCACCAGAACAACCTTCTACTATTGGTTAAATTTCTTCTTAAATTCAAAGAAGCTTGTTGTGATGTTATTTTGGAAATTCCAGTCATATTATCATGAAATAAATATTACAGAGTGACGGAAACACAGGAAGATGAATAACATTGGCAACCAGTAGCAGCAGGTATCTAATTCACGGAATTGTGATTATGACTAAAGGTGTATGGTGAAATTAATTTATAATAGCGGCTATATTTCAATTGTGCTTAACTAGCTGCATAACATTTTGAAATGAAAAGGCAGACTTGCATTTATATAGCACCTATCAGGACGTCAATATGTTCTAAAGCACTTAACACCCAATGAATTACTTTAAAATATAGATATGATATGTTAGGATATGTAGTAACTAATCTGCAAGATTCCTCAAGAAACAATGTGATCTTGAGCATGATATTGGTCTTCATGGCTGAGGAATGAATTTTGGCAAAGTCATCATGGAGAATGCTCCCACAGTTCTTCAAAATTGCATTGTGCATCCTTCAGACCCAACTGAGAGGGTAAATAGAGCTTTCATTTAAATGCTACCTGAAGTCATGATAGTCCCAGAGGACTATCTGAATTCGCTCTCAGTAGACAGTGCCAGCTGGTGGTGACTTTAGCCGGAGGGTCAACCTTAGGCAAGGGGCAAGGATGAGAAAGAGGGATATTCATGGTAACCTCAGCTGGCACAGGAATTGAACCTATGCTGTTGGCAGCACTCAGCCAACTGAACTAAATGAAACCCATCTGTAAAACATAATACCTCCAACAGTGCGTATGTGACCTCAATTTTATCCTCACAATAATCTAGTGGAACTTCAATCCACAACGTCTGACCCAGAGCTGAGAATGTTACCGCAGTTCTGTAGCTTTGGGGCATCCTAAAGTGGTGAAAGGTGATATTAAAATACAAAATGTATTTTTCTGATGGAAAAGGATTCCAGGATTGTTCAAATTTGGTTTCACCAGTAAGTCAGTTCATGATGGAGGAGAGAAATGCTGATTCAAGTTAAATGCTTCAGTGTCATGCCAACATGTTAGTATCCACCTGTTAGATCTCTTATTTGGAGCAAAGCAAATATATTTGGAATTGAAGACAGACGAGTTGAGATGGTTAAAGCTAAGTCAATGTTGCATTAGGCCCACATTCAAGACTCTAATGAATGGGTGGCATTCCAATTAGGTGTAGTGGATTGATGATGGCTGGATTACACAGTTTATCAATACAAATGGAAATAAAAGTTGTTTCAGTATTGATGATTTGGCACTAAATGACACAGCTACATTTGGTAAAAACTACAGAGAGTTGTTTTATCAAACTAAAGCCAGATTGACATTTCAGAATCAATTTTGAACCTGAAATGTACTTCCATTCTCCTTTTAGTTGGCATATGTTAAGGAAAACTAAAAACAATTTGTAAATGATTAACATCTACAAGGGTGCGGATTTCCTTCCACAGTCGAAAGATGTGTAGGTTAGGGTGGATTGGCCATGCTAAATTGTCCCATAGTGTTCAGGAATGTGTAGGTTAGGGTGGATTGGCCATGCTAAATTGTCCCATAGTGTTCAGGAATGTGTAGGTTAGGGTGGATTGGCCATGCTAAATTGTCCCATAGTGTTCAGGAATGTGCAGGTTAGGGTGGATTGACCATGCTAAATTGTCCCATAGTGTTCAGGAATGTATAGGTTAGGGTGGATTGGCCATGCTAAATTGTCCCATAGTGTTCAGGAATGTATAGGTTAGGGTGGATTGGCCATGCTAAATTGTCCCATAGTGTTCAGGAATGTATAGGTTAGGGTGGATTGGCCATGCTAAATTGTCCCATAGTGTTCAGGAATGTGTAGGTTAGGTGGATTGGCCATGCTAAATGACCCATAGTGTTCAGGGATGTGTCGGTTAGGTGAATTGGCCACGTTAAATTGTCCCATAGTATTCACGGATGTGTAGGTTAGGTGGATTGGCCATGCTAAATGACCCACAGTATTCAGGGATGTGCAGATTAGGTGGATTGGCCATGCTAAATTGGTTGTAGTGTCCAGGAATGAGTGAGGATAAGTGAATTAGCAATGGGAAATACAGGGTTACAGGGATTGAGTAGTTGGGTGGGTCTGAATGGAATGCTCTTCAGAGTGTCAGTATGGACTTGATGTGCCAAATGTCTGCTTCTGCACTGTAGGGATTCTATGATTTTGAGATGTTTCACAAATGCCCATAAAGAAGTAAGCACCAAGCCAGAAGTCTGAGATGAAGGAAGGATGACCCCTGAAAGTTTATCTTCAGAGATGAATTTTGGTAACATTTTTTACATATTAATGGAGGGGTGACCTGATAATAAGTAGTTCGATCAAACTTCTGGCTTGCTGTGACCAACAATGATGTTGGAGCAGCCTCCTCACACTGATTGCAGTGGTGTCAAAGAAAACGCTCCTCTCAAGGATGTCCAGGATGGAAATAAATTCTGGCCGTACCAGTGAGGTTCGTATCCCAGAATGAATTCTGAAACGTGAAACAGAGGAAGGTGTAAGCTTCACCACTAATAGTGAGGCAAAAGGTTGTTTAGGGAGAGAAAAAAAATGTAAACTGCAAATAGAGGAAGGGTACCTGAATGTGCCTGGAGAGCAAAGGAGAATGCACAGATTTAATGTTTGGCTTTAAGTCTTCTACATTTGAAATTAAAGGCCCTGTGAGATTCAGCATGGATCGGCACAGGCCTGGAGGGCCGAAGGGCCTGTTCCTTTGCTGTAACGGTCTTTGTTCTTTGTTCATGGACATGGCTTAATAGGTGGAACAGGTCAAGATCTAAGGGTTCTAAGGACAGAAAGGTTTTGGAAATGTTGTAAATTATGACTGAAGTAGAATTACAGGATTATTGGTAGGCTATATTTGTTATTGGTAGTAGATTATTGGTAGTAGGATTGTTAGAATTTTGTATCATTACCCATTTTCTCATCAGTGTTCCACACAGGCTTTGTAAAAATGTGTGACAGGAACTGTGTGCAACATTCCAGAAGAGTTTGCAAGCTACACAAAATCTGACAGAAACAAACACTTCTCCTTTAACCCATATGGGGGCCAGCAATGCAGGTGATGAAATAATATCCAATGAAGAGATGAACATTTATATATTGATTTCATTGGTGCAAAGGTGAAGGATGGGGCTGAAGTAAGCTCCTGATGAAGGGCTTTTGCCCAAAATGTTGATTTTCCTGCTCTTCGGATGCTGCCTGACCTGCTGTGCTTTTCCAGCACCACACTCTTGACTGAAGTAAGCGATGTCATTCAAGGTGGCAGTAAGAGGCCTCAGAAAAGATGTGAGAGTCAACAAGGTTGAAAATGATTTAACCTAACAGCATTGTCTTAAACCTTTGGTGCTTTTTGGATTGCGTATTCTATTTATTTACTTGCTCCGACACAAGAGATTTGTTGATGATCTAGGACAGAAGGAATTCATGTAATATTATCCCACAGGCAGGACAGGTTTAGCAGAGGTGACGGCACAGTGATATCCAGTCAACAGGAAATTGCCCTGGGATTGACTCTGGACTCCATGAAGTCTTGTGGTTTCAGGTTAAGTATGGGCAAGGAAATATCCTGCTGATTACTACATACCATCCTCATCAGCTAATGAATCAGTGCACCTGCATGTTGAGATTTAAGGAGATGTTCAACATTCTGACAGGTATTGATAATGTCAAATAGGAGAAACCGCTTTCAGTGGCATGAGGGTTGGTAACCAGAAGATGCAACAAGAAAACTAGAGAGGATTGAAGAGTGGTGATGTCCTGAGAGCTGGGCAGTTTGCTGCGAACAATGATCTGTTTGAGGTTTGGTGGTTGATTAAAGGCGAGAAGTGGAGGTGTGGGGAAGGTCTTGGTGAGGTGCCCCTCCTCACTGATAATGTGCTGCAGGCTGCGAGTAACATGGTGTAGATTTTCAGCTCCTGGGAAGTACTGCACAACGAAAGGTACCCTGTCGGTTGCAACTCATGGCAGACACCGCACATCAGTCAACAGACAGTTGGAGAACACTTAAGACGTCCAGGATATTCGACCTCAGACCTTCAGGTGACCATACTCCAAGGCGGCCTTTGGGACAGGCAACAATGCAAAGTGAGTGAGCAGAGGCCGATAGCCAAGTTCGGTACCCATGAGAATGGCCTCAATCAGGACCTTGGGTTCATGTGACACTACAAGTGACTCCACTGCACTATACACTCTCTCTCTCTCACTCACTCACACACACACAAACCTACAGACACGTACACTCACACAGACCCCCTCTCGTACACAGGCTCTCTCTCATACGCTCACACATACACCCCCCTACACTCACACGCACACACATACACATAAACATATTCTCCCACAGATATTCATATCACGCCCTCCACACACTCACACACACACACACACATGCATGCGCACACACACACGTTAGTGGGGTGAATTTGTACTTACAGAATTACGTTTTATTCTGCTCAAAAACTGCATGAATCCATGTAAGATTCTGTAAATCCTTTTCTAGAAATTGAATCATTCTGAACATTGGGACACAGACAGCCTCACACAGGGCACCTCTCAGCTTCAATGCATTATCTGGGCCGACATGACACCTACTGTTAAAGTTCACTTGAGAATATAACTTTAAAAAAAGGTTATGGGATTTTCATATGAAAGAACTGAAACCAACATGGTCATTCTAAAAGATGAGAGACTTAACAAACAATCCAGGTCTTTTTCAATCTATAATTTCAGTTACATCACACTGTAAACTTTTGCTATAAATCCTGTGTCTTACGATCTTATTCTCCACAACTACCTGTTGAAGGAGCAGCGCTCTGAAAGGTAGTGTTTCCAAATAAACCTGTTGGACTATAACCTGGTGTTGTGTGACTTTTAACTCTGTACACCTCAGTCCGACACCGGCATCTCCAAATCACGGTTATGGTGAGGGTAGTAAAAGGAAGAATATTCTCTGATTAATCTTTTAAGTTAGTACATTAAAGCAGTTTTATAGTAAGCCTCTATGTTGTGAAATTAAAGTGTAATAAGTATTTTCATAGATTTGTTTATAAAAGTTACCATGGAAATGTCACCCTATTCAGACTTTTGCACACATAAAGAAGTACCAGTTCACACATTCAGAAGCAGTGTCCATTAAATTATGGTGATACTCACATGATAAAATAAGGTAGGAGCAAGACTTGACTTGTTTGGGGTCAAAGGTTTTTCTGCTGTGGAGGAAGGTGACTGCTTGATTAATGTCATCATTGCTTTAGGCTTCATATGTTGAGGGCGGTCAGCCTTGCAGACTAACAGCTTTAAGTTGCTGGGAAATAAGAGATAGGTCCTAAAAGACCCTTCACGAATAAAGTTGAACATTCATTCTTGGCATCACTTGCTTATGTATGTATAATATTTTCAATATGCATGATTTGAAGCTGTGGATCATTTTTACATGAGTTTTACACTGAATTTGGAAATGCTTGCTGCTTACTGACAATATTTGTCCATTGGCTGAGGGTTATCTCAATAAAATTAGCTCAACATTGCAGTGGCATTGAGGATAAATCACTCCAACAGTAGGTGCTCTTCTGCTTTTCCATTGGGCATTTTGCATCAATGATATGCCACTCCTGGTCTCCTAAGCCCGTTCTCACTCCTGGAGAGCTTGCTAACCTCTAATTTTTTTTAATTTTTGTGAATGAAAGGGGCAAGGTTTTAGCCCTCAAAGAAGGCAAGCATAAAAGGTGTGAAGGGTGACATAGTGTCTCAGAAGTCAGTGCTGCTGCCTCCCAGCACCACGGACGTGGGTTCAGTTCTGGCAGTGGGTGACTGTCTGTGTGGAATTTGCGCATTCTTCCCGTGTCTTCTGGCTTTTCTCCCACAGTCAAAAGATGTGCAGGTTAGGTGGAATGGTCATGGTTAATTGTCTGTAGTGTCCAGGGATCTGCAGGTGAGGTGGATTAATCATGGCACAGTATCCATGGTATCAGATACGGTAGGAGGCTGGGTCAGGGTTGGCTTCTCTTTGATAGGTTGGTGCAGACTTGATGGGCTGAATGGCCTCTTTCCACACCGTCGGGATTCTATGGTTCTAAAGTCTGTACTGCCGGCCATCGTGCCAGATTGCTGTTCCAGGTCAGCCAAATCAAAGGGGTTGAATGGCCACTTGAAGCCCATTGAGGGAGGTTAGTTGGAAGTTTCCAGTTTACTTCCAGGTCCTTTCAGGTTTTGGGGTCGAGGAGGCAGCCAATTGGAAACTAGCAATTCCTAGCAGGCTTTGGGCCCTTCCTGAATGCATGTCATGGTGCAGAGGGAGAGCCTCCAACAATGGGGACCCCGACTTTTGAGGGCATTATTCTGTTTAAAAATTTGGGAGGTTAGACAGAAGGCACCTCCATCTTGAGGCACTCTTTGTCCCTTACCTGAAAAGGCAGCTTGCTGGTACCTCTATGCTGTCAGGACTCCTTCTGACTGGCCAGTTTTGAGAGGCCACCTGCTATCTGAAACCGGACAGCAGGCCTGACATCTTTCCATTAATGATCTAATTTCTGGGAAAATCGTTGTCAAGTGAGTGCCTCCCTCCCATATGGAGTTTTGACTCCCCAACTCACCCTCACGTGGGAGTCCCCACACAAAGCCTGTTCAAACTCTCAGCTGAAAAACCTGTGTTGCTCAAGTCTGCCAGGGTATGGATTGGATTATGAATGGCTTGAGAGGAAAAGAACAATGGTATAACATCTAAAGCTTTTCTTGGCCTGAATTGTGAGGCTGATTCAAAGTGTGACTTTCCAGCTGAGGACGAAGCCTTGGCTCTGACCCAAAGTGATGGGTTTGCTTCACTTGGACTCAATCTCTGCACATACACACACCTCCCTAATTAATGTTATCCCTCAGCGATTGGCAGCAGACACTGCCGATAGATCTAGGAAGGGACCTAAGGAAGAAAGGGTGAACAGCTGTCACAGAATTAATGTCATTTTTACTGAGCATATTTTCCATTTAAATACTACAGGGTTTTCGTTTGCTCTGTAACTCCCCCCTCCAAACTAATACGTTTATAAATTGTGAGATTGCAAAGCAGCAAAGATTGACGAGGATTAGTAATGAGTGATGGGTTCTACTGCTCTGGTTTAGTAAATTTATGTAGGTGCACAGGCTATTAATTGCAAGGTTCAGCTTTTCCAGGCAAGACAAATACCTGCACATTGAGACCTGACACTGTGATTTGTCAAACCATACAGCTGCTGCTCACCAGACTTCGAATGAAGAAGCAAAGATAAAGTAAATAAAAAAGGTGAGAAATCTTAGCTTGACAACATTGCACACACCTAGGTCTACCTTAGTCTCTCATCAACTGATAGACTTATCTATGTGTGTGTGTGTTTAGGTTTGATTATTTCCATACTCTGCTTATTGGCCATTTTTTTGTCCATGTTCTGTAAACTCCAAAGTCCACAAAGTATAGCACCATTATCCTGCCTCACTGAAAGCCCTCATCATCCTTCACTCTCATCCTTACAAACATGCACTCATTCTCTGTACACCAATGCATTAAATTTAAACTTTGCATCCTCATCTTGAAAGTGCCTGCCTCACCCTATCTTCTGGCAACAGTGAGGACTGCAGATACTGGAGATCAGAGTCTATATTAGAGTGGTGCTGGAAAAGCACAGCAGGTTAGGCAGCATCACTCTATCTTCTATCAGCCCTCTCCCTCCTTTACCTTCAGGCTTCCAACTCTGATCTTACGTGCACTCGTTCCTTCCTTCACCTGCCCAGGACATAGCTTTCAACTTCTACATCCATACCATTGAAAACAGCATCCTTTAGCTGTCCACGTACTTTACTCTCATCCTTCCACTCAAGAGGTCAGGAAACACTTCATCACATGAATTTTACCAGAAATTTGTAATTCTCTCTCACAAAAAAAATGCTGTTGGGTCAATTGGAGTTTTAAGACTGAAGTCAACAGTTTGTTTTGTTGGATAAGAATAACAAGTGATATGGAATTGAAAGGCCATCAGCCATGATCGAGTTTGTAAGGTGGAGCAGCACTGAGGGACTGAATGGCCAGTTCCTGTTTCTGATGTTGGTGAGATTGTATTGATTGGAAGTGTTATGTAATTTTAAGAGTTACCAGAAATTATATATGCTACCTCACCGCTAAACCTGATGTAAACCCAACTTTAATTCCAAACAAGTGATTTCTAAAAATTATATTGACCCTTATCATAGCCTTATCTATTCTTGTTAGCTCAAAGTTGTTGAATTTGGATTATCTGTGAATTCAAAATCTTCCACCTCCGTATGGTTTGATTTTAATGACTAAACAATTCAAATATTGGGAAGGTGCGTTAAGAAAGAAATTTGAAGGAACTGAGAAGATAATAATAGTTTGCATTTATGCAACTCTTTTCACATTCACTGCAGTCCATTTATAAAGCCAGGGATCCCAGGTACCTTTAAATGGACTCAGTGACTTTTCAAAACATTTATGAAGAGCAGACTTACTTGAAAGTCCAGATATTTGCAAACATCAGCTTCTACAAGCGGCAGTGTGATAACAACTAGATAATCTGTTTTTATAATGTTGATTAATAGATAAGAATGTTGATAGAATAGATAGAGAGAGTTCCTAACCAGTGGATGCTGATTTTAAAATATTGCAAAATTGGAATACTGGGGTGAGACTTGAGTTTGCAAGGTGGATTTACCTGAAATGTCTTGCTGGAAAGGCTGGTAAAAACATATTCATTGGTAATTTTCAAAGGAACTTAAGTATGTATTTAAAAAGGATTTTTTTCCTCCTTTCTTATGGGCTTGAGAAAGGTTTATAAGTGAAGCTTCCTCAGAATCGAGTATTAGGGACCTGGCAGTTTTTGATATATATTTATGGCCAAAACTTGGGTACACAGGACAGAATTTCAAAATTTGTAGATGACCCAAAACGTGGAAATATTGTGAAGTAGGTGTTCAAAATGATGATTAAAATTAGTCAGAATTGCGAAATGAGTTATTTTGGGATGGAGAATGCAGTGAGGCATTTTGAAATATAGGACACACATCTAAAGGGGTCAGAGCACAGGGGCCTAATGCTATCATTGAAAGTGACTGGGTAGGTTGAGAGAATGGTTAAAAAATTCTCACAGAAACTAGGGGTTTATAAATACCAAACACATAGAATAGAAAAGTTGGGAACTTATGATAACCTTGAACAAAGTACTGATTAAGCCTAAACTGGGGTACTGTGTTTCAAGAAATAAATGAAAGCATTAGGAAGGATGCAGAAACCATTCATGAGAATAGTTCAGGGAAGCAAAACATTGTAGATAGTTTGGAAACGTTGGGGCTGTTTTTCTCTGAGAATAGCACATTGAGAGGGGATTTGATAGAAGTGTTAAAAATCATGAAGGAGTCTGCACAGAATAGATAGGGAGAAAATGTTTCTGTTGGTGGAAACATTCAGAATAAGAGGACACCAATTTAAGGTGAAAGGGAACAATGATGACATAAGGAAAAAACACTTCCATGAAATGGGTGGTTCGGATATGTCTGAGCATGTGGTGAAAGCAGATTCTGTTTTGCCTTTCAAAAGAGAAGTATATCATTATCCACAAAGGAACAATTTGCAGACCTCTTGGGAAAAGGAGGCGGACTGGCATTCAAACTGCTATCACAAAAAACTAACACAAACACCAAAGGTGGAATATCCTTCCCTCTGTGTTGTAACCATTGTATGAATGCAGGGCTGTAGGGAAAGAAAAAGAATTGGAACCCATTAGATAGCTTTTACAAAGAGATGACAGAGGGCAATGGGCCAAATGGCTCCCCTTGCCCCCTCCACCCCCACCCGGGAATCTTTAATAATTCCATGATTCCATAAATAACCTGTTTTCCCCAATATGATCCTTTTTCCTCCGTTTATTTCCACACACGGTCGTGCAAAGTAATTTCCTCTTCCTTGCCTTTCTTCTATTGTTATGTCGAATGACATCATCAATGCTTTAGCAAACTGCATTTGTGCTCCATAATGAAACCTGGTGGCTTAATGGTACCTTTTTACAAATGCAACACTTTATTTTCATGGTGTCAGCAATTTAGGGGGGAATAATATCTTCAACCTCGACCTCCATGCTAATTCTTAATCAGTGCTCTCCATATCTTTCAAAACTTTGTCTGGCAAACTTCAAACAGCAGCAGGAATACTTCTGGCACTTTCTAAATGCAAGAGATTACAGTGTATGCTGAATGTCTGCTGTACACTTTGGTGATGTGAAATGAAACATTCTACATCAGACTGTATGCAGTACAGGAGTTGGAGGTGATTGAGAGTGGACGCACTCCAAACGGTAACACAATCTCTCCAGCATATATCTTTGTGAAAAGGCACAGAGTCCATTTGCTTTTGAAAGGAATGATATTATGGAGATCCACTAGTATATCTGGATTACATCAGCTTAAATCTTGCAGTTCTACTAATCTATGAGACTGACGAACAATTTTCAGGAGATGGTGAGAGTACACTAAATCTTATGCATGTCAGGCAGAAAAAATGTGCAAAAGAGGTCCAATGTATGGGCCAACATCCCATGACTGAAAACCATTCCCACAATATTGGCTTGGTTGCAAAAGAGACAGCCCTGGGTCGGTCATCAAACTTAATTAAAAGGGGGCTGATGCCAGTTTTAGACTCTTTAAGTTTATCAGATCTTTGATAGGTAACTGAAGCACCACCAAAGTACAAAACATTTTGTAATAAAAAATAATGAGTCATGAACAGATGTACAGGATGGAAACGGACCCTTTGATCCAATACATCCATGCCAATCAGATATGCTAAACAAATCAAGTCCAATTTGCCAGTATTTGGCCCATATCCCTCTAACTCTTCCTATTTATGCATCAACTCTTCCTATTCAACCCTTCCTATTCAATGCCTTTTAAATGTTGTAATTGTACCAGCCTTCTCCACTTCCTCTGGCAGCTCATTTCATATATGCATCACCCTCTGCGTGAAAAAGCTGCTTTTTAGGTCCCTTTTAATTTTTTCCTCTGTCATCTTAAACCTAAGCCCTCTAGCTTTTTTAGATTAGATTACCTACAGTGTGGAAACAGGCCCTTCGGCCCAACAAGTCCACACCGACCCACCGAAGCGCAACCCACCCATACCCCTACATTTACCCCTTACCTAACACTACGGGCAATTTAGCATGGCCAATTCACCTGACCTGCACATCTTTGGACTGTGGGAGGAAACCGGAGCACCCGGAGGAAACCCACGCCGACACGGGGAGAATGTGCAAACTCCACACAGACAGTCGCCTGAGGCAGGAATTGAACCCGGGTCTCTGGCGCTGTGAGGCAGCAGTGCTAACCACTGTGCCACCATGCCGCCCAGCTTTGGACTGCCCTGGGGCAAAGATCTTGGTTGTTCACTATATCCATACCCCTCATAATTTTATAAACATCTATAAAGTCACCCCCCAGCCTCCGACGTTCCAGGGAAAACAGCCACAGCCTATTCAGCCTCTCCATATAGCTCAAACCCTCCAACCCTGGCAACATCGTTCTTTTCTGAAGCATTTCAGGTTAAACAACGTCTTTGCTATCTTAGACAGGCCAGAATTGAACATAGTATTCCAAAAGTGGTCTAACCAATCTTATCCAAATTTGCCACCAGGTTCATATTAATGGCCTCTGCTCACTTCCCTCCTGCTTGTCATCCTTTCTAGGCTTACCAGTGGCCTTGGCCAGCATCACTGATGACCCAGTCTGTACTCCCCCTGCCCTTAAGCTACTGTTAGATCCACCTTTGGTTTGCTCAGTGTGCCAGCATGATCTCAGGGACCATAACGGACCACCAACCTCATTAGGCACTGGCAGGTACATTCCAAATCAATAGGGATCCTACCTCTAGAACAGAGTACCAATGACTTCTTCAACCACAGGGAAGGTTGTGTACCTTATCTCTTAATCCATGTCCTTCCCAGTGGGAATGACAGTGAGGACCAGAACCTCTATTTGATTTATGCTGTCCCCAGTTTGAATTGAATACCACTGCAGTCACCAAATGAAGATCCAAATTGTTTTCAACAACTCAAGTCAGGGATGATACCTGGAAACCAGAGTTTGCTCATTGAAAAGTGTTGACAATTCATATCTTATCAGTTCTTTTTTCAAAAATATTGCTTCCTTCCCACAATAGTGCTTTGTGAATATGAGCTTTAGGATTCTCAAAGTCAAGAGGGATGTAGGTAACAATTTGTTCTCTGGCTGAAGGAATAGGATGATGTGTACTCCCCCTCTCAACCACCACCATCCCCAGCCCCCACCAATAAAAGGACAGAACCACTGCATTGATGTGGGTGGAGGGAGTTTGAAGCCCAATGTGGGGGAGGGACAAACAGCATTCAATAGCACTGATCAGTGAGTAAAACCTTTCAAAGTCAGGGGGTTGAAGCATGGTCAGTCGTGGGGGTCAGTGGAATGAATGTTATGGTTGGCTATCAGGGGACACTGTTGCAGTAAGGAGGTTGGGGTGACTCCACTCTAGGGACTGGAGGCAGCAACCTGGGATGCGGAGCTGACAAGGATAGTGAAGGAGGCAAATTTGATATATAAAGGGGGGTGAGGAGGTGGGGAGGGAAGCCAGTAGGAGAGTGTGGATGTTGCTGGAGTGAGTTGCAGAGGGGAGTTGACAGGCATTGGTGACTGTCATAGTGTCCAGAGGGGGTCTGAGTAACATGTTGGTGAACATGACCAAACTATAGAGAGTGGCCTCAGGGGAGTAAGGATGAGGGTTGGAATTGTAGTTCGAGATGAGGGTTGGGAACATGTGGGGTTTCAGTAGAGATAGGCTGCCCAGGGAGTATCAGGCAGAAAGGGATACGGATAGTGGGGAAACCCAATGACTGTGACCTGCATTGTCTTCCATGTTCTGCTGATCAATAAATGTGACCAATTTGTGGAAAATGGCTGTAGCCATGCTCACATACTAGGCAATGTAGCTCTGGGAAGAGGAAGAGGGTTCAGTCCTCATTTAGCACTTACACTTTCCTACCATCTTTTTGCTACACAAGTTAATGGTGTTTTTGATCAGAAATAAGGTCCAATGTCAAAAATAGCAAGGGGGATCTTTCCATGGCCCTCCTTGTTGGAGTTCTCCCTTTTTACTGTGTGGAGGAGATGTCAAGCTGTCATTTGTGAATGAAGCAAATACTGACTGCTCATATTACTACAGACCATGTACTGGGTTATTTTGTGTTCCCCACAGGTTCACTGCAAGTGTCACTGATGGATTCAGCCACAGCAGGGGTTATCATCACTGTTTCTGTGATGTGAAAAAAGGTGCAGAGCAACAGATGTGCCAGGAATACCAGGACCAACAGCAACCACCACGGATACTGAACCAGTAAATGAAGAGGTTATACAACGAACAAAGAAAATTACAGCACAGGAACAGGCCCTTCAGCCCTCCAAACCTGATCCAGATCCTCTATCGAAACCTGCCACCTATTTTCTAAGGGTCTGTGCCTTTGCTCCCTGCCCATTTATGTATCTGTTTAGATACATCTTAAATGATGCTATCATTCCCGCCTCTACCACCTCCACTGGCAATGCGTTCTAGGATACCCATCACCCTCTGCATGAAGAACTTTCCACACATATCACCCCTAAATCTTTCCCCTTTCCCTCTGAACTCATGACCCCCTAGTAATTGAGACCCCAGTCTGGGAAAAAGCTTCTTGCTATTCACCCTGTCTATACTTCTCATAATTTTGTAGACCTCAATCAGGGTCCCCCCCCTCAACCTCCGTCTTTCTAATGAAAATAATCCCAATCTACTCAATCTCTCTTCATAGCTAGCACCCTCTATATCAGGCAACATCCTATTGAACCTCCTTTGTACCCTCTCCAAAGCATCCACATCCTTTTGGTAATGTGGTTACCAGAACTGTACGCAGTATTCCAAATGTGGCCGAACCAAAGTCTTATTCAACTGTAACGTGACCTGCCAATTCTTGCATTCAATATCCTGTCCGATGAAGGAAAGCATGCCGTATGCCTTCTTGACCACTGTACTGACCTGCATTGCTACCTTCAGGGAACAATGGACCTGAACACCCAGATCTCTCTGTACATCAATTTTCCATTTTTCCATTTTCTGTATTGTTCCCTCTTGAATTGGATCTTCCAAAATGCATCACCTCGCATTTGCCCGGATTGGATTCCATCTGCCATTTCTCTGCCCAACTCTCCAATCTATCTATATTCTGCTGTATTCTCTGACAGGCCCCTTCACTATCTGCTACTCCACCAATCTTGGTGTCATCTGCATAATCAGGCAATCTACACATTCCTCCAAATCATTTATATATATTACAAACAACAGTAGTCCAAGCATGGATCCCTGTGGGACACCACTGGTCACAGGTGTTATGGACTAGGCCAGACCACCCAAAACATTCTTGAGCAGGAAACCCAGACCATTAATTTGCAATTTGTTTCGGTAAGTGTACAGTGAAAACTACCTGGAGTAAGCTAGCTAGGTTGACTACCAGGTCAAACAGGACTACCAGGACTAACAGCCAAAAAAATCATTCACAAAATTATACAATGAAACACAAAGAACAGAATAATGAACCCCTACAGAACTCAGTTTATCCAAACCAGACTTAATTATACTGTTCCGAATATACATAGGAGTCCCAATAAGCAAACCCCCTTAAAAAACAGTAAAAAAATGGAACAGATGCTCACAGGTTGAAGTTAGAGGGGCAAAAAGATAGAGAGAGAGAGACTGTTCACATAGTCCACTGCTGAACTCCTAACTAGCTCTGGACTGAACTGAACTGCTGGAGAGCTGACCACTTCCCTTTCAAAATACGGGTCACTTCTAAAACATGACCACTTTGGCCTGAAGACTCATCTGTTTACATATAAACAAAAAGGCCTCTCAATAACCGTTAATCTCTGTGCCAAACCTAATCAGCACCTAATCAGCACCGGGAGATGTTTATAACCCCTCTGAAAAAAAACCAAGGACATAGTATCCTTGAGAAAAGGAACAGTTTTTAGAAAAAAGGGACGAGCTTTGTGATACAGGTCTCCATTTTGAGAAACTCCCTTCCACTACTACTCTGTCTCCTGTTACCCAGCGAGTTCTTTATCCATCCAGCTAGAACGTCCCTGGACACCATGCGACTTCAGCTTCTCCATCAGCCTACCATAGGGAGTGTTATCAAACGCCTTATTCATGTCCATGTATATGACATCTACATACCTCCCCTCAAACTTTTGTTACCTCCTCAAAGAATTCTATTAGGTTTGTAAGACATGACGTTCCCTGCACAAAACCATGTTGCCTATCACTGATAAGCCAATTTTCTTCCAAATGGGAATATATCCTATCCCTTAGCATCTTCTCCAGCAGCTTCCCTACCACTGATGTCAGACTCACAGGTCTGTAAGTACCTGGATTATCCCCACTACCCTCCTTAAACAAGGGGACAACATTAACAATTCTCCAGTCCTCTGAGACCTCCCCCATTTTCAAGGATGTTACAAAGATATCTGTTAAAGCCCCTGCTATTTCCTCTCTCGCTTCCCTCAGTAAATTAGGATAGATCCCATCCGGACTTGGAGACATGTTTAGAATACCAAACACTTACATAGATCATAGAACCTTATAGTGCAGTACAGGCCCTTCGGCCCTCGATGTTGTGCGACCTTTGCAAATAATCTGATGCCCACCTAGCCTATACCATTCCATTATTATCCATATGTATGTCCAATGCCCATTTAAATGCCCTTAATGTTGGCAAGTCTACTACTGTTGTAGGCAGGTCGTTCCATGCTCCTTACTATTCTCTGGTGAAGAAACTACCCCTAATTTCTGTCCTAAATCTATCATCCCTCAATTTAAAGCTATGTCCCCCCATGTTAGCCTTCACCATCCTTGGAAAAAGGCTCTCACTGTCCGCCCTATCTAACCCTCTGATTATCTTCTACGTCTTGATTAAGTTCACCTCTCAACCTTTTTCTCTCCAGTGAAAACAGCCTCAGTTCCCTCTGCCTTTCCTCATAAGACCTTCCTTCCATACCAGGCAATGTCTTACTAAATCTCCTCTGAACCCTTTCCAAAGCTTCCACATCCTTCCTATAATGCGGCGATCAGAACTGTATGCAATACTCCAGGTGCAGCCTTACCAGTGTCTTGTACAGCTGGTGTACAGATTAGTGAAGCATGACCTCCTCTTCACAAAATTATATTGACTATCCCTAATCAAATTATTCCTTTCCAGACGATTATACATCCTAGCTCCTTCCTTCCTCCCTCCTTGTGCCGATTTGACCTAGAGTAATCAAACATCTATCCCTAACCTCAACATCCGCCATGTCCCTATCCTCGGTAAATACCGATGCAAAGTACTAATAGAGCATCTCACCCATATTTTCCGACTCCGCACATATCTTTCCTCCTTTGTCCTTGAGTGGGCCAACCCTTTCTCTCGTTACCCTCTTGTACTTTATATATGACTAAAAGGTTTTGAGATTTTCCTTAACCCTGTTTGCATAATATATTTCATGACTCCTTTTAGCCCTCTTTATTCCTCATTTCAGATTGGTCCTACATTCCCGATATTATTCCAAAGCTTAGTCTGTCTTCAGTTGCCTAGACTTTATGTATGCTTCCTTTTTTCTCTTAGTATCATAATTTCACCTGTCATCTGTGGTTCCCTAATCTTGCCATTTCTATCCCTCATTTTCACAGGAGCATATCTCTCCTGAACTCTAATCAACCTCTCTTTAAAAACCTCCCATATATCAGATGTGGATTTACCTTCAAACAGCTGCTCCCAATTTACATTCCCCAGCTCCTGCCGAATGATTGAAGGTTCCCTCAGGATGCACAGAAGAGTCAGAGCTTTTACTCCTTCATGCCATTTCCTCCAGATGAACGAGTCACAGATTCACCACAGACTGAGGATGTGGACCTGGGACCTAAAGGAATGGAGGGCCATCCTATCCTGCAGACCGTCAAGGTGACAGCTGCACTGACACTTTCGGCAACTGGCTCCATCCAAGGAACCGCTGGGGACCAGATTGGGACCTTTCTGTTATCAATCCGCAAACTAATGTAATTTGTGTCAGATCACACTGCTTCACCTTGTCTCCCTGTGACAAGGTCAGTGCTGAAGCCCAGATAACATAGCTGGCTTCTCCCAGGTACAGAGTGCTGTAGACTGGACATACATCACAGTGACGGGACCATATCATCACACAACAGAGTTCAGCAAGAG
Organism: Chiloscyllium plagiosum; assembly: GCF_037043375.1. Classification (NCBI taxonomy): domain Eukaryota; kingdom Metazoa; phylum Chordata; class Chondrichthyes; order Orectolobiformes; family Hemiscylliidae; genus Chiloscyllium; species Chiloscyllium plagiosum. The sequence goes on along the minus strand of NW_028270172.1, from coordinate 36,960,980 downwards.
AAAAGCTTTCCATCCTATCAGTGTGCAATTGATCTGTGATCATCAGTTCCACTTTTTGGGAAATTTGCACCCAGTTCCTCAGGAGCTTTCATTTTCTTGAAAACTCTCAAGTTCCTGCTGCAGTTAAGGTCCAGATCCTTGACAAGTCTGATTACTGGGTGTTACGGTCTACCAACTGTGATCATGACTGATGACATTGTTATACAACCCCCAAGACTTAGGAAGAGCGCAGATTCAATGCCTCTTATTCTCCAACCCGTGCCACAGTGGGACAGATGATAGACCTCCTGAAGATGAGGTTCCACTGCTTGGATGGAGCCAATGGGACATTGGAGTGTGTCACGTTACCCTAGCAGGCCGTGCCCTGCACAACTGGACCAGACAATACGGGCATGTGATGGGTCCTGACAAACTGGGAGAGCAGGACCAGTGTTCCAAGGAGGACATTGAGCAGACAGAGCAACACCTTCTGCATGATAGGCTGCAGCAAAATTGGCCACCGCTAATCAGATAGGAATGAATCAATGCCCAGTTCCAGTAGATGAGAGCTGGGTGCAGGGATCACTCACTGAATGTAAAATTGCTGGTACTTGAAAGGCAAGCAGTTTGGTTCTATTTCAAGAGGCAAATGCACCTTCTGTTTGATTTTTGACAACTTTTAATATCTGCAAATGAAAATGAATGTTTTATAACAGCTGACAGCTTCCCTGTAAATCATGGTCCCACATTGAACAATTGCTGGACATTGAAGAAAGCAGTGACTGGGACAGGGATGTAAGAGGGAATGCAGCTAAAGACAGGGATGTTATGTAGCCTGCTGCTTAAACAGTGATAGGTATAGGAAAGTACCTTTGTATGAACAGGAAAGTCTCACCATGCCACCTCTGTGTCATAAGAAGCATTGGTTTGTGGCTGCTATGCCACAGCATTAATGGTGAAGTCTAACTCCAGACTGCCAACACTTGACTAGGTACCATGGCCGGCGTTCCAAGATACTGTCAGTGTCAGGAATTGTCAGTATATCTGGCAATACAGTAGCTTGCATTTATGACAAGTGGGAGTATAGGTCTGGCATTGGATGAGATGGCTGCTGTAGGGGTGTGGTAGGTAGTTAACCAGGTGGGTTGATAGCACGATAAACCCCAGTAGGCTTAGCAGAGAGAAACCCTCCATGAATCTTAACAAAAATGACATTTGGCCAAAATAAGGGAATTAGTCTGTAATTTCCCAGCTGTACTCACCTTGTCTGTGTGATAGTGTTTTGTTTTAATTGTTTAGTTATTCCTTCTGGAATTCTTTCCCTATTCCCCTCCCCCTTTCCCAGATATATGCTTACATCAACTTTCCAGTATTATAAAGCCACAGTCACACAGACTGACAGACAGGGCATTGTAGCAAAGGGTCCTTTTAAAATCTTTAAAACCTTGGAGAGAGGGTGCCCTGGTCATTAGTTGGAGCTTTAATGCATTCCGTGCTTATCAGTCTCCAGACAGGTCACACAATAGCATTAATACCATTACCCCTGGGACAACATTTGAGTAGGACACAGGAACATTTCTGACTGGGCAGTAAAACTAAAGAGCGAGTTTAAAATCCTGGGTAACGATTTCAGCAAACAACGATAAGGACTATCCAGCAGAAGAATCAGCACAGCTGCTGCTAAAACCTTACTACCTGCTGGGCGTTGCCTAGCAACAAGGCCTCCTTCTTCCCCAGAGACTTTGTAATTCACAATTAAGATTTGCCGAGAGGTTTTAAAGCCCCGGCAAAATGCTACCAGCTATGTGCACTTTTGTTTGAATTTTGAGGAAGGGCTGTTCTTCAATCTTAGAATGTCTATGGGTAAAACAGATCTTTCTGGATGTAAGTTATAACAGATATATCTTTCAAAAGGGTCAGATTTCAGTTTCAGTATCGAATGGAATACGTCCATACGTCGTGGGGGGTGGGGGGGGGGGGGAGAGAAATGTCAAAGGTACTATGTAAATGCAAGCTGTTGTTACAGTTAGCCCAATATGTAAAATAATTCAGCATTTATATTCTGGCTGGAACTTCAGTAGACAAACCATGCAAGGAGACATCACATATACAGGTTGGATGTTTGAACTTTGATTAGGTAATGTGGCTCAGAATAGAGTCTTTCTGGTCTCACCGAAAACTGGGTTTTGTTCATGTCTGCCTGTTGTGTATGCAGACGTTATTCGTTTCTGATACCAGACAACACAGACTTAAGGTTATTGGCCAAAGAAGAGATGAGAATTTGTTTTAACCAGTGAGTCTTTGTGGTCAGTAATGCACTACCTGGAAAGGTGTCAGAAACACAGCCAGTAGGAACTTTCAAAAGGGAATTAAGTGAACACTTAAAAAGGAAAGGACAATGGGGGAAGACATGCGGAGCAAGACTAATTGAATAGCTTTTTCAAAGAGCCTGCAAAGGCACAGTAAGCCAAAACAACTCTACCTGTGCAATAATTTTCTATGAATCAGTCCAGATCTTCTGAATCCAGGAATCTGAATCTGATTGACTGCTGCTGTCTCATGGGCAATCTGCAAAACTATAATTTTCGGGTAAGATTTCACTACATAAATTGGTCACTTTCGAATCAAACAATATAGGAGGAGGCCATTCAGTGCATATTACCTGTAAAGCTCTCTGTAAATGCCATCTAATTAGTCTACTACTATACAGTTTCCCACAGCAAGTTTTCCTTTGCAAGTAAATGTCTAATTTCAACACCTGCATATAGGCCATACATCTCAGTAATTGGCAGATTGAATAAAACAAGATGTTCCTTCAGAAGTTTATCATAGACAGATTGTGCATGTAGTCAGCCAGCCTGCACTTGCAAATCCCAACACAAAATGTCTGCTGTTAGATGTGATGGGGCAACACTTGCAAAGCAATCCTTAGTGCACTAACAGCAATGTTAACAATCAATTTAAGGTAATCATTTAGCCACATAATGTTATTTACACTTACTAGAAATAATATTCATAACTTGCACAGGAACTGAGTGTCTGCCATCAAAAGGGATATGCTCATGCGTTGTGTCTTTTTTGAATTATGTAGGAACTTGGATAGCCCAGAGTTCCTTGTTTTTTTCTCGATGGCAACACATTGGTCAACCAGAGTCAACTTGCACACCAATTCAACGTTTTTCTCCTGCAGTGGAAGTTGCTGTGAACATATGAAACCTGACATTCCTGCATTTGTTCTAATGAAAGCAAGGTGATTACATCTTGACAATGTATTTCTCTTTTCAGCCATAATCATATGCAGTTTCATGTTGAAAGTTACCTTTAAATCTGCTTCAGCTTACTTTTCAGATATTGCCTTTCAGATCTTACAGTACACTGAAGTAAAAGGACTCTCATTTTTTGCTAATTACCTGAAGCCTGGGTCCTCTGGTTTCTGCCAGTGGCAAATGTTTCTTTGTACAATGAAGCAATAACAAAACATATGGATTTTTGTTGTGTCATTTGTTATAACTAGATCCCCGATGATGCCCCCCAAGCTATAATGGTTCCAGATGAGAAACCCCAATTGTCCAGCTCCCAGGTCAGGAGGGATAAATCACATCTCCTTCTTTATTCACTCAGCCCTTGGTTGGGTACAACATGGTTAATTTACAAAAGATCCCTTCCTCTTGTTTATCTTTCTTTCAGAAAAAGTGGAATTGATGTTTTAAAAACAGCCAATTTAACCAGGATTTCTTAAGTTTACAAAAGAGAGAGTTTGCAATCTACTAAGTGTGAAAACAATGTAACACACATACACACAGATTAGAAATGCACCTTATTCATGTAACAGGATAGAACAGAATTGGTTTGGTGGGTGTCACTGGTAACATTCTTGCTTCTGAGTCAGACAGTCTTGGTCCAAGCCCTAGTGCAGAGTTTAATCATAAAATCTAGTCTGACATTGCAGCACAGTACTGAGAGAATGTAGTACTTTGAGATGCAACGCTGAGGATAAGAAGCTAAACCAAGGTCCTTGATGTCTGTCCTCCCAATAGATGCACATAATCTGGTGTAACTATGTAAAAGTAGAATAGGGGAGTTCTGTCTGGTGTCGGCTTGAATGTTTATCCTTCAAGCAATGTTACTAAACCCAATTTCTGGGCATTAGCAAGGCAGTGACACTGTGATGATATAACTGGGCTAGTGATCCAGTGCACCAGACTAATGTTCTGGGGACATGTGTTTGAATCCCACCATGGCTAATGGTAAAAGTTGAATTCAGTTTAACAAAAATCTGGAAATAAAAGTCACCCCCAACGATGACTGTATAACCCTTGGCAATTGCCATAAAAACTGGTCTGGTTCCCCTATGTTCTTAAGGGAAGGAAAGACCCAAGCAATGTGGCTGACTCTTCATTTCCCTGAGGGCTATTAGTGTCAGGCAAAAATGCTGACCCAGCCAATATAGCCCACAACCATGAAGGAATAAAAACAAAAGTGAGGGAATTTGCTCTGCCAAAGGGTACTGTTGTATTTTGTGTATTAAAGTAAGGAGTGTACCATTGGCTATAAGAAACCACCCCGCATGATCCCAAACAGTGCTATGTAAATGCAAGCACTTTCTTCTTTTCTATTTTCATGCCTGTTAAAGGAATTCAGGCAACCAGAGGTTTCAAACAATTCTCATTCCTTTCATTACCAATCCTGAACTCTGGTTAGGGATGTGTCCGAGGATCTGCCATATTGTGGCTGGGAACCATTTGGAAGAATTATATAGCAGCTCAGAAGGAAGCATGCTGATCCGTGAATAGCGACTTCATGGATAAAGTAGAATGAATGGGAACAAGAAAAGGCAAATCCTTGAGCCCCACATCCTGAAATTATCACAAGAATGTAAGCCTGTGAGCTAAAAATGTCAAGAACAATTCAAATAGTCTCACTTTCAAAAGTGAGACTATTGTTGGTGGAGGAAGAGAGGTTTCAAGCTGACAAGCCTACATATTCAAGGAAAATGGCCAAGAAAACAAATTACTGCCTATGTTTGTTTAACTGTTTACAATTACTGACATGTTATATATTCCTGACACCAGCAACAGCTCTCTACATGGAATTCAAAGATAGCAGGAGAGTCCCAGGAGGACAACAGGACAGCTTAGGTCCTTAAAGCATCCCAAAAAGGTCAAAGCTTCCTCAGTGCCTCATGCTAATCTATGGTTTGTGACCAGCCAAAAGAGAGAAGTCTCATTCAGGAATGCACTAGAGTACATCGAGAGACTTTGTCAGGAACATGCAGGGGAAACGCTGATGTGTCAGAAAAAGCACATAAACCTCTCAAATACCCATTACCCAACATTACCTGGAAAAAATAATGATGGAAGAAGTGTAATGTGGATCTTGCAGCTGCTCCTGAGTGGATGTTTTTTCTTGTGATTTTCCTCTGGTTTTTCTAGAGCAGAAGCAGAAAATGTTTCATTAAAATTATTTTTGGAACTTCCATAGTCGAAAAAAAAGCAAAATGTGAGGAAGGAGAGATTGGATGACACGGAGTTTGTGGAAGAGGCCTGACCATGTGTTTGTTAAGGTGTCGATGGCTCCAGAGAGTTTTTTTTTGTTGTTTGCACAAAACTTGGAAGATTGACCTTTACAACTGATTTGTCAAGGGTTCGATATTAACGGTTTAAATAACAACGGGGATTAGGGATTGATATTCTTTTACTCAGGTCTGGAGATTTGAGAGCAGACTAATAGAGGATTTGAAGAGGACGCTGTTTTCAGTTGCTGGCAGTTTCAGCTAAGTGCTGGATTTTTAAGACTTTAAAAAATTTTTTCTTTCATTTACATGCTTAAAATTTTAAAAACTGTGGGTAAGGGAAGGGTAGTTTGTATTTTGTTTAAATGGTTCTCTTTAGAGTTTCTTCTTTTATGCCTAATAATAGAGAGTGTAGTTTTTAAGCTCTCCCCCCAGCATAGTGTGTCAGCAGTGATCAGTCAATACACACTATGTTACAGAAGAGTATGGGTCTTTCTCGGCAAATCTACATGAGCAAATTTTAAGGGGCAAAAGTGGCAGTCAATGGAGTGCTATGCTCCTCCAGTTGGATGTGGGAGACTCGGGAACTGTCCTACTGTCCCTGGAGGCTATGTCTGCAGGAGACGTGCTATCTTATATCAGACCGTTTAGTGTCAATGAAGAACATACAAGAGGCAGAGTGTGATGGTCAGTAGATTTAGAAAGATAGTTACACTGCAGGTTCAGTCAGATAGATGGGTGTCTGTCGGGAGAGGTAGGAAGGTAGTTCAGGAGTCACCTATGGATATTCCTCTCTCAAACTCTTTGTGTACTGTCTCTCTGAGGAAAAGAGATGTGGAAGATGGATCTTGGACACCAAGAATAAATCTTATGTTAGGTGAGGTTTGTCAAGATTCAAGAGGTTTTTTTATATAGAGACTGTCATGTCGGCACATCGGGAGATTCTGTGGCTGTAAGCATGACTTCAGGATTATGCCAAGGTAGAAGACATCTCAAGGTATTTGCAGCATCTTGTCAAAGGAGAGAGTTAGAAGCGGAATTTGTTGTACACATTGGTAAGAACAACATAATGGAGGAAAGGGTTGAGGCTTTGTAGAGTGTATATATGAAGTTAGGTAGAAGGATAAAGAGCAGAACCTCAAAGGTAGTAATCCCTGGATTATTCCTGGTGCCATAAGCTAGTAACAGTAGGAATAAAAAGATAGGGCAGGTAAACCAGTGGCTGAGGAAATGTTGCAGTGCGCAAGGATTCAGAATCTTGGATCATTGGATATCTTCTGGGAAAGCATAGACCTGTTCAAAAGGAACAGGTTTCACCCAAACTGGAAGGGAACCAATATCCTGGCAAGGAGATTTGCTAGTGCTATTTGGGAGCCTTTAAACTAGCAGGGAGGTGGGGTGGGAGATCCTAAGTAGTAGTGAGAATAGAAAGAGAAGAAGATGGTTCTGAATTAAAAAGAGCAAATTAATTAGAACAGGCAAGCAAAAACAAGTCAGAGAACAAGGTAACTGTAAAGAAATAGACTGCATTTATTTTAATGTAAGGAGACTTATGGGTAAGGCAGATGAACATGGGGACATGGGGCTGGGATATTATAGCCACTACAGAAACCTGCCTGAGAGAGGGACATATTGGATGCTCAGTGTTTATGAGTTTAGATGCTCTAGGAAGAACAGAAATGGAGGCAAGAGAGGTGGAGGGGGTGGGTGACATTGTTGATTAAGGGAACGTTATTGCTCAAATTACAGAGGATATTTCTGAGGGTTTGCCCAGTAAAGTTATATGAATGGAACTCAGATATAAGAAGAGGGTGATCACCTTGATGGGATTGTACAATAGTCCCCCACTAGTCAGAGGCAAATTGAGGTACAAATGTGTTGAGAGATCTCAGATATATGAAAAAATAATAGGGTTGTAATGATGGGTGATTTTAACTTTCCAAACATAGACTGGGACTGCCTTAGTGCTAAGGACTTGGATGGTGAGAAATTAGTTAAATGTGTTAAAGAAAAATTTGTCAATGTGTATATGTTTGAGAAGGAGCAAAACTTCAAGTATTCGTGAAAATCGGCAACAATGCATCTTTAGTTAGAACAATATCATTGTTCTTCCCTTAATGAAACTAGTCAGAAAGCAACTTGAGAACAGTACTATAGTGGGCAGGATGTTCCTTGTGAAGAAACCAACTAAATGATATTCAGGTTTGGCTACCATATCCAAACCCAATAGGTCTATCCAGATTAGTGTTGACCTCTTATAACTCCACAAGGTGGTAGTAAAAGAAATCATCCTTTGTCAACTCCCCCTCCCACTCTGCCAAGGACATGGAGGTCCTGGGCCTCCTTCACCGCCACTCCCTCACCACCAGACGCCTGGAGGAAGAACGCCTCATCTTCTGCCTCGCAACAGGGTGAGGTTAGGAATAGGAAAGGTGAGGTCACCCTGTTAGGAGTCTTTTACAGGCCTCCTAATAGTCCTAGAATCATTGAAGAAAGGATTGGGAAGGTGATTCAGGAGATGAGTGACAGTAATAGGGTGGTTGTTATGGGGGACTTTAACTTTCCTGATATTGATTGGGAAAGCTATAGCTCAAGTTCGTTAGATGGGTCAGTGTTTGTTCAATGTGTGCAGGAGAGTTTCCTGACACAATATGTAGACAGGCCAACAAGAGGTGAGGCCATACTGGATTTGGTTCTGGGTAACGAACCAGGCCAGGTGTTAGAATTAGAGGTAGGTGAGCACTTTGGGGATAGTGACCATAATTCGGTGATTTTTACACTCGTGATGGAGAGGGATAAGTGTGTACTACAGGGCAAGAATTATAGCTGGGGTAAGGGAAATTATGATGCGGTGAGGCATGACTTAGGATGTGTGGCTTGGAAAAGTAGACTCCAAGGCAAGAGTGTAAATGATATGTGGAACTTGTTCAAGGGGCAACTATTGAGTGTCCTTGATAATTATGTACCTGTCAGGCAGGAAGGAAAGGGTCGTGCGAGGGAGCCGTGGTTTAATAAGGAATTGGAATCCCTTGTTAAATGGAAGAGGGCGGCCTATCTCAAGATGAGACGTGAAGGTTCAATTGGGGCGATTGAGAGTTATAGGGTAGCCAGGAAGGACCTGAAGAGAGAGCTAAAAGCAGCAAGGAGGGGACATGAAAGGTCCTTAGTAGATAGGATTAGGGAAAACCCTAAGGCTTTCTATAGGTATGTTAGGAATAAAAGAATGACTAGGGTAGGAATAGGTCCAGTCAAGGATAGTAGGGGGAAGTTGCGTGTGGAGGCGGAAGAGATTGGGGAGACACTGAATGAATACTTTTCTTCAGTATTCACTCAGGAACAGGGCATTGTTGTCGATGAGAATACTGAGGCACAAATAAGTAGAATGGATGGCTTTGAGGTATGTAGAGAAGAGGTGTTGGAAATCCTGGAAAAGGTGAAAATAGATAAGTCCCCTGGGCCTGATGGCATTTATCCTAGGATTCTCTGGGAAGCAAGGGAGGAGATTGCAGAGCCATTGGCCTTGATTTTTATGTCCTCTTTGTCTACAGGAGTAGTCCCAGAAGACTGGAGGATAGCAAATGTGGTTCCCTTGTTCAAAAAGGGGAGTAGGGATAGCCCTAGTAACTATAGGCCGGTGAGTCTCACTTCTGTTGTGGGCAAAGTCTTAGAGAGAATTGTAAGGGATAGGATTTATGCACATCTGGATAGGAATAATGTGATCAAGGATAGTCAGCATGGTTTTGTGAAGGGCAAGTCGTGCCTCACAAACCTTATTGAATTCTTTGAAAAGGTGACGAAGGAGGTTGATGAGGGGAAAGCGGTAGATGTGGTATATATGGATTTTAGTAAGGCGTTTGATAAGGTTCCCCATGGTAGGCTACTGCAGAAAATACGGAGATATGGCATTGAGGGTGAGTTGGAGGTTTGGATTAGGAATTGGCTGGATGGAAGAAGACAGAGGGTAGTAGTTGATGGCAAAGTTTCTTCATGGAGTGCCGTCACTAGCGGTGTTCCGCAAGGATCTGTTTTGGGACCATTGCTGTTTGTCATTTTTATAAATGACCTGGAAGAGGGGTTAGAAGGTTGGGTGAGCAAGTTTGCGGATGATACGAAAGTCGGAGGAGTTGTTGACAGTGAGGAAGCATGTGGCAGGTTACAGCAGGATATAGAGAAGCTGCAGAGCTGGGCAGAAAGGTGGCAGATGGAATTCAATGTAGCTAAGTGCGAGGTGATTCACTTTGGGAAGAATAACAAAAAGATGGGGTACTGGGCTAATGGTCGGATACTTGGTAGTGTGGATGAGCAGAGGGATCTTGGTGTCCATGTACACAGATCTCTGAAAGTTGCCACCCAGGTAAATAGTGCGGTGAGGAAGGCATATGGCGTACTGGCTTTTATTGGTAGAGGAATTGAGTTCTGGAGTCCTGAGGTCATGATGCAGTTGTATAAGACTCTGGTACGGCCGCATCTGGAATATTGTGTGCAGTTTTGGTCGCCATACTATAGGAAGGATGTGGAGGCATTGGAACGGGTGCAGAGGAGGTTTACCAGGATGTTGCCTGGTATGGAAGGAAAATCGTATGAAGAAAGACTGAGGCACTTGGGGCTGTTTTCACTAGAGAAAAGAAGGTTTAGGGGTGACTTGATTGAGGTGTACAAGATGATTAGGGGGTTAGATAGGGTCGACAGTATGAACCTTTTCCCGCGTATTGAGTCGGGTATTACAAGGGGGCATAGCTTTAAATTAAGGGGGGGTAGATATAGGACTGATGTTAGGGGTAGGTTCTTCACTCAGCGAGTCGTTAGTTCATGGAATGCCCTGCCAGTAACAGTGGTGGACTCTCCCTCTTTATGGGCATTTAAGAGGGCATTGGATAGGTATATGGAGGATAGTGGGTTAGTGTAGTTTAGGTGGGCTTGGATCGGCGCAACATCGAGGGCCCAAGGGCCTGTACTGCGCTGTATTCTTCTATGTTCTATGTTCTAACACTTTAACACCAGGGCATCAATGTGGACTTCAACAGTTTCCTCATTTCCCCTTTCCCCACCTCACCCCAGTTCCAAACTTCCAGCTCAGCACTGTCCACATAACTTGTCCTACCTGCCTATCTTCTTTTCCACCTATCCACTCCACCCTCCTCCCTGACCTATCAGCTTTATCCCCTCCCCCACACACCTATTGTGCTCTATGCTACTTTCTCCCCACCCCCACCCTCCTCTCACTTATCTCTCCACCCTTCAAACTCCCTGCCTTTATTCCTGATGAAGGGCTTTTGCCCGAAACGTCGATTTTATTGCTCCTCGGATGCTGCCTGAATTGCTGTGCTCTTCCAGCACCACTGATCCAGAATCTGGTTTCCAGCATCTGCAGTCATTGTTTTTACCTCGTTGATTTTAACCCTACTGCGAATCCTCTTGCAAGGATGTTTGCCTTGAAGAAGTTTTCCTCCTCTCTCTACAAGAACCTCAGGGAGTCCCTCTCCCACTGCAACTCCCAGGTCATTTCTTCTGCCCTGAAGCTCTTCAACCATGTCGTGAAACAAACTCACTACCACAGCCACATTTGCTTCCTCAGTGCCTGCCTCCGTAACCAACTCATCCCACACAGACTCCGGACCACCTTTAAACCAGCAGAGTTCGGACCCGAACAGGACAAACAATACAGACTACAGATTCAAAAACACCAGCAACAGTTCTCCTTCAAGATCCTCCGCTCCACGCTTGCAGCAATGCACCAGCACCTAACCTTTCTACAGTCTGCCCTGCCTCAGCTGAGGGCCGCACTCTCTCAGAATTGCAAAGGACCCACTCTGTACTACATCCTCAGGAGAATTCATATTCTCAACAAACAGTATTTCAATTCCATCTTAAACATCAAAAACTGTAAGTACAACAAACTTTTATCTACCCACCTTCATAACCAGCACTCCTCAAACATTCCAGAAGATTCCCCCGGCCTCTGGAACTGCTCGGACGCCATTAGCCGTGCAGCTGCCACCCCCACGCTGATTGATGATGTCACTTCCACCACCATCATGACCACTCCCACAGCCACTTCTGCCCCCTCACAATTCCTCATGCATCACACGTGACATCACTTCCGCCTCTCACATCATCGCTGATGTCACACGCTCAGTGACCTCCGCCACCCCTACTGCCATGTCTGCCAACACTTCTGCCCCCACCAACGCCACTCACCTGCATTCTGCTGACACGCCCCCCACAGACCCCACTGTCACTATCCCCACCCCCCAGAACCCCGAGGGGAACACTACCCCAGCTCATGCCTCCACCCCCATTCCCCCCACCATCACACCCACTCCAGTTACAGGTTCCGCCCCCACTCCCAGCTCTACACCCACAACAGATCCCAGCTCCCAGCCCTGCCGAGTTTTCACCATCCCCCCAGACCTCCCCCTCACTGAGGACGAACGATCAGTCCTCAGCAAAGGACTCACCTTCATCCCCCTCCGTCCACGCATCAATGAATTTAATACGCGCCGTGACGTCAAACACTTCTTCCGCTGCTTCCACCTCCGAGCTTACTTTCACAATCAGGACCCCCGCCCACCTTCCGAGGACCCCTTCGCCCACCTCCAACACACTGCATCCACCTGGACATCCCGCGCTGGCCTATTACCTGCCCTTGACCTCTTCATTTCCAACTGCCGCTGGGACATTAACCGACTCAGCCTGTCTACCCCCCTCCCCCACTCCAACCTCTCACCCTCACAATGCGCAGCCCTCCAATCCGTCTGCTCCAATCCCAGCAGATAAAGGGGGCGCAGTGGTGGTCTGGTGCACTGACCTCTACACCGCTGAAGCCAAACGCCAACTCGAGGACACCTCTTCCTACTGCCCCCTCGACCATGACCCCACCCCCCATCACCAAACCATCATCTCCCAGATCATACAGAACCTCATCACCTCAGGAGATCTCCCACCCACAGCTTCCAACCTCATAGTCCGGGAACCCCGCACTGCCCGGTTCTACCTCCTTCCCAACATCCACAAGCCTGAGCACTCTGGCCGACCCATTGTCTCAGCATGCACCTGCCCCACTGAACTAATTTCTACCAACCTCGACACTGTCCTAACCCCCCTAGTCCAGGAACTCCCCACATACGTTCGAGACCACCACCCACACTCTCCACCTCCTCCAAGACTCCCGTTTCCCCGGCCCCCAATGCCTCATCTTCACCATGGATATCCAATCCCTCTACACCTCCATCCGCCATGACCAGGGCCTCCAAGCCCTCCGTTTTTTCCTCTCCCAACATCTCCAACAGTACTCTTCCACCGACACTCTCATTTGTTTGGCCAAACTGGTCCTCACCCTTAACAATTTCTCCTTCAAATCCTCCCATTTCCTCCAGACCAAAGGGGTAGCCATGGGCACACGTATGGGCCCCAGCTATGCCTGTCTCTTTGTTGGCTGCGTAGAGCAGTTAATCTTCTGTAATTACACCGGCACCACTCCCCACCTCTTCCTCCGTTACATTGATGACTGTATTGGCGCCACCTCGTGCTCCCGCGAGGAGATTGAGCAATTCATCAACTTCACCAACACATTCCACCCTGACCTTAAATTTACCTGGACCATTTCTGACACCTCCCTGCCCTTCCTGGACCTCTCCATCTTCATTAATGATGACCGACTTGACACTGACATTTTTTACAAACCCACCGACTCCCACAGCTATCTGGATTATACCTCTTCCCACCCTACCTCCTGCAGAAATGCCATCCTATATTCCCAATTCCTCTGCCTCTGCCGTATCTGCTCCCAGGAAGACCAGTTCCACCACAGAACACACCAGATGGCCTCCTTCTTTAGATACCGCAATTTCCCTTCCCACGTCGTTAAAGATGCCCTTCAATGCATCTCGTCCACATGCCGCACCTCCACCCTCAGACCCCACCCCTCCAACTGTAACAAGGAAAGAACGCCCCTGGTGCTCACCTTCCACCCTCCCAACCTTCGCATAAACCAAATCATCCACCTCCAAACAGACCCCACCAGCAGGGATATATTTCCCTCCCCACCCCTTTCTGCCTTCCGCAAAGACCGTTCCCTCCGTGACTACCTGGTCAGGTCCACACCCCCTATAACCCACCCTCCCATCCTGGCAGCTTCCCCTGCCACCGCAGGAATTGCAAAACCTGTGCCCACACCTCCTCCCTCACCTCCATCCAAGTCCCTAAAGGAGCATTCCACATCCATCAAAGTTTTACCTGCACATCCACTAATATCATTTATTGTATCCGTTGCTCCTGATGCGGTCTCCTCTACATTGGGGAGACTAGACGCCTCCTAGCAGAGCGCTTTAGGGAACATCTTCGGGACATCCGCACCAATCAACCACACCGCCCCGTGGCCCAACATTTCAACTCCCCCTCCCACTCTGCCGAGGACATGGAGGTCCTGGGCCTCCTTCACCGCTGCTCCCTCACCACCAGACGCCTGGAGGAAGAACGCCTCATCTTCCGCCTCGCAACACTTTCAACCCCAGGGCATCAATGTGGACTTCAACAGTTTCCTCATTTCCCCTTCCCCCACCTCACCCTAGTTCCTGACTTCCAGCTCATCACTGTCTCCATAACTTGTCCTACCTGCCTATCTTCTATTCCACCTATCCACTCCACCCTCCTCCCTGACCTATCACCTTTCTCCCCATCTTCACCCTCCTCTAGCTTATCTCTCGATTCTTCAGGCTCACTGCCTTTAAAACTGATGATGGGCTTTTGCCCAAAACGTCGATTTTACTGCTCCTCGGAAAATGCCTGAACTGCTGTGCTCTTCCAGCACCACTAATCCAGAATCTGGTTTCCAGCATCTGCAGTCATTGTTTTTACCTCATATTAGACAAGAGTTTAGCCACATTTTTTTCAAAGTGTAGTTTTCACTAAACTCAATTCTAACAATGAGTCACAGCATCATCACAGAACCATAGACTACAGTGTGGAAGCAAGCCCTTCAGCCTATCATATCCACACTGACCTTCTGAACAGTATCCCACCTAGACACACCCCTGTACCTTAGCCCTGTAACCCAGCATTTCCCATGGCTAATCCACCTAGCTTGCACATTTTTGGACTGTGAAAGGAAATTGGAGCATCCAGAGGACTCAGACACAGGTAAATGTGGAAACCCCTTCTGCCAATGGAGGTGTACAGTCTATTGCTTCCACAAAATTTGGCAATTGCTACTTTGAAATTGAACAGCGTGGGAGAAGGGTTGTTCTGAATGCTGTCAATGAAAAATATGTGACCACTAAAACTAATGGGCAGCCTGGTACCAGCGTAGAAATACCAGCGGAGACTGAAGAATGTGTGATGAAACTCATCAACAGGCCTATTATTGATATTCGTGGACAATGTGGCTTTATTAGATCCTGGAAAATGACTGGAACCCTAGATTCAAACAGTTCTTCGTACAATGTCTTCCAACTGGAATTTAGTGAGGTTGCTTACAGGTGCAAAGGTTTTACCAGGGAAAGCAAGGTGGTTGGAAGTGACTCTTCTGTCACCAGCAGCAGTGATCAACTTGTCGATTTTCTGTTTGAATTCTGTGATTACAACAAAGTTGCAATTAAAGGGAGTTTGAAGGGAGATCGTGCAGGTGTGCTGAAGGCATCTGCTGATGGCATTGACTCCTCGACCCTCTGAGAGTATTAAATGTACTTTTACATATAAATGTGGCTTTCCAGCTTTTTTTTTTGCAGTAGTCCTATCAAGGGTTATAATGCCTGCCTGCCTTTCATAACATATCATGACAATTTTTTTAAAATAGATTTTGTATATTTACCATGGCAATAGTTATTGAAGATAATCTCCCTAGGTCTATGCATGATGTGGAGGTGCCAGTGTTGGACTGCACCTGACAAAGTTAAAAATCACAAGCACCAGCTTACAGATAAACAGGTTTATTTGGTCAATGTAAGCCGTATAATTGAATTCTACAACACGACATTCCCTTTAGTTTGTTTTGTGCTGGGTTTTCCTGAGCATATGTAATATGGTGTTGCCAAAGTTGTGGGTTCTGGAATGTGCGATTAGACAAACAATTGAGACTGCTCTATATATTTCTAACTGCATTTGGAGATCTTACTTCAACAGATTGAAGGAGTTAAACAATGTCTTATTCCATACAGATGACATATTCATATATGAGAAAATAGATTAGATCCCCTACAGTATGGAAACAGGCCCTTCAGCCCAAACTGACCCTCCAAAGAGTAACCCATCCAGACACATTTCCCTCTGACTAATGCACTTAGCACTATGGGAAATTTAGCATGGCCAATTCACCTGACCTGCACATCTTTGGACTGTGGGAGGAAACCCACGCAGACATAGGGAGAAAGTGCAAACTCCACACAGACAGTTGCCTAAGGCTGGAATCAAACCTGGGACCCTGGGGCTGTGAGGTAGCAGTGCTAACCACTGAGCCACCATGCGTTGAGGAACACGACCAGGGGATCCATGCAGTTTAAAAACACTTAAAGACTTACCCTCAATGACAGTTACAATTTTCCATGGAATCTATTTGCTTCTTTGCACATTTTGTCAACAAAGTTGGAATAATATCTGATCTATAGAAAACAAAGCTGTTGAGGAATTTCCCACAATGAAATTGGTTCATGACCTCCAGAGAATCTTAGACATGGCAAACCATTGGCAATGTTCTTCCGTCTCTGAGAAGCTATGACTGATCCCTTGAGATAACTCCTTAAGAAAAACGCCAGGATGGTGCTGGAACCCATATCAGGAAAGGAGTTTCAAAAAGACAAGAGACATGCTGATGTTGACAGATGTCCTGGTCTGCTACAATCCATTCTTTCCAATCATCATGGCTACAGGAAGTTGGGGTACAATCACTGGAATAGTGTTCTTTCAGGAGCAACTGGATAGGTATCAGAAACCTGTGTGCTGTGCCTCCAGAGCATTGTCAGACATGGAAACATATTACACAGTTATAGAGAAGGCAGCTTTCTTGGTCAGATATGTGTGTCAGAGGTCTGGGCCTAAAACTACTAACAGATACAGAGAATACTTTTGGTCACTTTGTTTGATGAGAAAGGGAATAAGAATGTCTCCATGGACATAAAGATCCCAACTCTGTCTTATGAATTGCGGAAACAGGCCATCGAATCTACACTGAACCTCTGATGAGAATCCCACCTAAACGCCTTGCATTTCCCATGGCTAACCCGCACATTATGAGCAATTTAGCATGGCCAATCCACCTAACAGGCACATCTTTGGACTGTGGGAGGAAACTAGGTCACTCAAAGGAAACCCACACAGACACAGGGGGAATGTGCAAACTCCACAGAGAAGTTGCGCAAGGCTGGAATCGAACCCAGGTCCATGTGTTGTGAGGCAACAACGCTAACCACTGAACCACTGTCACTCCAACTGTGGTGTGAGGTTTACCTGTGAGCTGAAATATGTGCTGCTACTGGTGTTAGTGGATATGCTCTACTGTGTACCAGTAGGCAGCCTTATCGCAACAAATGTTGAGGAAATTGTTTATGAAATTGCATTGTGTCTACTCAGGCCACAGCAGTACAGTGGGCAGCAAGCAGAACTGATGCAATTAAATGCCAAACCATGCATACCCACAAACCCTCTAATGTCAACCTGCCTGGCACCCCACCATGGACAGATGTTAGGACCCATGCTGAGATTAAATAAGTTACCTTTTTAAGTGTTTAACGATAAAATGTTTAACTAGTCTTATCTCTGCATTGCTCTTAGAAAAATCAGGCACCTATAATATACAGCAAAACTGAGGAATGTACAACAATAGTATACAACGTTTTACTTTACAGGTTGATTTACCTACCACTGTTGGGAATGGCGTTTTGTTCAGTGTTAATGGGGAATGAGAGATTCAACACACTGGTGCTCATAAGTGGCCATTCAGTCTTCTTCATTAAAGGGGAATGAGGGAACCAAAGAACATTCTAGACCTGGTCTCAGCCTGGATAACCTCCCTTCACTGAATAACCTACCCTGAACACTTTATACATTGAACTTCCTTGAAATGATTGAGAATTCTCAAAGCTAATCTGCAGATAGATGGAAGGGGTGTTTGAAAATGCTGTAAATACTCAGCAAGTCAAGCAGCAACTGAGTAACAGAATTAACACTTCATGTCAATGACTTTTCAGGGTGGGGGGGGTTGGTGGAAGTGAATGATAGGTGAAGATGAAGCCTTGGTGGGAGTCGGGGGTGGGGGTAGGGAGTGAATGATACATGAAGATGGAGTCCAGAGAGAGAGTACAGCCGTTGGACAGACAAAGGAATGAATAATGGTGAGCCAGAGAGAAAGAAAAGCTCCTAATAGCGATCAGTGGGTGAATTTAGGTTGTCTATGGTTGAAGGCAGCCCAGGTGATGAGAGGACCTGGGGTGTGGGGTGGGTAAAGAACATGGAAGATGGTAAATACCACCTTTTCCTAACAATTTCTGTTTTTGTTTCATATTTTCAGCAACCACAGTTCTTTATTATTTTTAATTTATTTTTGATCTGTCTCTCTGACTGTTAGGAGCAAAGGGTAAGTCAACTTTCTATTTGAACAAACAGCCAGAATTTCTCATTTCCATCTCCTGTCAGTTAGAAATGTGCAATTTGATTGACATGCTTTGAATCAGTTTCATCAAATATTTTTTCCACACAGAACATTTCGTGTTAAGAGGTTCTGCAGTTTTAGACAGAATGCAGTCACAGGAAATTTGTCAAATTATATGAAAGGAAAAAGAGAGCAGGAGTTCTGCAATAAAATTTGAGCACATTTTCTAGGTTGTCATATCAACGAAGGAGTACTATCCTATCAGTGATGCTGATGATTAGATGCGATATTAAGCCAAAATCCTGTCTGCCTCTCAGTTGGATGTTGAAGACCCTGTAGACCAATTCAATGTTGCCGTGGCCTTAGATAAGCTTTGTCCCTCTATCAATAATTAAAACACATTATCCTGCAACTTATTTCATTAGTGTTTGTGGGACTTCGCTTTATGCAAATTGTTTTCAATGTTTGCTAAATTACTATACTTCAAAAATATTTGTTGTTAAGCCCTTTGCAATATCCTGAGACAATGATGGCATGGCGATTAGCACTGCTGCTCCATGGCAACAGAGACCTGGGTTTGAGTCTGCCCTCGGTTAACAGTGTGCAGTTTGCATATTCTCCCCATGACTGTGTGGGTTTCCTTCAGGTTCTCAAGTTTCCTCCCATTGTCCAAAGCTGAGTCATTTAGGTGGACTAGCTATGCAAAATTGTCCAGATTATCCAGGGAGAGATGTACAGGCCAGATGGATTAGCCATAGGAAATGCAGGGTTGCACAGATAGGGTAGGTGGCTGGGTCTAGGTGGGATGCTCTTTCGAGGGTCAGTGCAGACCTGTTTGACCAAATGGCCTCTTTCTGCACTGTAGAGATTCTATGAATCAAAGGAACTATATAAATGCAAGTCTTTCTTTATAACGTAACAATGATGTAAGACAACAGGACAATAGGCAAGATTGATGATGCCAATGTATAATAAGACAAGGATTAAAATGTGAGCTATTTTGGCATATTCCCTGCATATTTTGGATGAGTTCTGAAATAAAGATGCAGTTACTTGCTTCACAAAAACAGTTGTGGGTGGAATGCCTTTGCCTCCCACAGCCGCAGCCTGAAAGTTATATCCTTGTAGTGACCTCTTTTCACAAACTTGTCATTGATTCATTTACAAAAAGGCAAGCTTAATGCAAATCTTCAACCCATTCCCTCTGCTTGCCATTTGCTGACCACTCATACTCTTTATTCACCAAATTGTGAGCTAGTGGATGTTGTCGTCAGCCGAGGCATTTTGTTATGAAATGTTCTCTTTATTTTCATTCAATGGGTCCACTGCTTGTTGTCTCTGTGTTATATACTAATATGTGATTCCCTCATCTGTATATTAGTACTGTAACATGGGAACTCTAAGTTACTCACAAACATTTCAGATACAATAATGGTCTGTTATTGAATAGACACCTTATATTGTGGATTTAATTTCATTGCTGTTGAGGGGGTAACATAATCAATGAATCCAAAACATTTGGGTCCACCTTCCAGTGATTTGAACATATAGTTATACTTACTTTTCAGCACAATTCTCCATCAGCACGGTGAACTAATGATTTGGAGGTGCCAGTGTTGGACTGGGGTGGACAAAGTTAAAAATCACACAACAGCAGGTTATAGTCCAACAGGTTTATTTGGAAGCACTAGCTTTCAGAGTGCTACTCCTTCATCAGGCGGTTGTGGTGTACAAGATCGTAAGACACAGAATTTATAGCAAAAGTTTACAGTGTGATGTAATTGAAATGATATATTGAAAAAGACCTGGATTGTTTGTTAAGTTTCCCATCTTTTAGAATGACCACGTTGGTTTCAGTTCTTTCATATGTAAATCCAAGAACTTTTTTTAAAAGTTACATTATCAAGTGAACTTTAACAATAGGTGCCATGTCGACCCAGATAATGCATTGAAGGTGTGAGGTGCCCTGTGTGAGGCTGTCTGTGTCTCAATGTTCAGACTGATTCTAATCTATTAAAAAATGAATGTGACTGGTTTTGTGTGATTTTTAACTTTAAAATGTATTTGACTATAAAGTGCTGTGGACATCTTGAGACTCCTTTAACTTTGCAAGGAGTAACTCAAGTGTATAGATCCTCTAATTTTGCCTCACATCTACAGCTTCACCTTCAACACCATTACCCCCTTCAGACTGATCTCAAATCTCCGTGATCTTGGTCTCGCTCTGCCCTCTGCAATTGGATCCTCAGCTTCTGGACCCACAGACTGCAATCAGAGAAGATAAGGAACTCCACGTCCTCCACATTAACACTCAACACTGGAGCCTCCCAGGAATGCATCCTCAGCCCCCAACTGGACTCCCTGTACACCCACAACTGTGTTGCCAAATTCCAAACAAAGACCATCTCCAAGTTCACTAATGACACCACCATAATAGAATTGCTATTTAACAACGACGAATCAAAATACAGAAGAGAGATAGCGGGCATGGTGACAGGGTGCAATGAGAACAACCTCTCTCCCAATGTTGACAAAACTAAAGAACTGGTCATTGGCTTCAGAAAGAAAGGAGGAGAACATGCCCCCATCTACATCAACAGAGCGGAGGTTGAGAGGGTGGAGAGGGTTAGGTTCCTCGGAGTGAGGATAACCGACAACCTGTCTTGAACCTCCCACCTACATGTGACAGTCAGGAAGGTGCAACAATGCCTCTTCTTCCTCAGGCAGCTCAGGAAATTTGGCATGTCCATCAGGACCCTCACCAACTTCTATAGATGCACCATTGAAAGCAAACCATCCGGGTGCATAACAGGATAGCAACAGCTCTGTCCAGGACCACAAGAAACTACAGAAGGTGGTGTGCACAGCCCAGGCGATCATAGACGCATCACACCGCAGAAAGGCTGCCAAAATCATCAAAGACCCCTCCCATCCCAGTAATGGTGTCCTACAACCTCTTCCATCAGGAAGAAGATACAGAAGCCTGAACACACACACCAGCAGGCTCAGGAACAGCTTCTTCCTGACTGTTATTAGACTGAGGAATAGAGTCACTAGCCTCAAATAATGCAGATCCTGCTAATGATGCTCTTGGCAAGTGCATGGCCTATGTAATGTAACCTGTATGCCTCTGTCTAAGTCTTTCTGATCTGTACAGCTTTGCTGACTCTCATCTGCTCGTAAACAAAACTTTTCACTCTACCTTGGTATACATGACAATAAAGAAATAAATCAAATCAAACATCTCTATCTTTCTGAGCACAAGCCCCATACTGACAGAACAACAGCCAGAATCTGGTTTCTGCATGGCAGCTCCAAACTACTTCACCTACTGTGTCTGTTGCACTCGATGTGGTCGCCTCTACATTGGGCAGATAGGATGCCAACTTGTGGAATGTTTCAGAGAACTTCTTCAGGACACACGCACCAAACAATGTCACTGCCCTGTGGCCGACCACTTTAACTCCCCTTCCCACTCTGCCAAGTTCATGCAAGTCCTGGGCCTCCTCCAACACCAAATCCTAGCCACTTGATGATTGGAGGAAGAACACCTCATCTTCCACCTTGGGACCCTGCAACCACAAGGAATCAATATGGATTTCATCAGTTTCCTCAATTCCCCTCCCTCCCCCACCTTATCCCAGATCAAATCCTCCAACTCAGCACCGCCCTCTTGAACTGTCCTTCCTTCCCACCTATCCGTTCTACTCTCCGCTCTGACCTATCACCATCACCCCCCACCTTCATCTACCTATCTCATTCCCAGCTACATTCCCTCCAGCCCCACCCCACCCCACCTCCTCCCATTGCCCCCACCCCCCCCCCCCCCAGTCCTGATGAAGAACTCAAGACACCGACTCTCCTGCTCCCCGGATGCTGCCTGACTGGCTATGCTTTTCCAGCATCACACATTTTAAGTAAAATCACATACCATTTTTTCACCAATATACAATTGTTGTAAGGGTTCTGGGTCTATTCATTGGGACACAGAAATCAAATCTCTATATAATGGGAAGGTTTTAGTAATAATATGCTTATTCAGCTCTTTCATGAGAAATGGGCCTGGCCCAAATGGGCATAGCTACTAGAAGTAAGATTCCCAAACCCCTCGTTTTTTATCCCTCCATCAGTGCTGCTTTGGAAGCCCAGGGCTTATGCCCAAAATGCTGACTCTTCTGTTCTTCAGATGCTGCATGACCTGCTGTGCTTTTCCATTGACAACACTTTTTAACTCATTGATGGTACTGTCAAGTGCTGCCATGTGTTCTTCAGGCTTGTTAAAAATGTTGTTCCTAGCCATTAGAACAACCAACTCACAACTGCTTTTAGGGTTGGGTGGTAGGTATGGATTGGAACCAGAAGGAATGCCACAGATCTTCACAGCTGCTGGTACCGGGCATCCTGTAGATGGGCTTCTCTTCCACTGGGGTGAGGCTAACTTCTATTTCATTACATTCTAATCACTTCAGAAGATGTGTA
The DNA here is from genome assembly GCF_037043375.1 of Chiloscyllium plagiosum. Taxonomy (NCBI): domain Eukaryota; kingdom Metazoa; phylum Chordata; class Chondrichthyes; order Orectolobiformes; family Hemiscylliidae; genus Chiloscyllium; species Chiloscyllium plagiosum. The sequence continues at coordinate 36,938,430 of NW_028270172.1, read as the reverse complement.
ATGATGACCCTCTCCCAGGTGGCAATGGCCACCTCTGGTGGTTGGTTTGTTGTAGTCCAAGGCTACAGGCTCTCTAATTGGATCGACATTCTCCAGGTCCGCTCACCATTCACAATGTGATGGCAGACCTGGAGGCAGTATCTTAATTGTCCGCCTCTGAGAAGAACTCATGGGGTGGTCACTCTAACAATCAGAACAGGAAATGGGTCAGATTCACACCCATATCCTAAGAACAGAAGATTCTGCCTTTGAGGTAGATCCAGGCTAAGAACGAATCGAAATAGGAAACTCAACAAATTCTCTTTCTGCACATGGTAGCTTTGCAATTTCAGCAAAGCAAGTGGCTTGAAATAAACTCAGTCCTGTAATTTGCACATTGTTATGTGATACTTATCAAACACCTTAAACAGGGGATGAGCAACAAAGTTAGTAACATTCAGGAAAAGAGCTGCCGTATGTAGAAATTGTGGTGAAAAATCTGTGCAACATTTGAACTGAGATAAAAGGAACAAGATCTACCAATTGTCTTAGTGGGAATATAAAAAGCTTTGAATCTGGGTGTATTATGTTTCACAGAATTGTCTAAACTCTTCCTTTATTAATGCTCAGTATCTAGACAATGAAGTAAGACTCTATAATGTACAGTATTATATATTGGAGTGACAATTCAAAGCGCATTTATTCTTATCATCATAACTATACCAATTTACATGTCAATGCTGTGGGAATTTCAGGCTTTAGAACCACTGGTACTGATTAAACTGCCAACAATCTGAAAAAATAAAAAAGATTAAAGAACTGAAGTAAAAGCATAAATGTGCCAGATTTAAAACAGCAAGTTCAAGATAATCTTTAATGGAAAGAAGAGATTAACACATCAGAGGGAGCCATTCTTCAGAGAAGGATTGATGGGAAGGAAAGCAAAGTTAAAGAGTAAAGTATGGAGGGAGGAATGAAGGAGGAAAGGAGCACTTTTGTAATTGTTACATAGCCAGTTGTAGCAGTCAGTTTGCACATTGCAGAATGCCTACAATGGCGAATAAAGTGTTTTTGAGGATTTTGTTGAGGGATAAGTGTTGGCAGAACACTATAGAAATGCTTTTTCACCTCTTCGAATAAAAAAAATACTCATCAGGAGCAGACATAGACGATTTCATCCTTGAATCTATTCTGATATTTAGTAAGGCTATGGTAGCTCTGATTGTGCTCTCAAATCTATTTTTTTCTGTCTACTCCCTATAGTCTTTGCTTCTTTTAATTATCAATAACTCAATCTTTAAAAACCCTGCCTCCACTGCTCCCTGAGGAAGAAGATTCCACATAGAGTACAGAGATGTGCAGCACAGAAACAGACCCCTCAGTCCAACAGATCCATGCTAACCTGATAATCTAAATTAATCTAGTCCCATCTGCCAGCATTTGGCCCATGTCCCTCTAAACCCTTCCTATTCATATGCCTTTTAAATGTTGTAATTATACCTGCCTCTGCCACTTCCTCTGGCAGCTTATTCCATGCACACAACACCCTCTGCATAAAAAGTTGGCCCTTAGGTCCCTTTTAAACTTTCCCCTCTCACCTTAAACCTATGCCTTCTAGTTGTGGGCTCCCCTACTCTGGGAAACAAACCTTGGCTATTCACCCTATCCATGCCCCTCATGATTTTATAGCCCCAGCCTACTCAGCCTCTCCCTACAAACTTAAACTCTCCAAGCCCAGCAACATCCTTGTAAATCTTTTCTGAGTCCTTTCAAGCTTCACAACATCCTTCCTATAGCAGAGAGACCAGTATTCCAAACGTTATGTCATCTCAGAGAAAACAATTCCCCTTATATTCATCTTAAATGGGAGACATTTAACTTTTAAACAGTGGTCTCCCCAGGCTCGTCTCACTTACAATGGAAAACATCTTCTTGACATTCACCCAGTCAAGACCCATCAAGCCCTTCCACTTCAATAAGATCGTATATCATTCTTCTAAACTAAGGGGACCATAACTCTTCACAGACTCCTGATGTCCCTCTTGCTTTCCTACTATTTTTTAGTGCCATCAGCAAATTTAGCAATCTGTCCTTCCACCAAAGAAGTTGAGGTCCAGCATTGATTCCCATGATAATCCACTTACCGATCCTTACCAATCCACTTCCCATTCCACATCTTACCAATCCAAGAATGTTTCACTTTCCCCTATTCCGCTGCCTTTCAGCTAAGCAATTCTCTCTCCATGCCAATATGTTACCCCTTATACCAAGAGCTTTTTTTTTGTATAACTTTTGATGTGACACCATATCAAATATCTTTTTCAAAGTGTATCCTATCTATGGGTTCCTCTTCACCTACTTTGCTTGTTACTTCCTCAGAGAACGCCATTAAATTAATCAAACACAATTTTACTTTCACAAACGCATGTTGGCTCTGCCTCGTTGTATTAAGACTTTCTGAGTGTTCTCCTATAACCTGCTTATTTATAGATCAATGATTTACCCCACGGCAGATTTCAGCTGCTTATCACAGCATGGAATTTCACACATCTGTTCACAAGTCCCTCTCCCATGCCTTTGTTCCATCCAAACCTGCCTATTCCAATGCATTGCTGGCTGGCCTTGCAAGTTCTACTCTCTGGAAAATTGAGGGAATTCAAAACTATGCTGCTTACATGTTAACTCACACCAAGTCATAGAGTCATAAAATCATACAGCATGGAAACAGACCCTTCAGTCCAACTAGTCCACGCCAACCATATTCCCAAACCAAATTAGCCCCACTTATCTGCGTTTGGCCCATATCCCTCCAAACTGTTCCTATTCATATACTTATCCAAATGTCTTTTAAGTGTTGTAACTGTACCTGCATCCACCAATTCCTCTGGCAGTTCATTCCACCCACAAACAACTCTCTGTGTAACAAAGTTGCCCTTCATGTCATTTTTAACTCTTTCTCCTCTCACCTTAAAAGAATGCCTAGTTTTGAACTTCCCAACCCTCAGAAAAATATGTTTGCTATTCACTTTATCTATGCCCCTCATGATTTTATAAACCACTGTAAGGTCATCCCTCAATCTTCTATGCTCCAGTGAAAAACGTCCCGGCCTATCTAGCCTGTCCTTATAACTTAAACTCTCCAGTCCTAGCAACATCCTGTAAATTGTTTCTGAACCTTCTCCAGTTTAATGATATTCTTCATGGGAGGGTGACCAGAACTACACAGTACTCCAAAAGAGGTCTCACCAATGTCCTGTACAGTCTCAGCATGAAACCTCGGGGCAGCAAGTTCAATTCCACCCTTGGGCTGTGTGGAGTTTGCACATTCTCCCTGTGCCTGCGTGGGTTTCTTCCGGGTGCTCCGGTTTCCTCCCACAATCCAAGGATGTGCAGGCCATGCTGAATTGCCCATAGTGTTAGATGCATTAGTCAGGGGTTAACATAGGGTAGGGAATAGGTCTGGGTGGGTTACTCTTCGGAGGGTCGGTGAGGTTGGGCTGAAGGGCCTGTTTCCATACTGTAGGGAATCTAATCCCAATTTCTATACTCTGCATTCTGAACAATGAACTAAACACCTTCTTAATGAGCCTGTCTACCTGTGATACAACTTTTAAAGAACTATGTTCCTGAACCTCTCTCTGTTTGACAACACTATCCAGGGCCCTACCATTAATTATATAAATCCTGCCCCTGTTTGTTGTACCAAAATGCAATACCTCACATTTATCCAAATTGAAATCCATCTGCCGCTTCCCAGCCCATTCGCCCAATTGATCAAGATTCCTTAGACAACTTTCGTCACTGCCAACTATACTGTCAATTTTGGTGTCATCTGCAAATTTACTAACAAGAACAGGAATTGCTGGAAAATGTCAGCAAATCTGACAGCATCTGTGGAGAGAAATCAGTGTTAATGTTTTGGTTCCAGTGAACTGATGGTAACTATGAAAAAGTTGATTTTTATGCAGAAGGTAGGATGAGGGGTGGAGGAAAAGAGTAAACAATAGGTTGAGATAGAGCCCAGAAGAGAGAGAAGAAGTTGGGGCAGCCAAAAAGAATGGATAACGATCAGTCTGGGAGAATGAAAAGCTGCTAATGAGGACTGTTAGTGACTAACAATGGGTTGTGTGTAATAAGATACCATGTGATAACAAGGCCTGGTGTGTGGGGGTTGGAGTAAGGACATGGGAGAAGGTGCCTCAAGCCCGAAGATTGTTGAGTCCAGTCAATATTGAGTCCAGAAGGCTGTAGAGTTCCCAAGTGGAAAATGAGATGCTGTTTTTCCAGCTTGCGGTGAGCTTTGCTGAAGCACAGCAGCAAGCTGAGAAAGAGATGTTGGCCAGGGAACACAGTGGTGCTGGGAGCACAAGGTCTATTTTTTGCTGACAGAATGTAGGCTTTGCTTCCCCAGTGTAGAGGAGACCACAGTGTGAGTAGCAAATACAGAAGACTAGACTGAGTAAAGTGCAGGTAAAGCACTGCTTCATCTGGAAGGTATGTTTGGACCCTTGGATACTGAGAAGGGAGGAAGTAAATGGGCAGGCGTTACACTTTCTGCGGTTGCAGGGAATGTTGCCATGAGGCTGTGTGAGGGGGTAGTGTTAGGAGTAAAGAAGGAGTAGACCAGGGTGTCCCAGTCAGAATGGTCTTTCTGGAAGGCTGTCAAGAGAGGGGAGGGCAATATGTGTCTGGAGGTGGCCAAAATGGTGGCTAATGATCTCTGGATGTGGATGCTAATGCTTGATGAGGACAAGGGTTGTTGTTATGGTTGTTGTACTGACTAAAAGATGATAAACTCACTGCAGAATATCGCAGCAGAAATACCCAGTCATAGCAAGACATACATGTGCCCCAATAGTATTGATCTCATCCACAAAACACATCCTGGAGTGGAGATCAGTATGCGAGTGTACAGAAAGTATTTGCTAGTTGTCAGCTTTCACTAAATCGTGATTAGCTAGCCATTAAACTATTCACCTAACCACAGGGGGGAAATGTAATTATGCTCTTGTGGAGTTTTAAATTAATTATCTGTCATTAATGCTTGTGCCAAGTCCATTATTTGACCATGAAGACTGTAATTAAAAAATAAAACCAATTTAGTAAGATAATTTCCTGAATCCACATTGATTAAGTTGATCAATTTGTCTCTGCTGTTTCCTGAATAAATCAAAGACTTGGCCAAACATCATCTTTTGTGGTACTGTGGTAATATCCCTACCTCTCGGCTAGAATCATAGAATCCCTACACTGTGAAAGCAGGCCATTCAGCCCATCAAGTCTACGTTGACCCTCTGAAATGCATCCACCCAGATGCAACTCCCTACCCTATCCTTGTAACCCTGCATTTCCCATGGCTAATCCATCTAGCCTGCATATCCATGAACACTATGGGCAATTTAGCATGGCCAATCCATCTCTCCTGATGAAGGGCTTTTGCCCGAAACATCAATTTTTCTGCTCCTCGTATGCTGCCTGACCTGCTGTACTTTTCCAGCACCACTCTAATCTAGCCTCTGATTTCCAGCATCTGCAGTCCTCACATTTGCCTCATCCACCTAATCTTTGGACTGGTTTGGACTGGTCAGACTTGGATCAAGAAAGTTCTGGTTCAAGTCTCACCTTCTTTAGTGCTATTTTATTACCTGTCTAACAATGTTGATGGAAGATTTAGAAAAGCAACTTACTTTATTTACTTTTAGATGCATTTGTTGGAGGTAACAAATCATGTGGGCCTGATTAACATTTTTAGCAGTATGTAACACACCTGGTGGAATTTGAATTCATTACAAATCTGGACTTGTGATCTGAAGATCACAAACCCATTATCGATTGATGGAAAAATCTTTGGGTTTACTAATTTCTCTTAAGGAAGGGAACTGCCATATTTACCTGGTCTGGCTTACATGTAACTCCAGCCCACAACAATATGGTTCACTCTTAACTGCTCTCTGGGAAATTAGGGATAGGTGATATATGTTGGTCTAGCCAGCGAGTCCTTGTCCTGTGGTTGAATAATAAAAAAAACTCTTCTGACTCCTGGCACAGTAGCTCAGTGGTTAGCCCTGCTGTCTCAGAGTACCAGGCACCTGGGTTCGATTCCCGCCTTGGTCTGTGTGGAGTTTCCACGTTCTCCCAGTACCTGCATGGGTTTCCTCTGGATGCTCCGGTTTCCTCCCACAATCCAAAGATGTGCAGGTCAGGTGAATTGGTCATGCTAAATTGCCCATATGGTAGGTGCATTAACCAGGGGTAAATATAGTGTAGGGGAATGGGTCTGGGTGGGTTACTCTTCGGAGGGTCAATGTGGACTTGTTGGGCCAAATGGCCTGTTTCCATACTATAGGCATCTTAATCTAAGCCTATCCACTATCTATAAAGTGCAAGTCAGGAGTGTGTGGAATACTCCCCACTTGCAGAGCTGTGTGTAGCTCCAACAACATTCAAGAAGCACCACATTTAGAAATATCCACCTCTCTCCACCACCTCAGTAGCAGTAATATGTATGATCCAAAAGTGCACTGCAGCAATTCATTCAGCCTTTATCCTATACAGTAACCCTTGATTCCCTTACTGATTAGAAATCTGTCTATCCCAGTCTTGATTATTACTTAATGACACAACCTCTCGAGCCCTCTGTGGTTACACATACCATAATCCACTACTCTCTGAGAGAAGAAATTTCTCCTCATCTCTGTTTTAAGAGGGTGACCCCCTTATTCTTTTTATGAGATTATGCACTCAGGTCCAAGAAAAGAGGAACAGCCTTCCTACATCTAACCTCTCAAGGGTCCTATTAATCGTATACATTTTGATAAAGTTGCCTCTTATTCTGAACTGCAGTGAGCACAGGTACAACTGACTCAACCTCCCATCATGAAACAGTCTTTCCATGCCTCAGATTAGCTGAGTGAACCTATTCTGGATTGCCTGCAATGCCAGTGCGTCTTTGTCTAAAACTATTCATAACATTCCAGCTGTGGTTCGACTAGTGCTTTGTTAAGTTTTAAAAAAGACTTCCCTAATTTTGTACTTCTTTCTCTTAAAAGTAAAAGCCAGCATTCCATTTGCTTTCCCTATTACCTGCTGAACTTGTATGCTAGCTTTTTGATATTTATGAACAAGGGCTGCCAAATCCCTCTGTGCTGTTACAAAGATAGAAATTGAGGCTAAGTTCCACAGGTCTGGCAGCATCTGTGGGGAGAAAGCGGTGGGGTGAGGAAGTGAGCAGATAGGTGGAGACAGAGCAGAGAGAGAGACAGATATAAAAGTGTTAGGTGGGCTGAAGGGATTATTGATAATATTCCAGGACCACAGAGAGGCTGAATAAGTGATAATGAGAGCTACGAGGAGGGGAGAATGGGTACTCTGTACTGAAAGCACCCATGTGTTGGATGACCTGGATGAGGGCTAGGAAAGGTGGGTTAGTAAATTTGCAGATGACACTAAGGTCGGTGGAATTGTGGATAGTGACGAAGGATGTTGTAGGTTACAGAGAGACATAAATAAGCTGCAGAGCTGGGGTGAGAGGTGGCAAATGGAGTTTAATGCGGACAAGTGTGAGGTGATTCACTTTGGTCGGAGTAACCGGAATGCAAAGTACTGGGCTAATGGTAAGGTTCTTAGTAGTGTAGATGAGCAGAGAGATCTCGGTGTCCATGTACACAGATCCTTGAAAGTTGCCACCCAGGTTGACAGGGTTGTTAAGAAGGCATACAGTGTTTTAGCTTTTGTTTGTAGAGGGATCGAGTTCCAGAATCATGAGGTTATGCTACAGCTGTACAAAACTCTGGTGCAGCCGCACTTGGAGTATTGTGTACAGTTCTGGTCACCGCATTATAAGAAGGGTGTGGAAGCTTTGGAAAGTGTGCAGAGGAGATTTACTAGGGTGTTGCCTGGTATGGAGGGATGGTCTTACGAGGAAAGGCTGAGGGACTTGAGGCTGTTTTTGTTAGAGAGAAGAAGGTTGAGAGGTGACTTAATAGAGACATATAAGATAATCAGAGGATCAGATAGAGTGGACAGGGAGATCCTTTTTCCAAGTATCGTGACGGCGAGCACGAGGGGGCATAGCTTTAAATTGAGGGGTGATAGATACAGGACAGATGTCAGAGGTAGTTTCTCTACTCAGAGAGTAGTAAGGGTATGGAATGCTTTGCCTGCAACGGTAGTAGATTCGCCAACTTTAAGTGCATTTAAGTCATCATTGGACAAGCATTTGGGCATACATGGAATAGAGTAGGTTAGATGGGCTTCAGATTGGTATGACAGGTCGGCGCAACATCGAGGGCTGAAGGGCCTGTACTGCGCTGTAATGTTCTATGTTCTATGTGAGCTGATAATGGGCTTGAGAGTAGGTGAGAATGGGTGCGCTGTGCTAAAAGCAGGAGACAGTGAGGTCTGCAGATGCTGGAGATCATAGTTGAGAGTGTGTTGCTGGAAAAGCACAGCAGTTCAGGCAGCATCCGAGGAGCAGGAAAGTCGAGATCAGAGTTGAGAGTGTGTTGCTGGAAAAGCACAGCAGGTTGGGCAGCATCTGAGGAGCAGGAAAGTCGAGATCAAAGCAGCCCATGTTCTGTCAGGACCAGGGTGTGTGGATGGGTAAGAACATGGAAGGAAAGAAGCAGGCTCTGAAATTAACCCTCTGTGCTGTAGTTTTCTTCAGTCTTTCTCCATTTTAAAAAAAAATCAACTATTCTTCCTGAGAAAGTACATAATCTCACATTTTCTCACGTTACATTCCATCTGCCACATCTTTGTCCACCCACTTAATCCATCCTTCAGTAGACTCTTTGTGACATCCTCATCACTTGTCTTCCTATCTATTTTTGTGTCATCTGCAAACTTGCTGTAATACATTCACTTTCCTCATCCAAGACATTCATATAAATTTAAGTAATTATGGCCCCAACACTGACCCACATGGCACTTTGCAGGTTTCCATCCTAAAAATGCCCCCCTGTCACAACTTTCTGTCTTTTATTAGTTAGTCAATCCTCTTCCCTTGCTAATATATTGTCTCAAATCTTAATTAGAATAGTGGAGTGCCTTATCAAATGCTTTCTGAAAATCTTGAAAATTACATGAACTTTCTCCCCTTTATCTACTTAAAGAATTCTAATAAATTTGTGAAACCCTTTGGACTTTACTTGATCATATGATACATTTCTAAAAGCTCCGCTGTTACATCCTTTACAATAGATAATAACAGATATAAAGCTAAATTGCCTATAGTGACCTGTCTGTTGTTTCTAGAATCCCTACATGGAATCTGTACAGTGTGAAAACCAGCCCTTCAGCCCAATATGTCCACACCAACCCTCCGAAGAGTAACCCACCCAGACCCACACCCCTATTGTCCTATATTTACCCCTGACTAATGCAACTAACCTCCATTTCCCTGAATACTATAGGCAATTCAGCTTGGACAATTCACCTGACCTGCACATCTTTGGATTGTGGGAGGAAACCGGAGAACCCGGAGGAAACCCACACAGACACAGGGGGAATGTGCAAACTCCACACAGACAGTTGCCCAAAGGCTGGAATTGAACCCTGTGTTGTGAGGCAGCAGTGCTAACCACTGAGCCACAGTGCTGCCCTTCTCTTTTTAAAAAAAGATATTACATTAACAGTTTTCCAATCCCCTGGGACTTTTCCAGAATCTAAGTATTCGTGGAAGATTACGAGCAGTGCATCCACTATCTCTGTAGCTACTTCTTTAATATTCCGGGACGCATCCCACCACTTCAAAGGAAATTTCCCCAGGTCAGAATTGACCAGTAAGTGCTCCTCAAGGCATCATCGATTGATCACTCAAGGGCCTGAATTGCTAATGGGCGGAAAAGTTTACATTGGTTCTATCTGTTCAAAACTGTGGGTGGAAACCGGAGCACCTGGAGGAAACCCACGCAGGCACAATGAGAATGTGCAAACTCCAGACAGACAGTCACCCGAGGCTGGAATTGGAATTTGGGCAGTAGTGGGGAAGTGGTGGGTCCTAGGACATTATCATCTTGCCTAATTAAATGTTCCTGTAGCCTCCATGCCATCTGCCTCAGTGAGTGGAAAATTCCATCCAATGAGATGTTATTGAAACATGTAATATCCTAAAATGATTGCTGGGAGGATGTTACCCATATGGAGGTGGGTTTGGTTGTGGGATCAGATGGGAAAGCAGTGATGGTGTCACAATCAAATTGACCATGAACATATCAAATGCCAGAGCAGGTGCAAGGGACTGAGCAGTCTACACATGCTCTTAATTCTAATATTCTACTCCCTTGGATCCCCAAAAAGACTGGTTCCTTCAGTAATCAATAAATCAGCTCCTCAACTGACATCAGTGCAGACAGAAAACAACTGTCTCTTGAAGGATCACTCCTTTGATATTACTGATAACAGAAGCTCAAGAATGTTTTAATTTGCTTTTAGTCACACATGGAATATAAGAGCTGCTGGCTTGGCCAGCATTTATTACCCAACAGTGGATGACCTTGAGAAGATGGTGGTGAATTACCTTCTTCAACTGCTGCAGTCAATTTGATGTTGGTACAATGCCCTTCGGGAGGGAGTTCCAGAACTTTGACCTTAAGACACTAAAGGATCATTGATATATTTCCAAGTCAACATGGTGAGCAGTTTGGAGGGGACCTTGAGGGTGGTGGAGTTCTCATGTAGCTGTTGCTCTTGTCCTTCTTAATGGAAGAGTATCAATGGTGGAGGAAGTGGATACTTAAGGATGTTGTGTCCATCAAGCAGGCAGCTTTGTCCTGGATTAAATGTTACTTGAGTTATACCCATTCAGGTGCCACATTCCATCACAGTCCTGGCTGTGCATTGTATTTGATGAACAGGCTTTGGGGAGTTAAAAGGTGAGTTACTCACTGCAGGATTCCTAGTCTCTGATGTTTGTATTCACAGTACCTGTACTTATATAGCCATTCCAGTTCAGTTTCTGGTCGATTGTAACCCCCAGGATGTTGATAGTGGAGATCTCATTGATGGTGATGCCATTGAATGTCAAGGGGCGGTGATTAGATTCTCTCTTACTGGACATTTGTGTGGTGCCTGGCATTTGTGTGGTGGTAATGTTACTTGCCTTTCATCAGCCCGAACCTTTGTCCAGACCTTGCAGCATTTGAACATGGACTGCAAGGAGGTGTGAATGGTGCTGAACATTGTACAGTCATCAGTGAACATCCCCACTTCTGACCTTATGATGGAGGGAAGGTCATTGATGAAGCAGCTGAAGATGGTTGGGCCAAAGATGGTGTATGCAGAAGTGGATAATCTGCATTGTCCTGAACAGGCTTTACATTGTAAATTCATTAATTGGAAGTCATATGTGATTTCTGGTGGTCGTACACAGATATAAACCTACACCAGGTGATACGGTGATGGGAGGAGAAAAAATGGTAAATGTGTAAGAATATAAAGAATATATAAAGAAACAATATAAAGAAACAAAAATGCATGAAGTTGGGGGACGAGCTTTTGCAATGCAGTGGCAGTGTCTCTATCTCTGGACCAGTGGACTCAGGTTCAGGTCCCACCTGATGTAGTGAAGTGTAATGTTGACTCTGTTCAGGTTGATTAGAAATTATCAATGCACAGAGGGTGACTTAAAGATGCAGGTCCCTGAGAGAGTTCCAGAATGCAGGTTGTGTGACAGCCTCTCCCTGGATAACATAAACAGCCCTGCCTGCTGGCAAGTGTGCCCACAGATGGGGTGCAAGTTTCTCCCAGTCACCAACACTGCTGGTTGCTGATAGGATACTCTGCACAACCTATTGAGGCCTGTGACTACAGAAATGCAGCAATGGCAGCAAATCCCACAGGCCTGACTGCCTGCCTGCTAACATCCAAGAGGAAATTAATAAATAGCTGAACCTTAGCAAACAAAGGACCAGTGGTTTCCCAGGTACTTTGATGAGTGAGATGTCTGTGGTCCATCCACAAATGATCCCAATGGCTCCCTGAAAAGATCCACTGGAATAACATTGATGGTAGTAGTCATCTTAAAGGCACCCAAGATGGGATTCCTTCTGAGTTCATACAGACACAGGTTTTCATGCAGTAGGAGACAACTTTCTGGGACATTCCTAGGTGTCATTGGCATCGACCAACTGTCACGTACCGATAGCCAAACTGAATCCTAAGACTCAGTATCAGGCCATTCTCATTGGTTACTTTATTCTCTTGCATAGGCTCTTGTCCCCCAGCAGGCTGGTCTCCAGCCTCCTGCTATCGTGGTTGTTGTTGGAACAGTCAATGTTTGCAGTTTCTTCTGAGAAGCAAGTTAACTGGAGGAATGGTGGGCTTGGTCTGGACCATCTCGATGTAACTTGCAGGAGGTCTGCACAGACAGGAAGGTCATGCAGATGTCATGTCTGCCAACCTTCACCATCTTGAACGGGAGAGTCCATCACCTCAGGATGTTCCATCCTGACCTCATTCCCCCAACCTCATAACACATTCCATGAGAAGTTGCATGCTGTGTAACTTCTCAGAACAAGCTCTTGCGAGCACCATAACATGGATGGGGTGAGGCAGTGCACAGTGCCCATGGTACTGAAAGCAGATCAGTCCACCTGCCCGTATACAGTCATCAGGTTGCCGGCAGGGACCTTGAAGCAGAACGATTTGAATTGGGCTTTTACATAAAAATGCAGTACAAGGCAGCTCGGCAGAATGTGCTTACAAAGTACTGTTAATGTGCTGGCATTGTAACAACTGAGGGCAGTAATGCCCGAATGTCTATCCACGGGACTCCCAGTTAATCAGAGACCACACCAGTGGCTGAAACCTGCAACATGAATCTTCGCACTCCCCAAACCAAATTAAGTCTCCCTCCTCCCATTTTGACTCTGGCCATTTCTGCTTTATTAGAGTGTTACACAGTAAGGTTATTCACCTTTAAGAATTCTAAGGATTGGCTTTCTCATTGAACTGTTTGAGTCCCACCCTGCTACCAGTATAATTTACCAGCTCCCCACTATTTCTTTCCATCTTCAGCACATTGTCATCTGGCTTAGCACGTGTGATTCTCCATCCACACCATTAATCATTGGCACCATTGTGGTTCCCAATTCTTACCTAGAGCCTCCTTTGTTGAAGTGTCACTCTCTATGATGGACCATGTCACCACACTAGTAGAAACCACCTATACACTCATGTTCCTTCATGACACCCCCACCCACCACAGGCACAATGCAGGACTGCAGGCCTCCAAACCATGACATTCCAAACACTCAACTAAAATATCTGACTGCCACCATGACGTAATCCTTTCATCGGCTCCCTACACTGAGACCCTAAGATGAGTTGGACTCAGTGCATGTAATCACACCCTTCCTCCTCCAGACTGACTGTCCCACACCAACACCCTTCCCTCCCCAGACTGACTGACCCACACCAACACCCCTCCCTCCCCCAGACTGTCTGTCCCACACCAACACCCATCCATGATCCAGACTGACTGTCCCAGACCAACACCCATCCATGACCCAGACTGACTGTCCCACACCAACACACCCCTTACCCCAGACTGACTGTCCCACACCAACACTCCTCCCTCCCCCAGACTGACTGTCCCACACAACACCTCTCCCGTCCCCAGACTGACTGTCCCACACCAACACCCCTCCTCCCCCAGACTAACTGTCCCACACTAACACCCTTCCCTCCCCCAGACTGACTGTCCCACACCAACACACCCCTTACCCCAGACTGACTGTCCTACACCCACACTCCTCCCTCCCCAGACTGACTGTCCCACACAACACCTCTCCCGTCCCCAGACTGACTGTCCCACACCAACACCCCTCCTCCCCCAGACTAACTGTCCCACACTAACACCCTTCCCTCCCCCAGACTGACTGTCCCACACCAACACCCATCCATGACCCAGACTGACTGTCCCAGACCAACACCCCTCCCATCCCTAGACTGACTGTCCCACACCAACACCCATCCATGACCCAGACTGACTGTCCCACACCAACACCCCCCTTACCCCAGACTGACTGTCCCACACCAACACTCCTCCCTCCCCAGACTGACTGTCCCACACAACACCTCTCCCGTCTCCAGACTGACTGTCCCACACCAAGACCCATCCATCACCCAGACTGACTGTCCCACACCAACACCCCCCTTCCCCCAGACTGACTGTCCCAAATCAACACACCTCCCTTCCCAGACTGTCTGTCCCACACCAACACCCCTCCCCCAGACTGACTGTCCCACACCAACACCCCTCCTCCCCCAGACTAACTGTCCCACACTAACACCCCTCCCACCCCCAGACTGACTGTCCCACACCAACACCCCTCCCTCCCCCAGACTGACTGTCCCACACCAACACCCATCCATGACCCAGACTGACTGTCCTACACCAACACCCCTCCTCCCCCAGACTAACTGTCCCACACCAACACCCCTCCCGCCCCCAGACTGACTGTCCCACACTAACACCCCTCCCGCCCCCAGACTGACTGTCCCACACCAACACCCATCCATGACCCAGACTGACTGTCCCACACCAACACCCTTCCCTCCCCCAGACTGACTGTCCCACACCAACACCCCTCCTCCCCCAGACTAACTGTCCCACACTAACACCCCTCCCTCCCCCAGACTGACTGTCCCACACCAACACCCCTCCCTCCCCCAGACTGACTGTCCCACACTAACACCCCTCCCGCCCCCAGACTGACTGTCCCACACCAACACCCCTCCCTCCCCCAGACTGACTGTCCCACACCAACACCCATCCATGACCCAGATTGACTGTCCTACACCAACACCCCTCCCTCCCCTAGACTGTCTGTCCCACACCAACAGCCCCCTTACCCCAGACTGACTGTCCCACACCAACACTCCTCCCTCTCCAGACTGACTGTCCCACACAAAACCTCTCCCACCCCCAGACTGACTGTCCCACACCAACACCCCCCTTCCCCCAGACTGACTGTCCCACACCAACACCCATCCATGACCCAGACTGACTGTCCCACACCAATACCCCCTTACCCCAGACTGACTGTCCCACACCAACACTCCTCCCTTCCCAGACTGTCTGTCCCACACCAACACCCTTCCCTCCCCCAGACTGACTGTCCCACACCAACACCCCTCCTCCCCCAGACTTACTGTCCCACACTAACACCCCTCCCGCCCCCAGACTGACTGTCCCACACCAACACCCATCTCTCCCCCAGACTGACTATCCCACACCAACACCCATCCATGACCCAGACTGACTGTCCCACACCAACACCCCTCCCTCCCTGAGACTGACTGTCCCATAAAACACCCCTCCCTCCCCCAGACTGACTGTCCCACACCAACACCCATCCATGACCCAGACTGACTGTCCCACACCAACACCCCTCCCTTCCTGAGACTGACTGTCCCACACAACAGCCCTTCTCCCACAGATTGACTGTCCCACACCGACACACCTCCCTCCCCAGACTGACTGTCCCACACCAACACCCCCCTTCCCCTAGACTGACTGTCCCACAACAACACTCCCCTTCCCCCAGACTGACTGTCCCACATCAACAGTCCCCTTCCCCCAGACTGACTGTCCCACACCAACACCCCTCCCTCCCCAGACTGACTGTCCCACACAACACCCCTCCCCCAGACTGACTGTCCCACACAACACTTGTCCCTCCCCTGGACTGACTGTTGTTCATCAACACCTTTACCCTCCCCTGACTGACTGAGTGGCCCACATTCTGCCCTGAATTATCATTCCTTTTCTTTACAGCTTTAACAGCTGCATGGTGTCAGTCAGTGCCACTCCCTGGTTCCCATGTTGTTAGTAGATCCATGTTGTCTAACTGTCTATATTTGCTGGGTTTAAAAACAGCATGGTTTGGCTTCACTTGGTGATTCAGTGAGTGTGAACATCGCCTGAAGTACAAATCACTACAAGGACCTGAGGTAGATGAAGAAGTGTCTCTCACCACATTCAGGCCTGCTTTTTGCTCTTGGCTTTCTGAAGCATTGAGTTTCTCGATTGGGTAGAAGTTAGTTGGGAAGGTGAAATTAATTCCAGCATGATGTTGAGGTGCGAAAACATTCCTTACCACCCGTGGATGACGTAATCTACCTGCCAGCTGAAGGGAGAGTACATAATCACTAAAGTTTAATCTCAATGTTGAGAGTCTGCTCTTGTGCCTTTTGCCTGATTAAATCGACCCTCCCATCATTCTTCACACTAGAATCATAGAATCCCTACAGTGTGGAAGCAGGCCAATCGGCCCATCAAGTCCGCACCAAACCCTCTGAAGCACCCAGACCCACTCCCCTACGCGTTTAACCCTGCATTTTCCATTGCTTTTGTATCTAGCCTACACATCCTTGCAAACAAAGGGCAATTTAGCATGGCCAGTCCACCCAACATGTGCATCTTTGGACTGTAGGAGGAAACCAGGGCACCTGGTTAACCCATGCAAACACCAAGAGAATGTCCAAACTCCACACAGATATCGCCCAAGGGTGGACTCAAGCCAAGGTTCCTTGCTGCTGTGAGGCAGCAATGCTAACCACTGAGCCACGTGCCATCCACTATGGTGGGGCATGGAAAATCCTGTCTAAGATTTCAATCACTGAGCCATGATGGACATCTGTAGCTCATGTGGACAGATACTGCCAGACCTACTGAATTTGTCTAGCACTTTCTATTTCCATTTCAGCTCTCCAAAATCCGCAGTATTTTGCTTCTATCTGTCATTCACCAATTGGTGGACAGAATGAGTCACTGAACGCTATAGCTGGGAAAACACAAGGATTAACTCTTGGCCGAAACTACAATTAGCCTCAACTCTTCCAGGTTCGCAGGAATGTCGAATTGGCCGTGTTTTCTATCCAGTGATCTCTATCCTGCAACCCAGCTTAACAGACGGACATGTATGCCAAATGAGAGCAAGCTTGAACTGAGTTGCACTGCCTTTAAAATCAAAGTGGTTGATGGCATTCATGGTCTGAGTTCACAGATATGTCAATGACAGACACTGAGACAGCATGCAGGCTGTAGAATGGTTGTACAGGAAGGAAGCCAGTGCCTTCAATGAAGGGGAAAATTGTTGGTGAAGGAACAAAGATAGAGTCTGAATAAAAATGGCTACAAGTGTTCAGTTTTAATTTGGAATTTATGTCTGAAATCTTATATTTTCCCCCCTATTTTAACATGACAAATGGGAGGGGTTTTGCAAAACCAGAATAGCACAATTAAATACAACAATATCTGGGAACAAAGTGAAATGTCTCTGGTTGTTGTGACGTCTCTCTGTTTGTACATGTCTATACGGGATATGCAATCTATAGATGGAGGTATGTTTATATATGAAGAAAGAGCTTTGGGAGGTATCTTTTGCTACTGATTGCATTACAATACCAGCTACTTCTGGATGTATTCAGTAAGAAAAACAAATTATAAAAAAAAATTGTGCTCATTTTGCACAGATTCCTTGTGCTCAGCCAGGCTACAAATCTCCATTCATTTTGATAGAGGTAGAGGGAGTGTTGAAGCTCTGTGTCAAGCCATGTTTACTCTTGGGTGTCGGTATTTTAATCCCAGCTCAGTAAGAGAACCTGCGTGGGCAGATCGAGTGCAGCTGCCTTCTTTGTACTGCACACTCTAATCAGGGCTGCGCCATGGATGTTCCTTTGATTTTATTTGATGGCTGCACATTCTCATTCACAAAAGCCACACTTCATCCTACTGCAGGCCACACTTCCATGTGTAAATGTGAGATGTTACGTGTGTCTGCATGTGTGTGTCCGTACAGTGCATATTGTGAATAAGTTTGAATGCATCTAAGTGAGTGATTTCTCTTTATTTTAATGCAGGAGGCTGAATAAACGATGGTTAAGAATCTGTTGAGAATGCTGGTGAGTGTTTAGATCTGCATTTAAATTAACCTTGGTATGAAACCTACCCTCAACAGCTCTCCTTACAAATATTTGTTTTCCCACCCCCGGTATTTTGAATACCTGAAATATTTCTGATTCTGTCAGCCTACTTAGATTATTGGAAAGTATTGGAAAAGGGAAGCCCTCCTAAAATTACTTTTCAATGTACTTTACACTGACTTAAATTGTTTCCCAATTGCTATTGGCTTGACTTTATCACAACTTTAACATTTTAGACTTTCTTTTTATCCAAATGATAGCCATCCCTTCAGCTCTAACTTTCTCTGCAGACCAGAGTTTAAGTATTTTCCAATCTTCCCTCATAACTCTCTCCCTTTACACTTGGGAAAATTTCATTTTTCTTGCAGTCATTTTGAAGGTGTGATGTAAAGAAAACGCAATGTTTTCCAAATGCTGTCTAAGCAGCACAGTTTAAAGTACAGAGAGCTGTCTCTGTAGACTTTTATTACCATTCTTCCGACTTGTTATTCCAATGTGCTGTTTGACAGTGAAATTTAAAATGACAAGTCTATGATTACTTTCAAATCCCTTTCAAGTCTTACCCCTGGTGGCTTACTTGAAGCAAAAGTAAAAGAGAGAGAAGAGAAGTTGACTCTGTTGCAGTACTGGGAAGAAATAATGACCTGTGCTCAAAATTCTCTACAGCCTTGTCTCTCTCAATCTCTGTTACCTCCTCCAGCTCCACAAACCTTCTATACCCTCTGACTTTAAGCTCTTGTGTCTCTTGATTCTTTGGTCTACCACTGGTGGTTCTGTCTTCAGCTACCAATCTCCCATTCTCCAGTATTCCCTTTTCAAATCCCTCCATTTCTTCATCTCTCTCTCCTTTTTTAGGAACATGCCTATACCCCCTTGGCCGAGCTTTAGTTATCCTCCTGACATCTCCTTCTTTGACTTTACATTCATTTTTGTTGATTAGTCCTCCATGGAGTGCCCTGAGTCAATTTGTGACATAGAAAGCAATATATACTACAAACCTTTGTTTGGAAGAAAGAGGAGAAGAGATGTACCATGCATTTTAGGGAGAAAGAAGGAAACCTGGCTGAGTCAGGGTCAGGGAAGAGCGAGAGAGAAAAAATAACAAGAGAGGGGCACCTTTGGTAGTACTCAGATTTAAAACCTATCAGGACTGAATGGAACTATATTATAAAACAGCTTATATTCCAACATACCACAGGAGATCCACATGTATCTTAAATAATTCAAGGAAATTTACAGATTTCAGCAAAAGAATCCACAAGGCATGCCGCATTTCATTATTAATGTAACAGTCACAAATCCCCTTTCTGCTTCTCTTCTTAGTAATCGCAAATGTGAACTGACAGTAAATAACACAAATGGCCCTGGTTCCCTTCAATGAATTACATCTCCCGCTTTGCAGCTTAAATGGCATAGATTTAGCTGAATAATATACTGTTTTGGTGATCCAGATGCAAATTCTGCTAGTTTGTGATGTGCTTTTCGCTTTCATGTTTCTGCTCAAACTCATTTGCACATTGATGAATAGAAAACTTCGACAAACCATCAAAACTGAGCAGCAATTTGGATAAACTGCTTTAAAAATATTCCTTAATATTATTAAGTGTGATAACTTACTGCACCTTTATTCGTGCAACTGAAATGAGTTTATTATTATAGTCACTTCTAGTTTACTACCTCCTGTGGGTATCCTGATCTTAAATAACTGATCTTTACGTAAAGAATTCACAAAACCAATTACATTGGTGTACAATTTTCAGCTTTTTAATGAATATAAAAGGTAACATTTAAAATGTACCTGTTAGTGCCCTTCAGTCCAGTGGAAAGCTTTATTTCATGATAAAAAAGAGAATCACGCAATAGTTGGACGGGCATTAGGGATATCATCAGATATGATGTTATCCCAAGGGCTTATGCCCGAAACGCCGATTCTCCTGCTCCTCGGATGCTGCCTGACCTGCTGTGTTTTTCCAGCACCACACTCTCAACTCTGATCTCCAGCATCTGCAGTCCTCACTTTCTCCTAGGGATATCATCTGTCACAGGGATCTTCGGATCTAATTCTCTTTGCTTATGACTGTGTTTGTATTCGGAAGCCATATTGTTCCTCAACTTGCCAGTTTTGTAAACTCAGTAATAAGCTGCCATTTACACTGTGGGTGTGAAAAGTGAGATGGTTCTAGTTATTTGCCCACCAATTCATTCCACTCATTTCATTAAGGCATTGACTGAGATTGTATCATTTGACTGGTCAATAGTGAGGGATTCCATTCCAGCATCCCACGTGGAAATGTGCTCAAGTAGAAGTACACATGTTGGTCAAGATCAATAACCTTTATTTACCTAAAACCAATTACCATTCAAAAAATATAAATGTGAAGTCAAGCGACATTACAGGGCACTACCAAAGCCCTACTCAAAAAAGTGGATAATAATGATGAGAGGGAACTGATTAGGGATGAGATTTATAAACTGTGGATAATGTTAGACAGTTGATGGTAGATGGAGATGCCAAGGTGCCCGGAGTTAAAAGAATGCAAAATTCTCAGAGGGTTGTAGGACAGGAGGATGGTACAAAGTTAAGCAAGGGGCAAGACCATGAAGAGATTCAAGTCCAAGGATGAACCTTTTACATTTGCAGTGTTAGGACTCTGGAAGCTTTGGTGGCCAATGTCAAAGAGTGACACAGAACATGGGAAGTGGTGCTTGGGGTGTGTGAAGCTTATTGAGGGTGAAGAATGGGTAGCTGGCTCAAAATTAAAATTTCCATCTAGTTATTCAAATTCCTCCATGGTGTCTCCACCCAACACCCCAACTCCAACCATTGTAGTTACTTCCAGCTCTACAACCTTCTGTGAGCTGTGTCTCTTGTGAAGTCTCAAATTAGTCACTTCACCGTTGACAGCCATACCTTCAGTTATCTTGCCCATAACCTCTCCGATTAGCTGATTAAAACTCTGCATCTCTCCCCTTTTCTCTCTTCCTTTAAGATGCTCTTAAGCCCACTTCCTTTGTCAATCATTTGTTCCATACCAGTTTTTTTTTTGTCTGACTGCTGCTGTGGTGCCTTTTGGGATAAATACACTGTTAAAAGTGCTGCATGAAGACAAGTTAATATTGCCCACTCTCTCGATGAACCCGAGAGTTTCTGTTTTGGTGATCATTGGCACTTCCTGAATGTCTGCACGCACCCATTTCGATAGGGATACAGACAGCGATGGGCATTTATGAACTGTGCGGTCCAGTCTTAGTATTGCCTTAGGGAGCGCAGAGAAATAAATCTGACAGTAAATGTGAAATGGCCCTTTTCCAATAAAAGAGCCATTCTCCAGATTTAAAAAGGTCCAGCTTTGCTAGTGAGATTTTCTTTACATTTGTCAAAATGCATTGATGCAATAGTCATAGAATCCCCATAGCATGGAAATAGGCCATTCAGCCCACATCCCTATCCTATTCCCTTAACCCCACATTTCCCATGGCTAATCCACCTAACCTACACATCTTTGGACTGTGGGAGGAAAGCCACACAGACACAGGGAGAATATACAAACCTCCATGCAGAGGGTCACCTGAGGGTGGAATTGAACCCACGTCCCTGGCACTGTGAGGCAGCAGCGCTAACCACTGAGCCATTGTGCCACCTGTAATGCTCTGTTTGGTTGTCCGAAATCCTTCAAAAACTAGTCATTTTGGCATGAAGTGAGGAACTGATTTGAACTTGGGGCACATGAGGAGAAATGAATTCACCTGACTATTCAATCTCTTGGCCAAGAATTAGTGGGAAGATTTAAACTTTATTCCTGAGGCTCCTCGCATACTGTGAAACAGATGTAATGCAAACAGTTGTTTTATGTGACAAACCTTCCAGATTCAACTAAAATCAGCCTTACCTGATTTCATCAGCAACTGGCTCTGCTTTCCGTTTCTGACATCTTCTTGATTTTACAATCCCTTTGATAGATAAGCAGACAAGAATTGCATTCAGTATGAGGTAAAGTGAACTGAAAAGTTTTAAAAAGAAGCTATTGATTGCAATGGAAAGTGTGTATGAAAACCCTACTCTAGTTGGTTTCATGTGTCACATCTTGTGGGATTTCTAGTTGCAGAAGATCAAAGTCAATTTATCAAACGATAATCCCTGAGATGCAATATTTCCCTTCCTGGAAGTAGTGAGGAAGATAACCAGAAGGCCAATTAATTCGGCAAGATGGAGAGTAACTTACAGCCTTCTTGCCAGCTCAGTAATTAAATGCCGGACAGGTCAGGTTACGAACAGTTAAGGTGCTTCAGTGATCAATTTGCTGTCACTTAGGGGGCTCAACTTGCCACAAGCCTGATTACTTGCAGTTAAGAAAAAATGACTGGTTTCTCAACTAGAAGCCTGGCTGCTGGCTTGGGAGTATGTCTCCATTTATCCCAGCCTAGGGAAAACTAGGGGACAGGCACTGCATGTTAAGGGGTAACCTCCTTCCTGCCTTGGCCTCGGGCTCTCTTGACCTCCTTCTCCCCATGACCCCCAACCCATAACACCTGGAAGAAGAAATCCTGTCTTCTCGCCATCTAAAATTAAGCTTCCCGTGAAAACCTCTGGAGCCCAGAAGCTGCCAGCCTCTGATGGACTAGCAGCTTCTGGTGGGGTATGGAGTGAACATCAAAGAGTGTAATCCACTGAGAAGCTCACTGGTCAGCTCAATGTTACAGCTTGATCCGGTGAGCTATATTAGTGGGGGCAGAGGGCAGTCACCACTGGACACACCCACCCTCAGACATAAGCAGCAAGCTGGAAAGTCTCAACCGTTCTACTTTAAAGTTATACCGGACTGGAAACGGTAACTGGGTTTCTCATTTCACGGATGTTGCTGAGATTCTCTGTGTTTGTTTGCTGTGTTTCAAAACCAGCATGCACAGGATTTTGCCTTTATTTGACTGATTTCCAACTCGTTGGGCAGATCATTTAGTTATGACAAGAAAAGTAAAGGTCCTCAACACAGTTCCCTAGGGCACTCCAGACAGGACATCTCGAGGTGAGGATGATTCCCCATTGCATGCCACAGACAGTTCCTCCATGCTGTTTCGATTTGTTATTGTCAAACGTACTTGGTACCATGAAAAGTTTTGCTTTGCGTGTAGTACAGGCAGGTCATACCAGGGTGACTGAACAGAGAGAGGAATATAACTGCAAAGAAGCAGGATCAACATTAGATTTGAAATTTGAGAGGTTCATTCAGAGGAGACTAAATCCAGGGTGTAACAATTTCATCCATGGGTCATGGAACCAGGAAAGGAAATCGCTTCCCATCGCGTGATATCAGCCCAAGTAGGTAAGACTACCCACAGGGCATGACCTGCCCCTGTCATGGATAAATACCTCCAGGGGGCATGATGAATCTCTCCAAAAGCAATTAATTGGCCTCTTGAGGGCCTCTGTAGGCTGAAGGGTGGTCTGATCCCTTCCTGCCCCCTCATCAAATTGCAAGCAGTCAGGGTGGGTGGGTGAAAAATCCACTTGCTGGATTTTACAGATGCCTCTCCCAACATGGGACCGTAAACTCCAGCCTATGTAACTCACCAGGGCCGCTGACGGATTTAGATTCAATCAGTTAAATGAATCTAGAGAATCGACGTTTCGGGCATTAGCCCTTCCTGAAGAAGGGCTAATGCCCGAAACGTCGATTCTCCTGTTCCATAGATGCTGCCTGACCTGCTGCGCTTTTCCAGCAACATATTTCCATCTCTGATCTCCAGCATCTGCAGACCTCACTTTCTCCTAAATGAATCTAGAATCAAGCTTAGCAGCTCTGCGATCCTGAAATTACCAAATTGTTATCAAAAACCCATCTTGATCATTAATGTTCATCAGGTAAGAAAAACGCCTCATCTGACCTACATGTGAGTCCAGACCCACAGCCCCATAACTGATTCTTGATTGCCTTGTGAAATGATCCAGCTCGCCACTCAAATGTCTCTAGGGCGTCTGATAAGAATAAAACCAGACATACAAGCCAGCATCAAACATGACAAACACATAACCAGCCTAGTCAACTCTACAAAGCCTGCCTATGACTACCTGGAGATTAGTGCCAAAGCTGGGAAATTTGCTCTACAGACAGCCTGACATTGTCTGACTCACAGAGTCATATCTTACAATGTCCCAGACTCTTCTGGTAGCATCACAGAGCTGGAAGCATGGTGGGATACAATAGAGAGGGAATTGACCCAGTCAACACTGACTCAGAACTCCATGAAATTTCATGGCATACCAGGTCAAAAATAGGTAAGGAAACCTCCTACCGATTACCACTTACTGTTATCCTTCTGCTGAGAATCAATACTCCTTTGTGTGGAATCTCACATTTAAGAAGTACTGAGGGTGACAAGATCCAATAATGTACTTTGGGTGGGAAACTTCAAAGTCCATCACCAAGAGTGACTCAGTAGCATCATTACTGATCAAGCTCCCTAGGCTCTGTAGGGTATAGACTAGCCTTGATGAAGGGACCAACAAGGTGGAGAAATGTCCTTGACCTTATTCTTACCCATCTACTCCTTTGATCAATACTTTACCTAAATCTCAACCCAGATGTTTACTTCAGTTTTTGGAGCAGGACTTAAGTAAACAGCATCTACCTTTTCTCTCATTTTTGCTGTTGCTATGCAGACTTCCAAGGTCTGTGCGTGGCAGCAACCTCTGGAACTGGAGGTCAGTGTATTTGCCTGTCAGTCGGCATGTGTGCAATGTATAGAGATCTCCTGAGTGGCGTCATGTGAGAGGGAACATTGCACAACGTCCTGACACAGAGCTGAGGGTGCTGCTGTCTGACCCACACTGACACCTCATCTTTCCTGATTGGCACTTAAAAATATCCGAAGTGGCCCAGACTTATTCTTCATCAAATTAATTCCTGCTGCTCTCGTTCAGTTTGTTGGGCAATCCCGCATTCTGCTGATTGCTACAAAAACATAATCACTTTTGGTTGCTGCTGATTGTACTGAATCCACTGAACAAAACAGAGCTAATGCAGCTACACATAACCTGTCTCGGATCGTTCCTCCATACACAATCTGCATTCTGTCTGGGAACCTGAAATGAAATTTGATCAGGTAAATCGATCTCCATTCCATCCTGGGGGCGAGTTACAGCTGAGTGAACAGAACAGTCTCTCTATTTTTACCTCCAAACACATATTTCTTTCTCTGTCTGGTGCCCTACAGGCTCCTTGTTGCCTCCTGCCTTGTGTCTCAGCCGTCCTCTCATCTGTATTTCCAAGTGCTCCTACACGCATCTTTATTGCTAATCTCTAGCGCATCAGCAATCCGACTGACTTTGCAAACTGTTGATCTCAGAGGTACTAAATTAAATAGTAGCCGAATTGAAGACAAATCTTTGATCAACTTCTAAGCATTTTCTCCTAAGGCATTGTAAGAATCCTCTGAGCTACCTTTCATTCATAGTTTCTATTATGTAAAGCCTATTAAGCTGCAGTCTGTGATCACTGACAGCTCAGAGGCACACAGATGTTCACTATACCTGCACAGCCCAGGTGGGATCCTTCTTTCGACCAGTGGGTTCAAGTTACTGAACTGGAGAACTTCAATTGTTAACAAACAGATTGGCAGATTGTTTTTGAGTGTTGAAACAGGAGACCATACATGTCTTCAAGGCATGCCTAGGTACTTCACAGGCAGTGGAGAACGCACCAAAGAACTGCATTTATGTAGCATCTTTTGTTATCACAGCACATCCTGAAGCACTATGCAGCAGTGAAGTCTTTTGAACTTCAGGCAGTCACTGAGGTAAAATGTAGACAGTCTAGCAGCCAATTTTCATGCAGCAACCTCACACAAACAGCAATATGATTCCCAGATAATCTGTTTCTGTGTTGGTGTTTGAAGGATACATGTTGGCCAAGAGAGCAGGAAAAGTTCCCTTCAAATAATCTCTCTTGCATTCACCTGAGAAGGCAGACAGAGATTTAACATCTATTCTGAAGGAATCTCTGATAGTGCAGTGATCTCTCAATACTGCACTAGGAGTGTCACCTGAATTATATGTTCACATCTCTGAAGCCATGATTATCTGAACAATGACTGCTACCAAACCGCACGTGAGACTTTAGTGTGACAACAGCTCCCTGACCCACGGGTTGCTTGCCTCAAGTACAATGTAACATGTGAAAGCTTAACTCCCATGGTGACCATTGTCAAACGTTGAGTGAGAACAGTCATGACGCATGGGTCATACAGGTCACATGCCTTGAGCTGAAGCTCTGTAGACCCCAAAATGTGGTTCTGAGGTTCTATGGAAGCCCAAAACTTCAAAGAAATGTCAACTGCACTGCCTCAGCCATCTCCAGCACAGCCCATTGCTCACTGGGCTCAGTTGCCCATTTCTGCTCCTTTTCAAATGACCATACATCAGGAGCATGTGGCATGGGCAGATTGTGACATTGTATGGTGCCAATCACTGATCTGACATTGAACTGCCAAGTTGGACCTTAGAGATACAATTAGTGCTTACCTTTAATAACTCCCAGGCGAATACATTTTCTGTGTTACTGGAAGATTTTCAAAATTTTCTTCCACTTACAGATGAATGGTGCTAGATTTGACAAGAAGGTCACGAGACCTGTCAGGAGACATGCTCTTTTAGCAATGGGTGGCTATTGCCGCAGTTCCCCTGAGCTGCAGTATGACTTCGAGTTGGTCCAGTGGGATCATCGAGGCAAAGCTGTGCACAGAGGGAGGAGGCTAAATTCACCCCGTGTCTTTAGAGAGCTCTTTCCCTACCATATTCTACAAGGCTGAATTACCTGGCCTCCTACAACTGGGCTGTTTAATAGAGACAAGGTGGCATTTCCAACATTTCAAGGTTTGCAGTGTGTCACTACAACAAAGAGATGTCAAAGGCATTGAAGTGGTTCACTGAAGAATGCAGGAGAGCTTGCAAGGAGCAGCACCAGACATACTTAGAATAAGAGGAACAACCTGGTGGCGATACTAGACAATCTGTATGCCAAACAGTAAAGGCAGCATGCAATGGACTCGGCAATCCCACAACCAACAGATCAGATTTAAGTTCTGCAGGGTGAAACTGAGGACTGCAGATGTTGGAAATTAGAGTCGAGATTAGAGTGGCGCTGGAAATACACAGCAGGTCAGGCAGCATCCGAGGAGCAGGAAATTCGATGTTTTGGGCAGGAGCCCTTCATCAGGATATGGGCCAGGTGCTGGCAGGTGTGACTAAAATCGGTTGTGATATCTGGTCGGCATGGACAGGTTGGACTGAGGGGTCTGTTTCCGTGCTGTACATCTCTAGGACTCTATGACTCTAATGCAGACAGAAACCCCACATAGCAGCCAACAGGGCCCCAACAGTCTGGAAAGAATCTATAAAACATATATATTTTTGCATTCTTTGATGTTTTGGCAAGATAAAATGTTTGTGAAGTCGAACAAAACAGCTATGTTCAACTATTCTCGAAACGCTTGTAGAAAGTACTGTAACTTTTTTTTAAAAACGCTCACAGTAACAGCTAAATAGACTAACACAGAGAAGCTGTAAGCATTATTGAAATTTGACTTCCTTTACTGAATGAACAAGTTGTAATCTCAGCCAAGCTGCAGATTGCCCCCTTTAAAAGCGTCCAGAGTATAAAGTGCTTTCAGTTTCAAATTGCTGACAAATTTTTATTATTTACAAGAGTAGTTTCAGGACCTGTGTCTCTGGCAGCTATAAACTAGCCTCCTGTGTTCAAATTATTGCCCTTGTCTTGTGTTCAACAAGTGCTGTGCATTTAACTTTGTACACTATTACTGTCATAACAGAAACAGGATATATTAATAGTTTAATTCAAGGTGGTACTTCTGGCCTGACTTGGTAGAATGACATTACATCCCCCTGCCAAATGTGTTTTCAATGAGGGGGCATGTAAAGTAGGTGAAGTGGCTAAACACCTGAGTTTACGCTGATCATACAGGAGATGAGCAGGTATCAAAGCCAATTATTTGTAAATAAATGATTAAGGGTAATTTACCCCCATATTAATTTTGCCACACTATGAAACAGTGTGGCATGAGTAGTCAGGTGTAAATTTTCAGATTTGTTTAAGTGCTGAAAATGGCAGGAATGAAGAGAATTACTCTCATTAAAAAGTATTTCTTGTCAATTGCGAGGGGTATTCTCACTAGTAACCCATTTCCTTCCTATCCTTGTTGTTGTGGTGTCACCAGAGTCTACCAGACCATAGGGGCTCTCTCATTGGAGAGAAGCAACCGGTGGTGATTTAACCTGAGGGCCACCCGACCTCAGGCAAGGGAAGAGGTTAAGAAGGAGAGTCCTTCATGGTAACGTCAACCCAGTGATGGGAATTGAACCCACATGGTTGGCATAACACTGCTCTGTAAACCAACAAACCAATTCCCTCTCCTATCCTTGTTGTTGTAATCTCATTGCCACCCCTGTTGCTCTGCTCTCCCATTCTTCAATCCACCTCGAGCCCTTTCCCCCTCCAAATCTACCTCGAGCCCTTTCCCCCTCCAATCCACCTCGAGCCCTTTCCCCCTCCAAATCCACCTCGAGCCCTTTCCCCCTCTAAATCCACCTCGAGCCCTTTCCCCCTCCAAATCCACCCTACTTCACCTAACCCCATCTAACCCTAACATCAAAACAATCTATTCTTTCAGCCTCATTATCCAGTCTCTCCTCAAATGAAACAATGCTTTTTCTCTCAAACTCCCTCTCGTGTAACTGTCTATTTTCCCCCCCAAATGCATCTCCAAACTTCATCTCAAATTTTCAATGTGGAAGTTCCACTTTCTAAAAATTGCCTGGGGAAAGACATTTCCCTTGACTGGACATATAATGTTTAACTTATACTGATATCCCTGAGTGTACCTCTACTTCAGAGGCATAAGGACAATTACATTGTGCCTTCAGGTGCCACTAGCTTGACGATTTTAGGATTTAGTGCCAGTTTCAAAGGATGTCACCATGCCACTCCTCCCTACACTAAGACCATTAAATCATTTATTTTTATTTTTGCCGTTCCCTTTCTCACGTTCTCCATTACATTTATTCTTGCGTTTTATTTCAGAGAGTTTGGAGCAAGCCTTTTTGACATGTTGGGAGGAACTTTGAGTTGCCCTTGCCCCACCCCCATAAGCAAGACAAGATCTTCAGAAGTTTGTTTCTTTTTTTGAAGATCAGTCGGTGCGAGACGCACTCCTCTTTCATCTGACAGGAGCGTGACAGTGCTCAAAGCTCTACTCTGACTGATTGTGGGGGCCTCTTAGGTTTGCTGGAAAAGCTTTTGGTTCTATCCGTTCTTATATTCTGCCGGGCTAAAGTCACAGGATTTCAGAGGGGGGAAAGGCAGGGGAAGCAAAGACAGACAGAAAGAAATCCCCTCCCTCAAAATCATTTCCAGTGTTTGACTCAAGGAGGACAAACAGTTTCTTTATCAAGTAGGAATGTGTACACTTGCGATCCCTGCACTTTTGTTTTGGAATGCTCTTTTTTTTCAATACATGTAGTCAGGAGACTTGTGTTTAAAAATAGCAGCTTGCAGTCATATTCCTACCTCTGGTTCTGATTAGTGCTACTGTATTAGGTCACCCTTCAGGCTCAGCACTGACCAGCTATGTTGTCTCCAGGACTCTGAGCAGCAATATCCCAGGAGGAGCTGGGGCAGACAGTCCAACAGAGCACAGAGAGGAAACTCCCAGTAGAAAGTTTAAAGCAGCAAAATAAGAAAATTCCAGTGAAGAACTCTTTCAAAGCAGCAAATTTAAAGCCAGTGTTGGAAATTTTCAGATTTATGAAGCCATGAAGCATAAAATTAAACTCTGCTCCCAACTTCAAAGGGTGTAGTGCCCCACCAAATGTTTATCTGTCTTTTGTGAGAGGATTCTCAAGTCCATGTCTGTTGAAGTTTAAGTTGTCAAAGGAACGACCTGAAATTTTATTTAAGGCCCTTTTTGAGCTGGATATTCTTTAGCTATATTCCAAGGTCAGTCCTCTCTCCATCACACTCTCTCTTCTGCTGCTAAATTTCCAAACAGGAATTCAACCTCCAGACTATGTTTCTTGTTTTGACAGTTGGCGACCTTTGACCTCCTGGCCCTCAAACTGTTTTGGCTGTTAGAAGCCGAGAGCTTTCTGCAGAGTCTTGTTACTGCTTCGAGATGAGACTGATTGTTGTTTTTTTTTAATATACATAGTAGCAGAACTGTTCAACTTGTAAAATATGTGGAAAGTACTGTACCACGACATCTCCGATCAAAGACTTCTTCAATGTGGTCGATAAATTAATATTGTCGCCACAGCCCAGCAATGCTTAAGGGGAATCATTAATATCACAGTCAGTCAAAGCTCAGTTCATTTCAAAGTTTTACCTCACATGTGTTATCGATTTCAAAGGAAAAAGTAGTGGACGCCCACTTTTCTGCGACTATTTCTGAAACCTTGCTCAATGAGTTTGAGATTTTTCATTCTGCTGAGGACTTGTAATCAGTAACAAAGGAAGATGAAGACGTATTGCCTAAAGTGATTTCCATTTCTTTTTGCAGGATGGGAGCTGTTGATGTGTAAGGGCTAATGGGTTCTCAAGATTCCTCTTACAAACCATAAAGTTGTAGTGAAGACTGATTTGCATTAACAACAAGAATTGACCATTCAGCCTTTCAACCCCATTCTACCTTTCAGCTTTTAATTTCAGCTTTTCCCTTTAAAACTTATACTTGTATGCAACTAGACATCTCAATATTTGATGCCTTTAAATTTCTTTATGCAAGTTTACTTGCAATCTTTAACACATTTGCATGGCACTTCCTGTGCTGGCACTCATTTTTGCATGTGCACAGTTTAGGAGAGAAATTCATCTGATTCAAACTCCTTTATGGTACGAAAGGGAGCCATTGCTCCACCCTGTCCTGTAGTTCTCCATTCCTGTGGCCAGCAAAAATGTAACCTTCAATCCATGATAGCTAACGCAAGTCTGCACAGCCAAATAAGTGATTTTGTGCAAGGACTGTTGCTGTGTAAGGACTATTCCTGAAACGTGTGCTTCAACTTTTCTTTGTTAAAGGTGCTGTATAAATTAAAGTAGTCATTACTGACCTGCTACAATTCCCATTCATCACCCCCGCACCAGATCTCCCTAACTCCCCCCATTCTGGACCACTTCTCAACCCTGCATCGCAGCAGGTGACTTCATGGGCTCTGTGGCACATTGGAAAATGGGATGGCTAAATCTCTCCATCCAATGTGATGTGATTTTTCAATGTTCAGACAATTGTAAAACCCACTCCCACTCTGCCAAGGACATGCAGGTCCTAGGCCTCCTCCATCGCCACTCCCTTACCACCCGCCGCCTGGAGGAAGAACGCCTCATCTTCCACCTTGGGACCCTCCAACCCTATGACATCAATGCGGATTTCACCTGTTTCCTCATTTCCCCTCCCCTCACATTATCCCAGATCCAACCTTCCAGCTCTCATGACCTGTCCTACCTGTCCATCGTCCTTCCCATCTCTCCGCTCCACACCCCCAGACCTATCACCATTGCTCCCACCTCCATCCACCTATCACACTCTCAGCTTCCTTCCCCCCAGCCCCACCCTGTTTTCATCTATCTCTCAACCCCCCGAGGCTCCCAGCCTCATTCCTGATGAAAGGCTTTTGTCCGAAACGTCGATTTTCCTGCTCCTTGGATACTGCTTGACCTGCTATGCTTTTCCAGCACCACACGCTCAACTCTAATCCCAAGCATCTGCCGTCCTCACTTTCTCTTAACTGTAAAATCCACCTGAGCACAGGCTGGAAAGATGTCACAAATAGTTCATCATGGTTTCAAACTCAGTGAGACAGATTAATAAATGTTTATTTTGGCCAATGTTTAATCTGCTCTTCTTATATTCAAGCCTTGTGCTTGATGTCCCAATTACACACATTGGAGCAGGCTTCATTCTGGGCTGATTCATTTCCCTGGAGGGAGATGACAGCAACTGGATTCTCAAAGGAATCTAACGTCAGGGCGAATTCTGATTCCTGGTGCCATGGATGATTGGTGACCTTTGCGCCTCCAACTGGTGCCCTCCTGAAAGTGGGAGTGGCCTGTTTGGCACCAGTGACAAAGGCAGGTGGCAGTCATATTGGCAGCAGCTGCTGCTTTGAACTGGCAAGCATGGAGTTTCTCAGAAGGTAAGGAGACTTTATCGCTGTAGATGTCTAGTCAAGGTACAATGCTTGCTTGGCCAGACACTTTAAATATCTCAAGGGAACACTGTTAGATACAAATGTCCTTTTGCGCTTGCTCTCTGTCAAATTTGTCTGATAGAAGCCTATGCGGTGCTTCAACCTTTCTTTGTTAAAGGTGCTGTGTAAATGAAAGCAGTCATTACTGACCTGCTACAATTCCCATTCATCTCCTCCACCCTCCAGATCACCCTAACTCCATCCATTCTGTACCCCATCTCAACCCTGCATCACAGCAGGTGACTTTCTGAGCTCTGTGGCACATTGGCATTTTAAAAATCTCACTGTTAGGCAGTTACCAGCAACCAAGAAGCACAATGTCTGGTCCAAGGTGAAAAATCACACAACACCAGGTTATAGTCCAACAGGTTTAGTTGGAAGCACTAGCTTTCGGAGCGACGCTCCTTCATCAGGTGGTTGTCCAAGTTGATCAGCCTTCTAATTAGCTGTCCTCTTCATCCTAACAAGGACATTTCACAGTTCATTTAGCAAGAGAGGGCCAAGCAGGTTTGGAAAGACCTCAAAGAAATGATGTTATGGAGAAAATTGTACATTCAAGAGGCAGTATTTTCTAAAGAAGTGAAAATGGAAATAGTTGCCGTTAGTAAGGAAAATACTTAAATTCCCCACATTAAAAAAATAACCATGATAAGGTATATTTTGTTAAATATCAATTTTATGAAGGAATCTGAGTACATCATACAGTAAAGGTTTTAAGTGAAGCCGGCATTTGCCAGCAACACAAAAAAGGCAACCATTAACCAAGAATCCTGTCACTGAATAGTAAACTATAATATCATCACGAGGATATTGTAGCTGTGAAGTCGTCACCTTTTGATTTTCAAAGATTTTACTGAAAATATTATGTTTGTGTTTTGTATAGACCAATTAACACTGAATCCAAATTTAATAAAACCAAAGGATAATTAGAATCCCTTTATGTGTGGAGGCAGGCCATTCAGCCCACTGACCCTCCAAAAAGAATTCCACTCAGACACACGCTCCTATCCCATCCTTGCATTTCCCATGGCTAATCCATCTAGTCTGCACGTCCCTGGATGCTATGGGCAATTTAACATGGCCAATCCACCTAACATTTGCATCGTTGGACTGTGGGAGGAAACCCACACAGGCACAGGGAGAATGTGCAAACTCCACACAGGTAGTTACCCAAGGATGGGGTTGAACCTGGGTCCCTGGTGCTGTAAGACAGCAAAACTAACCACTGAGCCACTATGCCATCCAAATTTTCAGATCTCAGCACCAAGTCAACACTTCCATCTCCCATTATCCCAGCCTTTTATTCAACTACACAAGAAAGAGCCCACCCAGAATGATTCTGAAGAATGTGGTGATGAGCTTCCCTCTGCTGCCATAGTCACCAGTGTTCACAGTTCTGTTAGGAAGGGAGTTACACCAACAATGAAGGAATGGAGGTACATTTCCAAGTAAGAGTCATGTGGTTTGAATGGGAACTTGCATACGGTGGTGTTCCCATGTATCTGCTGCCCTGGTCTTTCTGAATGGTAGGGGCTGTGCCTTTGGAAGGGGCGTTGGTAGGTTGTTGCACCAGATCGCCATGTGGTGGACTTTGCTTTCATTGCACATTGGTGATGGAGGGAATGACTTTTTAAAATGTTGAATCGGGTGCTAATCTGGCAAGTTATTTTACCTTGGATGATACTGAGCTTCTTGACTGTTGTTTGAGCTGCACCCAACCAGGTAAGTGGAGAGTATTTGGATGACAAATAGGCCTTGAGGATTCAGAAGGTGAGTCCATTGCCGTAAAATTTCCAACCTCTGACTCTGTCTAGTAGCCATGTCATTTCTATGGCTGGTGCAGATTGTTGTATAACATGTTAAAAGTCTGAGATGGTAAAAACTGAGGAGTGTTAAAACACCACCCACACCAGTGATATCAAACGGACACGGTGAAAGAATGGTCTAGGACCTCGAAGGAGTCTCTGTAACAATGTGTATAATATCAACGCAATTGCTTCTTAGTTGCTAACATGCGATAAACTACATCTTGTTTAAGGCACAAACATCTTCTCAGTAGACTAAACCAATGCAACTTTCCTCATTCCTGAAGAAGGGCTTATGCCCGAAACGTCGATTCTCCTGTTCCTTGGATGCTACCTGACCTGCTGCGCTTTTCCAGCAACACATTTTTAGCAATGGTTTTCCTCCACCACACCAAACCAAGCTGACCCTGTAGATCCCTGCCCTATAAGAGGATGATGTTAGCAAATTTACCCTCATGGTGAGAAGCAGTGCTGACCAGAGCATGCAACAACATGGTCAGCAGTGAGAATTGCTCCGAGAACACACACATCGAACCTATTCTAAATTCCCTGAGTGAAAGCTTGTGTAAAGTGAGTTCATTCTGTTACTTCTGGTTAAAATATTTATCTTTTTGTACCATTTGCACCGATTTAAAAGAAAAAAAGTACTGAACTCAAGAGAAATAACTTTTTTTGTGTGTCGTTCAACGGTTTCTTTTGTTTAGGGGTTAAAATTTCTCGAGCACAACAAGATCTATTTTTAAAATTCCTGGCTCAAAAGCATATCTAACCTCAAGAGATGGCCCCTGAGTCTCCCAGCACAGCTCAAACGGTGCAGCTGCCTGATCTATCAACTGACACAAACCACAATCACCAGACCAGGGTTTGGGAAAACTCCTTCAGACCTAGCTAGTGTGACCAAGAAGGATGTCTGCCCTTGCAGTCATTTGTAAAAGTGAAGTTCAAACAAGTGAACAGACAAGTGAATTTATTTTGGCTCTTGAGCCTGAATTTTAAACGATGGATGATGTGTTCTGGCTTACTTTGTCTTTGGACTGCTGCTCGAGCTGAAGAAAGATTGATATTCCCTCCGGAAGTACTTACAGTGGTTGTAAGGATTCCAAAAGGGGACAGGCAATACATAACGCTTGTAATATATGACATTTTCAAAGCATGACACTAACTATGTATTACAATAACAATATCAAGCACTGTTCATATATAACAAACAACATGTAGCCATCACCATATATGCTGAAACATCTATGACACTAAACATGTATAGCATTTACAACATGAAGCTCTAACATGTTTAACAGGAAAGCCCTAGTTGTATTCATCCGTCTCACAAATTACCAGTGGTGGCAGGATCATGTTGACTGTTGGTTGTGAGCCAGCTGTCATAGCTACCTCAGACTCCGTTAAAGCAATCAGCCAAAAAATATTGTACTCTTGGTATCATTTAGGTACATAAATGAGGCTTGTGCTCCTAAATGGAATCAGGATAGAATTAGGAAGGAGTTCACAGCAGAAACGAGCCACTTCAGACAACCAGACAAATCAGTGACACCTTGTGAATCTGATACTTGGGGTTTCAGAACAGAATCTTAAAACTTGACAAGGAGATCACCTCTAGTCACCACCCTGAGCTTTCATTCAGCTCGGGATATCACCATCAGCATCATTGGCAGTTCCTTGCAAAGGAGAATGATTCCCTTCCACTCTCAGGATGAGTCCGTAGGTGGCTACACAGACTGATGAGGCTACCGCAGACTCTGCCACACTTGGGGCAGGTGGTGGTTGTGGGAAAGGGGTGGGTGGGGCGTTGGTGTGGCAGCGTGCTCCTTTAGCAGGTTCCCTTTGGCTTCTGCGTTTTCCTGACGGCAAGTCTTGAAGTGCTCGCACCTTCCCAGATGCTCCTTCTCCACTTTGGACAGTCTTAGGCCAGTGATTCCCAGGTGTCTGTGGGAATGCAGCATTTCACCAGTGAGGCCTAGAGGGGTCACTGAAGCTCTTCCTCTGTCCATCTGGAGCTTGCCTGCCATTTCGGAGCTGGGTGTTGAGCACCTGATTGGGGAGTTCCGTGTCGGTCACACGAATGATGTACCCAGCCCATCACAGTCAATGACAGGTGATCAGTGCTTCAATGCTGGAGATGATGACTTGGTCGAAGATGCAGGGATTGGTGCATCTGTCTTCCCAGTGATTTCACAGAATCCTGCGCAGGCAGTGTTGGTGGTACTGCTCCCATACCTTAAAGTGTCGGCTGAAGGCAGCGTACATCTCCGAGCCGTAGAGGAGGGCATGAACCGCCATAGCTCTGTAAGCCATGAGCTTGGTGTTGGGTCTGATATTGTTGTCCTCATACACCCTCAGGATAGTTGGACCTGTGATGGCTTTCTCATGTCTGTTCATTATCTAAGGTATATGAGTATTTTAAAGAAACTTTGCATTAGACTTGATGCAAGCCAAATCATTCTGAAAATTACATCTGCCATATGGAATTGTTTTGTGGAAAAAAAATAATGCAGTCCTCTCAATAATAGCAAAAAAATCACATTTACATAGCATCTACAATGAAGGAAATGTCCCAGAGATCTTCACAAACATTAAATGAAGAGTTTGGGTAACCAATAACTTGATATGAGATAGATCTTCACAGGATCTTAAAGAAAGGGGAATACATTGAATGGTTTATGGAGGTGAAATCTCCAGTGTTGAGACTTGGGCAGCACTTGCAAGAGTGGGGGAAGATATACATGAGGCCAGAATTGGAGGAATGGAAAGTTTGGGAAGAGGGTCTGCAGCACTGGGGACACATAGAAAAAGTGAGGGTTGCTGCCATGGAATGATTTCTTTCCAGATCTCCCTCTGTTGTATGATCGTAGAAAAAGAATGTGTAACCTGCTTTGTAAACCTGCAGAGTGGCAGAGGATATCAGCTTATCTACAAGAAACACCATTATATATACTGCAAACTTCACATATCACTACAACAAGCTTTGAAGTATGAATGGCAAAGTAAAAAGTGCCCGAGTGAGCTCGTTTGGAAAATGAGACTGAAATTCATATAATAAGGAGAGACAAGGCTCTATTTAAAAAATGCTTCGAATTGATCAGCAGATCTGAGAACATGATCCCCTTCCCTGGGTTTAGAAACTGAACCCCAGAGCTTTGGCAATGGCAATGGCAACATCTGCTAAAGGGTCTGGAGGGATCAAAGGGGGTAGAGCATTCACTCTGCTGGTGAGCAGTTCAACATTTTTCATTTAGAATTTTACAAAATATCTCAAGGCACTTCATGGAGCAGAAGCACGGGAACGCTTGGCAACTGAAAAACACTATCAATAGGATGTTTTACCGAGGATTTGAAAGGGGGGCCGAGGGTTGGAAGATCACGGGGTTTTAACAAGTTCAGAATGTTCAGGGTTGAGGAGGTGAATGTTTTGTTGCTAAGATTCAGCAAGGAGAGAGTGGACTAGATAGAGGACCAGAGTCAAAGGACCAAAGGACATAATTAATGACGTAAGACTGGTGATGTTTTAGGAGGAAAAGAAGGTAAGATCATGGTTGGGTTTGTTAGCGAAGATAATGGAGGCCCATTGAATTTGAAGCCTAGAAATGTAAAGGGTTGGCAAGGTTAGGGTGATGGATATGAAATGTTGGTTTGTGTGGTAAGGTTTGAGTGTTAACATTTCAAAAGCTGGAAATCATGAAGCCAGAATAAGTACGTTTTTTAGAAGTTGATTTTACAAGATAACGGGGGAAGGGCTTCTGAACTGAAGAAACGTTTGTAAAGCTAAATTGTTTCACAAGAATCTGACCATGTTATTCCAAAATTTCCACCTGTGCATGAAGATTTCAGGTAAAACAGACTAGCTGCCCTGATGTCTCAGTTTTATAAGGTTACCAGCACCCACCCTCCAGCACCAGAGGCTTGAATTAAAATTGTGATTGACATTTTAACCTGGATGAAATGAGCCAATTACAAAGGCTATTCCCTCCCTAAAGGCATTGTGGGCCTCCCTACAGCACAATGGATTACAATGGTTCAAAAAGGTAGTGCAGCATCACCTTCTCAAGGGCAACTAGGGACTGACAATAAATACTGGTCCAGCCAACGATGCCCACACCCCATGAATGACTAACAAAAAATGGAACACAGAAACTAGCCATTTCACTGACCTAGTCCATTTTTATACTTTACTTAAGATTTCTCCAGTTGTTCTTCATAATCAGACTTTATCATCAAACCTTTAGTCCCTTATTTTATTCTTCTTTATATGCTTGTCCATCTTCTCCTAAAATTATACAATTCTCTTCAACAGCTTCCTGTCATAGCAAGTTTCACATTCTCACCATTCTATTTATAAAGATATTTCCTAATTGATTTCTTGATGACTCTCTTGTGTTCATGGCTCCCAGCTTTCCTCTTCCCCACTCACGTAAACAATCTCTGGTTTGGATTTTTGAGTTTCAGTCTTAAAAATAAACCCACAGCGAAAATCCTTTAAGATGATACCAAAGATAGGTTTACTGGCATAGCATGCAAAATATGCAGAGATTGCTTAGCTACCTTGTTCATACACACAGGCCTACAAAGTAGAATGAATGAGAAAATGAAGGAAGGAAGGAAATTAAAATTTATGAATTTCTTCAAAAAAAGTCAGAAATGATAACCCTAGTTGAGGAATATGGGTCAAGTGCTGGCAAATGAGACTAGATGAGGCTAGGATGGTCGGCATGGATGAGTTGGACTGAAGGGTCTCTTTCCATGCTGTACATGTCTATGACTCTAATATGACTTAGAATCAAGGTGAGTCAATCTCCAACTGGGGGCTTTTCATGTGGTTGATCTTGTAGCTGTTCTTTTCTGGGGAGCTGGAAGACGGAGCAAAGGTGCAACAATTTTCTTATGTAATTGGAATAATATTCCAGTTTGGTAGGCAACGTTAGAGCTTCCCTCTGGAGATTAGACTTTTGAGCGATAAAGAGATAAAGAGCAAGCCTTCTAGCAGCAAAGGCCTGAAGCTACATTTGATTCTAACAGTCCAATTTCAATCATGTTACCAGGTGGTTTCTGAAAAGCCATTTCAGAGAAATGAAGTACTTTGTCATCAAACGTGGTCGCTGGGGAATGAAGAAGTTCTGGAGGCCATCTCAGTGGTTAATTGGAATGATATTCCAGTTTAACGTCAGACAACAATCATTTGCAATTTTTCTATAATGTGGTCATCACTGGGGTGGCTGATATCACAATAGAGAGCAGGCCAAATCTCTTGAGAGTTAAATAAGGTGTTAATGGCCTTGTCTGGCTTTGATTTACAGCAGACTTTCAAGGATTCAGGCTAATTCCAGTTGTGTGATTATAGCAGCCATCTTAAATTCAGCAACATTTCAATTTGTAGAGGGATTTACCAGGATTATGTAAACGAGAATAAATGGAAATGTAGAGAAAACTAATAACACCTTTAATATAAAGTTTGGTATCCAAAAGCATTGCCACCCTAACTGTCCTGATGAAGGACTTATGCCCAAAACATCGATTCTCCTGCTCCTCGGATGCTGCCTGACCTGCTGTGCTTTTCCAGCACCACATTCTTGACTCTGATCTCCAGCATCTGCAGTCCTCACTTTCTCCACCCTAACTATCTGCTCACTTTGCAAAAACCCAAAATGCTTCTACTATGTTTTGTTAACACTACTTAACTCCATGGAAAGGATATTTCATTTTTAACTCCAGAAATAGGGGACATTGCTTTAAAGTTAGAGGTTGGCTTTTTTAGGACTGAGATGAGGAGAATGTTTTTCTCTCAGATAGTTGCATGATTTTTGAAAACTCTGCCTTAGACGATGGTGGAGGTGGCATCATTGGACACTTTTAAGAAAGCATTTTATTGATTTTTGTTCAAACATTAGAAGATGGAAATGTGAAATTCAAAACAGAAACAGTTCATGTATGATCCTATTGTGAGGAGTCAAATGGTCTATTTATATTTGCATTTCATATGTTTGTAATACTCCATAAATGCTTGTATGTTGTGCTCTCCATTTGCTACCAACTTTGAGGGTGGCAGGATGCTGCCCTTGCTGCTTGAGTGGACCTTGGCAGGTAAAGAAGGGTTCTCCGATGTTCCAACAAGGCACTGGTGGCATTGGCAGAGTTCTGAAGCAACGATGCAAGAGGACCTCCCTGCTAACTTGGAAGAGGGGTGAAGTATTTGGGGAAGTTTTAAAAGTACTATTTAATTGCAAGTTGTGGTCATAGCAGATTTAGTGCAAAGAATATGAATTATCAGGTATTTTGAATTAAAAGCTTTGGTTAAAATTGACCCAAGACTTCAATTTGAATTGCTATGCTCTAAACATTATGAGTATTTGAGTGCAAACTTATCTACAGTTAAAATGTTTAATTGGATTAGGCTCCAAGATCAGTTTGTAGAGATACTGCCATTTCTTGTTTTACTTCAACTGTTGCAACTCTCCTAATGCAAGATTTTACCCCTTTCTTTATCAGCTTCAAAACTGTACCTGTTTGAAAACAATAAAGGCAACATGAATTGTACAGACATTTAAAGAATAAGATTGTTTTCCAAATGTTTACAGCAAGTTGTACAACTGCATTGATGTAAAGTGCTCTGCTTCACTGCCACAATATACCTCACACCGAAAAGCTGCTGGCGTAACAATGCTCCCAGTTACCCAACAATGAAGCTTAAAAGGGAAAAGATTGTGTGACTTAAATTGTCTCCAGCACTGCAGTATTTGTCTTTGGAACCAACGTTTAACATTTCCACAACCTCCTTCAGCTGAAATGCTGCAAGTTTCAGCAGGTCAGCTGCCAAATGTGCCATTTGCTATCATCTGACAGTGATGTACTTCGAACAGGCAAAATGGACAATGTTCACATTTTCCCTCTAACTTGAGATGAAACATTTCATCAGCACAAATGTATAGCCTTAACAGGCTGATGGAGAACAGACATAATCCATCCTGTCCATGACAGGCATCGCAGCGATTGGAATCCAGAAATATCCATTTAGGAAACAAGCAATAAGATAACAAGTTGACGACCAAACAAATTCAATGAAGCATTGAAACAAGCATGATCGAATTGATTTGGAAACTAATTCACAAAATGTGTAAATATTTGATTGCAGTGTATGCCAGTTTTAGCAACCTTTAACATGAATGAGACCCTATCAGTTCTAAAACCTTAATGTAACTAAGTTAAACAGAAAGGAAAAAAGCTGCAACTTGCAGTGAAAATCACAAAAACTCTGACAGGAAATTTGTTTTTTTTTCCAGACCTTGTCTTGACTCTTCCCAAATACCAACATTAATAGGAAATGAACATATGTAGTGGACTGGTTGTCAAATGAACAAGACCATTGCCTTAAAATTTAGATGTAAACCTATAACAGAACCAGGTTCCTGGTGCACAGAATGGCTGCAGAGAATTTAACAAGAACAGCCATTGCTGTGCTTTCTTTCCCTAGTTTTCCAGTAGGATTACATTGGAACCAATACTTGATGTATAATGTGATGTCAGTCAACTCTCATCTTTGAATTCAAAATTGTATGCTGTTCTTTAATCCTCATGAGTTTTACATTTGCAATTCAATTGTGCAAGGCATGAAAATGCATGAAGCTTATCTAATCTTTTCTTAATCAGATTGCTTATTAAAGCTCTTGAATCCAGTTTAACATATAAGAATGCAGGATGCGTAATGCATAAGGATTATGTGACCACATTGATCTGCCTGATGATGCAAAAGTGCAAAGTGATTGAACAGAATGAAGCACATTGCTGATCATAGGGCATTATTAAGCAATTCACTTAATACATCTCTTATTTTCTTACATGGCAAGTCTGCTTGTGATGTTGGTTACACTACATCATCATTTAACACTCTGCAAGGGAAGTAGGCTCCTCATGTACACTCACACAAACACACATACACTCACACACACAAACACACACACTCACCCACACACACCTACACACACACTTTGTCAAAGGATTTTTTAACCATCTGGCTGAGCTCCATTTCTCATTTTAATAGAAATATTAAGATAACATAACTTCTCTCCAAGCAAAAATTCACTTTTTGAATTGTTGCAATCCTCAAAGAAAACTCAAACTTTAAGTTGAATACAGAATGGATTACATGACAAGATTTCATATTTTAAGATTTTCACTGTAACAAATTAACTTACAACACTGTTGACTAAACACTATTGTTACAAGCAATTTATACTTTAAACAGCAGAAGAGTCTTTGCCCTTTTTTTGTTTAATACAACTATAAAATTCACTTCACATTCCACTACCCTGTAAAATCCACTACCTTGGAAGTAGTTATTTACATTTTACTGAATTAAACCAATCTGATTTTTAACTCTCAAGGTTTTGCTTTCATTCCTTTCCTTCCTCATTCTGGTAATGTTAAATCCAGACCTGCCTTTCCTGGTGAGGGTTTCTCATGGCAATCTTTCCTCTAGCACAAAAGAGGCAAATCTTCCAGCCTCCTTTTCATATCCTCAGGATTTTGCTGTTACCAGTTCAAGCATAAGCTTGTGCTTACAACTCTGAATGGCAGATCATAGATATATTTCCTTTAGCTACTCTCTCTCTTTCATTGTTTGGGACACACTAAATTTGTCTCTGAACATCAGAAACATCTTTGGGAAAACATTCTTCTCAAAACCCATTGTTTGATAATGTGAATCACCTGGGCCTTGTATCTGGGTAGAAATATTGATTAGATTTCTTTAAGACTCCCAATCATTTTTAACTGGGAAATAAGTGGACAATTCAAAGCATTATTGTTTCCAACGTTCTCAAGAGTTTTTTGAACTTTGGAGACAGTCTTTCCATGTTTCACACACAGGCTGCTGCTCAAGTGTAAACAGCTTGCATTTCTTTCCAGCAAAACAGTTTGAGTTCCTTTTAATATCAAACAATCAAATCCCCATTGACTTGTTGCCAAGGACACTGCAGAACAGGGCACATAGCCTCCTTCATTTTACCTTCGAGACAACGTTTGAAAACGTAATGTTATTAATCTCATAACTGTAGTGGAAGTCAAAATCAATTTCATAAACACTAAACCACACATTTGTTGTTGACATGAAGTTACTACTGCAACAAGGCCTTATGAAAACAAGACTTGGGGTCAAATAAAGAACATTGAACAAGTAACTGTTGTGTCTGAGAAATTAAGACTAATATATAATGGTTGGTTTAAAAATCACACAACACCAGGTTATAGTCCAACAGGTTTATTTGGAAGCACTAGCTTTCAAAGCATTGCTTTCACCACCACCTGATGAAGGAACAGCACTCTGAAAGCTAGTGCTTCCAATTAAACCTGTTGGACTATAACCTGGTGTTGTGTGATTTTTAACTTTGTACACCCCAGTCCAACACCAGCATCTCCAAATCTTTTAGAATGGTTTTGCTAGTTTTGGTTCATTAATATGTAAATCCTAGAACTCCTTTTAAGTCACATTCTCAAGATACCTTTTGTTAGAAAACCTGAAGTTGTCATCTCAGCTCAGACAAAACATTAACGGTGTGAGGTTATAGTCTGTCTGTGTCCCAACCTTGAGTCAGACAGGTTCTATTTCTGAAGTGGGATTTATAGAACCTTAAATGGATTGACGGTAGGTTATGCATTTTTTGAGCAAATTGAAATATAATTCTGCAAACACAGATTCACGGTCGAGAGTGTGGTGCTGGTAAAGCACAGCAGGTCAGGCAGCATCTGGGGAGCAGGAGAATCGACGTTTCAGGCATAAGCCCTTTCTGATGAAGGGCTTGTGCCCAAAATGTTGATTCTCCTGCTCCTCAGATGCTGCCTGACCTGCTGTGCTTTGCCAGCACCACACTCTCGACTCTGACCTCCAGCATCTGCAGGCCTCACTTCCTCCTAAATAAAATTCACCCATAAACTTATATATGTGAGCATGCAGGAGAGACAGAGTGAGTGTGTGTTTGTGAGTGCATGTGAGAGAGTGTGTGTGTGTACGCTTGGTAAAGTATATGTGTGAGTGTGATGGGGTATAAGCCTGTGAAAGGGTGCATGCATGGGTGTGAGTGTGGGGGGTATATGTGTGCGCGTATGAGATAGAGCTTGTTTATGAGAAAGGGTCTGTAGTAGGGTGTGAGAATGACTATGAGAGAGAGTTTATAATGCAGTGGGATCACCTGTAGTGTGACATGAACCCAAGGTCCCGGATGGGGCCATCCCCATGGATACTGAACTTGGCTACCAGCCTCTGCTCGGCCCTTTGCATTGATTAGAACAGGATGTGGAGTTTATGGAGTTGAGACCAGGAAGAGATCGGCCAACGTCATGTTAAATGGCAGAGCGGGTGACAACGGGCTGAATTATCTACTCCCGCTCCAAATTCCTATATTCAAATCCACTTTCTACCTTGATTCCTCATGAATGGGCACAACTGTAATGAATCATTATAATAATGTGTCATCTGCGACTCACTGCTGGTCACACTTTGCCTTTAGGTCAGAAACATGTGGCTTAAAACCTATTCCATGGACCTCAGTATAAAAATCTCGGCTCAGGAGAGAGATTAATCCAAGTGCCAGCTGCCGCCTCAGGGGAATGTACAAGATTCTGTACCAACAGTTGGGAAAAGGACAAGGAATTCCCCTGGC
Source organism: Chiloscyllium plagiosum (assembly GCF_037043375.1). Lineage (NCBI taxonomy): Eukaryota > Metazoa > Chordata > Chondrichthyes > Orectolobiformes > Hemiscylliidae > Chiloscyllium > Chiloscyllium plagiosum. Next base: position 36,893,800 of record NW_028270172.1, on the reverse strand, counting down.
TGGTATTTATCCTTCAACACATATTATCAAAGTAGATGAAAGATCAATGACCTGATCCATTTTTCTCTTTACGTTTGTTGTCTGACTTGTTGCGTATTTCCTATTTCAACGGCAGATTTCCAGCATCCACAGTGTTGTGCTTTGATATGCATAGATCGGAATGGGTAATTTTGTCGCTACACCTTATAGCTCCTTGTGGGACCTTGCTCTGCGCAAATTGGCTGTCATATTTCCTCCATCACGTCAAAAGTAAGTCATTGACTGTAAACCACTTTGGGATATGTTGAGGTTGTGAAAGGTACAAATAAGCCTTTCCCTTTCCAAACAAAGTTTGAGTCGGTTATAATGGCTATCCCAGCGTGTTTAAACAGGAACAGAATATTGTAGAGCTGATTGAATCACAAGGCACAGTAAAGACTTGTAATTATTTCAAGATCCCAGAACTGCAGCATGAAAATACCTGAGAATGCACAGGGCCAAACCAGGCAAGCAGAGATCTGTGCAATGTAACAGGGAAAAAGCTGCGTGAGGAGGTTGTCTGCTAACCTCATTTCAGAAAAAGGAAATGCAAAGCTTGACAATATATTCTTCAACATCCACCAATCAGAGAACAGGATTTCAACACTTTCAATAGCTCGGGGAAACTACAACAGCAACTGTGAAAACTGCAAGAATTAGATAGAGTCTGCACATTGAAAAACAGAAATAATTTTGGTAAGTAAAAGGAACCAATGTTTAACTCCAATGTCTACGAACAGATCTTTGCCCTTGTACTGTAGAAAGTGCAGAGACTCCTGTCTCATCTTAAAGCCTTAGAATTCCCTCAATAAACATCCCATTCGGCATCCCTGCCTGGCATCTGAGGCAGCCCTGCTCCATCTCCCTCTGTCCATTTTGATTTGCATCTTAAATCCTGCCACTTTATTCAAGCTTTTGTCCATTTGTCCTGATATCTCTTTATGAGGCTCAGTGTAAATTTTTGCTATAAATTCTGTGTCTTACAATCTTATTCTCCACAAACACCTGATGAAGGAGCAGTGCTCTGAAAGCTAGTGATTCCAGATAAAGCAATTGGACTATAACCTGGTGTTGTGTGATTTTTAAAAATGACATTAAGGCATCAGGCAACCATTGTGGCTCTCGATGCAAGTCTCTAGTCGGTTGAAGTAATATTTTTGGGTTGAGGGTGGTGAGGTTTCATTCTACCAAGAACAAATAATTGGGAGAAGAAACTTATTAATTAATGCTTAGTTTCTCACACTTTTGGTGAATTCCTCGTGTTTGTCCTGGGCTCCTTTCACCACGTCTAACAACTTTCATTAGAGCTTAAAGTATTTCTTCTCAGATGTCTGGAGCCCAAGCTGGAGAAATGTGACCAGTTAAAGTGCTGTGCAGCAAAAAAAAAAGGGCTCTTTTGCTTGTGAACCAGTTCATTTTAATTGTTTTATCTTAACTATTCTTAAAAGTTGTGTTGACTGGCGCATGGCCTGCACAATCTGGCACCAAATGAAATGTCTCAGATCAGTGCCAATTAAGCTCCATGGAGAATCCCAGCGAGAAGCATTTATAAACAGTTTTCTAAGCGATTTGAGCACTTACAGTAGCATAGCAGGCTCAAGCCAACCAGTCTTAGCGTGCCAGACAAACATTTTGCTTTTTGGCCAATGCTTGGCTTCCTTTCTGCTTGCTTTACTGTCAGTTATTTAATTTATAATGTATGAAAATAGAGTGTAAGATTAAAGTATAAATATGAGCTTCACTCCCTGAAAAGCACTGGCAGGTACATTTGAGGTCACTGCTTCGTCTGTTCATTCTAGAAGGGCAGGGAGAGTGAATTCTTCAAAAGCTTTGGTAGCTATTGAAGTTTCAAATAAAAGACAAGTTCTGAATTCGTGGGCAGACTGCCAGAGGGCAGAAAAACCTGGAGTAATAATTGTAATTACGTACCTGTTCGAGACAGACATCAGCCATAATTGGATTTGAGTCCTTTAAGTTTTCCTCTCCTTGCTCTTGCTCTCTTCTCTTCTCCTCTCCTGTATGCTCTATTCTTTATCTTCTCTGATTTTATTATTAGACTCCACATTTCTCTCCTGTTCTGTCAATGTGACCTACAGCTGGAATATGTATAAATTGGACCAAGGAGTTTCTGATACCTTGAGTAAACTTCTTGTCTGTATCTATAAGGGAATATTTGCAATCAATTTGAGTTGGAGGGAGAGACTGAATATCTATGTACACTTTCTCTTGAGGTCACCAGAAGGGAGAACTGAGTTGAAACACTGTTGTTATTTTCTTGGCCTTTATTCCCACCTACATTTTGGGATAGGGTGGTCATTTGCAACAATCATATTGTTGGCCAGTTCATGATTACAGACTGCTGTGATAACATGATTTAAAATACTATATCATCATTAGGTTGATTCTCCAAATTGTTTCTGAGTCTGAATGTCACAGTTTTCAAATCCTAAAACAACAGGCAACTTTAAACATCTCAATACAATACCAGTACCTTTAAAATAAATCTTTAATTAAACAACATAAACAATGGCAAAAAAAATCAGTATTGATTTATCCTTTTGAAATCCATTTTCACTAATAAATGATAAGGGGTTAAAAAATGTCTTAAGGTCCACTAAATAATAGACAAAAGACTTTAAATAAAGACATGCATCTATTTAGTGCCTATCACTTTAAGGCCACTATTCAAACACTTTCTGTAAGACAGTATTATAAATATGCAAATGCAGATAACACTTTTAAACTGCAAAGTTCAATGAGAGGTTGTGAATTGCTAACACATTTTAGGCTCCCAGATAATGGTCAGCCTTTGTGAATGGAATGGTTATGTTTGCTATTGTAAAGAAGTGGGAAAAACATGTGGTAATCAGAAGACATCTCTATATGTACACCTTAATAATCAGTGGTTGTAGTGCTGCAAAAGAAGATAGATCCAGAAATGTGGAATTGCTACAAATTGGCAATGACGACATTTCTGGGAAATCTTCTCCAAAGAAAGTATAGTTTAATTTAGATTTCACAATGTAAATAATTGACACCTTTTTACATTTCAGGCAAGATGATAATTAAATAATTCTGTTACATAAATGCAGAAGGCCTGCTATTCATTTTGCATGGTTTGCTATTAAACTAGGAGAAAGTGAGGACTGCAGATGCTGGAGATCAGAGCCGAAAATGTGTTGCTGGAAAAGCGCAGCAGGTCAGGCAGCATCCAAGGAGCAGGAGAATCGACGTTTCGGGCATGAGCCCTTCTTCAGGAGCCCTTCTTGCTATTAAACTAGCCAAGAAATGTATTGCCTTAAATTAATCATTCTTTTGACTTCCAGTGACTTTCCTTGGTGGATTTAAGCTGACCGATTCGGAAATACATATTGATTTCAAAACTTTTGTTGAAAATTCTTTCCTTGATAACTGCTAGTTGTTTGAGTTTGCAGGGCAAAGTAAACGATGGGCAGCTGTTGTAATTGTTTCAAAAGGTCACTCTAAAATGCAGATTCCCTTTTGGAATGGGGCATTGTTGTCACGTGCTATAATGAATGCTTTGAATATTGTAATCTAAGTTGATGTGTTTTCATGAAGGTTAATCTCCAAAATTGAACATTGTTGTGTTAATATTGGATGAATCCTTCCAGTCCCTGAGTGACGTGGGCCATGAAGGAAATTTAGGAAAATCCTGTGGGATGTACAGCAAGGTGCTTTTTAGCCTTGAGACCAAAGAGACCCATTTTCCAACCAAGTTTTGGATATTAAACTGAGACTCTCAACAGTGAACAGCTAGAGGCCTATTTTAACATGGATTATCACTCTTTCACTATCTTATTATTGCTTAATTGTTAACTATTACTAAGAGTTAAAAAGATGATCCTGGGGATGAAGGGCTTGTCATATGAGGAGTTGTTGAGAACTTTGGGTCTGTACTCGATGGGGTTTAGAAGGATGTTGGGGGAATCTGACTGAAACTTATAGAATACTAGAGGCCTGGAGAGAGTGGACATGGAGAAGACATTTCCATTAGTAGGAGAGACTAGGATCCGAGGGCATAGTCTCAGAGTGAAGGGACGACCCTTTAGAACGGAGATGAGAAGGAATTTTTTTAGCCAGAGGATGGTGAATCTGTGGAACTCATTACCACAGAAGGCTATGGAGGCTAAGTCATTGAGTGTATTTAAATCAAAGATAGATAGGTTCTTAATGAGTAGAGATCAAGCATGATGGTGGAGAAGGCAGAAGAATAGGTTTGAGAAACAATTCAATTATGATCAAATGGCGGAGCAAAACTGATGGGCTGAATGGCCTAATTCTGCTCCTCTATCTTATGGCCTTATGGTCAAAACTTGTTTCGTTAATATAAGTCTCCCATTCTACTATCCACAGGATGGAAACTTAATGCTGAGAATTTCTGACATGAAAGTCAGAATAGTTACCTGGCAACTCCAGCTCACTGTCTCGACCTCCATCTTGGATATATCAAATGACTGCGCAAAGTCCACATCCAAGTGCCTTGGCATCTGATATATGCCAACCACACTGCACCCTCCTGGCACATCTCTGATCCACTTACCTGACAGTTCTGCACTTTAGTGCAGCACATAAGCATCTTACATGGCATTGCTGCTGAAAGAACTGAGCACAGGGACAGGTACCCATCTCATGGATTAGACCAGGCTGCATCTCAGGCCTGCTCACTTGTTCTCTTCACACTCACTCACCATATGCCCACTTAGATGCTCACGGCATCCCTGTTTGCCTCACCTTGTCTATTTGCACTTTGCTCTCTCATCGTGCTTAAAGACTCATATGACTTGCCTTTCAGCACAGACACAAAGCCATGCAGCTTGCCATGGTAGTCAGCAGTAATCATTCAAGGGAGTGGACATATTGCTGTTCAGCATTGGGCCATGTCCGTGTGGCACTACACTGTGTCCCAATGCATATGTGCCAGTCAAACAGCATCTGCTTCAAGCAGATGGCAATGTTTCAAAGCCTAGGGGGAGCAGACCTCAATCAAGACCATGAAGATACTTTTCAGTCAGGGGGTGCCAGGACAGTAAGTCTCCAGTATTGGTCCTGGGACTTGGGCATGGTCAGTTGGCTGCTCAAGGCAGTCACAATCAAGAAGGAGGTGAGGGGGAGTGGGGGTTGGGGGATTCTGTACATCTACAGTCTGTAGAATGGGCTGCTGTCACCCTCTGGGTCCACTGGAATCCATCTGGGGAATCACAGGAGGCTGGTAGATAGATTGGAGGCAGTTGCCCAGTGCCCCCAACCAATCTGCAGGGATGGGGAAGCAAAAGGCAGCCTTGTTGGTATATTCTCTGAGGCAACTATCCTCTCTTCATCAGAGATGGGATCCCTTGTGGCACCATTATCTTGATTGCAGAAACTGTGGAAATCCCACTCCCGCCTGCAGGAGACAGAAGAGACAAGAGGTTGGGTTGAAGTTGGCATGGCAACAATAACTTCATAGTGGGAGTGTTGGGAGACTGGAACAACAATGGATAGTGCCCCTTAATTGGATGCTGGGACCTGGATATTTCACCATCTCTACTGGACTGGTCCCAGTTATGTTGGCAAGGGCTAAACTCCTCTCTCCACAGGAGCAGCAGAATGTCAGGTACCCCACCACCTAATCTGACTCTTTCAGTCTCTGTTATGTGCCGTTTTCTCTTGGAGCAAGAGAAAGGAGGGACTGAGTGAAACGAAAGTGCTGGCGAAGGTGAAGGAAAAGTGGTGAGGTGCCCCAAATGAGTGAGTAGGAAGGCCAGAGACCCTTTCAGGGTAGCAGTCTGCAGTGAGAGGAGGTTGGGTTTGGATTATGGATCGCATCAAATTGAAAGAGAAAGTAAACAATGGGGTGAAGATTAGTCAGAATCCAGAAGAGTGAGAAGGTTTTTAAAATCAACAAAACATTGTTTAAAACAATTAATAAAGAGGGAGAAAGTAAACTTTGAGGGTAAACTATCAAAATGGACAAGAGAGTCTTTAAACATATAAAAAGGAGAGAAAGACCAAAAGCAATATATGCCACTTAGAGAATGAGGCTCAGAAACTAATAATGAGGAACCAGGAAATGGTGTCAGAATTGAATAATTATTTTGCCTAAGTCTTCTCTATAGACGACAATAATAGCACTCCAAAATTATTAAATATTCAATGGGCAAAAGGGGGAAAGTGTGTAACTGTAAAACTATCACTGGAGAAAGAAATGACAGCGAAACTAATGTGGCTCAAAACTGAAAAGTTCCCTGGATCTAATTGGTTGCACCCTCGGTTCTTAAAGTAGCCACAGAGATAGTAGATGCAGCAACCTTCCAAGAATACTTAGATTCTGGAAAGGTCCCAAGGGATTGGAAACCTGCCAATTCATAAAGAGAAGGAAACAAAAATCAGATAGCTTTAGGCTAATTAGTTTAACATCTGTAATTGGAAAATGTTAAGAGTCTGTTATAAGTATGTAATAGTGAAACATTTAAAAATACATCAAGCAGTCACTATGGCTTCATAAAAGGGAAATGATGTTTGACAAATTTACTAGAATTCTTTGGGGATGTAACAGGTTAGGATGGATAAAGTGAAAGAGTGGACGTAATATGTGGATTTTCAGAAGGCATTTGATAAGGAACTGGACATAAAGCTATTTAAGAAGGGAAGAGCCCATTGTGTTGGGATGGTCTATTAAGATGGTTAGAGGATTGACAAACTAATAGAAAAAAGAGAGTCGGAATTAGATCACAATTATTTGTCATTTATACTATTGGTTTGGATGAGACTGTACTACAGAGGAACCTCAATTATCCGAATACCAATTATCCAAAAATTGGATTATCCAAAGGAGATCTCGAGGTCCCGACAGAAACATTACATCAAAGACGTGTGTCCAACACTGATCGCGTCTTTTGTTTACAGTGATTAAGAATGTTGCCCTGAACTGTCCTGGACTGATGGGAGCACAGGCACCGTCTCGAAATGACTGACCACCCACCCCCACCACCCCTCACACTTCCCCTGGAGTTCTACACAGGGGAGTACCCTAACCACCCCTCCCTTGTCCAGATAATCTCTCCAACATTGTCTCGTACAGGGTAAAGGTTGAACATGTCAAAACGTTGCAATAAAAAGTTGTGCACGTGCATGTGTGTGTGCATGCGTGTGTGTGTGCAAGAGTGTGCGCGTGTGTGTGTGTGCGTGCGTGTGCATGCGTCTGTGTGTATTTGTGTGTGTGTGCGTGTGAGTGTGTGAGCGTGCGTGTGTGTCTGTGAGCGTGTGTGTGTGAGCATGTGTGAGTGTGTGCATGTGTGTGTGCGTGAGGGTGTGTGCACATGTGTGTGTGCGTGTGTGCATGCGTGTGCGTGCTTGTGCGTGCGTGTGTGCGTGCGTGTGGGAGCGTGCGTGCGTGTGTGCGTGTGTGAGCGTGTGTGAGCATGTGTGTGCACGCTGGCGTGCGTGTGCGTGTGTGCATGTGTGAGCGTGTGTGCGCGTGCGTGTGTGCATGTGTGTGTGAGTGTGTGTACTTGTGTGTGCGTGTGTGAGCGTGCATGTGTGAGCATGCGCGTGTGCGCGTGTGTGAGTGTGTGTGAGCGTGTGCGTGTATGTGAGCATGTGTGCGCGTGTGTGTGCGGGCATGCTTGTGAATTATGTGTATGCATGTGTGCGTGTGTGGGCGTGTGTGTGCGTGTCTGTGCATGTGTGTGCATGTGAAGGTGTGAGTGCGCGTGTGCGTGTGTGCGCGTGTGTTTGCGAGAGTGTGTATGTGTGTGCGCGTAACATGCTCGTGTGTGTGCGAGAGTGTGTGCGTGTGTGTGCGAGTGTGTGTGCGCATGTGTGTGTGCGCGTGTGAGTGCGCGTGTGAGTGCGCTTGTGACTGCGCGTGTGAGTGTGTGTGTGCGTTTGTGTGTGCATGTGTGCGCTTGCGTGTGTGTGATTGAGTGTGCGTTTGTGTGCATGGGTGTGTGTGCATGTGTGTGCGTGTGTGTGTGCGTGTGAGTGTGCACGTGTGTGTGCATGTGTGTCTGCGAGGGTGTGTATGTGTGTGCGTGTAACATGCTCGCGTGTGTGCGAGAGTGTGCGCGTGTGTGCGCATGTGTTTGTGAGTGTGTGTGCATATGTATGTGCGTATGTGTGCATGTGTGTGCATGTGTGAGTGTGAGTGTGCGTGTGTGCATGTGTGTGTGCACGTGTGTGCACACGTGTGTGCGCGCGTGTGTGCGCATGTGTTTTTGAGTGTGTGTGCGTATGTGTGTGCGTGTGTGTGCGTATGTGTGTGCAGGTGTGTGTGTGCATGTGTTTGTGAGTGTGTGTGCGTATGTGTGTGCGTGCGTGTGTGTGTGTGTGCACGTGTGTGTGCACGTGTGTGCGCACGTGTGTGTGCACGTGTGTGTTCATGTGTGTGCGTGTGCGCCCGTGAGTGCGCGTGTGAGTGCGCATGTGAGTGCGCGTGTGTGTGCGCGTGTGCATATGTGCGTGTGAGAGTTCACAAGTGTGTGTGTGCGCGTGTGTGAGCTCGTGTGCGTGAGTGTTTGCATGTGTGCGCGCATGAGTGTGTGTGTGCATGTGTGTGTGTGCATGTGTGCGTGTGTGTGCACACGTATGTGTGTGCATGTGTGTGTGTGCGAGCACGTGTGTATGCGCGTGTGTGCGTGCGCGCATGTGCGTGTGTGTGTGTGTGTGTCTGTGTGCGTGTGTGTGTGTGCATGAGAGTTTGTGTGCGTGTGCATGTGTGTGTATGCGTGTGCGTGTGTGCATGTGTGTGCGCATGTATATGTGCATTTGTGTGCAGGTGTGTGTGCACGTGTGCCTGTGAGTGCATGTGTGTGCACATGTGTGTGCGCATTTGCGTGTGCATGTGCGTGTGTCCGTGTGTGCGTGTGAGCATGTGTGTGTGTGAGCGTGTATGTGTGTGTGTGTGTGCGTGTGAGCATGTGTGTGTGCGCGATAGTGTGTGAGCATGCATAAGCGTGTGTGTGAGCATGTGTGCGTGTGCATGTGTGTGTGAGCGTGCATGTGAGTGAGTGTGTGTGAGCGTGTGTGTGCATGTGTGGGCGAGTGTGTGCATGCGTGAGTATATGCGTGTGTGCATGTGTGTGCGTGTGCATGTACGTACGTGTGTGCACGTAGGTGTGCGCGCGTGCATGCGCTCGCGTGTGCGCAAGTGTGTACATGTGTGTGCGTAACACGCTCACATGTGTACGTGTATGTCTGAGCATGTCTGTACATGTGTGTGCATGTGCATGTGTGTGCATGTGTGAGCATGTGTGTGTGATTGTGTGTGTGCCTGTGTGCGATGTGAGCGAATGAGTGTGCATGTGTGTGCGTGGGTGCATGTGAGTGCGCGCGTGTGTGTGCCTGTGTGTGCATGCGCCTGTGTGCATGTGTCTGTATGCACGTGGCTGTGTGCATTTGTGAGCGTATGCGGGTGTGAGCAAGTGCGTGTGCACGAGTGCATGTGTGCATGTGTGCGTGTGTGCATGCATGTGCGAGAGCATGCATGTGTGTGTGCGTGTGTGCATGTCTGTGCGTGTGTGCATGTGTGAGTGTGCGCATGTGTGTGTGCGCTAGTGTGTGTGCGCGTGTGAGTGTGAGCGTGTGTGCGCGTGAGTGTGCACGTGAGTGTGCGGATGTGTGTGCATGTGTGTGTTTGCGCATGTGTGTGCGCGTTTTTGTGTGCGCGTATGTGTGTGAGCGTGTGTGCGCGTGTGTGTGCATGTGTGTGCATGCATGTGTGTGTGCGTGTGTGTGCATGTGTGCGTGTGTGAGCGAATGCTTGTGCATGTGTGTGCGTGGGTGCGTGTGAGTGCACACGTGTATGTGTGCATGTGTGTGCCTGTGTCTGTTTGCATGTGTCTGTGTGCATGTGTCTGTGTGCATGTGTGTATGCATTTGTGAGCTTATGCGTGTGTGAGCGTGTGCGTGTGAGTGAGTGCGTGTGTGCATGCATGTGCAAGTGCATGCATCTGTGTGTGCGCGTGTGCGTGTCTGTGCCTGTGTTTGCACGTGTGAGTGTGCACATGTGAGTGTGCGTACGAGTGCGCATGTGTGTGTTTGCGCATGTGTGTGCGTGTTTTTGAGTGAGCGCCTCTGTGTGTGAGTGTGAGTGTGTGCGCGCATGTGTGTGCGCGTGTGCTTGTGTGTGCGAGTGTGAGCGGGTGTTTGTGCGCACGTGTGTGTGCGCATGTGCACGTGTGTGTGCGCATGTGTGTCCGTATGTGCGTCTGTGTATGCGCGTGTGGGCGTGTGTGTGCACGTGTGTGTGCGCGCGTGAGTATGCGCACATGAGTGTGCACGCCTGAGTGTGCACACGTGAATGTGTGTATTTGTGTGTGCGTGTGTGCATGCGCATGTGTGTGTGCACGCATGTTTGTGTACGTGTGTGTGTGCGTGAGTGTGTGCACATGTATCTGTGTGTGGGTGTGCGTGTATGTGTGCACGCATGTGCGCGTGTGTGCGTTTGAGTGCGTGCGAGTGTGCGTATGAGTGTGGGTGTGTGCGCGGGTTTGTGAGTGTGTGCATGTGTGTGTGCTTGTGTGTGCATGCATGTGCACTTGTGTGTGCGTGCGTGTGTGCGTGTGCACGTACGTGTGTGCGCGCCTGTGTGTGAGTGCGTGCATGTGCGCACGCATGTGTGTGCATGTGTGTGTGCACGTGTGTGTGCGCGTGTTTGCGTGTGTCTGTGTGCGTGTGCATGTGCGTATACGCGTGTGTGCGAGTGTGCATGTGCGTGTGTGTGCATGTGTGTCTGTGTGTGCATGTGTGTGCGCGTGTGTCTGTGCGCGTGTGTGCGTGCACGCGTGTGTGCGTGTGTGCATTTGAGTGCGTGCGTGTGTGCGTGTGAGTGTGGGTGTGTGCGTGTGTTTGTGAGTGTGCGCATGTGTGTGTGTGCTTGCGTGTGCGCGCGCGTGTGTGCTTGTGTGTGCATGCGTGTGCGAGTACGTGCATGTGCGCACACATGTGTGTGCGTGTGTGTGTGTGCATGTGTGTGCACGTGTGTGCGCGCGTGTGTGTGCATGTGCGTGTGTTTGCGTGCGCATTTGTGCGCGTGTGTGCGCGAGTGTGTCTGTGTGTGTGCGTGTGTGTGTGCACGTGTGCATGTGTGCGTATGTGCGTGCGCCTGTGTGTACCTGTGTGTGTCTGTGTGTGCGCGTGTGTGCGCGCATGTGTGCGTGCGTGTGTGTGTGTGTGTGTGTGCGTGCATTTGTGTGTGTGTGTGTGCGCGTGTGCATGTGTGTGTGCGTGTGTATGTCTGTGTTATTTGATGACTCACCCCAGCAGCCCTGGAAGGGAGTCCCCTGGGGGTGGGAGCGAAAGGGAGTCCCCTGGGGGTGGGGTCTGGCAGGAGGGGGGTGTTGTGGGCAGCATTGGACGGGGGGGAGGGGCAGGGTTGGACGGGAGACGGTGTTGGAATGGGCGAGGGCTCGCGCGCGCTGTGCTGCTGCTAGTCTCCTGAACGGGGAGCAGACGTAATACAAAATGGAGCCCATGCGGAAAGGCATTGAATCGATTAACCGAATAATCAATTGTCCGAACGAAATAGTGCCCGCCCATCTCGTTTGGATAATTGAGGTTCCCTTATATTGCAAGTTTCAGAAGACACAAAAATATCTGGCAAGGCAAGTGATGAGGATAATACAAAGAGACCACATAGGGATACAGACAGGTTAAGGAACTGGGCAAGGACACAGCAAATGGAATATAATGTGGGAAATATGAGGTTACTCATTTTATCAACAAGGAAAGAAGATTATTAAAGATATTATTTAAATGGAGAAAGACTGATAAAAACTGCAGCACAAAGGGATTTGTGGATCCTTAAGCACAAATCATCACAATATTAGCACATAGGTTCAGCATGTAATAGGGAATGCAAATGAAATGTTGACCTTTATTTCAAAGAGAATGGAGTGTAAAAATACAGAGACGGTGAGGTCTGCAGATGCTAGAGATCGGAGTTGAGAGTGTGTTGCTGGAAAATGAACATCACCATGGATATCCAGTCACTCTACATCTCCATCTGCCATGACCAGAGCCTCCATGCCCTCCTTTTCTTCCTCACCAGTACCCTTCCACTGACACTCTCATTCCTTTGGCTGAACTGGTTCTCACCTCAACAATTTCTCCTTCCAATCCTCCCACTTACTCCAGACAAAAGGGGTAGCCATGGGCATCCACATGGGCCCCAGCTATGCCTGTCTCTTTGTCGGCTATGTAGAAAAGTCCATCTTCCGCAGTTACACCGACACCACTCCCCACCTCTTCCTCCGCTACATTGATGACTGCATCGGTGTCACCTTGTGCTCCCATGAGGAGGTTGAACAGTTCATCAACTTCACTAACACATTTTACCCCGACCTTAAATCCACAGGGACAATCTCTGAAACCTCCCTCCCCTTCCTGGACTCTCCATCTCCATCCACGAGGACCGACTCAACACCAATATTTTTTACAAACTCACCGACTCCCACAGCTACCTGGATTACACCTCCTCCCACCCTACCTCCTGCAAAAAGGCTATCCCGTATTCCCAATTCCTCCGCCTCTGCCAGGAAATTTGCGAGACCTGCTCGGGAGGATTTAAACTAGTAAGGTGGGGGGGGGGGGTGGGACCGATGGAGATAGTGAGGAAAGAGATCAATCTGAGACGGGGTACAGCTGAGAACAGAAGCGAGTCAAACAGTCAGGGCAGGCAGGGACAAGGTAGGACTAATAAATTAAACTGCATTTATTTCATGCAAGGGTCCTAACAGGGAAGGCAGATGAACTCAGGGCATGGTTAGGAACATGGGACTGGGATATCATAGCAATTACAGAAACATGACTCAGGGATGGGCAGGACGGGCAGCTTAATGTTCCAGGATACAAATGCTACAGGAAGGATAGAAAGGGAGGTAAGAGAGGAGGGGGGTGGCATTTTTGATAAGGGATAGCATTACAGCTGTGCTGAGGGAGGATATTCCCGGAAATACATCCAGGGAAGTTATTTGGGTGGAACTGAGAAATAAGAAAGGGATGATCACCTTATTGGGATTGTCCCTAATAGTCAGAGGGAAATTGAGAAACAAACTTGTAAAGAGATCTCAGCTATCTGTAAGAATAATAGGGTAGTTATGGTAGGGGATTTTAACTTTCCAAATATAGACTGGGACTGCCATAGTGTTAAGGGTTTAGATGGAGAGGAATGGCAAGACAGTTTTCTGATTCAGTATGTGGATGCACCTACTGGAAAAGGTGCAAAACTTGACCTACTCTTGGGAAATAAGGAAGGGCAGGTGACTGAGGTATCAGTGGAGGAGCACTTTGGAGCCAGCGATCATAATTCTATTTGTTTTAAAATAGTGATGGAAAAGGATAGACCAGATCTAAAAGTTGAAGTTCTAAATTGGAGAAAGGCCAATTTTGATGGTATTAGGCAAGAACTTTCGGAGGCAGATGTTCGCAGGTAAAGAGACGGCAGGAAAATGGGAAGCCTTCAGAAATGAGATAATGAGAGTCCAGAGAAAGTATATTCCTGTTAGGGTGAAAGGGAAGGCTGGTAGGTATAGGGAATGCTGGATGACTAAAGAAATTGAGGGTTTGGTTAAGAAAAAGAAGGAAGCATATGTAAGGTATAGATCGAGTGAATCCTTAGAAGAGTATAAAGGAAGTAGGAGTATACTTAAGAGTGAAATCAGGAGGGCAAAACGAGGACATGAGGTAGCTTTGGCAAATAGAATTAAGGAGAATCCAAAGGGTTTTTACAAATACGTTAAGGACTAAAGGGTAACTTGGGAAAGAATAGGGCCCCTCAAAGATCAGCAAGGTGGCCTTTGTGTGGAGCCGCAGAAAATGGGGGAGATACTAAATGAATATTTTGCATCACTATTTACTGTGGAAAAGGATATGGAAGATATAGACTGGAGGGAAATAGATGGTGACATCTTGCAAAATATCCAGATTATAGAAGAGGAAGTGCTGGATGTCTTGAAATGGTTAAAGGTGGATAAATCCCCAGGACCTGATCAGGTGTAACCGAGAACTCTGTGAGAAGCTAGAGAAGTGATTGCTGGGCCTCTTGCTGAGATATTTGAATCATCGATAGTCACAGGTGAGGTGCCAGAAGACTGGAGGTTGGCAAAAGTGGTGCCACTGTTTAAGAAGGGCAGTAAAGACAAGCCAGGGAACTATAGACTAATGAGCCTGACCTCGGTGGTGGGCAAGTTGTTGGAGGGAATCCTGAAGGACAGGATGTACATGTATTTGGAAAGGCAAGGATTGATTTGGGATAGTCAACATGGCTTTGTGCGTGGAAAATTATGTCTCACAAAGATGATTGAGCTTTTTGAAGAAGTAACAAAGAAGATTGTTGAGGGCAAAGTGGTAGATGTGATCTATATGGACTTCAGTAAGGCGTTCAACAAGGTTCCCCATGGGAGACTGATTAGCAAGGTTAGATCTCATGGAATACAGGGAGAACTAGCCATTTGGATACAGAACTGGCTCAAAGGTAGAAGACAGAGGGTGGTGGTGGAGGGTTGTTTTTCAGACTGGAGGCCTGTGACCAGTGGAGTGCCACAAGGATCGGTGCTGGGTCCACTACTTTTTGTCATTTACATAAATGATTTGGATGCGAGCACAAGAGGTACAGTTAGTAAGTTTGCAGATGACACCAAAATTGGAGGTGTAGTGGACATCGAAGAGGGTTACCTCAGATTACAACAGGATCTTGACCAGATGGGCCAATGGGCTGAGAAGTGGCAGATGGAGTTTAATTCAGATAAATGCGAGGTGCTGCATTTTGGGAAAGCAAATCTTAGCAGGACTTATACACTTAATGGTAAGGTCCTAGGGAGTGTTGCTGAACAAAGACACCTTGGAGTGCAGGTTCATAGCTCCTTGAAAGTGGAGTCACAGGTAGATAGGATAGTGAAGAAGGTGTTTGGTATGCTTTCTTTTATTGGTCAGAGTATTGAGTAAGGAGTTAGGAGGTCATGTTGCGACTGTACAGGACATTGGTTAGGCCACTGTTGGAATATTGCATGCAATTCTGGTCTCCTTCCTATCGGAAAGATGTTGTGAAACTTGAAAGGGTTCAGAAAAGATTTACAAGGATGTTGCCAGGGTTGGAGGATTTGAGCTATAGGGAGTGGCTGAACAGGCTGGGGCTGTTTTCCCTGGAGCGTCGGAGGCTGAGTGGTGACCTTATAGAGGTTTACAAAATTATGAGGGGCATGGATAGGGCAAATAGACAAAGTCTTTTCCCTGGGTGGGGGAGTCCAGAACTAGAGGGAATAGGTTTAGGGTGAGAGGGAAAAGATATAAAAGAGACGTAGGGGGTAACTTTTTCACACAGAGGGTGGTACGGGTATGGAATGAGCTGCCAGAGGAAGTGGTGGAGGCTCGTACAATTGCAACATTTAAGAGGCATTTGGATGGGTGTATGAATAGGAAGGGTTTGGAGGGATATGGGCCGGGTGCTTGCAGGTGGGACTAGATTGGTTGGGATATCTGGTCGGCATGGACGAGTTGGACTGAAGGGTCTGTTTCCATGTGTATATCTCTATAACTCCATGACTCTATCTGCTACCAGGAGGGCCAATTCCACCATCGAACACCCCAGATGACCTCCTTTTTTAAAGACCAAAATTTCTCTTCCCACATGATTGAAGATGCCCTCCAATGCCTCCCATCCACGTCCCGCACCTCTGCCCTCAAATCCCACCCCTCCAAACGCAATAAGGACAGAAACCCCCTGGCCCTCACCTTCAACCCCACCACCCTCCACATAAACCGCATCATCTGCCGACATTTCCGCCACCTACAAATGGACCCTACCACCAGGGATATATTTCCCTCCCCACCTCTACCTGCTTTCCGCAAAGACCATTCCCTCCGTGACTACCTGGTCAGGTCCACGGCCCCTAACAGCTCACCCTCCCGTCCTAGCACTCTCCCCTGCCACCGCAGGAATTACAAAACCTGTGCCCACACCTCCTCCCTCACCTCCATTCAAGACCCCAAAGGAGCCTTCCACATCCATCAAAGTTTCACCTACATATCCCCCAATATCATTTATTGTATCTGTTGCTCCCGATGTGGTCTCCTCTACATTGGGGAGACTGGACGCCTTCTTGCAGAGTGTTTTAGAGATCATTTCCAGGACACCTGCACCAACCAACCCCACCGCCCCGTGGCTGAACATTTCAACTTACTGTCCGACTCTGCCAAGGACATGCAGGTCCTGGGCCTCTTCCATTGCTACTCCCTCACCACCTGACGCCTGGAGGAAGAACGCCTTACCTTCCGCCTCAGAACACTTCAACCCCTGGGCATCAATATGGACTTCACCAGTTTCTTCATTTCCCCTCGCCCCACCTTAACCTAGATCCAACCTTCCAGCTCAGCATTGTCCTCATGACCTGTCCTACCTGTCAATCTTTCTTTCCACCTATCTACTCCACCCTCCTCTCCGACCTATCACCTTTACTCCCACCTCCGTCCACCTATTGCACTCTCAGCTTACTTCTCCCCAGCCCCACCCCCCTCCCATTTATCTCTCCACTCCTTAGGCTCCCAGCCTCATTCCTGATGAAGGGCCTTTGCCTGTAACATCGATTTTCCTGCCCCTCGAATGCTGCCTGACCTGATGTGCTTTTCCAGCAACACACTCTCAACTGTGAAAATGCTAAAATATACAAAGCACTATTTCGAATACTGTGAACAGTTTTGGTCCCTTACTTACAGGAAGATATTTGAGGCAGTCCAGAGAAGTTTTACTAAGTCATTTCCCAGTATGGAGAGATTTTCTTATAAGGAGAGGTTGAATATATTGGGATTTATAAGAATGAGAAACAAAAACAGAGGTTGCTGGAAAAGCTCAGCAGGTCTGGCAGCATTCTGTGAAGAGAAATCAGAGTTAATGTTTTGGGTCCAGTGACCCTTCCTCAGAACTGATGGTAACTAGGAACATATCGGTTTATATGCAGAAGATAGGGTGGGGAGTAAGGAGTAAACAATAGGTCGGGATCGAACCCAAAGAGAGAGAGCAGTTGGACAGATGAAGGAGTAGATAACAATCTGGCTGGGACAGTGAATAGCTGTAAATAGAGACTGTTAGTGGCTCGCAATAGGTGGTGTCAAATGGCGGACTGTGTGATAACAAGGCTTAGTGTGTGGGGTCGGGGCTAGGATATGGGGGAGTTCAGACCCTAAAATTATTGAACCCAATATTGATTCTGGAGGGCTGCAGGGTCCCTAAGCAGAAAGTGAGATGTTGTTCTGTCAGCCTGTGCTGAGCTTAGCTGGAGCGCTGCAGCAAGCCTGAGACAGAGATGTTGGCCAGAGAACAGGGTGGGGTGTTCAAGTGGCAGGCAGCTAGAAGCTTGGGGTCTTTTTTGCCGGCAGAATGTAGATGAATGAGAGGGAACCTTATTGAAATGTATAAAACACTTCATGGTTTGACATTGACAGGGTAGATGCTGAGAGGTTGTTTCCCCTTGTGGAGAGTCTGGAAAGGGTACAAAATTACAATACATACATGATAAATACCCACAAATCTCGATAGGAAAAGTTAGAGCTTTTACATCTGCATACGTAAGTTTTTAACATCTGATAGGTGTTAATAGCTGCTGATAATTACTCAGGTGATTATATTCAAATTACATTTTACAGCTGCTTAGTCTAATTCCTTAAGGTCTTGGTTATTTAAATAAACCTTTGGTCATATAATACTTTAACACTGATGAAAAAGACATTTTGTCAAAAACATTAGAATGTACTTATCAGGACAATTGACAAGAATAGCAATCCGGGGGGGGGGGGGGGGGGGGGGGGCTGGGGGAATCAAATCACGGTGGCACAGTGGTTAGCACTGCTGCCTCACAGCACCAGAGACCTGGGTTCAATTCCTGCCTCAGGCGACTGACTGTGTGGAGTTTGCACGTTCTCCCCGTATCTGCGTGGGTTTCTTCCGGGTGCTCCGGTTTCCTCCCACAGTCCAAGGATGTGCAGGTCAGGTGAATTGGCCATGCTAAATTGCCCGTAGTGTTAGGTAAGGGGTAAATGTAGGGGTATGGGTGGGTTACGCTTCGGCGGGTCGGTGTGGACTTGTTGGGCCGAAGGGCCTGTTTCCACACTGTAATGTAATCTAATTATTTATACTGCACAAGATGAGAGTGCTGATTGGTTGTGAAGTTGACATTGTTATGGAGAGATGTGGTGATGGAGAATGCACCAGTTCATAATGACAGACAGCTGGTGAGTTATACCAAGTATAGGGACAGAGATCAAGCACTACACCGATTTCAACTCAGCCAGGTTGGTGATTGGATTTCGCTGGTTCATTTCTCAGTGCAACCCCCTGACCAGAGTCAACGTGCCTGGTATAAAAGTTAAAGAAAGCCTGGCAGTTAACTGTCAGCACATGTGACTGGCCTCTTCATGTATCAGTGCAAGCTCAGGAGGTGATTATGAGATCTCCAGCTGCTGCCAATGGGTCAAGACCACTACCATCATATATACGATTAAACTTGGTCCTGGTATAACTTAATGGAATTATCCTTTTATTTTTTTTTTCCAGAAGACAACTTTGAAATATTTTAATAGGATCAAGTCATTAATTTTTAATATACAAAATTATAAACTCATTCAGCTTCAGCAACAACCATATCACGGGCAACTTGAAATGCAGCAATAAGTGAACTCAGTTGAATTTTCTCATTTGTTCCTGAAGCCAGCCTGTACTCGATATCAGCCATCTTGATCAATAAATGAATTCGAACCGAAGGTGGCAAATCGACTCTGTGCACAAAAGTGTGGATCTCGGTCAGAATATCATGCAGGGCTAAACCTTTTAATGTCTTTAATTCCATGATATTCCTGTATGCAGTGGTGAAGTCTTTGTTTAACATCCAGTCAAGGATGTTTGCGATGTCTGATTTTAATGGATGACCAGTACAGGTGTACACTGTTTCCTCACTCACTTTATCATACGCCATATTTGTAAGGAATTATCCTTTTATTTTAAAATTGCATTGTTACCTCTACTTCTAATGGACTACGTCCTAAACATTCTCATAGGCTAAAATCAGTTCCGTAAATTATCTATTCAATTCGTTATTAAGTGCTCAATTGAATGACACGTGGAAAATGGATAATTAAGAATTTCCTTACAACAACAATTGATTCTGACAGATTGCATTTTGAAATTCTTTTAACAATGCAATAGAAATTCAAAAGGTTCGTCAACTATTGCCGTCTGGAACTTTAGACTCTTCAAATAAACAGA
This sequence comes from Chiloscyllium plagiosum, assembly GCF_037043375.1. NCBI lineage: Eukaryota > Metazoa > Chordata > Chondrichthyes > Orectolobiformes > Hemiscylliidae > Chiloscyllium > Chiloscyllium plagiosum. The sequence continues at coordinate 36,874,530 of NW_028270172.1, read as the reverse complement.
TTTGAATGTATTTTGAGCAATACAGGCAGCAGTGTTGGGAATGCAGTACAAAGTTCATTTCCCAGTGTTGAAGAAACTGCTGCAGGGTCAAAATGGATTCAGGTGCTCAGACAGTACTCGAATGTAATTAACAGATCAGATTGGGTACTTAAAGGTGGTTTACTATTTCAGTAAACTATTCCAACTTCTGATTGATTTGAGTAGATCTGTCATTAAACCAAGTATTTATAGCCCATCACTGTTGAAATACATTAATCTCACTCATGTGGAACAAGCATTAAGGGAGGAGTTGCATTGAAAAAGTCAGAGCTTTCATTTAAAGGTATGGGGATTTAGATTCTTGTCTTAGTTTCTTCAGCTATTGCAGAGATTACAGTTGGTGCTGTACAACAGGCTTTGAAAGTAAAAATACCAGATAGAGCAGGAACTAGCTGCTAACAATGGCAGAGGCTCAGTGGATAGCACTGCTACCAGCTTTGGATGACTCCCTGTGTCTTTGTATATTTGTTCTGGTTTCCTCTGTCAGTCCAAAGATGTGTAGCTAGCTGTGTGGCTGTAGGAAATGTGAGATTATGGGGCCAGGTCTGTTTGGGATGATCTTTTGGAAGCTTGGTACAGATTTGCTGGGCTGAATAAACTCTTTCTGTAAGGAATCCATCAATTGGCATCTATTCTGAAGATTGGAGCACAAAGATGCTGAAGTTATGCCACAATTATACAAAACCCTGGTTAGGCCCCACTTGAAGTACTGAGAGCAGATCTGGGCACCACATTACCCTTGGGGAGGGGGGGGAGTATAATGTAGGTTTGCATGAATGATACCCAGACTTCAGGGATTGTTAGGAAACATTTTTAAAAATGAGGCCTGTTTTCTCTCGACTTCAGAAGGTTAAGGGGTGATCTCATCAAAGACTTGAGAATTTAATAGAAAAGAACGGATAGATAAAGAGAACCTATTTGCACTGCTCTGGAATTCTAGAACAAAGGGATATCGTCTGTGAGAACTAGGGCCAGACAGATCAGAAGAGATGCTAGAAAGCACTTCTCTACACAAAGTGGTAGATTTTTGGAATGCTCTTCCACAAATGGGAGTGGCTGCTGGATGAATTGAATTTTAAATCTGAGGTTTTTTTTAAGCAAAGGTATAAAGGGATATGGACCAAAGGCAGGTATGTGGAAGTTAGGTCACAGGTGAGCTCTGATCTCATTGAATGATGGATCAGAGGGGCTGAATAGCCTGTGTATGTTCCTGTGTTATCATGTACAGTGATAAGGTGCTCCCATTTAATGCATTCATTGTACTGGACCTTGAAACAGCCATGGGAAAGACTATGGATCCTAATCATACTTGTTGATAGCAAAATGTCTACATGAAGGTCCATGTGAAATATGTATCAGACTGCCCATAGCTCTCTCTACTTCAAATTATACATGTGGTTTATGAAATCTTGAGCTTGTTCAGTCTAGCAATGGTGATACCTGCATTGTATGTTCACTGTCTTCTGATATAACAAGGTTGTTGCTGATGAATTGTTCAACAGGGCTAATATCCTCTCAGTCCTGACCAGGAACGGTAAAGTGAGAAGACAGCAGTACTACTGAAATGCTCATCTTCTCAAATGGTTATTGGGTTTTGAACACGACAAACTTCAATTGGTACCAAACACCATGCTGTGCTCCTTATGATCCAAAAGAGGCCATTTTGTAATCTCTATTTAGACACTAGTTTAGCAGCAGTATAGAATCATTCAGGCCAATGCCTATTTCTGCAGGACTGTGCATGATGCCTTAACATAGAGAACAATATCTGTGCAATCTCATTTCAAGGGGCGTGATGAAAGTAGTAGCAGGGAGGTAGGTTTTGGGCAAAATCCTATTGGGGTCTGGGCAATGTGGCCAATGGCAAGATGTATCTCAGAATTGGATGAGAAATGTGGGATAAGGCCCATCTTGACATCAGATGATTTTGCACCATCTTTGTTGCTTTTCATGAGCAACATGGCAAGATTTTTCCTGGGCAGTGGTGAGATGCTACTTAATGCTGGAGGAGGAGGGTGGGTTGATGGTTAACACTTGCGTAAAACCTTGTTAACACCACAACTTACCTCTTAATATTCAGCCTCCCATCTTATTAAACTCACCAAACTAGTTGGACTTTGGGAAATCAGTGTGAGCTCCTAGCAGTTTCGGCTCACTGTGTACTCTGAATTAGCTCAGTGTTGGAGACTGGGTGCCAGTATCTCAAGCATGGTTTCTGTCATCACAAAGCTCACAGTCCAGTCTGTTTGTTGACTTGTCTCTTCTTTGAAGAGTTGTTACTTGAAGTTCCCTTACATTTTATTTGTGACATTGCATAGGCCTCTCTTTCTCTTCAGACCCAATTTAGATCAGTACTTGGTGCACCAATGTATAGTTAACTTTATCACACTGCTTGGATAATAGGTCAACCTGTACATGTGGACAAGGCTGTGTGAGAAACTGGGAGGCGAGTTAGATTTCTGTGGAGGGTAGACTATGCAGTACCCAGACGTTCACTCAAAACTCAACCATGTCTCGTGCAGATGGTACACTTGGCATTTGCCTTCGTGCCATTTATTTCCCAAACCTGCTTCAATTGTTTTTGCAACTACTTTTTTACTTCATCAAAACATGACCCTTTTTTAACTTTGATTTTTTTTTTTCCTGTCATCTTAAATTTGTTGATTTGACATGGCACTAGTGCCAGTTCTTATGACCACTGAACCATATGCATCCAGTTTAGGTGAGTAGTATAATTAAAAGCACAAAGCAGACAGTAAACTTTATCTATAGACTGTTGAAATGATTTGTTTTTAAAACAAAAACGTTGAACTCCGGCACAATATATTATCAATCCTAAAAGATTTCTATCTATACAGCACTTTGTTTACCTCAGGATGTTGAAAAGCACCTTACAACCAATGAGGTGCAAGTGAAGTGTACTCACTGTCATATTGCAGGGAAATCCATTTGCACAAAGCTAGGCCTCCAAAACAGCAAAGCGATTAAGTCCAGAAAACCTCCTGATGATACTAACTTTCTGGGAGAGGTGATGGTGTAGTGGAACTGTTGGTGGATGAGTTAGACTGGGGATCTGGTTTTGAATCCCATCAGTGCATGGAATTTGAAACCCATTTTTTTAAAAAAAGTTTGGTAACCAAGAAACCATTATCAACTGTCCTATTTTTAAAAAAAAAACATTTGATTTACAAATGGCCTTGACGGAAGGAAAACTTACTTGGTCTGGCCTACATATGACTCCATATTCACAGCATTTGTGGTTGACTCTTAACTGTCCAAGCAGGCCTCTCAATTTGGTCAACTACGAGAGTTTCAAAAAAGAATGAATGTAGCCAGACAGACCATCTGCCATTGACTAATGCACTGGAAACAACAGCAAAGAGAGCCCTGTCAACACTGCAAAGTCCTTCTTACCAACAGCAGGGGGTTAATGCCAAAATTGGGAGAGTTGTCTCTCCAACCTGCTAAGCAACAGCCTGACTTAGCAATACTATGGAATCATACCTCACTGGCAATATCCCAGACACCCCCATCACCATCCTTGGATATGTCCTCTCTCTCCAGCAGGTCAGAGTCAACAGAGATGGTGGCACTTTGGGGAGTCGGGAAGGAGTTGCCCTGGGAGTCCTCAACATTGACTTTGGACACCATGAAATCTCATGCCATCAGGTTATGAGTAAGGAAACCTCCTGCTGAGTACCACTTGTCACTACCTCTCGGCTGATGAATCAGTGCTCCTCCAGGTTGAACAACATGACGAAGCATGGAATATGGCAAGCATGCAGAATGTCCCTGACCAAGAGTGGTTCAGCACTAAAGTACTTTGTTGCTAGGCTGGGTCTGAAGCAAGTAGTGTGAGAGAACTAACGAGGGGGGAATAACTTGCCGTCTCGCTTCGCAATCTGTCACTGACATTATTCATAAGAATGACTTGTATAGCTCTTGTGGAGACAAACTCCTGTCTTCACATTCAGAATACAATGCATCCTGTTGTTCGATACTATTGTGATGCTAAATGGGATAGATTTTGAACAGATTTAGCAACTCTAATTGGGGAATGCATGAGGCATTACGGTCCATCAGCAGAATCATACTCTAATACAGTCTGAAATCTGGCATTTCACGCACCCTATCATTACCACCAAGTCCAGCAATCTCAACCCTGGTTCAATGAAGAGGGCAGGAGTAGCATCAGATATACATAAAGATGAGGGGTCAAACTGGTGAAGCTACCAACAGGACTACTTTGTGTGCCAACCAGTATTAGCAACAAGTCATAGACAGAGCTAAGAAATTCCACAACCAACATATCTAAAGTTATACAATCCTGCCACATTCAGTCGTGAATGGTTGTGGACAATTAAGTAACTCATTGCAGGAGGAGACACCACAGATGACCTCAATGAATGAGCCGTGTACATCAGCATAAAAAATAAGCTTGAAGTATTTGCAACAATGTCCAGCTGGAAGCAATGAGTTCACTTTCAAGTGTATTAGTATCCAGGTTTCGCTGACAAGTAGCAAGTAACATTCATACCACACAAGTGTCCAAAATGACAATCTCCAACAAAGAATCTAACTCGCCCCTTGAATGTTCAATGGTGTTACCATCACTGAATCCCCTACTATCAATATCCCGTGTGTTACCACTGACCAGAAACTCAGCTGAAATAGCTATATGAAAAACTGAGGCTGCAAGAGAAGGTCGGAGGCTAGGATTCCTGCAGTGAGTGACTCGTTTGCTGACTCCCCAAAGCCTGTCTGCCTTTATCCAATGCACAATCCAGGAGTGTGCTGGACTCCGATTTGCCCGGATGAGCACTCCTCCATTAAACATTCAAAAAGCTTGACACCACCCAAGACACAACAGTCCACCATACTCCAAAACATTCACTCTCTCCAACACTAATGCTCAATTTCAGTTGTATGTATCATTTACAAGATGCACCATAGAAATCCTTAGATTGTACCTTCCAAACTGACTGATTTCTATCATTTAGATGGACAAGGATTGTATGTGCATGGAAACACCAACACTGACGAGGTCCTCCAAAGCCATGCACCATTTTGACTTTGAAATGTATCACCATCCCTTCACTGCTGCTGGATCAAAATCCTGCACCACTCTCTCTAAGGACATTGTGGTGTTCCTTCACCAAATGGACTGCAGTGGTTCAAGAAGGCATTTCCCCAGCATGTTCTCAAGGGCAACTGTGGATGAGCAATAAATGCTGACTCAGACTGCGCTGCCTAAATCTCATAAAATAAAAATTGAGGAATCATTGGCAAGAGATCTCCTGCTCTTTTAAATCTTCTCTTCTGATGAGGTATTGCAGCATTCGGTTAAGTCTGCACTGTCGTCAGCCTGATGAAAGCAGAGCATTACTCATCTGGGTATTGAAAACAAGTATGTCTAGCTCAGTGTGCTACCATTGAACCAGGGTCCACACCAAACTGTCTTTAATATACCAGAACCAAACTCCTCTTTTGGTATCAGAGAAGCACTCTAGAATGTCTTCCTACAATAAGGGATAACTTTGTGAGGCTCCATTTCCAGATCAGAGCTTCACTAGATATGTGCGAAGGTTTCAGCCTTTATAACCTTGATTCTGTCACTCATCCCCTCTCTGTTCATACTCTCTTTTGGGGGCTTAATCTCTCAAAATACTTCCTTCTGTATGTTCATATCAAACTCACTGGTGTAATTTGATTCTCAGTCCAAAATATCAAATTTTAAACTTACTTTCTTTTGTGTTCGAATTCCATATGATTTCACCTATCTGTCTTTGCTAGTCATCCAATTCTTGCCTGACTTTTAACTGTGCCTTAAAAATCTCAACTCCTTTTTTTTTTAAAAAAAAAAATGCTCCTTTTAAAATTTAGATCTTTGACACCGTCTCTGATTACCTATCGTTGTATCCTCTACTCATCGCTCTGGGTTCAATTTGGTCGGATGGGTCTCCAGTGAAACACCTTTTGAGTATTTTACAGTTCTGAGGCACTCTAGAAATGCAACATTTTGTTCCTGCTGTAAGTCTGGGAATGTGTTGAAGTAAGAGATTTATAGATTGCACAACAATCTAGAAGAATAGATTTAGGATTTAAAGTAGAAATGTATCAGAGAACATGCCCATGTAGCTGTTACATTGCGAGAACTGATCATTAAAGGAAATGGTATTTGTTTTTAATAACTTATTTATAGTTTGGTCCATTTAATAATATGACTCAATCTCACTATCTTTGGAAACAATCTTGAGAAAGCCTTGCAATGTAAGTGAAACTACAGATTAATATATTTTTTTTAAAAAAAAGACAGCTGATGTTTCTGATACCTATTGAGAGAAATCTTCATTTCAAATCCATTACGTCCCATTTCCAGGCAGACATACGTTTTAAGATTCCTTTCCTCCAGTTCTCCCTCTGCACAGGGCAGTTGACAGAGCTGGGTTTTACCACAAAGATCTTCATTGTTTTCTTCCAGCCAGGGTTTTGCTAATCCTTCTGTATCAGCCTGAGCAAATACCTGAGTCTCCGAGTTTTGTATTTACCCAGGCAAAAGCCACAAGTGTCAATCAGTGTTGGGAGAAAGCAGGTTTCAGCATCTTGTTTTCAAGGTCCTTAACAGGCTTGTGTTGGAATAGCTTTACAAATTCAAAATGTAGTGGCTTTTGTTTTGTAATTTTTGAGGTTGATTCACCCAAATCTTGGCTTATATAGTGGGCGGCACGGTGGCACAGTGGTTAGCACTGCTGCCTCGCAGCGCCAGAGACCCGGGTTCAATTCCCGACTCAGGCGACTGACTGTGTGGAGTTTGCACGTTCTCCCCGTGTCTGCGTGGGTTTCCTCCCACAGTCCAAAGATGTGCAGGGTCAGGTGAATTGGCCATACTAAATTGCCCGTAGTGTTAGATAAGGGGTAAATGTAGGGGTATGGGTGGGTTTCGCTTCGGCGGGTCGGTGTGGACTTGTTGGGCCGAAGGGCCTGTTTCCACACTGTAATCTAATCTAATCTAATCTAAATCTATATTGTAGAAACTAGGTTAGGGTTCCCAAGAATACAGGAGCTTAAGAGGTGATCTAATTGTATCAATTTGGATAATTAAAGGATTTGACCGGGTAGGTGGAGGAAAACCACTTTTTTCTGATGCAAGAGCCCAAAACAAGGTATCGTGATCTTAAAATGAGAGCTGAACCAATAAGGGGTGGTACCAAGAAGCATTTTGTTTTACATGCCAGGAGGGGAGTGGAAGTCTGAAACGCCCTTCACAAAACATTTCAGGATTTATCAGTGGAAATTTACAAAGCTGAGAGTTGGTTTTTTTTTGTTTGGCAAAGATTTTAGAGACTTGTTGAACAAAGGGGGGCAGGTGGGATTCAGATTATCCAGACCTAATTGAATGGTAGAACCGACTCAGCGCTGAATGACTTGTGTACAATTGATGAGTGAAAGCTGTCATTCTGGGAGAGTGTGCTTCTCTGAGATTGGTGATGTCTTTCTGGGTGAATGTAGGTGTGAGGGCTGGGGGTGTGTTTCTGTGAGACTGTAAGAAATAGGAACAGGAGTAGGCCATTTAACCAGTCACGCCTGATCTGCTATTCAATAAGATCATGGCTGACCGGACACTTCTCATATCCACTTTGCTTTTCTTCCATAACACTGGATTCCCTGACTGATCTAAAAATCTATCTTCATCTTAAATATACACAAGGACTCTGCCTCTCAGCTCTCTGTGGCAGGAGTTCCAAAGACACACAACCCACAGAAGAAATGTCCTCTCATCTTAGTCTTAAATTAGCATCCCTTTTATTCAGAAACTGTACCAGCTAGTCCGAGACACTCCTATGAGGTGAAACATTCTCTCCGCATTTAGCCTGTCAAGCCCCTTAAGAATCTGGTATGTTTCAATGAGATTGCTTCCCATTCTTCTAAACCCCCATGATAGTGTTTAGCCTTTGCTCATAAGACAGTCCCTCCATACTGGGGATCATCCTTCTAGACCTTCTCTGAATTACACTCAATGAAACAATATATTTTCTTAAATAAGGGGACCAAAACTGTTGTTAATACACGAGAAATGGATTCACCAGCACTTTTTACAGCTACAGTAAGATTTCCCTACTCTTTAATACTCCAACTCCCTTGAACTAAGGGCGAAGATTGCATTAGCCTTCCTGGCTACTGGCTGTACCTATGGGCCAATAAAAGGATGTTTCTGTATTTGTGTATTTGCAGAAGGGTTGTGGGGTAACTATTTTTCTGCAAAGGGAAATATCACTGTGAGACAGTGAGGGGAACTGACCTACATTTCCACAAGTGTGTATGGGTTTACCTCCACAGAGCAGCAGGGATTATGCTTCGCCTCTGGAGATGTGTAGTGTCTCTGAGGAGTATGCATGCGTGCGTTTCCACAAGGACAGAGATTCACACATGGACTTGTTTTGGGGGCAGATTAAACATTTTGAACAGGTGCAGCACACAAAGTATGTTGGCCCTGGCCAAGTAAGGCTCTGTTTAGATTTTGTACCCTCAGCCATTAATATCTGTGGTCAATGAAATTAAGTGAATTGTTTGTTTGCAGCCAGTGCCTAGAAACATTTGCTTTCTCTACCTTCGTTGGTTTCTTTACAAATTTTTTTGTATATATACAAATAAAGGCATAAAATCAAACCTAGTATCCAAACAACATTACCCCAATTCTGATGTAGGATACTACAAATATTTGACTGTCACTTGTAACACATCAATTTCAAGATGTGCCAACCAAGTAATTGATGTGAGAATTTGAATTTACAGAGGCAACATGGAGCCATGTGTTGCACAGAATTTGCAACACCGGTAAAGGCCATTCAGCCCAATCAGTTTATGCTGGTATGTAGCCATCACTCTACTCTTCTCTGCATCCTACTTTAGTGAATCTTTTCGATTTGTCTTCCCACTCCAGTATCTCTTTAGATTTCACATAGAATTATATTAGAATTCTAATTTATAATGAATGCTATTCGCCTTTACTACTCTTTTGGTATGAAGTCCCGCATTCTCCAAACAGTGTCTTGGTAAAGAACTCCTTTACCAAGTTCTTTGTTAAATGCCAAGGAATACCTTTATCTTGATAAGCTCTAGAATTGGACTCTCCCACATATGGAAACATCTATCTCTGTCTACCAAATCAAACTCCTTCACAATCTTAATCTGTTACTTCACCCCTCAAACCTTCTCTCTTCTAGTTAACAGAGCCAGTCTGCTGGGTCTTTCTAGATAACTAAGGCCTATGTTATTTATGTTATGAATATTTCCAAGGCAACATGTCAGAAACTGGATACATGTTCAACTGTCCTGTCGTTCCTTACAGCAAAGAGCAGGGAACAGAGAGGTATTTCTCTGATTCCAATTTGTAATGACAGTATATTTTGTATTTCCGGTCACGCTGAAACTTCGACCGTTTTTTCCTTTTGGGAAAAGGATCAACAGATAGTTTGGGTTCAGAGTCATGCTATTCCAAGTGTGTAGTTTTTTTTTAAAAAGATGAGATATTAAATCATCTACCCCATGACTTAATTTGAAGAGTAGGATAGTGTTCTCAGTCGTCTGACCAATTTAAGTATTTCATTTGACATTGTCAAATTTAGGTTATTCATTAACTTGTTGAGTATAATTTGTTGGACAGTAGAACATTACAGTACAGGTCCTTTAGCCCTCTGTTGTGCTGATCTGTGGAACCAATCTGAAGCCTATCTATCCTACACTATTCCATTTTCATCCATATGCCTATCCAATGACCATTTAAATGCCTTTTAAATTTGGCGAGTCTACTACTGTTGCAAGTAGCGCATTCCACACCCCTACTAGTCTGAGTAAAGAAACTACCTCTGACATCTGTCCTATATCTATCACCCCTCAATTTAAAGCTACGTCCCCTCGTGCTAGCCATCGCCATCCGAGGAAAAAGGCTCTCACTGTCCACACTATCTAACCCTCTGATTATCTTATCTTTATATGTTGCAATTAAGTCACCTCTCAACCTTCTCTCTAACAAAAACAGCCTCCAGTCCGTCAGTCTTTTCTCGTAAGACCTTCCCTGAAGGGCTTTTACCTGAAACCTCATGTTTCTTTTCCCTGCTCCTCGGATGCTGCTTGACCTGCTGTGCTTTTCCAGCACCACACTCTCGACTCTAATTTGCAGTCCTCGCTTTTGCCCTGTTTGACAGGAGCCTACATCGGGAAGTGAGAGACAGCTGAGAGCTGGACCTGCCTTTTGCTGATATTACCTTCCTTCCTCCTCCTCCATGACCTCTCTCCCCAACAGAAAGCCCTTTCCACCATGACTTCCCTCTGACCTGGTTTGCTTCTTGATCCTTGGCTGTCATTCAGGTAGCAGACACCACCTCCCTGCTGCCACACTAAGAAAATAAGTAACAATCTCTGAATTCCCTTGAGAGCTGCCCACAATATTCTTTCCCCACCCTGACCCCCGGGTCCTTTCCTTCTGAGGAAGGCCATCTACGTGCCTGAGAAGTGTGTAATACCAACAGCCACCTCAGAATCTCTGACACCAAGAACATCTTACCCTCCCCAGGCCTCTCTGCCTTCCACAAGAACTGTTCCCTTCGTCAAACCTTGGTTTGTGCCACTCTCCCCACTAACCCCCCAAGTACCTTTCCCCTGAAACCGGGAAAAATGCAAACCTGCTAGCAAATCACTTTACCCCCCCCCACTTCCCCCACCACCACCATCCCCACCTCCATGCAGGAGCCCAAACTATCCATCCAGATAAGACCAAAGTTCAACTGCTTCTCCTCCAACCTAGTTGAAAGCACTAGATACAGTAAATGTGGAGAAGACCACATTGGGGAGACCAAACGTATTGGACAACAAATTGGAGGAACGACATCCATCTTCCACTTGGGCAGCCTACAGCCCAGAGGACTTGACATTGCATTGTCCAATTTCAAATAACCTCCCTTCCCATCCCCCAACTCCCTTCTTCCAGCCTTTCTCCCTCCCTTGATTCCTCTGATCGACCCTTCCTTCCAGCTACCAATTGGATTTGTTCATCCCATGTTGTACCCACTACCTGTGTTCAACTATTTCCACCCCCACCTTTTTATCTGCAGCTCCCCCTACACCCACCCCCAGTCCTGAAGAAGGGTTACACTCAAAACATCGACTTCTCCACCTCCTGATGCTGCCTGGCTTGCTGTGTTCTTCCAGCCGCCTGCTTGTCTACCTTCTCCAGTCAGCGAGTGAAACCCCCTACGCCTTCATAAACTTCTGCCTTTTTAAACCAGTTTGGAGTCTCTGTCATGTTAGTAACACAGTAGTGTTACTTCCTGAAGAAGGGCTTATGCCCGAAACGTCAATCTCCTGCTCCTTTGATGCTGCCTGACCTGCTGCACTTTTCCAGCAACACATATTTTTAAGCTCTGATCTCCAGCATCTACAGTCCTCACTTTCTCCTAGTAACACGGCAGCCAACTTGTGTGCAAAGAGCTTCCACAATTAATAAGATAATGACCTGGTGATCTGTTTTTGTGATGGTGCTTGAGGTATAGATATTAGCCAGGATACCAGATAATGCTTCCTTTCACCTCTTTTGAAATAATGCTGTTGTGTTTGGCTGTCAGGGTAGACAAGGTTTTATTTTAACAGTCCCCGACGAGAGAGCACCTCTGAAAGCGCCTCTCTCCATCAGGATTACCCTGCCGGTGATAGATAATGTGCTCAGATCCTACAGCAGGATTTGTAGGACACCATCCCCTGCCTAAGAGGGGAGAGTGCTACCAACTGACCCAAAACTAGTGCTAAAATATTATAGTCATTACCTTTTGGATACAGTATAAAGTAATTGGTGGAGAAGCACTTTGGAATGTCTTAAGCAAGTGAAAGGTGCTATGTAAATGAAAGTTCGTTCTTAATTTTTATAGATGTTTACAAGGATTCAGAATTGCTGTTACATTAGTGAGAAGAATTGTAATACTCTGATGACGACTGACTCACTGACAAATCATGCTCAGTTCTAACCATCTCTTGTCTGTCCTCAAGCAAGCACTAGAAATTCTTAAACAACAGATGGAGTCAGCTGATGTCTGAGAGTTTGTCTCCTGGTCGACATGTTACTCACTCTTCAATCTTTATTAGTTCTGTGGAATTTGAGACTGTGGCACTCCTTACCTTCCTCATTCCTTCCTTACTCAGTCAGGCCTGATTTTACTTTTTTAAAAAAAAATTAAGTCTAATCCATCCTTTCTGATGGACCTGGTCTTCTCAGTCAGTTCTTTCAGGATTTAGAGGATGCAGTTTACATACTTTGGATTTGCAAATCTTTCTGATAGGTTAATTTTGATGATTTTAGCATATCAAATCAATAAACCTTTACATATAGACAGGGTAAAAACAATGACTGCAGATGCTGGAAACCAGAGTTTAGATTAGAGTGCTGCTGGAAAAGCACAGCAGTTTAGGCAGCATCCGAGGAGCAGGAAAATCGAGGTTTCGGGCAAAAGCCCTTCATCAGGAATACTTTACATTTAGACAGTCTGGAGAGTATAACTGTGTGGTTAATGCTATTATGAATAAGGTCAACTACTAAATAGAATTGTTTTAAAATTACAGTTTAGGTTATATTGTCACATGTACAAAACTACAGAAGTAGAGTGAAAAGTGTACAATGTGGCCACACTCAGGTACAAAATACCTAGTTAGAAATCATAGGTCTGAAAATAGATTAGCTTTTCTCTTTATTTTGCACTTAAGTTCCACATTACAGTTCTTCATAGTATAAATTATGACACTGCACATAAATGTGGTTTCAAAATCATGAAGCACTCTTATCACCCATTTGTCCTAAGCTGAGAATGGGCAATTTTTTTTCTGCGCAACTTGCAAGGCCACTGATATGCTCCTGAGGAATAGGGGACCAGAGGTATCTGAAGTAATACACATACTCAGAGCAACAGGGACATCCTGAGCAACACCAGTATTCACAACAAGGACATTCTGAGCTCATTGCTGTCCAGACATCTGTCAGATTGAGGGATCTGATGATCATTGCACTTGAAATTTTTCTGAAGAATTTAAGCAGAGCTTTCTTTCCATCGAAGGTTACAAATGACTCCAGCTCTGTTTTAAACTCTCTGAAAACCATGACTTAAAAAGATCATAACGTCCTCACAGTATGACACCACATTGAATCCTGCTCAGAGTATTAGCTCATGCTTCACACGTGTTCTATTCACACTTTTTTTTGTGTTTTACAATGAATTTTCTTTTAGGATTTCTTTGCAATGAAAGACAACTCCTAATAAAACTTGACGCTGGCTAGTTCTACGAGAGACGAACTTGATACCTGGTCTGAGCAGTAATTGGAATCAGGCCTTTCACCAATGCATGGCTTGGCTGCCCCTTAGCTTGTTTTGGAAACCTACCAGACACAGAAGATTATGGGTCAATTTTCAAAGTCAAATCCTAAGATTCACAGGTGCAGCAAAAGTGGCCTTCTCTCCTCTTCCAAGCATGAACTTGTGTTACAGCTTGTAGGTAAAAAGATCCTGACATTTAGGAAATTGGAAACATAGAGTGTGAAGTTGTTACAGCTGCCTTGGCTCCTATATGCTATTTATTTTGGACCCTTCCTCAGAATCATTGCTTGCCTTATGACAAGAGCGAGTGCATTAATGTAACATATCTCAAAGAAAAGGGTTGGAGATCAAAGCTGAGCTACAAATTAATTGCCCGTAACCAAATCCGTATTATTGGGACACTTTTTTTTTTCAGAGGAATTATACAGATGCTTTAACATTAGGGGTTTCATTCTTTGCCCATGATCAAAGGGAGGTGGGCACTATAAATAGCACCGCTAGCAACAAGCCACATTCCCAGTTCCATTCTACCAATGGATCATTTTTGCGGAGGTCAGAGGGCATGGGGTCAGCAGGGTCACCCATCCAAAGGTCGCAGGTGATGGATCAAGATTATTCAAAGAAAACTACTTAAAGCTAACTGGAGGGGGCTGACTGAGATTGTCCAGTCAGCTCCCCTGAGAGTGCAGGGATCAGATTAATTCCTTGGAGACAATCCCCTGTGGCAAACCTGAAAAAATCATCTGCTTCCACGACTGGATGCTGCAGCAGCCACAGGTCACCACTTAATGGTATTGCCCAAAACCCACCAGAATGGTGGCCAGGCTGCAAGAACTAGGCTTTAATTTTAGTTGAAAGAGTTTGGGGAGTGATGCCTCCATCTTGAAAGGGCCTCTCCTTTTACTTTTGGAAGGGGCCTTTCAATCTGGATGACCTCTGCTTGGTCCTCCAGCTTTGAGCATTCCCAGAATCTTCTTACTGAACAGAGAGTCTATCCTGTCGCTAATGAGTGGCTGTTCCATGGAAAAATACAAAAATTCACTGTTTCCCACACAGAAAGCTGAATACTATTGGTGCATCAAGGTCCCAAGCTCTCATTTGGTGGCAGTGGGATGTGCTTGGCAACTTTGCCACAGGTACCTCCTCGGCTGCTGTGTGCCAACCTTCCACATTGCCCATCCAAACGTGGCATATCCACTCCCCATGGGTGGGGTGATTATTGCTGAGTGATGTGTGAGATCTCAGGCTAACAGTGGGTGAGTAACAGAAGGTTTTAAACTTCACAGGGCTCTGGGTCAGGGTGGAAGGAAACCATCTGACGGGGATGGTGGGGGGTGCGGGGGACGGGGGGGTGGTTTCCATGGCCACACGTGCTGCCTTCATTGCACATGGCTCCTCCCTCAAGTCTTCCTCCTACAAACCCCCTACCATTTAAAATAGAATCTGTTTTGTAAAGATTTTTTTTTTGTCTGTCTCTTTTATTGTTTCTCCCTTAATCCCATCTGCATTTCCCAATTTAGATTTTATATCCTGCTTTAGATTTCCTGGCTTGGATTCTGTGTGGATCTGTCAGGATACTTCAATCTGATTAAGTGTAAAACTTCACTCTTTCACCCGGATTCCAGTGTGTCACAGACCTCATACCGATGGAAAACACCTCGGGATTTAAGGAAATCTCAGTAACACGCCCATGGAAAGTCTGCAGGGAGCTGTTAATGAGATGGATGGCAAAGATCAAATACAAAGAGAAAAGTAGAGGCCAAGATTGACAAAGCCTCTCTTTCCACATCTTGCATTTAAATGCAAACGTTGTGAATTTTTGCCAGTCTTGTCTTTTATCCTTCAACATTTCTCACTGTACTGACAGATTGATTTTCTTAAGGGAGCAATGTTTGGATGGAATAAAAGACTTTGCAATAAAGACAAAATAATTGCAAACTGGCAATCCAGTGAAATGAATTTCATTTGAAGCGATCATCATGTGTGGTGTTGTATTAAAGCATTTCTTGTATAGGTAACATGAGATGGAACTTTACCAGTGAGGAGTGAGTCAGGCTGTATAATGTGCGGTCACCTCAGAACAGGTGGCAATAGAGGTCAGGCTCTGTGACAATTGTGCACTTTAGAGTGGTTGGATGCCAGCTAGAATATGTTGAGATTGTTAAAAATCACACATCAGGTTATAGTCCAACAGGTTTAATTGGAAGCACACTAGCTTTCGGAGCGACGCTCCTTCATCAGGACTATCACCTGATAAAGGAGCGTCGCTCCGAAAGCTAGTGTGCTTCCAATTAAACCTGTTGGACTATAACTTGGTGTTCTGTGATTTTTTAACTTTGTACACCCCAGTCCAACACCGGCATCTCCAAATCATGTTGAGATTAGGGGTGGTATGGGGACAAGGTAGTTTGGTGGCTTTCTACATGCCACAAGGTCTGCATTTTTGTCATGCAGGATTGAGACTTTCAACATCTAGGGAAGTGCCAGGATGAAACAAACCATTTTCAAGTAGAAAACTTCAACATCCACGAAGGATAAAGCGATGAAGAGTAGCATAGTCACTCTGCAGATAGTGGAGCCCACCAGCGAGTGTGATGATCTCCACCCTGATGTTGAGACATGAGCACACTTTGAGTCGAATATGAAACAATGACAGACTGAGAGAAACGAAGTTCATATACTAAAGATGTCATTTCGGACTTGACAGTGCCCCTGTTTCTCTCTCAGCAGATATTGCCAAACCCGCTGAGTTTCTCTAGCACTTACTATTTTATTAAAAAAGGGGCATAAGTGAGCAGGCAAAGATCAGACAAATGGATTCTAATTTGGGAAAATGTGAAATTGTCCATTTCAGCAGACAAAGTAAATGTGTATTATGTAAATGGTGAGAGATTGCAGAGCTCTGAGATACAGAGCAATCTAGTTGACCCAATGCTTGAATCACAAAAGGCTAGTATGCAGGTATGGTGTGTAATTAGGCAAGCTAATAGAATATTCTCATTTATTGTACAGGGAATCAAATCTATCCTTTCCCTCATGGCTCCCCAACCTACACAAACACACGTCTGCCTTGTTTCCACTCCTGGAGGCTCCAGTTAAATTCCACGTGTAGTCTCTATTATAATGCAGGAAACATGGTGGACAACATGCTCAGCAAGATCCCACAAATAACAAACAGATTATTTAGACATATACATTTTCAGTCAAAACTGATAACATGATAATTAGTCAGGAGGGAAGCCCAGTAATGCCACCCTCTGTTGTTTTAATCCATGTAATGGGCCCAAATGTAATTAATTTAACATATCTGAAAGCCAGGACCTCCATCCTGCTATATACTGCTCCATTGGAACCCTTCTTTTAAATGAGCAGAAATTGTAGGGAGGAAATGTTACTTTAAATGATTGCAGAACACATTATGTCCAGCTGACATACAAGTGATGGTTTTATTGGCAGGTTTCAGTAGGTTGCAGAAAACACACAAGCTTGGGTGTCATTCCATTCAGTTGACCTGACTGACTTCATTTGTTAAGCATGCTTTAAGTTTTAAAGAGCTTCCATTAAAACCACTATGCTTACTCTTCAACAATTCAAGTTTCTCTTTTAAGAAAAGTACCTTTTCTGATTCCGTTAACAAATCTGAATAAATTAAAGTTCCCCTCCCCCCCCCCCCCCCCCCCCCCCCACACCCCACACCCCACTGTCCCAAATGCTGTTTCTTTAGGCGAAGGTTTGCAGTTTCTATCGCTTGCTGGAAAAGTGAATGTATTGATTCCTGTTGTAGCACAAACTATTGCAATATGGTTTACCTGGACCATTTCGCCCAATTTTTCAACCCTTTTTAGAACTCGAGGCAATGTATTGCGCTAAGCAGTATTCTGTGGTTGACCCCTCTGGTATCTGATCTAAATATGCTCACATTTCTGTCTGCAATCTTCTACATACAGTGTCCCAGTGAAGCCCAACACAAGCACTTTTGTTAAGCTTTAGCCTTCTGCTCCCAACATTTATTTCAAATACTACAGACCATGAACTCTCCTTTTTTTTTCCCATTTGACCCACCCCTCCAGTGCCTGTCTGTTTTCAGATCTATATTCTGCTATTTACTTCTACTCTGGATCTAGGGCTTTTTTTTTTGTTCCAAGCTCTCCTCTTGATTAGGTTAGATTAGATTTCCTACAGTATGGAAATAGGCCCTTTGGCCCAACAAGTCCACACCGACCCTCTGAAGAGTAACCCACCCAGACCTATTCCCCTACATTTACCCCTGACTAATGTACCTAACACTGGGCAATTTAGCATGGCCAATTCACCTGACCTGCACATCTTTGGATTGTGGGAGGAAATTGGAGCACTCGGAGGAAACCCACGCAGAGATTTTCAGAAGGCTACTTTTTGACTTTTGTTGGCTACTTCTTGGTTTACTGTGTAAGGACTCCTTTTTTTTTTTCTATTTCACTGACTACTCTCATTTAGGTGTTGCATTTATTAACGATACTGTCTGTGTTTGTGTTAATATGATGTATTTGGACACAGCAGAAGTAGAACAAATCAAATTCATCACTATTCACAATAATCATCACCACTCCATTAAACTTAAAGCCATAATTCAAAGATAAAATTATTTTCCTACACATTACAATATTTAAATAGACATGACAACCAGATGTGAAACAAATGCTGTTTCAAAAAAAAACTAGCTCACACTTCGAGATATAAAAAGCGATAATTTTCTGTAGACTAGTGAGCGCCCAGCTGAACTGTCGCATATTTGCTCTGCCATAGTCATCGCACCCTCAATAATTCATAGTATCTAAGACTGTTTTGAGATGTTATAGCACAAATGCTAATTTTTATTAATTATACTCTTCAATATTAAATTATACATTTGGCATTGTTCACCATAATCATATTCACTACATTTTTTTCATATATTAGTGCCTGAACTCTTGCAGCTTTTCTCAAGAGACTTCACTTTGTTTTGTAAAGAAATCATTAACTTTTCCTATTTCTGGTTAGCTGAGAATTTCTTTGTTGAAGAGCTTAAAACTGTTTATTTTCCCCTGTCCAGCCACTCCTTCCCCTTTCAGACACTTTTCTCTCTATAATTGCCCTCCCACCTCATTCCAGTCCCTCCATCCCTTTGTAGCCCCCCATTCCCTTCGGCAGCTCCTCTTTCCCTACTTTGTAGCCTTATTTTCCTGCCAAACTCTAAACTTGGTTCCATGAGCCTTATCCTTGGTCTCACCCTTGCTTCAATGGAATCCAAACTTGCGTCCTAGAGCTAAGACATACCACGTGTGAACATATTATGTGCTGTGAAGCTGTTTGATCATCAGGGTGTTGGCAATGATCTCTGTTGCATCCCTAACCATTTTCAGGAGTTTTGGCTCATCCCTCCCTCCACTCTCTTAGTTCGTTGTTGATGTTTCTGATGACAGGGGCAGAGTGAATAGATGCATAGGAAAATAAGTCCACCACCCCATCTAATTGGCAATATTAATGTCATTAAAAGTTCACTTTCTGACTTCTCAAGATTTTCATTGCCCACACCAATCTGGCAGGATCGCTGGAAGTCTTCATAATTCTTTCACAGGGATGTGACCATTGTTAAGAAGACCAGCATTTGTTGCCCATTGCTACTGGATAAAAATGGGGGGGGGGGGGGGAGAAAGAAAGGAAACAATTCAGTGCTGCTTCCCCTTTTCCTACTAGACAGGTCAGCTGTATCTGAGGGCTGGTGTCCTTGTAAACTTAGTTAAAGATGATCAGATCTACTGTCACAACAGTTCAGCTTGGCTTAACTGAATGACCTAATGGAAATCTTGGAGTGGGCTGTATGGGGGTGGAGCATCAATGATATTATAGAGGGAATGATTCTAAATAAGTTAACATTTAGCTCAGTGAAAATGATGTTATTTGGTATCAGGTTAACCAAAGAGACATTTAGCACAAGATTCAGATGGAGACATATGTCATCATTAACGCCAGATGCATTTATTTAGTTAAGTGTTCTTCAGGGAACATCTCCGGGACACCCATACCAATCAACCCCAATGCCCCGTGGCAGAACATTTCAACTCCCCCTCCTACTCTGCCGAGGACATGCAGGTCCTGGGCCTCCTCCACTGACACTCCCTCACCACCCGACGCCTGGAGGAAGAACGCCTCATCTTCTACCTTGGAACATTTCAACGCCAGGGCATCAATGTGGACTTCACCAGTTTTCTCATTTCCCCTCCCCCCCATCTTACCCCAGTTCCAAACTTTCAGTTCAGCACCAGCCTCATGACCTGTCCTACCTGCCAATCTTCCTTTCCACCTATCCGCTCCACCCTCCTCTCCGACCTACCACCTTTACCCCTTCCTCCATCCACCTATTGCACTCCCAGCTACCTTCTCCCCAGCCCCACCCCCTCTCATTTATATCTCCACTCCCGAAGCTTCCAGCCTCATTCTTGATGAAGGGCTCCTGCCCAAAACGTAAATTTTTCCTGCTCCTTGGATGCTGTCTGACCTGCTGTGCTCTTCCAGCACCACTCACATCTTGACTCTTCTCTCCAGCAACTGCAGTCCTCACTTTTGCCTTATTTAGTTAAGTCTAACTAGTAATGTAACTTGCACCTATTGCTATTGTGCAATAAACCACATCTTAATAAGACAAGTGCCTTTTTAAGTTAAGCATCACAGTGATTCATTTTTGATTATCACTACCCAAATGGTTCAGTGGTAGTGCCTGGACCTTGAGCCAGAAGGGCCAGGTTCAAGTCGTACTTGTTCCCTAAGTGTGTAATAATATTGCTGAACAGGGTGATGAGAAAATATAAAGGAATGAGGATTGGTGGCAACACTGTAACCCCAACCATTTCCTAGTTCCTTAGTGTACACCACACTTCACCCTTAGAGCATTCAAGTTGCTCTGAAGTGTTCTGGAATTGGTCAATAGAACATTTGAGTGCAGAGTGAGCAGGCTACAGATTTGGATTTCTTAGTACTTATGCTTGGAGACTCTTAAGTCTGCTGATTTTATTCCTCTGTCAGGCAACTGACGTTAACCAAAATAAACATTTGAAGACATTGGAAAACTTGCTTCTTGCGTTTGGCAGATCTGCCATTTTGAGAACATCAATATGAAATGCCAAAAAAACTGACTATTGTTTAAATTTATTTAACAGATGTTTTATTTGTCACAGTTAAACTGACATGGCTGAATTATACCTGAGGGCTGCTTCCAAATTGGGTGCCTGGTTTGTGAGAGCTGCTTTCAGTGAGAATTGAAAGAAATTAAAACATTAGGATTTTCTAAGGTATTTCCAGCAGGAGCTTTGACAGCTTCAGACTATGCAAATAAAGACCGGCACCAAGTCAAGTTATCTTTCAAAATGTAATGCATGGAAATCTAAAGCAGCATTATAGAAATCACATTAAATATTTCTGTGTGAGCATTAAATTTAAAAGATATGATAGCATTTAATGTCCAATAGCACGAATTGAAGGAGTATTATTAAATCTGTAATTTAAATAGTGGAAAGGTTATATTCTTTATTTCATTATTTTTTCGGTGCTGATAAACAATGAATACATCCTAGATATTACACTGTTGGAGTCATTACCTCCCTCCCATGTGATTGAAGTGACAGCTACTTCTTCGAGTCACGTTCCCTTTGTAGAATGATGGTGCTGCCAAAGTTTTAAGATAACCAACTGATGGTATGGATGTGCTTTCAGTCTGTTTGGAATTGAAGCTGGATTGATCTGGAAAATGTTAGAGCCGAAGTACTGCTTGCTGTTGGTTTAAAGTGTACTTGAGCAGATACTATCAGCAAAAACAAAGGCAATTGATTGTTTGTTAATCTACGGATGTTTGGAGAAGGAAGGATTAGAAAGCAACTGGTCAGTGTAGCCGGGCCGATGTCAGAAGATAAATATATTTGCTTTAACTACTTCTGCATTGCAGCTGAATTCAGACAAAGTGATGGAGAGGTGAGTTGGTTGGTGATTTTATTATTTACAATATTTTCGAATCAACCTGTTCAGGCACCTCTGAAGCAGGTGGAACTTGAATGCATGCCTTCTAGCCCAGAGGAGCGGATGCTACCACTGCAGCGCAGGCAACCTAATGATCATTGGTAATGAGTTTAAGCTTCAGCCCAAGATGACTAACCGTTTTTGAGTAAAAAGTTCCTTTTGTTCAGCAGGTTAAATGCCATTTGACTGCAAGTATCTTTCAATCTGATGTGCTGGTGTCATGAATCAAACAGACTTTGAAGGCTTGAGACCAGCATGTAACATCATTATTTGCACCACAAATTTCTTTGTGATAAACCTTTTCCACCCAAAGGGTTGTAGTGGGCTGGAATGCAGGAGGATGGTTGGGACAAAAAACCTCACAACCTTTAAAATATACTCGAATGAACACTTAGAGTGCAAAACGTTTGAGGCTATGGGCCACTGCAGGAAAGTGGGGTGAGTGTAGATGGTATGTTTTTGGTAGTACAGACTCGATGGGTCAAAGGGCCTCCCTGTACTGTATGATTCTACAATTTCTTCTGTTTCCTGACATATCATGCTCTCACCCCCATCACTAATGCTCTAGCATTGTTACAACATGGATTGCTTTCCTGTTACGAACAAGATAGACAAAGATGGCCTTCCAATCTATCCAGCCTGTTGCCATCAACATGCCTTGCTTATCACAAAATATAAGCTTTTGATCTCCTTGGAACAGCAAAAAGCAAGGTGAAAACCCAGGAAAATGGTGAAGAAAATCTGCAAAATTCCTCACTTGATTCCCTTAAACAATCGCAACTATTCTCAAAGATCACTCTCTGGCGTTGTGGTGATATAAACAGTATCTACTTTTCATACAAAGTGTTTCCCAGCCTAGTGAGAAAAAAATCTTGCGAGCAGGAATTCAACTAGCATGCTGTGCAAAACCTATTCCAGAACGGACTTTTTTTGTAAAAGATAGAACCACCATCCAATGTTGAATCTAAATTTGACCTTGTGTTCTACTGAGTCAATTTCATTGGGGAAAAAAAAGTCAGTAAAATTTATGCCCTTTTATCATTTTTAAATATCAATCCAATAACCTTGGAATATAATCCTCTCTATAGAAAAGCTGGATACTGATCTCATAAAACCTCTTCAGAGGCAAAATGGTAAGGAATAGGAAAATCCTACCACCCAATATTCCCTACTGCCCTGAAGAAATTTCCTTGAAATGATTATCCCGATTATACATTAAGCTTTGTCCTCTCATTACACCAAGGCAGTGGAGACTGAATTACTTTTATTGATTTAAATAAAAACTAGTGCTGTTAGGATCATGAGCCAGGAATAAAACAGCTTATTTACTGAACAAAGGTGAGAGTGACAGCCCTTGGCACCATGGCCACATTTGACCAAGTGCGGCAGTAAGAAGCCCTAGCAAAACTGGGATCAATGGAAATCAGTGGGTAAATTCTCTGCTGGTTGGAGTCATACCTGGCACATTAGGAAGATGGTTGTGGTTGTTGGAAGTGGATCTTCTCAGCTCTGGGATATCTCTGCATGAATTCGTCAGGGTAGTGTTCTAGACCCAAGCATCATCAGCTGCTTCATCAATGACCTTCCCTTCATCCTAAGATCCGAAGTGGGAATGTTCAGCAACATTTTGTGACTCCTCATGCTGAAACAGTCCATGTACAAATGTAACAAGATCTGGACAATATCCAGGCTTGGGCTGACAAGTAGCAAGTAACATTCATGTAACACAAATGACAAACAATGACCATCTCCAGTAAGAGACAATCCAACCACTGCTCCTTGGCATTGTCATTGATGTTACTATCATTGAATCCCCCACTATCAACAACCTGGGAGTTACCAGTGACCAGAAATTCACTGGACTCATCACCTAAACAGTGGCCACTAGAGCTGGTCATAGGCCAGGAATACTGCGATGAGTAATTCAGGTCCTGACTCTTCAAAGATTGTACATCATCTACAAGGCACAGGTCAGGAGTGTGATTGAATACTCGTCACTTGCCTGGATGGGTGCAGCTCCAACAACACTCAAGCAGCTTGACACCATCCAGGACAATGCAGCCCACTTGATTGGCACCAATACACTCCCTCCACCACAGATGCTCAATCAAAATAATATGCTATCTAGAAAGTGCTCTGCAAAAAATCACCAAGCTCCTTAGACAGAAACTTCCGAACCCATGACCTCGAAGGACAAGGACAGCAGATACATGGGAACACTGCCACCCTGAAGTTCCCCTTCAATCCACTCATCATCCTGACCTTGAAATATCTTGCCGTTCCTTCACTGTCACTGGGTCACAATACTGGAAATCCCTCCGAGGGCATTGTGGGTAAACCTACAGCATATGGACTGCAGTAGTTCAAGAAAGCAGCTGACCACCTTCTCTAGGGCATCTAGGGATTAGCAGTGAATGCCACCCAGCCAATGACACCCATATCCCAAAAGTAAATTAAAATAAATCCTGAAGAACATGTAGGCATTTAGACCCTTCTTACTTGTAAAGTTGCGTTTTTTTGTCACTTGTTTAAACTTAATTCAAATGAAGTGTTGTTTAACTTGAAGGGTAGAAATCAGGCAGAGTAGGATTCAGGAGATCTTATAGGAAGGGAACAGGAGTGTGAACAAATTTGGCTTTTAGAGGTAGATTAGATTACCTACAGTGTGGAAATAGGCCCTTTGGCCCAACACGTCCACACTGACCCCTCTGAAGAGTAACCCATCCAGACCCATTTCCCTCTGACTAATACAGCATGGCCAATTCACCTAACCTGCACATCTTTGGACTGTAGGAGGAAACCCACGCAGACACAGGGAGAACGTGCAAACTCCACACAGACAGTCGCCCAAGACAGGAATCGAACCTAGGTCCCTGGTGCTGTGAGGCAGCAGTGCTAACCACTGAACCACCGTGCTGTATTGAGGTTGAGAGCTGAATTTCCACTTTCTCCCAGTAGTTTTGCTGATACCTGTGGCAAAATGTCAATTTCCAAGAGCAGACCAAATGATGTTTAAACTGACATTGGATCAGTTAACTCAATTGGCTTGGCAGCAGACTGAGGCAGGAGCGCGGGTTTAATTCCCACACTGACTGAGGTTACTGTGAAGGTTCCACCTTTTAAAACTCACTCCTCGCCTGAGGTATGGTGACCCTCTGGTTAACCTCACCACCAGTCATCTCTCTCCCAATGAGAGAGCAATCCAGTCATCCACTGGGACTACGGTGATGTTAGCTGTACGTCCTGTTCTCGGGTCTGAGAATCCGGGAAACATCCAGGTTTCTGGTTTCCTGCTTAATCCTGAGAATTTTATTAATCACTCATGGGATATGGGCTTCTCTAGCTAGGCCAGCATTTATAGCCAATCGCTCATTGCATAGAGAGCAGTGAAAGTGTTAACCATATTCATGTAGGTCTGGAGTCACACATAGTCCAGACCAGGTAGGATGACAGATTTCCTTCCCTAAAGGGCAGTAGTGAACCAGATGGGTTTTTCTGACAACAGTTTCATGGTCATTAGTAGACTCTTAATTCCGGATTCTTTACTGAATTCAAATGCCACCATCTGTTGTGGCAGAATTTGAGCCTGGGTGCCTGAAACATGAACTGAGTTTCTAGTTTAATGATCCAGTGATAATACCACAAAGCCATCCTCTTCCCAAGTTAGTCACATGACATGGGCTGACATCTCAGCGCAGTCCTGAACAAATGCTGAGGAGTGGCATTAAAGTCGCACCTTTTTAAAAGTACCTTCTCATTTGGATACAAGTCATTGGATATAAGTATTTCAAAGTCGAGCAGGCAAGTCCTCCATAGTATTCTGGTTAATATTTATCCTGCAGCTAAACACCTAAACAGATGATGTGGCTTTTACCACATAATAGTTGGAGATTCTTCCTGTGCATACGCTGGCTGCCATGTTACAACAGTGACTGCACATCAAAAACTGCTTTTGAGGCTGTGAGGCGTTTTGGGAGGTAGCCTGGGTGTACAAACATTCCTTTCTATGCACTAGTCTGGTGCCATTGATAATACAAAACACACAGCCCATATAATTGATGTTCTGGAATTTAATCAACAATTTGTTCTTGGATTCATATTACTCACAGTTAATAACTGATCTCCAGTTTGTGAGCTTAGCTGTGTCCACAAGTGTCAAGGGTCACGGCTAGAAACTTTTGAAGTCAACCTGAGTGATCCAGCACCGCCGAAAAGGAGCAGCTCTGTTATCTGTACCAAGTGGGGATGACTCAGCTCCATGCATTATGTACTGAGTTGCCTTTCCACACTCTTTGTGGCTGAAAGGAAACTTTATGCTCAGCCTAATCAACAACAGGACTCCCAACCTCCTGTAATTACTTTGCTTAGGATGAGGCTTCAGCATTGAGGAGGAGGATGACATCATGGTAATTACACAAAAGGGGATTCTGGTGTCTGTTAATGTAAAATTATCCTCCTTGAAGATAATATGCCACAGTTACCAGATGCAGTCTTGGCTGGGGTTCACAGTTTCAAAGGTTTGTGTTTGAAAAGCCACAATACCTCCTTTCAAAAGGCCATGCATGAACGTTCTACACGATAACCAACTGGTATCGTTTTATTTTGCTGTAGGAATTAACGGAAGATGCATTCAAAACGCCTTGTGTTGAAGGGTGGAAGCGGCGGTGTGATCTTTTAACCAGGCAGAAATGACAGCTTATACTATTAACTTTCTATCGTGAGGTTCGATCACCTTCATGCACACAATAGATCATTGAAGATCTAGGGAAGGAGCAAATTAGCGGTTGTAGAATGAGAGGGGAATCCATGAAACATGGTGTTGGTGGCCCACGCACAGGAAATACCTTGGTGATGTTGGGCATGAATTTAGTGAACTTTCCCCATGTGAATCTGGCAAGGACAAGGCAATTAAAGATGGAGGTCAGCTGATCCCATTTAGCAAAACTTCGTGTCTTGCCTTTTTGGTAAACCGTTCAAAGACTGTCAAGAAGCTCGGACATTGATGCAAATTGGGGTCCTATTATACCCATGGGACTCTAAGCAAACACTGCTCTTGCTGGGTGTAGTGACTTGTAGTAACTGCCCTAACTGCTGAAATATACTCCCCTGATTAAGTATGTCTTTCCAGGTAATCTCTAAGCTTGCTTTGGTGGCATTATGAGTGGTTCTACATGAGCGATGTGTAGGCCTCCCCTGCCTGCACTCTCTCTCCAACACTTTCTTCACTAAGGTCCGCAAACACAAACTCAATTCCATCTTTATTTCTCTCCCATTCTCCTCCCTCTTTCCCTTCACTAACTTTAGGGTCTGCAATCTTCCCCTGTTTCTCTCTGATTCCCCTATCACCCTCATTTCCCTCTGACTTCCTGCTGGCTTTCCTCAAGGAGTCAGTGGGTGGAGCATTAATGAGGTCTCAGCCTCTGTGATTACCCAACTTGGCCTCAGTGACTGCTCCTGGTTGAACAGGCCTCACACTAAGACATTTTTCCACCTGAATTTTAAAATACCATCCCAGAATCTTGAAGAGTGAAGTTGAGAGTTCAGCAAATGGAGGAACCCGAGATAAAAAGGAAGATCTTGGATTTGCAGAACCAGCAGAGGTTGATTTATTTATCAGAAGTTTTAAACCATGGAGACACTAATAAACATTGTAAGCTTTAGTTTACATTGCCTTTGGATTCTGTTTGTTTTTTTTGTTATATAAATGTTGGAGATTGTCTTTTCTTACTTTGTGATTGGTTGGGACAATTGGAATTGTGAGATAATGCAACAGAACTTCCGGGACAAGGTCGCCAACTCTACAAATGTAATTTTACCCCAAAACATTCTGGGGTCTGGGCTTATACATAAAATAGTATAATTTACATAAAACTAATCACTATCTTCCGGTTAAAATGGTTCTGTAACAGTCTGTTCCTGGAGAATCTGGATTGCCAACTGCAAAACTATATTCCAGGTAAACCTTTCCAAAGCTTTAAATTTGGTACAATGGGGCAATTGAAATGTGACATCTTATGCCAGGAGTCGCAAGCTCAGGAGTGGGGCAAAGGGTGTCTGACCTGGGGTCAATGCTAAAAGTATAAATCTTCCCAGCAGTTCTATGTTGTGAAAGGCAAACCGGTTCATAATGGAGACTTGCTGCTGATTGTACACTAAGTCACTGACGGCGTTGTCCGTTTCCTTCTTGTTTGAAAGATCTATGGTTAATGATGTGGTTACCAAAGAAGTTGAAGTGAAGGTCATTCTATTGTGTCTGTCGGAGATCCTGTATTATTCGCCTTCCTGAGCCTGTTTGGTCTCTGAATTACTTGACATGCTGAACATTCCATTGTCAACAGAATTTGTTTTTTTGCACTTTATTCTTTGGTCAGTCTGACATATTCCAGACCACGGGAGGTAAATGAAAGAGAAAGCAGAACTTAATAGTGTTTTATAAACCTATGAGAAAATAATCATCATTCAAGGGCCTGAGGTTCCTCACAGATGTTAGTTTGTCTCCTCTTAAAAATTACTTTCGTCTGCAAGGAACATATTCTAAGTCGTAATATCATATTGATCATTTGCAAGATTCCTTGTGTTGTTTCTATTCTGATGCATGGTTGGAGGAATGAATGAATGAACTTATGATGTCAGTAGTTACAAGATGTATCAAACTTTATGAAATCAAGACCAATAAATGGAGTTAAGATGTACAATAGCCATGATCTAATTGAGTAAACAGGCTTGAGGAGCTGAATAGCCCTCTCCGGTGTTCCCAAGGTAATTTTGGGTGGAGAAGGTATACAGTTTCTCTTGATTATTCAGTCGAAAGGCTTATTCCACCATTCAACATGTTCCGAAACAACTTCAGGGTTTGTACTCCACATATTGCTCTTCAGTTTCCTGCACATTAGCTCTGAAACTGACCTTTCTCCTACACTAAATCTAAGCTCTTTTTTTACTTTTGCGGTGTAATTTTCCAGATTTCCAAACTTTATACACCCAATAAGATCACCTCACGGATGTTTTGTTTGCAAGCTGGAAACCTATGTTGGTTAAAATTGTTTTGTCCATGAAAATGAGCCATGGGTTTGCAAAGTGTGATTAATCCATGCTTGTTCAGTAGAATGGAGGCAGTTTGCCAACTTGGTCTGGCTTCCTCATTATAATGATCTCTGCATGAAGGCAGCTCCAGCCGTGCTGGTTCATGGCTATAGGCATCAGTATGGTTGCTATCCAGCTCTACTTAAAACTAACTGCATGGCTTTATGCATACATCCCTTCACAGTGCAATCTAGCTGCCAGAGGAGCTGAGATCATTCGGAACAGTATTGAGTAACACTTCCAGCAATAGTTCACCTTGCTGGAGAAATGGGCTGCTAAGGCTTTTGGACATTGTTTCAGACTGTTCGTGAATGCATCTTCAAATGCAAATTGATGCTAACAACAGAACCAGCCTCAGCCACTCCTTAACTCCCCACACCTAAACACTCATAGAGTCATAGAGATGTACAGCATGGAAATAGACAATTCAGTCCAACCCGTCCATGCCGACCAGATATCCCAACCCAATCTAGTCCCACCTGCCAGCACCCGGCCCATATCCCTCCAAACCCTTCCTATTCTTATACCCATCCAAATGCCTCTTAAATGTTGCAACTGTACCAGCCTCCACCACATCCTCTGGCAGTTCATTCCATACACGTACCACCCTCTGCGTTTAAAAAGTTGCCCCTTAGGTCTCTTTTATATCTTTCCCCTCTCACCCTAAACCTATGCCCTCTAGTTCTGGACTCCCCGACACCAGGGAAAAGACTTTGCCTATTTATCTTATCCATGCCCCTCATAATTTTGTAAACTTCTATAAAGTCACCCCTCAGTCTCCGACACTCCAGGGAAAACTGCCCCAGCCTGTTCAGCCTCTCCCTGTAGCTCAGATCCTCCAACCCTGGCAACATCCTTATAAATCTTTTCTGAACCCTTTCAAGTTTCACAACATTTTTCCGATAGGAAGGAGACTAGAATTGCATGCAATATTCCAACAGTGGCCTTACCAATGTCCTGTACAGCCGCAACATGACCTCCCAACTCCTGTACTCAATACTCTGACCAATAAAGGAAAGCATACCAAACGCCTTCTTCACTATCCTATCTACCTGCAACTCCACTTTTTCAAGGAGCTATGAAACTGCACTCCAACGTCTCTTTGTTGAGCAACACTCCCTAGGACCTTACCATTAAGTGTATAAATCCTGCTAAGATTTGCTTTCCCAAAATGCAGCACCTCACATGATTTCCCATAAACAAAACCATGTTGACTATCCTGAATCAGTCCTTGCCTTTCCAAATACGTGTACATCCTGTCTCTCAGGATTCCCTTCAACAACTTGCCCACCACCGAGGTCAGGCTCACCGGTCTATAGTTCCCTGGCTTGTCTTTGCTGCCCTTCTTAAACAGTGGGACCACATTTGCCAACCTCCAGTCTTCCGGCACCTCACCTGTGACTATCAATGATACAAATATCTCAGCAAGAGGCTCAGCAATCACTTCTCTAGCTTCCCACAGAGATATGGGTACAGCTGATCAGGTCCTGGGGATTTATCCACTTTTAACTGTTTCAAGACAACAAGCACTTCCTTCTCTGTAATCAGGACATTTTGCAAGATGTCACCATCTATTTCCCTACAGTCTATATCTTCCATATCCTTTTCCACAGTAAATACTGATGCAAAATATTCATTTAGTATCTCCCCCATTTTCTGTGGCTCCACACAAAGGCAGCCTTGCTGATCTTTGAGGGGAGAAAGTGAGATCTGCAGATGCTGGAGATCAGAGCTGAAAATGTGTTGCTGGAGAAGCGCAGCAGGTCAGGCAGCATCCAAGGAGCAGGAGAATCGATGTTTCGGGCATAAGCCCTTCTTCAGGAAACGTCAATTCTCCTGTTCCCTGGATGCTGCCTGACCTGCTGCGCTTCTCCAGAAACACATTTTCAGCTCTGATCTTTGAGGGGCCCTATTCTCTCCCTAGTTACCTTTTTGTCCTTAATATATTTGTAAAAACCCTTTAGATTCTCCTTAATTCTATTTGCCAAAGCTATCTCATGTCCCCGTTTTGCCCTCCTGATTTCCCTCTTAAGTATACTCCTACTTTCTTTATACTCTTCTAAGGATTCACTCGATCTATCCTGTCTATACCTGATATATGCCTCCTTCTTTTTCTTAACCAAACCCTCAATTTCTTTAGTCATCCAGCATTCCCTATACCTACCAGCCTTCCCTTTCACCCTGACAGGAATATACTTTCTCTGGATTCTCGTTGTCTCATTTCTGAAGGCTTCCCAGCTCATCTGCCATCAATATTTATCAATCAGCACTCAGCCATAGGCTTGATCTCATCCTCGTTGAAACTTTATTGCTGGAACAGCA
The DNA here is from genome assembly GCF_037043375.1 of Chiloscyllium plagiosum. Classification (NCBI taxonomy): domain Eukaryota; kingdom Metazoa; phylum Chordata; class Chondrichthyes; order Orectolobiformes; family Hemiscylliidae; genus Chiloscyllium; species Chiloscyllium plagiosum. The sequence goes on along the minus strand of NW_028270172.1, from coordinate 36,843,703 downwards.
CAGCAGGTCAGGCAGCATCCAGGGAACAGGAGATTCGACGTTTCGGGCACAGGCCCTTCTTCAGGAATGAGCAGAGAGTGTTCATCAGGAGAAGATAAAAGGTAGGGAGGAGGGACTTGGAGGAGGGGCGTTGGAAATGTGATAGGTGGAAAGAGGTCAAGGTGAGGGTGATAGGTCGGAGTAGGATGGAGGCGGAGAGGTCAAGAAGAAGACTGCAGGTCAGGAAGGCGGTGCCGGGCTGGAGGGATTCGGCTGAGACAAGGTGGGGGGAGGGGGGATGAAAAAACTGGTGAAGTCCAAGTTCATCCCCTGTGGTTGGAGGGTTCCCAGTCGGAAGATAAGACGCTCCTCCTCCGACCGTCGCGTTGTTGTGGTTTGGCGGTGGATGAGTCCAATGACCTGCATATCCTCGGTTGGTTTGTAGTAGATGTCCGTGTTGATTCGGTCGCCTGAGATAGAAACAGAAAGGTCTAGGAAGGGGAGGGAGGAGTCCGAGACTGTCCAGGTGAATTTGAGGTCGGGGTGGAAGGTGTTAGTGTAGTGGATGAACTGTTCAACCTCCTCGTGGGAGCACGAGGTAGCGCCGATACAGTCATCAATGTAGCGAAGGAAAAGATGGGGGGTGGGGCCAGTGTAGTTGCGGATAACCAACCGACTCCCACAGCTACCTGGACTACACCTCCTCCCATCCTGCCCCCTGTAAAAACGCCATCCCATTCTCCCAATTCCTTCGTCTCCGCCGCATCTGCTCCCAGGAGGACCAGTTCAAAATACGTACAACACAGATGGTCTCCTTCTTCAAGGACCGCAATTTCCCCCCCGACGTGGTCGACGGTGCCCTCCACCGCATCTCCTCCACTTCCCGCTCCTCCGCCCTTGAGCCCCGCCCCTCCAACCGCCACCAGGACAGAACCCCACTGGTCCTCACCTACCACCCCACCAATCTCCATGTACAGCGCATCATCCGCCGTCACTTCTGCCACCTCCAAACAGACCCCAGCACCAAGGATATATTTCCCTCCCCTCCCCTATCAGCTTTCCGTAGAGACCACTCCCTCCGCGACTCCCTTGTCAGATCCACACCCCCCACCGACCCAACCTCCACTCCCGGCACCTTCCCTTGCAACCGCAGGAGGTGCAACACTTGCGCCCACACCTCCCCCCTCACTTCTCTCCAAGGCCCGAAAGGAAACTTCCATATCCACCACAGATTCACCTGCACCTCCACCCACATCATCTACTGCATCCGCTGCAGCCGGTGTGGCCTCCTCTATATTGGGGAGACAGGCCGCCTACTTGCGGAGCGATTCAGAGAGCACCTCTGGGCCACCCGGACGAACCAACCCAACCACCCTGTAGCACAGCATTTCAACTCCCCCTCCCACTCCACCGAGGATATGCAGGTCATTGGACTCATCCACCGCCAAACCACAACAACGCGACGGTCGGAGGAGGAGCGTCTTATCTTCCGACTGGGAACCCTCCAACCACAGGGGATGAACTTGGACTTCACCAGTTTTTTCATCCCCCCTCCCCCCACCTTGTCTCAGCCGAATCCCTCCAGCCCGGCACCGCCTTCCTGACCTGCAGTCTTCTTCTTGACCTCTCCGCCTCCATCCTACTCCGACCTATCACCCTCACCTTGACCTCTTTCTACCTATCACATTTCCAACGCCCCTCCTCCAAGTCCCTCCTCCCTACCTTTTATCTTCTCCTGATGAACACTCTCTGTTCATTCCTGAAGAAGGGCCTGTGCCCGAAACGTCGAATCTCCTGTTCCCTGGATGCTGCCTGACCTGCTGTGCTGTTCCAGCAATAAAGTTTCAACTTTGATCTCCAGCATCTGCAGACCTCACTTTCTCCTCCTTGATCTCATCCTCACACACTTAACATCTCTACAAGCCTCATCCCCATGCCTCATAACTTGGAAACATTGCGAGCCATGATTGCCACATTATCATGCAAATCTCAGCGGGTATTCTTGGATGCATTTCCTTTCTCTTACAAGAGATAACAACTCACAACAGGAGGTAGCAGGAATTAGTCAGGCAGAGAGAGGTATACTTCCATATCCTACTCTCAACAGAGACGACACTGTCTACCAGCATAGAAAGGATTAACGTTGTGGTCACAGCTATTGGCAGAAGCAATTGAGGATGAGAGGATTGCATAGATTATCCTCCTTCACACATCCCAAAATCCCTCATCTCACAATCTCGTTTGAAACAGAAGTTGCTGAAGGGGTATGCATGTATTTCTTAATTTTATCCATTCTCTTACCAGCAATAGCTTTCAGTGCAATTTCCCTTCAAGGAGAAAGGCTACCTTTAAGAACACTACCGGCCTCCCCTGCTCAGCACAAAGGCAGCTGTCAACAGCAGGAAGGCAGCAGCATGGGACCCAGCTTTACATGCTCTCTATGTTTGACATGAACATGAACAAGGAGTTGTTAATTGGAGTCTTTACATGTGGGACAGAGGGTTCAACAATTTCTAACCACTTAAAGTTTTGGTAACACTTTTCATGACTTTAGGACGCTTCTCAGGTGATTAAAGGAGTTTTGATGCCGAGGCCATGTTGTAATACTGGGAATCAATTTACATATGCTATGAATTTAATATAACAAGCTCAACATAGGAACCCACAATGGATTCATTATCTTTTGTATACAAAGCTTTAATTTGAATTAATTGCTTGTTAATTTGATTAAGAACCGTGCCTTGGTTTCTGGTTCCAAAACAAAGTTTAGATCTTGCCTTCAGCCAGCTTTGAGAAAAGTTTACTTGTAGCTGTAATCTTCTGTGTCTAACTCCTTAAGTGCCAGTATGAGTACCTTACATTCCAGAGCAGCATACACATGTCATTTTGTCCATTTCTAAGCACTCCTACTTTCTGAACGTACCAGGAGCTGCTTTGTCCATAAAATCATATTTACCTGATTAAACATTTTCGGTATGTTTTGTCCAATGGGTTGCGATCTAAATATTGACCTCAGTTCCAGGTCTGGTACAGACAAATGATGGTGATAGGATGTCAGCCATGAACTTGCTGGAGGCAACTCTGGGCCCCATGTCCAAATTGGGAAGGCAGCTTGGTTTCAGCATTGGGAGGTTGATCATTGTAGCCTGTAGGTACAACTGCCAACCTCCTTCATGATGTGGCTAGGAATTAAAGCAGCAGCAGCAGTGGTTACCATGGACTGACTTTTGGTTACATGGGAGCAGCTGCCATTGCAGCAAGAAGCGGCAGGTACAGGCCACTATAAATGCCGGAGGAAACACCACAGAAGCGCTTCACAGGAGGCTCTCAAGCACTGAGGACGTCACCTAGACAGGGGACGAAACGTTTGCAACAAAAACTTCCAGCTCGGCAAACAGAACCACAGCAATGAGCACCCGAGCTACAAATCTTCTCACAAACTTTGAAGACAGCAGTCTCTATGAAGTGGCTGCATTGGTATGTCTTCTGTGTGGGGAGATCTGAGCATTGTCATTAATCATCTGTAAATGAATAAAAGATTCTGAAAAGTATAGTACCTCGGGTATCTTGATGTGAAGCCACTTCCACTGCATTGGTGAACTCCTGACAAAATGGGAATACCCTGCACAATGGGAAGCAATGGTCTTATGGTATCATCACTGGACTGTTAATCCAGAGATCCAGGTAATGTTCTGGGTGATGTGGGTTCAAACCATTGTCGATTGTCAGGAAGAAAAACATTTGGTTCACTAATGTCCTTTAGGGAAGGAAAGTGCCATCCTTACCTGCTCTGGCCTACATGTGATTCCAGACCCACAGCAATGTGGTTGCTGCTAACTGCCCTCCTGGGCAATTAGGAATGGACAATAAATGCTGGCCTAGCCAATGATGCCCCCATCCTGTGAATGAATTATAAACAAAACTAGGAAAATTTCAACCCATTGCTGCAATAGTGACTCATTGTTCCATGAAACTTGCTGTCAGGCAGGTAGCAATAACTACTGGGAGTCTGTCTCTGGGAATATGCAGGGGGGTTGCAACATCCTGATGGGATTCCATCAAACTTTCCCAGCATTCCCTGTCAGTGCAATCCTGACCTCCAGGACTTTGAAAAGTAAACTCATTAACTCTATTTTCCTTTCTATGAACATGGCCTGACATGCTTTCCCAGCACCTTTGACTTTAGTTTCTGAAATAGCTTGTTAGTTATAGAGTGCTCTGGAACACTCTGAGGTGTTAAAGGTACCATGTAGATGTGAATCTTTCTTTGGTGTATCCAGATTTTGACACATATGTTCGACTTCCCACGTACCATTCAAATACATTTGTTAACCGTTTCAGTTTTCCGAATAGAATGAACAAACTCCTGATGTCAAAGAAAAGCACTATTCCAGGCAACAAAGAAGTCTGATCAGACATCAAAGAAGACTCTGAATATTAACATCAAGGGATCAAACAACACTGACTTTGTTGTGGTTATTTAGAATTATATGGAGAGTTCCTGATCCATGTGTAATTCCGATTTCAGCGCACTGTTCTAAAGTACCAAACCACACCATATTTATTCGTATTGGGTCATAGTCCTGACACAGCTTTAACACATAAGTGCAAATTATTAACTCAAGTATAAAATATTTCAGGTTGACCTTGTTAATATTCATCCTGTCAGCATAAGGAATCTGTTCCCAAATCTCATCACTGTGTTTCAGGACTCACTTTTGTGTAAGATTCCAGATAATTCACCATGAGTTTCCTGTTCTGACTTTATATCTGTGCTCCTGGTTATTGGCTGTCCTACTATCACAGTCACAGCAACTTAAAAAGCATGATTAAACATCTCTTGCTGCATGCTTGATGCAGCCCCTGAAGCTAAGTAACCATCATTTTCTCACTAACATGTCGAGATGCCAATGGTTCTCCGAGCCTATGGCAATTACTTCATCAGCAGCAGAATTGTAAATAGACGATTCATAACCGTATGTGACCAGTCTTGCAGTGAAAGAAAGAACTTGGATTGATATAGTAACATCCACGTCATCAAAACATCAAAAGTCAATTTTTAATGGACCACTTTTAAATGGAGTTTCGACTTAATTGGCGAACAGACAGCCCTTTAGAAGCACAAGTTACAACTTTGTGCACATTGATGACCATTTTGCTCTCAATACAACAATGATTGCAATCCAAAGATCATATCATCATAGAATCAGTAGAAGCAGGCCATTCAGCCCATTGATTCACACTGACCCTCCTAAAAGCAGTCCACTCAGACCTAGCCCCTATTCTTACCCTGCATTCCCCATGGCTAATCTACCTAGTCTGTACCCCCTGGATGCTTTTGGGCAGTTTAGCATGACCAATCCATCAAACCTGTACATCTTTGGCCTGTGGGAGAAAATGAGAGCACCTGCAGGGAGAATATGCAAACTCCACATGTATAGTCACTAAAGGGCAGAATTGAACCTGGGTCCTTAGCACTGTGAGGTAACAGTGCTAACCACACAGCCACTATGTCACCCCAGCTGGGTTGTAAACACATTAGGTTCTATAAATAAAAAATGCCTACTTTTCCTTATTTCCTTCCTTGCCACTTTCTTCCTGCCTGCCTCTAGTGACTGAGTGCTATCTGGAGCAAGCATGCATCAGGAGGAGGGTATACCTTGTTACTAGAATTGGATGGCTTTATTGAGAATACAGATTCATAAAAGAATTATCTCAGTAGTGGGTTCACTTTTGACAAGTAAACAGAACTGTTGACTTCACTTAATTGGTAGCTTTATTTTCTATGGTTCTTTCAGCGGTTCTTTTTGTCAGTGTCTCAATGTTTACTTGCACAAGATTAAGAGATATGAAGTATTTTATGACTTTGTTATTGATAGCTCTAATCAACATTTTATACAATTGTAGGAACAGCAGATTTCTTTTTAAAAAAAAAAGGATTTATGGATGCATTTTGTATTCCGAGTAGTTTCACACAGGCCATTAGATTAGATTAGATTACTTACAGTGTGGAAACAGGCCCTTCAGCCCAACAAGTCCACACTGACCCGCCAAAGCGTAACCCACCCAGACCCATTCCCCTACATTTACCCCTTCACCTAACACTACGGGCAATTTAGCATGGCCAATTCACCTGACCTGCACATTTTTTCGATTGTGGGAGGAAACTGGAGCACCCGGAGGAAACCCACGCAGACACAGAGAATGTGTAAACTCCACACAGTCAGTCGCCTGAGGCGGGAATTGAACCCGGGTCTCTGGCGGTATGCGGCAACAGTGCTAACCACTGTGCCACCGTGCCGCCCATCATTATTACTATGCTGCTCATTTGTTTGGTACATAATGTTTCTCGGGTGAATAAGTTGGCATGGAAGGTGTCAATGACTATTGGGGATATGATTTGGCATACAGTTGGTGGGCCTGATTCTATACTGTGCCTGCCTCCTTCAAGTAAAAATGATGATATTCTGGGACTTTTGAGGCAGGTTGCTCGGATAGATAAGTTTCCAACATCTAACTAAAGAGAAAACGTCTTTGTTTAAAACGTAAGAGTTCAATTTTCTCAGCCCCACGAGGATGAGAACTTGAGGCAGAGGTACAGTAAAAGGGGGAAACCAAATGGATGGCAACTTGATACATCCTTGCCTTAGCGGGCATTTTCAGAGTGGGCTGTGAACCAGATTGGATGTCTGTTTCATGAAGATGGGCAGCTAATTCATTCACTCAAGTTCAACTCGGGGGTCATGCTGTCATAATGTCAGCATTTCACTGACATGAGAGTGGCCCCCCCTCGAGTGCAGGCAGGAACCCTCATGCACTAATGGAAGGGCTGCACTAATGAACGCTTGCAATGAAGGCTGCATTCAATACTGCATTGATGTTACTCCACCTGCCCTATGGCCCAACTTGCTTCTGAAGCCATAATGTTTTGTCTTCTATGGCGGCCACCAAGAGCACAACACCAGCAATGATGCCTCCACCTTCTGGCCCTTTACTATTTTCAACCTTCCTCAGCAGCATCACCAGTGGGGGTCCTGAGACTCCAGACACGTAGCTCCTCTCATTGAGACCCTTTTCATCATCCTTAAAAGGGTGGCGAGTGTCAATTAAGAGGCTGTCTTCTAGAAATTTGCAATGCGGTTATGTTTCCTGCAGTTGCAGCCTTTGGGCACCCACATGGAGCTGTGTTGGTGCCGAGTAGCCCATGGGACAATTCCTCCCTGTGTGAGAGAGGTTTTCCTCCTTTAATACACATGTTTTCAGCAATGGAACTATGTCCTGAGACCTAACTCCCTTGCATTCTGCTTTTGAATGGCTTCTTCCTTCTTGTGTTACCCAAAGTGCTTTTTTTTTTGAGGAGAGGTTGCGCAAGTACTCATTGGAGTTTAGAAAAGTGAGATGTGACCTCAATGAAACATACAGGATTGTTTTGTGAGGTGTAGTGGTTGTGTTGTGGGGTGTGGGGGTGACAGGTTGTGGGGGGGGGGGGGGGGCATGTGAGGAGTTGTGGGGGAAGGTGGGGAGTGGTTTCATTAGGTAGATGTTGAGACGTTTCACCTTGTGTGAGAGTCTGGAGCTTGTAATCTCAAATTAAATAGTTGCCCGTTTAACACAGAAGTGAGGAAGAATTTCTTCTCAGGAGGCAGTGAATCTCTGGAATTCTGTACAAAGGGCTATAGAGACTGTGTCATTAGGTATATTAAAGGTGGAGCATAATGAACAAGTGTGTGCTGCTTTATTTTGTGAGTTGCTGAGAGGGATCTCTTCTGACGTTCCTCAGTATCTAATTGAAAGACCTGACATCGGGAAATGCTCTTGCCCTTGCTGCTAATACCCGTCTTTCCCTGGAACACAAGTCCAGCCACCACTCGCCCAAGGCATGGCATCCACCAATTACATTCAATGCCGTGGTTAATCAATGTAGTGTAGAAAACATGGAAATATTCATCAAACTGTGAAGACAACGGACTTTAGAAGGTTAATAGAAGCACTGGTACAGACAAGGAGGCTTTATCAACACATCATGGTAAAGTCAGGCTTAATGAAGAAACTACAGGGCCTGTGCTCATAATGACTGGGGCAGCTTTATGTGGTGCATGTGTGCTCCTGGCAAACTAGTCTTTATACGATATGCAGTTTTATAAGATAAACCTTAGTCGTGTATTGTCCTAGTGGCAGCCACTCCTTCCCCAGTGACACTGCCATTCAATAAAGCTTTTAGCCTCCAGTTGCTCTTGTGCAGCACATGCACCCACTGGCTCCTCGAGCCCACAGAATGTATGCCATTGTCCAATTAAATGCCTGAGTGAGACTTAATTTGCCAGGTCTTCTCTAAAAGACATGACACAAAGCTAGCTTAACTTTGTTCTAGCAGTTGCATATATAAGAAAGAACCTAATCTAAGACTTCTAGATTACGGTGAGACATTTTGAGTAGACACTCCCTTGCGCTCCTCTCTCACACATCAGCAGGCTACCAGATGTCTTTCTTTGTGTTCAAGTAACTGGCTGAGTGATACAGATAGCCTTGCAGTTTTCAAGCCATTAGCATTGAATATTCAATGAAAGGCCATTACTTAACAGGGAGTTCTTTTTACACATTTGCAGGATGTGGCCATGACTGACAAGGCCATCACTTATGGCCCATCAGTAACAGACCTTGAGATGATGATGGTACAGGATTGGAATCCATGTAGTGAAGCTGCTCCCATACTGCTGTTAGATAAGGAATTCCAGAATTTTGAACTAGAACTTTTAACCCTGAAGCAAGAGTAACATATTTCAAATTTGATTCCATGTGCAACTTGGAGTGTAACTGTCAGGCAGTGACAATTCCCAGACTCTTATTACTCCTGTGCTTCTAGATAGTGAAGGTCATGGGTTTAGGAGTTGCTGATGAAGAGGACTGGTGAGTTTCTCCTGTACCTTGTGCTGATGGTACATATTGATTGCACTGTGGTGGAGAGAGGGGATGTTGAAGGAACAGGATGGAGAACCAGTTCAAGCAGGTGTTTCGGGCAGCAGAGCTGGTCAGTGGTTAACACTGTTGCCTCACAGCACCAGGTTTGATTCCAGCTTTGAATGACTGTCTGTTGCATGTTCTCTCCATGTTTGTGTGCTTGGGCACTCCAGTTTCCTCCCACAGTCTGAAGATTTACAGGTTAGATGGATTGGTCAAGCTAGATTGCCCTGTAGTGTGTTAAATGTGCAGGCTAGGTAGGTTAGCCATCATCCATGTGGGGCTGTGGGGATAGGGGGAGGAGTGGTGGTCTGGATGGGATGCTCTATGGAGGTTCAGTGCAGTCTTGGTGGGTCAAATAGCCTCTTGTTAGTTGCACCCTAACAACATAAGCAGAGAAGATTCCGGCACTGACCTTGTATTGTGTGGATGGTGCAAAGTCTTTCAGGAGCTACTCATCACAGAATCGTCAAACTCTGACTTTCTCTTATCGCCATAGTATTTTTATAGCTGATCAATTGATAAAACTCAGAGATGAATTTTGTTTCTTTTCTAACAAATTATTGTGGGGTAGTACTGATGAGGTCATCTTCTCTTCCTCTTGGTGTGGGATGTGAAGGTGGGAGGAAGAAATGTTTTAATGTGACTTGAAAAGAACAAGTATCTGAGAATAGAACATAAAACTAGGAAGTAGGAAGTGGGGGATGTTTATGTAAATATTCAAAACCATCTTAAATATTCCTGGTTAAACAGTATAATGTAACTGGAGATTGAATAGTTAGGTTTATAATATGAATAATGTAATCATACATGAATCTTCCAAGGAGTAGTGATCATGGTCAGATTGCCACTTTGCTCCTTTTTAGCTGTCCTGCTCCTGATTTCTGGCCCAAAACCTCAATTTGGGCTTTTTTGTGATACACGCAACGTATTGATTCAGCAAGCCTTTCAGCACAGCACCGAATCAGGTAGTGGGTGAGGGGGCAGAGTGGCAGGTGAGTGGGTGAGTGTGTCAGCTGCCAGGGACGTTGGGTCAGGAGAAGAGTGACATCCTGTATAAGGAAGGGTGGCTGGGGGTGATCATGTGACAGGCATCAGGAGTGGTCTGTTTGGATGTTTGTGGGTGGGGTTACTGTCAGTGTGAGTGACTGGGCGTTCAGTGTGAATGATTGGAGGTGGGCCAGTTTAACAGTTCATTGGGAGTTAGGGCAGGTTTTACTTTCTCCAACTTGTCTAATTAAGGTTAGAAGTCTCTGTCTATAACTCAGATTTGGGAACTATTTTGGAGCGTTCCAGATGCAGGATAATTACGCAGTGGAAATTTCAACCTCTTGGACAATTACCACAAATTCTGTACAATGGGAATTCCAAGGGTTCCAATGTACATTTATCAGGGTATGTCAGGCCTCTGACTTGGGAGACTGCAAGATGAGTGCCATCGTGTTAACGCTTGTTGAGGTATGGAGGGTTCCAATAAAAGCAGTATACATTGCTCATTTCCATGTTAAATTGATGGTTACTAAATTATGTTGACAGTTACTAATGCTTATGGTAATTCCATACAATTGCCTCGTACATTACACTTCAAGCATACATCACCAACCACTTTCTGAGGGCCTGAAACACACTTCCTCACCAAAATAATTTCTTTTAAAACAAAATTAGATTCGCTTCCCTATAGTGTGGAAACAGGCCCTTCGGCCCAACAAGTCCACATCGACCCTCCGAAGAGAAACCCACCCAGGCCCATTTCCCTCTGACTAAAGCACCTACTGTGGGCAATTTAGCATGGCCAATTCACCTGACCTGCACATCTTTGGATTGTGGGAGGAAACCCACGCAGCCACGGGGAGAATGTGCAAACTCCACACAGACAGTTGCCCGAGGCAAGAATTGAATCTGGGACCCTAGTACTGTGAGGCAGCAGTGCTAACCACTGAGCCACCACGCCACCCGTGGCCCCCATGGTACAAAGTTTTGGAATTGTTCAAAAGCACTTTGTACTGTTCTGATGTAGAATGACACCAAACCAACTCATCTGATGTAGCAGCAGATCAGCTGATTGGAGTGATATTAGGGTAACTAATGAGGGAGTTATACCAGATGAACTGAGTGATATCAGCTCAACTGAAGTACAGTAATAGCAGCCTAACGTCTGTGGAATGAGGCCAGATGAATAATATAAAGGAATGCACCAAAAGCCTATTCCAAGTTGTCCTTGCACAGTGCAAATGTTTTGTCTGTGTCACCTACAATTGTGCCTACAATTACAGTCCCAGAATTAATTTACCACCACAAGGATATGATTATATTTTGTTCAGACCTGCATTCTCTTTAATTCCTGCCTGCATCAGCCATTTTCTGATGCCAGAGAGCATGTGTTAATTAAAAAAAAATGTAATTCCCACCTCCAGTCTTACCTGAGGTAAGTCTGCCACTTACTGATTGATAAATTTGCGAGAGCATTTTACAAAACCTTCCATAGACATACTAAAATTAGACCGTTTTCTTGGTAAATTTATTCCACAGTACATTTAAATTACATTTTGATATTGCAGGATATTGCAATTTTAATCTCTAATCTGTTAACAGAGCACAGGTTACAGACATTTATTAACATTTAACATCACTTCAGGCAGCATATAGAAAGTAGAAATTAATATCCTCTTCTACATTAGTGGCTTCCAAGCTTCCAGCAGTAGAAATGTAGATAGGAAGTTGAAATCCTTGTCACATGACTCATAGACCATTTCAGGGGATTTTACTTTCAAAGATTTGAACCATCCTCATGAGTGCAACCAGAGAATTCTCAAGTGCAGGAAAGAATGATATTTTTCATAATTAAATGATGTCTTGCATGATCTCGCCAAGCTCCTTACAGCCAATTAATGAAGGAATCACAGGACACATAGTGACAGCACAAACAACAGTGTGATAATTATCATAAAGCCTGCAGTGCTGTTATTTGAGGGGCAGAACTTTGGTAGAACTCATTCGGTTTTTGAATAGTGCCATGGGTGTTTAACCATGTCGGTCTGAGAGGTCAGAGTGTTAGCTTTTACCAGCGCATCCGTTAGGCACAACTGGGTGTGTAGCATTCTTTCAGTATTGTGTGGGAGAGTTAGCTTAAAGTTTTTTTAAAATTCCCTATGGTGTGGAAACAGGCCCTTCGGCCCAACCAGTCCACACCGACCCTCTGAAGAGTAACCCAACCAGACCCATTTCCCTCCGACTAATGCACGTAGCACTGCGGCCAATTTAGCATGGCCGATTCACCTGACCGGTACATCTTTGGACTGTGGGAGGAAACTCACAGGGAGAATGTGCAAACTCCACACAAACAGTCATCCGAGGCTGGAATTGAACCTGGGACCCTTGTACCGTGAGGTAGCAGTGCTAACCACTGTGCCACCACGCATTCCCAAAGTGGGAATAGAACCTTCATCCTATTTGATTCATAGATGAGATGATCGACACAGAGCTACAGCTGACACCAAGGAAGGGATGTGAATAGTTATGGAAGGAAGTATTGGCAACTTTCACAATATCCAACATGTTGAAACCTCTATCCACAGGACATCCACAGATGAGGATTTTCAATTTGATACGATACAGCTGCAATTCACTGATATGAGGTAGTTTAATTTGAAACAAAAGTGATTGTCAACCAGTCAGGCTAATTCTGATTATTCCCTTGAAAATGAACCATTTCTCGTCCAATGCAAGTAATCTTCTTTCCGCCAAAGATCTCCATGAGAAGAGGAATTTTCAGAATTAAATTCTCAAGATGTTTATTGAAGCTTCTCTGTATGCAAAGTATTTGTCTTAACTGGCATACATTTCCCTTGAATATCACTCAACAATACCCAACAGTGGAAAGAAACTGATCTGAAAATCAACTACAACTAGCTAGATCACGTGATTTATAAAGTGACCTCATTAACATGTTCTCTAAAACTGCCAATTTCCAAAGGCCTATTTGCTTTTCATGACTATAAATGCACAAGCTTTGTGATTCTAAAAATGCATTGCCACCAGGCAATAATTTAACAATAATTTAATTTTAGTCACAGGATTGAGATTGCTCCTTCCAATCCTAAGGTTTCTGGGTAATTGATCAGACATGTCAATGCCTTTTAGGAGGATGGGGATGCAGCGGGTCCTTCCTCGATACACTACACAGATCACAAAGAACTGAGTGTTTACCAGGAAACTGTACATACCTATGTGCTGAGTGGGGATTGGTGGACACATTTCTTGCAGAAAACAATCAGATCTCAGTATCTCCATGTGCTCCATAACAAGCAAGTTCTAGCCTTGATGCGTCCCTTGGTTTGAGGTCAGCCTAATCAACCAGGGGTGCAATCACATCCCAAAACAGCATGTGGTCTGATATCCCCAATCCAGTCTGAAATGTGGAATAAGATCTCCAGATCCGGAGAACCGTCTCCAATTCCCAACCTTGGAATGTGATGCCAGAACCGTGATCACAAACAGGGGTCAGATTGTGATTACAGAGTTTGGAATGATATCCTGGATTTCAGGGTTTGGGTCATCTTGCTGATCACAATGAGGGTGGGTGCTTGCTCTCATCCCTGATACAGGAACTGGATTGGAATCCCTCATTCTGGAACGGGGTCAGGTCTGAGTCCCCGTGATGTTGGGCCAGGTTCTGGATTCCAGGGCGGGGGGTCAGATCCCAGATCTTGGAAGATGGGATAAGAATCCCGATTCTAGTGAGGTGTCAGTCAGATTGCTGATCATTGATCCTGCCCGGTTATAGGGTATGGTGTGATCAGGTCTGATGGCGGGGCTCCACAACAGTGCTGTGAAGATGCCTGTCCTATCTCGAAGGCTGTCATTACCTTCCTTTAATTTGAGATATTCATGCATTTAGAATGCTAACTTGTTTCATAGGAGTGAGTTAGCTGCTTTTTCATTATTCTGCTGTAGAGAAACCCCGAAGTCAGCAGGCGGGAGAGATTTCTAACATCTTCAGAATTAATTTTTAGCTTCACTCTACACCCTACCATGTTAAAATGACTCCCTCATTTCTGAGCTCAAGAATGACCAACAAGATTTTCCACTCAGATTTTTTTTGTCGTAGCATCGCTAGTGGAATACTGAACTCTCTTCAAAGTTGCGTGTCAACAGTCCAATCACACAATTCACAATTTTTTTTCCATCGAACTGCTATGATTTCAAATCCATTGTAGCCATTCAAAATTGGATTCTGGATCAGTGGTGCTGGAAGAGCACAGCAATTCAGGCAGCATCCAACGAGCAGCGAAATCGACGTTTCGGGCAAAAGCCCTTCATCAGGAATAAAGGCAGATAGCCTGAAGCGTGGAGAGATAAGCTGGAGGAGGGTGGGGGTGGGGAGAGAGTAGCATAGAGTACAGTGGGTGAGTGGGGGAGGGGATGAAGGTGATAAGTCAGGGAGCAGAGGGTGGAGTGGATAGGTGGAAAAGAAGCTAGGCAGGTCGGACAAGTCCGGACAAGTCAAGGGGAGAGTGCGGAGCTGCAAGTTTGAAACTAGGATGAGGTAGGGGAAGGGGAAATGAGGAAACTGTTGAAGTCCACATTGATGCCCTGGGGTTGAAGTGTTCCGAGGCGGAAGATGAGGCGTTCTTCCTCCAGGCATCTGGTGGTGAGGACCTCCATGTCCTCGGCAGAGTGGGAGGGGGAGTTGAAATGTTGGGCCACGGGGCGGTTTGGTTGATTGGTGCGGGTGTCTCGGAGATGTTCCCTAAAGCGCTCTGCTAGGAGGCGCCCAGTCTCCCCAATGTAGAGGCGACCGCATCGGGAGCAACGGATACAATAAATGATATTGGTGGATGTGCAGGTAAAACTTTGATGGATGTGGAAGGCTCCTTTAGGGCCTTGGATAGAGATGAGGGAGGAGGTGTGGGCATAGGTTTTACAGTTCCTGCGGTGGCAGGGGAAAGTGCCAGGATGGGAGGGTGGGTCGTAGGGGGGGCGTGGACCTGACCAGGTAGTCCCGGAGGGAACAGTCTTTGCGGAAGGCGGAAAGAGGTGGGGAGGGAAATATATCCCTGGTGGTGGGGTCTTTTTGGAGGTGGTGGAAATGTCAGCGGATGATTTGGTTTATGCGGAGGTTTGTAGAGTGGAAGGTGAGCACCAGGGGCATTCTGTCTTTGTTATGGTTGGAGGGGTGGGGTCTGAGGGCGGAGGTGCGGGATGTGGACGAGATGCTTTGGAGGGCATCTTTAACCACTTGGGAAGGGAAATTGCGGTCTCTAAAGAAGGAGGCCATCTGGTGTGTTCTATGGTGGAACTGGTCCTCCTGGGAGCAGATACGGTCAAAATTGGACAAGCGGCGAACAAATCCCAAAATTAAGGGACATCATGAGGATTTAACTATAGATCTGGGGCAGCTATCTGATTGGTCCTTTCAGGGAAATTCTTCTGGCGTTATTATTGAGCATTGACGTTAGAATGCAGCAATAACTGTGTATGGAGATAAAATTTGGAAGGACTGTTGTTAGGGGTCGAGGGCCAGAACATAGAGATGTGGCCAATTTTATTATGGCTCATGCTCATTTGGATTGGGTCCAAGTCTTATAATCCAACCCAGGCTAATATACACATCTCACTGTTCAATACTTACACTGCTACTCTACATGGAGTCGAATCTCATTAGCTGTGTATAGCCAGTTATTGCTAGTAAATGGATTCTGTAATTCTTCAGATAATCAATACTTCTGAGTTTATTAAAAAAATGGAATTTTGTATATGTTGCTTTCTGTATTTTGACATTTTTTGAAGAAATTAATAGGGCTGATACTTTGCAGGCAACAGTAGATTAAAATATCTCAGTCATTACAGATGCTGGTTTCAGACCAATCTCTTTTATTGTATTGCTTGACAACTTCTCAGTGAAATTTAATACCATACTGCAAGCTTAACACTGTTAAGATGAAGTGAGGACTCTGTAGTGGGGTGTTTGCATTCACTGGCAAGCAAGAGCTACTAAATTAAAAAAAAAGAAGTGATTGTTCTTCTGTTCATGAAAAATACACAAAAGACATCTCTCTTTTTTTAATGAAATCTGAAATGAATCATCACTGCAATGACCTGTGTGTGTTTATAAGCCTGTTGCATAGATTGGTAACAGTAGTCATATATCAGCTCAATGGATGTAATCTGGCTTTGTTGCAAGAAATAACTTGATATTATACTTGAGGTCACTCTGATACTGAGATTTGAAGAACTATTATGTATAAAGTAACAATCAGATATACATCTGGGACGTGTGCAGTAATAAAAATACTTGCATTTATGTCATGCTTTTTACAGCTTCAAGACATCGCATGATGTTTTATGATCAATAAGGTGCATTTTAAAAAGAATTAACTGTTTTAACAAAGGGTCAGTTAGACTCGAAACGTCAGCTCTTTTCTCTCCTTACAGATGCTGCCAGACCTGCTGAGATTTTCCAGCATTTTCTCTTTTAGTTTCAGATTCCAGCATCTGCAGTAATTTGCTTTAACTGTTTTAATGCAGCATTCATTGGGAATGCACTAAGATCTCTCAAACAGTATTGAGATAAATAAACACAACCTTTTTTCTAAAGATATTTGTTAAGGGATAAATATTAAACACTTAGTCGAACTCTCCTGATCTTCAAAATAGTGACATGGAATCTTTTACATCCATTTGAAAGAGTACACATAGTTATACGAACATAGCTATGCATACACAAGTTAGGAACAGGAATACACCCCTCAGCACTTTAAGCTTGCTCTGTCTTTCAATAAGATCATGGCATATCTGATTACTTCACAATCCCATATATTTCCTGTAACTTCACCCCCTAATTTATCAGGAATCTTAAAAACAAGCTCTGACTTCAGTTTAACATTGTACCATTTGACTCCTGTCAGTTAGTCCACACTATGCTCTTGACTCTTTGCCCTTCCCGTGCAGATTGTCGAGGCTGAGATCAGTTGTGTAAATTCTGTTTTTCTGTCTCACTTCAACCTACCTAAATCTCATCAATTCCCAATATTTCTACTTCACTGTGGTTGAAGCTCTGATCTGTTCATCCCCTCGAGGTCAAGGGGTTTCCAGGATTCAGACACCCACAAATTGGAAGTTGAATATTTGGCTGTACTCTATTTCAGTCAATCTGGCTCATCTGTTAGGTTTTGTTGTCCCCAAGGGAATGATTATATCCATGAAAGACGTTGACTTGACATCTTACCAAATATGTGCTGATATATGTTCCCACACTAACATCATTGAGTTTTCACAGTTTTTGGAATGGGTCCGTCATTAACATTTGACAGTGGTTCCATAGAAATGCTGCAACCACAGTTGGATGAGTGAGAATGGAACAATGCAACTGGCTTTGACCAAAGAGGAAAGGTATTGGAGGAGCTTGGTTTGGCCTACCACAGTAAAGACTGCAGAGAAGTTAAGGAAGAGCAAAGCACTACAATCATGGAGACTGAGGGTTTCATTTGACTCTGGGATAACACGCTTGCTTTGTGGTTAACACTGCTGCCTCACAGCACCAGGGACCTGGGTTCGATTCTAGCCTCGGGTGACTGTCTGTCTGTTTGGAGTTTGCACATTCTCCCTGTATCTGCGTGGGTTTCTTTTGCGTGCTCTGGTTTCCTCCCACAGTTCAAAGATGAGCATATGAGATGAATTAGCCATGCTAAATTGTCTATAGTGTTCAGGGATGTGTAGGTTGGGTGCATTTGTCAGGAGTAAATAGAGTCATAGAGAAGTACAGCATGTTAACCAGACCTCCTAACCAATTGAGTCCTATTTGCCAGCATTTGGCCCATATCCCTCTAAACCCTTCCTATTCATATACCCATCCAGATGCCTTTTAAATGTTGCAATTGTACCAGCTACCACCACTTCATCTGGCAGCTCATTCCATACACGCACCACCAAAGTTGCCCCTTAGGTCCCTTTTATATCTTTCCTGTCTCACCCTAAACCTATGTCCTCTAGCTCTGGACTCCCCAACCCCAGGGAAAAGACCTTGTCTGTTTGCCCTATCCATGCCCCTCATGATTTTATAAAGCTCCATGAGGTCATGCCTCAGCCTCCGATGCTCCAGGGAAAACAGCCCCAGCCTGTTCCACCTCTCCCTGTAGCTCAAATCCTCTAACTCTGGCAACACATTCTTGTAAATACTTTCTGAACCCTTTCAAGTTCCACAACATCTTTCCGATAGGAAGGAGACCAGAATTGCACGCAATATTCCAACAGTGGCCTAACCAATGTCCTGTACAGCTGCAACATGACCTCCCAACTCCTGTACTCAATACTCTGACCAATAAAGGAAAGCGTACCAAACGTCTTCTTCACTATCCTATCTACGTGTGAGTCCACTTTGAAGGAGTTATGAACCTGCACTCCAAGGTCTTTTTGTTTTTTACAGCTTTTTACAGCTTTAAGACATCCTTGATGAAAATGTGTTGCTGAAAAAGCGCAGCAGGTCAGGCAGCATCCAGGGAACAGGAGAATTCAGGAAGGGCTTATGCCCGAAACGTCGATTCTCCTGTTCCCTGGATGATGCCTGACCTGCTGCGCTTCTCCAGCAACACATTTTCAGCTCTGATCTCCAGCATCTGCAGACCTCACTTTCCCCTCATAAGTATACTCCTACTGCCTTTATATTTTTATAAGGATTCACTCGTTCCATCCTGTCTATACCTTACATATGCTTCCTTCTTTTTCTTAACCAAACCCTCAATTTCCTTCGTCATCCAGCATTCCCTATATCTACCAGCCTTTCCTTTCACCCTAACAGGAATATACTGTCTCTGGACTCTTGTTATCTTATTTCTGAAGGCTTCCCATTTTGCAGCTATCCCTTTACCTGTGAAAACCTGCCCCCAATCAACTCTTGAAAGTTCTTGCCTAACACCGTCAAAATTGGCCTTTCTCCAATTTAGAATTTCAACTTTTAGGATAATAGGGTAGGGGAATGGGTCTGGGTGGGTTACCCTTGGGAGGGTCAGTATGGATTTATTGGGCCAAATGGCCTGTTTCCACATTATATGGATTCTGTGGAGTAATGCTGTTTGAGCATGTGATTCCAACCACTGCCAACATGTGACTGAGTCTACTTTTTCTAAAGTGGTTGTGGGATTGTGTTCAATAAGGACTGAGCTTGGTGAGTGGTGAAAGTGACCTCTTTATTGAGAATCCGCAGTAGCACAGTTTGAGGAAGCAATCGAATCCAAAGTACAGTTTTACAGTAGCCTCTTTTATACAGTTTTTACATCCGTTAAAATATTCTCGCTATGGTGTCACAGAGCTGTATCTATTGTACATAAGTTTGCATGACATCAGTCCTGTAGAAACAAGAAGGAGGCTGGAAGAACACAGCAAGCCTGGCAACATCAGGAGGTGGAGAAGTCAATGTTTCAGGTGGAACCCTTCTTTAGGGCTGGGATGGGTGTAAGGGGACCTGCAGATAATGGTGGGGGTAGGGGAGGGTTTTGGGTGGGGAGAGGGGTGGTGTGGTGAGGTAGTGATAGGTGAGCACAGGTAGAGGGTACAGCCTGGTTGGTTGATGAGAGGAATGAATCCGGTTGGTAGCTGGAAGGAAGAGTCAGTCAGTGGAATGGAAGGGAGAGGGAGGGGCTGGGAAGGGAGTCTGGAGATGGGAAGGGAGGATATTTGAAATGGAGAACTCAATGTTGAGTCCTCCGTCTATAGATTGACCAGGTGGAAGAGGAATTGTTATTCCTCCAATTTGTGATCTGATTTGCTGTAGAAATGGAGAAGGTAGAGGATGGTCATGTCAAAAAGGGAGTGGGAGGGGCAATGAAAATGGGCTGTGACTGGGAGGTCAGGTCGCCCCCTGCAGGCCTGGCTGAGATGCTTGGCGAAACCTGCCCTGAGTTTATGTTGTATCCTCCACCTGTGCATTCCTCCCATCGACTGACACCCTCCCATTTATTTGCAGCTCCCCTTACACCACCCCTAGTCCTGAAAAAGGTTTACACCTGAAATGTTGACTTCTGCACCTCCTGATGCTGCTTGGCTTGCTGTGTTCTTCCAGCCTCCATGCTTGTATACCTTGGATTCCGTGTCTACAGTTTTGTTGTCTCGATCTGCTCTGGGGAAATAGGAGATAGTTTAAGCACTTGCTAAATGCTGGCAGTTACTCCTGATGGGATTAGAATGTCTGTCCAGTCTGAGCTTGCATAAATAAGGTGTTAGTCCTTTTGTCCTTAAAGTTAGTAATGTTAATAAAAGTACTAGACCTATTTAGTCTAAATAAGTGAGAAATTATGCATGTCATAAATAAAAATATCAAGGATATTAAACTGATCTCCCACAGTTGGGTCATGAGATTTCATTTACTATTGTCGGTTTTGACAGTTCTTACGCATTCATTCATGCAGTTTCACAGAAGCGCTGTATTGATATAAAATAGGGCCCCTAGCCCCTTTAAGAAACTTACTATGTATTTAAAAGATACATAACAGTGGAGGAAACTGTTTGATGCTGTCTAACCTATTCAGATCCCGTGATGTGGTTACTAAGGCTAATTAATATTAGAATCTTCCTGTAGTTTTGAGTGCGTTATGGAGACATGATAGTGAGTAGGCATTGTTCTGAGTAGGTTACAGTATGAACACTTATTTTGGGGTAGCATTTGATAGAAAAACAGGTCTGAACACTGCTTGCAGCATGGGGCCAATAAGAACCGAAAGGTGTAAAGGAACAGTAATGGATTGGAAGGGATGTTTAATTTAGTTTACCTTGTAGGAGTAAAATGTACTATAGAAACATAGTTTTATGAATGAGTGAATGGAAATACAGTGTAGTAAATATAGAGCACTTGTGAGTGAGTTAGTAATAGGAATGATATCACAATATCTCACAATAAAGGAAAGTTATGAGGTAATGAAAAGAGCTCTTGTCTTAACCAAGATATAATTTGTTGCATGTCAGAAATCATGTACGAGTTACATTAGCCAGATGGACATTGGTACTGAGTTGGAGCAAATGACTGCAAATGGTAGAATCTGTACTGAAAACAAAAACAGCTGGAAATCACAGTGGGTCAGGCACCATCCGTGGAGAGAGAGCAAGCTAATCTTTCGTCTCTGGGGGACTCTTCACTTGAAATGTTAGCTTGCTTTCTCTCCCCAGATGCTGCCTGACTCCCTGTGATTTCCAGCATTGTTACTGAGTTTACTGGGGGATCTATGATAAGTGGTCTGTCAATATTGAGATCCTAAAGTGTTCTGTCTTTCCCCATTCAAATCCTCATCGGGTGGCACGGTGGTACAGTGGTTAGCACTGCTACCTCACACCGCTAGAGACCTGGGTTCAATTCCCGCCTCAGGCGACTGACTGTGTGGAGTTTGCACATCCTCCCCGTGTCTGCATGGGTTTCCTCCGGGAGATCCGATTCCCTCCCACAGTCCAAAAATCTGCAAGTTAGGTGAATTGGCCAAGCTAAATTGCCCGTAGTGTTGGGTGAAGGGGTTAATGTAGGAGAGTGGGTTGTGCTTCGGCGGGTCGGTGTGGACTTGTTGGGCTGAAGGGCCTGTTTCCACACTGTAAGTAATTTAATCTAATCATGGCATCATCAGATTGGCTGGAGTTTTATGCAATCTTCACATTAATGTTTTCAGAACCATTACCTATGTAACAGTAGGGACCTCAGTTTAATACCGCATCCAAACACAGGCACCTCTTACAGGGTAGCACACACTCAATACTGCTTCGACTAACTCTGAGTGAGATTAAACATCTGCAAACTTCCAGCCCTGTGCTGAGAGTACCACCACTAAGTTATGTGTGTGGGTGTTTATCTATTTACACGCATAGATATGTTATATATAAAGGTAAATGCATAGAGATACAGTGGAAAAAAAAGATAAACATTGTTATTTAAATTTACTTTGGAAAGAATTCAATGGTGATTGCTCAATAACTGATGCTACACAGTACCTCAGGTTTCATTATTATGCTCTGTTTGCATTCAAGCACACTGGTTTAAGAGCTCAGCAGGCAGAGAAACACAAGCTACAAAATGTTTGCTTTGTCTTTCTTTAGCTAAATCCAACCAGCTCAATTGTAGACTTCATTATCTCTCAGGTCTGTCAAAGGGTACAATATTACCCTGACCTTAGATCAGGGCAGCATTACTCGTTTTGCTGACCAGAGTTCTGGGCCTGAAAACTGTCCCTGGTAAAACCGCAAAACATGTTCCTTTTCTGTAACCTCAGCCTTGTTGTAAAGAGTATGTTATTCAAATAACTGTAGCCAGGGAATTAGACAGACCACAGAATGGAGCTTTTTATAACCCCAGAAAAGAAGGGGCAAGTTACATTTGTATGAATCGATACGTTCTTTAAAACGTAAAAGGAATGCTACTCTTTCCTCTGAGTAGCTCTGTGGGATTTTACGTCTCCCTAACAGAGTAGCTGGAGTTTTGGTTCAGTATCTTGTCAATGCTCCCTCAGTACTACACTCCCTACTGTTACATAGGTAACGGTTCTGAAAATATTACTGTGAAGACTGCACAAAACTCCAGCCAATCTGATGATGCCACGAGGATTTGAATGGGGAAAGACAGAACACTTTAGGATCTCAATATTGACCGACCATTATCATAGATCCCCCAGTAAACTCAGTAACAATGCTGGAAATCACAGGGAGTCAGGCAGCTTCTGGGGAGAGAAAGCAAGCTCCCTCAGTACTGCTCAAGTCTCTGGTTTCGATCTTGAGTCCATTACCTGAGCTCAGGTAATGGTGACATCAACTGGAGCTAAAATTTTTTATCTTAAGTCATTATAGATTAATCAGCTGTGTTTCTCCAGCACTTTCTGTTTTTATTGAGGATATCCAACATAGAGTACTTTCACATTTAGTTAATCTACCTGCGTGAGTGTTTCTTGTAGCCAATTTGCATTACTGTTTTATATGAGCTATTACCTGGCAATTAATAAGGGCGGCAGTGGTTAGCACTGCTCCACCTCCTCCAAGACTTCCGTTTCCCCGGCTCCACCTCCTCCAAGACTTCCGTTTCCCCGGCCCCCAACACCTCATCTTCACCATGGATATCCAATCCCTCTACACCTCCATCCGCCATGACCAGGGCCTCCAAGCCCTCCGTTTTTTCCTCTCCAGACGTTCCCAACAGTACCCCTCCACCGACACTCTCATTCGTTTGGCCGAACTGGTCCTCACCCTTAACAATTTCTCCTTTGAATCCTCCCACTTCCTCCAGACCAAAGGGGTAGCCATGGGCACACGTATGGGCCCCAGCTATGCCTGTCTCTTTGTTGGCTACGTAGAGCAGTTGATCTTCCGTAATTACACCGGCACCACTCCCCACCTCTTCCTCCGCTACATTGATGACTGCATTGGCGCCACCTCGTGCTCCCGCGAGGAGGTTGAGCAATTCATCAACTTCACCAACACATTCCACCCTGACCTTAAATTTACCTGGACCATCTCTGACACCTCCCTCCCCTTCCTGGACCTCTCCATCTCCATCAGTGACGACCGACTTGACACTGACATCTTCTACAAACCCACCGACTCCCACAGCTACCTGGATTACACCTCTTCCCACCCTACCTCTTGCAAAAATGCCATCCCGTATTCCCAATTCCTCCGCCTCCGCCGTATCTGCTCCCAGGAGGAGCGGTTCCACCATAGAACACACCAGATGGCCTCCTTCTTTAGAGACCGCAATTTCCCTTCCCACGTGGTTAAAGATGCCCTCCAACGCATCTCATCCACATCCCGCACCTCCGCCCTCAGACCCCACCCCTCCAACCGCAACAAGGACAGAACGCCCCTGGTGCTCACCTTCCACCCTACCAACCTTCGCATAAACCAAATCATCCGCCGACATTTCCGCCACCTCCAAACAGACCCCACCACCAGGGATATATTTCCCTCCCCACCCCTCTCCGCCTTCCGCAAAGACCGTTCCCTCCGTGACTACCTGGTCAGGTCCACGCCCCCCTACGACCCACCCTCCCATCCTGGCACTTTCCCCTGCCACCGCAGGAACTGTAAAACCTGCGCCCACACCTCCTCCCTCACCTCCATCCAAGGCCCCAAAGGAGCTTTCCACATCCATCAAAGTTTTACCTGCACATCCACTAATATCATCTATTGTATCCGTTGCTCCCGATGCGGTCTCCTCTACATTGGGGAGACTGGACGCCTCCTAGCAGAGCGCTTTAGGGAACATCTCCGAGACACCCGCACCAATCAACCACATCGCCCAGTGGCTCAACATTTCAACTCCCCCTCCCACTCTGCCGAGGATATGGAGGTGCTGGGCCTCCTCCACCGCCGCTCCCTCACCACCAGACGCCTGGAGGAAGAACGCCTCATCTTCCGCCTCGGAACACTTCAACCCCAGGGCATCAATGTGGATTTTAACAGTTTCCTCATTTCCCCTTCCCCCACCTCATCCTAGCTTCTAACCTCCAGAAACTCGATCCCCTGACCTGTCCGGACTTGTCCGACCTGCCCAGCTCCTTTTCCACCTATCCACTCCACCCTCTCCTCCCTGACCTATCACCTTCATCTCCTTCCCCACTGACCTATTGTACTCTATGCCACTCTCTCCCACCCCCACCCTCCTCTAGCTTATCTCTCCACGCTTCAGGCTCTCTGCCTTTATTCCTGATGAAGGGCTTTTGCCCGAAACGTCGATTTTGCCTGTCCTCGGATGCTGCCTGAATTGCTGTGCTCTTCCAGCACCACTGATCCAGTACCTCACAGGATCCCAGGTTCAATTCCAGCCTCGGACCATTCTCTGTGTGGAGTTTGCACGTTCTCCCCGTGTCTGCGTGGGTTTCCTTTGGGTGCTCCGGTTTCCTCCCAGAGTCCAAAGATGTGCAGGTGAGGTGAATTGGCCATGCTAAATTGCCCATAATGTTAGGTGCATTAGTCAGTGGGGAATGGGTCTGGGTGGGTTACTCTTCGGAGAGTCGGTGTGGACTGGTTAGGCCAAAGGGCCTGTTTCCACACTGTAGGGAACTTAATCTAATCTAATGGGTTGCACGAAGAGGTGGCTAATGCCAATGTGTATGTTGCTGTAATTGATTGTCAGCTGTGTGGCAACAGCTTGCTTTCATTGTGACAAAAGTACTTGGAACAAAATAAGATTGTACGACTCCTCACAGTAGCTTTCAGTCCATTATGCGGCTTTCAGTTCTGCCTGGAATCTATTTACTTCACAACATAAATAACCGTTGCCATCAGCTTGCTATTATGCCAGACGTTGTATGGTTTCTGCTAACACTGAAGGACAATTCTGCCAATTTCAACTGACAGTGGCTGGTGGGGTGAGTAATTCAGGTTACCATCTCATATGCCCTGTGAAATTCTGGACGTCAGTTCATCTACTTCTGATATTATTTCTATATCACTCTCTCTCACTGTCAATTTCCAGCAACATGGTGGTGGACAAGGGCTTTTGAGTCTGGGACTCATCCTACTGTCTGCTTTTCTTTTTGTTTCTTATTTTCTCTTTTCTCTTGTTGTTTTTCAGATGCTTTTACTCCTTGTCGAATTACCTCTTGTTGAAGAGCTTGGTTGCAGTGGTGGCATCAGCAGTGGCCAAGTAGGCCCAGTGCTGACTGGTGGTGGCAGCATCGGAGTTTGGGTTCCCGGTGGCTTTATCATCATCCTAGTGGTGGTCCTCGTGCCAACTGATGGCTGCTGTGGTAGAGGCGAGTTTGGCTTCCCAGCGGTGCCTGGATCCAGCATAGATTCAGGGAGGTGGCGGTTAAGGCTAGTTTGGACCCAGTCCAAGGGCTCACTGCGTCAGCAGTGGCTGCATCGACGAGGTGGGCCCAAAAGTGGATTCACGGCAATGGGGGAGTCAAGTTTGGGCCGGTGCTATACTCAACAGCATCACTAGTATCTGCATTGGTGGGGTCCAGTGAAGATTCATAGCAGCAAGGGCGTTGGTAGGGGCGCGATGGTCCCAAAGAGTGACGATGTTCATTGCAGCGCAGCACAGCGAAGGGGACTTGTGCTTGATTACCAGGCCCATGGTCCATGGTCGAGCACTTAACAAGAAGGACTGTAAAGCTGCAAGTTAAAAATCACACAACATCAGGTTATAGTCCAACAAGTTTAATTGGAAGCACTAGCTTTCGGAGCACTGCTCCTTCATCAGATGATTGTGGAGTATAAGATTGTAAGAATCACCTGATGAAGGAGCGGCACTCTGAAAGCTAGTGCTTCCAATTAAACCTGTTGGACTATAACCTGGTGTTGTGTGATTTTTAACTTTGTACACCCCAGTCCAACACCGGCATCTCCAAATCAGGTAAAGTTGAACTCTTTTTCTTTATTTCTTCGTTTGTCTGCCTTTGTATTCTATGTTTTGGTTTACTTTTCTGTGTTTTAATTTGGAGGGTGACGACACTATACAACATTTTTCACTGTATTTTGCAACAAAATACACGTGACAATAAATTAATCAAATCAATATGTGATGTGTGTTGGAAGCCAATTATTTGTTAGATTAATTCATCTTTAGTGGTATTGCTCATGAATAAAGAATGTTGAGAAGCAGTGAAAGAATTAAAATAGCTGTGAATCACTGACTGTAACTGTCTGATTGCCTTTAAATCCCTATCATTCTTTCTCCATCTGTTTGCTCTGTTCCCTAACATCTACTCTTTCATGCTCCCTACGATTCTCTGACATTTTATCTCATGTTTTCTGTATTTCTGCCTCCAGCTTACTTTCTTTCTCTCATTGACACCCTCTCTTCCCTTGACCTTTTCCTTCTGTCTCCTCTTTTTTTCTCTCTAAAGCTGTGGCACCATTTCTCTGATGGTCCCTTCATGTACCTTTCTCTTTGTTATGGACAGTGATAGGAAAGAAATGAAAAGGCTGTAATCGTTCCCTCACTACCCATCATCAGTGTGGCCTTGGAAAGCAAGATATGATTATTTCTCAGATCCAGTGTATGGAAGCACTAGAAACTAGCAGCAGCAAGTTTTCATCAGTTTGAATAAAAAGGATTATTTGTTCTTACATTCAACCTAGAGATTTCAAGCTACATCACAGGCACAAACTCAAGAAAAAAAAGGAAGTCACAAAGAATAGTGTACTTTTACCAGTTACAAATAAAGGAATGGTTGGTACAGCATGGAAACAGGCCCTTCAGCCCAACTTGTCCATGCTGTCTTTGCAAAACTGAACAAGTCCTGTTTGTCTTCATTTGATCCATATCCCTCCAAATATTTCCTATCCATGTATCTGTCCAAATGTCTTCTAAATATTGTAATTGTACCCATCGCTGCACTTCCTCTGGCAGTCCATTCCATACATGCAGCATTCTCTACGTCAAACAAGTGCCCTTTGGTCCCTTTTTAAATCGTTCCCCTTTCACCTTCAAACTATGCCCTCTAACTTTGCATTCCCCTTGGCTGTTCACCTTATGATTAACATTGACAAAAAACTTAATTGGTCCAGACACATAAGTATTGTGACTATAAAAGCAGGTCAGAAGCTAGGAATTCTGTAGTGATAACACACCACCTGACTCCCCAAAGCTTGTCCACCAGCGACAAGGCTTACGTCAGAAGCATAGCGTAATGTTGTCTGTTTTGCTGGATACGTGCAGCTTACAACAATACTCAAGAGGTTGACATATCTAAAACTAAAGCAGTGTCTTGATTCACACCCCATCTCCACATTTGACCATAAATGCACAGTGTACAAGAGGCACTTTAGCAACTCAGAAAAGCTCTTTTGATAACATCTTTCAAACCCATGACAATCAACCCCTGGAAGGGCAAAGGTTTTCAATGTACCTACAAATTCCATTCCAAACCACACACCATCCTGGCTTGGAGCTATACTATTATTCCTTCACTGTGACGGGCTTGAAATCCTGAAACTCTCTTTCAAACTGAAACCTCGGTGTTACTATGCCATAAACACTGCAGTGGTTCAAGAGGGTGACCCACCAAGACCTTTAGGAATGGGCAATAAACATTAGCTCAGCCAATGAGATCTGCATTCAAAGAAAGAAATACCTGTACATGTTGATTGAAGTTTAATTATTGGCTAGAACACCTCAAAATCTCCCTGCTATACTTTGGGACATTTTACATCTCCATGCGAATGAAGACACGATTGTGGATTGTCATTTGCATCTAAGTGCAATAAAAACAGAAAGTGCTGGAAAAACTCAGCAAGTCGGGCAGCATCTCTGGAGTGAATGCAGAATGAATGTTTTGGTCCTGTGACCCTTCTTTAGAACTGGTTCTGTTTCACCACAGTGATTTCTGTTCTGGTTCCGATTTCCAGCCTCCACAGTTCATTTGGGTTTTTTTTTTGCACCTAAGTGCAGTCTCCCTCGGTATTACACAGACATGTCAGCCTAAAGGTGGTGCACTCATGGCTCTGGGGCAGGGCTTCAACTTACAACCTTCTGCATCTGACAATAATTGTTCCATTCAGTCACAGCTGAGAAAACAGAGATAAACTGGAGAACGTTCAGAAATGCAGTTTCACGCATTATGAGAAAAGAGAGTGGGATGCAGGACCAGGTAAGTGTTTGGTCTTTTCTCTCTTTAGTTTATTTTTGCTGTATTAGATTTTATGTTTAATTATTTCAAATTAGACTGAACTTCCTTGCATCCGACGTGAAATGCAGCTGTCAAAAATTGTCTTATATCACCACCCAACTGTTAACCCCAAGTGTTAATAAGTTTCATGTGACACATGAATGGATCATTTCATTTCTTACACTCGAGTGAAGGAGCTGTCTGTCAAAATGAACATGGAAAGAACTATAAATAACTTAGTAGTTATGCATTATTTGTATTTTATTGAGCTTGGTGGAATAAAAACAACATCAATTAAAATGTGCATCTAATACTATAGGCAGCGTACACTGCTGCCCAATAATTGATGAACACAAACTTGAATCTTCCAAATTTACTCCAGTAAATTGTGGGCATGATTTTCAGCCTATTTAATTTACTCTATTGCACCATTTTCTGGTACATAAAGTTAGCAGGGAGTCAGAACTGGAAAAAATCAACCTCAATACTTTCGTCCTGTTTATTGTCATTGACTCCTGATATCTTAATTCTAAACTTAACACAGTATTTCAGTAACATGTAGCTCACTATATCCTGCTCAATGTTTGTTTGCCAAAGAGTTTCTAATAATGAGATTGGAAGGCATGTGGAATCTTTTTTTAAGCTAAAGACTCCACACAGACAAATACAGATCATTATTTTGATCTGTTCTGGTTTTTTTTGCTGCAGTCTCTGGCCACTTTATTAGTCTTTGAAGAGCAGATTCATTTCATTAACTGTGGAATTTCTATGGGGAAACACAAAATTCTATTGACTCTGGATTAGTTGCTACAGGCTAGAGAGAGGTAAATGTAACCCCACTATCTAAAAAAGGAGAGGGAAAAAAAAATAAAATTATCGATCAGTTAGCCTAACAACTGTAATGAAGGAAAAAACAGGTTCTATTATAAAAGACGTGATAACAGAACACTTGGAAAACATTACTGGGACTAGACAAAGTCAACACAGGTTTATGAAAGAGAAATTATTCTTAATTAACCAACTAGAGTAGAGTCATTGAGTCATAAAATTGTGCAGGATGGAAACAGACTCTTCAGTCCAACTCATCTGTGCCGACCAGATATCCTAACGTAATCTAGTCCCATTTGCTAGCATTTGGCCCATATCTCTCTAAACCTTTCTTATT
This sequence comes from Chiloscyllium plagiosum, assembly GCF_037043375.1. Classification (NCBI taxonomy): domain Eukaryota; kingdom Metazoa; phylum Chordata; class Chondrichthyes; order Orectolobiformes; family Hemiscylliidae; genus Chiloscyllium; species Chiloscyllium plagiosum. The sequence continues at coordinate 36,814,024 of NW_028270172.1, read as the reverse complement.
CATTTATCCATCCAGATACCTTTTAAATATTGTAATTGTACCAGCCTCCGCCACTTCCTCTGGTGACTCATTCCATACACGCACTACCCTCTGTGTGAAAAAGTTGACACTTAGGTCCCTTTTATACCTTTTTCCTCCCACTTTAAACCTATGCCGTCTAGCTTTGGACTCCCCTATCCTAGGAAAAAGACCTTGGCTATTCATTCTATCCATGCCCCTCATGATTTTATAAAGCTCTATAAAGTCACCCCTCAGCCTCCGACATTCCAGGGAAAACACCCATAGCTCAAACACTTTGATCCCGATAACATCCTTGTAAATCTTTTCTGAGCCATTTCAAGTTTAACAACATTTTTATTAAACCAGGGAGACCAGGATTTCAAGCAGTGTTCCATCAATGGACTAACTAACGTCCTGTACAGCTGCAACATAATCTCACAACTCCTACTAATATCTACAATGCACTAATCAATAAAGGCAAGTGTTTCAAACGCCTCCTTCATTAGACTATCTGCATCTTGACTTTCAAGGAACGATGAACCTGCACCCCCTCAGTACACACCCTCAGCTTAGGAAGATCTACAATCTGCACGTCCATTTCTGTTGGTTTCCAAAGCATCCGATGGATTCCACCCTGACCTTAAATTTACCTGGACCATCTCTGACACCTCCCTCCCCTTCCTGGACCTCTCCATCTCCATTAGTGATGACCGACTTGACACTGACATTTTTTACAAACCCACCGGCTCCCACAGCTACCTGGATTACACCTCTTCCCACCCTATCTCTTGCAAAAATGCCATCCCGTATTCCCAATTCCTCCGCCTCCGCCGTATCTGCTCCCAGGAGGACCAGTTCCATCATAGAACACACCAGATGGCCTCCTTCTTTAGAGACCGCAATTTCCCTTCCCACGTGGTTAAAGATGCCATCCAACGCATCTTGTCCACATCCCGCACCTCCGCCCTCAGACCCTACCCCTCCAACCATAACAAGGACAGAACGCCCCTGGTGCTCACCTTCCACCCTACAAACCTCCGCATAAACCAAATCATCCGCCGACATTTCCGCCACCTCCAAAAAGACCCCATCACCAGAGATATATTTCCCTCCCCACCCCTTTCCGCCTTCCGCAAAGACTGTTCCCTCCGTGACTACCTGGTCAGGTCCACGCCCCCCCTACGACCCACCTTCCCATCCTGGCACTTTCCCCTGCCACCGCAGAAACTGTAAAACCTGTGCCCACACCTCCTCCCTCCCCTCTATCCAAGGCCCTAAAGGAGCCTTCCACATCCATCAAAGTTTTACCTGTACATCCACCAATATCATTTATTGTATCCGTTGCTCCCGATGCGGTCTCCTCTACATTGGGGAGACTGGGCGCCTCAGAGCAGAGCGCTTTAGGGAACATCTCCGAGACACCCACACCAATCAACCAAACCGCCCCGTGGCCCAACATTTCAACTCCCCCTCCCACTCTGCCGAGGACATGGAGGTCCTGGGCCTCCTTTACCGCCGCTCCCTCACCACCCGACGCCTGGAGGTAGAACGCCTCATCTTCCGCCTCGGAACACTTCAACCCCAGGGCATCAATATGGACTTCAACAGCTTCCTCATTTCCCCTTGCCCCACCTCATCCTAGTTTCAAACTTCCAGCTCCGCACTGTCCCCTTGACTTGTCCGGACTTGTCCGACCTGCCTAGCTCCTTTTCCACCTATCCACTCCACCCTCTCTTCCCTGACCTATCACCTTCATCTCCTCCCCCACTCACCTATTGTACTTTATGCTACTTTCTCCCCACCCCCATCCTCCTCTAGCTTATCCCTCCACGCTTCAGGCTCTCTGCCTTTACTCCTGATGAAGGGCTTTTGCCCGAAACGTCGATTTTGCTGCTCGTCGGATGCTGCCTGAATTGCTGTGCTCTTCCAGCACCACTGACCCAGAATCTGGTTTCCAGCATCTGCAGTCATTGTTTTTACCTCTACTATTTAAGAACAGACAGTTCTTTCTCATTTTAATCCTTTGTTTTTAAAAGCACAGAAATGAAAAGACACAATCCTATCACAAGACAAGACATAAAAATTATAGTGGAGAAGAAAGAAGCAGTAATGTGTGCTGGCACCAGTTTGGATTATCTCAGACACAGATGGGATGCTTTCCCTTCAGTTTCCTTCTGGCACCTTTTGATGTCATGATAAGGACATGAGACTATGCACACACAGATTCTCAAGCTTTCATTTGCTAGTTGAGAATTTGCCTTTTTGGTGTCGCTGAAGGTGTTTTTTTTTTTAACTCCTTTTTCCATATCAAGAAGTTAATTGAGAGATAAAGTAGTTAGTGACTTGGAGTGTTCTTCTACTTCTCCATTTACAGAGGGGAGAACAAGTGAGAGAGAGGGGAAAGTTTTCCCCTTCACACCCTGGATATTTATGCTACATTGTCCAAATGCAAAACAGTAACCACTCACCTAGGGTCCGGTTATTGTTGTGCTGAGTCCACTTGAACACATACAATTGGTCCGGGTTGAAAAAAACAATCAAAGTCTATCAATGCACACAAATGCCCCTGGACATACAGCCAAAGAGCCATCCAGTAGAGATGATGGCTGTGTGGTACTATCGCTGGATTGTTAATCCAGCAAGTGAGGTAAGTTCTGTGGACCTGGGTTTGAATCCGCCACAGCAGATGGAATTTGAATTCAATAAAAATATCTGGAATTAAGAATCCAGTGATGACCATGAATCCACTGTTGATTGTTGGAAAAACTAATGCGCTTTAGGGAAGGAAATCTTTCATTCTTACCTGGTGTGGTGTACATGTGACTCCAGACCCATAGCAATGGGGCTGACTCTCAACTAACCTCTGGACAATTAGGGAGGACAGTAATTTCCGGCCTAGCCAGTGACACCCTCATTCTCTGAATGAATGAAAAATGACCCAGGGTGTCAAATGTCCTCCCTGACTGCTTGAGAAAGGCAAACTTGGAGATCCAAGACACAATGGTCAGTCATAAAGTCACAGAGATGTACAGCATAGAAACAGATGACCCGATATCCTAAGCTAATCTAGTCCTTTTTGCCAGCATTTGGCCCATATCCCTCTAAACCCTTCCTATTCATATATCCAGCCAGATGTCTCTTAAATGCTGTAGTTATACCAGCCTCCACCACTTCCTCTAGCAGCTCATTCCATAAACACACCACCCTCTGCGTGAAAAGGTTGCCCCTGAGGTCTCTTTTAAATTTTTCCCCCCTCTCTGTAGACCTATGCTGTCTAGTTCTGGACTCCCCCCACCCCAGTGAAAAGACCTTGGCTATTTACCCTATCCATGCCCCTCATGATTTTATAAACCTCTAAAAGGTCACCCCTCGACCTCTGATGCTCCAGGGAAAACAGTCCCAGCCTATTCACCCTTTCCCTATAGCTCAAATCCTCCAACCCTGGCAATATTCTTGTAAATCTTTTCTGAACATGGCGGAACCAGCTCCTGCATAGCCGCAACATGACTTCCCAACACCTATATTCATTGCTCTGACCAATAAAGGAAAGCATGCCAAATGCCGCCTTCACTATTCTATCTACCTGCAGCTCCACTTTCAAGGAACAATGATCCTGCACTCCAAGGTGTCTTTGTTCAGCAACACTCCCCAGGACCTGACCATTAAGTATATAAGTCCTGCTATGATTTGCCTTTCCAAAATGCAGCACCTCGCATTTATCTAAGTTAAACTTCATCTGCCACTCCTTAACCCATTGGCCCATCTGATCAAGATCCCATTGTACTTGGGTAATCTTGTTCACTGTCCACCACACCTTCAATTTTGGTGTCATCTGCAAACTTAGTAACTATACCTCCAATGTTCACATCAAAATCATTTATGTAAATGACGAAAAGCAGTGGACCCAGCACTGATCCTTGTGGCATACCCTGGTCACAGGCCTCCCGTCTGAAAGCAACCTCCACCACCACCCTCTGTCTCCTATTTTTGAGCCAGTTCTGTATCCAAATGGCTAGTTCTCCTTGTACTCCATTAGATCTAACTAGGCTACCATGAGGAACCTTGTCGAACGTCTTACTGAAGTCCATGTTGATCACGTCCACTGCTCTGCTCTCATCAATCCTCTTTGTTACTTCTTCAAAAAAACATAATTTCCCACGCACAAAACCATGTTGACTATCCCTAATCAGTCCTTATCTTTTCCAAATACATATACATCCTGTCCCTCAGGATTTCCTCCAACAACATGCCCACCACCGAGGTCAGGCTCGCTGGTCTATAGTTCCCTGACTTGTCCTTACCACCCTTCTTAAACAGTGGCACCACGTTAACCAACCTCCAGTCTTCCGGCACCTCACCTGTGACTATCGATAATACAAATATCTCAGCAAGGGGCCCAGCAGTCACTTCCCTAGCTTTCCATGGAGTTCTCGGGTTCACTTCATCAGGTCCTGGAGATTTATCCACTTTTATGCATTTTAAAGCATCCAGCACCACCTCCTCTGTAATGTGGATATTTTTCAAGACGTCACCATCTATTTCCCCACACTCTATATCTTCCATGTCCTTCTCCACAGTAAATGCTGATGCAAAATACTCGTTTAGTATCTCCCCCATTTTCTGCGGCTCCACACATGGGCTGCCTTGCTGATCTTTGAGGGGCCCTATTCTCTCCCAAGTTAATCATTTGTCCTTAATATATTTATAAAGTCCCTTTGGATTCTCCTTAATCCTACTGGCCAAAGCTATCTCATGTCTCCTTTTTGTCCTCCTGATTTCCCTCTTGAGTATACTCCTACTTCCTTTATACTCTTCTAAGGATTCACTCGATCTACCCTGTCTATACCTGACATATGCTTCCTTCTTTTTCTTAACCAAACCCTCAATGTCTTTAGTCATCTAGCATTCCCTATACCTACAGGCCTTCCCTTTCACCCTGACAGGAATTTACTTTCTCTGGATTCTTGTTATCTCATTTCTGAAGGCTTCCCATTTTCTAGCTGTCCCTTTCCCTGCCCCCAATCAGCTTTCAAAAGTTCTTGCCTAATACCGTCAAAATTAGCCTTCCCCCAATTTAGGACTTCAACTTTTAGATCTGGTCTATCCTTTTCCATCACTATTTTAAATCTAATAGAATTATGGTCGCTGGCCCCAAAGTGCTCCCCCACTGATACCTCAGTCACCTGCCCTGCCTTATTTCCCAAGAGTAGGTCAAGTTTTGCACCTTCTCTAGTAGGTACATCCACATACTGAATCAGAACATTTTCTTGTACACACTTAACAAATTTCTCTCCATTTAAACCCTTAACACTATGGCAGTCCTAGTCTTTGTTTGGAAAGTTAAAATCCCCTACCATAACCATCCTGTTACTTTTACAGATAACTAACATCTCCCTACAAGTTTGTTTCTCAATTTCCCTCTGACTATTGGGAGGTCTGTAATACAATCATCTCTTTCGTATTTCTCAGTTCTGCCCAAATAGCTTCCCTGGACGTATTTCCAGGAATATCCTCCCGAAGTACAGCAGTAATGCTATCCTTTATCAAAAACGCCACTCCCCCTGCTCTCTTGCCCCCCCCCCCTTTCTATTTTCCTATACCATTTGTATCCTGGAACATTAAGCTGCCAGTCCTGTCCATCCATGAGTCACATCTCTGTAATTGCTATGATATCCCAATCCCATGTTCCTAACCATGCCCTCAGTTTATCTGCCTTCCCTGTTAGGCCTCTTGCATTGAAATAAATGCAATTTAATTTATCAGTCCTGCCTGCCCTGTCTCTTTACCTCGCTCCTTTTCCCAACTGTACCAATCTCAGATTGATCTCTTTCCTCATTATTTCCCTGTATCCCACCCCTCCCCACCTTACTAGCTTACATTCTACTGAGCAGCTCTAGCAAATCTCCCTGCCAGTATATTTGTCTCTTTCCAATTGAGATGCAATCCATCCTTCTTGTACAGGTCACTTCTACCCCAGAAGAGATTCTAATGATCCAAAAATGTGAATCCTTCACCCCTGCACCAGCTCCTCAGCCCAGAATTCATCTATTCTATCCTCCTATTCCTACCCTCACTGGCTCATGGCAGTGGGAGTAATCCAGATATTCCTAGCTTTCTATATTCTTCCTTCAGAATCTCATCCTTTTCCTATATCATCGGTTCCAATAACCTCCTGCTGGTCCCTCTCCCCCTTGAGAATACTCTACACCCTCTCTGAGACATCCTTGATCCTGGCACCAGGAAGGCAACACACCATTCTGATTTTTCACTGCTGGCCACAGAAACGTCTGTCTGTGCCTTGGACTAGAGAGTCCCCTAACATAATCGATTGCTTGGAACCTGATATACCCTTCAGTGTATTACAGCCAGTCTCAGTACCAGAAACGTGACTGTTCGTGCTACATTCCCCTGAGAGTCCATCACCCCCTACATTTTCCAAAACAGCATACTTGTTTGAGATGGGGATAGCCACAGGGGACGCCTGTACTACCTGCCTCCCTCTCCTACCTTTCTATCTACTGGGACTTAAGGAAATTCAGGGAAACTTCACTTCGATCCTTTAACAGCCCTCAGGAAAGGAGAAGTTGTATTTTGTCATCAAGGGAAGGTGATGGTATTATTATTAGACCATTAACCCAGAAACTCTGGTAATGTTCCAGGCCCTGGATTCAAATCCCACACTGGCAGATGATAAAGTTTGAATTCAAAAATTATCTGGAATTAAGAATCTAATGATGACCGTGAAACCATTGCCGACTGTCAGACAAACCCATCTGCTTCACAAATGACCTTCACCTGGTCTGGCCTACACGTAACTCTAATGTTGTATTAATCAATACAAAGTCTCAGCAAAGAAATGAAACCATCTGCCATTGACCCAGGCACAGGAAATGACAGCAGCAAAAGAAATGACAGCAGGAAATGACCTGCAAAGTCCTCCTTACCAACGCCTTGGGGTTAGTGCCAAAATTGGGAGAGCTGTCTTATGGACTTGTCAAGCAACAGCCTGTTAAAGTCATGCATATAGCATTGTGGGTGTACTTACAGCACATGATCTGCAGCGGTTCAAGAAGGCAGCTCACCACCACCTTCTCAAGGAGCACTACGGATGGGCAATAAATGCTGGCACAGCCAGCGATGCCCACGCCCCATGAGTGAAGAACAAAGATTGCGTTATCTTAGGATATTCTGGGCACATGGGTTCAAATCCCATCATGATAGTAGGTGCAATGTCAATTCAGCTAATAAAGCTGGAATTTAATGCTATTCTGAAGATTGGTGCTATGAAAGTCTCACTTGTTGCTATGAAAACCTACCTTGGTCCACTAATATCTTTTAGGGAAACAAATCTGCCATCTTTTATTCAGTCTGGTTTAATATGACTCCAGACACACATGATTGACTCCTAACTGACTTCTTTAATGGCCAAGCAAACTCTTTTGCTTAAATGGAAGTGACAATAAATCACTCAATTCAACTTAATTCAAGATGGACAACTAATAATGTCCTTGCCCCCCCAGAGAGAGAGAGGAAGCGTGAGGGCATATGATGAATATGGACTGCTCTCTGCTCATTTGGAATTCCATCATAAGATCAAAACAAAAGCCACCATATAAAAGTTCATATTACAAGTGCTTGCATTTATATAGTATCTTTAATTTAGAAAAAAGGTACAGTGTCAAACAGAATTTGACCAAAAATCTGTTCCAGGCATTAATTTCAAACGCTGTCTTTAAGAAAGAAGTAGAGAAAGTGTCAGAGTCAGAGAGGATCAGGCTTTGAAAGTTAAAGACATAGTTATCAATGATGGAGTCATTAAAATTGGAGAAACTTAAGAAGCCAAAATTGATGTAGGACAGAGATCTCTGAAGATTGCAAGACCAGAGGATATTACACAAGTAGGGGCAAGATCATGGAGAAATTTGAGAATAAAAATTGCAAGTTTAAAATTCAGGTTTTGCTTAACCAGAGGTTAATGTTGGCCAATGAATATGGGTAAAATGGATTATTATAAAACCATGCTTTATATCAAAAATGACTTTATTTGTTATTGGGCTGAAATCACTGCAAGTTTTCAAAAAACTGAATAATAGGATGTCAATGACTTAAAACAGCAGCTTCAAAGATGGCCAGACATTTGCAAACCCAGCTTCTAAAAATTCAAAAGTCATACAGTCATAAAGTCATGCAGCAGAGAAACAAACTCTTGGTTCCAACCAGTCCATGCTGAACATAATCCCAAACGAAACTAGTCCCACCTACCTGCTCCTGGTCCATACCTCTTCATGTACTTATCTGAATCTCTTTTAAATGTTGCACTTGTACCCAAATCCATCATTTCTTCAGGAAGTTCACTCTGCAAATGAACCACCCTCTGTAAAAAAAAAAATTGCTTTTCATGTTTTTTTTAAATCCCTGTCCTCTCATCTTAAAAATGTATCCCCCAGTCTTGAAATCCCCCATACTAGGGAAAAGATAACTACCATTAACTCTATCTATACCTCACATTATTTTATAAACTTTTATCAGGTCACTCTCAACCTCCTGTGCTCCAGTGAAAAAAGTACCAGCCTATTGAGCCTTTCTTTATAACTCAAGCCTTCCACACCCAGCAACATCCTGGTCAATCTCTTCTGAGTCTGGAGCAGCTTGATAATATCCTTCCTTTAACTGGGCAACCAAAACTAGACACAGTACTCCAGAAGAGGCCTCACCAATGTCTTGTACAACCTCAACGTGACTTCCCAACTCCTATTCTCAAAGGACTGAGCAATGAAGGCAAGCGTGCCAAATGCCTTTTTAACCTTGCTGCCAAATGATCTACATGCACCCCTATGTCCTTCTGTTCTACCACACTACCCAAGGCCCTACCATTAATTGTATAAGCCCTAATCCTGCCTATTTTACCAAATACTTTTCCAGATTGAACTCCATCTGCCATTTTTCAGCCCATTGACCCATGTATAGTCATAGAGTCATAGAGATGTAGAGCATGGAAACAGACCCTTCGGTCCAACCCGTCCATGCTAACCAGATATCCCAACCCAATCGAGTCCCACCTGCCAGCACCCGGTCCATATCCCTCCAAACCCTTCCTATTCATATACCCATCCAAATGCCTCTTAAATGTTGCAATTGTACCAACCTCCACCACATCCTCTGGAAGCTCATTCCATACACATACCACCCTCTGCGTGAAAAGTTGCCCCTTAGGTCTCTTTTATATCTTTCCCCTCTCACCCTAAACCTATGCCCTCTAGTTCTGGACTCCCTGACCCCAAGGAAAAGACTTTGTCTATTTATCCTATCCATGCCCCTCATAATTTTGTAAACCTCTATAAGGTCACCCCTCAGCCTCCGACGCTCCAGGGAAAACAGCCCCAGCCTGTTCAGCATCTCCCTGTAGCTCAGATCCTCCAACCCTGGCAACATCCTTGTAAATCTTTTCTGAACCCTTTCAAGTTTCACAACATCTTTCTGATAAGAAGGAGACCAGAATTGCATGCAATATTCCAACAGTGGCCTAACCAATGTCCTGTACAGCCGCAACATGACCTCCCAACTCCTGTACTCAATACTCTGACCAATAAAGGAAAGCATACTAACTGCATTCTTCACTATCCTATCTACCAGCGACTCTACTTTCAAGGAGCTATGAACCTGCACTCCAAGGTCTCTTTGTTCAGCAACACTCCCAAGGACCTTACCATTAAGTGTATAAGTCCTGCTAAGATTTGCTTTCCCAAAATGCAGCACCTTGCATTTATCTGAATTAAACTCCATCTGCCACTTCTCAGCCCATTGGCCCATCTGGTCCAGATGATGTTGTAATCTGAGGTAACCCTCTTCGCTGTCCACTACACCTCCAATTTTGGTGTCATCTGCAAACTTACTAACTGTACCTCTTATTCTCGCATCCAAATCATTTATGTAAATGACAAAAAGTAAAGGGCCCAGCACCGATCCTTGTGGCACTCCACTGCTCACAGGCCTCCAGTCTGAAAAACAACCCTCCACCACCACCCTCTGTCTTCTACCTTTGAGCCAGTTCTGTATCCAAATGGCTAGTTCTCCCTGTATTCCATGAGATCTAACCTTGCTAATCACTCTCCCATGGGGAGCCTTGTCGAACGCCTTACTGAAGTCCATAGGATCACATCTACTGATCTGCCCTCATCGATCTTCTTTGTTACTTCTTCAAAAAACTCAGTCAAGTTTGTGAGACATTATTTCCCACGGACAAAGCCATGTTGATTATCCTGAATCAGTCCTTGCCTTTCCAAATACATGTACGTCCTGTCCCTCAGGATTCCCTCCAACAACTTGCCCACCACCGAGGTCAGGCTCACCGGTCTATAGTTCCCTGGCTTGTCTTTACCGCCCTTCTTAAACAGTGGCACCATGTTTGCCAACCTCCAGTCATCCGGCACCTCACCTATGACCATTGATGATACAAGTATCTCAGCAAGAGGCCCAGCAATCACTTCTCTAGCTTCCCACAGAGTTCTCTGTTCAAGATCCCTTTGTAAATCTTAGAAAACCTTCTTCATCGTCTACTATGCCACCAATTTTGGTTTCAAGCACGAACTTACAAACCATCAGTCAAGTCTGTCTAAAAGTACTCAACAGGGGAGCTTAGAGAACAGTGAAGTGCCCAGCTTTGGCCTCATTTACAAAGCACCACTCATCCTGAGTGTTGATTCAAACCAGGAACTCTGGCTGAGGAGGGAAATTTTCCAGCCATAATCTGATGTCTGGATTGTATGGTTGCATAAATGGAACAATTTAGATGGACCCGGAATCATCTTGCTATAATTATGTTTGGGTAACTGGTCATTTGGTGGGAGGGGAGCATACGATGAGCAGTTGTATTAAATCTGAATTTTGCCTCAAGAGGTTCTTTCTGATTATGGTGAATAAGATCACAGAACAAAAAGGATATTAGCTAAATAAGTACAAAGAGTGTGAGAAAAGGGAAGAGCTGCCTTTATGTATTACCTTTCATGACCTCACTAACTAATACTTTGAAGGTTGTCATTATTACAATATAGGAAACGTAGCAGCCCAGTTGTATACAGTGAAGGCCCATAAACAGAAAGGTGATGATCGGATAATCATGATTTTCATTGAGAAATAGTAACCAGAACCCTAGGGTAAAATGTCCTGCTCATTTTCAAAATTATATCATGGAGCTTTTTCTATCTACTGAACCATTATTTTCAACTCTGAGTCAGAAGGTATTGGGTTCAAGTCCTATTCCTGGAATTTGAGAATAAAATCCCTGCTGATACTCCAGTACATCACTGCAAGAGCACTACTGGAAATGCGACTAATGAGACATTAAATCAAGGCATTATCTAGCCACTTAAATGGATGCAATGGACCCATTGCAGTGCAAAAAATTAATAAAGCAGTTCTCCTGGTGACCAGGCCAATACTTATCACTCAATTGATATAATTAAAATTTATCCTTGTCGGACTTAGCCATGGTGTTCTTCTACATTTTAACAGTGACTATACTTGTACTTCATTGATTATGGAGTTCTTTGAGACTTAGATCATGAAAGATGCAATATAAGTGCAAGATTTCCCCATACCGTGGCCAAGTATTGAACACCTTTTTGTTTATTCAGAGAAATTGAAGAAAGAAGCAGTGAAATATAATTAGGTTTGTTACTAACTGTAATGTTCTTATCAGCACTTCATTTCAGGCTCAGTTCTGCAATTCCAGTTCACAAATCTATCAACTGCCTTGAACCATGTCAAACCAATTCAACTAGAAACGCAGAATTCCTCAACATTGAACCTTAAAATGGAGAGTCAATAGTAGAAAATTTCCCTTGCGATTGAATAAAGTGAAATTGATTACATGTTCAGCTCCAAATTGGGTTCATGGGTATTGACGACTGGATGGCCACCATTATTATTACATTATAATGGTCTTGCTTTATCCTGCTGATGTTTACAGCACTTCTTCGGCTGCACCATCTCAAATGCTATTGAAGGCATTTATTTTTGACCTCTCCAATATAATGTTAACAATGTCTGACTCGAAGTTTTAGATCTGGCTTTCAAAAGCAACTTGATTGGATAACATAAAGCCTTCTATCACAGCCCTGTTTCTCCTAAGGATATCTTTTTTGAAAAATATATGAATATCCCATTAAGATTCAGCTTCAAACTGCACAGGGCTTACCTTTTACTCGAGTGGCTCCTTTGTTTTCTTGCTCATTATCACGGACCAGACCAGAACCACCCAAAGTAAATTATGGACCCTAAATTTTATGTTCTTTTTAAAAGTAAGTGTGAAGATGCTGCGTTCCAAATATGATCTGATTGATCCATCATGAAGCTTCAATCAAAACATCACACTTTATTTTTACAACGTTGTCAAAATACAACAAAAAGAATTGGCATAAATTTCCTCTATTGCAATACTTCACAGGATAACGTATTATTTAATCACTAATCATCAATTGTTCCAATATAGGCAGCATCCCTTTGACAAAAATGCAATTCAGCACAGCAGTTCTGATTGTCCCGTGCTGTCTGTCTCCAGTTCAGAAGAAAGAAACAATCTGCCCCTTTTTGATTTTGAAGACTTTCATGAGTGCAGCTTTCAGCAGCCAGCAAAAACCTTCAACTAACTAAAAACAAACTAAATATGGGCCGGGTGCTGGCAGGTGGGACTAGATTGGGTTGGGATATCTGGTCAGCATGGACGGGTTGGACCGAAGGGTCTGTTTCCATGCTCTACATCACTATGACTCTAAAGGCCTTCCTGGCTCTGTGCAAACCCTGACCATGCACAGTCATGATTCTCTTGTCTCAAAAAATACACCCCAGGGAGAACTCAAAAGCTGTTCATCACTGCCTGTTGAAGGAGACATTTGGCACCACTGTAACAACACCTTCCTGCAAGAAAAACAGCACCAAACACCTGTCTTCAAGATAGTGTTGTTGCACTCATGACAGAGTTTCATGTCTCTCAGGACTCCACTCTGTAGAATTTCAGGAAACTACATTTTGTGTCACTTGATAGGAAAGAGTTAAAAACAAAAGTTAATGACAATTTAGGTCAGATCTGTGGTAAGAATAGTTGGAATTTTGGCTATGTGTAGAAGGAAATGTTTCAGTTGGACTCAGGAGCCTGTGGTTATGCTGATTTCCAGTCGCACACTCAGATGGGTGAGTGGTGGGACGTAAGGCATAATCTTCGAGGCGGAGGCCAATTAGAAGTTTTCTCTGGGACTACCTTGCAATTCTAAATAATGGGTGACTTCAGGCCATGGGAAGGGCAGTGTGCAAAGTAAAGGGCAACAAATGGTATCTGCTGCTGAGGTGAATGGAGGAAGAGAGGGTGGCACAAGATGAAGGTGCCATATTGACGATTTATTATCCCTTTGTTTTCAGAAGGGTTGTGGGCATCGCTGGCAAGGCTGGCATTTGTGGCTTGCCCCAAATTTGACATGATCTGGGTGCTTTGCGCAACCATTTCAGAGGCCAGTTAAAAGCCAGCTATATTTACTGGAGTCACAAGTAGGCCAGAACAAACAAGATGGTTCCAAAAGTATTTTAGTGAACCAAGTAGGTACTTACAACTGTCAATGTAGAGTTGTAGCACCATTACTAAGATCAGCTTTTTAAATGCCGGATTAATTTATCATTCCAGTTGCTGTAATGGTAATATTCACCAGACCTCTACACCGATGTGGAAGTACTAGTATTGGACTTCTACATTGTTCATCCAGTAACATAACCTCGATAGTGCCACACTGAACCGTATGCACAATACATTAGGACAACCCAGTTAAATTATACTTTGAAACATTTACTGTGTTAGGAAATTGCATATATTTTCCACTGACTCACTAGTAATACTTATTGTAGTTGCAGCTAATTAAAAGACTTAATTGAGTCATGATGCATTCACCAAAGAAGCTGTTATTAACTAATTTGCTTGTTTTTTGCAATAGTGGTTTTTATAATTTAACTTAAAACCAATTAAAGCAGTTGAGACAGAAGTTGTGTGTTGCAGATTAACATTTCCCCACAGATAATGTTTCAAGACCCTTGGTATTGCATCCGAACCCAGCAATGTCAATGAGAAAATTAGACTCGTAAGTTCTCGTCCTTCCTCCATCTACTGATCCTTACCTTTACCCAGGTTCTGCTCTGAAAACATCAAGATTGGTACTTTCGGTGTTGACAATATGAACAATTTCTCCAGCTGTTGTACCCATGAATGTCAGTTGGGATTTGTGCGTCTGTCTCAGTTGTATCTCTCACCGACTTTAAGCTTGTGTTTTACAAGCTCAGTAGCAACAGGATTGGTATGTAACTAACATGGTCGATTTCCTCTTGTCATTTCCGTGTCTGTTGTTGACTGATTGAAAGAGATTGATTGTCGATATTAGTTAACAACTCCATTATCATTCCACCATCCGATTATCCGGTTGGTACTGTGGACGGCTGGCAGGTTTAGATATCTGTGCATGAAATGGAAGATCTGAATCACAGGCTCTTTACTGATCTGTGGTCTCATCATGAGCTGCTGCTCCATCAAGTTCAGTTTAACAATTAGGGTTCAGTATCTCTGCTGCCTGGAATAATTTGTTCAGTGAGTCCAAGATGAACTCCTGAAAGACACCTGCCTTCTGCTGACATTTTCATTTACCTCCCTATTGGTAATTGCAACTAAAACTGTTTAGCATCAAGCTCTGAGGCTCATTTCCTAAGTCTCTCCAATTTTCTATTTGCCTTTCTTTAGTGAATATTCTTGTGGAAACCAACCTATTTGATCTGGGTGACTGTCTTCATACCTCCCTATGTGGCTTAATGTCAAATTTGTCTAAAATCATTCCTGTGAGTTCTCCTAGAATGCTTTACAATGACACAAATGCGATATCACTGCAAGTGGCTTTTGTTCCACTAGGGCACACTTCCCAAAGCTCTATCGTTGTGGATTTCCTCAAGCCATGTCTTGGTCTGATACAGGATATTAGGCATCGATTACAACAGCCTCATTATCATTTTATCATGCTCCTGTCAGCTGGTACAAGACAAGCAAAATTGGACCTGATTCTCTTTCTGTGAGCAATTCCTATTTTCAACAACACAACAAGGATTGGTGCTGGGTCCACTAATTTTTGTCATTTATATAAATGATTTGGATATGAACATAGGAGGTATAGTTGGTAAGTTTGCAGATGACACCAAAATTGGAGGTGAGATGGACAGCGATGAAGGTTACCTTAAAGTACAACGGTATCTTGCTCAGATGGGCCAATGGGCTGAGGAATGGCAGATGGAGTTCAATTTAGATAAATATGCGATGCTGCATTTTGGGAAAGCAAATCTTAGCAAGACTTATACACTACTTAATGTTAAGGTCCTAGAAGTCTTTGCTGAACAAAGAGACCTTGGAGTGCAGGTTCATAGCTCCTTGAAAGTGGAATTGCAGGTAGATAGGATACTGAAGAAGACATTTGGAATGCTTTCCTTTATTGATCAGAACTTTGAGTATAGGAGTTGGTAGGTCATGTTGTGGCTGTACAGAACTTTGGTTAGGCCACTGTTGGAATATTGTGTGCAATTCTGGTCTCCTTGCTATTGGAAGGATGTTGTGAAACTTGAAAGTGTTCAGAAAAGATTTACAAGGATGTTACCAGGGTTGGAGGATTTCAGCTGTAGGGAGAGGTTGAACAGGCTGGGGCTGTTTTCCCTGGACCGTCGGAGGCTGAGGGGTGACCTTAGAGAGGTTTACAAAATTATGAGGGGCATGGATAGGGTAAATAGACAAGGTCTTTTCCCTGGGGTCGGGGACTCCAGAACTAGAGGGCATATGTTTAGGGTGAGAGGGGAAAGATATAAAAGGGACCTAAGGGGCAACTTTTTCATGCAGACCATGTGCATGTATGGAATGAGCTGCTAGGGGAAGTGGTGGAGGCTGGTACAATTACAAAATTTAAAGGCATCTGGATGGGTGTATGAACAGGAAGGGTTTAGAGGGATATGGGCCAAGTGCTGAAAAATGGGAGGTTGGGATATCTGGTTGGTATGGATTTGAGTTGGACCGAAGGGTTTGTTTCTATGCTATACTCTATGACTCTACGATCAGGAAAAGTTTGTAACTTAAAAATGAAGTCATTTTCTGATGAAAGGTCACTGGCCTTAATTGTTAATTTTTTCTTGACAGATGCTGACTGACTGGAAGGCTTGAGTTATAAAGAAAGGTAAGATAGGCTGGAACTTCTTTTACTGGAGCATAGGAGGTTGAGAGGTGAGCTTATAAAGTTTATAAAATCAAGAGGAACATAGATAGGATTAGTAGTTGGTGGTTTTTCCCCAGGAGGGAGGATTTCAAGACCAGAATGCATATTTTTAAGGCGAGAGGAGAGAGATTAAAAAATAATGAGTGGCAATCTTTTTACGCAGAGGACAGTTTGTATGTGGAAGGAACTTCCTGAGGAAGTGATAGAGGCAGACACAGTTACAGCACCGAAAAACACTTGGGGAAGTACATGAAGAGGAAAAGTTTGGAAGAATATGGGCTTGGAGCAACCAGGTGGGACTTGTTGAGTTTGAGATTATATTCAGCATGGACTGGTGGACTGAAGGGTCTGTTTCCGTGCTATAGGACTCTATGACTTGCTGAGATTATCCAGTTTCCTCTGTTCTTATTTCAGATTGCCAACATCTGCAGTATTTTGGTTTCATATGATTCTATCAAGATCTGTGAAAGAATAGCAAGAAAAATAAGGGAGGACTGTACCTGTGCCATTGTTGCTGTCAGACCTACTGAGGTTCTCCAGCCATTTCTGTTTTCGTTTCAGGTTTTTAGCATCCATAGTTCTTTGTTTTATGCTGTTTCTTGGAATGCTTTATCGATCTGATGATTTAATTAGCATCTCATGACGACGTCTATGATTTTGTATAATTTATTATTTTTATTAATTGGTGCTTGACTGATTACTGCTACAGTAACCCTGATGTTACTGTTGATACAACATCACCTGGTAAATGGTACTCCGAAGGTATTTGACCCTTGGTCTGCTATTATTTCATATCGCTAATGCTGCAATATACTGACTTTACGAAGGACAGTAAACCCCATTCACCAATGTATTCACCATTCACAAACTGACTTAACCAGACTTTTAATTTGATGCTCTATATTGATCATCAATGTGTCAGTTTGCATAGCTGCAGTTCTGGGAGGCAAAATATGATGGGAAATTCGCCATACAAATTAGAATATAAAAAGCTTTGAGGAAACATTTATGTACAGATGTGTTGATGACACAGTGTGCTTTATTTCCTATGAAAGCAAAGTGTGCTCTATGCAAGCATTGACTGTCCACGTTGCAATATGGGCTTACAGTGATCTGCACTGCAGTAATTTCTCATCCCCTTCCAACTTGATCCTATGTTAAGACTCAGTAGCTCACATTTTCTATTTTTCTTAGTTTAATGCACAAGTTACCTGTTGGAAAATGCGAAATTGCTTTCAATCAACTTTAGCTGGCGTTATGGTTATCAAGATTGTGGTTGACTGAAATGTAGCTCATCGACATCCATTTTAAATCAGGTGCATGGTTTGTGATTTTCCTTATCTGGAAATGCATCCCTTCGAGACTCTATCACTCCAGTTGATTAAATAATGGAATAGCTTATTCATGCAGCCCACAAAAGGCCATGTTTATTCAACCTGGTCCAGGGTGACCATAGGAATAACCACATTCATTCTCAGTATCCCTGCAATGGGGAGAAGAAGGTTGCATATGGTTCTTATTTCTGAATCATGGAAGGCTGCAGAATTGGATCCCAAGCATGAAGAGTCCAATTCTGCTATAACGGCCTAATGACAAAATTCTTTAGCTTCCCCCGTCCTGCCGTCATTTCTCTTTCTCCATTGATGTTGGTGAAGGGCCTACAAAGCAGTGGTAATAGAGAGCTCCCAGCCTCTGACTGGCAGTCCTTGGACATGGGATGACCCCACTACTGGGGGAAGTGTTGGAATTAAAGGAGGACACTCACATCGGTAAGGTAGCAGAGAAGAACCGTCACTTGTGCAAGATTTGATTAATATCTTTGAGAGAGGAGACATTAATAGGAAAACCGAGGTTTATAAAAGGGAAAATTTTGCACAGCCGGTTGCAGGAGGCCAGCCTATTCTCAAAGGATTGTATCAAAAATTATACTAAAAGCAAGAAGTTGAAAATAAAGTGGTGTTTAATACTTAATTGTGCATCAATTCTCAGACATTGAACGCTCAGGCACTGCAAAGAAATACATGTCCATTTTATATTAATGTAGGCTTTTATTCCTCCTCAGAGTAACATGTTTGCCTAAAATAATGTGCATTGTGGGAGGGACAGAAAACAGCACAGGGCACATGGCAGAATGCAATAGAAGAACAGTTTGAGATACACCAGAAGTGAGCATATTTCTGAGCAGCGACAGTTGAAATTATTTTAATATATAGTTGAACCTACTTCACAGAGTAATACACATGAAAATGCGTTTGGAAACCAAATCATTGAACTGACACTCCAAATGAGTGGCAGGTTTGACACAATGTCGACCTAGTGGAATTTCAAATACTGTTTCATGTACTCCATGAAATATATGATACTTAACCTATCATGCTTCACAGAGACATGTTAAAGCCATGAAATGTAACTGAGATGCCAAAATCCAGCCTCAAAGACTCTTTTCACCAGGTCACATATTGCAACCAACCTTCGCTCTCTGAGCAATGTGAATTTCACGAGTCACAGAACCATGATTCAGTGGGAGGCCCTGAGCATCAAACAACATTCCCCTCTGGCACCAGGACCCAATGCCAGGGTCAGATGCCTGCCCTGTGCGTGGAATGGTCACCTGGCAATGATTTGCCCAGAATGGAGTATTGAGTAGCAGGAAGCTGAGATGGCATCCAATTCAGGAGAGTGGGCAGGCTCCTGAAGTTGGAGGACCAGTGGGAAGCCTGTGCTATATTCCCAAATAACCATTCCTGGTACCATGTGATACTTCCCAACTCCACCAGTTTGTGGTACTTGGTAAGGATTGTTTGAGGTAGATCGTTGCCACTATTCTCCTTTGTCTTGGGCCTATTTAATAATTCATGGCAGAAGATATATCACCATAGAATATCTACAGGAGGGAGACAGTTCTTAGATAACGGCACGGTGGCTCAGTGGTTAGCACTGTTGCCTCACAGCATCAGGGTCCCAGATTCAATTCCAACCTCGGGTGACTGTCTGTGTGGAGTTTGCACATTCTCCCCATGTACGCGTGGGTTTCCTCTGGGTGCTCCGGTTTCCTCCCACAGTCCAAAGATGTGCAGGTTAGGTGAATTGGCCATGCTAAATTGCCAATTAGGCGCATTAGTCAGAGGGAAAAGGGGTTTGGGTAGGTTACTCTTTGGAGGGTTGGTGTGGACCTGTTGGGTCGAAGTTCTTGTTTCCACACTGTAGGGAATCTAATCTAACTAGATGGTTTATTACATGATAGTAATAAGTTCAAAGACATTTGGAGAGGCATGATTAGTAATATTTTTGGGAGGTGGTGCAGATACACATACTCCCTCTGTAAGTGAGTTTGGAACTCCTCATCTCTATCTACAAACTGTGTGTGAAAAAAGTTGGAGTTAATGTAACATGACCATGAATCTCTTCATCACTATTATTTTACACATCAAAGCCCTGAAGATAAAGAAGGCTGCTTTTTCGGGTAAGAGAGAGAGGGCGGGGGTGGGGGGAGGTGGGGGGAGGGGGGCGGGGTGCGGCCAACTTATTATAGAAACATCCTCTCTCCAATATTTTTGGAATGCTAAAGAAAAGGAATTGTTTAGCAATATATTTGGATGGTTTAGACTATCTCCAGATAGCTGACCTCTTTCCTGATGCTACCAGAGGCCCAGAGACTGACTAGAAAACTACTGGCCGTCTTTGACAGTAGGCCCCAATAGACCTTTGCAGAGGCTTGCCAAGCTAACTGCCAGTTTCCATCTCCCATTCTGCTTCCAGGAAAGTGACCCCAGGGTGGGAGGGTGACCGGAAACAGCCAGGCCATCCTGCAAAGCAAAATTATGTCCCTGCTCATCTCCCTGTTCAATCCTCCTCGGCAAATATAAATCCTGCCCCTAGGTTCAGTCATAGTTTAACGGCCACCCTCCTTCATCTCTGGTTAAAGTTCAACACAGACTTAGGCTAACACTGCACAGATACACTTTTGGAACTGCTGCCTTTCAGATTAGGCATTAAACAAATGCCTGAGCGAGTCTTTCAGATGAACATAAACAATCTCAGGGCATTGTTTCATAAAACAGCAAAGGAGTTCTCCCCACGGTCCTGGATAATCATTAATCCCCAATCCACATCACAAAGGACAGTTCTAAAGAAGAATCACCACTAGACTTGAAATGTTCACTGTTTCTCTCTCCACATATGGTGCCAGGCATTCTGCAACACCTCCTGTTTTTTAAAGTCACAAATTGGAAGATTTTCTGGTCACTAGAACATCACTATTTATAGGTCCTTGTGGATACGTGTGGGATAGTGTGGCTAGCACATCAAAAAAATATTTTAATTGGCTTTAAAGCACTTTAGGTTATCAAAAGGTTTTGACATGTACTGTAAAAGCATAAGTCCTTCTTTCATTTTAAAATATTCACACCAAAACTCAATTGTAGGCAGTGATTTAGGATCATAACATTTTACAGCAAGGAAACAGACCCTTCAATCCAATCAGTCCAGGCCGACCAAATTAATCTAGTCCCATTTGCCAGCATTTGACCCATATTGTTCTAAACCCTTCCTATTAATATACCCATCCAGATGATTTTTAAATGCTGTAATTGCACCAGCCTCCACCACTTCCTCTGGCAGCTCATTCCATACACGCACCACCCTCTGTGTGAAAAGAATTGTACCTTATGTCCCTTTTAAACCTTTCCCCTCTCACCTTAAACTTATGCCCTCTAGTGTTGGACCCCCCTAACTGGGAAAAAAGACCTTGGCTATTCACCCTATCCATGCTCCAAGAAATCATTTGATTGTTGCGGTGATCTATATCTGAGTTCTGAATATCTACAGCTCTATCTTTAACATCCTGGGCATCGGATAGAAATTAGGGCACCATCTTAGAAATCAGGGCGCCATATTAGAAATCAGGGCACCATCTTAGAAATCAGGGCATCATCTTAGAAATCAGGGCATCATCTTAGAAATCAGGGCATCATCTTAGAAATCAGCAATGCCAAAGCACCATGCAATGAATGACTATCCAAGGAAAGAGAGTTAAGGATGATAGTGGTAGTGATGGGAGGGACCCACATTTCAAGATATCAGTGCCTGTTGAGGGAACCAGCACTGGAAAGAGGAGACGTGGATGCTTGGATCTGCCCTCTTGCTCTTTCCTTTGATGTTCCTTTCCCCCTCTCTCTGCTTGCTCACATCCTGCCCTCATTTGTCTTTCTGCAATGATGCTGATGAAGGGCCTAAAGAACAGTGGTAATAAGGAGCTCCCAGCCTCTGACTGGCGGGCATTGTGCATGGGATGATCCCACGACTGGGGGAAGTGTTGGAATTAAATGCCCCAACTCACCTCAGCATTTGAACCAGAGCCCCTGTTGGCATGGTTCCTGCTGCCATTTAGGGATTTAATTTCCAGGGAGTCTCAGACATCGGATCAGCATGAGAGACACCATTAAATCCTGCCGTCTGTCAGTGAAATCAAGTAAGGAAGTCAGAATCTGTGATTCAGATCAATTGTACCATTTTGACTTCGATGTGTGACCTAACCTTAGTGGCCCTCAAAGAATTGGACAATTCATCCACAATGAAGGTGTTCAGAATGACAGGTAATGACAGAACAAGGGCAGTGCCCATGTCTCACTGCTGGCACAGTCAGATATGCTTTTCTCAACACTCCCTTGTGAAAGGTATGGCTGGAACAGATTATCACGTGAGCTGTACCAACACCTTGTTCAGGTCATGGATGCAATGGAGGAAGGGATTTAATACCTTGATGTAATGATTTAAATTAACTTCATCATCTTCACAACTCCACCTACTTTACTTTGACTTGGAAAATGCCCAGAGCTGAAAAATGTGTTGCTGGAAAAGCGCAGCAGGTCAGGCAGCATCCAAGGAACAGGAGAATCGACATTTCGGGCATAAGCCCTTCTTCAGGAAAATGCCCACCATCACATCGCTCCTTCCACCGCATTACTTTGACAAAGATTCCCTTTCAATATTTTGTGCTATGTCTATGAGCTGCATGTCAGTAAATCACGTGCATGTGACTTGAGGTATAAAAGTCTCGTGCTTCATCTCACCCCAGGATCACTTGTATCTTGACCCACTACTGAAAGCATGTTTCTCTGTTGTAACCAAATAACCTGAAGCAATGCTTGGCATTTAGGGGTCTGAGAAATGTAATGCTTTTATATAATAGGTCTTATCACCAGTTTTATCACAATATCTATGACCAATTTCTTACATCATTGGAGATGACCGAAACATTGCCACATCAGTTAAACCACTGCACTGGAGTGCACTCTATCCTCAGCCCATTTATGCTTCCAGCTTTGAAACTCATGATATCAAGTCCCATGACTCCTGGAGTTATCACAAATGTGAAAAGATTTAATCAAACTATTCAAATTCCCCACTTTGTCTGACAGGCAAGACCAGTTTAAAAGAAAATGTTTCTGTACTTAAAAAAAATTACTTATTGCAGATTGTCTTTAACTGATAGCAGAAATGAAACATTAATTACTGACATAAAACTCTCAATAACTGAATCTGGATACCTTTAAAAAAAGCTTCCAGATCCATACAAGCAGTCACAGAGACAAAACACAAATGTTACAGGTGGGGAAGGAACAAGGAAAATAATCAGTGAAGCACAGTTCTGAATCAGTCTGGGTTCCAGGTGTTGGTGAAATGTTTTCCTGCAGTTCCCTTCCAGCTCTTTCAACTCTTTGAGGAGTACACAGGATGGTGGACACTTTGATTCTCAATCTTTCAGACACCGGTTTGAAGATTTACCCTTTCAGTGTATCTTTTCTCCTTTTCATTTCAAGAAGGAACTTACAGGGTGGGAGAAAAGTTAAGTATGTGTGTGTGTGAGATAGAGAGAGAGAGAGAGAGAGGAGGAGCTGTTTTCCCCTTCACACGTGGAGTGTTTCTGCTGTACTATCCAAATACAAAGCTGTAGCCAGTGGCTCAGGAACCAATAATGGGGTTGGTATTATGTGGACACTCTTGAACACGCACATAACTGGTCCTGGTTGAGAAACCATATCAAAACTTATCGCATGCTTGAATAAGCAAACCTTGATGTTACACACAGATGATAAATCTCAGGTGTTATTGTTGAGAAGGAGAACATGGAGCTCCATCAGCAAATCATCCCAGAGCTGTGGTTCCTGTCCTCCTATAAGACTCTGAGACATGAACTGTCTACAGCAGACACCTCAAGGAACTGGATCAGTCCCACCAATGCTGCCTGAGCAAGATCTTGCAATCCACTGATAGGAAAGATGCTTCAGCATTAGTGTTCTCGACTAGGTCAACACCCCCAGCATTGAGGCACTGAGCACCCTTGATTAGCTGCGATGGGCTGGGCATATCGTCTGCATGACTGACATGGCACTCCCTATGCAGGTGTTCTACTCCCAGCTCTGAAACAGCGCGGAAGCCCTAGGGGGTCAGAGGAAGTACTTCAGTGACACCCTCAAGGCCTCACTGGCAAAATGCCGCATTCCCGCAGACATCCAGGAATCACAAGATGCCCCAAAGGCCAGCTAAAGTAGAGGAGGAGCATCCGGGAGGGTGCGAGCGTGTTGAGACTTGCCGTCGGGTAAAAGTGGAAGCCAGAGAGAACTAGAGGAAGGAGCACGCTGTCACACCAACACCCCACCCACCCCTTTCCCACAACCACCACCTGCCCCAAGTGTAACAGAGCCTATGGAAGCTGCATCAGTCTGTAAAGCCACCTATGGACTCATCCTGAGAGTAGAAGGGAGTCATCCCCATCTGTGGCAATGATGATGATCCCAGTACTGACTGACGCTCTATAATAGCAGGAAGGAGAGCATGCAATCAATCAAATGTGGATTGATGGCACAGGGAGAATGGCACATGAGAATGTTTACTCTGGAGAGGAACAGTTAAGCTCAATGGGAGAGAGTATGGTCTTCATGGTGGAAGCAGGCCGCAGAACATAAATTCTTATGTTCTACACCAGGTAATATTAGGGTATTGGAAGCAGCACTCTGGCAATAGTACAAAACAGGCCTCAAGATGAAAACACCCCCTCCCCCCACTCCTCACATCTCTGCTGAACAATTTAGTCAGAAAATCACCTCCAAACCTTGACATGTCAGCCAATATCAGGTGACTATGAGCTTTACCACTCATTCTGGATGTAAATTTACTGCAGGTTATTAGTGGTCTAAAGGCAGGAAACTCAGGTGAGTCACCTTCTTACATGGGGTCCACATTTAGTTTCTCAAGCAGCAGTGGGTTTTCAACAGCAGTAGTGCAGTGGCACTCAAACAAGTGAGGAAATCCCTGGTCATCCCTGATGTAAAGCCAGTGTAAATTAATTGCCTGACGATCTTGTACAGGAAAGAAAACAGCACAACTTAAGCCGCACTTATGCTAAAACATTTCAGAGGAAATCTGGGTTACAGTTGTACGAGATTTTGATTGTCTAAAAGCAGTCTGTATAATGGAAAGGGTAGGTGTACTTTGAAGGCCATTTTTTTCAGTCAATATATTGCTACTTTGACACAAAGAAAAGGCGCTTCCTGGTTCTGTGTAACAAAGAAGGACAACTTGAAATTATCAAAAGGTAGTGGAAGCATTTGTAATAGTGCTCACAGAATCATTAGGTTCAATACGTAAAAGAATAGAAAAGAGAAGAGGACTGATGAAGGTAAGGGCATTGGATTGGGAAGAAAATTGATATAAAAAGACATTTCAGACCTATTGGAAATAATTTTTAGCAATGTGAGGAAATGGAAAATGTACAAATTAAGTATATACAGGTATAAATGTAAATATGGAAGCATAATTTAGCATTAATTTGACAGATTGTGTCATCTAAACAAATCTTTATAGACTATTTTAAACTTGGAGCTGACTTAATCAAATTCCAAATGACCATTAATGTTTCAAAGGATACTAATTGTGCCCATGGTTTCATGTTTGCATCCAAATTCAATGAACTGAAGACTAGATGGGCTTTACATTTGACATGTATTCCTTGCACCTTATTATCTTCTCAGGGCATTGATGGTATTGAAAACAATCACCATGAGATTTTCACTGGGAAGCTCTACATTTAGAAATCAGCAATGAGCTAAGTGATCATGCTGTCACCCCTGAATCAGAGGGGACACACTTCCTGTGGGATTCTGCCAAGTGCAACATTAAACATTCCTGAAAAACAGAATAAGACCAATTAGTTCTGTGGGATTCTGTGATTTTTCCCCACTGAGGCTACTGCAGATGTGTGGAATGTCCCAGTGGAAATTGATTACAAGGAGATTGTGGATTCAAATCCAGGGACAATGGCACCTATTCAGGCTGTTAGGACAACATGACAATGTTACAGCTGAGAGGTCTATGTGCACTCTCAGGTGAATATAACAGATTGCAATGCATTATGTTGAAAAGCAGCCAACTGCATAAGCAATATTTATCCCTCAACCGACCTGAGTAAATCAGATTATCTGGTCTTTAACATGTTATTGTGTTCGGTGTGCATACCGGTTGCAACTCTCTCTATATTACAAACTTTGCTACAGCCCAAAAGGTAATTTGCTGGCAGTCGGGGAAGAGATGGATGGCACTGCATAAACATCAGCCTTTCCTTCTCTTTACAGTCAGCCCGAATTTGCTTCCCCATCTCCACTCCACTTCACCAGCTTGAATCCAGCTTCTCTTGGCATTCTTGAGCTTCCCACCATAGCAATGCTCAGCTAATCTGCGTTGTTTTAATCTATTAGAAGTAACAACAATCGATGGCAGAGGCAGGGTGTTTTGATGTAGCAACGTCACAATTGACAGCTACATTTTCAGACAGCTTTCGAAAGCAGATAGGACATATACACAAGATAATATTGGAATTTACGAAAATATTATTTTGTTCAAAGATGGACTCAGAACTGAAAGGTGCAAAGTCAGACCTCCCGGAAGCAGACCCTTCAGTCTAACTTGTCCATGCAGACTAGGTTTCCTAAACTAATCTAGTCCCGCTTGTCTGCGTTTGTCCCACAACCCTCTAAACCTTTCCTATCCATGTACCTGCCTTTCAAATGTTGTAATGGCACCCGCCTGCATCACTTCCTCTGACAGCTCGTTCTTATCAGCCTCTGTGTGAAAAGCTTGCCCTGGTTTACTGTTTAACTCCACTGGCGCAGGGCTACGTTCAATAGTGTTCTTTTTTTCCCTCTCACACTCTCCCCACAGGGAGCCATTTCCTTTCTTCAGGTAAAACACTCTGGAAAAAAGGACGTCATAACAGTCAGCCTGTTTCCCTGACTGGAAAACTTTCCAACCATTTTGGCTCAGGTACAACACAAACCTTTTTTTTTTAAAAAAACTGAAATGTGATTATCCAAGACCCTGCAGAAAGATTTTCTTTTCTTTCAGAATTAAAGAGCACATGCTCTTTATTATTAGGTTGGCCTTTGTTTTTGACTGTGTTGTATAAGTGAGAAACTGCTACATTTTCCTGAAACTTTTAACAAAAAAGCCTGTGACATCACAAGGGCAAATTCTTCCATAATACGACAACCAGTTCTCTTTAGAAACTTGTGGTGGACCACAGAGATTGCCAATATTAAAGAGATTCAATAAGTAATATTGTACTCTTTCCATTGAGGAATAACATTACTGTATATTATGTTCACAATAATAGGACAATTTAAAGTCCCTTAATGAACTGGAATGTGATATATAACGTTGTTAGACTTAAGAACAGCAGTTAGGAATTAAATTGATTCACCAGAATAAAGAGCTGTCCGACTGCCATTTGCAAGGATAAGAATTGGATCTTTAATCATTTAAATAATGTTTATGAACCATAAAACTATAGACTCAACCAGCTCATACCATTAAAGTTATTCGGTTGAGCAATCTGATCACTATGATGAGTCGGTATTTACTTCGGATGACCCAACTACTTCCTTCTATTAATTAACTTGATGCATGTCTCCATTTACAGTTCCTCGGCAAGAGCAAAATACAACAGCTGCCGGCAATCTGAAGCAAAAGCAGAAAATGCCAGATTTGGCAACGGAGAAAGAAATAGGAAGGTGGGGGGAGTTTTTTCAGCAATAGGCTGGCAGAGGTGGGTAAAAGAGGGGCAGCAAAGTAGCAGGGTGCTGAATCAAAATGGTTCCTTACTACTGTGACGCTGCCGGGGAAGTTACTGGACAACATTCTGGTCAAACGCCCAATGTAAGGAAGGTGTGCAGTTAATGTGGTATTGAAGACCTGAATGATGTGCCACTTAGAGCGCTCACCAGCATTTTGCTGGTGGGGTAGTGCCCGCGCCCCACCAACTGCAGGGGACACCAGCTTATTGGAGGCAATCCAGAGTTGTGGGTGGAGTCTACCAGATTTAGAGACTCCATCTCCAAAGAAGAAGCCCAGTGGTAGTAAAAGGCCACACCAGCAACTGCTGCCAGAGGGGATGCTATCCAATCAGAGGGTTCAGGGCCATCCAAAATAAGTAATTATCTTTGCACATGCAAACATTACCTTCCAAGGACACATCCTCCATCTTCCAGTGGACCCATTGATAGTCCGGAGATGCCAGTCCTGTGAGTGAGGTGGCTGTATCAGGATCCCGTCAAATTTAATTGGATGGCAAGTTGAGATGAGGTCAATTAGGAGCCATAGTTTGTCCAGTCTGATTGTCATCAAGCATGGAATTCATATCCCCACTCGGTGGACCCTCACAAAACCTTCCTGTCTAGCATGTTATTCATTCAAGCTTCATCAGCTGGGAACCCTTTGCATTGTAACAGTTTTTTCAGATATGACTGGGAAGAGAGAAATGCAGTAGTGGACTGAACTGTGGGAATGGTCTGTGACAGGATGAAGGCAAGAAAGATGAAATGACACAAAGGATAACAGTGCAGAGTGAAAAGAGACATGAATGAGGCAAGTAAACAATGAAAAGTTATCTCCAGAAAAGGTGTAACTGGAAAAGAAAAATCAATGCTGACAGCATTTGTCCAAATCAATAGAACACCAAAAGAAAATAAAAATGAGGCAAAGGTTAGTATGATCTGAGTCTAGAAGGCAGTAAAGTGTCTACCTGAATGATGAGAGGCTGTTACTTGAGCTTCATGTGAAGAAGAGTTGGAGGCTGAGGAGAGTCAGGATGGGAATGGAATGGAGAATGGCAGATGGTCAGAAATTCAACATCACGTTTGAAATCTCAGCAGAGGTGTTCTGCAAAGTAGACCTCACCCACCCCCCTTCCTCCCCCGGCAACCTACAATTGGTCTCCACAGTGTGGAGCACACAACTTTGGCAGCATACTAAATTCCAAAACTACAAGCAAATTGTTCCATCTGGAAGGGGTGATTGCTATCATAAAGGGAATGGTCCCTTTGCTGAAAGAAGAGGGGAAGAGGTGTTGACATCACAGTTAGATTGTGAAAATGTTGCAGGATATGGGTTGAATCCAGAAACTGCTGAGGTGCAAGGTGAGGACCAGGTTCTTGTACCTTGGGAGACTAAGAGCCCTGCCATCCTCAACATAATGGGTGGGGGTAAGGGGTGGTAGGAATGTAAATTTCTCCAGCTTCCTCATTTCCCCTCCCCCCACCTTATCTCCGTCCAAACCCCCGGATTCAGCACTGCCCTCTTGACCTGCAATCTTCTTCCCGACCTCTCCGCGCCCACCCCCTCTTCGGCCTATCACTCTCACCCTCTCCTTCCACCTATCGTGATCCCTGCGCCCCTCCCCTAAATTGCCTCCCCCCTACCTTTTATCTCAGCCCGCTTGGCACACCAGCCTCATTCCTGAAGAAGGGCTTATGTCCGAAATGTTGATTCTCCTGCTCCTCGGATGCTGCTGTGTTTTTCCAGCACCACATTTTTCAACTCTGGTCTCCAGCATCTGCAGTCCTCACTTTCTCCTAGGAATTCCTTAGTTGAGGAGGATGGAAGATATATGTGAAGCACTGCATGAAAGGCTGCATTGTAAGAACAGGTAATGGTGGAGTAACTGGGAAAATGGAATAGAGCCCTTACTGGAAACAAGGTATGAGGAATTGCATTTAAAATCGTGGAAGTCAGTGAGATTGGAGTGAATATTTGCACACGGGCTAACCTTAGAAATGGATACAAAGGAGGGAGAGGAAAAGGCAGAAATGTGAAGGGTGGAAATTGGAGGAAACAAAGTTGATGACATTTTTCAATTCAGCAGGCAAACAGGAAATGAATTAAAAAAAACAGATTCTAAAAAAAGTTAGAGCGGGGATGTGATTAAAACAGATTATTTTACATATCCTCCAAAAACCAAGACAGGCTTGGAGCTATGTGCATTCCAACAGCAACACTTTTGATTTGGAAGTGAATGTAGTTAAATGAGACTTTTCAATGCATATGACCGTATCTGAATGATTGCAGCATTGACTCAATAGCTTGAGTGCCTCTACTCTGTCCCCCTTCCTACTTGCAGCCTCTGCACTCTTCAGGGCTCCTGATAATGATGTAATTAGGGATTGGCAACAAAGTCTGGCCTGGTCAGCAGTGCCCCATGAATGAAGACAAAAAAGCTTGCTATTAATCAGTCCTCATGCTTAGAGGAGATAGTTACACAATACTGGGGAGAAACTCCATCTGTCCTAAATCCCCTCCAAGAGATGACAGTTCATGTGATGGATTCAGAGGAGAGACAGGCCATTACATTTGATACTGGAAGGACCATCCACAAGATGATGGTAAGTCATGGCCTGATTTTCTTTAAACCTGCATTGTCTCTAGGTATTGTTGACTGGGCCAGAATTTTATAGTGCATCCATAACTGCCCTTGAGAATGTGACAGTGAGCTGCCTTCTTGAACGGCGACAGTCCATACACCTAGAGTGCTGTGAGGAAGCAAGTTCCTTTATCAACAACAGCAAAGAATAATGAAGTAATTCTAAGTCAGGTTTGTTTGTGTCCTTGATTTGATTTGATTTGATTTATTACTGTCAAGTGTACTAAGGTACAGTGAAAAATGTTTTTTTTGTGCTTTACAGGTAGTTCATACTGTACAAGTGCATTAGGATAACAGAACAGAAGGCAGGATACAATGTTACAGCTACTGAGATGATTCAGAGAGAGATTAACATTAAAGAGGTCCATTTAGAAGTCCAATAACAGTGGGGAAAATGCTGTTCTCGAATCTGTTCCAACGTTTGTACAGACTTGTATATGTTTTGCCCAATGGAAGAGGGTGGAAGAGAGTATAACCGGGGTGGGAGGGGTCTTTGATGATGTTGGTTGTTTTCCTGATGCAGCAGTAAGTATAGATGAAGTCAGTACATGGAAAGCTGGTTTGTGTGATGGACTGGGCTATTGTTACACCCCTTTGTTGTTTCTTGCAGTCTTGGGCAGAGCAGTTGCCATGCCACGCTGTGATGCATCCAGATAGAATGCTTCCTATGGTGCATCTATAAATATTTGTCAGAGTCATTGTAGATATGCTGAATTTCCTTAGCCTCCTGAGGAGATAGAGGGGTTGCTGTGCTTTCTTGACCGTAGTGTCAATGTGTATAGACATTGGTGATTGTCACTGCCAAGAACTTGATGCTCTCAACCATCTCCACCTCAGTACCATTGATGCGGACAGGGGCATGCCCTCCTCTCCCCTTCCTGTAGAAAATGAGCGGCTCCTTCCTTTTGCTGACATTGGTGGAGAGATTGTTGTCTTTTCACCATGCTGGTAAGCATTCTGGAGATGGTCTGGAACGTGTGGGCATTCCTACGTACCTTGGCCCTCTCCAGGTTGTTGATTTTGAATAATGTTGGAGGAGCCTTGGCGAGTTTATGCAAAGCATCATGTGTATGGTGCACACAAATTCCACAGTACATTCAGTGTGGAGGATGGGAATGTGTAAGGGGCTGGCTGCAATACTAATTGAGTAGGATGCTTTGTCCTAGATGGAGTGGAGCTCATGAATGTTGTCGGAGCAGTACTCTGGGCAAGTAGACAATAGTGTATCATACTCCTGACTTGTGCCCTACACTTAGTGGACAGAATACAGGGAATCAAGAAGTGAATAAATTTGCACAGAATTCTCAGACTCCGACATGTTCCTGTTGCCACAGTATTAACATGGCTGGTTCAGTTTACATTTAGGCAATGATAAACCCGAGGATTTTAAATGTCAGGAATTTGGCAATGCATTCTCTTCTATTGAAGAGTTAAATGGTCTGGCATTTGTGTGACCTGAATGATACTTACCACTTATCATCCCAAACTTGAATGTAATCCAGGTATGGACAGTATCCAAGTACAGGCTGCCCCTTCTCAACTTTCCAACTCACCAAGCCAGGAGGTAAAATGAACACATTTACTAGTTCACAGATAGGTTTTGTTCCAGGGAAGTTGGAGAAGTCCTTTGCTAGGATGACACAGAGTCATAGAGATGTACAGCATGGAAACAGACCCTTCAGTCCAACTCACCCATGCCGACCAGATATCCTAAATTTGTCCCCATTTGCCAGCACCTGGCCCATATCCCCCTAAAGCATTCCTATTCCTATGCCCATCCAAATGCCTTTTAAATGTTGCAATTGTACCAGCCTCCAACACTTCCCCTGGCAGCTCATTCTACACATGCACCATCCTCTGTGTGAAAAAGTTGCCCCTTAGTTCCCTTTTATATCTTTCCCTTCTCACCCTAACCCGATACCTTCTAGTTCTGGACTCCCCCACCCCAGGGAAAAGACTTTGTCTATTTTTCCTATCCATGCCCCTCATTATTTTATAAACCTCTATAAGGTCACCCCTCAACCTCCGATGCTCCAGGGAAAACAGCCCCAGCCTGTTCAGCCTCTTGCTGCAGCTCAAATCCTCTAACCCTGGCAACACCCTTGTAAATCTTTTCTGAACCCTTTCAAGTTTCACAACATCTTTCTGATAGGAAGGAGACCAGAATTGCACACAATATTCCAACAGTGGCCTAACCAACATCCTGTACAGCTACAACATGACCTCCCAACTCCTATACTTAATGCTCTGACCAATAAAGGAAAGCATACCAAATGCATTCTTCACTATCCTATCTACCTGCGACTCTACTTTCAAGGAGCTATGAACCTGCACTCCAAGGTCTCTTTGTTCAGCAACACTCCCAAGGCCCTCACCATTAAGTGTATAAGTTCTGCTAAGATTTGCTTTCCCAAAATGAAGCACCTTGCATTTATTTAAATTATACTCCATCTGCCACATCTCAGAGCACTGGCCCATCTGATTAAATTCCCATTGTAATCTGAGGTAACCATCTTCGCTGTCCACTACACCTCCAGTTTTGGTATCATCTGCAAACTTACTAACTATACCTCCAAATCCATATCCAAATAATTTATATAAGTGACGAAAAGTAGTAGGCCCAGCACAGATCCTTGTGGCACTCCACTGGTCACTGCACCACCACCCTCTGTCTTCTACCTTTGAGCCAGTTCTGTATCCAAATGGCTAGTTCTCCCTGTATTCCATGAACTCTAACCTTGTTAATCAGTCTCCCATGGGAACCTTGTCGAACGCCTTACTGAAATCCATCTTGATCACATCTACCACTCTTCCCTCATCAATCCTCTTTGTTACTTTTTCGTAAAGTTCAATCAAGTTTGTGAGACATGAGTTCACATGCACAAAGTCATGTTGACTATCCCTAATCAGTCCTTGCCTTTACAAATATGTGTAAATCCTGTCCCTCAGGATTCCCTCCAACAACTTGCCCACCACCGACATCAGGCTCACTGGTCTATAGTTCCCTGGCTTGTCCTTATCACCTTTCTTAAACAGTGGTACCACATTAGCCAACCTCTAGTCTGCTGGCATCTCACCTGTGACTATTGATGATACAAATATCTCAGCAAGAGACCCAGCAATCACTTCCCTAGCTTCCCACAGAGTTCTAGGGTACACCTGATCAGGTTCTGGGGATTTATCTACTTTTATGCGTTTCAAGACGTCCAGCACTTCCTCCTCTGTAATAGGACATTTTTCAAGATGTCACCATCTATTTCCCCACATTCTATATCTTCTATATCCTTTTGCACAGTAAATACTGATGCAAAATACTCGTTTAGTATCTCCCCCATCTCCTGTAGTCCACACAAAGGCTGCCTTGCTGATCTTTGAGGGGCCCTATTCGCTTCCTAGTCCCCCTTTTGTCCTTAATGTATTTGTAAAAACCCTTTGGATTCTCCTTAACCCTATTTTCTAAAGCTATCTCATGTTCCTATTTTGCCCTCCTGATTTCCCTCTTAAGTATACTCCTACCGCCTTTATACTCTTCTAAGGATTCACTCGATCTATCCTATCTATACCTCACATATACTTCCTTCTTTTTCTTCACCAAACCCTCAATTTCTTTAGTCATCCAGCATTCCCTACACCTACCAGCCTTTCCTTTCACCCTGACAGGAATACACTGTCTCTGGATTCTTGTTCGCTCATTTTCCAGCTGTCCCTTTTCCTGTGAACATCTGCCCCCAATCAACTTTTGAAAGTTCTTGTCTAATACTGTCAAAATTAGCCTTCCTCCAATTTAGAACTTCAACTATTCTGCCCGGAAAAGCTGATAACGATGTGCATGTGATGTGTGATGCACTGGCAGGTCTATGAGATAACCTCCTGTGACTGTTGAGCATGGAGTAGTCAGACAGTGTATGGAGTTTGTGCCCCTGCATTTCAGCATGGAGGACTCAGCTGTGATACACAGTCTGTTGGCTGCTTGCTCAGTTATTGCATATGTTGCTGCTTGTGGTTGGGGTAATTTGCTACTATCTCCTTTCCTTGACTCAGTTGAAGGGTCTACTTGGCTTACAGTAGTCCAGGAAAGCCACTGGTGAATCTTAATGAAAGAGGCTTTTGTCTTAAACAAGATGTAGGTTTTTATATGATAACAATCAGGTGAGAGTGACATTAATAAGTGAAACACTGTGAGAAAGACCTGGATGCTAGGTCCATCTTCTCTGAGATCCTAAGTTGTTCTGCCTTTACCCACCCAAATCCTTATGATGCCACCAGATGTGGTGGAGCTGAAGCAGTATCTCATGTTAACTGTTTCAGAACCATTCCCTTCTGCAATGTCAGCTTCACTGCAGTGCAGCCGAATCCTCTTGATATCTCAGAGCTAAAGTTCAGACAGAGATCATGACACTATGGACTATGTTGTTATCTCCAACTTCTGCTGTAATGGCCGTGTGTCTCAGCTTAAAGTGGCACACAGGCTCTCTCAGCATGGCAGCAAACCCATCTCCAGCGTATCACCAGGATCGTTGGGGTGTTGTCCTGTGCTGGGACAGTGCTGCTGTAGAGTCCAAACCCTCAAGAAAGTAACAGTCATCCTCCCAGCATGACCACTCTTAAGTAGCTGCCTGACAAAGGAGCGGTGCTCCGAAAGCGTGTAATTCCAAATCAACCTGTTAGACTATAGCCTGTTGTTGTGTGATTTTGAACTCTGTCAGTGCCCTGTCAGTCAGCTGGTCCAGACTGCTGCCACCCGTACTGAGGTGATGGTGTCTAGAGCTGCTCAAAGGCAAACTGCAAGGTCATCTGCATCATCTCCCAATAAAGACTAGCAGCCTACTCTTGGACATGTTTCAACCATTGGGGAAGCACCCTGTGAGTACTAGGACGGGCAGATCATTGGTGTTTGCATAATTGTTGCTGCAAGATATTTTGTGATTTTTTTTTGTTATTTTTGAATGTTGGCCAAGGAGTTTCTATGATGGTGAGTATGAAATGAATGTGAATGGTTGGTCCATTATGCAACTGGGACATTGTTCAAGCAGAGAGCCTCATTCACTCCTCCAGTCCATTTACCTACACAAGGTCCAGGATGCCACTGCCCTCCCTCCTCTGCTGCGTTTTCCGCATATTTTACGAGCTACAGAGCAATGCAGTAAGTGTCGCGGCCCTTGGATTAGGCAGTCCTTGATTATCCTGAGTTGGAATTCATGCACTGCAAACAAAAACGCTTCCTCGTCCCCCAAAACAGCACTGCATCAACAGCATTGAAAAAAATGTTGCAGGCGTTCTATCAGCAACTTGTGAGTATCATCCATTCAGGTTCCTGCAGCCCATGCAGCGGTCCCTCCATATATCCACCAGTACTGTACCAGCTGTGCAGGAAGCATCCAGAAATGCATCATACCCCTGGGAACAAGCGACAGTTTCAGTAGTTTGGTGACAGCAGCATTGTGTGAAGCAATTTCCTGTCCTATATTTTGAAACAGTCATTCAAAAGGAAGGTTATATTATATATGACTAAATTCCAGGAAGCATATACACCAAAACTACACAGTGCATCAGGTCTAAGTATGTACTGATGAAGGTTAACAGTTTAAATTAATTGCAGTAGAGATTTAATATGATTAAACCAGAGATACAATTTTCTATATCGTTGCAACCATGTGAATCTGGAAACAAGCTTATTTGAATCAGTATATTATTTCTAAAGAATGTGGAGTGTATCAGATTCTTTATTCCAGATCTGTAATGAATAACCTTTAGTTCAGAGCTTATCTCTTTGAATTATAATAGCTCCTAACGCAGCACACGCGAAACATCATTCAGATTTATATGTAAGATCTCATAATTCTTCCTTGCGCACCAACCATTATGTGATCAGTGATTCCATGTAACCATAGAATTTATATCTGAGCAACGGTCACGCAATCTGAATGAAGATTGGTCTTTGTCCTTTTCTGTGCTTTTCTGTCTGATTAAATGACAAAATATTCTGAACCCTCTTCACACAACATAAAGTAGATAAAACATCATTTGATAAAAGATATAAACGTATTTACAACACACTGAGAAATCCATTCTCTATTTCTCTTCTCATGTCATCAGAAAAATGTGCTGTTTGTCCTGTTTGGATGTTAGAGTCCG
The DNA here is from genome assembly GCF_037043375.1 of Chiloscyllium plagiosum. Classification (NCBI taxonomy): domain Eukaryota; kingdom Metazoa; phylum Chordata; class Chondrichthyes; order Orectolobiformes; family Hemiscylliidae; genus Chiloscyllium; species Chiloscyllium plagiosum. The sequence continues at coordinate 36,777,865 of NW_028270172.1, read as the reverse complement.
ACAATAGAAACAGAAAATGAAGAGAAAGACTTATTGATCTCAGAGAATTGAGGTAGAAGAAGAGAAAGATGTGAACTGCAGATGAGACAGAAGTGACCCCCAAGAGAAATGGTGTTTGATTTGCTATTGACTTCATTGACAACTCCTAACACTAAACTCCCAATACACGATTGCTGAGAGCATTGTTCCTGTCGGCGAAAGACCTCAGGTAAAGATTGGCTGGTTAACTGTTTAGGGGGCATTTTGAATGCCCTTCAGAGGCAACTTTACTTTTCTTTGGCAAATTCCGGACTTTGTTTTCTTAATGGATCAAATTGAAAATGATTTAAGACCACGTCTATATCTCATCAGGGGTCAAGTGTCTCAGTTCTTTTCTCACACTCATAATTTATCGTGTATACAACTTTTGTGCAAAGGAATGGAAATGACCTTGACTGTTCCTTAATCAGAGATGGGGTATTTTTGGATCGCGTTAATGTCAACAGATATGATAATCTAAGTTCTTCACTTGAGTTAATGGATTGGACTTTAGTCACTGTTACAATTGAGGGAGGTATGACAATCATTTACACATTGTAATGCACACTGGAAGAGCTAGGGAATCTACTTTAATGATATTCTTCTAGGGATAGATTGCCCCTAGAGAACATCACTGTTCTTTACATATTGACATGGAGTGTATCCATCTCAGAGAATAGATGGGGCCTTAGTTTACAATATAGACAATATACAATAGGTGCAGGAGTAGGCCATTCAGCTCTTCGAGCCTGCACCACCATTCAATATAATCATGGCTGATCATTCCTAATCAGTATCCTGTTCCTGCCTTATCTCCATAACCCTTGATTCCACTGTCTTTGAGAGCTCTATCCAACTCCTTCTTAAATGAATCCAGAGAGTGGGTCTCCACTGCCCTCTGGGGCAGAGCATTCCACACAGCCACCACTCTCTGGGTGAAGAAGTTTCTCCTGAGCTCTGTCCTAAATGGTCTACCCCGTATTTTTAAGCTGTGTCCTCTGGTTCGGCACTCACCCATCAGTGGAAATATGTCTCCTACTGCCAGAGTGTCCAATCCTTTCATAATCTTATATGTCTCAATCAGATCCCCTCTCAACCTCCGAAACTCAAGGGTATACAAGCCCAGTCGCTTCAGTCTTTCAGTGTAAGGTAATCCTGCCATTCCAGGAATTGACCTTGTGAACCTATGCTGCACTCCCTCAATAGCCAGAATGTCTTTCCTCAAATTTGGAGACCAGAACTGCACACAGTACTCCAGGTGTGGTCTCACCAGGGCCCTGTACAGCTGCAGAAGCACCTCTTTGCTTCTATACTCAATTCCTCTTGTTATGAAGGCCAGCATGCTATTAGCCTTCTTCACTACCTGCTGTACCTGCATGCTTGCCTTCATTGACTGGTGTACAAGAACACCCAGATCTCTCTGTACTGCCCCTTTACATAAATTCATTCCATTGAGGTAGTAGTCTGCCTTCCTGTTCTTGCTACCAAAGTGGATAACCATACATTTATCCACATTAAACTGCATCTGCCATGCATCTGCCCACTCACCTAACTTGTCCAGGTCACCCTGTGAAATCCTAACATCCTCTTCACTTTTCACCCTACCACCCAGCTTTGTATCATCAGCAAATTTGCTAATGTTATTGCTGATACCATCTTCTATATCATTAACATATATTGTAAAAAGCTGTGGTCCCAGCATGGATCCCTGCGGTACCCCACTGGTCACTGCCTGCCATTCCGAAATGGAGCCGTTTATCACTACCCTTTGTTTCCTATTAGCCAACCAATTTTCAATCCAATCTAGTACTTTGCCCCCAATACCATGCACCCTAATTTTACTGGAGAAAGTGAGGTCTGCAGATGCTGGAGATCAGAGCTGGAAATGTGTTGCTGGAAAAGCGCAGCAGGTCAGGCAGCATCCAGGGAACAGGAGAATGGACGTTTTGGGCATAAGCCCTTCTTCAGGAATGAGGAAAGTTTGTCCAGCTGGCTAAGATAAAAGGTAGGGAGGAGGGACTTGGGGTCGGGGCGTCGGAAATGTGATAGGTGGAAAGAGGTCAAGGTGAGGGTGATAGGTCAAACTGGGGTGGGGGCGGAGAGGTCGGGAAGAAGATTGCAGGTTAGGAAGGCGGTGCTGAATTTGATGGATTTGACTGAGACAGGGTGGGGGGAGGGGAAATGAGGAAACTGGTGAAATCCAAGTTCATCCCTTGTGGTTGGAGGGTTCCTAGGCGGAAGATGAGGCGTTCTTCCTCCAACCGTCGTTTTGTTGTGGTCTGACGATGGAGGAGTCCAAAGACCTGCATATCCTTGGTGGAGTGGGAGGAGGAATTGAAATGTTGAGCTACAGGGTGGTTGCCCTCCACTGCATCTCTTCCACTTCCCGCTGCTCCGCCCTTGAGCCCCGCCCCTCCAACCGCCACCAGGACAGAACCCCACTGGTCCTCACCTACCACACCACCAATCTCCATGTACAGCGTATCATCCGCCGTCATTTCCGCTACCTCCAAACGGACCCCACCACCAAGGATGTATTTCCCTCCCCTCCCCTATCAGCATTCCGTAAAGACCACTCCCTCCGTGACTCCCTCGTCAGATCCACACCCCCCACCAACCCAACCTCCACTCCCGGCACCTTCCCCTGCAACCGCAGGAGGTGCAAGACTTGCGCCCACACCTCCCCCCTCACCTCCCTCCAAGGCCCCAAAGGAAACTTCCATATCCGCCACAGATTCACCTGCACCTCCACACACATCATCTATTGCATCCTCTGCACCCGATGTGGCCTCCTCTATATTGGGGAGACAGGCCGGCTACTTGCGGAGCGTTTCAGAGAACACCTCTGGGACACCCGGACCAACCAACCCAACCACCCTGTAGCTCAACATTTCAATTCCCCCTCCCACTCCACCAAGGATATGCAGGTCTTTGGACTCCTCCATCGTCAGACCACAACAAAACGACGGTTGGAGGAAGAACGCCTCATCTTCCGCCTAGGAACCCTCCAACCACAAGGGATGAACTCAGATTTCACCAGTTTCCTCATTTCCCCTCCCCCCACCCTGTCTCAGTCAAATCCATTGAATTCAGCACCGCCTTCCTAACCTGCAATCTTCTTCCCGACCTCTCCGCCCCCACCCCAGTCTGACCTATCACCCTCACCTTGACCTCTTTCCACCTATCACATTTCCGACGCCCCGACCCCAAGTCCCTCCTCCCTACCTTTTATCTTAGCCTGCTGGACAAACTTTCCTCATTCCTGAAGAAGGGCTTATGTCCGAAACGTCAATTCTCCTGTTCCCTGGATGCTGCCTGACCTGCTGCGCTTTTCCAGCAACACATTTCCAACCCTAACTTTACTCACTAACCTCCTGTGTGGGACTTTATCAAAAGCTTTCTGAAAGTCCAGGTACACTACATCTACTGGATTTCCCTCGTCCAACTTCATAGTTACATCCTCAAAAAATTCAAGAAGATTAGTCAAGCATGATTTCCCCTTCATAAATCCATGCTGACTCTGTCCTATTCTGTTACTACTATCCAGATGTGCAGTAATTACATCCTTTATAATAGACTCCAGCATCTTTCCCACCACTGAGGTCAGACTAACTGGTCTATAATTACCTACTTTCTCTCGCCCACCTTTCTTAAAAAGTGGTATAACATTAGCCACCCTCCAATCCTCAGGAACCGACCCCGAATCTATTGAACTCTGGAAAATAATCACCAACGCATCCACGATTTCCTGAGCCACCTCCTTCAGTACCCTGGGATGCAGACCATCAGGCCCCGGAGACTTATCAACCTTCAGACCTAACAACCTCTCCAACACCAAATCCTGGCAAATATAAATTCCCTTAAGTTCAGGTCCTTCAGCTACTGTTACCTCAGGGAGATTGCTTGTGTCTTCCCAAGTGAACACAGATCTGAAGTACCCATTTAATTCCTCTGCCATTTCTTTGTTCCTAGTAATATATTCCCCTGTTTCTGTCTTCAAGGGCCCAATTTTTGTCCTAACCATTTTTTTGCCTTGCACATACCTAAAAAAGCTTTTACTATCCTCCTTAATATTCTTGGCCAGTTTACCTTCGTACCTCATTTTTCCTCTGCGTATTTCCTTCTTAGTAATCCTCTGTTGCTCTTTAAAAGCTTCCCAGTCCTCAGTTTTCCCACTTATCTTAGCTATGTTATACTTTTTCTCTTTTAACTTTATATGTTTCTTTACTTCCCTCGTCAGCCACGGCCGCCCATGCCTCCTCCTGGGATCTTTCTTCCTTTTAGGAATGAACTGATCCTGCAACTTCTGCATTATACACAGAAATATCCGCCATTGTTCCTCCACGGTCATCCCTACTAATGTATTGCACCATTGAACTTTGGCCAGCTCCTCCCTCATAGCTCCATAATTCCCTTTATTCAACAGAAGTACTGTCACTTCCGACTGTACCCTCTCCCTCTCAAATTGCAGATTGAAGCTTATTGTATTATGGTCACTACTTCCTAATGGCTCCTTCACTTCAAGGTCTCTGACCAATTCTGGTTCGTTACACAATACCAGATCCAGAATTGCCTTCTTCTTGGTCGGCTCCAGCACCAGCTGCTCTAAGAATCTATCTCTGAGGCACTCCACAAAGTCTCTTTCTTGAGGTCCAATACCATCCTGATTCTCCCAGTCTACCTGCATGTTAAAATCCCCCATAACAACTGTAGTGACATCTTTGCGACAGGCCAATTTCAGCTCCTGATTTAACTTACATCCGACATCCAGACTACTGTTTGGGGGCCTGTAGATGACTCCCAAGAGGGTCTTTTTACCCTTAGTATTTCGAAGCTCTATCCACACTGACTCTACATCCCCTGACTCTAGGTCCCCCCGCGCAAGGGACTGAATATCGTCCCTTACCAACACGGCCACCCCACCCCCTCTGCCCGTCAGTCTGTCCTTACGATAGCACATGTATCCTTGAATATTCATTTCCCAGGCCCTGTCCACTTGAAGCCACGTCTCAGTTATCCCCACAATATCGTATCTGCGAATTTCCAAAAGAGCCTCAAGCTCATCCATCTTATGTCTAATGCTTCGTGCATTCATGTATAGTATTTTTTAATTTGTTACTGCTCTCACCCTTCCCATCAACCCTTATTTCACTCAACCTTACAGCATGATCCCTTTCCGAGTTTTCTGCCTCATTAATACAGTTGTATTTCTTGACCTCTCTTGTTCTAACTTTCCCTTCAATTTCCTTTTTAAACATCCAGCTTGTCCCCTCCCCCCCGCTACTTAGTTTAAATGTAGCGGTGTTGCAGTAGAAAACCTGCCTGCCAGAATACTGGTCCCTAACCTATTAAGGTGCAAGCCGTCTCTCTTGTAGAATTTATGCTTACCACAAAATATACCCCAGTGATCCAAGAACTTAAATCCTTGCTTCCTGCACCAGTTCCCCAACCACACGTTCAAGTCCATTATCTCCCTGTTTCTGGCCACACCAGCCCGAGGAACTGGAAGCAAACCGGAGATAACCACCTTGGACGTCCTGCTTTTCAGCCTTCTTCCTAGTTCTCCGAAGTCTCGCTGTAGTATGTTCCTCCTCTTCTTCCCGACATCATTTGTGCCGACATGTACCACCACCTCTGGCTCTTCACCCTCATCCTTGAGGATTTCCTGCACTCTGTCCGTGATGTCTTTCACTCTAGCACCAGGAAAGCAACACACCATCCTTAAATCCCGCCTGCTGCCACAAAAACCCCGGTCAGTTCCTCTCACGATGGAGTCCCCTATTACCACGGCTCTGTGCGATGTCCGACTCTTCCGATCTGCCTCTGCAGCAACTTTTGATTGACAGACTTGGCACCACAAGTTTAAACCACAATACAAAGAATGGCACTTCTAACCCTACAGCACTCCCTTTGTACTGCACACATGGGTGTCAGCCTTGATTTTGGGTTTGCTGAGGTCAGAGTACAGAGGTGAGTCTGCTATCAGTGAACACAGTCAATCCAATATATGTGTTTGATTTTTGGTGTGCAAGCTGCTATTTTATAAACATGACTTTACTTTTTTTTTTGTAAGTATGAGAAGGATGTTTGTGTTTCACTTGTGTCAGTTTGGCATATAGCTTATGTTGCCCTTATACATGTAGGCATATAATCTGGGCAACAATATTAGTCTCTAGGCTTGTCTGTTTGGCTATTGTGCTAATGATGGATGAAGAGCATAGCCCGTAGATTTTGTCAAACATTGTTATAGCCTTGTGCTTGTGTCCATTTTATGGTAGTGCTTCAATGGAATATGATTTGCACCACATTCACTCCTGCCACCACCAAATCTCAGTTGCAGCAGTGGGTACCATCTAAAGGATGCACTGCAGGATGAACTGCACCAAAGATTCTTATATAGAACCTTCCAAGTCCATGATCACTTCCATCTCGAATGTCAAGAGCAGCATGCTCATGGGAACACCACCACCTATAAGTTCCCCTCTCAGCCCCTTGCCGTCCTGACTCGGAAATAGATTGCTGTTTCTTCACTGTGGTTGGGTTAAAATCCTGGAGATCCTCCCGAATGGCATTGTATGTCCACCTCTAGCAAAGGGACCACAACAATCGAAGAAGACAGCTCAAAATCAGCTTCTCAAGGGCAACTAGGGATGGTAAATAAGTGCTGGTCCAATCTCCTGTGAACGAATAGAACAAAAACATTGGGTTAGTATAAGAGGTCTCTTTTTGGAGTTCACCTGTAGGGTATGTGTTCTCACGAATGCAATTATTCTGTTGGCCAGCTTAGTTGCAGAGATGTCACAGTGATGCACTTGCGTCTGCATCTATTTCTGAATTAGTGATGGAAATGATCTCTGTCATTTGTTGCTGAAAGGACATGTATCCTAGATGGTGTTTTCTGAAGCTGAGTTTCACTCAGGGTTGATCTTTGAGTTTTGACCATATTTTTTCTCAATTTTTCAAATGATTGTTAGCCAGACCTAATGGACTCAGACTGTGAATGTCTTTATTGCCTGTAATAGTTTATATTTTATATATTTCTTTTCTGGTTCAGAAATATCTAGTGGAGAAAATACAGTTTGACGTGTTGTCTGATTAAAGTAAATTTTCAGTGTTACCTGGACTGCCATGTGTATTTCTTCCAGTTTTCTGAGGGGTACATTTGCTCTGAGTTGCAGTACTCTCATATATCATTTAGTCACAGGCTATTGTTAATGGCAATAGTAGTGCTATTAAACTCGTTCTATATTTTTCCCCAGTTTAGCTCTATGTGCCTTCCATATAATAACTTAATGGGCAGTAACAGGCTGGAAGTTTGAAAAATGAAAATGATGAAAAAAAGACTTTTTTAGCAGCTGTCTTCTAGCTGTTATGAACAATTCCCAGTCGAATCTGCAGTATGTAACTGCAACAGGAATGAATTCTCCCATCTGTACGCTCCACATACAGTGAAACAAGGCCCGTAGTCATAGTTTCACACAGCTCAGAAAAGGCCCTTCGGCCCATCAAATGCACACCAACATTACCACTAAAAATGCGCTAACCCCAATTTCCTGCACTCGTTCCATATCCTTGAATGCTTTGATATTTGAAGTATTCACCAAAATACTTTTTGAAGATTGGAAGGTTTCTTTCCAGGCAGTGCATTCCAGATTCCCACCACCCGCTGAGTGAAAAGGTTCTTTTTCCCAAATCCCCTCTGAATCTCCTGCCCTTTACTCTAAAACTATGCCCTCTTGTGATTGACCCCTCAACCAAGGGAACAGCTGCTCTCTATTCACCCTGTCCATTGGGTGAGTCATCCTGACCATAGGGTGAATAGAGTCTGCTGTTCAATTTATGTTCCTTCACAAACAGCGCAGCAAGCAGCTTGTTACTCATTAAGTTCTCCCAAATTCGAACCATCTTACAGGGCAGCTGATGCCTTCTCGTTGGAAGAAAGTGTAATCCCCAAATGAAGGCATGCTATGCCAAATCCCTACACGACACTTAGACGTGCTGAGGCTTGATGGTTGCTGGGTTTTTGCAGCAACTCTTCTGTGAAGAAGTTGAGTCTTGTATATTTCATTACATCAAATATTCAAAACTGCACTGCCAGCACTTTACAGATGGTGCACTTAAAAGTGAACAATCTTCAGATACTGCACACTGCCCCCGTGTTATATACTTCTCTTAACTGCAAATATCCTCATCACACACACACACACACCAGGATTGGTGAAACTATAATGTGGTTCTAAGTGTAACACCATATGCAGATAAACTTCAATGGGAGCAAAGTATAGTACACCTGTGTTCTGTTGCTTATAGATTGACTGGCAAGTCATGGGTGAAAATGTAATATTTTGTGGAGGTGGGTGGCAATTTGTAGTACTTTAAGATATGCCTCTTTAAAGGTTGAGTTCTTGGGGTCAGAATATTGTATCCAGGTCAGGGGTCCTGGTGGTGGCCTGTATTCAGCAGGTCGGAGGTTCTGGTGGTGGCCTGTATTCAGCAGGTCAGAGGTTCTGGTGGTGCCCTGTATTCAGCAGGTCAGAGGTTCTGATGGTGGCCTGTATTCAGCAGGTCAGAGGTCATGGTGGTGGCCTGTATTCAGCAGGTCGGAGGTTCTGGTGGTGGCCTGTATTCAGCAGGTCAGAGGTTCTGGTGGTGCCCTGTATTCAGCAGGTCAGAGGTTCTGATGGTGGCCTGTATTCAGCAGGTCAGAGGTTCTGATGGTGGCCTGTATACAGCAAGTCAGAGGTTCTGGTGGTGGCCTGTACTCTGCAGGTCAGGGGTCCTGGTGGTAGCCTGTATTCAGCAGGTCGGAGGCTCTGGTGGTGGTCTGTATACAGCAGGTCAGAGGTTCTAGTGTCGGCCTGTATTCAGCAGGTCAGGGATCCTGGTGGTGGCCTGTATTCAGCAGGTCAGAGGTTCTGGTGGTGGCCCGTATTCAGCAGGTCAGAGGTTCTGGTGGTGGCCTGTATTCAGCAGGTCAGAGGTTCTGGTGGTGGCCTGTATTCAGCAGGTCAGAGGTTCTAGTGTCGGCCTGTATTCATAAGGTCAGGGATCCTGGTGGTGGCCTGTATTCAGCAGGTCAGAGGTTCTGGTAGTGGCCTGTATTCAGCAGGTCAGGGATCCTGTTGGTGGCCTGTATTCAGCAGGTCAGAGGTTCTGATGGTGGCCTGTACTCAGCAGGTCAGAAGTTCTGATGGTGGCCTGTATTCAGCAGGTCAGAGGTTCTGGTGGTGGCCTGTATTCAGCAGGTCAGAGGTCATGGTGGTGGCCTGTATTCAGCAGGTCAGAGATTCTGATGGTGGCCTGTATTCAGCAGGTCAGAGGTTCTGATGGTGGCCTGTATTCAGCAGGTCAGAGGTTCTGATGGTGGCCTGTATTCAGCAGGTCAGAGGTTCTGATGGTGGCCTGTATTCAGCAGGTCAGAGGTTCTGATGGTGGCCTGTATACAGCAGGTCAGAGGTTCTGGTGGTGGCCTGTATTCTGCAGGTCAGGGGTCCTGGTGGTAGCCTGTATTCAGCAGGTCGGAGGCTCTGGTGGTGGCCTGTATACAGCAGGTCAGAGGTTCTAGTGTCGGCCTGTATTCAGCAGGTCAGGGATCCTGGTGGTGGCCTGTATTCAGCAGGTCAGAGGTTCTGGTGGTGGCCTGTATTCAGCAGGTTGGAGGTTCTGGTGGTGGCCTGTATTCAGCAGGTCAGAGGTTCTGGTGGTGGCCTGTATTCAGCAGGTCAGAGGTTCTAGTGTCGGCCTGTATTCATAAGGTCAGGGATCCTGGTGGTGGCCTGTATTCAGCAGGTCAGAGGTTCTGGTAGTGGCCTGTATTCAGCAGGTCAGGGATCCTGTTGGTGGCCTGTATTCAGCAGGTCAGAGGTTCTGGTGATGGCCTGTACTCAGCAGGTCAGGGGATCTGGCAGTGGCCTGTATTCAGCAGGTCAGAGGTTCTGGTGGTGGCCTGTATTCAGCAGGTCAGGGGTCCTGGTGATGGCCTGTATTCAGCAGGTTGGAGGTTCTGGTGGTGGCCTGTATTCAGCAGGTCAGAGGTTCTGGTGGTGGCCTGTATTCAGCAGGTCAGAGGTTCTAGTGTCGGCCTATATTCATAAGGTCAGGGATCCTGGTGGTGGCCTGTATTCAGCAGGTCAGAGGTTCTGGTAGTGGCCTGTATTCAGCAGGTCAGGGATCCTGTTGGTGGCCTGTATTCAGCAGGTCAGAGGTTCTGGTGGTGGCCTGTACTCAGCAGGTCAGGGGATCTGGCAGTGGCCTGTATTCAGCAGGTCAGAGGTTATGGTGGTGGCGTGTATTCAGCAGGTCAGGGGTCCTGGTGATGGCCTGTATTCAGCAGGTCAGGGATCCTGGTGGTGGCCAGTATTCTGCAGGTTGGAGGTTCTGGTGGTGGCCTGTATTCAGCAGGTCAGAGGTTCTGGTGGTGGCCTGTATTCAGCAGGTCAGAGGTTCTGGTGGTGGCCTGTATTCAGCAGGTAGGAGGTTCTAGTGTCGGCCTGTATTCAGCAGGTCAGGGATCCTGGTGGTGGCCTGTATTCAGCAGGTCAGAGGTTCTGGTGATGGCCTGTATTCAGCAGGTCAGGGATGCTGGTGGTGGCCTGTATTCAGCAGGTCAGAGATTCTGCTGGTGGCCTGTATTCAGCAGGTCAGAGGTTCTGGTGGTGGCCTGTATTCAGCAGGTCAGGGGTCCTGGTGGTGGCCTGTATTCAGCAGGTCGGAAGTTCTGGAGGTGGCCTGTATTCAGCAGGTCAGAGGTTCTGGTGGTGGCCTGTATTCAGCAAGTCAGAGGTTCTGGTGGTGGCCTGTATTCAGCAGGTCAGGGGTCCTGGTGGTGGCCTGTATTCAGCAGGTCAGAGGTTCTGGTGGTGGCCTGTATTCAGCAGGTCAGGGGATCTGGCAGTGGCCTGGATTCAGCAGATCAGAGGTTCTGGTGATGGCCTGTATTCAGCAGGTCAGAGGTTCTGGTGGTGGCCTGTATTCAGCAGGTCAGAGGTTCTGGTGGTGGCCTGTATTCAGCAGGGCAGGGGTCCTGGTGGTGGCCTGTATTCAGCAGGTCAGAGGTTCTGGTGGTGGCCTGTATTCAGCAGGTCAGGGATCCTGCTGATGGCCTGTACTCAGCAGGTCAGGGGATCTGGCAGTGGCCTGTATTCAGCAGATCAGAGGTTCTGGTGGTGGCCTGTATTCAGCAGGTCAGGGGTCCTGGTGATGGCCTGTATTCAGCAGGTCAGGGGTCCTGGTGGTGGCCTGTATTCAGCAGGTTGGAGGTTCTGGTGGTGGCCTGTATTCAGCAGGTCAGAGGTTCTGGTGGTGGCCTGTATTCAGCAGGTCAGAGGTTCTGGTGGTGGCCTGTATTCAGCAGGTCAGAGATTCTAGTGTCGGCCTGTATTCATAAGGTGAGGGATCCTGGTGGTGGCCTGTATTCAGCAGGTCAGAGGTTCTGGTAGTGGCCTGTATTCAGCAGGTCAGGGATCCTGTTGGTGGCCTGTATTCAGCAGGTCAGAGGTTCTGGTGATGGCCTGTATTCAGCAGGTCAGAGGTTCTGGTGGTGGCCTGTATTCAGCAGGTCGGAGGTACTGGTGGTGGCCTGTATTCAGCAGGGCAGGGGTCCTGGTGGTGGCCTGTATTCAGCAGGTCGGAGGTTCTGGTGGTGGCCTGTACTCAACAGGTCATAGGTTCTAGTGTCGGACTGTATTCAGCAGGTCGGAGGTTCTGGTGGTGGCCTGTATTCAGCAGGTCAGAGGTCATGGTGGTGGCCTGTATTCAGCAGGTCAGAGGTCATGGTGGTGGCCTGTATTCAGCAGGGCAGAGGTTCAGATGGTGGCCTGTATTCAGCAGGTCAGAGGTTCTTGTGGTGGCCTGTATTCAGCAGGTCAGAGGTCATAGTGGTGGCCTGTATTCAGCAGGTCAGAGGTTATGATGGTGGCCTGTATTCAGCAGGTCAGAGGTTCTAATGTTGGCCTGTATTCAGCAGGTCAGAGGTTCAGGTGGTGGCCTGTATTCAGCAGGTTGGAGGTTCTGGTGGTGGCCTGTATTCAGCAGGTCAGAGGTTCTGGTGGTGGCCTGTATTCAGCAGGTCAGAGGTTCTAGTGTCGGCCTGTATTCATAAGGTCAGGGATCCTGGTGGTGGCCTGTATTCAGCAGGTCAGAGGTTCTGGTAGTGGCCTGTATTCAGCAGGTCAGGGATCCTGTTGGTGGCCTGTATTCAGCAGGTCAGAGGTTCTGGTGATGGCCTGTACTCAGCAGGTCAGGGGATCTGGCAGTGGCCTGTATTCAGCAGGTCAGAGGTTATGGTGGTGGCGTGTATTCAGCAGGTCAGGGGTCCTGGTGATGGCCTGTATTCAGCAGGTCAGGGATCCTGGTGGTGGCCTGTATTCTGCAGGTTGGAGGTTCTGGTGGTGGCCTGTATTCAGCAGGTCAGAGGTTCTGGTGGTGGCCTGTATTCAGCAGGTCAGAGGTTCTGGTGGTGGCCTGTATTCAGCAGGTAGGAGGTTCTAGTGTCGGCCTGTATTCAGCAGGTCAGGGATCCTGGTGGTGGCCTGTATTCAGCAGGTCAGAGGTTCTGGTGATGGCCTGTATTCAGCAGGTCAGGGATGCTGGTGGTGGCCTGTATTCAGCAGGTCAGAGGTTCTGCTGGTGGCCTGTATTCAGCAGGTCAGAGGTTCTGGTGGTGGCCTGTATTGAGCAAGTCCGAGGTTCTGGTGGTGGCCTGTATTCAGCAGGTCAGGGGTCCTGGTGGTGGCCTGTATTCAGCAGGTCAGAGGTTCTGGTGGTGGCCTGTATTCAGCAGGTCAGGGGATCTGGCAGTGGCCTGGATTCAGCAGATCACAGGTTCTGGCAGTGGCCTGGATTCAGCAGATCAGAGGTTCTGGTGGTGGCCTGTATTCAGCAGGTCAGGGGTCCTGGTGATGGCCTGTATTCAGCAGGTCAGAGGTTCTGGTGGTGGCCTGTATTCAGCAGGTCAGAGGTTCTGGTGGTGGCCTGTATTCAGCAGGGCAGGGGTCCTGGTGGTGGCCTGTATTCAGCAGGTCAGAGGTTCTGGTGGTGGCCTGTATTCAGCAGGTCAGGGATCCTGCTGATGGCCTGTACTCAGCAGGTCAGGGGTCCTGGTGATGGCCTGTATTCAGCAGGTCAGGGGTCCTGGTGGTGGCCTGTATTCAGCAGGTTGGAGGTTCTGGTGGTGGCCTGTATTCAGCAGGTCAGAGGTTCTGGTGGTGGCCTGTATTCAGCAGGTCAGAGGTTCTGGTGGTGGCCTGTATTCAGCAGGTCAGAGATTCTAGTGTCGGCCTGTATTCATAAGGTCAGGGATCCTGGTGGTGGCCTGTATTCAGCAGGTCAGAGGTTCTGGTAGTGGCCTGTATTCAGTAGGTCAGGGATCCTGTTGGTGGCCTGTATTCAGCAGGTCAGAGGTTCTGGTGGTGGCCTGTATTCAGCAGGTCGGAGGTACTGGTGGTGGCCTGTATTCAGCAGGGCAGGGATCCTGGTAGTGGCCTGTATTCAGCAGGTCAGGGGTCCTGGTGGTGGCCTGTATTCAGCAGGTCAGAGGTTCTAGTGTCGGACTGTATTCAGCAGGTCGGAGGTTCTGGTGGTGGCCTGTATTCAGCAGGTCAGAGGTCATGGTGGTGGCCTGTATTCAGCAGGTCAGAGGTCATGGTGGTGGCCTGTATTCAGCAGGGCAGAGGTTCTGATGGTGGCCTGTATTCAGCAGGTCAGAGGTTCTTGTGGTGGCCTGTATTCAGCAGGTCAGAGGTCATAGTGGTGGCCTGTATTCAGCAGGTCAGAGGTTATGATGGTGGCCTGTATTCAGCAGGTCAGAGGTTCTAATGTTGGCCTGTATTCAGCAGGTCAGAGGTTCAGGTGGTGGCCTGTATTCAGCAGGTCAGAGGTCATGGTGGTGGCCTGTATTCAGCAGGTCAGAGGTTCTGGTGGTGGCCTGTATTCAGCAGGTCAGAGGTCATGGTGGTGGCCTGTATTCAGCAGGTCAGAGGTTCTGATGGTGGCCTGTATTCAGCAGGTCAGAGGTCATGGTGGTGGCCTGTATTCAGCAGGTCAGAGGTTCTGATGGTGGCCTGTGTTCAGCAGGTCAGAGGTTCTGGTGGTGGCCTGTATTCTGCAGGTCAGGGGTCCTGGTGGTAGCCTGTATTCAGCAGGTCGGAGGCTCTGGTGGTGGCCTGTATACAGCAGTTCAGAGGTTCTCGTGTCGGCCTGTATTCAGCAGGTTAGGGATCCTGGTGGTGGCCTGTATTCAGCAGGTCAGAGGTTCTGGTAGTGGCCTGTATTCAGCAGGTCAGGGATCCTGGTGGTGGCCTGTATTCAGCAGGTCAGAGGTTGTGGTGGTGGCCTGTATTCAGCAGGCCAGAGGTTCTGGTGGTGGCCTGTATTCAGCAGGTCAGGCGTCCTGGTGGTGGCCTGTATTCAGCAGGTCGGAAGGTCTGGAGGTGGCCTGTGTTCAGCAGGTCAGAGGTCATGGTGGTGGCCTGTATTCAGCAGGTCAGAGGTTCTTGTGGTGGCCTGTATTCAGCAGGTCAGAGGTTCTGGTGGTGGCCTGTATTCAGCAGGTCAGGGGTCCTGGTGGTGGCCTGTATTCAGCCGGTCAGAGGTTCTGGTGGTGGCCTGTATTCAGCAGGTCATGGATCCTGGTGATGGCCTGTTCTCAGCAGGTCAGGGGATCTGGCAGTGGCCTGTATTCAGCAGATCAGAGGTTCTGGTGGTGGCCTGTATTAAGCAGGTCATGGGTCCTGGTGATGGCCTGTATTCAGCAGGTCAGGGATCCTGGTGGTGGCCTGTATTCTGCAGGTTGGAGGTTCTGGTGGTGGCCTGTATTCAGCAGGTCAGAGGTTCTGGTGGTGGCCTGTATTCAGCAGGTCGGAGGTTCTGGTGGTGGCCTGTACTCAGCAGGTCAGAGGTTCGAGTGTCGGCCTGTATTCAGCAGGTCAGGGATCCTGGTGGTGGCATGTATTCAGCAGGTCAGAGGTTCTGGTGGTGGCCTGTATTCAGCAGGTCAGGGATCCTGGTGGTGGCCTGTATTCAGCAGGTCAGAGGTTCTGGTGGTGGCCTGTATTCAGCAGGTCAGAGGTTCTGGTGGTGGCCTGTATTCAGCAGGTCAGGGGTCCTGGTGGTGGCCTGTATTCAGCAAGCCGGAAGTTCTGGAGGTGGCCTGTATTCAGCAGGTCAGAGGTCATGGTGGTGGCCTGTATTCAGCAGGTCAGAGGTTCTGGTGGTGGCCTGTATTCAGGAGGTCAGGGGTCCTGGTGGTGGCCTGTATTCAGAAGGTCAGAGGTTCTGGTGGTGGCCTGTATTCAGCAGGTCAGGGGATCTGGCAGTGGCCTGGATTCAGCAGATCAGAGGTTCTGGTGGTGGCCTGTATTCAGCAGGTCAGGGGTCCTGGTGATGGCCTGTATTCAGCAGGTCAGAGGTTCTGGTGGTGGCCTGTATTCAGCAGGTCAGAGGTTCTGGTGGTGGCCTGTATTCAGCAGGTCAGAGGTTCTGGTGGTGGCCTGTATTCAGCAGGTCAGGGGTCCTGGTGGTGGCCTGTATTCAGCAGGTCAGAGGATCTGGTGGTGGCCTGTATTCAGCAGGTTGAAGGTTCTGGTGATGGCCTGTATTCAGCAGGTCAGAGGTTCTGGTGGTGGCCTGTATTCAGCAGGTCAGAGGTTCTGGTGGTGGCCTGTATTCAGCAGGTCAGGGGTCCTGGTGATGGCCTGTATTCAGCAGGACAGGGGTCCTGGTGGTGGCCTGTATTCAGCAGGTTGAAGGTTCTGGTGATGGCCTGTATTCAGCAGGTCAGAGGTTCTGGTGGTGGCCTGTATTCAGCAGGTCAGAGGTTCTGGTGGTGGCCTGTATTCAGCAGGTCAGAGGTTCTAGTGTCGGCCTGTATTCATAAGGTCAGGGATCCTGGTGGTGGCCTGTATTCAGCAGGTCAGAGGTTCTGGTAGCGGCCTGTATTCAGCAGGTCAGAGGTTCTGGTGGTGGCCTGTATTCAGCAGGTCAGGGGTCCTGGTGGTGGCCTGTATTCAGCAGGTCAGAGGTTCTGGTGGTGGCCTGTATTCAGCAGGTCAGGGATCCTGGTGATGGCCTGTACTCAGCAGGTCAGGGGATCTGGCAGTGGCCTGTATTCAGCAGATCAGAGGTTCTGGTGGTGGCCTGTATTCAGCAGGTCAGGGGTCCTGGTGGTGGCCTGTATTCAGCAAGTCGGAAGATCTGGAGGTGGCCTGTATTCAGCAGGTCAGAGGTCATGGTGGTGGCCTGTATTCAGCAGGTCAGAGGTTCTGAGGGTAGCCTGGATTCAGCAGGTCAGAAGTTCTGGTGGTGGCCTATATTCAGGAGGTCAGAGATTCTGGTGGTGGCCTGGATTCAGCAGATCAGAGGTTCTGGTGGTGGCCTGTCTTCAGCAGGTCAGAGGTTTTGGTGGTGGCCTGTATTCAGCAGGTCAGAGGTTCTGGTGGTGGCCTGTATTCAGCAGGTCAGAGGTTCTGGTAGTGGCCTGTATTCAGCAGGTCAGAGGTTCTGGTGGTGGCCTGTATTCAGCAGGTCAGGGGTCCTGGTGATGGCCTGTATTCAGCAGGTCAGAGGTTCTGGTAGTGGCCTGTATTCAGCAGGTCAGAGGTTCTGGTGGTGGCCTGTATTCAGCAGGTCATGGGTCCTGGTGATGGCCTGTATTCAGCAGGTCAGGGATCCTGGTGGTGGCCTGTATTCTGCAGTTTGGAGTTTCTGGTGGTGGCCTGTATTCAGCAGATCAGAGGTTCTGGTGGTGGCCTGTATTCAGCAGGTCAGAGGTTCTGGAGGTGGCCTGTATTCAGCAGGTCAGAGGTTCAGGTGGTGGCCTGTATTCAGCAGGTCAGAGGTTCTGGTGGTGGCCTGTATTCAGCAGGTCAGAGGTTCTATTGTCGGCCTGTATTCATAAGGTCAGGGGTCCTGGTGGTGGCCTGTATTCAGCAGGTCAGAGGTTCTGGTGGTGGCCTGTATTCAGCAGGTCAGGGGTCCTGGTGGTGGCCTGTATTCAGCAGATCAGAGGTTCTGGTGGTGGCCTGTCTTCAGCAGGTCAGAGGTTTTGGTGGTGGCCTGTGCTCAGCAGGTCAGGGGATCTGGCAGTGGCCTGGATTCAGCAGATCAGAGGTTCTGGTGGTGGCCTGTATTCAGCAGGTCAGGGGTCCTGGTGATGGCCTGTATTCAGCAGGTCAGAGGTTCTGGTAGTGGCCTGTATTCAGCAGGTCAGAGGTTCTGGTGGTGGCCTGTATTCAGCAGGTCAGGGGTCCTGGTGGTGGCCTGTATTCAGCAGGTCAGAGGTTCTGGTGGTGGCCTGTATTCAGCAGGTCAGGGATCCTGGTGGTGGCCTGTACTCAGCAGGTCAGGGGATCTGGCAGTGGCCTGGATTCAGCAGATCAGAGGTTCTGGTGGTGGCCTGTATTCAGCAGGTCATGGGTCCTGGTGATGGCCTGTATTCAGCAGGTCAGGGATCCTGGTGGTGGCCTGTATTCTGCAGTTTGGAGTTTCTGGTGGTGGCCTGTATTCAGCAGATCAGAGGTTCTGGTGGTGGCCTGTATTCAGCAGGTCAGAGGTTCTGGAGGTGGCCTGTATTCAGCAGGTCAGAGGTTCTGGTGGTGGCCTGTATTCAGCAGGTCAGAGGTTCTGGTGGTGGCCTGTATTCAGCAGGTCAGAGGTTCTAGTGTCGGCCTGTATTCATAAGGTCAGGGATCCTGGTGGTGGCCTGTATTCAGCAGGTCAGAGGTTCTGGTGGTGGCCTGTATTCAGCAGGTCAGGGGTCCTGGTGGTGGCCTGTATTCAGCAGATCAGAGGGTCTGGTGGTGGCCTGTATTCAGCAGGTCAGGGTTCCTGGTGATGGCCTGTACTCAGCAGGTCAGGGGATCTGGCAGTGGCCTGTATTCAGCAGATCAGAGGTTCTGGTGGTGGCCTGTATTCAGCAGGTCATGGGTCCTGGTGATGGCCTGTATTCAGCAGGTGAGGGATCCTGGTGGTGGCCTGTATTCTGCAGGTTGGAGGTTCTGGTGGTGGCCTGTATTCAGCAGGTCAGAGGTTCTGGTGGTGGCCTGTATTCAGCAGGTCAGAGGTTCTGCTGGTGGCCTGTATTCAGCAGGTCGGAGGTTCTGGTGGTGGCCTGTACTCAGCAGGTCAGAGGTTCTAGTGTCGGCCTGTATTCCGCAGGTCAGGGATCCTGGTGGTGGAATGTATTCAGCAGGTCAGAGGTTCTGGTTGTGGCCTGTATTCAGCAGGTCAGGGATCCTGGTGGTGGCCTGTATTCAGCAGGTCAGAGGTTCTGGTGGTGGCCTGTATTCAGCAGGTCAGGGGTCCTGGTGGTGGCCTGTATTCAGCAAGTCGGAAGTTCTGGAGGTGGCCTGTATTCAGCAGGTCAGAGGTCATGGTGGTGGCCTGTATTCAGCAGGTCAGAGGTTCAGACGTTGGCCTGTATTCAGCAGGTCAGAGGTTCTGGTGGTGGCCTGTATTCAGCAGGTCAGGGCTCCTGGTGGTGGCCTGTATTCAGCAGGTCAGAGGTTCTGGTGGTGGCCTGTATTCAGCAGGTCAGGGGATCTGGCAGTGGCCTGGATTCAGCAGATCAGAGGTTCTGGTGGTGGCCTGTATTCAGCAGGTCAGAGGTTCTGGTGGTGGCCTGTACTCAGCAGGTCAGGGGATCTGGCAGTGGCCTGGATTCAGCAGATCAGAGGTTCTGGTGGTGGCCTGTATTCAGCAGGTCAGAGGTTCTGGTGGTGGCCTGTATTCAGCAGGTCAGAGGTTCTGGTGGTGGCCTGTATTCAGCAGGTCAGGGGTCCTGGTGGTGGCCTGTATTCAGCAGGTCAGAGGATCTGGTGGTGGCCTGTATTCAGCAGGTCAGGGATCCTGCTGATGGCCTGTAACCAGCAGGTCAGGGGATCTGGCAGTGGCCTATATTCAGCAGATCAGAGGTTCTGGTGGTGGCCTGTATTCAGCAGGTCAGGGGTCCTGGTGATGGCCTGTATTCAGCAGGTCAGGGGTCCTGGTGGTGGCCTGTATTCAGCAGTTTGGGGGTTCTGGTGGTGGCCTGTATTCAGCAGGTCAGAGGTCATGGTGGTGGCCTGTATTCAGCAGGTCAGAGGTTCTGATGGTGGCCTGTATACAGCAGGTCAGAGGTTCTGGTTGTGGCCTGTATTCAGCAGGTCAGAGGTTCTGGTGGTGGCCTGTATTCAGCAGGTCAGAGGTTCTGATGGTGGCCTGTATTCAGCAGGTCAGAGGTTCAGGTGGTGGCCTGTATTCAGCAGGTCAGAGGTCATGGTGGTGGCCTGTATTCAGCAGGTCAGAGGTTCTGGTGGTGGCCTCTATTCAGCAGGTCAGAGGTTCTGGTGGTGGCCTGTATTCAGCAGGTCAGAGGTTCTAGTGTCGGCCTGTATTCATAAGGTCAGGGATCCTGGTGGTGGCCTGTATTCAGCAGGTCAGAGGTTCTGGTGGTGGCCTGTATTCAGCAGGTCAGGGATCCTGTTGGTGGTCGGTATTCAGTAGGTCAGAGGTTCTGGTGATGGCCTGTACTCAGCAGGTCAGGGGATCTGGCAGTGGCCTGTATTCAGCAGGTCAGAGGTTCTGGTGGTGGCCTGTATTCAGCAGGTCAGGGGTCCTGGTGATGGCCTGTATTCAGCAGGTTGGAGGTTCTGGTGGTGGCCTGTATTCAGCAGGTCAGAGGTTCTGGTGGTGGCCTCTATTCAGCAGGTCAGAGGTTCTAGTGTCGGCCTGTATTCATAAGGTCAGGGATCCTGGTGGTGGCCTGTATTCAGCAGGTCAGAGGTTCTGGTAGTGGCCTGTATTCAGCAGGTCAGAGGTTCTGGTTGGTGGCCTGTATTCAGCAGGTAGGAGTTTCAAGTGTCGGCCTATATTCAGCAGGTCAGGGATCCTGGTGGTGGCCTGTATTCAGCAGGTCAGAGGTTCTGGTGGAGGCCTGTATTCAGCAGGTCAGGGATGCTGGTGGTGGCCTGTATTCAGCAGGTCAGAGGTTCTGGTGGTGGCCTGTCTTCAGCAGGTCAGAGGTTCTGGTGGTGGCCTGTATTCAGCAGGTCAGGGGTCCTAGTGGTGGCCTGTATTCAGCAGGTCGGAAGTTCTGGAGGTGGCCTGTATTCAGCAGGTCAGAGGTTCTGGTGGTGGCCTGTATTCAGCAGGTCAGAGGTTCTGGTGGTGGCCTGTATTCAGCAGGTCAGGGGTCCTAGTGGTGGCCTGTATTCAGCAGGTCGGAAGTTCTGGAGGTGGCCTGTATTCAGCAGGTCAGAGGTTCTGTTGGTGGCCTGTACTCAGCAGGTCCGGGGATCTGGCAGTGGCCTGGATTCAGCAGATCAGAGGTTCTGGTGGTGGCCTGTATTCAGCAGGTCAGGGGTCCTGGTGATGGCCTGTATTCAGCAGGTTAGAGGTTCTGGTGGTGGCCTGTATTCAGCAGGTCAGAGGTTCTGGTGGTGGCCTGTATTCAGCAGGTCAGGGGTCCTGGTGTTGGCCTGTATTCAGCAGGTCAGAGGTTCGGTTGGTGGCCTGTATTCAGCAGGTCAGGGATCCTGCTGATGGCCTGTACTCAGCAGGTCAGGGGATCTGGCAGTGGCCTGTATTCAGCAGATCTGAGGTTCTGGTGGTGGCCTGTATTCGGCAGGTCAGGGGTCCAGGTGATGGCCTGTTTTCAGCAGGTCAGGGGTCCTGGTGGTGGCCTGTATTCAGCAGGTTGGAGGTTCTGGTGGTGGCCTGTATTCAGCAGGTCAGAAGTTCTGGTGGTGGCCTGTATTCAGCAGGTCAGAGGTTCTGGTGGTGGCCTGTATTCTGCAGGTCAGGGGTCCTGGTAGTGGCCTGTATTCAGCAGGTCAGGGGTCGTGGTGGTGGCCTGTATTCAGCAGGTCAGGGGTCCTGGTGGTGGCCTGTATTCAGCAGGTCGGAGGTTCTGGTGGTGGCCTGTACTCAGCAGGTCATAGGTTCTAGTGTCGGACTGTATTCAGCAGGTCGGAGGTTCTGGTGGTGGCCTGTATTCAGCAGGTCAGAGGGCATGGTGGTGGCCTGTATTCAGCAGGTCAGAGGTTCTGATGGTGGCCTGTATTCAGCAGGTCAGAGGTTCTTGTGGTGGCCTGTATTCAGCAGGTCAGAGGTCATAGTGGTGGCCTGTATTCAGCAGGTCAGAGGTTATGATGGTGGCCTGTATTCAGCAGGTCAGAGGTTCTGACGTTGGCCTGTATTCAGCAGGTCAGAGGTTCAGGTGGTGGCCTGTATTCAGCAGGTCAGAGGTCATGGTGGTGGCCTGCATTCAGCAGGTCAGAGGTTCTGGTGGTGGCCTGTATTCAGCAGGTCAGAGGTCATGGTGGTGGACTGTATTCAGCAGGTCAGAGGTTCTGATGGTGGCCTGTATTCAGCAGGTCAGAGGTTCTGATGGTGGCCTGTATACAGCAGGTCAGAGGTTCTGCTGGTGGCCTGTATTCTGCAGGTCAGGGGTCCTGGTGGTAGCCTGTATTCAGCAGGTCGGAGGCTCTGGTGGTGGCCTGTATACAGCAGGTCAGAGGTTCTAGTGTCGGCCTGTATTCAGCAGGTCAGGGATCCTGGTGGTGGCCTGTATTCAGCAGGTCAGAGGTTCTGGTAGTGGCCTGTATTCAGCAGGTCAGGGATCCTGGTGGTGGCCTGTATTCAGCAGGTCAGAGGTTGTGGTGGTGGCCTGTATTCAGCAGGCCAGAGGTTCTGGTACTGGCCTGTATTCAGCAGGTCAGGGGTCCTGGTGGTGGCCTGTATTCAGCAGGTCGGAAGGTCTGGAGGTGGCCTGTGTTCAGCAGGTCAGAGGTCATGGTGGTGGCCTGTATTCAGCAGGTCAGAGGTTCTTGTGGTGGCCTGTATTCAGCAGGTCAGAGGTTCTGGTGGTGGCCTGGATTCAGCAGGTCAGGGGTCCTGGTGGTGGCCTGTGTTCAGCCGGTCAGAGGTTCTGGTGGTGGCCTGTATTCAGCAGGTCAGGGATCCTGGTGATGGCCTGTACTCAGCAGGTCAGGGGATGTGGCAGTGGCCTGTATTCAGCAGATCAGAGGTTCTGGTGGTGGCCTGTATTCAGCAGGTCATGGGTCCTGGTGATGGCCTGTATTCAGCAGGTCAGGGATCCTGGTGGTGGCCTGTATTCTGCAGGTTGGAGGTTCTGGTGGTGGCCTGTATTCAGCAGGTCAGAGGTTCTGGTGGTGGCCTGTATTCAGCAGGTCGGAGGTTCTGGTGGTGGCCTGTACTCAGCAGGTCAGAGGTTCTAGTGTCGGCCTGTATTCAGCAGGTCAGAGGTTCTGGTGGTGGCCTGTATTCAGCAGGTCAGGGATCCTGGTGGTGGCCTGTATTCAGCAGGTCAGAGGTTCTGGTGGTGGCCTGTATTCAGCAGGTCAGAGGTTCTGGTGGTGGCCTGTATTCAGCAGGTCAGGGATCTTGGTGGTGGCCTGTATTCAGCAGGTCAGAGGTTCTGGTGGTGGCCTGTATTCAGCAGGTCAGATGTTCTGGTGGTGGCCTGTAATCAGCAGGTCAGGGGTCCTGGTGGTGGCCTGTATTCAGCAAGTCGGAAGTTCTGGAGGTGGCCTGTATTCAGCAGGTCAGAGGTCATGGTGGTGGCCTGTATTCAGCAGGTCAGAGGTTCTGATGGTGGCCTGTATTCAGCAGGTCAGAAGTTCTGGTGGTGGCCTGTATTCTGGAGGTCAGGGGTCCTGGTGGTGGCCTGTATTCAGCAGGTCAGAGGTTCTGGTGGTGGCCTGTATTCAGCAGGTCAGGGGATCTGGCAGTGGCCTGGATTCAGCAGATCAGAGGTTCTGGTGGTGGCCTGTCTTCAGCAGGTCAGAGGTTCTGGTGGTGGCCTGTGCTCAGCAGGTCAGGGGATCTGGCAGTGGCCTGGATTCAGCAGATCAGAGGTTCTGGTGGTGGCCTGTATTCAGCAGGTCAGAGGTTCTGGTGGTGGCCTGTATTCAGCAGGTCGGAGGTTCTGGTGGTGGCCTGTACTCAGCAGGTCAGAGGTTCTAGTGTCGGCCTGTATTCATAAGGTCAGGGATCCTGGTGGTGGCCTGTATTCAGCAGGTCAGAGGTTCTGGTAGTGGCCTGTATTCAGCAGGTCAGAGGTTCTGGTGGTGGCCCGTATTCAGCAGGTCAGGGGTCCTGGTGGTGGCCTGTATTCAGCAGGTCAGGGATCCTGGTGATGGCCTGTACTCAGCAGGTCAGGGGATCAGGCAGTGGCCTGTATTTAGCAGATCAGAGGTTCTGGTGGTGGCCTGTATTCAGCAGGTCATGGGTCCTGGTGATGGCCTGTATTCAGCAGGTCAGGGATCCTGGTGGTGACCTGTATTCTGCAGGTTGGAGGTTCTGGTGGTGGCCTGTATTCAGCAGGTCAGAGGTTCTGGTGGTTGCCTGTATTCAGCAGGTCAGAGGTTCTGGTGGTGGCCTGTATTCAGCAGGTCAGAGGTTCTGGTGGTGGCCTGTATTCAGCAGGTCAGAGGTTCTAGTGTCGGCCTGTATTCATAAGGTCAGGGATCCTGGTGGTGGCCTGTATTCAGCAGGTCAGAGGTTCTGGTAGTGGCCTGTATTCAGCAGGTCAGAGGTTCTGGTGGTGGCCTGTATTCAGCAGGTCAGGGGCCCTGGTGGTGGCCTGTATTCAGCAGGTCAGAGGTTCTGGTGGTGGCCTGTATTCAGCAGGTCAGGGATCCTGGTGATGGCCTGTACTCAGCAGGTCAGGGGATCTGGCAGTGGCCTGTATTCAGCAGATCAGAGGTTCTGGTGGTGGCCTGTATTCAGCAGGTCATGGGTCCTGGTGATGGCCTGTATTCAGCAGGTCAGGGATCCTGGTGGTGGCCTGTATTCTGCAGGTTGGAGGTTCTGGTGGTGGCCTGTATTCAGCAGGTCAGAGGTTCTGGTGGTGGCCTGTATTCAGCAGGTCAGAGGTTCTGCTGGTGGCCTGTATTCAGCAGGTCAGGGGTCCTGGTGGTGGCCTGTATTCAACAAGTCGGAAGTTCTGGAGGTGGCCTGTATTCAGCAGGTCAGAGGTCATGGTGGTGGCCTGTATTCAGCAGGTCAGAGGTTCTGATGGTGGCCTGTATTCAGCAGGTCAGAAGTTCTGGTGGTGGCCTGTATTCTGGAGGTCAGGGGTCCTGGTGGTGGCCTGTATTCAGCAGGTCAGAGGTTCTGGTGGTGGCCTGTATTCAGCAGGTCAGGGGATCTGGCAGTGGCCTGGATTCAGCAGATCAGAGGTTCTGGTGGTGGCCTGTCTTCAGCAGGTCAGAGGTTCTGGTGGTGGCCTGTGCTCAGCAGGTCAGGGGATCTGGCAGTGGCCTGGATTCAGCAGATCAGAGGTTCTGGTGGTGGCCTGTATTCAGCAGGTCAGAGGTTCTGGTGGTGGCCTGTATTCAGCAGGTCGGAGGTTCTGGTGGTGGCCTGTACTCAGCAGGTCAGAGGTTCTAGTGTCGGCCTGTATTCAGCAGGTCAGGGATCCTGGTGGTGGCATGTATTCAGCAGGTCAGAGGTTCTGGTGGTGGCCTGTATTCAGCAGGTCAGGGATCCTGGTGGTGGCCTGTATTCAGCAGGTCAGAGGTTCTGGTGATGGCCTGTATTCAGCAGGTCAGAGGTTCTGGTGGTGGCCTGTATTCAGCAGGTCAGGGATCTTGGTGGTGGCCTGTATTCAGCAGGTCAGAGGTTCTGGTGGTGGCCTGTATTCAGCAGGTCAGAGGTTCTGGTGGTGGCCTGTATTCAGCAGGTCAGGGGTCCTGGTGGTGGCCTGTATTCAGCAAGTCGGAAGTTCTGGAGGTGGCCTGTATTCAGCAGGTCAGAGGTCATGGTGGTGGCCTGTATTCAGCAGGTCAGAGGTTCTGATGGTGGCCTGTATTCAGCAGGTCAGAAGTTCTGGTGGTGGCCTGTATTCAGGAGGTCAGGGGTCCTGGTGGTGGCCTGTATTCAGCAGGTCAGAGGTTCTGGTGGTGGCCTGTATTCAGCAGGTCAGGGGATCTGGCAGTGGCCTGGATTCAGCAGATCAGAGGTTCTGGTGGTGGCCTGTCTTCAGCAGGTCAGAGGTTCTGGTGGTGGCCTGTGCTCAGCAGGTCAGGGGATCTGGCAGTGGCCTGGATTCAGCAGATCAGAGGTTCTTGTGGTGGCCTGTATTCAGCAGGTCAGGGGTCCTGGTGATGGCCTGTATTCAGCAGGTCAGAGGTTCTGGTGTTGGCCTGTATTCAGCAGGTCAGAGGTTCTGGTGGTGGCCTGTATTCAGCAGGTCAGGGGTCCTGGTGGTGGCCTGTATTCAGCAGGTCAGAGAATCTGGTGGTGGCCTGTATTCAGCAGGTCAGAGGTTCTGGTGGTGGCCTGTATTCAGCAGGTCAGGGGTCCTGGTGGTGGCCTGTATTCAGCAGGTCAGAGGTTCTGGTGGTGGCCTGTATTCAGCAGGTCAGGGGTCCTGGTGGTGGCCTGTATTCAGCAGGTCAGAGAATCTGGCAGTGGCCTGTATTCAGCAGGTCAGAGGTTCTGCTGGTGGCCTGTATTCAGCAGGTCAGGGGTCCTGGTGATGACCTGTATTCAGCAGGTCAGGGGTCCTGGTGGTGGCCTGTATTCAGCAGGTCAGAGGTTCTGGTGGTGGCCTGTATTCAGCAGGTCAGAGGTTCTGGTGGTGGCCTGTATTCAGCAGGTCAGAGGTTCTGGTGGTGGCCTGTATTCAGCAGGTCAGAGGTTCTAGTGTCGGCCTGTATTCATAAGGTCAGGGATCCTGGTGGTGGCCTGTATTCAGCAGGTCAGAGGTTCTGGTAGTGGCCTGTATTCAGCAGGTCAGAGGTTCTGGTGGAGGCCCGTATTCAGCAGGTCAGGGGTCCTGGTGGTGGCCTGTATTCAGCAGGTCAGAGGTTCTGGTGGTGGCCTGTATTCAGCAGGTCAGGGATCCTGGTGATGGCCTGTACTCAGCAGGTCAGGGGATCTGGCAGTGGCCTGTATTCAGCAGATCAGAGGTTCTGGTGGTGGCCTGTATTCAGCAGGTCATGGGTCCTGGTGATGGCCTGTATTCAGCAGGTCAGGGATCCTGGTGGTGGCCTGTATTCTGCAGGTTGGAGGTTCTGGTGGTGGCCTGTATTCAGCAGGTCAGAGGTTCTGGTGGTTGCCTGTATTCAGCAGGTCAGAGGTTCTGGTGGTGGCCTGTATTCAGCAGGTCAGAGGTTCTGGTGGTGGCCTGTATTCAGCAGGTCAGAGGTTCTAGTGTCGGCCTGTATTCATAAGGTCAGGGATCCTGGTGGTGGCCTGTATTCAGCAGGTCAGAGGTTCTGGTAGTGGCCTGTATTCAGCAGGTCAGAGGTTCTGGTGGTGGCCTGTATTCAGCAGGTCAGGGGTCCTGGTGGTGGCCTGTATTCAGCAGGTAAGAGGTTCTGGTGGTGGCCTGTCTTCAGCAGGTCAGGGATCCTGGTGATGGCCTGTACTCAGCAGGTCAGGGGATCTGGCAGTGGCCTGTATTCAGCAGATCAGAGGTT
Source organism: Chiloscyllium plagiosum (assembly GCF_037043375.1). Lineage (NCBI taxonomy): Eukaryota > Metazoa > Chordata > Chondrichthyes > Orectolobiformes > Hemiscylliidae > Chiloscyllium > Chiloscyllium plagiosum. The sequence continues at coordinate 36,751,421 of NW_028270172.1, read as the reverse complement.
CTGGTGGTGGCCTGTATTCAGCAGGTCATGGGTCCTGGTGATGGCCTGTATTCAGCAGGTCAGGGATCCTGGTGGTGGCCTGTATTCTGCAGGTTGGAGGTTCTGGTGGTGGCCTGTATTCAGCAGGTCAGAGGTTCTGGTGGTGGCCTGTATTCAGCAGGTCAGAGGTTCTGCTGGTGGCCTGTATTCAGCAGGTCGGAGGATCTGGTGGTGGCCTGTACTCAGCAGGTCAGAGGTTCTAGTGTCGGCCTGTATTCATAAGGTCAGGGATCCTGGTGGTGGCCTGTATTCAGCAGGTCAGAGGTTCTGGTGGTGGCCTGTATTCAGCAGGTCAGAGGTTCTGGTGGTGGCCTGTATTCAGCAGGTCAGGGGTCCTGGTGGTGGCCTGTATTCAGCAAGTCGGAAGTTCTGGAGGTGGCCTGTATTCAGCAGGTCAGAGGTCATGGTGGTGGCCTGTATTCAGCAGGTCAGAGGTTCTGATGGTGGCCTGTATTCAGCAGGTCAGAGGTTCTGGTGGTGGCCTGTATTCAGCAGGCTAGGGGTCCTGGTGGTGGCCTGTATTCAGCAGGTCAGAGGTTCTGGTGGTGGCCTGTATTCCGCAGGTCAGGGGATCTGGCAGTGGCCTGGATTCAGCAGATCAGAGGTTCTGGTGGTGGCCTGTATTCAGCAGGTCAGAGGTTCTGGTGGTGGCCTGTACTCAGCAGGTCAGGGGATCTGGCAGTGGCCTGGATTCAGCAGATCAGAGGTTCTGGTGGTGGCCTGTATTCAGCAGGTCAGAGGTTCTGGTGGTGGCCTGTATTCAGCAGGTCAGAGGTTCTAGTGTCGGCCTGTATTCATAAGGTCAGGGATACTGGTGGTGGCCTGTATTCAGCAGGTCAGAGGTTCTGGTAGTGGCCTGTATTCAGCAGGTCAGAGGTTCTGGTGGTGGCCCGTATTCAGCAGGTCAGGGGTCCTGGTGGTGGCCTGTATTCAGCAGGTCAGAGGTTCTGGTGGTGGCCTGTATTCAGCAGGTCAGGGATCCTGGTGATGGCCTGTACTCAGCAGGTCAGGGGATCTGGCAGTGGCCTGTATTTAGCAGATCAGAGGTTCTGGTGGTGGCCTGTATTCAGCAGGTCATGGGTCCTGGTGATGGCCTGTATTCAGCAGGTCAGGGATCCTGGTGGTGACCTGTATTCTGCAGGTTGGAGGTTCTGGTGGTGGCCTGTATTCAGCAGGTCAGAGGTTCTGGTGGTTGCCTGTATTCAGCAGGTCAGAGGTTCTGGTGGTGGCCTGTATTCAGCAGGTCAGAGGTTCTGGTGGTGGCCTGTATTCAGCAGGTCAGAGGTTCTAGTGTCGGCCTGTATTCATAAGGTCAGGGATCCTGGTGGTGGCCTGTATTCAGCAGGTCAGAGGTTCTGGTAGTGGCCTGTATTCAGCAGGTCAGAGGTTCTGGTGGTGGCCTGTATTCAGCAGGTCAGGGGCCCTGGTGGTGGCCTGTATTCAGCAGGTCAGAGGTTCTGGTGGTGGCCTGTATTCAGCAGGTCAGGGGTCCTGGTGGTGGCCTGTATTCAGCAGGTAAGAGGTTCTGGTGGTGGCCTGTCTTCAGCAGGTCAGGGATCCTGGTGATGGCCTGTACTCAGCAGGTCAGGGGATCTGGCAGTGGCCTGTATTCAGCAGATCAGAGGTTCTGGTGGTGGCCTGTATTCAGCAGGTCATGGGTCCTGGTGATGGCCTGTATTCAGCAGGTCAGGGATCCTGGTGGTGGCCTGTATTCTGCAGGTTGGAGGTTCTGGTGGTGGCCTGTATTCAGCAGGTCAGAGGTTCTGGTGGTGGCCTGTATTCAGCAGGTCAGAGGTTCTGCTGGTGGCCTGTATTCAGCAGGTCGGAGGATCTGGTGGTGGCCTGTACTCAGCAGGTCAGAGGTTCTAGTGTCGGCCTGTATTCATAAGGTCAGGGATCCTGGTGGTGGCCTGTATTCAGCAGGTCAGAGGTTCTGGTGGTGGCCTGTATTCAGCAGGTCAGAGGTTCTGGTGGTGGCCTGTATTCAGCAGGTCAGGGGTCCTGGTGGTGGCCTGTATTCAGCAAGTCGGAAGTTCTGGAGGTGGCCTGTATTCAGCAGGTCAGAGGTCATGGTGGTGGCCTGTATTCAGCAGGTCAGAGGTTCTGATGGTGGCCTGTATTCAGCAGGTCAGAGGTTCTGGTGGTGGCCTGTATTCAGCAGGCTAGGGGTCCTGGTGGTGGCCTGTATTCAGCAGGTCAGAGGTTCTGGTGGTGGCCTGTATTCCGCAGGTCAGGGGATCTGGCAGTGGCCTGGATTCAGCAGATCAGAGGTTCTGGTGGTGGCCTGTATTCAGCAGGTCAGAGGTTCTGGTGGTGGCCTGTACTCAGCAGGTCAGGGGATCTGGCAGTGGCCTGGATTCAGCAGATCAGAGGTTCTGGTGGTGGCCTGTATTCAGCAGGTCAGAGGTTCTGGTGGTGGCCTGTATTCAGCAGGTCAGAGGTTCTAGTGTCGGCCTGTATTCATAAGGTCAGGGATACTGGTGGTGGCCTGTATTCAGCAGGTCAGAGGTTCTGGTAGTGGCCTGTATTCAGCAGGTCAGAGGTTCTGGTGGTGGCCCGTATTCAGCAGGTCAGGGGTCCTGGTGGTGGCCTGTATTCAGCAGGTCAGAGGTTCTGGTGGTGGCCTGTATTCAGCAGGTCAGGGATCCTGGTGATGGCCTGTACTCAGCAGGTCAGGGGATCTGGCAGTGGCCTGTATTTAGCAGATCAGAGGTTCTGGTGGTGGCCTGTATTCAGCAGGTCATGGGTCCTGGTGATGGCCTGTATTCAGCAGGTCAGGGATCCTGGTGGTGACCTGTATTCTGCAGGTTGGAGGTTCTGGTGGTGGCCTGTATTCAGCAGGTCAGAGGTTCTGGTGGTTGCCTGTATTCAGCAGGTCAGAGGTTCTGGTGGTGGCCTGTATTCAGCAGGTCAGAGGTTCTGGTGGTGGCCTGTATTCAGCAGGTCAGAGGTTCTAGTGTCGGCCTGTATTCATAAGGTCAGGGATCCTGGTGGTGGCCTGTATTCAGCAGGTCAGAGGTTCTGGTAGTGGCCTGTATTCAGCAGGTCAGAGGTTCTGGTGGTGGCCTGTATTCAGCAGGTCAGGGGCCCTGGTGGTGGCCTGTATTCAGCAGGTCAGAGGTTCTGGTGGTGGCCTGTATTCAGCAGGTCATGGGTCCTGGTGATGGCCTGTATTCAGCAGGTCAGAAGTTCTGGTGGTGGCCTGTATTCTGGAGGTCAGGGGTCCTGGTGGTGGCCTGTATTCAGCAGGTCAGGGGATCTGGCAGTGGCCTGGATTCAGCAGATCAGAGGTTCTGGTGGTGGCCTGTCTTCAGCAGGTCAGAGGTTCTGGTGGTGGCCTGTGCTCAGCAGGTCAGGGGATCTGGCAGTGGCCTGGATTCAGCAGATCAGAGGTTCTGGTGGTGGCCTGTATTCAGCAGGTCAGAGGTTCTGGTGGTGGCCTGTATTCAGCAGGTCGGAGGTTCTGGTGGTGGCCTGTACTCAGCAGGTCAGAGGTTCTAGTGTCGGCCTGTATTCAGCAGGTCAGGGATCCTGGTGGTGGCATGTATTCAGCAGGTCAGAGGTTCTGGTGGTGGCCTGTATTCAGCAGGTCAGGGATCCTGGTGGTGGCCTGTATTCAGCAGGTCAGAGGTTCTGGTGATGGCCTGTATTCAGCAGGTCAGAGGTTCTGGTGGTGGCCTGTATTCAGCAGGTCAGGGATCTTGGTGGTGGCCTGTATTCAGCAGGTCAGAGGTTCTGGTGGTGGCCTGTATTCAGCAGGTCAGAGGTTCTGGTGGTGGCCTGTATTCAGCAGGTCAGGGGTCCTGGTGGTGGCCTGTATTCAGCAAGTCGGAAGTTCTGGAGGTGGCCTGTATTCAGCAGGTCAGAGGTCATGGTGGTGGCCTGTATTCAGCAGGTCAGAGGTTCTGATGGTGGCCTGTATTCAGCAGGTCAGAAGTTCTGGTGGTGGCCTGTGTTCAGGAGGTCAGGGGTCCTGGTGGTGGCCTGTATTCAGCAGGTCAGAGGTTCTGGTGGTGGCCTGTATTCAGCAGGTCAGGGGATCTGGCAGTGGCCTGGATTCAGCAGATCAGAGGTTCTGGTGGTGGCCTGTCTTCAGCAGGTCAGAGGTTCTGGTGGTGGCCTGTGCTCAGCAGGTCAGGGGATCTGGCAGTGGCCTGGATTCAGCAGATCAGAGGTTCTTGTGGTGGCCTGTATTCAGCAGGTCAGGGGTCCTGGTGATGGCCTGTATTCAGCAGGTCAGAGGTTCTGGTGTTGGCCTGTATTCAGCAGGTCAGAGGTTCTGGTGGTGGCCTGTATTCAGCAGGTCAGGGGTCCTGGTGGTGGCCTGTATTCAGCAGGTCAGGGGTTCTGGTGGTGGCCTGTATTCAGCAGGTCAGAGGTTCTGGTGGTGGCCTGTATTCAGCAGGTCAGGGGTCCTGGTGGTGGCCTGTATTCAGCAGGTCAGAGGTTCTGGTGGTTGCCTGTATTCAGCAGGTCAGGGGTCCTGGTGGTGGCCTGTATTCAGCAGGTCAGAGAATCTGGCAGTGGCCTGTATTCAGCAGGTCAGAGGTTCTGCTGGTGGCCTGTATTCAGCAGGTCAGGGGTCCTGGTGATGACCTGTATTCAGCAGGTCAGGGGTCCTGGTGGTGGCCTGTATTCAGCAGGTCAGAGGTTCTGGTGGTGGCCTGTATTCAGCAGGTCAGAGGTTCTGGTGGTGGCCTGTATTCAGCAGGTCAGAGGTTCTGGTGGTGGCCTGTATTCAGCAGGTCAGAGGTTCTGGTGGTGGCCTGTATTCAGCAGGTCAGAGGTTCTAGTGTCGGCCTGTATTCATAAGGTCAGGGATCCTGGTGGTGGCCTGTATTCAGCAGGTCAGAGGTTCTGGTAGTGGCCTGTATTCAGCAGGTCAGAGGTTCTGGTGGAGGCCCGTATTCAGCAGGTCAGGGGTCCTGGTGGTGGCCTGTATTCAGCAGGTCAGAGGTTCTGGTGGTGGCCTGTATTCAGCAGGTCAGGGATCCTGGTGATGGCCTGTACTCAGCAGGTCAGGGGATCTGGCAGTGGCCTGTATTCAGCAGATCAGAGGTTCTGGTGGTGGCCTGTATTCAGCAGGTCATGGGTCCTGGTGATGGCCTGTATTCAGCAGGTCAGGGATCCTGGTGGTGGCCTGTATTCTGCAGGTTGGAGGTTCTGGTGGTGGCCTGTATTCAGCAGGTCAGAGGTTCTGGTGGTTGCCTGTATTCAGCAGGTCAGAGGTTCTGGTGGTGGCCTGCATTCAGCAGGTCAGAGGTTCTGGTGGTGGCCTGTATTCAGCAGGTCAGAGGTTCTAGTGTCGGCCTGTATTCATAAGGTCAGGGATCCTGGTGGTGGCCTGTATTCAGCAGGTCAGAGGTTCTGGTAGTGGCCTGTATTCAGCAGGTCAGAGGTTCTGGTGGTGGCCTGTATTCAGCAGGTCAGGGGTCCTGGTGGTGGCCTGTATTCAGCAGGTAAGAGGTTCTGGTGGTGGCCTGTCTTCAGCAGGTCAGGGATCCTGGTGATGGCCTGTACTCAGCAGGTCAGGGGATCTGGCAGTGGCCTGTATTCAGCAGATCAGAGGTTCTGGTGGTGGCCTGTATTCAGCAGGTCATGGGTCCTGGTGATGGCCTGTATTCAGCAGGTCAGGGATCCTGGTGGTGGCCTGTACTCAGCAGGTCAGGGGATCTGGCAGTGGCCTGTATTCAGCAGATCAGAGGTTCTGGTGGTGGCCTGTACTCAGCAGGTCAGAGGTTCTAGTGTCAGCCTGTATTCAGCAGGTCAGGGATCCTGGTGGTGGCCTGTAGTCAGCAGGTCAGAGGTTCTGGTAGTGGCCTGTATTCAGCAGGTCAGGGATCCTGGTGGTGGCCTGTATTCAGCAGGTCAGAGGTTGTGGTGGTGGCCTGTATTCGGCAGGTCAGAGGTTCTGGTGGTGGCCTGTATTCAGCAGGTCAGGGGTCCTGGTGGTGGCCTGTATTCAGCAGCTCGGAAGTTCTGGAGGTGGCCTGTATTCAGCAGGTCAGAGGTCATGGTGGTGGCCTGTATTCAGCAGGTCAGAGGTTCTGGTGGTGGCCTGTATTCAGCAGGTCAGAGGTTCTGGTGGTGGCCTGTATTCAGCAGGTCGGAGGATCTGGTGGTGGCCTGTACTCAGCAGGTCAGAGGTTCTTATGTCGGCCTGTATTCAGCAGGTCAGGGATCCTGGTGGTGGCCTGTATTCAGCAGGTAAGAGGTTCTGGTGGTGGCCTGTATTCAGCAGGTCAGAGGTTCTGGTGGTGGCCTGTATTCAGCAGGTCAGGGGTCCTGGTGGTGGCCTGTATTCAACAAGTCGGAAGTTCTGGAGGTGGCCTGTATTCAGCAGGTCAGAGGTCATGGTGGTGGCCTGTATTCAGCAGGTCAGAGGTTCTGATGGTGGCCTGTATTCAGCAGGTCAGAGGTTCTGGTGGTGGCCTGTATTCAGCAGGCTAGGGGTCCTGGTGGTGCCCTGTATTCAGCAGGTCAGAGGTTCTGGTGGTGGCCTGTATTCCGCAGGTCAGGGGATCTGGCAGTGGCCTGGATTCAGCAGATCAGAGGTTCTGGTGGTGGCCTGTATTCAGCAGGTCAGAGGTTCTGGTGGTGGCCTGTACTCAGCAGGTCAGGGGATCTGGCAGTGGCCTGGATTCAGCAGATCAGAGGTTCTGGTGGTGGCCTGTATTCAGCAGGTCAGGGGTCCTGGTGATGGCCTGTATTCAGCAGGTCAGAGTTTCTGGTGGTGGCCTGTATTCAGCAGATCAGAGGTTCTGGTGGTGGCCTGTATTCAGCAGGTCAGGGGTCCTGGTGGTGGCCTGTATTCAGCAGGTCAGAAGATCTGGCAGTGGCCTGTATTCAGCAGATCAGAGCTACTGGTGGTGGCCTGTATTCAGCAGGTCAGGGGTCCTGGTGATGGCCTTTTTTCAGCAGGTCAGGGGTTCTGGTGGTGGCCTGTATTCAGCAGGTTGGAGGTTCTGGTGATGGCCTGTATTCAGCAGGTCAGAGGTTCTGGTGGTGGCCTGTATTCAGCAGGTCAGAGGTTCTGGTGGTGGCCTTTATTCAGCAGGTCAGAGGTTCTAGTGTCGGCCTGTATTCATAAGGTCAGGGATCCTGGTGGTGGCCTGTATTCAGCAGGTCAGAGGTTCTGGTAGTGGCCTGTATTCAGCAGGTCAGGGATCCTGTTGGTGGCCTGTATTCAGCAGGTCAGAGGTTCTGGTGGTGGCCTGTATTCAGCAGGTCAGAGGTTCTGGTGGTGGCCTGTATTCAGCAGGTAAGGGGTCCTGGTGGTGGCTTGTATTCAGCAGGTCAGAGGTTCTGGTGGTGGCCTGTATTCAGCAGGTCAGGGATCCCGGTGATGGCGTACTCAGCAGGTCAGGGGATCTGGCAGTGGCCTGTATTCAGCAGATCAGAGGTTCTGGTGGTTGCCTGTATTCAGTAGGTCAGGGGTCCTGGTGATGGCCTGTATTCAGCAGGTCAGAGGTCCTGGTGGTGGCCTGTATTCAGCAGGTTGGAGGTTCTGGTGGTGGCCTGTATTCAGCAGGTCAGAGGTTCTGGTGGTGGCCTGGATTCAGCAGGTCAGAGGTTCTGGTGGTGGCCTGTACTCAGCAGGTCAGAGGTTCTAGTGTCAGCCTGTATTCAGCAGGTCAGGGATCCTGGTGGTGGCCTGTATTCAGCAGGTCAGAGGTTCTGGTAGTGGCCTGTATTCAGCAGGTCAGGGATCCTGGTGGTGGCCTGTATTCAGCAGGTCAGAGGTTCTGGTGGTGGCCTGTATTCGGCAGGTCAGAGGTTCTGGTGATGGCCTGTATTCAGCAGGTCAGGGGTCCTGGTGGTGGCCTGTATTCAGCAGCTCGGAAGTTCTGGAGGTGGCCTGTATTCAGCAGGTCAGAGGTCATGGTGGTGGCCTGTATTCAGCAGGTCAGAGGTTCTGGTGGTGGCCTGTATTCAGCAGGTCAGAGGTTCTGGTGGTGGCCTGTATTCAGCAGGTCAGGGGTCCTGGTGGTGGCCTGTATTCAGCAGGTCAGAGGTTCTGGTGGTGGCCTGTATTCAGCAGGTCAGGGATCCTGGTGATGGCCTGTACTCAGCAGGTCAGGGGATCTGGCAGTGGCCTGTATTCAGCAGATCAGAGGTTCTGGTGATGGCCTGTATTCAGCAGGTCAGGGGTCCTGGTGGTGGCCTGTATTCAGCAGGTCAGAGGTTCTGGTGGTGGCCTGTATTCAGCAGGTTGGAGGTTCTGGTGGTTGCCTGTATTCAGCAGGTCAGAGGTTCCGGTGGTGGCCTGTATTCAGCAGGTCAGAGGTTCTGGTGGTGGCCTGTATTCAGCAGGTCAGAGGTTCTGGTGGTGGCCTGTATTCAGCAGGTCAGGGGTCCTGGTGGTGGCCTGTATTCAGCAGGTCGGAGTTTCTGGTGGTGGCCTGTACTCAGCAGGTCAGAGGTTCTAGTGTCGGCCTGTATTCAGCAGGTCAGGGATCCTGGTGGTGGCCTGTACTCAGCAGGTCAGGGGATCTGGCATTGGCCTGTATTCAGCAGATCAGAGGTTCTCGTGGTGGCCTGTATTCAGCAGGTCAGGGGTCCTGGTGGTGGCCTGTATTCAGCAGGTCGGAGGTTCTGGTGGTGGCCTGTACTCAGCAGGTCAGAGGTTCTAGTGTCGGCCTGTATTCAGCAGGTCAGGGATCCTGGTGGTGGCCTGTATTCAGCAGGTCAGAGGTACTGGTGGTGGTCTGTATTCAGCAGGTCAGGGATCCTGGTGGTGGCCTGTATTCAGCAGGTCAGAGGTTGTGGTGGTGGCCTGTATTCAGCAGGTCAGAGGTTCTGGTGGTGGCCTGTATTCAACAGGTCAGGGGTCCTGGTGGTGGCCTGTATTCAGCAGGTCGGAAGTTCTGGAGGTGGCCTGTGTTCAGCAGGTCAGAGGTTCTGGTGGTGGCCTGTATTCAGCAGGTCAGAGGTTCTGGTGGTGGCCTGTATTCAGCAGGTCAGAGGTTCTGCTGGTGGCCTGTATTCAGCAGGTCAGGGGTCTTGGTGTTGGCCTGTATTCAGCAGGTCAGAGGTTCTAGTGGTGGCCAGTATTCAGCAGGTCAGGAATCCTGGTGATGGCCTGTACTCAGCAGGTCAGGGGATCTGGCAGTGGCCTGCATTCAGCAGACCAGAGGTTCTGGTGGTGGCCTGTATTCAGCAGGTCAGGGGTCCTGGTGATGGCCTGTATTCAGCAGGTCAGGGGTCCTGGTGGTGGCCTGTATTCAGCAGGTTGGAGTTTCTGGTGGTGGCCTGTATTCAGCAGGTCAGAGGTTCTGATGGTGGCCTGTATTCAGCAGGTCAGGGATCCTGGTGATGGCCTGTATTCAGCAGGTCAGAGGTCATGGTGGTGGCCTGTATTCAGCAGGTCAGAGGTTCTGGTGGGGGCCTGTATTCAGCAGGTCAGTGGTCCTGGTGGTGGCCTGTATTCAGCAGGTCAGAGGTTCTGTTGGTGGCCTGTATTCAGCAGGTCAGGGATCCTGGTGAAGGCCTGTACTCAGCAGGTCAGTGGATCTGGCAGTGGCCTGTATTCAGCAGATCAGAGGTTCTGGTGGTGGCCTGTATTCAGCAGGTCAGGGGTCCTGGTGATGGCCTGTATTCAGCAGGACAGGGGTCCTGGTGGTGGCCTGTATTCAGCAGGTCGGAGGTACTGGTGGTGGCCTGTATTCAGCAGGTCAGAGGTTCTGGTGGTGGCCTGTATTCAGCAGGTCAGAGGTTCTGGTGGTGGCCTGTATTCAGCAGGTCAGGGGTCCTGGTGGTGGCCTGTATTCAGCAAGTCGGAGGTTCTGATGGTGGCCTGAATTCAGCAGGTCAGAGGTTCTGATGATGGCCTGTATTCAGCAGGTCAGAGGTCATGGTGGTGGCCTATATTCAGCAGGTCAGAGGTTCTGATGGTGGCCTGTATTCAGCAGGTCATGAGTTCTGGTGGTGGCCTGTATTCAGCAGGTCAGAGGTTCTGATGGTGGCCTGTATTCAGCAGGTCAGAGGTTCTGATGGTGGCCTGTACTCAGCAGGTCAGAAGTTCTGATGGTGGCCTGTATTCAGCAGGTCAGAGGTTCTGATGGTGGCCTGTATTCAGTAGGTCAGAAGTTCTGGTGGTGACCTGTATTCAGCAGGTCGGAGGTCATGGTGGTGGCCTGTATTCAGCAGGTCAGTGTTTCTAATGGTGGCCTGTATTCAGCAGGTCAGAGGTTCTGGTGGTGGCCTGTATTCAGCAGGTCAGAGGATCTAGTGGTGGCCTGTATTCAGCAGGTCAGAAGTTCTGGTGGTGGCCAGGATTCAGCAGGTCGGAGTTTCTAATGGTGGCCTGTATTCAGCAGGTCAGAGGTTCTGGTGGTGGCCTGTATCCAGCAGGTCAGAGGTTCTGGTGGTGGCCTGTATTCAGCAGGTCAGAGGTTCTGGTGGTGGCCTATATTCAGCAGGTTAGAGGTTCTGGTGGTGGCCTGTATTCAGCAGGTCAGAGGTTCTGCTGGTCACTTGTATTCAGCTGGTCAGAGGTCATGGTGGTGGCCTGTATTCAGCAGGTCGGAGGTCCTGGTGGTGGCCTGTATTCAGCAGGTCAGAGGTTCTGGTGATGGCCTGTATTCAGCAGGACGAAGGTTCTGGTGGTGGCCTGTATTCAGCAGGTCAGAGGTCATCGTGGTGGCCTGTATTGAGCAGGTCAGAGGTTCTGGTGGTGGCCTGTATTCAGCAGGTCAGAGGTCATGGTGGTGGCCTGTATTCAGCAGGTCAGAGGTTCCGGTGGTGGCCTGTATTCAGCAGGTCAGAGGTTCTGGTGGTGGCCTGTATTCAGCAGGTCAGAGGTTCTGGTGGTGGCCTGTATTCAGCAGGTCAGGGGTCCTGGTGGTGGCCTGTATTCAGCAGGTCGGAGTTTCTGGTGGTGGCCTGTACTCAGCAGGTCAGAGGTTCTAGTGTCGGCCTGTATTCAGCAGGTCAGGGATCCTGGTGGTGGCCTGTACTCAGCAGGTCAGGGGATCTGGCATTGGCCTGTATTCAGCAGATCAGAGGTTCTGGTGGTGGCCTGTATTCAGCAGGTCAGGGGTCCTGGTGGTGGCCTGTATTCAGCAGGTCAGAGGTTCTGGTGGTGGCCTGTACTCAGCAGGTCAGAGGTTCGAGTGTCGGCCTGTATTCAGCAGGTCAGGGATCCTGGTGGTGGCCTGTATTCAGCAGGTCAGAGGTACTGGTGGTGGCCTGTATTCAGCAGGTCAGGGATCCTGGTGGTGGCCTGTATTCAGCAGGTCAGAGGTTGTGGTGGTGGCCTGTATTCAGCAGGTCAGAGGTTCTGGTGGTGGCCTGTATTCAGCAGGTCAGGGGTCCTGGTGGTGGCCTGTATTCAGCAGGTCGGAAGTTCTGGAGGTGGCCTGTATTCAGCAGGTCAGAGGTCATGGTGGTGGCCTGTATTCAGCAGGTCAGAGGTTCTGGTTGTGGCCTGTATTCAGCAGGTCAGAGGTTCTGCTGGTGGCCTGTATTCAGCAGGTCAGGGGTCTTGGTGTTGGCCTGTATTCAGCAGGTCAGAGGTTCTGGTGGTGGCCAGTATTCAGCAGGTCAGGAATCCTGGTGATGGCCTGTACTCAGCAGGTCAGGGGATCTGGCAGTGGCCTGCATTCAGCAGACCAGAGGTTCTGGTGGTGGCCTGTATTCAGCAGGTCAGGGGTCCTGGTGATGGCCTGTATTCAGCAGGTCAGGGGTCCTGGTGATGGCCTGTATTCAGCAGGTCAGAGGTTCTGGTGGTGGCCTGTATTCAGCAGGTCAGAGGTTCTTGTGGTGGCCTGTATTCAGCAGGTCAGGGGTCCTGGTGGTGGCCTGTATTCAGCAGGTCAGAGGTTCTGGTGGTGGCCTGTATTCAGCAGGTTGGAGGTTCTGGTGGTTGCCTGTATTCAGCAGGTCAGAGGTTCCGGTGGTGGCCTGTATTCAGCAGGTCAGAGGTTCTGGTGGTGGCCTGTATTCAGCAGGTCAGAGGTTCTGGTGGTGGCCTGTATTCAGCAGGTCAGGGGTCCTGGTGGTGGCCTGTATTCAGCAGGTCGGAGTTTCTGGTGGTGGCCTGTACTCAGCAGGTCAGAGGTTCTAGTGTCGGCCTGTATTCAGCAGGTCAGGGATCCTGGTGGTGGCCTGTACTCAGCAGGTCAGGGGATCTGGCATTGGCCTGTATTCAGCAGATCAGAGGTTCTGGTGGTGGCCTGTATTCAGCAGGTCAGGGGTCCTGGTGGTGGCCTGTATTCAGCAGGTCAGAGGTTCTGGTGGTGGCCTGTATTCAGCAGGTCAGAGGTTCTGGTGGTGGCCTGTACTCAGCAGGTCAGAGGTTCTGAGTGTCGGCCTGTATTCAGCAGGTCAGGGATCCTGGTGGTGGCCTGTATTCAGCAGGTCAGAGGTACTGGTGGTGGCCTGTATTCAGCAGGTCAGGGATCCTGGTGGTGGCCTGTATTCAGCAGGTCAGAGGTTGTGGTGGTGGCCTGTATTCAGCAGGTCAGAGGTTCTGGTGGTGGCCTGTATTCAGCAGGTCAGGGGTCCTGTTGGTGGCCTGTATTCAGCAGGTCGGAAGTTCTGGAGGTGGCCTGTATTCAGCAGCTCAGAGGTCATGGTGGTGGCCTGTATTCAGCAGGTCAGAGGTTCTGGTTGTGGCCTGTATTCAGCAGGTCAGAGGTTCTGCTGGTGGCCTGTATTCAGCAGGTCAGGGGTCTTGGTGTTGGCCTGTATTCAGCAGGTCAGAGGTTCTGGTGGTGGCCAGTATTCAGCAGGTCAGGAATCCTGGTGATGGCCTGTACTCAGCAGGTCAGGGGATCTGGCAGTGGCCTGCATTCAGCAGACCAGAGGTTCTGGTGGTGGCCTGTATTCAGCAGGTCAGGGGTCCTGGTGATGGCCTGTATTCAGCAGGTCAGGGGTCCTGGTGGTGGCCTGTATTCAGCAGGTTGGAGTTTCTGGTGGTGGCCTGTATTCAGCAGGTCAGAGGTTCTGATGGTGGCCTGTATTCAGCAGGTCAGGGATCCTGGTGATGGCCTGTATTCAGCAGGTCAGAGGTCATGGTGGTGGCCTGTATTCAGCAGGTCAGAGGTTTTGGTGGTGGCCTGTGTTCAGCAGGTCAGAGGTTCTGGTGGTGGCCTGTATTCAGCAGGTCAGAGGTTCTGGTGGTGGCCTGTATTCAGCAGGTCAGAGGTTCTTGTGGTGGCCTGTATTCAGCAGGTCAGAGGTCATGGTGGTGGCCTGTATTCAGCAGGTCAGAGGTTCTGATGGTGGCCTGTATTCAGCAGGTCAGAGCTTCTGGTGGTGGCTTGTATTCAGCTGGTCAGAGGTTCTGGTGGTGGCCTGTATTCAGCAGGTCAGGGGTCCTGGTGGTGGCCTGTATTCAGCAGGTCAGAGGTTCTGGTGATGGCCTGTATTCAGGAGGTCGGAGGTTCTGGTGGTGGCCTGTATTCAGCAGGTCAGAGGTCATGGTGGTGGCCTGTATTGAGCAGGTCAGAGGTTCTGGTGGTGGCCTGTATTCAGCAGGTCAGAGGTCATGGTGGTAGCCTGTATTCAGCAGGTCAGGGGTCTTGGTGGTGGCCTGTATTCATCAGGTCGGAGGTTCTGATGGTGGCCTGTATTCAGGAGGTCAGAGGTTCTGGTGGTGGCCTGTATTCAGCAGGTCAGAGGTTCTGGTGGTGGCCTGTATTCAGCAGGTCAGAGGTCATAGTGGTGGCCTGTATTCAGCTGGTCAGAGGTTCTGATGGTGGCCTGTATTCAGCAGGTCAGAGGTTCTGATGGCCTGTATTCAGCAGGTCAGAGGTTCTGCTGGTGGCCTGTATTCAGCAGGTCAGATGTTCTGATGGTGGCCCGTATTCAGCAGGTCAGAGGTTCTGCTGGTGGCCTGTATTCAGCAAGTCGGAGGTTCTGGTAGTGGCCTGTATTCAGCAGGTCAGAGGTTCTGGTGGTGGCCTGTATTCAGCAGGATGGAGGTTCTGATGGTGGCCTGTATTCAGCAGGTCGAAGGTTCTAATGGTGGCCTGTATTCAGCAGGTCAGAGGTTCTGGTGTTGGCCTGTATTCAGCAGGTCAGAGGTTCTGATGGTGGCCTGTATTCAGCAGGTCAGAGGTTCTGGTGGTGGCCTGTATTCAGCAGGTCAGAGGTTCTGGTGGTGGCCTGTTTTCAGCAGGTCAGAGGTTCTGGTGGTGGCCTGTATTCAGCAGGCCAGCGGTTCTGGTGGTGGCCTGTATTCAGCAGGTCAGAGGTTCTGGTGATGGCCTGTATTCAGCAGGTCAGAGGTCATAGCGAGGCCCTGTATTCAGCAGGTCAGAGGTTCTGGTTTTGGCCTATATTCAGCAGGTCAGAGGTTCTGGTGGTGGCCTGTATTCAGCAGGTCAGAGGTTCTCGTGGTGGCCTGTATTCAGCAGGTCAGCGGTTCTGGTGGTGGCCTGTGTTCAGCAGGTCAGAGGTCATGGTGGTGGCCTGTATTCAGCAGGTCAGAGGTTCTGGTGGTGGCCTGTATTCAGCAGGTCGGAGATCATAGTGATGGCCTGTATTCAGCAGGTCAGAGGTTCTGATGGTGGCCGGTATTCAGCAGGTCAGGGGTCTGGTGGTGGCCTGTATTCAGCAGGTCATAGCTTCTGGTGGTGGCCTGTATTCAGCAGGTCAGAGGTCATGGTGGTGGCCTGTATTCAGCAGGTCAGAGGTTCTGGTTGTGGCCTGTATTCAGCAGGTCAGCGGTTCTGGTGGTGGCCTGTATTCAGCAGGTCAGAGGTCATAGTGGTGGCCTGTATTCAGCTGGTCAGAGGTTCTGATGGTGGCCTGTATTCAGCAGGTCAGAGGTTCTGATGGCCTGTATTCAGCAGGTCAGAGGTTCTGCTGGTGGCCTGTATTCAGCAGGTCAGATGTTCTGATGGTGGCCCGTATTCAGCAGGTCAGAGGTTCTGCTGGTGGCCTGTATTCAGCAAGTCGGAGGTTCTGGTAGTGGCCTGTATTCAGCAGGTCAGAGGTTCTGGTGGTGGCCTGTATTCAGCAGGATGGAGGTTCTGATGGTGGCCTGTATTCAGCAGGTCGAAGGTTCTAATGGTGGCCTGTATTCAGCAGGTCAGAGGTTCTGGTGTTGGCCTGTATTCAGCAGGTCAGAGGTTCTGATGGTGGCCTGTATTCAGCAGGTCAGAGGTTCTGGTGGTGGCCTGTATTCAGCAGGTCAGAGGTTCTGGTGGTGGCCTGTTTTCAGCAGGTCAGAGGTTCTGGTGGTGGCCTGTATTCAGCAGGCCAGCGGTTCTGGTGGTGGCCTGTATTCAGCAGGTCAGAGGTTCTGGTGATGGCCTGTATTCAGCAGGTCAGAGGTCATAGCGAGGCCCTGTATTCAGCAGGTCAGAGGTTCTGGTTTTGGCCTATATTCAGCAGGTCAGAGGTTCTGGTGGTGGCCTGTATTCAGCAGGTCAGAGGTTCTGGTGGTGGCCTGTATTCAGCAGGTCAGAGGTTCTCGTGGTGGCCTGTATTCAGCAGGTCAGCGGTTCTGGTGGTGGCCTGTGTTCAGCAGGTCAGAGGTCATGGTGGTGGCCTGTATTCAGCAGGTCAGAGGTTCTGGTGGTGGCCTGTATTCAGCAGGTCGGAGATCATAGTGATGGCCTGTATTCAGCAGGTCAGAGGTTCTGATGGTGGCCGGTATTCAGCAGGTCAGGGGTCTGGTGGGGGCCTGTATTCAGCAGGTCATAGCTTCTGGTGGTGGCCTGTATTCAGCAGGTCAGAGGTCATGGTGGTGGCCTGTATTCAGCAGGTCAGAGGTTCTGGTTGTGGCCTGTATTCAGCAGGTCAGGGGTCCTGGTGGTGGCCTGTATTCAGCAGGTCGGAGGTTCTGATGGTGGCCTGTATTCAGCAGGTCAGTGGTTCTGGTGGTGGCCTGTATTCAGCAGGTCAGAGGTTCTTGTGGTGGCCTGTATTCAGCAGGTCAGTGGTTCTGGTGGTGGCCTGTATTCAGCAGGTCAGAGCTTCTGGTGGTGGCTTGTATTCAGCTGGTCAGAGGTTCTGGTGGTGGCCTGTATTCAGCAGGTCAGGGGTCCTGGTGGTGGCCTGTATTCAGCAGGTCAGAGGTTCCGGTGATGGCCTGTATTCAGGAGGTCGGAGGTTATGGTGGTGGCCTGTATTCAGCAGGTCAGAGGTCATGGTGGTGGCCTGTATTGAGCAGGTCAGAGGTTCTGGTGGTGGCCTGTATTCAGCAGGTCAGAGATTTTGGTGGTGGCCTATATTCAGCTGGTCAGAGGTTCTGGTGGTGGCCTGTATTCAGCAGGTCAGAGGTTCTGGTGGTGGCCTGTGTTCAGCAGGTCAGAGGTTCTGGTGGTGGCCTGAATTCAGCAGGTCAGAGGTTCTGGTGGTGGCCTGTATTCAGCAGGTCAGAGGTTCTGGTGGTGGCCTGTATTCAGCAGGTCGGAGATCATAGTGATGGCCTGTATTCTGCAGGTCAGAGGTTCTGGTGGTGGCCTCTATTCAGCAGGTCAGGGCTCCTGGTGGTGGCCTGTATTCAGCAGGTCGGAGGTTCTGATGGTGGCCTGTATTCAGCAGGTCAGAGGTTCTTGTGGTGGCCTGTATTCAGCAGGTCAGAGGTCATGGTGGTGGCCTGTATTCAGCAGGTCAGAGGTTCTGATGGTGGCCTGTATTCACCAGGTCAGAGGTCACAGTTGTGTCCTGTATTCAGCAGGTCAGGGGTCTGGTGGTGGCATGTATTCAGCAGGTCAGAGCTTCTGGTGGTGGCTTGTATTCAGCTGGTCAGAGGTTCTGGTGGTGGCCTGTATTCAGCAGGTCAGGGGTCCTGGTGGTGGCCTGTATTCAGCAGGTCAGAGGTTCTGGTGATGGCCTGTATTCAGGAGGTCGGAGGTTCTGGTGGTGGCCTGTATTCAGCAGGTCAGAGGTCATGGTGGTGGCCTGTATTGAGCAGGTCAGAGGTTCTGGTGGTGGCCTGTATTCAGCAGGTCAGAGGTCATGGTGGTAGCCTGTATTCAGCAGGTCAGGGGTCTTGGTGATGGCCTGTATTCAGCAGGTCAGAGGTTCTGGTTGTGGCCTGTATTCAGCAGGTCAGGGGTCCTGGTGGTGGCCTGTATTCATCAGGTCGGAGGTTCTGATGGTAGCCTGTATTCAGCAGGTCAGAGGTTCTGGTGGTGGCCTGTATTCAGCAGGTCAGAGGTTCTGGTGGTGGCCTGTATTCAGCAGGTCAGAGGTCATAGTGGTGGCCTGTATTCAGCTGGTCAGAGGTTCTGATGGTGGCCTGTATTCAGCAGGTCAGAGGTTCTGATGGCCTGTATTCAGCAGGTCAGAGGTTCTGCTGGTGGCCTGTATTCAGCAGGTCAGATGTTCTGATGGTGGCCCGTATTCAGCAGGTCAGAGGTTCTGCTGGTGGCCTGTATTCAGCAAGTCGGAGGTTCTGGTAGTGGCCTGTATTCAGCAGGTCAGAGGTTCTGGTGGTGGCCAGTATTCAGCAGGATGGAGGTTCTGATGGTGGCCTGTATTCAGCAGGTCGAAGGTTCTAATGGTGGCCTGTATTCAGCAGGTCAGAGGTTCTGGTGGTGGCCTGTATTCAGCAGGTCAGAGGTTCTGATGGTGGCCTGTATTTAGCAGGTCAGAGGTTCTGGTGGTGTCCTGTATTCAGCAGGTCAGAGGTTCTGGTGGTGGCCTGTATTCAGCAGGTCAGAGGTTCTCGTGGTGGCCTGTATTCAGCAGGTCAGCGGTTCTGGTGGTGGCCTGTATTCAGCAGGTCAGAGGTTCTGGTGATGGCCTGTATTCAGCAGGTCAGAGGTCATAGTGAGGGCCTGTATTCAGCAGGTCAGAGGTTCTGGTTTTGGCCTATATTCAGCAGGTCAGAGGTTCTGGTGGTGGCCTGTATTCAGCAGGTCAGAGGTTCTGGTGGTGGCCTGTATTCAGCAGGTCAGAGGTTCTCGTGGTGGCCTGTATTCAGCAGGTCAGCGGTTCTGGTGGTGGCCTGTGTTCAGCAGGTCAGAGGTCATGGTGGTGGCCTGTATTCAGCAGGTCAGAGGTTCTGATGGTGGCCGGTATTCAGCAGGTCAGGGGTCTGGTGGTGGCCTGTATTCAGCAGGTCATAGCTTCTGGTGGTGGCTTGTATTCAGCAGGTCAGAGGTCATGGTGGTGGCCTGTATTCAGCAGGTCAGAGCTTCTGGTGGTGGCCTGTATTCAGCAGGTCAGAGGTTCTGGTGGTGGCCGATATTCAGCTGGTCAGAGGTTCTGGTGGTGGCCTGTATTCAGCAGGTCAGAGGTTCTGGTGGTGGCCTGTGTTCAGCAGGTCAAAGGTTCTGGTGGTGGCCTGTATTCAGCAGGTCAGAGGTTCTGGTGGTGGCCTGTATTCAGCAGGTCAGAGGTTCTGGTGGTGGCCTGTATTCAGCAGGTCGGAGATCATAGTGATGGCCTGTATTCTGCAGGTCAGAGGTTCTGGTGGTGGCCTCTATTCAGCAGGTCAGGGCTCCTGGTGGTGGCCTGTATTCAGCAGGTCGGAGGTTCTGATGGTGGCCTGTATTCAGCAGGTCAGAGGTTCTTGTGGTGGCCTGTATTCAGCAGGTCAGAGGTCATGGTGGTGGCCTGTATTCAGCAGGTCAGAGGTTCTGATGGTTGCCTGTATTCACCAGGTCAGAGGTCACAGTTGTGTCCTGTATTCAGCAGGTCAGGGGTCTGGTGGTGGCATGTATTCAGCAGGTCAGGGGTCCTGCTGGTGGCCTGTATTCAGCAGGTCAGAGGTTCTGGTGATGGCCTGTATTCAGGAGGTCGGAGGTTCTGGTGGTGGCCTGTATTCAGCAGGTCAGAGGTCATGGTGGTGGCCTGTATTGAGCAGGTCAGAGGTTCTGGTGGTGGCCTGTATTCAGCAGGTCAGAGGTCATGGTGGTAGCCTGTATTCAGCAGGTCAGGGGTCTTGGTGATGGCCTGTATTCAGCAGGTCAGAGGTTCTGGTTGTGGCCTGTATTCAGCAGGTCAGGGGTCCTGGTGGTGGCCTGTATTTATCAGGTCGGAGGTTCTGATGGTGGCCTGTATTCAGCAGGTCAGAGGTTCTGGTGGTGGCCTGTGTTCAGCAGGTCAGAGGTTCTGGTGGTGGCCTGTATTCAGCAGGTCAGAGGTCATAGTGGTGGCCTGTATTCAGCTGGTCAGAGGTTCTGATGTTGGCCTGTATTCAGCAGGTCAGATGTTCTGATGGTGGCCCGTATTCAGCAGGTCAGAGGTTCTGCTGGTGGCCTGTATTCAGCAAGTCGGAGGTTCTGGTAGTGGCCTGTATTCAGCAGGTCAGAGGTTCTGGTGGTGGCCTGTATTCAGCAGGATGGAGGTTCTGATGGTGGCCTGTATTCAGCAGGTCGAAGGTTCTAATGGTGGCCTGTATTTAGCAGGTCAGAGGTTCTGGTGTTGGCCTGTATTCAGCAGGTCAGAGGTTCTGATGGTGGCCTGTATTCAGCAGGTCAGAGGTTCTGGTGGTGGCCTGTATTCAGCAGGTCAGAGGTTCTGGTGGTGGCCTGTATTCAGCAGGTCAGAGGTTCTCGTGGTGGCCTGTATTCAGCAGGTCAGCGGTTCTGGTGGTGGCCTGTATTCAGCAGGTCAGAGGTTCTGGTGATGGCCTGTATTCAGCAGGTCAGAGGTCATAGTGAGGGCCTGTATTCAGCAGGTCAGAGGTTCTGGTTTTGGCCTATATTCAGCAGGTCAGAGGTTCTGGTGGTGGCCTGTATTCAGCAGGTCAGAGGTTCTGGTGGTGGCCTGTATTCAGCAGGTCAGAGGTTCTCGTGGTGGCCTGTATTCAGCAGGTCAGCGGTTCTGGTGGTGGCCTGTGTTCAGCAGGTCAGAGGTCATGGTGGTGGCCTGTATTCAGCAGGTCAGAGGTTCTGGTGGTGGCCTGTATTCAGCAGGTCAGAGGTTCTGGTTGTGGCCTGTATTCAGCAGGTCAGAGGTCATGGTGGTAGCCTGTATTCAGCAGGTCAGGGGTCTTGGTGATGGCCTGTATTCAGCAGGTCAGAGGTTCTGGTTGTGGCCTGTATTCAGCAGGTCAGGGGTCCTGGTGGTGGCCTGTATTTATCAGGTCGGAGGTTCTGATGGTGGCCTGTATTCAGCAGGTCAGAGGTTCTGGTGGTGGCCTGTGTTCAGCAGGTCAGAGGTTCTGGTGGTGGCCTGTATTCAGCAGGTCAGAGGTCATAGTGGTGGCCTGTATTCAGCTGGTCAGAGGTTCTGATGTTGGCCTGTATTCAGCAGGTCAGAGGTTCTGATGGCCTGTATTCAGCAGGTCAGAGGTTCTGCTGGTGGCCTGTATTCAGCAGGTCAGATGTTCTGATGGTGGTCCGTATTCAGCAGGTCAGAGGTTCTGCTGGTGGCCTGTATTCAGCAAGTCGGAGGTTCTGGTAGTGGCCTGTATTCAGCAGGTCAGAGGTTCTGGTGGTGGCCTGTATTCAGCAGGATGGAGGTTCTGATGGTGGCCTGTATTCAGCAGGTCGAAGGTTCTAATGGTGGCCTGTATTCAGCAGGTCAGAGGTTCTGGTGTTGGCCTGTATTCAGCAGGTCAGAGGTTCTGATGGTGGCCTGTATTCAGCAGGTCAGAGGTTCTGGTGGTGGCCTGTATTCAGCAGGTCAGAGGTTCTGGTGGTGGCCTGTATTCAGCAGGTCAGAGGTTCTCGTGGTGGCCTGTATTCAGCAGGTCAGCGGTTCTGGTGGTGGCCTGTATTCAGCAGGTCAGAGGTTCTGGTGATGGCCTGTATTCAGCAGGTCAGAGGTCATAGTGAGGGCCTGTATTCAGCAGGTCAGAGGTTCTGGTTTTGGCCTATATTCAGCAGGTCAGAGGTTCTGGTGGTGGCCTGTATTCAGCAGGTCAGAGGTTCTGGTGGTGGCCTGTATTCAGCAGGTCAGAGGTTCTCGTGGTGGCCTGTATTCAGCAGGTCAGCGGTTCTGGTGGTGGCCTGTGTTCAGCAGGTCAGAGGTCATGGTGGTGGCCTGTATTCAGCAGGTCAGAGGTTCTGGTGGTGGCCTGTATTCAGCAGGTCGGAGATCATAGTGATGGCCTGTATTCAGCAGGTCAGAGGTTCTGATGGTGGCCGGTATTCAGCAGGTCAGGGGTCTGGTGGTGGCCTGTATTCAGCAGGTCATAGCTTCTGGTGGTGGCTTGTATTCAGCTGGTCAGAGGTCATGGTGGTGGCCTGTATTCAGCAGGTCAGGGGTCCTGGTGGTGGCCTGTATTCAGCAGGTCAGAGGTTCTGGTGATGGCCTGTATTCAGCAGGTCGGAGGTTCTGGTGGTGGCCTGTATTCAGCAAGTCAGAGGTCATGGTGGTAGCCTGTATTCAGCAGGTCAGGGGTCCTGGTGGTGGCCTGTATTCAGCAGGTCAGAGGGTCTGGTTGTGGCCTGTATTCAGCAGGTCATGGGTCCTGGTGGTGCCCTGTATTCAGCAGGTCAGGGGTCCTGGTGGTGGCCTGTATTCAGCAGGTCAGAGGTCATGGTGGTGGCCTGTATTCAGCAGGTCAGAGGTTCTGATGGTGGCCTGTATTCACCAGGTCAGAGGTCATAGTGGTGTCCTGTATTCAGCAGGTCAGAGGTCATAGTGGTGGCCTGTATTCAGCAGGTCGGAGATTCTGATGGTGGCCTGTATTCAGCAGGTCTGAGGTTCTGGTGGCCTGTATTCAGCAGGTCAGAGGTTCTTGTGGTGGCCTGTATTCAGCAGGTCAGAGGTCATGGTGGTGGCCTGTATTCAGCAGGTCAGAGGTTCTGATGGTGGCCTGTATTCACCAGGTCAGAGGTCATAGTGGTGTCCTGTATTCAGCAGGTCAGAGGTCATAGTGGTGGCCTGTATTCAGCAGGTCAGAGATTCTGATGGTGGCCTGTAATCAGCAAGTCAGAGATTCTTATGGTGGCCTGTATTCAGCAGGTCAGAGTTTCTGATGGTGGCCTGTATTCAGCAGGTCAGAGGTTCTGATGGTGGCCTGTATTCAGCAGGTCAGAGGTTCTGATGGCCTGTATTCAGCAGGTCAGAGGTTCTGGTGGTGGCCTGTATTCAGCAGGTCAGAGGTTCTGGTGGTGGCCTGTATTCAGCAGGTCAGAGGTTCTGGTGCTGGTCTGTATTCAGCAGGTCGGAGGTTCTGGTGGTGGCCTGTATTCAGCATGTCGGAGGTTCTGGTGGTGGCCTGTATTCAGCAGGTCAGAGGTCATGGTGGTGGCCTGTATTCAGCAGGTCGGAGGTTCTGATGGTGGCCTGTATTCAGCAGGTCAGAGGTTCTGGTGATGGCCTGTATTCAGCAGGACGGAGGTTCTGGTGGAGGCCTGTATTCAGCAGGTCAGGGGTCCTGGTGGTGGCCTGTATTCAGCAGGTCAGAGGTTCTGGTGGAGCCCTGTATTCAGCAGGTCGGAGGTTCTGGTGGTGGCCTGTATTCAGCAGGTCAGAGGTTCTCGTCGTGGCCTGTATTCAGCAGGTCAGAGGTCTTGATCGTGGCCTTTATTCAGCAGGTCAGAGGTTCTGGTGGTGGCCTGTATTCAGCAGGTCATA
This sequence comes from Chiloscyllium plagiosum, assembly GCF_037043375.1. Taxonomy (NCBI): domain Eukaryota; kingdom Metazoa; phylum Chordata; class Chondrichthyes; order Orectolobiformes; family Hemiscylliidae; genus Chiloscyllium; species Chiloscyllium plagiosum. Next base: position 36,728,942 of record NW_028270172.1, on the reverse strand, counting down.
GATCATGGTGCTGGCCTGTATTCAGCAGGTCAGAGATCGTAGTGATGGCCTGTGTTCAGCAGGTCAGAGGTTCTGATGGTGGCCTGTATTCAGCAGGTCAGAGGTCATAGTGGTGGCCTGTATTCAGCAGGTCAGGGGTCTGGTGGTGGCCTGTATTCAGCAGGTCAGCCGTTCTGTTGGTGGCCTGTATTCAGCAGGTCAGAGGTCATGGTGGTGTCCTGTATTCAGCAGATCAGAGGTTCTGGTGGTGGCCTGTATTCAGCAGGTCAGAGGTTCTGGTGGTGGCCTGTATTCAGCAGGTCGGAGGTTCTGGTGATGGCCTGTATTCAGCAGGTCAGGGGTCCTGGTGGTGTCCTGTATTCAGCAGGTCAGAGGTCATAGTGGTGGCCTGTATAAAGCAGGTCAGGGGTCCTGTTGGTGGCCTGTATTCAGCAGGTCAGAGGTTCTGGTGGTGGCCTGTATTCAGCAGGTCAGAGGTTCTGGTGGTGACCTGTATTCAGCAGGTCAGGGATCCTGGTGATGGCCTGTATTCAGCAGGTCAGGGTATCTGATAGTGGCCAGTATTCAGCAGGTCGGAGGGTCTGGTGGTGGCCTGTATTCAGCAGGTCCGAGGTACTGGTGGTGGCCTGTATTCAGCAGGTCAGAGGTCATAGTGGTGGCCTGTATTCAGCAGGTCAGGGGTCCTGGTGGTGGCCTGTATTCAGCAGGTCAGAGCTTCTGGTGGTGGCCTGTATTCAGCAGGTCCGGGGTCCTGGTGGTGGCCTGTATTCAGCAGGTCGGAGGTTCTGATGGTGGCCTGTATTCAGCAGATCAGAGGTTCTGGTGGTGGTCTGTATTCAGCAGGTCAGAGGTCATGGTGGTGGCCTGTATTCAGCAGGTCAGAGGTTCTAATGGTGGCCTGTATTCAGCAGGTCAGAGGTCATAGTGGTGGCCTGTATTCAGCAGGTCAGAGGTTCTGATGGAGGCCTGTATTCAGCAGGTCAGAGGTTCTGGTTGTGGCCTGTATTCAGCAGGTCAGAAGTCATGGTGGTGGCCTGTATTCAGCAGGTCAAAGGTTCTGATGGTGGCCTGTATTCAGCAGGCCAGAGGTTCTGATGGTGGCCTGTATTCAGCAGGTCAGAGTTTCTGGTGGTGGCCTGTATTCAGCAGGTCAGAGGTCATGGTGGTGGCCTGTATTCAGCAGGTCAGAGGTTCTGGTGGTGGCCTGTATTATGCAGTTCAGAGGTTCTGGTGGTGGCCTGTATTCAGCAGGTCAGAGGTTCTAGTGGTGGCCTGTATTCAGCAGGTCAGAGGTCATAGTGGTGGCCTGTATTCAGCAGGTCAGAGGTTCTGGTGGTGGCCTGTATTCAGCAGGTCAGAGGTTCTGATGGTGGCCTGTATTCAGTAGGTCAGAGGTTCTGGTGGTGGCCTGTATTCAGCAGGTCAGAGGTTCTGATGGTGCCCTGTATTCAGCAGGTCAGAGGTTCTGATGGTGGCCTGTATTCAGCAGTTCAGACGTCATGGTGGTGGCCTGTATTCAGCAGGTCAGAGGTTCTGGTGGTGGCCTGTATTCAGCAGGTCAGAGGTTCAGGTGGTGGCCTGTATTCAGCAGGTCAGAGGTTCTGGTGGTGTCCTGTATTCAGCAGGTCAGCGGTTCTAGTGTTGGCCTGTATTCAGCAGATCAGGGGTCCTGGTGCTGGCCTGTATTCAGCAGGTCAGAGGTTCTGGTGGTGGCCTGTATTCAGCAGGTCAGAGGTTCTGGTGGTGGCCTGTATTCAGCAGGTCAGAGGTCAAAGTAATGGCCTGAATTCAGCAGGTGAGTGTTCCTGATGGTGGCCTGTATTCAGCAGATGAGAGGTTCTGGTGGTGGCCTGTATTCATCAGGTCAGGGATCCTGGTGATGGCCTGTATTCAGCAGGTCAGGGTATCTGGTGGTGGCCAGTATTCAGCAGGTCGAAGGTTCTGGTGGTGGCCTGTATTCAGCAGGTCAGAGGTTCTGGTGGTGGCCTGTATTCAGCAGGTCAGAGGCTCTGATGGTGGCCTGTATTCAGCAGGTCAGGGGTCCTGGTGGTGGCCTGTATTCAACAGGTCGGAGGTTCTGGTGGTGGCCTGTATTCAGCAGGTCAGAGGTTCTGGTGGTGGCCTGTATTCAGCAGGTCAGAGGTCATAATGATGGCCTGAATTCAGCAGGTGAGAGGTCCTGATGGTGGCCTGTATTCAGCAGGTCAGAGGTTCTGGTGGTGGCCTGTATTCAGCAGGTCAGAGGTTCTGGTGGTGGCCTGTATTCAGCAGGTCAGCGATCATAGTGATAGCCTGTATTCAGCAGGTCAGAGGTTCTGATGGTGGCCTGTATTCAGCAGGTCAGAGGTTCTGATGGTGGCCTGTATTCAGCAGGTCAGAGGTCATAGTGGTGACCTGTATTCAGCAGGTCAGGGGTCCTGGTGGTGGCCTGTATTCAGCAGGTCAGAGATTCTGGTGGTGGCCTGTATTCAGCAGGTCAGAGGTCATGGTGGTGGCCTGTATTCAGCAGGTCAGAGGTTCTGATGGTGGCCTGTTTTCAGCAGATCAGAGGTTCTGGTGATGGCCTGTATTTAGAAGGTCGGAGGTTCTGGTGGTGGCCTGTATCCAGCAGGTCAGAGGTTCTGGTGATGGCCTGTATTCAGCAGGTCAGAGGTCATGGTGGTGGCCTGTATTCAGCAGGTCAGAGGTTCTGGTGGTGGCCTGTATTCAGCAGGTCAGAGGTCATAGTGGTGTCCTGTATTCAGCAGATCAGGGGTCCTGGTGGTGGCCTGTATTCCGCAGGTCATAGGTTCTGATGGTGGCCTGTATTCAGCAGGTCAGAGGTCATGGTGGTGGCCTGTATTCAGCAGGTCAGAGGTTCTGGTGGTGGCCTGCATTCAGCAGGTCAGAGGTCATGGTGGTGGCCTGTATTCAGCAGGTCAGAGGTTCTGGTGGTGGCCTGTATTCAGCAGGTCAGAGGTCATGGTGGTGGCCTGTATTCAGCAGGTCAGAGGTTCTAGTGGTGGCCTGTATTCAGCAGGTCAGAGGTTCTGGTGGTGGCCTGTATTCAGCAGGTCAGAGGTCATGGTGGTGGCCTGCATTCAGCAGGTCAGAGGTTCTGATGGTGGCCTGTATTCAGCAGGTTAGAGGTTCTGGTGATGGCCTGTATTCAGAAGGTCGGAGTTTCTGGTGGTGGCCTGTATCCAGCAGGTCAGAGGTTCTGGTGGTGGCCTGTATTCAGCAGGTCAGGGATCCTGGTGGTGGCCTGTATTCTGCAGGTTGGAGGTTCTGGTGGTGGCCTGTATTCAGCAGGTCAGAGGTCATAGTGGTGGCCTGTATTCAGCAGGTCAGGGGTCCTGGTGGTGGCCTGTATTCCGCAGGTCAGAGGTTCTGATGGTGGCCTGTATTCAGCAGGTCAGAGGTTCTGGTGGTTGCCTGTATTCAGCAGCACAGAGGTTCTGGTGGTGGCCTGTATTCAGCAGGTCAGAGGTCATGGTGGTGGCCTGCATTCAGCAGGTCAGAGGTCATGGTGGTGGCCTGTATTCAGCAGGTCAGAGGTTCTGGTGGTGGCCTGTATTCAGCAGGTCAGAATTCATGGTGGTGGCCTGTATTCAGCAGGTCAGAGGTTCTAGTGGTGGCCTGTATTCAGCAGGTCAGAGGTTCTGGTGGTGGCCTGTATTCAGCAGGTCAGAGGTTCTGGTGGTGGCCTGTATTCAGCAGGTCAGGGGTCGTGGTGGTGACCTGTTTTCAGCAGGTCAGAGGTCATAGTGGTGGCCTGTATTCAGCAGGTCAGGGGTCCTGGTGGTGGCCTGTATTCAGCAGGTCTGAGGTTCTGGTGGTGGCCTGTATTCAGCAGGTCAGAGGTTCTGGTGGTGGCCTGTATTCAGCAGGTCAAGGGTCCTGGTGATGACCTGTATTCAGCAGGTCAGGGGTTGTGGTTGTGGCCTGTATTCAGCAGGTCAGGGGTCCTGGTGGTGGCCTGTATTCAGCAGGTCAGAGGTCCTGGTGTTGGCCTGTATTCAGCAGGTCAGGGGTCCTGGTGGTGGCCTGTATTCAGCAGGTCAGGGGGCCTGGTGGTGGCCTGTATTCAGCAGGTCGGAGGTTGTGTTGGCGGCCTGGATTGAGCGGGTCAAGGGTCGTGGTGTCGGCCTGTAATCAGCAGGTTGGTGTCGTGGCGGTGGCCTGTATTCAGCAGGTCGGAGGTCATGGTGGTGGCCATTTAATTGGCTACCACTAAGATGGAGAAAGTGAGGTCTGCAGATGCTGGAGATCAGAGCTGGAAATGTGTTGCTGGAAAAGCGCAGCAGGTCAGGCAGCATCCAGGGAACAGGAGAATCAACGTTTCGGGCATAAGCCCTTCGAGCCAAACCACCTGGCACTGCCATCTACCAGAATTGGATCAATTTTTGCTTTTGTCCCTTTTGACCTTCCCTTGAAAAAGCCAACCCATTGTTTTCACTGGCTGCCTCAATACCCCCAGTGTAGCCTGATAATTGAAGCCAATGATAGGTAGGCAGCACATTAACAAATGTGGCATAAATGTTTTGAAAAAAGAAGAAATAAATCATACTTTTGTCCTGATGTTACTTAATCCTTTAAATGGAATGCAGAATTGAACCTATTGTTTCTTTTTTTTATTGGATTAAAAACAGAGAGCGCTGGAGAAACTCAACAGGTCTGGCAGCATCTGTGGCAAGAGAAACAGAGTTAGTATTTCAAGTCCAGTATGACTGCTTGCAAACTGATCCAAGCTGTGAAATTAAAGTTTCAATGCTAATGACAGCAGGGAAGAAGGAACAGATGGTGAGTGTGCCCATGGCAAAAGCCGGAGCCAGCGATAATGGTGTTAAAGGAGCTACAGAAATATAAAATAGGTGTAACATTTAGCTGCGAAAAGGAGAAAATGGGTGACCTCTGATTAGAGCAAAGTCAACAAGACATAAACACGACATGGTCGGGGGAGAGTGAGAGAACAAAAGGCTATGCACTCGGAAATGATTTGAGTTTTGAGATTAAGACAGATCAATTTTAGTTGGTAAGGTTATCAAGTGACATCAAGCAGAGGCAGGAAATTGAAGTTGAGGTGCAGACCATCATCAAATTGAATAGTGAAACAGGCTGAACCATCTGAATAATCTACTCCTGCTCCTAAAGTCCCTCTGAAATGCAGACTCAAACCCTGCCTTGTTGAGTGCCTTTAAGTTACTGTATTATGGCAATATTATCCTCTGTGAATGAATCATAGATCTATTATTGCTTTAGAATGACAGTTAAAAGTACAATATTGATGAAGTTCATAGCATTTGGATGCAATGAACTCAAGCCTGCATAGGTTTGACACTGACAGAACAGGATTCACAGTGACTGATTATTCAAATGGAGTGTGTTTCATTCAGAAACCATCGACTTCCTTTACTTCATAGGTATCCAAGCCTGACGTTGGATACCTCTGACCTAGAGTATGCTCAATGTTTAAGCGCAAAAGCAGCTGTTGCCCATGATTTTATTTGCTACACAAAATTGTACACTGAGCAGGAAATGTTCCTTAGCAGGCTTTTTGATATGAAGGAAATTAAAAATAGCAGACCAAAATTAACTGTGTTAAATGACCCTTTCATAGCTCCCTGATGATCAAGTAGACAAAGTCAGCACCTGGTGTCACATTAATTTCATGCCACGGAAGATCCAAGAACAAGAGGAGAAATTGACATAAATTTTAGTTTGTGGTTCACTTGGATGGGGTTTTCTGGTGAGTGGTTACATGTGTCCTCAGGTGAACACAGGATCACAGAACACTAATGAGAATTGACCCATTGGCTACAATATCAATCATAAGTGATTCAATCGTTTATGAAGGAAACTATTGAAACATTTCCTAAACTAGGATTTCCTCAGAGCTGTATCTTTTTCATCACCTTAAATTTGCCAGATGGCTGGCAGAACCTTTTCTTAACAATGGAAGAAGGCAGCTGAGTTGTTATTTGGAACCTAAATAGTTCCTTCCGTCAATGTTAAGCAACAGAAACTTTAGAAGGTCTTGATATAAGCCAATATCCTGTTCCTATTCTCCAAATGGCTGGAGGAGATATCCTAAATAAATCTAGTCCCATTTGCCAGCATTTGGCCCATATCCCTCTAAACCCTTCCTATTCATATACCCATCCAAATGAATTTTAAATGTAATTGTACCAGCATCCACCATTTCTTCTGGCAGCTCATTCCATAATAATCTATATCCCAAGGAAGTAACTAATCTCACTCCAATATTCAAAAAGGGAGATAGAGAGAAAACAGGGAATTATAGACCAGTAAGCCTAACATTGGTAGTGGCAAGAATTCTCGAATCCATTATCAAGTACTTCATAGCGGAGCATTCAGAAAGCATTGACAGGATCAGACAGAGTCAACATGGATTTATGAAGGGGAGATCATGCTTGACAAATCTGTTGGAATTCTATGAAGATGTAACTAGTAGAGTAGACAAGAGGGAACCAGTCGATGTGGTATATTAGACTGTCAGAAAGTGTTTGATAGTCCCACATAAGAGATTATTGTTAAGATTAAAGCAATTGAAATTGAGGGAAGTGTATTGAGATGGGTAGAAAACTGGTTGGCAGAGAGGAAATAAAGAGTAGAAATTAAAGGGTCCTTTTCAAATTGGCAAGCTGTAATTAATGGGGTGCCACAGGGATCAGTGCTGAAAACCCAACTATTCACTAAATGTGACATCTCAAAGTTTGCAGATGACACCAAGTTGGGTGGGAAGGTGAACTGTGGAGAGGATACAGAAATCCTTCAGCAAGATCTGGACAGGTTGGGTGTGTGGGCAAATCAATGGCAGATGCAGTATAATTTGGATAAATGTGAGGTTATTCACTTTGGAAGCTGAAACAAGGAGACGGGTTCCTACCTGAATGACTATAAATTGGAAGAGGGGAGGGTGTAGTAGGACCTTGGTGTCCTTGTGCAGCCGTTGCTGAAGTAGGTATGCAGGTGCAGCAGGCAGTAAAGAAGGCAAATGTTATGTTGGCCTTCACTGTGAGAGGTTTCAAGTAAAGGAGCACGAATGTGTTGTTGCAGTTACACAGTGCCTTGGTGGGCCACACCACCACCAGTTTTGGTCTCCTTTTCTGAGGAAGGATGCTCTTGCTCTCGAGGGAGTGCAGCGAAGTTTTCCCCGGCTGATTCCGGAGATGGCGGGACTTGACATATCAGGAGAGATTGACTAGGTTAGGATTATTTTCACTGGAATTCAGACAAGTGAGGGGGGAATCTAACAGAGGCCTTTAAAATTCTAACTGGACTCAACAGGGTAGATGCAGGGAGGATGTTTCTGTTGGTGGCTGTGTCCAGAACCAGGGGTCACAGTCTGAGAATTCAGGGCAGATCATTTAGGATGGAGATGAAGAGACGTTTCTTCACCCAAAGAGTGGTGAGCCTGTGGAATTCATTACCACAGAAGGCAGTTGGTGACAAAACATTGAATGTATTCAAGAGGCAGCTAGATGTAGCACTTGGGGGAAATGGGATCAAAAGTTATGAGAGTAAGCAGGATTAGGCTGTTCACAATGAATGGAGGAGCAGGTTTGAAGGGCTAAGTGGCCTCCTCCTGCTCCTATCTTCTTCTTCTTCATACATGCACCACCTTCTGCATGAAAGAGTTGCCCTTTAGGTCCCTTTTATATCTTCCCCCTCTCACCGTAGATCTATGCTGTCTAGTTTTGGATTCCCACACCCCAGGGAAAATACCTTGTTTATTTATCCTATCCACGTCCCTCACGATTTTATAAACTTCTATAAGGTCACCCCTCAGCCTCTGACGCTCCAGCGAAAAACAGCCCCAATCTATTCAACATCTCCCTATAGCTGATATCCTCCAACCCTGGCAACATCCTTGCCAATCTTTTCTGAACCCTTTCAAGTTTCACAACATGGGCGGCACGGTAGCACAGTGGTTAGCACTGCTGCTTCACAGCGCCAGAGACCCGGGTTCAATTCCCGCCTCAGGCGACTCTCTGTGTGGAGTTTGCACATTCTCCCCGTGTCTGCGTGGGTTTCCTCCGGGTGGTCCGGTTTCCTCCCACAATCCAAGTTAGGTGAATTGGCCACGCTAAATTGCCCGTAGTGTTAGGTGAAGGGATAAATGTAGGAGAATGGGTCTGGGTTGGTTACGCTTCGGCGGGTCGGTGTGGACTTGTTGGGCCGAAGGGCCTGTTTCCACACTGTAAGTAATCTAATCTAAACATCCTTCCGATAGGAAGGAGACCAGAATTGCACGCAATATTCCAAAAGTGGCCTTACCAATGTCCTGTACAGCTGCAACATGACCTCCCAACTCCTATACTCAATGCTCTGACCAATGCAAACATATCAAATGCCTTCACTATCCTATCTACCTGCGACTCCACTTTTAAGAAGCTATGATCTTGCACTCCAAGATCTCTTTGTTCAACAACACTCCCCAGGACCCTACCATTAAGTGTATAAGTCCTGCCCTGACTTGCCTTTTCAAAATGTAGCACATCACATTTATCTAAATTAAACTCCATCTACCACTCCTTGGCCCATCTGATCAAGGTCCCATTTTATTCTGAGGTAACCTTCTTCGCTGTCCACTACACCTCCAATTTTGGTGTCAGGCTGTGAACTTATGATGTCCTACAGTGTGAAAGCAGGCCATTTGGTCAATTGAGTCTACACAGATGGTCCAAAGATTATCCTACCCAGATCCACTACCCCGCCTCCCAATACCCAGTCGCACCCCCTCCCATTACCCTATAACCTTACATTTTCCATGGCTAATCCACCTAACTTACAGATCCCTGGACACTATGGGAAATTTAGCATGGCTAACCCACCTAACCTACACATCTTTGGACGACGGGAGTAAACCAGAGCATCCGGACGAAACATACGCAGGCATGGGGAAAATTGCAAACACACACAGACAGTTGCCGATGGTGGATTGAGCCTGGGTCACTGGCAAATGAGGCAGCAGTGCTAACCACTGAGCCACTGTGTCGCACAGATGTTGACAACATCTTCCAAACCAGTGACCTCTACCATTTAAGCACAAGAAGAGATGATGCAAGGAAAAATCACCACCTACAAGTCTTCCATAAAGCCACAAACCATTCTGACATGGAAACTGTATCAAATCTTGGATTTGTCTTCCTAAAAGCACACTACAGTGGGCCTCAGCAGTTCAGGAATGTGGCTCACTATCACCTTTGCAACAACAATTAGGAATGGGCAATAAATGCTGGGTTTGTTGGCAACATTAAAACCAGATGGAAGAATATTAAAATGTGCTAAATGAGACAATCAGAAGAAAACAACAGAAAGTTGAGAATTCAAAACTGTGCTGAGACAGTCCGATAGAGTATGGTGACACCAAATGGAGACATGATCACATTACTCATATGCTGGAAGATTGTGGCAACAATTACTGGGATCTTCCTTTCTTTGTTGTAGAGGAAGTTTGAGATTATAATTCCCAATTTGCTGAAGAGTTTCCTGAAATGACAAAAGATGACCCTCCACCTGAGGAACTAAAGAATAAAGAAAGGTTTCCAGTTATACAGTATCTCCTTGGAACCTCAGTGCAACCCAAAATGATTAATTCAGAATGTAGTCTCTCTTCTGTAGTCAAATGTGATGGCTGAATTGAATTCAATTTATTGTCACATGTACCGAGGCATAGTGAAAAGCTTTGTCTTGCGAGCAATACAAGCAGATCACACAGTTAAGTAGCATAGATAAGTATATAATAGGTAAATTGCCGCAAAAACGAAATACAGATACAGGCGAATGCTAAGAGCTTGTAAGTCCATTCAGTATTCTAACAACAGTAGGGTAGAAACTGTTTCGAAACTGGATGATGCATGTTTTCAGGCTTCTGTACCTTCACCCCAATGGTAGAGATTGTAAAACAGCATTGTCATGCTGGGATGGATCTTTGAGAATGCTGGCGGCCTTTCCTTGACAGCGGGCCTGGTAGATGGATTCTATAGATGGGAGGTTAGCCTTTGTGATTGTCCGGGCCAAGTTCACCACTCTCTGTAACCGTCTCCGATCCTGAATGGTACAGTTGCCAGTGATACATCCAGACAGAATGCTCTCGGTGGTGCACCTATAAAAGTTGGCAAGGGTACTCGCCGTCATGCTAAATTTCCTCAGCTGCCTGAGGAAGAAAAGACGTTGTTGGGCCTTTGTAACCAGTGCATCCACATGAAGGGTCCAAGAAAGCTTGTGTATAACGACTCCCAGGAGCTTGGCACTCTCCACTCGTTCCACCTCTGTGCTGTTAATACCAGTGTAGCTGTTTAGCATATATCAGGGTGTGCAAATAAGTAAACTATTCATCTGCCTTTGATGATATTGTCAAGGAATAAATATTGGCTGGGATTCCAGGCAGAACCTCCGTGGTGATCTTTGAAGGGGGCCGAAGGATTTTTTATTTTCCCTGGGAGGGTGTATGGAACTTTGTTTTTGGTTGATATTTGAAAGATGGTATTTCTCACATTACAGCACTCACTACTGTATCAAGTGTCAGTTGTGATTGTATACTCAACTCTCTAACTTTTAATCCACATAAAAGACAACCAAAACTGAAATTCATGATTCTAAACAACGAGCAATGGTGATAAGTTCCAAAACTACATGATAAAATCGTATTTTCCTGTGTGCAATAATAAATGCATGGTTGACATATTCAGTGACAGTGGAAAGTGAGGACTGCAGATGCTGGAGATCAGAGCTGAAAATGTGTTGCTGGAAAAGCGCAGCAGGTCAGGCAGCATCCAAGGAGCAGGAGGATCGACGTTTCGGGCATGAGCCCTTCGTCAGGAACCGAAACGGGCTCATGCCCGAAACGTCGATTCTCCTGCTCCTTGGATGCTGCCTGACCTGCTGCGCTTTTCCAGCACCACATTTTCAGCTCATATTCAGTGACAGTGTTTGTTCAGACCTTCAAATCACTGTTCCTTGAAAATAATGCATTCATTCATAATTGGCTGGTAATTTAGTAATAAACAGCAACTTCATAAATTTTACACAGAACGATGGTAACATTGTTCACTTTCTGGAGGTATGAGACCACTTCTCTGTCTATCTTAATGACACACTCCCAGGGATTTCTTTGCCAGTATTGGAGAATGCTTTTCCTGGGGTTTGTGCTGTTACAGTTCCCAGCTGAGAAACCTACTGTATCACTTGCAATGATGAGCAGAACTCCCTTTGTTCTAGTTCCCTGGTTCCATAGCGCTGTCTCCAACTTGTCAGTTGCAATTGTTTTTTTACAGCATTTAAAGATCTGCATTGATAAAGGTAATGCAATTGGAGCCTGAAATAAGCAAAAGAAAAAAAAAGCAGGCTAAATGCTTCATGGTATGCACCTGAAAACCAAGTAAAATTGGACTGTCAAATTCATTTTAATTTTTTTCCCCCAGTTTCTGTTTCTGCGCAGGGAAACCATTAATGCAGGGCAGAATATTTTGGTTGTTTCATGTGTACAATGCAGCACTGTGTTCAACACTGGTCTTTATAGAATTGTACTTAAGTGTAACACTGCATGTGTGCCTTGTGGAAGAGGTCATGTGATTACTGCAGATTGGGAAGGACACAGGTACATGACTGTATTTCAATCCAAACATCTCCTTTTGATTAAAAAGTCCAGACATTATCATGTGTCAAAGTTATCAAATATATTTGCAATAATTCTCATGCATTAACACTTCATTATTCCTGTCAGCTTCTGCATATGCATTGCACACATAGAGTTGAATTTTATGTTTCTTTGGCTAAGTGCAAGTTGAGGCGAGTTTTTTGGAGTGTGTTTTTGCCAGGAGGGCTGCCAGGTTTTCTCACCATATCTGTCTAAACTTGGCACCTTAAATATTATAGCCCTCACATCTGATTCTAGCCCCATCTTACCACACACCATTCCTGGAACAACACACCGCTCAGCAAATATCCCAGAATTCATAAGACCATAAGACCATAAGACATAGGAGTGGAAGTAAGGCCATTCGGCCCATCGAGTCCACTCAGCCATTCAATCATGGCTGATGCGCATTTCAGCTCCACTTACCAGCGTTCTCCCCGTAGTCCTTAATTCCTCTAGACAACAAGAATCTATCAATCTCGGCCTTGAAGACATTTAGCGTCCCGGCTTCCACTGCACTCCGTGGCAATGAATTCCACAGGCCCACCACTCTCTGGCTGAAGAAATGTCTCCGCATTTCTGTTCTGAAATGACCCCCTCTAATTCTAAGGCTGTGTCCACGGGTCCTAGTCTCCTCGTTTAACTGAAACAATTTCCTAGCATCCACCTTTTCCAAGCCATGTATTATTTTGTACGTCTCTATTAAGTCTCCCCTTAATCTTCTAAACTCCAACGAATACAATCCCAGTATCCTCAGCCGTTCCTCATATGTTAGACCTGTCATTCCAGGGATCATCGTGTGAATCTCCGCTGGACACGCTCCAGTGCCAGTATGTCCTTCCTGAGGTGTGGGGACCAAAACTGGACACAGTACTCCAAATGAGGCCTAACCAGAGCTTTATAAAGTCTTAGTAGTACATCTCTGCTTTTATATTCCAACCCTCTTGAGATAAGAGACAACATTGCATTCGCTTTCTTAATCAGGACTCAACCTGCATGTTTACCTTTAGAGAATCCTCGACTAGCACTCCCAGATCCCTTTGTGCTTTGGCTTTATTAATTTTCTCACCATTTAGAAAGTAGTCTATGCTTTTATTCTTTTTGCCAAAGTGCAAGACCTCGCACTTGCTCACGTTAAATTCCATCAGCCATTCCCTGGACCACGCTCCCAACCTGTCTAGATCCTTCTGTAGCCTCCCCACTTCCTCAGAACTACCTGCCTGTCCACCTAACTTCGTATCATCGGCAAACTTCGCTAGAATGCCCCCGGTTCCCTCATCCAAATCATTAATATATAATGCGAACAGCTGTGGCCCCAGCACCGAACCCTGTGGGACACCGCTCGTCACCGGCTGCCATTCTGAAAAGGAACCTTTTATCCCAACTCTCTGCCTTCTGTTAGACAGCCAATCCTCAATCCATCCCAGCAGCTCACCTCGAACACCATGGGCCCTCACCTTGCTCAGCAGCCTCCCGTGTGGCACCTTATCAAAGGCCTTTTGAAAGTCTAGATAGACCACATCCACTGGGTTTCCCTGGTCTAACCTACTTGTCACCTCTTCAAAAAATTCCAACAGGTTTGTCAGGCATGACCTCCCTTTACTAAATCCATGTTGACTTGTTCTAATCAGACTCTGCTCTTCCAAGAATTTAGAAACCTCATCCTTAATGATGGATTCTAGAATTTTACCAACAACCGAGGTTAAGCTGATTGGCCTATAATTTTCCATCTTTTGCCTTGATCCTTTCTTGAACAAGGGGGTTACAACAGCCATCTTCCAATCATCCGGGACCTTTCCTGACTCCAGTGACTCTTGAAAGATCTCAACCAATGCCTCTGCTATTTCCTCAGCCACCTCTCTCAGAACTCTAGGGTGTATCCCATCGGGGCCAGGAGATTTATCAATTTTAAGACTTTTTAACTTTTCTAGCACTATCTCTTTCATAATGGCAACCATACTCAACTCAGCCCCATGACACCCTTTAATTTTTGGGATATTACTCAAGTCTTCCACTGTGAAGACTGACGCAAAGTACTTGTTAAGTTCTCCTGCTATTTCCTTATCTCCCATCACTAGGCTTCCTGCATCAGTTTGAAGTGGCCCAATGTCTACTTTTGCCTGTCGTTTGTTTCTTATGTACTGAAAGAAACTTTTACTATTATTTCTAATATTACTGGCTAGCCTACCTTCATATTTGATCCTCTCCTTTCTTATTACACTCTTTGTTATCCTCTGTTTGCTTTTGTATCCTTCCCAATCTTCTGATTTCCCACTGTTCTTAGCCACTTGAGAGGATCTCTCTTTTTCTTTAATATATTTCCTGACTTCCTTTGTCAGCCAAGGTTGTCTAATCCCTCCCCGGTTAATCTTTCTTTTCTTGGGAATGAACCTCTGTACAATGTCCTCAATTATACCTACAAACTCCTGCCATTTTTGCTCTACTGTCTTCCCGGTTAGCCTCTGCTTCCAGTCTATTTTAGTCAGTTCCTCTCTCATGCCCTCATAATTACCTTTATTCAACTGTAACACCATTACATCTGATTTTGCCTTCTCCCTTTCAAACTCCAGACTGAACTCTATCATATTATGGTCGCTACTTCCTAAGGGTTCCCTATCATATTATGGTCGCTAATTCACTGGCATCTGTGGCACTAACACAATCTTTAAAAGGTCACTGCGTACGAATGCTGTCAGTCTGGAGATGCCATATACAGTTGCTAACATTTGCCCTGGACATGGCATACAAGGCGATTTGACACTCTGCTTTGCAGGGAAGGAGGAGGAGAGATTCTGCTGGTCAGGCAGAATGTCATCTTCCTCCAGGATCAGCAGAAGAGACCATGACGTTAGACCATGCCAGGCGAAACTGAGGACTGCAGATGCTGCAGATCAGAGTCGGGAGTGTGGTGCTGGAGTGTGGTGCTATCTATGGTGGTGGGGTCTGTTTGTAGGTGGTGGAAATGGCGGAGGATGATGCGATGTATATAGAGGGTGGTGGGGTGGAAGGTGAGGACCGGGGGCTTCTGTCCTTGTTGCGATTGGAGGGGTGGGGCTCAAGGGCAGAGGTGCGGGACGTGGATGAGATTCATTGGAGGGCATCATCAAATACATGGGAGGGGAAATAACGGTCTTTAAAAAAGGAGTTCTGGTGTGTTTTGTGGTGGAACTGGTCCACCTGGGAGCAGATGCAGCGGAGGTGGAGGAATTGGGAATATGGGATAGCATTTTTACAGGAGGCAGGATAGGAGGAGGTATAATCCAGATAGCTGTGGGACCCTCGGTGAGTTTATAGAAAATGTCAGTGTTGAGTCGGTCACCGTTGATGGAGGTGGAGAGGTCCAGAAAGGGGAGAGAGGTGTCCGAGATGGTCCAGGTGAATGTAAGGTCAGGGTAGAATGTGCTGGTAAAGTTGATGAACTTTTCAACCTTCTCATGGGAGCATAATGTAGCGGAAGAGGTTGGGAGTGGTGCTGGTTTAACTATGGAAGATGGACTTTTTCACGGAGCCGACAAAGAGACAGGCATAGCTGGGGCCCATACAGGTTCCCGTGGCTACCCCTTTGGTCTGGAGGAGGTGGGAGGATTCAAAGGAGAAATTATTGAGGGTGAAGACCAGTTCAGCCAAACGAATGAGAGTGTCAGTGGAAGGGTACTGGTGGGGACACTGGGAGAGGAAGAAATGGAGGGTATGGAGGCCCTGGTCATGCTGGATAGAGGTGTAGAGGGATCGCATGTCCATGGTGAAGATGAGGTTTTGGTGGCCAGGGAAACAGAAGTCTTGGAGGAGGGTGTGGATGGTGTACCAAACGAATGTGGGGAGTTCCTGGACTGGGCGGATAGGACAGTATTGAGATATGTGGAGATTAATTTGATGAGGCAGGAGCAGGGCTGAGATGATGGGTTGGCCAGGGTAGTCAGGCTTGTGGACCATGTATCGGCGCCGCCTCGTGCTCCCACGAGGAGGTTGAACAGTTCATCCACTTCACCAACACCTTCCACCCCGACCTCAAATTCACCTGGACAGTCTCAGATTCCTCCCTCCCCTTCCTCGACCTTTCTATTTCTTACTCAGACGACCGAATCAACACGGACATCTACTACAAACCAACCGACTCCCACAGCTACCTGGACTACACCTCCTCCCACCCTGCCCCCTGTAAAAACACCATCCCATTCTCCCAATTCCTTCGACTCCGCCGCATCTGCTCCCAGGAGGACCAGTTCCAAAAACGTACAACCCAGATGGCCTCCTTCTTTAAGGACCGCAATTTTCCCCCAGACGTGGTCGACGATGCCCTCCACCGCATCTCTTCCACTTCCCGCTCCTCCGCCCTTGAGCCCTGCCCCTCCAACTGCCACCAGGACAGAACCTCACTGGTCCTCACCTACCACCCCACTGGGCTGCTTACTCACTCCCCATCGGTACCAACAGTAAAAGTTATGCCACTCACTTTCAACTCCCTCACCTCTCTCTTATTCCAGGAGGTTAACAGCCCACATTCAGGCAGGAAGAGTCAATATGGGAGGTGCGCGGCCCGACATTCAGCTCCTCACCCTTCACGTGGATTGCATCCAAATTCTGACCACATTACGTCATGTACAAGGCCCTTGACTGGTGTTAGAGGTTGCCCTTGAGTTATTGTGCTGGGACCTCCAGTTATCTCCCTGAGCCCTGCTGACAACCACAATAAGCTTTGTGGGTTTGTGTCTGTGTTAAATGGCAACGTGGTACTTCAGTATTGTGAGTCAGGCATCGCTGGTTGGTGGGTTTAAGGAAAATGTAAGACAGGAATTCTATGAGAATCCAATTAGGCTCAGAGAGAGTGAGCACTACGACAGGAAGCAAAGAGCGTGGCGATGCAGTCCAGTCCAACCCATGAGCCGAGTACGTCTCCCTGAGTTTAAAGTGTTCTCGCTGCTGCATGATAATGATAGTTGTTGGAGCATCCCGAAGTATGGTTTTAAAGTGCAGAAGTGTCCTGTAAGTGGGTTAGAGATATACCATGTAGGTTCTTAGAGGCTGGCACATGTTAGATGCCAATGTTTTTAGATGTGGGCTGTGTGTGCATGGTGCCCTTGTCCTAATATGTTGGTGCCCATTGTCCAATCTGGAAGTCCTATGGCACAAGCAGTGGGTTGAAGTTGCTAGGTCCCCACTTTAACCTCCATTTCGAGAATTCCTGATGTATAGTTTGTTTGCTAAGATAGCGACTTGAAGCGAGTCATGGGGTTAACAAGGCCTCTGACGAGCTATTATACCCTTTATATAGCAACTCACTGCTGTCTAACGAGAATCTTGTCATGCTGCTTGGAGATACATAAAAGAGGCAGTGAGTTACTCCTGACATTGAGATAGACCTTGCTCAACTTCTTGTGTGATTCTGCCACAAATCCCACCATGGGCCACATCATTTGGGCCCCTACAAGATTCCACTTATAATGCTTCAGTGTTGCTGGTCTCTTTATGGTATGCATGCATGTTGTTTCTGGCTGTTCATCTGGTGATGTTGTGTCCCATTTTATTGTCACGGTACCGTAATAAGTTCCTGGAGTTATCATGGTATATTCTGGTCATTCACTTCCTCCACATACAACCACTGCCACTTGAACAATGAAGATTTGTATCTGGCAATCTGATGCTCAACACCAACATTGGACCATTTAGTGAGATCATGACTGATCTGATAAACCTCAACTCCACTTTCCTGACTTTCTCCATAACTTTAAATCCTTTACTGACTAAAAATCTGTCTAGAGTGTGTTGCTGGAAAAGCACAGCAGGTCAGGCCACATCCGAGGAGCAGAAGAATCGACGTTTCAGGTATAAGTCCTTCATCAGGAGCCCTTCATCAAGGTCTATCTTTATTCCTGATGAACGGCTGCGGCCTAAAATGTCTATTCTCCTGCTCCTTGGATCTTGCCTGATCTGCTGTGCTTTTCCAGCAACACACTCTCAACTCTGATCTTCAGCATCTGCAGTACTCACTTTCTCCAAAAGATCTGTCTATCTCAGCCTTGAATATACTGAATGACTCAACCTCGGCAGTCCTTATCAGTAAATAATTCCGCAGATTCACCACCCACTGAGAGAAGAAATTCCTCCTTACCTCTATCTTAAATGTGCAAACCTTTATTGTCAGATTATACCCTCTGCTCATGGAGAGAAACACCTCTTTGTATCTACCCTGTGAAGTCCCCTGAGATTCCTATATACTTCAAAAAGGTTACCTCTCATTCTTCTCAATTCCATGGAGTACGGGACTAACCTACTCATAACATACCCGATATTAACCTCATAAACCTTCTCTGGACTCCCTCCAAAACCATATATATTTCTTTAGATAATGGACTTAAAACTACTCACAGTGTTCCCTCAGTAGTCTGAATGATATCTTGTATAGTTTTGGCAAAACCTCCCTTCTTCTATACTTCATTCCCTTTGAAATAAAGGCCAACATCTTACTGCCTTCCCTATTACCCACTGAACTTGTACGCCAGCTTTTTGTCATTCATGGACAATGATTCCCAAATCCCCCTGTCCTCTTCATTTAAAT
This sequence comes from Chiloscyllium plagiosum, assembly GCF_037043375.1. Classification (NCBI taxonomy): domain Eukaryota; kingdom Metazoa; phylum Chordata; class Chondrichthyes; order Orectolobiformes; family Hemiscylliidae; genus Chiloscyllium; species Chiloscyllium plagiosum. Next base: position 36,710,742 of record NW_028270172.1, on the reverse strand, counting down.
AATATTAAGCTCATCTATTCTTCCTGCTAAAGCACATAACCTCACACTTTCCAATGTTAAATTCCATCTGCTAAGTTTTTTGCCAACCTGCTTAACCTGTCCAGATCTCTCTGCTGACTCTTTATGTCATTCTCAGTACTTGCCTTCCCATTTATTTTTGTGTCATCTGCAAACTTGGCTTTAGTACATTGACTTTCCTATGTCAAGTCATTAATATATATTTTGAATAAATTGTGGTCCCAACACTAATCCCTGTGGCATGTCATTAATACAATTTGCCATTCTAAACAGAATGATGACTCTATCTCCCTTGTACAATAAGGCGTCAATTCATCTCTGTTTGTGCAACAGGTTTTTAAAGGAATAGTTGTACTTTTAATGCTTTCAGCCTTTTGGCAAATCTTTGGAGAGTGAAATCTTGTTGGGTGGTTTCCTTTATTTTGGAGAGACACATTTCTGTTATATTCAGTGTTGCTGCTAAGGTGGTGAATTCCAGAACATGATGAGCTACTGCTTCTTTTTGAATTTGGAACATTTTACATGCTGCTGTAGCATTGTCCACTTTCTTCATTGGGAGGGCTGCTCTCAAATGCAAGCCTGCAATAGTCATCAGTTTCCCTTGCTTATATGTCTCATCCTGATGGTCTCTCTGTAACAGGAATGCTATTCTTCACTGATGCTTTGGAGCTTTAATTGTATCCTGATGAAAATTCTTTGTGGTGTTTTGTAGTGGGAAGTGATAGTCACTTTGTTTCTTCCACCTTGGTATTCCTGACAAAGACAATGGCCAGGCACTCTTTCTCAATCTGGGCATAATGCTTTTGTGTTTGTGTTGGCAGCCTGGATGCAATTGCAGTTGGCTGTCCTTGCTACATTAGGGCTATTCCATGTCCCGTCTCACTGACTTCATATTGCAAGGTGACTTCATTCCTGACATAAGCATATTTCAGCACTGGTATTGTTGGATAAATTGCCTGATTTTGGTGAATACCTTGCTTTGTTCCATGCCTCAATATCACTGGGCTTCCTTGGCTGTGACCTGCTGTAATGAATCATACTCCAATGACAAATCGGGTAAGAATTTTGCCAAATAGATGGAGTTAATGAGTCCAACAAATTGTTGCACTGCTTTTACTTCTGTGGATCACCGCATTACGGCTACAATTCTCACGTTTTTAGCTTACCAATGAAGATGTTTCAGTATGTGGCCTAGATTCCTGACTCTAGGCATCGTTTTTGTTTAGCTTCAGAGTCACCTGGCAAGTTCTATCGCGTAATCACACTAGATTTTGTTCATGGTAAGCAATGATTTCTTCCATTGAGGGTCGGCAGCTTGTCCATGAAGATATCCTAATCCTGTGAATGCACCTCTGGCATCTGTTCCCAGATTAATTTTTTTAGTGTGTGCGATTAGTTGTATTAGCACATTATTGGTTGTCTTGGCACATTATGGGTTAATAGTCCAAGCTTTGGACTTGCTACGGCTAAGATGAGCAGCATTTGCTTGCCATCTATGATCTAGAACTGCTGATCCTTGTTTATGTTGTTGTAATGGATTTACACAGTAATCTTCCCTCGCAGTATGAGTACAGTGTTTTCATATATTACTATAATTTCATGAAACATGCATTATCCTACTGATTCTCAATTCTTAAATGGTATTGCATATCCAGCACAAAAATAAATATTGTTCTCCAGAAGATCAGGCAATTTAAGTGGTCGAGCATGTAAACCAAGAATATAGACAGTACTGTGGTCTGTCTGGGTCAGTGAATAACAACAGAACTTGAAAATAACTAGGATTGCTAAGCTAACAAAAGAAAATTTGTCACTTTGTCATTTAAGGTTGTAGTTAGCTGTTTGAGAGCAGAGGTTGAGCAGTGAGTGATCCTAGCAGGGTGGAAACTGATAGAGCATATATCACTGTGGGGCACAGGTCAATTTGATTTTTAATAACTGCGACCACTGTAATATATATTTATGAAGGCATGACAACTAGATATACAGGGTGCCTTCTTTCAAAGACAGCAGGTGTTCATATAGAAGGCAAAGACTGCAAATGGAAGATAAGGATGGCAAGCTAAGTGGGACAAACATGATGAAAATTGTATCTAAAGATATTCATTTTAAACAAAATTAGAGCAGTACAAATTCAATCTAAGCTCCTTTCTAAGACTTACTGTGCAAATCAGTTGGATGTCAAATGAATTCTCTGTGTTTATTTCTCTGCCACATTATTCTTCATTCACTGTTTTCTAACCTTTCTCCTGTCAATTTTCCAAGCACTTTTACCCAAGTCGTTCGTTGTGGCGTGGTCAAGTTTATTTGAACAAGACAGATGACATATCAGATTACAGCAAAAAGGTCCAAAGAAAACTTTACATTTTAAGACACTTCAATCAGATCAGAAGATTTTTTTATCATAGGGTTCACTATTGATTGATAAAATTGAAAATATATTTGTAACCACAAACTTTAGACATTACTTATGGCAATGTATCTCACCCCAGAGATTGGATGTAGCCTCAGGGCAGTTTTCACTGCTGGACTTTCCGCTGATTGAGTTCATGTCCCTCAAGGCTGAAACATTGCTTTTCCATCACTTTTTGTCCATTTCAAGTCTGTTGGTAAGTATTCATTATGTTACATTATTGAAATGATATGTAATAGTTTAGGTATCAGGTTCCAAGGGATGCATTGAAATTCAAGCGCACTCCAGATTGCACAGAAAAAAAAACTTCTAAAATTATTACATCAACTAAAGAGAAGCTCCTTATTGGTCTTCGAAATTGTGCTGTGAGAATTGTCACCTGAAAAAGTGAACATGACTTCTGGTCCATATTTTGTCCAAAGGTTGACATCTCCAGAAATACAACACTTCCTTCATACTGCACTGGAACATCACAGTTAATGAAATAGGAATGGAAAAATAGCTCGCAAGGTAGAGAAGCAGTGATAGATTTTTTTTTAAACTCATAACTCTCAACAAAAACATATTCCATCGAGAAAGAAAGAAGCTGGAAGGCTAATGTCCATCTGTAGCTAACTAAGGAAATTAAGGACGATAACAAATTGTGGAGGAAGTGTACAATGCTGAATGATTGCTGGTAGCCCAGATGTTTAGGAAACTGCCAGCAACCAGTAAAGGATGACATAAAAAAGGAAAAAATTGGAGTATGAAAGAAATATAAAATAAATCGTAAACATTTCTACAAGTATTTTCATATAATCCCCATAGAAACTGATACAGATAAATTTAGACTTCCAGTTAATGGTAGAAAGAATAACACATCAAGGTTTCATGTTTTGAAACATTTACAGTATTAAATGACTAAACACCGGTGACCATCTTCTGTTGCTAACTGGTACTGTAAATGTTAGAAATAAATGATTTCTTTGACTTAAACACATATTACACTCCTCACAGAATCACAAATAGTTCACAAATAGTTTTAATCACCAATAGTTCACAATTGATCTCAGTTTTATTTAACTTTGTCAGCTAGGTTACCTCCAATCACAGAACAATCTCTAACTGTGAGGGTTAAACTGCAAATTTCTTTCTCTAGTTCCAAGCTAGCAAATCTTCCAGTCTCCTTTATTTCCTCACAAGTTTCGCTATTAATTTGAGCACAAGCTCTCACTCATGTTCTGAACTTTGGAGGTGAGACTGCCACCACAGATCATTTTTTTCCCTAAAAGTATAACTCTTCTTCCATGTCCGGGTCACTTTCTTTTCCTGGATCCCTATCAAACATTCCCACCTACCTCCTGTTTTTCAATATCACAATGTGTGTCATTAGTGTTCATCTTTCTCATGGGGTTTTCATTATTACGTTGGTGCTGGCTGTTCTAGGAGAATGGAAATTCCCAGCATGGCAACTTTCCAATGCCTTGGAATTAGCTGTCTTTATAAAGGGGACTGATATAGATTCTTCCCTTCAAAATGTTGATGCGGAGTTGGAAGATCAAGTGATAAAGTTAAGATGCTGCCTTATTGCGGTATGTAACACTATATAACACTATATTCTGGTTGGATTCTGTGGAATCCTTTAGAAAGCCAGGATTCTAGTTCCATCAACTGACAATACAGAAAAAGGTGTGTCACTGTGTATCTCCCAGGTTATAAATTCTGGTTCATTTTGGCAGAATTAAACCAAGCATAACCTAAAAAGTCAGCAGGTTGATAGATTACAGTTTACCTCGCTTAGAAAATCCTTTACAAAATGATGAAAGGAGGATTGGTTGCGCTTTCACCCAATTGGAATGGTTTGTTTGAATATTGGAGTATTGAGCAACCAGCTAACTTCCTTCACACATCAGCTGTCTGGCCCACATAAATGATCTGTCTCAAGCACATTTGGTTGCTGACCTGAGGAACATCTTTCCAATGTTCCTGCAGATTCTGGTAGTCCTCTGAACCTGTGCTCTTCATGAAATTCTTATATGCGATAAAGATAACCTCAACTAAATCCTGGATTTGCTTCTGGGGGAGCTACTCTTCCCCTCAATATCAGCTTGCTTCAGCACTCCACCTGCTGGTGCAATGAAGATGAGAATTAAGCATCAAGGGTTTTGCCTTGCTCAAACGTTTCTCTTTCCTCTGGTGATCTTAAACTGCTGCAAAGGTGATCAAAAATCCATCAGACTTAATGAAGCCAAACTCTCAATGAGAAATAGATTTCCAAGGTCAAAGTCAAATGATGCTGTGAAATGAAACATCTCTAGTACATAGTGTTATTCTCTCCACCTTCCTGAGGTGCTACAGTAGCAGCATGGAGAAGGAAACATCAAAGATATTTGATGCCAGGCTACAGCCCTGAATTACCCATTGCTGAAATTGTCTGTTGTTGCCCATTCTATCTGAGGGAACTGAATGCATTCTTGGAGAAAGACAAAATAATGTCCAGGAACCAAGATGGGCAGCCTATTTTCCACAGCAATACAAATTCAGTGTCCTCAGCTCTATTAATAGAGGCATAGTGTACAAGAGCAAGGAGGTAGTGTCGTACTTTGATAAGACATTTATTAGGCCTCAGCTGAAGTATTGTGTAGCGTGTGGGTGCTACATTATACGAACAATGTAAATGCCTTGGAGAGAGTGCAGGAACAATTGGCAAGGATGAGAAAGTTCATTTATGAGGACTAATTGAAGAATTTGGGACTGTTCTCCTTGGAGAGAAGTTCGAGAGGAGATTTAATAGAGAGTTTTCAAAAGCATTAGGTGGGTTGCACAAAATGGGTTAGGAGAAGCTGTTCCTGCTTGTTAAAAGGAACAAGAATAAGGGAGCATAGGACGCAAGGGTGTTGTGAGAAACAAACTTTCACATAGCGAGTAGTTAGATAAGGGAATACATCGCTTGGAAATGTGATGGAGCCAGGTTCAACTGAAGCTTTCAAGAGGGCATTGGATGTTTATTTGGATAGAAATGATATGCAAGGGTAAGGGGATAAAGCAGGAGATAGGCACTGGGTAATTAGGCTAAGTTGAAGAGCTGTACAGGCATGATGGGCCAAATGACCTCCTTCTGCACCTTCTCCTTCTCCCTTATGCTGACCTAACAAAGTCCAGAAAAAACAAGGGATTGGCTTCCAGCTCTGCTGCCTCAGATGGATATTGAGCATCTCCTGATAAGGCAGACAGCCATAGATAAAAGTAAACCAGCCTATAGCAATCCTAGCATCTTTGTCTTTGTGTTAGTGGCAACTCCATGGGTGGAGCCAAGTGATTGATGGCCTCATTCTCAAAGATATACTCGATGGTGGATCTGCAATCGGCATGAGGCCAATGGGTTGCCTACACCTCTAATACAAGGATGTCAGTCAACTAGAACTCAAGGTGACCAGGATTGCCTTTGGTGCATGGGAAGTCCTGACTGCTGGCCTGGAGCCAAGAAGTCAGGAAAGCTGTAGAGAAAACAAAGGATGAAAGAAATGACCAGATAGGAGAGAATAGGCCCCACCATAAGGGAAAAATAACATCAGTCAACCTCAGGCTAATGTTATTCATTCCAGTTTCGGAAGGACCTGTCATTCAGGTATTAGCGTTGAGAGCTGAGAGAGGTCATGCTCACCCCATCATGAAGGTCTCCAAGCCCTCCGCTTTTTCTCTCCCGCCGACCCAACCAGTACCCTTCCACTGACACCCTCCTTTGACTGACTGAACTGGTCCTCACACTTAACAACATCTCCTTCCAATCCTCCCACTTCCTCCAAACCAAAGGAGTAGCCATGGGCACCCGCATGGGCCCCAGCCATGCCTGCCTTTCGTCGGATATGTGGAACAGTCCATCTTCCGCAGCTACACTGGCACCACCCCCCCCACCTTTTCCTCCACTACATCGATGATTGTATTGGCGCTACCTTGTGCTCCCACGAGGAGGTTGAACAGTTCATCCACTTTACCAACACCTTCCACCCCGACCTCAAATTTACCTGGACCGTCTCATACTCCTCCCTCTCCTTCCTAGACCTCTCCATTTCTATCTCGGGCGACCGACTCAACACGGACATTTACTATAAACCGACCGTCTCCCACAGCTACCTAGATTACACCTCCTCCCACCCTGCCCCCTGTAAAAACACCATCACATATTCCCAATGCCTTCGCCTCTGCCGTATCTGTCCCAGGAGACCAATTCCACTATCGAACAACCCAGATGGCCTCCTTCTTCAAAGATCGCAATTTCCCCTCCGACGTGGTCAACGATGCTCTCCACCGCATCTCCTCCACTTCCTGCTCCTCTGCCCTTGAGCCCCGCCCCTCCAACCGCCACCAGGACAGAACCCCACTGGTCCTCACCTTCCTCGATTCTCCTGCTCCTCGGATGCTGCCTGGCCTGCTGTGTTTTTCCAGCATCACATTTTTCAACTCTCACTCCAGAGTTGACATGTAGCCCGGGGACAAGCCCATTGTGTTCTGAGATGTACAAATGTCAGATTTCACATTACTGAGGTCAATACCACCAAAGATTGGGGTTCTAGCTCTGCTCAGCTGGTTCAATAAGATATAATATTCAGCATCGCTTCTGGTGATGTGGATCCCTTTCACACAAGAGGAGCGAGTCGGCAGAAAGACTATGACAAAATGCTGCTTGCAGATGTCATTTTAAGCTAGGTGGCAGGCAACAAATCTCAACAAAGCTACATTAAAGCCACAAGACCCTGTACTCAGCAGAAAAGGTTTCCTGGTTGGGGTTCGAACCATTTGCACCTCAATCTTTCTGGTTGTTAGTAGTTTTTCAGCTGCTAGTCCTCTTACCTCTGAGACCCACAGACGCAGAGTCATTTACAGCACAACAGAGTACCATTTGGCCCATCATGTCCATTCTGGCTCTTCATGGAACAATCGAGTCCAAAGAGATCTCAGTTCATGTCTCTTATTATTTGTGGATCTAAGAGATCCAATGGCATTACTTAAAGAAGATCCTTCGACCAAGCACTATCTGGTCATTAGCAGAAAGTGAGGACTGCAGATCCTGGAGATCAGAGTCGAAAAGTGTGTTACTGGAAAAGCACAGCAGATCAGGCAGCATCTGAGGAGCAGGAGAATTGACATTTCACGTATAAGCCATTCGTCAGGAATGTAGGGAGAGGAAGGGGGTTGAGAGATCAATAGGGGGTGGTGGTGGGGGGAAGGTAACTGGCAAGGTGACAGATAGATATAGGTGGGGGGTGATGGTGATAGGTCAGAGGTAAGAGTGGAGCAGATAGGTGGGAAGGAGGTTGGATAGGTGGGACACTTCCAGAGGGCAGTGCCAAGTTGGATGGTTGGATCTGGGATGAGGTGGGAGGGACAGGCGATGAGGAAACTGGTGAAATTGATGTTGCTACCGTGTGGTTGGAGGGTCCCAGGGTGGAAGATGAGTCTTTCTTCCTCCAGGAATTGAGTAGCTTGGAATTGGTGGTGGTGGAGGCCCAGGACTTGCATGTCCTTGGTGAAGTGGAAGGGGGAGTTGAAGTGATCGGCGACAGGGTGATGGGGTTGTTTGGTGCATGTGTTCCCTGAAATGTTCCTTGAGTTGGTGTTCTGTCTCACCAAAGTAGACAAGACAACATCGAGAGCAAAATTCACAGTAGATGAGGTGTTTGGATGTGCAGGAAAATCTCTGCTGGATGTGGAAGCATCTTTGGGGCTTGGATGGAGGTGAAGGGGTAAGTGTGGGTGTAGCTTTTGCACCTCTTGTGGTGGCAAGGGAAGGTGCTGGGAGTGGCGGGTGGGTTGATGGGTCCATCGACCTAACAAGGGAGTCAAAGAGTTATAGAGTCATAGAGATGTACAGCATTGAAACAGACCCTTTGGTCAACCCGTCCATGCTGACCAGATATCCCAACCCAATCTAGTCCCACCTGCCAGCACCCAGCCCATATCCCTCCAAACCCTTCCTATTCATATACCCATCCAAATGTCTCTTAATGGTATCTGCAAAATGCTGATAGGGGTGGGGAGAGAAATATATCTCTGGTGGTGGTGTCTGATCGTAGGTGGTGGCAATGGCAGAGGATAATGCGCTATATCCGAAGATTAGTGGGGTGGAAGGGATGGGGTTCTATCCTTGTTGCGGTTGGAGGGGTGGGGTTCAAGGGTGGAGGTGTGGGAAGTGGAGGAGATGCGATAGAGGCTATTGTTGACTATGTGGGAAGTGAGATTGCAGTTCTTGAAGTAGGACACCATCTGGGATGTTCTGGTATGGAATTGCTCCTCCTGGGAGCAGGTACGGTGGAAGTGGAGGAATTCAGAGTAAAGGACAGTGTTTTTACAGCGGCAGAGGGAGTGGGAGGAGGTGTAGTCCAGGTAGCTGTGGGAGTCAGTGGATCTGCAGTAGATGTCTGTGTTGGGTTGGTTGCCGGAATTGGAGACGGAAAGGTCCAGGAAGGTGGGAGGGAGGTGTCCAAGGTGGTCCAGTTGAACTGGAGGATGGGGTGGAAGGTGTTCATGAAGTTGATTAACAGTCAACCTCCTTGTGGAGATCGATTCAGTCTTTAATGTAGCGGAAGAAAAGGTGGGGAATGGTGCCAGTGTAACTGCGTAAGATGGACTGTTCCATCTATCCGATGAAGAGGCAAGTATAGCTGGGGCCCATGCTGGTGCCTATGGGTAACCGTTTTGTCTGCAGGAAGTGGGAGAATTTGAAGGAGAAGTTGTTAAGAGTGAGGACCAGTTCCACCAATCAAATGAATGTGTTGGTGGAGGGATACTGGTTGGGTTGGCGGGAGAGGAAGAAATGGAGGCCTTGGAGGCCTTTGTCAGAGTGGATGGACATGTACAGGGACTGGATGCCCATGGTGAAGATCAGGTATTGGGGGCCAGGGAACGGAAAGTCTTGGAGGAGGTGCAGGACATGGGTGGTGTCCCGAATGTATATGTGGAGTTCCTGGGCCAATGGGGACAGGACGGTGTCAAAATATGAGGAGGTAAGTCTGATGGGGCAGGTGCAGGCCGAGATGATGGGTCGACCATGGCAGTCAGGTTTGTGAATTTTGGGTCAGAGGTAGAACCAGGCGGCGCTGGGTTCCGGGACTATGAGGTTGGAGGCTATGGATGGAGATCACCTGAGGTGATAAGTCTATGGATGGTCTGGGAGATGATGGTTTGGTGGTGGGAGGTGAGGTCATGGTCAAGGGGGCAGTAGGAAGAGGTGTGTGTGAGTTGGCGCCTGGCTTCAGCGATGTAGAAGTTGGTGCGCCAAACTACCACTGTCCCCACCACCGCGTCTGCTGGTTTAATGGTGAGGTTGGGGTTGGAGCAGAGGGAGTGGAGGGCTGTGTGTTGTGCGAATGAGAGGGTGAGAGGGGTGGACAGGTTTACGCAGTCAATGTCACGGCGGCAGTTGGAGATAATGAAGTTGAGAGTGGGTAGGAGACCAAGATGGGTGTCCAAGAGGACGGAGTATGTTGTAGGCGGGAGAAGGGGTCTTTGAAGGATGGGTGGGAGTCACAATTGATAAAGTAAGCAAGGAGGCGGAGGAAGAAAGGTTCAACGTCGCAACACATATGGAATTCATTGACCCAGGAGCATAGTGGGATGAAGGTGAGACCTTTACTGAGGACTGATCATTCATCCTCAGTGAAGGGGGGGGGGTGGTCTGGGTGGATGGTAAAAACTCAACAGGGCTGCCATTTCTGTTTGTGGGACATTGCTGTGACGTTGGCCCCAGTTTTTCTAATATTATAATTGTGACACTTCAAAAAAAAGTGCTTCATTGGTTGTGAAGTGCTTTAGACCATCCTGAGGTCATGAAAAGCACTAGAGATATATAAGTTCTTTTTAATACAATGACTGGGCCATCCAATTGCACTATTCACACACATTGAGCAAATAGCAATGACCATTTTCAATTTCTACTGGAACTGCTCTTTTTCAAGCCGAGGCGATTAGGGAGACATTCTTTTAAATCAGGAAGAGTTGTAGTAGGTTAAATACAGAGAAACTGGTTTTAGAAGGATTAGTAGCCAGACAACAGGGCTCAGGTAACTGACAAAAAGATCCAGTGAGTTATTGAAATCTGGAATGCATTGCTGGAGAGACTAGTGGTTGCAGGTTCAATAATGATTTTTTTAAAAGGTATCAGGTACATACTTGAAAAGGGAAACCTTTTGGGAAAGATCAGAGGAGTGAAACTAATTGAGATGTTCTTTCGAAAAGCCAGAACAGTACCATTAATTTGACTGGCATCATCTTGTACTACCCCAATCTCTGATGCTTTCCAATCTTTACACACTCACTCCCAAATCCTACGTCATCTGTTAAATTCTGAAGGACTGTATAGATCAGCAGTTATCAAGCAGAAAGACTTACTTGTACTCCTTCCCCAACTCAAGCTGTGAAGGACTGAGGGGGTTCTGCTTTATTGTAAAGTAAACAGCAATGAGACACATAACAGAAAATCCTTGCCGCAAATATCTATTGATCTTTGCTTTGTCTGTTTTCACCTCACTGCTCATCGGTTTCTTGGTGTCATAAAACTGGAATGTTTCGACAGGCTTGCAGAGACAGCATTTACACAGGGTGGATAATCTGCAAATGTTTCTCAAATACCCGTCCATCGTGTAGCTTATTATTAGAACCCCACAGCGTGTCTTAATTGGGTTACTCATGTCACATGACTTGCACACTGAGGAAAACTCCAACTGCTTAGAATGGCAACTATTTCAACATTGTGAATCGCCCATCCTAAGCAGGAGGTCCCTGGCACCAGTTATTTGGCCTGGCTTTTGAAGTCCATATTTCACATTGCTGAATGCATTCCTACATATCGAAGGGCCAAGCCAGCTATTGCAACACTGCCAAATTCACACAACTTGGCCCTGGGCTGGTCCAGTAGATCCGCTGTACTTGTACGGGGCTATGACTTGTGCAGCTGCCTCTCAAGGAATGCTGTGGCTTAATCCCAGGAAACGTGTCAAAATGCTTGATGCTGGTGCCAATCCACAGACAGTCCGAAAACTCGAGGGTGTACAAAAGGCTGTACGTTGCCCTTGGTAACAACAGGATATCATCCATGCTTGATTGTCAGGTTATCCAATATACCTGAGTGAATACTTGGAAGTTATCGGTTGTATGCTGATTTAGAATACCTTAATCATGCCCTAAAGCTGACATCAGATTAGATTAGATTACTTACAGTGTGGAAACAGGCCCTTCGGTCCAACAAGTCCACACCGACCCTCCGAAGAGCAACCCACCCAGACCAATTCCCCTACACCTGACACTACAGGCAATTTAGCATGGCCAATTCACCTAACCTGCACATTTTCGGACTGTGGGAGGAAATCAGAGCACCCGGAGAAAACCCACGCAGACACGGGGAGAATGTGCAAACTCCACACAGACAGTTGCCTGAGGCAGGAATTGAACCCGGGACTCTGGCGCTGTGAGGCAGCGGTGCTAACCACTGTGCCACCGTGCCGCCCATAACTGACATAACTGAGGGCAGCTACGGTATTCTTGCACTTGACTATGCAACCTGTAACAAATTTGCAAAATGTCTCTTTGCCTAAAAATAGCAAAGGAACAGAATTCAAATATAAAACTGTTTAAGCTATGAATGAATATGAATTATGGTTTGATCTGTGTTGCCCTGAGGATAGGCTTAAAGATGGATAGACTCTGCTGTACTGTCTAAACTTCCTGCAATTTAATGAGAGTACACAGCTGCACATCTATTGTTGCTTAAATCGGTTATTTAGTTGAGCGTTGCTTATATGACAACTTTAGTCATATTTAGCTTGTTATCATGTAGCAGTTTCTTTTAATTCCCTGCTTCTTGTACCACTGGCTGTTCCTTCCACCATTATATAAACACCAAGTCTTTATTGGCAGATTGAACAAGCAGCTATATTTGTTTAATGTTACAGTTCCACCTGACTAAAATAAATTGTACTTTCAAACAAAATGGTATCAATTTACATCATAGAAAGTGGGCCAATTGGACTGGGTCAGTGTTTCTACCACATACAAACCTCCTCCCACTCTATCTCATCTCACTCCATCCGTAAATCTGTCAATTTCTTGATATATTCAACTGGCTTTCCTATTAATGGCATTTAACACCTCTGATGGTGTAGCATTCCTTTAGGAATGCATTTATGTGTCAGCCTGATTTATATGTTCAAGCCTTTGGATTGGTGGTTGGACCTATAATCTTCTGGTTCAGAAACGCAGACACCATCTACAGAGCCAGAGTTGACATCCAGCTTACTTTGCAACCTTCCAGCCCTGTGACCTGAATAAAAGGAACAAGATCACTACAGCACTTTCTTCTGACTCACACATCTTATACTGACAATTTTAAAATGCAGTGTCTAGCTCCTGCAAATCATTGGTTAACACCATTGTTTCCATTTCCTATGTTGCCTGTTCTGCGGTGCTTCCTATTATGGAGTTCATCACAAATAGAGAGGCAATGACATCACCACAGGAAATGACATCACCAACCCAAGGAAACCTAAACACATAAATAGAAAGTGGGTCACTAACACTAGTGCTTCACTGGAGGCTCACTATTGATGTTACCTCATATGGTGACGAAATGTCTGAAAATGAATCTTCCAGCTCAGTGAGTAAACTTACATTCAGAGGCAATTTCTACTCGGTCCATTTGGAACTGTTGCCTGTGCTGTGGAACCAACAGCTACCAGCCAACAATTGAAGCAGAGTTTTGCTGTCAATTCCCTTTTCTTTACTTGGTCAAATGGCCTGCTTGGTTAATAGTCATAGAGAGTGAAACACTAGTGAGTGTTAACAACAAAGATGGTAGTCATAGGTATAAGTTACATTGAGTGGTTGGACCAAATAACTAAGACTTTCTGCAGCCAGGGGTGCCACATTTGACTCAGCTGGGATCTCAAGAAAGGCTGCTGTTATTCCCACCAATGACTTTATGACATCGTCTGATTGGGTGGAGTTTAAGCCTCTATCCTTATACAACACAAATCAGGGTTGAGAGAAAAAAAAGTCATAGAATCCCTTAAACATAATTGGAAAAATAGAATTAATCATTTATTTATCCCAGGGAGTGTAAGGCATAACAACCGTTACTGATTTAAATAGTGGAATTCCCCAACTAACATCATAATGATGATCCCATTAGCACAAGAACTGCTATATACAAAGACACACTTCACTCATACCTTCTCACAGGGTTGGCAGCTACTTTGTCAGCATCACAAACGTCACAAGAGTCATTTTTAAAGAAGTCAGTCGAAATAGTTTTAAAAGTACCAATTATAGCTTGCATTATTGCAGAAAAGAAGTACCAGAAATTGAATTGAAAAATTCAGCGATGCACAATAACAGACTTCATTCGGCTGGAAACATTATTCATCTTTAAACATGATGTGGAGGAGCTGGTGTTGGACTGGGGTGGACAAAGTTAAAAATCACACAACACCAGGTTATAGTCCAACAGGTTTATTTGGAAGCACTAGCTTTCAGAGCACTGCTCTTTCATCAGGTAACTAAAGGGGCAGAATAATAAGACACAGAATTTATAGTAAACCTGTTGGACTATAACATGGTTTTGGTTAATTTTTTTACTTCATTTTTAAAAGTTGACTAACTTTTGAAGTGACCAAGACAGAAATCGTCAGTGAAACTCAACAGGTTCGGCAGCATCTGTGGGGAGAAAGCAGAGTCAACATTTCAAATCCAGTGACTCTTCAGCAGACCTGCTGAGTTTCATCAACTATTTCTGTTTTAGCTCCAGATCTCCAGCATCGGCAGTTCTTTGTTTTATTTTGAAACGACTAACGTGGGAATGGTTCCATAGCCATCTTGGTACTTCTCTTATCATCACTGCATTTGCAAGCTGCTCGTGGAATTGATCTTTCTAATCAGGTTATCAAAGTTGAATTCCAATAAGAAGCTTAGGGTGGCAGCTGTATGGTATTACTTGTTACCAGATGCTGTAACTGGGGAACATGAGATAGAAGAGGTGCAGCTTTCTAAGACTCTGACAATATTTTTGTATGTTCCTGTGAGGCTGTGCCATTGTCTTTTCATAGCCCTGCTGTCCCAGCTGTTCCCATGTTTCAACTCTTCCTATCATTGTTTTTCATTTAAATATATCAGTGATGAATGGTAAATTACGTTGTGCTTTTAGCTATAATTTTCACTGACAGAGTCTTTAGCAGTGTGCCATGGTAAAATGAGGGGGTGGAATGATGTAGTGGAATTGACACTAGACTAATGATCTGGTGACACAGGTTTCAATCCTATCACAGCAGATGGTAACATGGGAATTGAATGAACAAATTTAGAATTAAAAGCTAGTTTAATGGCGACAATGAAACTATTGTTGTTTTGTTGTAAAAGCCCATTTACCTTCCTAACTGCATTACCTGGTCACATGTAACTTCACCGCCACAGAAATGTGGTTGGCTCTGAAATGGCCCAGCAAATCATTCAGTTATAACAAATTGCGACAGTGTCTTGCTAACATGGACCACCAAACATCAATAAAGGCACTGGCAGGAAGGGCACTGCTTGTCACTGGCCACTCTGGTGTTTCCTTCCTTCCTTCCTGGTGGTGGAATATAAATAAAGATTTCTGCACTAGTTTGTTCTTCACTGTGTCCTACACCTGCACATACACGACATGGGTGCTGGGGAAAAATAACTTCTGCTGTTAGGCTGTAGTGTGGGGGAAAATAAGGAAGAAAAGGGAGTCCAGAACTAGAGGGCATAGGTTTAGGGTGAGAGGGGAAAGATATAAAAGAGACCTAAGGGGCAACTTTTTCACGCAGAGGGTGGTCCGTGTATGGAATGAGCTGCCAGATGAAGTAGTGGAGGCTGGTACAATTACAAGATTTAAAAGACATCTGGATGGGTATATGAATAGGAAGGGTTTGGAGGGATATGGGTCAGGTGCTGGCAGGTGGGACTAGATTGGGTTGGGATATCTGGTCAGCATGGATGAGTGAACCGAAGGGTCTGTTTCCATGCTGTACATCTCTATGACTCTATAAAAGGGAAAAAATGAAGAAAAAAATGAAACAAAAAAAGGCACTGGCAATGACACTCACAGTGCTATTGACCCTGCAAAGGCCTCCTAGGGAATGGTGACAAGTTGAGAGAGCTGTCCCACTGCCCTGCATAATCATATTCACAGATTCACCCCTTAGAGACAATGTTCCAGACTCGAGCATCACCATCACTGGGTTTGTACTGTCCCATCCGCAGGTCTAACCCAAGGGGGCATAGCTTTAAATTAAGGGGGGGTAGGTATAGGACAGATATTAGAGGTAGGTTCTTTACACAGCGAGTCGTGAGTTCAGTAGCAGTGGTGGACTCTCCCTCATTATGGGCATTTAAGCGGGCATTGGATAGGCATATGGAGGATAGTGGGCTAGTGTAGGTTAGGTGGGCTTGGATCGGCGCAACATCGAGGGCCGAAGGGCCTGTACTGCGCTGTATTCTTCTATGTTCTATGTTCTATGTTCTATGTTATCCATGTGGGAGAGAGGTGGTCTGGGAGTCCTCAACATTGACTTTGAACCCCTTGTCATCATGTCACATCAAGTCAAACTTGGAAAAGGATGCCTCCTGTGATTATTACGCACACTCCCCCCCCACCCCCCCACCCCCACCAATGAAGAAGTCTCCTCCCCATAGAGCACTACTTGGAGATTGCACTGAGGGTGACATGGGTACAGAATGTACATTGGATGTGTGACTTCAATGCCCATTACCCAGAGTGACTCAGTCATAACAGTGCTGATTGAGTTGGCCAAGCCCTGAAGGGCATGGTTGCTAGACTGGGGCTTGGAGCAGGTGATGAGGGAACAAACAAGAGGGAACCAACAACCATGCATTTTCCTCACCAATCAAACTGGAGTAGTTGCCTCTGTTTGTGACAGCTTTGGTAGGTCAGACCACCACACAGTCTCTACGAAGACAAAGTCTGTCTTGACATTGAGTCAGGTGTCACATTATGACCGTGCCAAATGTGGTAGATTTTGAATTAATCTTGAAATTAGATTTGAATACATCAAGACTGGACATCCATGAGGCGCCATGTGCTATCAACAAAATTGTATTCAACCAAAGTTTGTAACATCTAGGCCTGGCATACTGTGCCAGTACCTTCAAGCTGAGTGACTAACTCTGGTTCAACAAAGAGTGCAGGAGGGCAAATCAGGAGCAGCAGCAGGCATCCCTATAAATGAGGTGTCAACCTGCTGAAGCTAGAATACCGATTTGAATATCAAACATTGTAAGCAGCATGCAATACACAGAACTAAGTGATCTTATATCAAAGGGATCATATCTAAGCTGTGCAGTCTGACCCATCCAATCATGAGTGGGCATATATAATTAAACAACTAACTGGAGCAGGAACTCAGCAAATATCCACTTCTTCAGTCATGGGGAGATCAGAAAATCACTGCAAAAGATAAGGGTGAAATATGCAAGTACCTGTAGCCAGAGTCAGTAAAGTGCTCGAAGTTGTCATCAACACTGCTATCAAGCAGCACCTGTTCAGCAGTAACCTGCTCAGTGATGCCCAGTTTAGATTCCGGCAGGGTCACTCAGCTCCTGACCTCAACACAGCCTTGGGTCAAATATGGACAAAAGAGCTGAATTCCAGAGGTGAGGTGAGAGTGACAACCCTTGACATCAAGGCCGCATTTGACCGAATGTGGTATCAAGGAGCCCTGGCAAAACTGGAATCAATGGGTATTGGGGGCAAACTCTCTGCTGGTTAGAGACATACCTGGCATCTAGGAAGATGGTCGTGGTTGTTGGAGGACAGTTATCTTAGTTCCAGGACATCTCTGCAGGAGTTCCTTAAGGTAGTGTCCTGGGCTCAACCATCTTCAGTTTCTTCATCAATGACCTTCCCTCAGTCATAAGGTCAGAAGTGGGGATTTTTGCTGATGATTGCACAGTGTTCAGCACCATTCATGACTCCTCTGATACTGAAGCAGTCCATGCTCAAATAGAACAAGATCTGGACAATGCCTAGGCTTGAGCTGATAAGTGACAAATAACATTTGTGCCACACAAATGCCAGGCTATAACTATCATCAATAAGAGACAATCTAATCACCGCCCTTTAACATGCAATGGTGTTATCAGTAGAGAATCCCCACTATCAACAGCATAGGGGTTACCATTGACCAGAAACTCAACTAAACAGAGTGGCTACAAAAGCAGGTAACAGGCTAGGAATACTGCAGCAGGTAGCTCACTTCCTGATTCCCCAGAACCTACAAGGCACAAGTCAGGAGTGTGATGGAATACTCCTCACTTGCCTGCAGCTCCAGTAACAATGAAGAAGCTGACACCATCCAGGAAAAAGCAGCCTGCTTGATTGGCGCCACATCCACAAACTTCCACACCCTCCACACCAATGCTCAGTAACAGCTGTATTATCTAAAAGATGCATGGCAGAAATTCACCAAGGTCCTCAGACAGCACCTTCCAAACCCATGACCACTTCCATCTAGAAGCACAAGGGCAGCAGATACATGGGAACACCACCGTCTTCAAATTCCCCATCCAGCCGCTCGCCACCCTGACATGGAAATATATCGCCGTTCCTTCACTGTTGCTGGGTCAAAATCCTGGAATTCTCTCCCTAATGGCATTGTGGGTCAACCCACAGTTGGTAGACTGTAGCGGTTCAAGAAGACAGCTCACCGTCACCTTCTCAAGGGCAAATAGGGATGGGCAATAAATGCTGGCCAGCCAGCGATGCTCATCCTCCACAAAAAAATGACCTATAAACAAAAGTGCGAAGTGAATGATCCAACTTGGCTTCCTACTGTTGTCTGCCACATCACAGATGCTGGTCTTCAACCAATTTGACTCATTCTCTGTGAAATCAAAACATGGCTTGAAAGGCTATGGGCCTTGACACAACTCCAACAATAGTTTAGGTTCTGAGGAAGGAGCACTCAGCCTGAAATGTTAACTCTGATTTCTCTCCACAGATGCTGCCAGAGCTGCTGAGCTTTTCCAGCAGTTTCTAGTTTTGTTTCCAAAAATAGTACTGAGGAGTTGTGCTCCAGAGCTTTGTTGTATGCCCCGACAATTTATTTTAGCACAACTGCAACACCAGGATCTACCCAACCATTCTGTGGTTATGTACACCAGCATGTTTCCCCCACCCCCCCCAAGCTACTCACCATCTTGACTTCCAAATATATAACACCGTTCCTTCACTGTCACTGGGTCCAAATCCTGGAATATCCTCCTAAAGGATAATGTGGGTCAACCTACAGCACGTAGACTGCAGCGGTTCGAGAAAGCAGCTCACCACCACTTTCTTAAGGACAACTAGGGACAGACAATAATGCTGGCCCCGCCAGCTATGCTCATGTCACACAAATAAGTAAAACAAAGAGCAGGAGAAGCCCAACCCAACCAATTACTGCCAGCCGTCTAGTCTCAATCATCAGCAAAGTGATGGGATGTGTTATCGACAGTGCTATCCAGCTGAATTTACTCATTCATCCTTTGCTCACTTTGTTTTTTGCTCAGTTTGTGTTCTATCTGACCAACTCAGTTCCTGACGTCACTACAGCCTTGATGCAAATACAGACAAAAGAGCTGAGCTCATGACGGGAAGAGAGGCTATGGTCATTCAGGCACTTAACTGGACAAATTCAGGTCTATTTCTAGACAAAGAACACCATGACAGAGCTGTCAGCCAATCAAAAACGGGCTGCTCTTTATTGATCAGCAGTGTCACTGGGTGATGGTCAATGCTGCAAGTTCTACACTCACTCAATGAATTGGATTACCGATGGACGGGGAGTCTACAGGAGGGGGTTTGGCAGCGAAGGCTGGGAGGTGGGGTGGAGCTCTCACAAGGTCTGCCTTTCCAACGCCAGTTCCCTTGATCAGGCAAGAAGTGCCTCTGAATGAGGTGTTCATGCCCTGAGAACCTGCAAGCACCCCCATTAGGCTTCAGTTTTCATCCTTCCTGCTGTGGTGGGATTAGCCCCTGAAGTGTGGTTTAATAGCTAATGTAAGGTCGTCAACTGGCTGTGGTTCTTGCCATGGATTTAATTAGAGCAGTGGCTGGCAGGAAGGTGATGGGAACAAACCTACCATTGGGGTTGGCATTAAATACTACCTTTTGATGTCTGCTGGACCAATGACAATTAGCAATGGCTTTGAATAGAAAGAAGCAGCAACTTTCTTGTGTATTTCAGCACCTGATGCTTTTTTTAAAGCTCATGTTATTTTTTTAAACAGCTGTAACTAATCCAAATCTCATTCTGCAATAGATACAGACAGATGTTAAAACTACAAACACTTAAATAGAATCAAGACATTGTTTTAGAATTTGACCTTAGCTCCACTAAATATTATCAGTTGCCCTAGGCTTCCACTTTCTGACTGCATCTGGTAGTTGTTGACAGAGTTAGAAACTGATGAACTGCTTACGATGAGCTGCTTGTGCTGAATACTGTAGGCACATCAGTCTTCCTCAACATTTGAAGTGTGCATGCTTGATCACGCAGACAGTTAATCAGTTCAACTAACATGGAGATATATGAGACACAGAGACAGCAACTGAAGGCTCATGTATACTGACCTAAATGTTTGTAAAGTCTTCACCAAATAACACCAGAGACCAATTCCACAAGTCCCACACCCCTGAACGCAGCACCTATAATTTTTGACAAGGTGAGAGTGAGGGTAGTTTGCACATAGTATGTCCATGAAACACTGAAGCATTTGCATAGACATAAGTGCAGTCGCCTTAAACCAAACCAATTTTCATCACTGGAGTGTTCAAAATATGATATATGGGTATCAGAAGAATATCTGATGCTGCCAGTGGTCTTTGAAGATCATAGACTCCCTACAGTGTGGAAGTAGGCCATTCAGCTCAACAACTCTACACCAACCCTGTGAAGATTATCCTACCCAGACCATGATCCCTATGCCTGTAACCCTACATTTCCCAAGGCTAATCCACCCAACCTGCACATCCCTGGACACTATGGGCAATTTAGCATGGCCAATCCACCCAACCTGCACATGTCTGGACATTGGGCAATTTAGCATGGCCAATCCACCTAACCTACACATCCCTGAACACTATGGGCGATTTAGCATGGCCAATGCACCTAACCTGCACATCTTTGGACTGTGGGAGCACCCAGAGAAAGCTCATGCAGACACAGGGTGAATGTGCAAACTACACCCAGATGGTTGCCCTTGAGTAGAAATGAACCCAGGTCCAAGGTGCCGTGAGGCAGCAGTGCTAGCCACTGAGCCACCATGCCACCTACGCCATTCTAAGTGTAGATGTAGTACATCCTTATGGAACAATTAGGTACGATTTTGGATAGGTCCTAGGGCATCCTTGGCAAAGGTTCGATGCCTTTTGGGAGAGGCCCAGTGTCATAGAGTCATAGAGATGTACAGCATGGAAACAGACCCTTCGGTCCAACTTGTCCATGCCGACCAGATATCCCAACCCATTCCAGTCCCACCTGCCAGCACATGGCCTATATCCCTCCAAACCCTTCCTATTCATATAACCATCCAGATGCCTTTTAAATGTTGCAATTCTACCAGCCTCCACCACTTCATCTGACAGCTCATTCCATACACGTACCACCCTCTGCGTGAAAACGTTGCCCCTTAAGTCTCTTTTATATTTTTCCCCTCTCACCCTAAACCTATGCCCTCTAGTTCTGGACTTCTGTCTATTTATCCTATCCATGACCCTCATGATTTTGTAAACCTCTATAAGGTCACCCCTCAGCCTCCGACACTCCAGGGAAAACTGCCCTAGCCTATTCAACCTCTCCCTATAGCTCAAATCCTTCAACCCTGGCAACATCCTTGTAAATCTTTTCTGAACCCTTTCAAGTTTCACAACATCTTTCCGATAGGAAGGAGACCAGAATTGCACGCAATTTTCCAACAGTGGCCTAACCAATGTCCTGTACAGCCGCAACATGACCTCCCAACTCCTGTACTCAATACTCTGACCAATAAAGGAAAGCATACCAAACGTCTTCTTCACTATCCTATCTACCTGTGGCTCCACTTTCAAGGAGCTATGAACCTGCACTCCAAGGTCTCTTTGTTGAGCAACACTCCCTAGGACCTTACCATTAAGTGTATAAGTCCTGCTAAGATTTGCTTTCCCAAAATGTAGCACCTTGCATTTAGCTAAATTATACTCCATCTGTAACTTCTCAGCCCATTGGCCCATCTGGTCAAAATCCTGTTGTAATGTGAGATAACCTTCTTCGCTGTCCACTACACCTCCAATTTTGGTGTCATCTGTAAACTTACTAACTATACCTCTTATGCTCGCATCCAAATAAATTATATAAATAATGAAAAGTAGTGGACCCAGCACCGATCCTTATAGTACTCCACTGGTCACAGGCCTCCAGTCTGAAAAACAACACTCCACCACCACCCTCTGTCTTCTATCTTGGAGCCAGTTCTGTATCCAAATTGCTAGTTCTCCCTGTATTCCATGAAATCTAACCTTGCTAACCAGTCTCCCTTGGGAAACCTTGTCGAATGCCTTACTGAAGTCCATATAGATCATGTTTACCATTCTGCTCTCATCAATCCTTTATTATTTCTTCAAAAAACTTAATCAAGTTTGTGAGACATGATTTCCCATGCACAAAGCCATGTTGACTATCCCTAATCAGTCCTTGCCTTTCCAAATACATGTACATCCTGTCCATCGGATTCCCTGCAACAACTTGCCCACCACCAACGTCAGGCTCACTGGTCTATAGTTTCCTGGCTTGTCCTTACCACCTTTCTTAAACAGTGGTGCCACGGTAGCCAACGTCTACTTTTCCGGCACCTCACCTGTGACTATCGATGATACAAATATCTCAGTAAGAGACCCAGCAATCACCTCCCCAGCTTTCCACAGAGTTCTTGGATACACCTGATCAGGTCCTGGGGATTTATCCACTTTTGTGCATTTCAAGACATCCAGCACTTCCTCCCCTGTGATATGGACATTTTTCAAGATGTCACCATCTATTTCCTACATTCTATATCTTCCATGTCCTTTGCCACAGTAAATACTGATGCAAAATACTTGTCCTTTGAGATTGTTAAAGATGGACATGAATCTGTGTAAAAATGTAGGCTCACTCATGGGAATTTTCAAGTTGATTGGAACTGTTAAGCCATCTGAGGACCTACAAGTATAGTCTGCTGACATTAGCCTGAAAGCTTTCATTATAAGATTTGTGCAGCATGACTTTTTCACACAGAGGGTGGTGTGTCTATGGAATGAGCTGCCAGAGGAAGTGGTGGAGGCTAGTACAATTACAATATTTAAAAGGCATCTGGATGGGGATATGAATAGGAAGGGTTTAGAGGGAAATAGGCCAATTACTAGCAAATGGAACTAGATTTATCTGGGATATCTAGTCGGCATGGATGAGTTGGACCAAAGGCTCTGTTTCTGTGTGATTCTCTATGATTCTCTGACTGATTTCACAACTTATTAACACAGTTCACAGTTTCACTGGCAATTCCATATGCTTTCAAAATCTTTAAAGTGGGTTTCTTTTACAAATGGTTGCTTTTTTAATGTAGGGTTATGTTGTCGAATGAAGTTAAGTGTAGTAAATGGATTCATTAATAAGAATGTCTTAAATAAATAATGAATTCATCAATATAGACACTGCTGACAAAGTTTATTTTGTAGCAGCATGAGTCCTGATTTATGTCCTGAGTGGATACTAGTTGAGTTGAGATGGGGAGCTTAAGAAAAAGGGTGTTAGGGTGCAGAGATTATCACAAAGTTAGCTAAGTGACTATAAAGGTCTATGGCAAGTGTGTAGTGTGGCAATAGCAAGTCTTGGAGAGTATAAGGGGCAATGAGGGTGTGTA
Source organism: Chiloscyllium plagiosum (assembly GCF_037043375.1). Lineage (NCBI taxonomy): Eukaryota > Metazoa > Chordata > Chondrichthyes > Orectolobiformes > Hemiscylliidae > Chiloscyllium > Chiloscyllium plagiosum. The sequence goes on along the minus strand of NW_028270172.1, from coordinate 36,687,389 downwards.
GAGGGGCATAGGTAGACATTGAAGGTGTGAGGTGCCCAGAGAGCATGTTAGTGGCAGAGGAGTGTGTGTAAAGGTGACAGACTATGGAGAATGGGTATTCAAGCATGGTGCGGATAGACCATAACAAGTGTGTAGTAAGATGAGGGTATGTGAGGATTGAGGGTTATTTTATTATTTTTTACCAATGTGACAAAACCCCTCTGCACCAAGACAGGCATTTCACACCCAGCAGAGCCTGCAGCTGCCTCCCCTCTGGATTCTTCCCATAAGCCCAGTTCCCGCCATCCTCTGGCCAACTCTCTGGGGCACTTTCTCATGCATTTTGAGGTTTACAAAATCATGAGGGGCATTGAAAAGGGCAAGGGTCTTTTCCCAAGGGTGGCAGAGTTTGAAAGGGTGGCATGGTGGCTCAGCGGTTAGCACTGCTGCCACAGCACCAGGGACCCAGGTTCAGTTCCAGCCTCGGGTGACTATGTGGTGTTTGCACATTCTCCCCGTGTTTGTGTGGGCTTCCTCCAGGTGCTCTCTTTTCCTCCCACAGTTCAAAGATGTGCATGTTAGGTGAATTGGCCATGGTAAATTGCCCATAGTGTTCAGGGGTGTGTGGGCTCGGTGCATTATTCAGGGGAAATGTAGAGTAATACGATAGGGAAATATGCCTGGGTGAGATACTCTTCGGACTGTCCATGTGGACTTATTTGGCCAAATGGTCTATTCCCACACTGTAGGGTTTCTATGAAAACTAGGGGATATATTTTTAAGGTGACTGGAGAAAGATTTAAAAAAGATGTGAGGGCATTTATTTTTTGCACAGAGAGTGGTTTGTGAACTGCCAGAGGAAGTGATGGATGCAGGTACAGTTACAATGATTAAAAGATATTTGGATAACTACTTGAATAGGAAATGTTTGGAGTGATATGGACCAAGCACAGGCAGGTGGGACTAGTTTAGTTTGGGAACATGGTTGGTGTGGATGGGTTGGACCGAAGGGTCTGTTTCCATGCTGTATGACTCTATAACTCTAAATTGGGTTTGCCCATCTGGGAATGTTCATGGTTGCGTACTCTAGACTCGGGAGTAAAATTTCAATCCCTTTATTAAACGAATTGTGGAATACAGATTAGGCTTGATTGTGACACAATCTGTGGTCAAACAGCCCTCAGTCACTCACCAGCGGTTTTCCCAGACAAAAACTGGAGACAACTACTTCAAATGGAGACAAACATAAGTGCATCTATATATAAAATATTGAGCCTGAGACAAACAGCTATTTTAGAATAATATTCCAAGTGCCTTTATAAGCATAAGTGCAACAGCAGGTGGAATAGATGCACTGAAGCTGGCATGTCGTAAATTCAGGAACTAGTTGCGATCCTAATATGCTCATACATATTCAGAGAAGAACTGCTTCCGTCAGAACCGGAATGATCAAATGAGTGTGGACGAGCAAACTTGTAAACAATGAGCCAAACACATTTCAAATCAGACACTTCCTTCCACCTAGCTCGTGAAAGGGTGTCAATCAGATTTTCCCCCTGCCACATCCTCCTGGGTTGACACATCACCAAACTACAGGGAGTTTCCAGTCAAGAGGTAAGGGATTTTCTGTCACATGACTAATTTTTCACAAGACTTCTGGAAGGTTTGTTCTGCAACCTCGCTCACTCTCCGACAGTGAACAAAAGCAAATTGTCAGCAGTGGTCAAGGATAATGAGTTGAAAGAGCAAAAGCTTCTGAATTCACGTAGCAAAATTTGAATAATTAAATGTCAAAGATTAACTTATTCAGATAATAGTGCAATAATTGGTTTGTACTATCTTTACCAGAGGCATCACTTGCTTTGGCTAATGAAATCATAGAATCTTTCAGTTTAGAAGCAGGCCACTAGGCTTTTAGAAAGAGCCAGGCAATGAGTTTCAGTGCTTTGCTTTATCCCCATTTCCCTGTGAATAGTTTCCTTTTTAAGTGTTCATCCAATACGTTTCTGAAAGTTAAGACTGAAGTAGTTTGTAGTAATCTTTTGTGCAGTGCATTGCAGGCCAGAACAACTCACAGCATAAAACAACTTTACATCTTGCCCCAAGGTTCATTTGCAATTATTTTGGGTCTGTGACTTCTGATGACTGACTGCCAGTCGAAATAGCTTCTCAGTATCTATTCTATCAAAACCCTTCATAATTTTGAACACCGCTATTAAATCATATGTGACCATGGAGCATGATAGCTCTATTTATCTCATCCATCTTTTTTTTTTCTCTGATTTGATCTCTAAACTGCTCTGGTTCCTGTAAATGAATTATATTCCTGATGCTATTACAACTGGTTTGGAGAAATGTCATGAATGTCATTTTAATTCAGTACCCTCGCCGGGCCTCCTAATTATATAGATCAAGATTTGACCATATATACACCCCATGCTGAATCAGGGCAATGAGGCCAGAAAATTAAATGTTGTTGTCTCTGTTCATACTAAAGTTAACTGACAACAACATATCAGTGGGAGAAAAGATGTAAAATATCAGTGCAGTTTTGCCAATACAAAAGGTCTTGCTAGGTCAGTCATGTAGGACGTTGTGAGTTTATGTTCCACCTACACAAGCAATCTAGATTGAGCCTTATGTGCCTTCCTGACAGAACACTATACTGTTGGAGATACTTTCTGATGAGGCACAAGTTCATTCTTCCTGCTGTGTCATCATTCTACTGATGCACAATATCAGAAACACGTAGGCTGATGCATGTTCTTCAGGCATTCCTAAGATACAAAGGAAATTAAAAATGTCACACTTCTGAGGTAGGGAAGGTGTAGTAAGCTTCTGTTCCTCACAGATATGAACTACATGTTTCAATTGCAGTCAATGACTCCTCTGTCCCTGACTCCAAAAAGAAACAAATACAGTCAGATATTTTAAAGTCACAAAACAATACACTGAATGTTATATACTAAGGGGCCCTCTTGTGGTGCAGATGTAGTGTCCTGACCCCTGGACCAGGAGGCCCATGTTCAAGTCCCACCTGCTCCAAAGCTGTGTAATACATTTTCCGAGCAGTTTGATTAGGAAAACTAGATTAGTAAAATTAACAGCACAAATAAAATCAGTTTAGCTCAGCAGATTGTTAGAAGTCTTTATATGTAATCTCACTTCTGAATCAGAGAGCCATGGGTGCAAATCCCATTCCAAAGACCTATGCACAATATCTAGGCTTACAGTCAGTGCGGTGCTCAGTGAGTGTTGCACTGTGGAGCTGCTTTCTTATAGAAGAGCCATTAGTTTAAGGTTCTGTTTGTTCTGTTAGATTTGTAAAGGAGATCTCATGGCACCATTTAAAGAAGAATTCCAGGTTATTCTCCCTAAACCCCTGGCCAATATTTAGCCCCAAATCAACATTACCAAAAAAAAATTGCAGGAATTCCAAAAGAAAAGCAGAAATATTCAATATGTTTGGGTGATTAATCAAAATAATATCAGTGGAATTTCCAGTGCAGTATCATCTTCCGTTTTAGAGTGAATAACACTTTACATTCGTCAATCCCACTATTATTCGTTTAAGTTTAAATTCCACAGTAAATCAACTCATCTACTGAATGAATATAAATTTAAGTGATTCAACAGGTAGTCTAATATTTATGTACTCATACAGTAGTAAAGCTATTCATCTAACTGGTTATATGTGTAAACTAAACCATTTGCTCATTAACAAATCTGGGAGAACTAAAATGCCTTATCTTAACTGCTAGTTTGATTCTATGGAGGCAGGGGAGGTGCAGTCCACTACGATATTGCTTAAGTTACGTAAGTCATGAAACTACATAAAATGTGGCTACAGATTCCACTGTGATGCTAAAGCAGTGTTTCACAAAGAACATCATCTGATAACATTGGTGGACAAAGGGAATCATTCTATCAAATTCAGCAACACTACCTTTTCAAACCATTTGACTGTATTCTTCTGTGGGAAATGGGTATTCTTGTAGAATTGTTTGGGAAAATGGACAATTAAAAATACTCTTGTTCAATTAGCTACATTTCAACTGTTTTGGTGAAATGCCTTGTATGTTAATTCAAAATCTAATAGATGCAATTTTAAACATGTGTTTATGTAAAATGGATCAAATCTACCTGGTAATTACATTGCAATTATAAATCTAATTTATTACTATTCATTTCTTTTCATGCTTCAAATATGGCTCCCACTACATTCTGCACTTGGTGAAAGTGAGGACTGCAGATGCTGGAGATCAGAGTTGGGAGTATGGCGCTGGTAAGGCACAGCAAGTTAGGCAGCATCTGAAAAGCAGGAGGATAGAAGTTTCGGGCAAAAGCTTGTGGGTCGGGGCTGAGAGATAACTGGGAGGGGGGGTGAGGTTTGGGGGAGGTAAGTGGATAAAGGTGAGGGAGAAGGTGATAGGTCAGAGGAGGCAGTGATGAATGGGTCTGGAGGGCAGGGCGGAGTTGGAGGCTTGAGACTGGGATAATGTGGGGGGAGGGGAAATGAGGAAGCAGTTGAAATCCACATTGATCCCATGTGGTTGCAAGATCCCAAGGCAGAAAATGAGGCGTTCCTCCTCCAGGCGTCAGGTGATAACAGTTTGGCGGTGGAGGAGGCCCAGGGCCTGTATGTCCTTGAACGTGGATTCTCCTGCTCCTCGGATGCTGCCTGACCAGCTGTGTTTTTCCTGCACCACACTCTCGACTACATTCTGCACTTGCCAACCTCCCATATCTCTTCTTTTCTTTTCATAAGTCAACACTCACCTTAAAAGTAATTTAATGCATGGGATGTGGGTGTCACTGGCTGGGTCAGCATTTAGTGCCATACTCTAACTGCCCTTGAGAAGTGGTGGTGAATTGCCTCCCTGAACTGCAGAAATCCATCTGGTGGTCAGTGGGCCCATGATGCAGTTTATGAAGGAATTCCAGGAATTTGACCCAGTGGTTTGAAGGAACGATGATATATTTTCAAGTCAGGATGGCGAGTGGCTTGGAGAAGGACTTGCAGGTGGTGGTGTTGCCTTGGTTATGCTGCCCTTGACTTTCTAGATGGTAGTGGTTGTGTGTTGGGAAGGTGTTGTTTGAGGAAACTTGGTTGTTTTCTGCATGGCAGCTGTTGCTGAGCATCTTTGATGGAGGGAGTGAATGTTGGGGTGTCAATCCAGTGGGCTTGTTTGCTTTTGTATGGTTGCAAGCTTCTTGACTGTTGCTGGTGTGGTACTCATCCGGGAGTAATCCAGCACACTCCTGACCTTTGCCTCTTAGATGGTGGACAGGTTTTGGGGAGTCAGGTGGTGAGTAACTTGCTACAGGATTCCTAGGCTCTGACTTAGCTCTTAAAGCCATAGTACTTACATGGCTGATCGAATTGAGTTTTTGCCAATGGTCCTAGGATGTTGTTGGATTTAGCAATAATAATGAAACATCTAGATATCAAACCTACAGCTCAGCGAGCAAACCTACACCCTAAATAATAATGAAATTGAATGTGAAGGAGACATAATCAGATTCTCTATTCTATAAACAGGAAGAAGGTGTTCATTTTTGACCTAAGACCCACACAGGATATTTCTCCAACACAATAGATACCAGATGACTGTAAGATCAGAGCCCTTATCCTGTTTGGGAGTTGAAATATACATCTTCTCTGTCTGTAGGGTGCAGCATTAAGGGAGCGACCTCCAAGGTAAGATATTCCTTTATAAATAATCAAAACCTTTGGGGTAATATTTAATGAATTAACATTTTCCAAGGCAGAAAGGTCCATGCAATAAGATTTGACACTAGCAGGACAGCAAATGTTGCTTCTTTGAATTATTAAAAAATTTGAAATGGGTCATGTTCATTTCTGTGCCACATCACAGATTGTGAAAATTAACCATCGAATTTTGTTGAGGATGAGTAAATTGTTAAATCTGAAACTGAAAACTGTTTAAACCAGTTTGGATTACAAAGCTGAATACCATGAGTTGGCCCAGTTTAAATGTCGATGGTACAGATGTGCCTTTAAAAAATGTCACCAGAGTAATGGTGTATATGTGCCCCAGCAGTGTTCATCATCAGTGTCTCTGGCAATTGGTCAGTTTTGGCTGGGCTTTTTTTTTTTAACATTTTGATACATCTGTTAATGAATTGTTTCTCATTCCAGAGTTTCCAATGGGCTTCTGATTGGTCAAAATTCTGGAATTTCCTCTCTAATGGCACTGTGGCTATGTAATAGACTGTAATGGCTCAAGAACGTAGCTCACCACCAAGATCAATTTGGGATAAGTGAACAAATGCTGGTCCAGCTAGTGATGCCCACATCCCATTTCCCTGGAATTATGTAGGAATAATATGGTGAGGGAAAAATGAAATTGATTCTCCAGCAGTCTGTCTTCTGCTGTGTGAATATTTCCATTTGAAGGAGTGCTTTACTGGTTTTTCATATTTCCCATTAGAAGCTGAGGCTCTATCTGGCTGAAACCATCACTCTTTTTCCAAGACTAATCCATATAATGGGACCGGGAACTGTAAGGAGAAAGTGAGGACTGCAGATGCTGGAGATCAGAGCTGAAAATGTGTTGCTGGAAAAGCGCAGCAGGTCAGGCAGCATCCAAGGAGCAGGAGAATCGACGTTTCGGGCATAAGCCCTTCTTCAGGAATGAGGAAAGTGTGTCCAGCAGGCTAAGATAAAAGGTAGGGAGGAGGGACTTGGGGGAGGGGCGTTGGAAATGCAATAGGTGGAAGGAGGTCAAGATGAGGGTGATAGGCCGGAGTGAGGGTGGGGGGCGGAGAGGTCAGGAAGAAGATTGCAGGTTAGGAAGGCGGTGCTGAGTTCGAGGGATTTGACTGAGACAAGGTGGGGGGAGGGGAAATGAGGAAACTGGAGAAATCTGAGTTCATCCCTTGTGGTTGGAGGGTTCCTAGGCGGAAGATGAGGCGCTCTTCCTCCAACCGTCGTGTTGCTATGGTCTGGCGATGGAGGAGTCCAAGGACCTGCATGTCCTTGGTGGAGTGGGAGGGGGAGTTGAAGTGTTGAGCCACGGAGTGGTTGGGTTGGTTGGTCCGGGTGTCCCAGAGGTGTTCTCTTAAACGCAAGTAGGCGGCGTGTCTCCCCAATATAGAGGAGGCCACATCGGGTGCAGCGGATGCAGTAAATGATGTGTGTGGAGGTGCAGGTGAATTTATGGCGGATATTTGTGGCAGCTCGTGGATACCTCCTCCTACTGCCCCCTTGATCATGACCCCATCTCCCACCACCAAACCATCATCTCCCAGACCATCCATAACCTTATCACCTCAGGGGATCTCCCATCCATCGCCTCCAACCTCATAGTCCCACAACCCCGCACTGTCCGTTTCTACCTCCTGCCCAAAATCCACAAACCTGACTGCCCCGGCCGACCCATTGTCTCAGCCTGCTCCTGCCCCACCGAACTCATCTGTGCATACCTCGACACGGTCCTGTCCCCCTTAGTCCAAGAACTCCCCACCTACGTTCGGGACACCACCCACACCCTCCACCTCCTCCATGATTTTCGCTACCCCGGTCCCCAACGCCTTATCTTCACCATGGACATCCAATCCCTGAACACCTCCATCCCCCATCACGAAGGACTCAAAGCCCTCCGCTTCTTCCTTTCCCACTGTACCAACCAGTACCCTTCCACTGACACCCTCCTTCGACTGACTGAACTAGTCCTCACCCTGAACAACTTCTCTTTCCAATCCTCCTACTTCCTCCAAACCAAAGGAGTAGCCATGGGCACCCGCATGGGCCCCAGCTATGCCTGCCTCTTCGTAGGATATGTGGAATAGTCCATCTTCCGCAGCTACACTCGCACCAACCCCCACCTTTTCCTCCGCTACATCGATGACTGTATCGGCGCTGCCTCGTGCTCCCATGAGGAGGTTGAACAGTTCGTGCACTTTACCAACATCTTCCACCCCGACCTCAAATTCACCTGGACTATCTCAGACTCCTCCCTCCCCTTCCTAGACCTTTCCCTTTCTATCTCGGGCGACCGAATCAACACGGACATTTACTATAAACCAGCCGACTCCCACAGCTACCTAGACTACACCTCCTCCCACCCTGCCCCCTGTAAAAACGCCATCCCATATTCCCAATTCCTTCGTCTCCGCTGCATCTGCTCCCAGGAGGACCAGTTCCAATACCGTACAACCCAGATGGCCTCCTTCTTCAAAGACTGTAATTTCCCCCCAGATATGATCGACGATGCCCTCCACCGCATCTCCCCCACTTCCCGCTCCTCCGCCCTTGAGCACCGCCCCTCCAATCGCCACCAGAACAGAACCCCTTATGGTCCTCACCTACCACCCCACCAACCTCCATATACATCGTATCATCTGTCGTCATTTCCGCCACCTCCAAACGGACCCCACCACGAGGGATATATTTCCCTCTCCTCCCCTATCAGCGTTCCGAAAAGACCACTCCCTCCGTGACTCCCTCGTCAGGTCCACACCCCCCACCAACCCAAACTCCACTCCCGGCACCTTCCCCTGCAACCGAAAGAAATGCAAAACTTGCGCCCACACCTCCCCCCTTACTTCCCTCCAAGGCCCCAAGGGATCCTTCCATATCCACCACAAATTCGCCTGCACCTCCACACACATCATTTACTGCATCCGCTGCACCCGATGTGGCCTCCTCTATATTGGGGAGACACACCACCTACTTGCGGAATGTTTCAGAGAACATGTCTGGGACACCAGGACCAACCAACCCAACCACCCCGTGGCTCAACTCTTCAACTCCCCCTCCCACTCCACCAAGGACATGCAGGTCCTTGGACTCCTCCATCGCCAGACCATAGCAACACGACCGTTGGAGGAAGAGCGCCTCATCTTCCGCCTAGGAACCCTCCAACCACAAGGGATGAACTCAGATTTCTCCAGTTTCCTCATTTCCCCTCCCCCCACCTTGTCTCAGTCAAATTCCTCGAACTCAGCACCGCCTTCCTAACCTGCAATAGAACATAGAACATAGAACATAGAACATAGAAGAATACAGCGCAGTACAGGCCCTTGGGCCCTCGATGTTGCGCCGATCCAAGCCCACCTAAACTACACTAACCCACTATCCTCCATATACCTATCCAATGCCCTCTTAAATGCCCATAAAGAGGGAGAGTCCACCACTGCTACTGGCAGGGCATTCCATGAACTAACGACTCGCTGAGTGAAGAACCTACCCCTAACATCAGTCCTATATCTATCCCCCCTTAATTTAAAGCTATGCCCCCTTGTAATACCCGACTCAATACGCGGGAAAAGTTTCATACTGTCGACCCTATCTAACCCCCTAATCATCTTGTACACCTCAATCAAGTCACCCCTAAACCTTCTTTTCTCTAGTGAAAACAGCCCCAAGTGCCTCAGTCTTTCCTCATACGATTTTCCTTCCATACCAGGCAACATCCTGGTAAACCTCCTCTGCACCCGTTCCAATGCCTCCACATCCTTCCTATAGTATGGCGACCAAAACTGCACACAATATTCCAGATGCGGCCGTACCAGAGTCTTATACAACTGCATCATGACCTCAGGACTCCGGAACTCAATTCCTCTACCAATAAAAGCCAGTACGCCATATGCCTTCCTCACCGCACTATTTACCTGGGTGGCAACTTTCAGAGATCTGTGTACATGGACACCAAGATCCCTCTGCTCATCCACACTACCAAGTATCCGACCATTAACCCAGTACCCCATCTTTTTGTTATTCTTCCCAAAGTGAATCACCTCGCACTTAGCTACATTGAATTCCATCTGCCACCTTTCTGCCCAGCTCTGCAGCTTCTCTATATCCTGCTGTAACCTGCCACATGCTTCCTCACTGTCAACAACTCCTCCGACTTTCGTATCATCCGCAAACTTGCTCACCCAACCTTCTAACCCCTCTTCCAGGTCATTTATAAAAATGACAAACAGCAATGGTCCCAAAACAGATCCTTGCGGAACACCGCTAGTGACGGCACTCCATGAAGAAACTTTGCCATCAACTACTACCCTCTGTCTTCTTCCATCCAGCCAATTCCTAATCCAAACCTCCAACTCACCCTCAATGCCATATCTCCGTATTTTCTGCAGTAGCCTACCATGGGGAACCTTATCAAACGCCTTACTAAAATCCATATATACCACATCTACCGCTTTCCCCTCATCAACCTCCTTCGTCACCTTTTCAAAGAATTCAATAAGGTTTGTGAGGCACGACTTGCCCTTCACAAAACCATGCTGACTATCCTTGATCACATTATTCCTATCTAGATGTGCATAAATCCTATCCCTTACAATTCTCTCTAAGACTTTGCCCACAACAGAAGTGAGACTCACCGGCCTATAGTTACTAGGGCTATCCCTACTCCCCTTTTTGAACAAGGGAACCACATTTGCTATCCTCCAGTCTTCTGGGACTACTCCTGTAGACAAAGAGGACATAAAAATCAAGGCCAATGGCTCTGCAATCTCCTCCCTTGCTTCCCAGAGAATCCTAGGATAAATGCCATCAGGCCCAGGGGACTTATCTATTTTCACCTTTTCCAGGATTTCCAACACCTCTTCTCTACATACCTCAAAGCCATCCATTCTACTTATTTGTGCCTCAGTATTCTCATCGACAACAATGCCCTGTTCCTGAGTGAATACTGAAGAAAAGTATTCATTCAGTGTCTCCCCAATCTCTTCCGCCTCCACACGCAACTTCCCCCTACTATCCTTGACTGGACCTATTCCTACCCTAGTCATTCTTTTATTCCTAACATACCTATAGAAAGCCTTAGGGTTTTCCCTAATCCTATCTACTAAGGACCTTTCATGTCCCCTCCTTGCTGCTTTTAGCTCTCTCTTCAGGTCCTTCCTGGCTACCCTATAACTCTCAATCGCCCCAATTGAACCTTCACGTCTCATCTTGAGATAGGCCGCCCTCTTCCATTTAACAAGGGATTCCAATTCCTTATTAAACCACGGCTCCCTCGCACGACCCTTTCCTTCCTGCCTGACAGGTACATAATTATCAAGGACACTCAATAGTTGCCCCTTGAACAAGTTCCACATATCATTTACACTCTTGCCTTGGAGTCTACTTTTCCAAGCCACACATCCTAAGTCATGCCTCACCGCATCATAATTTCCCTTACCCCAGCTATAATTCTTGCCCTGTAGTACACACTTATCCCTCTCCATCACGAGTGTAAAAATCACCGAATTATGGTCACTATCCCCAAAGTGCTCACCTACCTCTAATTCTAACACCTGGCCTGGTTCGTTACCCAGAACCAAATCCAGTATGGCCTCACCTCTTGTTGGCCTGTCTACATATTGTGTCAGGAAACTCTCCTGCACACATTGAACAAACACTGACCCATCTAACGAACTTGAGCTATAGCTTTCCCAATCAATATCAGGAAAGTTAAAGTCCCCCATAACAACCACCCTATTACTGTCACTCATCTCCTGAATCACCTTCCCAATCCTTTCTTCAATGATTCTAGGACTATTAGGAGGCCTGTAAAAGACTCCTAACAGGGTGACCTCACCTTTCCTATTCCTAACCTCAGCCCAAACTACCTCAGATGGCAAGTCCTCATCCATCGTCCTTTCCACCGCTGTAATACTATCTTTGACAAGCAATGCCACACCTCCCCCTCTTTTACGCCCACCTCTAAACCTACTAAAACATTTAAATCCCGGAACCTGCAACAGCCAATCCTGTCCCTGTTCTAGCCATGTCTCCGTAATAGCCACAACATCGAAGTCCCAGGTACCAACCAACGCTGCAAGTTCACCTACCTTATTTCGTATACTTCTTGCATTGAAGTATACACACTTCAAGCCACTTCCCTGTTTACAGGCACCCTCCTTGGAAATTGATGCCATGTTCCTCACCTCCCTACACTCCAGGCCCTGCACCCTGAAGCTACAATCTGGGTTCCCATGCCCCTGCCGAGTTAGTTTAAACCCCCCCCAAGAGCACTAGCAAACCTCCCCCCAAGGATACTGGTTCCCCTCAGGTTCAGGTGTAGACCATCCTGTTTATAGAGGTCCCACCGTCCCCAGAAAGAACCCCAGTTATCCAAAAACTGGAACCCCTCCCTCCTGCACCATCCCTGAAGCCACGCATTTAATTGTTCTCTCTCCCTATTCCTCGAATCTCTATCACGTGGCATGGGTAACAAACCAGAGACAACAACTCTGTTTGTTCTAACTCCAAGCTTCCAACCTAGCTCCCTGAAAGCCTGTCTAACATCCTCAGCACTCCTCCTACCTATGTCGTTGGTGCCAATGTGGACCACGACTTCGGGTTGCTCCCCCTCCCCCTCCAGGACCCGGAAAACACGATCAGAGACATCACGTACCCTTGCACCTGGGAGGCAACATACCAAACGTGAGTCTCTCTCGTTCCCACAAAACCGCCTATCTGTGCCACGAACTATCGAGTCCCCAATTACTACTGCTCTGCTCTTCTTCACCCTTCCCTTCTGAGTAACGGGGACAGGCTCCGTGCCAGAGACCTGAGCCCCGTTACTTACCCCTGGTAAGTCATCCCCCCCACAAGTATCCAAAACGGTATACTTGTTCTTGAGGGGAATGGCCGCAGGAGGTCCCTGCACTGGCTGCTTCCTCCCAGTCCCCCTCAATCTTCTTCCTGACCTCTCCGCCCCCACTCCCACTCCGGCCTATCACCCTCACCTTGACCTCCTTCCACCTATCGCATTTCCAACGTCCCTCCCCCAAGTCCCTCCTCCCTACCTTTTATCTTAGCCTGCTGGACACACTTTCCTCATTCCTGAAGAAGGGCTCATGCCCAAACGTCGATTCTCCTGTTCCTTGGATGTTGCCTGACCTGCTGCGCTTTTCCAGCAACATATTTTCAGACCTGGAACTGTAACCAAAACAACTCACTGCCAACTACTTAATCTGGTATAGCTTTGGCTTTTAGGAATGCTAAGATTTCAAAGCTGCCAATCATACACACAAATGGACAAATCATGTAGCACAACAATCTCTCCTTCAATGTCAGCAAGATGAAGGAGCTGGCCATTGACTTCAGGAAGCAGAATGGAGGACACTCCCCTGTCTGTATCAGTGGTGCTGAGGTAGAGATAGTTAAGACCTTCAGGTTCCTAGGGGTGGATGTATATTTGAATTGTTCAGCTCCCTCACAGAAACTGGTGAAAACCTAACATTCCAGCTTGGTTTAAGAGTCGCCATTGTCAGCTGTCCCTCGAGCTGAGGAGGATGTCTACTAAGAATAGTGGGTTTTTGTTTTTTATTGATTTGATTTGTAATTGGCGCATGTACTGAGATACGGTTGAAATTATTGTTTTGGGTGCTATCCAGATAAATCATACCTTACATAAGTATATCAGGATAATAGAATAGAACGAAGAATATAGTGTTACAGCCACAGAGAAGGTGCAGAGAAAGATCAACTTAAGTATATGGGAGGTTCATTCAAAAGTCTGACAACTACGGGGAAAGACGCTGTTCTTTTTTTTAGATTCCCTACAATGTGGAAACAGGCCCTTCGGCCCAACAAGTCCACACCAACCCTCCGAAGAGCAACCCACCCCGATCCATTTATCTCTAACTAATGCACCTAACACTAAGGGCAATTTAGCATGGCCAATTCACCTGACCTGCACGTCTTTGGACTGTGGGAGGAAACCGCAGCACCCGGAGGAAACCTACGCAGACACAGGGAGAATGTGCAAACTCCACACAGACAGTCACCTGAGGCTGGAATCGAACCTGGGACCCTGGTGCTTGAATCTGTTGATTTGTGTTTTCAAACTTTTGTGTCTTCTGCCCAACAGAAGAGAGTGAGAGAAGCATAAGCAGGGTGGGAGGGGGCTTTGATGATGGTGGCTGCATTCCCAGGGCAGCAGGAAGTGTAGCCAGAGTCAGTGAATGGAAGGTTGGTTTGTGTGATGGACTGGGCTGCATTCACAACTCTCTCTAACTTCTTGTGGTCTTGGGCAGGGCAGTTGCCATACCAAGGTGTGACACATTTGGATAAGATGCTTTTGATGGTGCATCTATAAAAATTAGTCAGAGTCATTGTGGACATGCTGAATTTCCTTAGCCTCCTGAGAAAGTAGAGGTGTTGGTGTGCTTTCTTGACCATAGCATCGATATGCACAGACCAGGACAGATTGTTGGTGACATCCACCCCTAGGAACCTGAAGGTCTTAACTATCTCTACCTCAGCACCACTGATACAGACAGGGGAGTGTCCTCCATTCTGCTTCCTGAAGTCGATGGCCAGCTCCTTCAACTTGCTGACATTGAAGGAGAGATTGTTGTCTTTACACCATACCACAAAGCTCTCTATCTCTTTCCTGTACTCTGTCTCACAGTTGTTTGAGATCTGACCTACTTTGGTGGTGTCATCAGCAAATTTGTAAATGGATTTAGAACTGAATTTGGCCACACAGTTGTGAACATGTAAGGACTATAGTCAGGGGCTGAATATGCTGCCTTGTAGGGCACAGGTGTTGAGAGTTATTGTGGAGGAGGTGTTGTTTCTTATCCTAAGTGATTGCGTTCTGTGGGTCAGGAAGTCAAGGATCTAGTTGTAGAGAGAGGAGCAGAATCCTCGATCTTGAAGTTTGGAGATGAGTTTTGTTGGAATGATGGTGTTGAAGGCAGAGCTAAAGTCAACAAGCAGCAGTCTGACCTAGGTGTTCTTGTTATCCAGATGTTCCACAGATGAGTGTAGGGCCGGGAATGGTGTCTGCTGTGGATCTACTGTGACAGTGGGCGAATTGTAGTGAATCAAGGCAATCCGGGAGGTTGGAGTTGATGTGCGCCATCTTGAAACCTCTTGAAACACTTCATAATGATGGATGTCAGAGTCATCAGATGATAGTCACACTATTCTCTGGCACCTAGATGATAGTGGTCTTCTTGAAGCAGGTGGGCACCTTACATCGGAAAAAGGAGAGGCTAAAAATGTCTGCAAATAATCCCACTAGCTGGTCCTTGAAGGATCTGAGCCAGCGTCTCCATCTGGGCCACTTGATTTCTGTGGATTCCCTCTCAGCAAGGCCAATATGACCTTTGCAGTGGTGACTGAGGGAACAGCTGCACCCGTGGCTGTTGGGACAGGTGACATTATTTCCCTGACCTTCTGTAAAACAAGCATAGAGATGCATAGAGCTCAGTGGGGAGGGTGGCATTGTTGCCTTGGGTCTTCATCTGACTGAAGAAGGTGATTCTTTGGCCTCCAGATCTTTGTGCACGGGAAGGCAGGACACCTATGATGTAGTGGAATGCTAGTCCATGGGTAAGAAGCAGGCAGACTGGTTGCTTGGGGAGCCACATGTTAAGATGAGCATGATTCTGCCGATACCTTTTTTAAACCTCTGCAGCTTTTTGAAGAACTGAAGGCCATATCTACTGTCTGCTCCCACTACACTGAGGGTTGTAGCTAGTGTGAGTCCCCATTTTTCTGAGGAAATTCTATCTTTTAAAGTTTCCTTAAATTTCAGTTGGATGCGGCCTCAAATGTTAAATTTTGATAACCAAACTCAGACGAGAGTGGTTACCTTCGGTGGAAGGTTTCCTTGCTCCATTGGCAGAAGATGTTTGAAATAGTCCCTTTGCTAATCCTTCACTCTAACATTTCAGCAGCGCGGTGACTATCAGGCGATATACCAGTGGATCTAAGTTGGAAAGACTGGTGTGTTCTTTTATGTACCCTCAAGCTGCCATGCAGATGACTCAGTCCCTAGGCCAGTATGAAATGGATGGATTTCAATAGATCCCGGCAAGCTGCTCAATTGCATTAGATAAACCAGGCTGACAGCTGAACATCAACACTGTGTGCCTTCCGAAAGAAAGGTGCAGCATACCTATGTTATCTCAGTATCTAAAACATTGGAAGGATATTGTGAAACTTGAAAGGGTTCAGAAAAGATTTACAAGAATTTTTGCCACGGCTGGAGGGTTTGAGCTACAGGGAGAGGCTCAATAGGCTGGGGTTGTTTTCCCTGGACCGGCAGAGGCTGAGGGGTGACCTCACAGAGGTTTATAAAATCATGAGGGGCATGGATAAGATAAATAGATAAAGTCTTTTCACCAGGATAGGGGAGTCCAAAACTAGAGGGCATAGGTTTAGGATGAGAGGGGAAAGATCTAAAAGAGACCCAAGGGGTAACCTGTTCACGCAGAGGGTCATAGGTGTATGGAATGAGCTGCCAGAGGAAGTGGTGGAGGCTGGTGCAATTGCAACATTTAAAAGGCATGTGATGAGAATATGAATAGGAAGGATTTGGAGGGATATGGGCCGGGTGCTGGCAAATGGGACTAGGTTAGTTTGGGATATCTGGTTGGCATGGACAAGTTGGGGTCTGTTTCCGTACTGTACATCTCTATGACTCTATTAGGAATCTTATGGCTATTCACAAGTCACTTTACCATTTTATCTTGATATTATACAGTGAAGTTACACACCAGATCAATGGGTGCATGTGATTGGGTGTTAGGTGTGACAAATGAAGCGGAATCACAAATCCAAAATATTTGTTTGACACTCAGTCTAGAATTCTAATTTAACCGCTTAAATGCCTTTGTGTCACTTGTTTGATTCTTGGCCTCTGACACTGATTTTATTTCTTCCAGGGTACTGAGGACACTTCATCAATAACGCCCTGCTGTTGTCAATAGATAAGAGCAGACTTGTGACACCGTTTTGAACAATTCACACGAGACTTGACTGCACACAGCATCATAACAGGAAGTCCCACATTTCATTTATGAGAAAAATGAATTGATCCAAAGACAAAACAAGTGTGCAGATAGCATCTTCTGTGGGAAATGATGGGAGGAAAAAGGAGTTATGAAGAGGTCCACAGCTGACAAAGATAATGGAGAACTGTGACATTGAAAATGCAAACCACAAGCACTCAAAATGACAAATAAAATTCTGTCAACGTCAATATTTCTTGCACGTTTCATGGTTTCCTGTTGTCCTGTTGTCCTATTGTCCAGAAGCAAATGTAAAGAACATAGAGTTCTTGGTAAATATTGAAACATAGAAAACAATAAGCAGTACTGTTCAATGGAAACTGTAAATGTATTCAACAGAATGCAAGAATAACTGCACTATAATAGAAGAACCAAACTGTGAGATTCCCCCCACCTGACTTGGGCCTCAGCAGTTTAATTTAATGCTGCTGCTGGTGAGATATCAATGTTGTTATAACCTTCCATGGTTTACTGTCACTCCTCATTCATGTCCCAAGGTGAAACCTCTCCCAGTCCATGGTAATATTGCATTGTTGTTATTTTCCAACAACTGATCTGCAAAAAAACTTGAATAGGACTTAAATTCCAGAAGTGATGTTAGAGTGACTGCCCTCAACATCAAGGCTGCATTTGATTGAATATGGCATCAATGGGCCCGCGTAAAATTGGTGTCAATAGATATTACGGGAAACCTCTCTGCTAATCGGAGTAATAGCTGGGACAAAGGAAGGTGGTTGGAGGTCATTCCAGGACATCTCAGCAGAATTTCCTCAGGCTAGTGTCCTAGGCTCAACCATCTTCAGCTACCTCATCAAAGACCTTTCCTGCATCATAAGGAGTGGGGATGTTAGCTGATGATTGCACAATGTTCAGCACCATTCACCCCTTCTCAGATATTGAAACAATTCATGTCCAAAAGCAGCAAGACCTGGACAATATCCAGGTTTTGACTGACAAGTGACAAGTAACATTCACACCACACAAATGCCAGACAATGACCATCCCCAACAAGAGGCAATCTAACCATCAGCCCCTGATATTCAATAGCATTACCATTACTGAGTCCCCCATTATCAACATCCTGGGGGTTACTATTGACCAAACACTCAATTTGGTCAACCAAATAAATATTGTGGCCAAAACAGCAGGCTGGAGACTGGACATTCTACAGTGACTAATTTATTTCAAGATTCCCCATTGATTGTTCTTAATTCACAAGGCACAAGCCAGGAGTGTGATGGAATATGTTTTGCAAAGGGGTTAGGATCTTGGGGTAATCTTGCAATGATGTTATGAAGCTGAAATCACAAATAGCAGTGTGGTAATGGCTAGATGATCTCTGTGTCTGCGGGGTGAATCATGCTATGGGACTTTTACACAGATCTAAGTCAGCAGTTGCAACCTCGGCTTGATGGCTCAGCTGAAAGATGCCATCTCATGCAGTGAGACTCTGACCTGGCACTTGAACCCTCAGTCTAGGGTGTGACCAAATCTGCCACCTAGAGAGACCATGTTCTTTACCGTCCAGTACGCTTGTGAGAGACAAATTGACCATCGGAAAATGTGCCAGCCTAATTTACAGGAGCATTAACAAACAAAATTTAACACTGAGTCCTGGAAGAAGATGTTAGGACCGATGAACAAACTGAGGTATGTTTTAATGAGCATCTTAAAAGAAGAAAACCAGTTAGAGATGGCAAAGGGTTTTCTGAGTTTGGGGTTGAGGCAGCTGAAATTCTAGTCAGCAATGGCGGAGTGATTAAACATTGTGATGTGCAAGAGGTAAAAATTGGTGAAAAATAGCAATTTTGCGAAGGGTTAGTGAAAGCAACACAGATGGGGTGGTTGTTTTTTTTTATTTGTGTGTGTGTCGCTATCTAAGCCAGCATTGTTGCCAATCCTGAATTACCCTTCTGAATGTGATGGTCAACTAGCTTCTTGAAGCACTGCAGTCTATATGGAGTTGGAAACCCACAGTGATATCAAAAAGGGCGTTCTAGGATTTTGATCCAGTGACAGTAAAAGGACAGTGACACAGGGCAGAATTTTTATAAGGGGCTGACGGACATGGATTATGAAGGGCATATCCTGAAATGTCGACTCTCCTGCTCCTCAGATGTTGCCTGACCTGCTCTGCTTTTCCAGTGCCACCTTTTCGACACTGACATGGATTACGGCAGGATTTGTGGCAGAATCAAATGAGAAGTCCAGCAAGGACTGTCTTCACATCAGGACTGTCTCAATATGTCTTTTATGTTTTTGCCAAATGGTGATGCAAGTTGCCAATCGAGGGAGATTATTGCTTGTTAAATGCCTTATTAACACCATAAACTCTTCTCACTGGTATTCAGCTTTTCACCTCACCGAACAGGTTGAGAAAACTGGACATCAAGAGACCTTGGCATGGAAATCGCAGCAGGTACCTGGTAACAAAAAGGGCTACTCACTGGCTGTGAGGTGCCTTCCTGTTACTGTGCACCAAACAGCATTTCACATCACAATCCATGGGCACCAGCTGCATACACCCAACACCCTTCTCCCTCAGAATGATATGGGGAATTTCTGGTCCTCTGCCATGAAGATAGTGGCTCAATCCTCTGGATACTTTCACTCCCCATCTACCCCGGTTGATGCAGCTTATTTTGGGGACTTTCTGTCAATGCTGTGTCAATCAACTCTCTCAATGCTCTTGGCCATCGACCATGATGCCAAGGATCACCATCATCCCTTTGCCCACCTCTATTTGAAAGTTAGTTCTCATTCCTTCTAAGATCAAAAAAAATTCTTCATTTCAAAAATACTGCATTCATAAAAGGGAAAAGTGGCATCCGTTAACTCTTTTGATTACCTCAGTAGATGGCTAATTTCCAGTGTAATACAATTAAATGAGGTCTCATGCTACACATGAAATATTAAATATGGAATAATTACCTAATTATTCTAATTTTCGACAAAGAGCAATGTCCGAATGCACGGTGGCCTTTTAAAGTGACACAGGCACATCAGACACGAGGAGTGAGATGGGGAATTAATGAGATGAGTTTGAGAAGGTATGATGAGAATTCTCACTGGGCCTTGCAGTAAGAGTCCCTCTAAAAGTCCAAACATGCTCATACTGGGCAAAAAGAACATAAAATTTCACCCAAGGTACAAAGACAAGATGAAACATTTTAAAAGTGAATTTGCAGGCAGTAGTGTTCCCATGCATCTAATGACCCAGTCTTTCTAGTAGTATAGACAAGGGTGGTGAGGGGGGCTGGGGAGTTGTGTTCACGTGATACAATGGACATATTATGAACAAAGACATGAATTTTGATATTGAAGGCATACCAAGAGGCACCCTTTGCATGTGATGACAGTGGTGTTTGGTAAACTGGAGCTAGGGTAAGTTCAAACGCAGGCAGCAGATTTTTGGATGAACTCAACTTTATGTAGAGTCAAAAAACAGAAGGAATTGGAATAGGAGATGTAAAAAAGGCTCAATGTATTTGGTCATGTATTTTCCCAACTCTTTACAAGAAGCTATCGACAAAACTGAGCAGAAATAAAATGAGCCACCATACAGACCAATGTCCCAGAATATTCTGCAACTTTTCTCAAATATGTTTGACACAGCTAGTCAACAGGCATGGTAAACGTGTGTTAGAAACCGTTGTTTTTCATCTCCAGTTACAACCTAACCAAAATAATCACGTGTCAAACCAATTGTGTGAAAGCTACTTTAGCTCTGACTGAGGTAATTTTTAACTCAAAATTCAGAAATAGCTATCAGTATGCCATGCTTACATGAATATACTTGAACAGAAGAATAAGCATAAACTAAGTTAAATCAATTTATTTACTACAACCCCCAGAGATTACTAAACTGTATTCGGTGGAAATTTTAGAGTTAGGTCTTATGCTTTTTAAAATGCAGTAAATTAAACATGATGCATTTTCACTAAAATTCATATAGCGTTTTCAGAAGATTCTAAAGTCCTTACGAATGTGCAGGATTAGGCCTTTGGCCTCTTGTCTCTGCTCCACCATTCAATAAGACCATGATCAATCTTGCTATATTTTCAAATCCACATTCCTGCCTATATTTAATATCCCTTGACTCTCTTGTAATTTAAAGTCTGACAACCTCTGCCTCAGATATATTCAATGCACATCTAGAACAAATTTGTGCAGTTCTGGAATCCACATGATAGGAGGGATGTGAATGCAGTGGACATGATACAGAGGAGATTGACCAGGATGTTGGATGGGCTGGAGAGTTTCAGTTATGAAGAGAGATTGGAGAAGCTGGAGTTGTTTTCCTTGACACAGAGGAGACTGAGTGGAAACATGATTGAGATGTATAAAGTTATGAGGGGCAAAGACAAGGCAAATAGGAAGAAACTGTTACCCCTTGATCGAGGGAATAATGACCGAGGGCATAGATTTAAGTTAAGAGGCAGGAGATTTAGAGGAGATGTGAGGAGTATTTTTTCCACTCAGAGGTTGGTGGGAATCTGGAACTCATTGCTTCTAAGGATGGTAGAACCAGAAACCCTCATAACATTTAAGTAATGTATAGATGTGTACTTGCAATGCCAAAGTTGGAAAAGTGCTAGAAAATGGGATTAGAATAATTAGTAGTTGTTTTTGATAGGCACAGACTCGATAGGCTGAATGGCATTTTCTGCATTTTAGATCTAAATGACTTGATGACACTTCCTCCACTGCTCTCTGGAAAACAGACTTCTCAGAGTCATAATCCTCTGAGAGAAAATAAGTCTCCATTTGAAATAGAATACCCTTTTTTTAAACCATACGTCTAATCTTGTTTACAGGAAGAAACACCCTTTCATGTCAGGCTTCAAGAAGCTGTCTCAATAAGGGTGCCCTTGTTGTCTGCTAAACTGCATTGGATACAAGACTATGGATTTGTATACAACTGCTCTGCCCAGGACTGTAAAAACTATTTAAAAAGTAATGAACACAGCCCAGTCCATCATGCAAGCCAACCTTCCATCCACTGACTCCATCTACTCTACTCAGTGCCTCGAAAATGAAGCCAACATAATCAAAGACTTCTCCTACCTCTCCTACAATCTCTGAAACCTTCTTTCAGGCAGAAGATACAAAAGTTTAAACAAATGTACCAACAGATTTTGAGACCAGCTTCTTCCCCATTGTTATTTGATGAATCTCTTGAATTTCAAAGTTATTGCTGACCTTGCTCTTTGTGTACTTTCTCAGCAGCCATAACACGGTATTCCTCGCTCTCTTCTATTATTCTTATGCACGTTGCATGGTATGATCTGTCTGTACTGCATGCAAACCAAAACTTTTCACTGTATCTAGGTACACGTGACAATAATAAGTAAAGTCAAATCAAATGACCAGCCTATTATCCTCCTGTTTTAAGAGCTGAGGACATGAAGGAGCTAAGAACTGTCATGATAGCCCATGACCATCAGCAACGACAAGTTAAAGCAGCAGCACACTAGACTATGGATTTGTAAGTGCAAGTTATTAACTTGTCTGGTAATCAAACTGTTCGAGACTTTCAGGTAAATTTGCAATTGGTAAGTCAGTATTAAATAACAAAATACTGGATTGCGACAGGGTGAATTTTTCTAAATGATGAAGTGAGTGACGCAAACTTGAAAAGCACAGGAAAATAATAAGGTCAGTTTTGAAGCAGGAAAGATGTGATGTTCATTGGGAAACTAGGAGAAAACAAATTACAGAAATGCACTTGCTAAATGGTGAGGATCTGACTTGTGAGCTTTCAGTTCAGTGGCATGGGCAATGAATTGGCTCCAAATTGGGCTGTAGAAGCTGCAGGACATCAAGATAACCTTGGATGTTGTTCCCACATAAAAGCAAAAGAAGCACATAAAATGAAAAAGCTTGAATGACAGCCAAAAATAGCACAGGGCAAAGCAAAAACAACAAAAGAAAAACAGCTGCAGTGTAACATAAACTCCACACAGAGTACCTCGATTGTCTTGCTACCAATAATCTCCCCCACACATCAATAACATTTACGCCAGACAGGGGCCATCACTAAGGTCCCTTCAAAAATCCTGACATAACTCATACTGGGCAAAAAGCACATAAGGTTTAGCCCAAGGTACAAAGACAAGATGAAACATGTCTTGAAGGTGAACTTGCAGGCAGTAGTGTTCCCATGCATCGAATGATCTAGTCTTTCGAGCAGTAGAGACCATGGGGAGTCTGTTCACGTGATACCATGGACATATTATGACCAAAGATGTCAACTTTGATATTGAAGGCATACCAGGAGACACTCTTTGGCTGTAAGGATAGCGGTGCTTGGTGAACTGGACTTAGTGTAAGTTCAAATGCAGGCAGTAGATTTTTGGATGAACTCAACTTTATGCAGAGCCAAAGACCAGAAGGAATTGGAATGGGAGACACAAAAGTGGCTTAATGTACTCGGTCATGTATTTTTCCAAATTCTCTACCATGAAGTGAAGAACCACAGTCACCATAAGTGTAGGCTTGTTAAACAACGGGTGGAGCTATGCTTTTTAGATTTGGCAATTGCAGAAGTAGATAAGCAAGCAGCGGAAATAAAGGTAGCCATTGGAAGTGAAGGATAGCTTGGAATCAACAATTCAGGCCTGTCTGAGCAGCATCAGAGAGATCCTGCTGAGTTAATGTTGGAGGATCAACTTTGTAAAAATGAGTACTAGAATTCAGCATCCAGAGTTAGTGATGTTGGTCAGATCAATAGCTACAAGGATCAATTGATCAGGTTGCCATTGGATGCTGTGATGTGGGTAAAGACAGATTTCTCAGCGAATGGATAATGGACCTGATTATTGATCCAATGTTCAGCAAAGCTTTTCAAAAAGATCTCTTAGAGAAAAATAAATGACATGACATCAGTACATTGATAGAAAATGGCAGAAAATATGAAGGCATTGTAATCAGACAAGAACATCTGCAAGCATTAGGTGCCATTACAAGCACTGGTGAGGTAACTAGTACACAGAAACCAGACATGTTGTGTGGTAAGTGCTGTCTACTGTAAAGGTGGCCTGCGTTTCAAGATCTTTATGAGTTATGTGGTGCAAAAGGACACTGGGTTCATCTCAACAAGAACTCAGCTTCCAAAGGTGCAACCAGAGACTACAATAGACACAATCAAACAAAGGTGGAGTGTGGAATGTTGGCAGCAACAATTCTGTACTCAAACCATGAACATCAATATGAGATTCACAGCATGACAGATCAAGATTGAGAGTTAAAGTGCAAAAGCCTTCAACCAGAAGGTTTTCATATTATGAGTGTGATACATTGTGTGGACAAAGATAAACAGTGGTGCATGACTGGTCTAGTAATCCAGTCTCAGTCTAATGTTTTGAGAGATTTAAATTTCAATCCTGCCATGGCAGATAGTGAAGTTCCAATTCATTAAAAAAATCTGGAATTAAAAGCTAGTTCAATGGCAACCATATAACCATTACTGATTGCAGTAAATACTCATCAGATTCACAAATATCCCATTGGAAAGGAGATCTGCCATCCATACCTGGCCTAGCTGACATGTGATTCCAGAGCTACAGCAATGTGGTTGATTCTTAACTAACCTCTGAAATGGCCCTCAGAAGCCAAGCCATGGGCAATAAGTGCTGCCTCAGCCTCCAAAAGCCACACTCCATGAATACATTTTACACAAAGTTAGAAAGTTGTACCTCTATTACCAACATGAAACCAAAGGTAATACGCCATCCGATGCTCAAATCCAACAACATCGTGGGAGCGAGCGTGAACATTCTACCTTTTGGAATTGTGAAGGATATCTACCTGAACTATTGGAACTCAATGATACAATCTACAACAACAAATCTGATTACATATAATGATCAGCTATCCTTTGCATTACATTGATGATAAAGTTCAATTCTGGCAGGTCTGAATGGAAACCACACGTAGTTTGCATGGTATACATGATTAGATCTATAATAGCAGGCCCAACAGAATAAAACATTGCAACTGTTCACAAAATCATTAAGATACCATCAAAGCAGAACAGGCGAGGAATAATTTTTCATCTGTCCAAAACGTGCAACAAACAAACTCAGACCGATTTGACACCACAGGAAACTTCAAAGGTACCCTTCCTGGAAAGTGTAGCGTTCACATACAAGGGAAGCTTAAATGCAAGTGGACCACTGCACTTAATTGCAAGTGGACTACTTTGAACATAATGGTATCGCCCATTGTCCACCAGCACATAGACTGGTGCAATGTTGTTTCCAGTGCATTAAAGAAAGATGGCACATATAGGATGAATTTAGCCCAAAATATCTAAACTTTTCTCTAAACAGCTGTACAAAATTCTAACTTTAAAAGAATTGAATCTAAAATTCACAGGAGCTAAGTTGTTTTCCAAACTGGATGCGAAACACAGCTATTAGTCAGCTAATTTGGCAAAAGAATCTAAAGAAATCACTATGTTCAGAACATCATTTCGAAAGTATGCTCTCTTGAGCTTACCTTTCGATCTATCTGTGTGTTCCAGGAGGTGATGGATAGAAAAAAAACAAGTGTTCCTAAAGGGGTATGTGTTACTTGATATTGCAGTGATGGGTAAAACCATAGAAGAGCACCAGTGAAATCTGCACTCATTGGTGACTGCAACTCATTGTGATGGATTTGTCTTCAGCAGTAAGAAGAGCCAGGTAAATTAGATCAGCTTTATTGGCTTTATTCCTCCCAATCCAGGTGAAGTTGAAGAGGTACAACATGCCTACTCCCTAAAACAAAGACCCAGCGAAATGTCTCAGATTTTAAGCTTCTTACCACCATACACCATTTCTGACAAAGCATCATCATAAAGAGTGGCCATAAGAAAGTGCAAGATACTTTCAAATGCTGTTGGCCATACAGAGATATACAAGGTATCTCAAGAGCCATATTTTAAAGGGAAGTAAGTGTTTAAATGTGAAATTATTGACCAGGACATATTTTCACAGCTACACTAGGGCTGTATAGCATGGAGCAAACAAAACACCTGGCACAAGATACAGTAAATCGGCCAGGGAGCAACTATGACTTTGGCAAGATTTTGAGGGTTTGTGAGGCATCACCAAACACAGCAGCGCAAAGGATATCTACACTCTCACAAAGTTCAGTCCATTTAGAATTAGATTTGATTCCCTACAGTGTGGAAACAGACCCTTCGGCCCAACAAGTCCACACTGACCCGCAGAAGAGTAACCCACCCAGACTCATTTCCCTACATTTATTCCTGACTAATGCATCTAACACAATTTAGCATGGCCAATTCACCTGATGTGCACATCTGTTTTTGGAATGTGGGAGGAAACCCGAGCACCTGGAGAATACCCACGCAGACACGGGGAGAATGTGCAAACTCCAAGCAGAAAGACAGCCAAGGCTGGAATTGAACCTAGGTCCCTGGCACTGTGAGGCAGCAGTGCTAACCACTAAGCCACCGTGCCACCCACTGTTTAATGATTGGAAAATCATGACAGCTTTATTCACTATACAGGACGAAGGTCTTTTCCTAGTCATTGACTCCGATTGTCAGACAATGGACAGTGGCTCAGTGGTTAGCACTGCTTCTTCACAGCGCCAGAGACCTGGGTTCAATTCCAGCCTTGGGCAACTATCTGTGTTTGCACATTCTCCCCGTGTTTGCGTGGGTTTCCTCCCACAATCCAAAGATATGCAGGTCAGGTGAATTGGCAAATTGGCCATGCTAAATTGTCCATTGTGTTCAGTGATATACAGGTTAGGTGCGTTAGTTAGGACTGAAAATGTGTTGCTGGAAAAGCGCAGCAGGTCAGGCAGCATCCAAGGAACAGGAGAATCAACGTTTCGGGCATAAGCCCTTCTTCAGGAATGAGGACTTCCTCATTCCTGAAGAAGGGCTTATGCCTGAAACATCGATTCTCCTGTTCCTTGGATGCTGCCTGACCTGCTGCGCTTTTCCAGTAACAAATTTTCAGCTCTGATCTCCAGCATCTGCAGCCCTCACTTTCTCCGTGTTAGTTAGTGGTAAATGTAGGGTAGGGGGGATGGGTCTGTTACTCTTCAGCGGGTCAGTGTGTCATCTGTAAACTTACAATATAGAAGACATGGTTATTAAGTTTGCAAAGGGTGGACTTGATCCCTGGTGCTGTAAGGCAGCAGTGCTAACCACTGAGTCACCATGATGTCCAAAAAAGGAATGTGGGGCAACATTTTTACACAGAGAGTGGTTATTGTGTAGAATGAACTGCCAGAAGAAGAGGGTCAATGCATATACAGTTGCACTGTTTAATAGACATTTGGATAAGCACATGAATAGGAAAGGTTTGGAGGGATATGGGCTGGTGAAACATAGTTTAGTTTCGGAACATGGTCGGTGTGGACTAGTTGGACCGACAAGTCTGTTTCCATGTTGCATGACTCTATGGCTGCACAACGGTACAGTCTTCTAACTGTGCAGAGAAAACACACAGGGATACACTTGGATAATGAAGGTGTGAAATACTATTTTAAGATCCTGAACCAGATCACTAAAGTAAAATTACAATCAGCTATATGGACCAATACTTATTTTTTGAAGTTGACCAAGTGTAAGATTCCAGGTCCATGATAATAAAATTTACTGTACAAAGTTAGAACAATAATTCAATCCACTATATATACAATTTATATTCTAACATTCAATTAAAATTAACCTCAGGTTAATCTGTGTAATGGACAAACTGCAGTCAAACACCTGATGGTACACATCAATTAGAAAAAGAAGTTAATCCAGGTCTCTTGGTTTCTCCACACACCCCAGATATTAGTAACATTGTGGGTCATCAAGTTACATTAAAACTTTACAAGGGATTCCAACTCTTTTTGTTCAAAGACATAGCTTTTGGCCTTCCTCAAAAATCACTCATGGACACCCTCAACGACTGCACACGTTCTAATAGCTTTCCTTCCTTCCTGGGTCAACATGCAGATTACAGAGACTACAGAGACTGCATGCCAGTACATACACACAGGAACAATCACAGACAGCTGGATTCTCCTAGGGCAATACTGGCCTGGGTTTCTTTTGCTGAGCTCAGGTCTGGCTGAGCTGTATGAGCTAACTGTACTTGTGGGCCCTTCAACCCCCACTCACAGCTGCAGTGGTATTAACATTGAGAAAGGATTTTGCAGCATAACAATTCTGTGAGTGTGTAATTTTGTCAGGAGTTTTCCTCCTGCACTCATCAGGACATTTGTAAGAATACCAATGTAATTGGGAACATTTTTATGCTGTAAGAGAAGTGTGCTGGTTGTTTGATTGTGGATTCTGTGTGATGGAAGGATTGCCATGGAGAACACACCAATTAAATGACGACTGATAGTTAACTGTCAAGATTTGTTTAAATGTAGACAGGCAGATTGACTGTAATTCTTAGCCCAGACAATTTCAGATTGTCAGCTAGGTTCACAATGTGGTGACTTCATGTACCAAAAGTGACATACATTACTACCCAGGGCCCTGTTCATTGTAGATAAGGAATAAGCATACACATATTGCCTTCAAATTAGCAGAATTTCAATTCACATTGGAATTAATCTGCTGTATGGACAGAAGTGATGAGTCGTAAGTGTGTGGATGCAAAAGAAACAAAAAAATTCAGTCACCTTCTCTTACTGCAGTTCTCTGAATCTCAAATGGAGCTCTGCCTTTGCATCATTGTATTCTGCCCATTTTACTACATTCCATTCAGTTCCATGTGTGACAGTCACAAACTTAATCTCTCAACATCCCCACATAGTGAGCAGGATAATACATGTCTTGTCTTCAAATTGCACCGTGGCAGTTGTGTTTACAAATTGCTGGGAGTTAATCAAAATCAAGCTGGCCAACAGCTAATAATAATAGGCTCCTGTGTTTCAACATTGTTTTTAACAGCAAAGTGTTTTAACCCACTTCATTATCTATTACTGGTGGAGAGCAGGGAAATGCAAATTTCATGCTGGAATAGGAGACCTGGGGATAATTAAAGTGCAGTAGTTAGTGTTCACCTTTTACTCTGTAATTAGTTTCTCTGACCTCAACCACAGCATGCAAACTGTGTTGCTGTTCAAACCCATATATAAAGCTGTTCTTCATGGAGCAGATTATACAAAGAGTGTGGTTGACAACTGAAGAGCTAATTACTTGCCCAAATGGCTTTCTCACTTGAAATGTGACATTACCCTGAACAGTAAGCACCTATGTAGTGTCATTTATATTTCCATGCTAAATAAAAAGGCCAAGTGTATGAACGGGGAGGTGGTGGAGCGGGCTTGGTGTTAATCATATTTGGTTAACTTACCTGCTGCAATCCAAGTCTCAGAAAGCATTCCCATTTTCCCTCTCCTTTAGTAAAAGGACAGTCTTGCTTCTCTAAACATCTTTCAGATTCTCAGTACATCCCGAGTGCATTGTCGCCAACTAAATAAAGTTTTTGAAGGGTGTCAAATAATGTAAGTAACACAGCAGCTAACTTTTGTCCAGTGAGAACTCTCACATAGCTGTGTGATGTTGACCAGATAATTGCTATTTATGGATATTTTCTACCAACCTGTTCAGAGATGTTATTAATCTTTTTGGAGTGGGTGGGACTTGAACCTGGGTCTTTTGTTCAGAGGTAGGGATGTTGCCATGGAGTCACTCGATCATAGCATCAATGCCAGGCAAGGAGAATCTCCTGCAAGAGAGAATCCAATCAATGTACTTTGGCATTCAATGATATTACTATTGCTAAATCCCTATCCATCAACATCTTGGGGGTCACCATTGACCAGAAACTGAACTAAACATGTAAATATACTGAGGCTACAAAACCAGGTTAGAATTATGCAGTGTGCAACTTCTGACCTTCAATTTTCCCAGATGAAAGCAGCTTCAGAAATGCTTAAGAAGCTTATACCATCCAGGTCAATGCAGTCTGCTTCATGCACACACCATATAACAAGTTCAGTATTCGCTCCTTTCATCACCAATGCACAGTAGCAGCAGGGTGTAACATTAATGGAATGTGCTGCAACAACTCTCCAAAGCTGCTTAATAGCTCTTCCCAAATTTACGACCTCTACCATCTAACAGCAGTAGATACATGGGAACAATACAATTTACAAGGTCCCACCCAAGTTACCCATCACTCTGAGTTGGAACTATGTCATTGTTCCTTCACTATTACTTGGTCAACATCATGGAACTAATGGCCCATCAGCATTGTACTGTAAATCGTAGTCGTATAAGAAGGCAGCTCATTTCCACCTTCTCAAAGCGTGTGAGGGATGGACAGTAAATACTGTCCCACCCATATCCCATCAGTGAATTTTTAAAAATCGTCAGATATTCTTTGTATTTTCCCTTTCAATAGAATGTATTGTTGTCAATTTATCCTCCTTAACAGCCATTTTATAATGAAAAGGTCGCATAGGGAACAGTGTAGTGAAATCGGTTTAGTAGCTTTAATCTCTTTTTTAGCTCTCCTTCCTGAAATTCAGAAAAAGAGAAAGATTTGTCTTGATTATTTCTCAAAAATGTCACCCATTGCTTCATGCTCAGTAATTCTGATTTGCAGTAGTTATGGTCTATAGATAGTGACACCCTTTTTGAAAACAGTAAGAATCCACTGGAGCAAATTCGCTAGACCTCTATTGACAACTGAATCAAAATCTGTTTCAATAGTACGGTCCTATTAGCTTTTATTTCCCTTCTGATTTCTGCTTCATATCTTCTGGAGATACTGACACACTGCAACACCATTTGCATAGCTTTGTCTAATAACCCAAGTTGTATGTAATCCAGATGGTTTTGTTACATGTCCTCTGCCTCCACCCACACCTCATCAGCACAAAGAGACTTTCCCCCCTCACATTCTATACTAGTATAACTAATAAATGTATTCAAAGAAGAAACAAAATACACAATCTTTTAAAGATCCTTTTTGCCCGGATTTGTTGTAGCAGTGCCGAGGAGATAAATTTTATCAAGAGGCTCCTGGACAACTTGAATTGTTGAGCGCCACACTTGTGTGACTATTTTCATATATTTGCCTTGCTGTTGGAACTATTTGGTTGTATGGCACGTTAGGGCTAAAGCTGAAAATGTGTTGCTGGAAAAGCGCAGCAGGTCAGGCAGCATCCAGGGAACAGGAGAATCAACGTTTCGGGCATAAGCCCTTCTTCACGTTAGAGCTAAACTCAATCCTGTCAATGCTGGTGGTGAGCTGTCTTCTTAAACTACTGCAGTCCATGTCATGTAGTTACAATGTTGGTCTGAGAGAGTGTTGAAAAGTGTGGTCCTGGAAAAGCGCAGCAGGCTAGGCAGCATCCGAGGAGCAGGAGAATCGACGATTCTCCTGCTCCTCGGATGCTGCCTGGCCTGCAGCGCTTTTCCAGCACCACACTTTTCAACTGTGGTCTCCAGCATCTGCAGTCCTCACTTTCTCCTGGTTGGAGAGAGGTACAGTATGTTGCCCAAGCAATAGTGAAGGAAGAATGACATAGCTCACAGATGACGGATACATGAAAAATGATGATGATCACTCTAGGAAGACAGCATCAATGTTCTCCACTTCCTCTGACCATGTTTCCATAACAAATTTCAATGAGAATATCTGAAATGCAAGATCAACTCTAATCAAACTCCAGATTAGATTAGGAGGGACATTTTCAGATCTATTCATCGGTTTAGCTGGTATTAATTAGGATTTCCAGCCCAGAATTATCTTGGGCAAGGTACATTTAATCCAGAATATAGTTAGCGTTGTTACCTCTTGTTAAATCCAAAAGAGAACATTAGGATAGGATAGACAAAATAGCAGGGACGTTTGTGACATAATTTCTGATCTTTGCTAATCTGCTGCTGAAAATTCATTTGTCTTTATTACTGAATGCATCTACCATTAATTCATGCAAGACAATAGGGAGAAGCCTTTTCTGTTTAATATGAGACATCCAGACTTAGAAACGGGTTGATGCCTTGCCAATTTTACAGGCATCAATTGGATGCCAAATTGTCCAAAAGAAGAAGATAAGAATTAGAGATTGGGTTAGACTGTTCAGTATTTTGAGGCTGCTTGATCACTTGAATGTTTATGACTGATCTTCTACCTTTGTTCTACTTCTTGCACTATCCAAATATCCATTAAATCCCTTCACATCCAGACATCTTTCCATGTGTATCATGGATATACATGAGGAAAAAGCATCCACTGCTCTTTGGGACAGAGAGTTCCAAAGATCCATAACCCTTTGGGTGAAGAGATTTGTCCTCATTTCAGTTCTCAATGCATGATCCCTTATTCTGAGCTAATGAACCTTAGTTCAAGACTCTCTAAGAGATATGTTTTCCAGCATGTACCATATCAACCCCATTTAAAATTTTGTGTTTCAATAACATAACTTCTCAGTCTTTTAAAATCCAGAGAATATAATCACAGTTCACTCAATCTTTCCTAGAACAGGACAGCATGGTGGCTCAGTGGTTACTGCAGCTGCCTCACAAATTCTGGGTTCGATTTCAGCCTTGGGTGACTCTCTGTATGGAGTCTGTACATCCTCCTTGTGTCTGCGTGGGTTTCCTCTGGATGTCCTGGTTTCCTCCCACAGTCCAAAGCTGTGCAGGTAAGGTGAATTGGCCATGGGAAATTGTCCATAATGTCCAGGGATGTGTAGGTTAGGTAGAGTAGTATTGGGAAATGCAGGTTTTTATAGATAGGGGATGGGTCTGGTTGGGATGCTTTTTAGAGGGTTGTTGTGGACTTAATGGGCAAAATGGCCTGCTTCCACACTGTAGGGATTCTCGCGAATATTTCATCCCAGAAATTAGCCTGGTAAAGTGTTATAGCAACTCCCCCCCACCCCCAACCCCCGCCCCCACCCCATCCCACCGAAGATATCATTAATTGGAAGTAGCTGAGGTCCAAATATTGAACTTTGCGGCAGAGTCCATATTGGAAGGGTGCCATCCACAGCATTGGTGAACCATAAATGTGGACATTTTAAGAACTGAGCACATTGCGCTACTGCACTCTCAGTTGGGGAGGTGTAAGTAAAGCGTCCTTATCTGACTGCTTCCAGATCAGTCCATATGTGAGTGTTTCTCTCAGCCTAGCCAGTATAGCAGTGAGCAGAAAAGAATGGAATTCTTACTGAGATCTAACGTTAGTCATTAGTGACTGGAGAATAATGTGATATTGTAATACCCAAAGTTCATTTTGAGGTTGTTTGGTTTTATCAAAAGATTGCAGTTTGGGCACATGTTGCATTCACAAGCAGCTTGGTAAGTCAGCACGGTACCTAACTGAAAAAAAAAGATATGGCACAAAAGGCAAATGTGGGGACAATGAGGGAATTCAATGCTAACAAACAGCATTGTAATAATTAAGAACAAAGGCTTTGATTGTAAAATAGGAAATGTGGGTAAAGTAAATGCTTTCTTCATAATGATGAGCCAGACACCTTTGATAATAGTAACAGTGTCACTTGAAGAACCTCAGCGTTATGAAATTACTCAAGTTGTGGGCTCCTGTTACAGCACGACATAAAATGAAATTACACTGAGAGTTACATTGCATAAAAGGGAATAAATGTCAAATGAGTAGATTACATGCTTGAGTTAAAGAAAGTGTCTTGGTGCCAAATGGAGAGACCCACAGCATTTACGATTCACGTATACTAAACAAGAGCAAATTTACTCACATGTTGAGGAAGAGGTTTCAGCCATCATATATGTGCTACCAAATTTCACAAATAAACAGCAAGAAATACATAGTGTTTATCAATTACCAAATCCTTACAGTCACATTTAGTTCATCCTGAGTATGAGGTAATCATTGATCTTGTCAGCCTAACAGCACAGTATTAAATATTGTTAAGTCAGTGGATCAATCTAACGTGAATATTCATTTATGATTTCCCATGAAGACCATTTCATTCTTAACCACTAAAATAGTTGTGAATTACTTTACAATTGGACATGACATGCTACTGTCTGTCAAAAAAATTGGTAACAAAAACTTGCAAGTATGCAATGCTCATAACTAGCTCACCTAAACTGGCTCATAACTAGCTCACCTAAACTGGCTCATAACTAGCTCACCTAAACTGTCTCATGATGAGAAGCTGCAGGAGAATTTCACATATGGAAATAAACTGAGTATAGATCATTGGTTGTTTCCTTTGGGATTTCAGAGTTATTATTCCACAAAGGATTAGTGTGGAATTATTGGAAGAGCTACATTAAGGGATACATATGAAAATGGTAGCAAGAATCTATTTTTAATCTCGAGAGCTACACAGAGATATTGTTGAATTGGTGGATCAGATGGAATTTGGGTTATATGAGAGTTATCATGCTCCCCTTTAATTAGATTCCCTCCTTCAGCAAATGATGTCCATGTTTCTGATGGAGTCTTTCTCTAATCATCACGAGATCATGAATGTACATATTCACCTGACACAAATCTTATTGTCACCTCAATGGTTTGTCACCATGATGTTCTCATCAACACTGAGTTCTCGAAGTTTCATGTTGCTTTGTATCTCATCATCCTTTTGGTTTGCTTTACTCTTCATTTGCTGCTACTGTTAGGCTGAAACAAACTAAACAGCAGCCTAGGAGCATGTCTAAGCACTAACGCATAACAAAAACCACATGATAAAAACTGAAAGAACCGCGGATGCTGTAAATCAAAGTTTGAGGAAGGGTCACCTCACCCAAATCGTTAACTGTGATTTCTCTCCACAGCTGCTGCCAGGTCTGCTGAGCTCTTTCAGCAATTCCTGTTTCTGTTAAGGAAAACAACTTGCTGTAGACTGAAGTTATTCTGTAAAAGCACTGAAAATCACTGAGCCTGTATCAAAGAGAAACATGGGAATCATTAATATTTCACCTAGCAAGTGTTTTTGCAATGACGTCTTCATGATCTGTACAACTTGTTCTTCAGCACCATTTAATGTTGGATGATTTGATGGAGCTGTCATGAGCTAATGAGACTGGTAGGAAGAGAGCATTCTGATGTGACACCATGACAACTGGTACTAATATCTTGCTGTTAGGGAGATTCTGGACAGTCCGGTCCTTTAACGGGCTATCTAGAAATTTCAAATAATAAAAACTTCAGAAATTGGGCTAGGAAATGAGTTGTGCCTTTCCTGCATGTTTGAGGTTTTTTTTTAGATTAGATTAGATTAGATTATTTCCACTGTGGAAACAGGCCCTTCGGCCCAATAAGTCCACACCGACCCGCCGAAGCGTAACCCACCCATTCCCCTACATTTACCCCTTTACCTAACACTACGGGCAATTTAGCATGGCCAATTCACCTGACCTGCACATCTTTGGACTGTGGGAGGAAACCGGAGCACCTGGAGGAAACCCACGCAGACACGGGGAGAATGTGCAAACTCCACACAGTCAGTCGCCTGAGTCAGGAATTGAACCCGGGTCTCTGGCGCTGTGAGGCAGCAGTGCTAACCACTGTGCCACCGTGCCGCCCACCTACTTGAATATAATGGGCATCCTTAGGCCCTGTAGTAATTCTTGCATTTGGAAGGTAGGAGACTAGGAGTGGGCTGAGCAGGGGTATGAAAGGGGCTCAAATATTCCTGCTCCACCCTAATCCATACTTGAGTACTTTTTTTTAACACAACTTCACATTTTCGTGGTGGCCTCCAGTTTGAGGCACGACAGATTTGTTGGCTATTGAATTAGCTAGCAGCTCTTCGAGACAGGGCTTCCAGTCACTGACAGGCAGAAATCCTACCTCCAGTCTGTGAACAGCCAATTGATCATTAAATAACAACAGGGCAACATTTCATACCTTGGACAGGCTCCTCCAACGATTTTTACCTGGGGACGGACAGTGACAGGGAACCTCGTAAAATCCAACCCATTCAGGTGGTTAACGGAAAACATTTTTTTGTTAAGATGGAAATTACTTTGTTAATATTGGTCAGGAGTTAGGGTTGCAGGCCTCATTTTCAGCCAGAAGATGTAAGGCTGAGAGTATGGGAGCTTCTTCACATTGTGAATGCAATACCAGCTGCAGGACAGTGTGGGTGTCAAACACTCACTGGGGAAGGCTCAATTGCAATTGTGAGAGAACTCCAAAACTGAAAGGAAAGGAATCCCACATGTCAAAATCTTAACGAGAGTTGTGGAGGGGGCTGTAGAACTTTGTACAGCAACCCACAACCATCCTGGACATTGCAGCACTTTACCTTTGTAGTCCTTCTATTCTCACCTTTAACAGTCCAATACTCAGCTCTATTGTTGTCCTTGTTAGGCCACTGGGTGACATTGACAACTGCCATGCTGCACTCTGTGGATTCTGCACAGGTCTCTGCTGTGAGTCTCCCTGTCACCAAGGAGCTAACCCTGCAGTCAATGAAGGGGAGTAAACACTATGGCATCGAGAGACCTCCCTGGGTAATGCGTAATCACATGAAGGGTTTGTTTCTGGTGATCACAGATCAGCTGCACATTTAAGGAGTCAGACCCTTTTAAGTTAATGTTAATGAATGCTGATGGCTGGTCCCATGGTGCTCTCAGCGCTACATGTGTGCAATCAATTTCCCTTTGCATTTGTGGAAATCCTGCACTGGCAGCAAATCCCACCGCTCTGGTGTCTGCTTCTCTTGGTCTCTTGTGAATCTAGCACACTTGTTTTCTCTGCAGAACAGGGAATTGGTACCACCCCTGATGGATATATGATTGACTCACCATGATATTCCACACATGTGGATAGTATACATCAATTATAAAAAATGTATACTATGCACATTTGAATCCCAATAACTACGACTTCTATGGATTGATACAATTTTAAACAGGAGCCAAACCATTGACTTAAAGTGCCCTTAGCCATCACCTAGATTAGGGAGGTTTCATGAAATCAACATAATAATTAGACAGTCAATTGCACTCCCCATTAGCTCTCCCCACTCAAAACACCCCTCGTCCTACTTCAAGGGTCTCATTTTCAAAGTAACCACATTATCAAGAAGTAATTCATAAAATGGTGTTTGTCACATTCCAGAACCTCTTCACCTTACCCCTTTGTCACTCACTAACTTCGACACCATCACCTTTGGCCCATTGAACGTAACTAGAGTCATAGAGTCATAGAGATGTACAGCACAGAAACAGACCTTTTGGTCCAACTTGTCCATGCCAACCAGATATCCCAACCTAATTTAGTCCCACTTGCCAGCACCCAACCCATATCCCTCCAAACCCTTCCTATTCTTATACTCATCCAGATATTTTTTAAATGTTCCAATGTACTAGCTTCCACCACTTCCTCTGGCAGCTCATTTCATACATGTACCACCCTCTTCATGAAAACTTTGCCCTTAGATATCTTTTATATTTTTTCCCCTCTCATCCTGAACCTATGCCCTCTAGCTCTGGACTCCCCCACCCCAGAGAAAAGATTTTGTCTATTTACCTTTTCCATGCCCCTCATAATTTTATAAAGCTCTGTAAAGTCACCTCTCAGCGTCCGACGCTTTGGGAAAACAGCCCCAGCCAGTTCAGCCTCTCCCTATAGATCAAATCCTCCAACTGTGGTAATATCCTTCTAAATCTTTTCTGAACCCTTTCAAGTTTCACAACATCCTTCCAATAGGAAGGAGACCAGAATTGCATGCAATATTCCAAAAGTGGCCTAACCAATGTCCTACACAGCTACAACATGACCTCCCAATTCCTGTACTCAATACTCTGACCAATAAAGGAAAACATACCAAACATCTTCTTCACTATCCTATCTACCTGCAACTCTACTTTCAACGAGCTATGAACCTGCACTCCAAGGTCTCTTTGTTCAGCAACACTTCCTAGTACTTTACCATTAAGTGCATAAGTCCTGCTAAGATTTGCTTTCCCAAAATGCAATGGTTAACTTTGAATCTTGCCCCCTTAGCCCTTGACCCAATAATCATTACCCACTACATACTTCCTCTTCTGTCTGATCCAATACTGATGACAGTCCCCATGCTCACCCTTAACCTGATCCTTCCCTTTATCTGTGCCACTAATTCTATTTGATTCTGTGACACCTCAGACTCCCCAGTAATAAGATCATTCGATACTCAACCATGGCTGAGGAATGATACCTCAGGAATACCATCCTGCATCCCACTTCCCCATAGCTCAGTCTGACTGTTCCATCCATTGGATAGTATCTGCAATTTAGCCCTCAGGACTCTACTGTGGACAGCATGACCTTTCCCTTTAGGACAACCTGTCAAAAATCATTGCTGCCCGGACAGCTCCTCTTCCACCTGTAAGAGGACTACCACACTCATGATGCCAGGCCCTTCCCTCCTCGTATGGTCCCATACCCTTGTCTTTCCAACTTACCTTGTGCCCCTCTCTCTCTGTCTTGTTCAGCCTCTCTCCTTCCAGAATTCTTCGCTCCCTACCTCAAAAAGACCGTCTCTCCTTCTCTCTCAGTCTTTCTCTCTGTGCCTTTCTCTCTCACACTTCCCCTTCCAACATTGTTAAATGTAAGAACACAAAACATCTCAATGGACATTATTATGCCACTCATTAATTTGGGCTATAACATCTCATTTTAAAGACAAGATCTCCAATCCATCTCTCACTGAGTCACATTTTGATGTGTGTATGTCTTTTTTTGGTTATGTTATAAATTAACTTTTACAAAGTGGGTAAACCAATTTTCTTTTCCACTGATTTTAACTAAAATTGGTCAGTGACAAGCAAGACTTTGTTACCCAAAGCAAATGTCAACACTAGCAGGGTCAGATTCTGGTGTAACCCTTGCTTATGTTAACTCCATTCGTTCCCCATACTTGACTCAATGTGTCAGAGGGGAAAAAAATGTTGCTGCAAGTCTTGCTGAGACCTGCAGCTCCTGGCGAAATGCCAGCCGGGCTTAGCGGGCCATAAACTCGGGTTAATTCAGGGTCAAAGTGACAACTACAGCAACTCTGGGCCTCACGCTTACAACAGATGTCAGATTCCTAAAGTATTTACTGTCCCGTTAAAACGCTCGTCATGCTGATGAATTACTTCACCAAGAATATCAGTGCACAAACCAGCAAGTGATGAAGCCTCACAAGACTGACTATCATGTGCAATGGACAGACTATCACAGTTTTAATGAATCTTGTGGTACAGTGGTAGTATCACTCTCTCTGGCCCAGCAAACACAAGATCAAGTCTGACTTGTTCCAGAAATGTCTCATAACAAATCTGAACAGTTTGATTTAAAAAATACAGAGCATCATCACTTTACTCATTGTAAAAATGCAGAAAGATTAATTTACTGTTTTACTAACAGACCAAATTGAGGTGAGCTGCCGTTTTTTTTTTAGATTAGATTCCCTACAGCATGAAAACAGGCCCTTCGGCCCAACCAGTCCACACCGACTCTCTGAAGAGTAACCCAACCAGTCCTACTTCCCTCTGACTAATGCACCTAACACTATGGGCAATTTAGCACAGCCAATTCACCTGACCTACGCATCTGAGGAAACCAGAGCACCCGGAGGAAACCCACACAGACACGGGGAGAATGTGCAAACTCCACACAGACAGTTGCTCAAGGCTGGAATTGAACCTGGGACCCTGGCGCTGTGAGGCAGCAGTGCTAACCACTGAGCCACTATGCCGCCCTTAATTTTATGTTTATTGGTCAGAATTAATTAACTACTGCCATGCAAATTCAAGATATTTTTTCTCTTCTGACATATATTCCTTTGGAATTATACATCTTTTTAAAAATCAGGATATTCTATAATTTTCTGTTATGAATTTGTTACTATATTTTTAAATAATAAGGGATTTTGATTAATATCATAAAAAGGACAATATTTGATCAAGCAATAGTTCTGTATCTCTCCTGATAGATCCACAGCCTTAACCCTCTTTGACCTTGACTCTCTTTGGTCCTCATTCAGTCCTAGCAAAGCACAAATTTATATGAAGCGCTGACCTTGTTCATCAAGTTGGGTTGGGTCGACAACAGGTCTACCTTATTGTCTATATGGTTCTCAAGTGAAAACAAAAAATGCCAGAAATCACAACGGGTCAGACTGCATCCATGGATACAGAATAAGTTATAGTTTTGAGTCTGGATGACTCCTTATCAGAGCTGATGTGAAGTGTGGAGGGGGCAGCATTTGTGCAATGGTGGAGAGGGTGGAGTGCTGGCTAGAAAAAGGGTATTGATAGTGTAGATTAAGTGAACGGAATGTGGGACTGGCAGAAAGATGATGCGTCTAACTGCCAAGCTCTAAAGGACAGACAGGAGTGGGGGAGGGGAGAGAAGACGTGGTGACAGAGAGTGTGACAAGTAAAGCAAAAAGGAAAGGGAAGAAATGGGAGTGGGTTTACAATCTGGAGGTCTTGAACTCAATCTTAGCTGCCGAAAGTTCTCAAGTGCCTTGCTTCACCTTCCTACACCAAATGTCCTTTGTTCCTTGTTTACAGAATCACAACTCAGCAGGTCTGGCAACACCTGTGGAGAGAAATCAGAATTAACGTTTTGGGTAGAGTGACCCTTCCTCAGAACTTCCCTGTTCTGAGGAAGGGTCATTTGACCCAAAATGTTAACTCTCTCCACAGATGCTGCCAGACCTGCTGAGCTTTTCCAGCAATTTCTAGTTTTGTCTCTGATTTACAGCATCTGTAATTCTTTCAATTTTTCTTACAGAATCACCGAATTGTTATGGTGCAGAAGGAGACCATTTGGCCCGCTGTACAGCGTCTATTACCTAGTGTCAATCCCCTACCTTTTCTCTGTATCCATGCACACTATTTCTCTCCAATTAAGCTTCAAAGGCCCTCTTTAACTCAATTGAACCTGCCTCTGCCATATTTCTAGGCAGTGCATTCCATACCCGAGCTACTTGCTGTGTGAAAATGTTTTTCTCAAATCACCCTCACTTTTTTTGCATAGCACTTTGAGTACATACCCTCTCGTTCCTGTCTCTTTTATGAGCAGGAACAGCTTTTCCGTATATTCTCCATCCATCCTAATCATGATTTTGAAGACCTCTATCAAATATCCTCTCAGAATTCTCCTTGCCAAGAAAAATCTTCCCAACTTCTCCAATCCATCCTCTAAACTGAAGTTTCTCATTCTTGAAACATTCTTGTCAGTTAGTTCTGCACTCTCTCCAATGCATTCATATCTTTCCTCAAATGTGATGCCAACAACTGTCCATAATATTCCAGCTGAGGTCTAACAAGTATCTTACACAAGTTCAACATCACCTCGTTGCTTTTGCATTCTATGTCCTTATTAATTAAGCCATGAACATGGTATGCTTTATTAACCATACTCTCCAACTGTCGTGCTACCTTCAATGATCTGTGCACATTTGTAACAGGTCCATCTGCTACTACACCTGCTTTAGAATTATACCCTCTACTTTATATTGTCTTTCAATGTTTTTCTGACCAAAGTGTATACCTCACACTTTTCTGCATTGAACCTCATCTGCCACCTATCCGCTTGTCAATATCCATTAACTAAAGCCAATGTATTGTCATCCTGTATGATATACTTCAGGTTTGGAATCACCAACTGCATGCTACCATTCTTGTTTACCTATGCAAGTTTGGCAGTAGCGAACTTTGCCCTCAGGTTAAACTGCCACCAACTGTCTCTCTCTCTCTGTCTCCCTCTCTCACTACCAGTGAGAGAGTACCCTTATGGTCTGATAAGACGACCTTAATTGTTAAAACATTTTGTGACACCCTGCAGTAATGAAAGGTGTTATACAAATGTGTGTCTTTGTTTTGCTAATCAGTTTTCTGCAAACAAA
This sequence comes from Chiloscyllium plagiosum, assembly GCF_037043375.1. NCBI lineage: Eukaryota > Metazoa > Chordata > Chondrichthyes > Orectolobiformes > Hemiscylliidae > Chiloscyllium > Chiloscyllium plagiosum. The sequence continues at coordinate 36,645,821 of NW_028270172.1, read as the reverse complement.
GCTTACGCTTAGCATTTCAGGTTGTGTACCTGCATATTCGTTGAGGACAGAATTCACATGGTTTTGCTTTACTGGTGATCTTTGTTTCATGGGACTAATCTTCAAGTTGCAACTCACACTCCTGCCAAGTAGCCCTTTTCACTGATGGCAGAGGCTCTGACTTGACACTGACATTTTCTACAAACCCACCGATTCCCACAGCTACCTGGATTACACTTCTTCCCACCCTACCTCTTGCAAAAATGCCATCCCGTATTCCCAATTCCTCCGCCTCTGCCGTATCTGCTCCCAGGAGGAGCGGTTCCACCATAGAACACACCAGATGGCCTCCTTCTTTAGAGACCGCAATTTCCCTTCCCACGTGGTTAAAGATGCCCTCCAACGCATCTCATCCACATCCCGCACCTCCGCCCTCAGACCCAACCCCTCCAATCGCAACAAGGACAGAACGCCCCTGGTGCTCACCTTCCACCCTACCAACCTTCGCATAAACCAAATCATCCGCCGACATTTCCGCCACCTCCAAACAGACCCCACCACCAGGGATATATTTCCCTCCCCACCCCTCTCCGCCTTCCGCAAAGACCGTTCCCTCCGTGACTACCTGGTCAGGTCCACGCCCCCCTACGACCCACCCTCCCATCCTGGCACTTTCCCCTGCCACCGCAGGAACTGTAAAACCTGTGCCCACACCTCGTCCCTCACCTCCATCCAAGGCCCTAAAGGAGCCTTCCACATCCATCAAAGTTTTACCTGCACATCCACTAATATCATCTATTGTATCCGTTGCTCCCGATGCGGTCTCCTCTACATTGGGGAGACTGGACGCCTCCTAGCAGAGCGCTTTAGGGAACATCTCAGAGACACCCGCATCAATCAACCAAATCGCCCAGTGGCTCAACATTTCAACTCCCCCTCCCACTCTGCCGAGGATATGGAGGTGCTGGGCCTCCTCCACCGCCGCTCCCTCACCACCAGACGCCTGGAGGAAGAACGCCTCATCTTCCGCCTCGGAACACTTCAACCCCAGGGCATGAATGTGGATTTCAACAGTTTCCTCATTTCCCCTTCCCCCATCTCATCCTAGTTTCTAACCTCCAGTAACTCGACCTGTCCGGACTTGTCCGACCTGCCCAGCTCCTTTTCCACCTATCCACTCCACCCTCTCCTCCCTGACCTATCACCTTCATCTCCTTCCCCACCTACCTATTGTACTCTATGCTACTTTCTCCCCACCCCCACCCTCCTCTAGCTTATCTCTCCACGCTTCAGGCTCTCTGCCTTTATTCCTGATGAAGGGCTTTTGCCCGAAACGTCGATTTTGCCTGTCCTCGGATGCTGCCTGAATTGCTGTGCTCTTCCAGCACCACTGATCCAGAATCTGGTTTCCAGCATCTGCAGTCATTGTTTTTACCTCTGCAACATCAACCCAATCTTGAACCAGGCAATAATCTGGAACAAAATAAGTTGGCTCAATTTTACATGGGGCTTTGTTTTAATAGGGAGGTCACATGAGTTGCCTTCAGAATTGCCCTGGAACCTCATGGGGAGATGGTGGTGTTACATGTCACTGGGATTGCACAGTGGAAATCAAGCCCTGCTGTTCCTGGAATCATCACCAAAGTTAAATACTTTATAAAAGTACTCAAAATTCTTCAATTTACCTGTCTTTAAATCCCAGGTTGAAAGCCAGCACATAGGAGGTACCTGCATGCAACAGCAATTATGACTGATGTGAAATAAATAGATTCTAGCTACAAGTAAACAATTATGAATTGTCAATATACAATTCTACTAAATAAAACTCTAACTCCCTTTTGGGTAATCCAAGATGGAGGACGGGAAAAATTTCTGGCTGTAGGAGCTGCTCCTTTTTTTGAGGTACTTTAGGTGTTGGAGGTGATTTCCTCAAATTCCAGGAGCAGCAATTACTGTTTTATACACTGTTGTATTGTTTTGGAACTTTGGGGAAAAAAAAGTCAAAACAACAGCAGTTTTAAAAGGGAGAAGAACAGACAAAGGAAGCACATGGTGAGGACAGAGCAGGAGAGAGAGACAGAGAGAGAGAAAGAGAGACCCTGCACAGTTACTGCCTTTGCTGTTTGAATTCGTGTATCGCTGGACATCGGAGTGCACCTGGGAAAATTAACAAACATGAAATTCACAACTAATCTTGGAGGAACCAGTTTTGGGCGAAGTTCACAGCACAGAATCAGATAAGTTAATTGTTGTTTTAAGTCTGTCCAGTAGAAAGGCTGCAGTAGTGGGTACAGTGGATTCTTTCTTGATTATATGTTTTTGGAGATAGGTCTCTTGGTTAAACTTAAAATATAAGCCATAGCTATTAATCTAACCTGGGGCTGTGTTTGTAGAGGAATAAGACGGTGTTATTTTCTGGGACTGTAGATTGTGAAGGAGCAAAAATGGCCTTTGCAGAGATATGTACTTCTTGTCAGATGTGGGAGTTTAAAGAGAGTTTAAGGGTTACTGCGGATTATATCTGCCATAAATGCTGTTGGATGCAAATCTTATCAGATCGAGTGGATCAGTTGGAGAGACAAATAGAAGCATTGAGAATTTGCAACAGCTACAGTATGTGATGGATGGCAGTTATAGAAAGGGGGGAAAGTCTCAGATACAGTCACATAGATGGGTTAACTCCAGGAAGGGTGAGAGAGGTAGGCAGCTAGAGCAGGAGTCTTTTGTGGATATATCCATTTCAAACAGGTATGCTGTTTTGGAAAATAAAGGGGGTGATGGATTCTCAGGGGAACGTAGCACAAACAGCCAAGTTTCTGGTATTGAGACTGGCTCTAATGCAACGAGGGGTACGTCGGCTTCCAAGAGATCAATTGTGTTAGGGGATTCTGTAGTCCAAGGTACAGACAGACGTTTCTGTGGCCAGCAGAGAAAAAGCAGAATGGTGTGTTGTTTCCCTGGTGCCAGGATCAAGGATGTCTCAGAGAGGGTGCAGAATGTTCTCACGGGGGAGAGGGGCCAGCAGGAGGTTATTGTCCACATTGGAACCAACGACATTGGAAGGGAAAAGGTTGAGACTCTGTAAGGAGATTACAGAGAATTAGGCAGAAATTTAAAAAGGAGCTCCTCAAGAGTAGTAATATCTGGATTACTCCCAGTGCTACGAGCTAGTGAGGGCAGGAATAGGAGGATAGAGCAGATGAATGCATGGCTGAGGAGCTGGTGTATGGGAGAAGGATTCACATTCTTGGATCATTGGAATCTCTTTTGGGGTAGAAGAGACCTGTACAAGAAGGTAGGATTGCACCTAAATTGGAAGGGGACTAATATACTGGCAAGGAAATTTGTTAGAACTGCTTGGGAGGATTTAAACTAGTAAGGTGGGGGTGGGACCCAGGGAGATAGTGAGGAAAGAGATCGATCTGAGACGGGGTACAGCACAGAAGTGAGTCAAACAGTCAGGGCAGGCGGGGACAAGGTAGGACTAATAAATTAAACTACATTTATTTCAACGCAAGGGGCCTAACCGGGATGGCAGATGAACTCAGGGCATGGTTAGGAACATCGGACTGGGATATCATAGCAATTACGGAAACATGGCTCAGGGATGGGCAGGACTGGCAGCTGAATGTTCCAGGATACAAATGCGACAGGAAGGATAGAAAGGGAAGCAAGGGAGGAGGGGGAGTGGCCTTTTGGATAAGGGATAGCATTACAGTTGTGCTGAGGGAGGATATTCCTGGAAATACATCCAGGGAAGTTACTTGGGTGGAACTGAGAAATAAGAAAGGGATGATCACCTTATTGGGATTGTATTATAGACACCCCAATAGTCAGAGGGAAATTGAGAAACAAACTTGTAAGGATATCTCAGCTATCTGTAGTCTAGGTAGCTGTGGGAGTCAGTCGGTTTATAGTAAATGTCCGTGTTGAGTCGGTTGTCCGAGATAGAAATGGAGAGGTCTAGGAAGGGGAGGGAGGAGTATGAGACAGTCCAGGTAAATTTGAGGTCGGGGTAGAAGGTGTTGGTAAAGTGGATGAACTATTCAACCTCCTCGTGGGAGCACGAGGCAGCGCCGATACAGTCATCGATGTAGTGGAGGAAAAGGTGGGTGTTGGTGCCAGTGTAGCTGCAGAAGATGGACAGTTCCACATATCCTACGAAGAGGCAGGCATAGCTGGGGCCCATGCGGGTGCTCATGGCTACTCCTTTGGTTTGGAGGAAGTGGGAGGATTGGAAAGAGAAGTTGTTCAGGGTGAGGACCAGTTCAGTCAGTCGAAGGAGGGTGTCAGTGGAAGGGTACTGGTTGGTACGGCGGGAAAGGAAGAAGCGGAGGGCTTTGAGTCCTTCGTGACGGGGGGGTGGAGGTGTATAGGGACTGGACTACACCTCCTCCCACCCTGCCCCCTGTAAAAACACCATCCCATATTCCTTTGTCTCCACCGCATCTGCTCCCAGGAGGACTAGTTCCAATACCGAACAACTTAGATGGCCTCCTTCTTCAAAGACCGCAATTTCCCCCCAGATGTGATCGACGATGCTCTCCACCGCATCTCTTCCACTTCCCGCTCCTCCGCCCTTGAGCCCCACCCCTCCAACCGCCACCAGGACAGAACCCCACTGGTCCTCACCTACTACCCCACCAACCTCCATATATATGGTATCATCCGTTGTCATTTCCGCCACCTCCAAACGGACCCCAGCACCAGGGATATATTTCCCTCCCCTCCCCTATCAGCGTTCCGAAAAGACCACTCCCTCCATGACTCCCTTGTCAGGTCCACACCCTGCACCAACCCAACCTCCACTCCCGGCACCTTCCCCTGCAACCGCAAGAAATGCAAAACTTGCGCCCACACCTCCCCCCTTACTTCCCTCCAAGGCCCCAAGGGATCCTTCCATATCCGCCAAAAATTCACCTGCACCTCCACACACATCATTTCCTGCATCCACTGCACTCGATGTGGCCTCCTCTATATTGGGGAGACAGGCCGCCTACTTGTGGAACGTTTCAGAGAACACGTCTGGGACACCCGGACCAACCAACCCAACCACTCCGTGGCTCAACACTTCAACTCCCCCTCCCACTCCACCAAGGACATGCAGGTCCTTGGAGTCCTCCATCACCAGACCATAGCAGCATGACAGCTGGAGAAAGAGTGCCTCATCTTCCGCCTAGGAACCCTCCAACCACAAGGGATGAACTCAGATTTCTCCAGTTTCCTCATTTTCCCGCCCCCACCTTGTCTCAGTTCCAACCCTCGAACTCAGCACCACCTTCCTAACCTGCAATCTTCTTCCTGACCTCTCCGCCCTCATCCCCACTCCGGCCTATCACCCTCACCTTAACCTCCTTCCACCTATCGCATTTCCAACGCCCCTCCCCCAAGTCCCTCCTCCCTACCTTTTAACTTAGCCTGCTTGGCACACTCTCCTCATTCCTGAAGAAGGACTCATGCCCGAAACGTCGATTCTCCTGCTCCTTGGATGCTGCCTGACCTGCTGCGCTTTTCTAGCAACACATTTTCAGCTCTGATCTCCAGCATCTGCAGTCCTCACTTCCTCCTAGAAGGTACAAAACTTGACCTACTCTTGGGAAATAAGGCAGGGCAGGTGACAGAGGTGTCAGTGGGAGAGCACTTTGGGCCAGTGACCATAAGTCTATTCGTTTTAAAATAGTGATGGAAAAGGATAGACCAGATCTAAAAGTTGAAGTTCTAAATTGGAGAAAGGCCAATTTTGACGGTATTAGGCAAGAACTTTCAAAAACTGATTGGACGCAGATGGGAAAGCTGGAAAATGGGAAGCCTTCAGAAATGAGATAACAAGAATCCAGAGAAAGTATATTCCTGTCAGGGTGAAAGGGAAGGCTGGTAACTATAGGGAATGCTGGATGACAAAATAAATTGAGGGTTTGGTTAAGAAAAAGAAGGAAGCACATGTCAGGTACAGATAGGATAGATCAATTGAATCCTTAGAGTATGAAGAAAGTAGGAGTATACTTAAGAGGGAAATCAGGAGGGCAAAACGGGGACATGAGATAGCTTTGGCAAATATAATTAAGGAGAATCCAAAGGGTTTTTACAAATATATTAAGGACAAAAGGGTAACTAGCGAGAGAATAGGGCCCCTCAAAGATCAGCAAGGCGGCCTTTGTGTGGAGCCACATAAAATGGGGGAGATACTAAATGAATATTTTGCATCAGTATTTACTGTGGAAAAGGATATGGAAGACATAGACTGTAGGGAAATAGATGGTGACATCTTGCAAGATGTTCAGATTACAGGGGAGGAAGTGCTGGATGTCTTGAAACGGTTAAAGGTGGATAAATCCCCAGGACATGATCAGGTGTACCCAAGAACTCTGTGGGAAGCTAGAGAAGTGATTGCTGGCCCTCTTGCTGAGATATTTGTATCATTGATAGTCACAGGTGAGGTGCCGGAAGACTGGAGGTTGGCAAACGTGGTGCCACTGTTTAAGAAGGGTGGTAAGGACAAGCCAGGGAACTATAGACCGGTGAGCCTCACCTCGGTGGTGGGCAAGTTGTTGGAGGGAATCCTGAGGGACAGGATGTACATGTATTTGGAAAGGCAAGGACTGATTCGGGATAGTCAACATGGTTTTGTGCATGGGAAATCATGTCTCAAAAACTTGATTGAGTTTTTTGATGAAGTAACAAAGAAGATTGATGAGGGCAGAGCAGTAGATGTGATCTATATGGACTTCATTAAGGTGGTCGACAAGGTTCCCATGGGAGACTGATTACCAAGGTTAGATCTCACGGAATACAGGGAGAACTCGCCATTTGGATACAGAACTGGCTCAATGGTAGAAGACAGAGAGTGGTGGTGAAGGGTTGTTTTTCAGACTGGAGGCCTGTGACCAGTGGAGTGCCACAAGGATCGGTGCTGGGCCCTCTACTTTTTGTCATTTACATAAATGATTTGGATGCGAGCATAAGAGGTACAGTTAGTAAGTTTGCAGATGACACCAAAATTGGAGGTGTAGTGGACAGCAAAGAGGATTACCTCAAATTACAACAGGATCTTGACCAGATGGGCCAATGGGCTGAGAAGTGTCAGATGGAGTTTAATTCAGATAAATGCAAGGTGCTGCATTTTGGGAAAGCAAATCTTAGCAGGACTTATACACTTAATGGTAAGGTCCTAGGGAGTGTTGCTGAACAAAGAGACCTTGGAGTGCAGGTTTATAGCTCCTTGAAAGTGGAGTCGCATGTAGATAGGATAGTGAAGAAGGCATTTGGTATGCTTTCCTTTATTGGCCAGAGTATTGAGTACAGGAGTTGGGAGGTCATGTTGCGGCTGTACAGGACATTGGTTAGGCCACTGTTGGAATATTGCATGCAATTCTGGTCTCCTTCTTATCGGAAAGATGTTGTGAAACTTGAAATGGCTCAGAAAAGATTTACAAGGATGTTGCCAGGGTTGGAGGATCTGAGCTACAGGGAGAGGCTGAACAGGCTGGGGCTGTTTTCCCTGGAGCGTCGGAGGCTGAGGGGTGACCTTGTAGAGGTTTACAAAATTATGATGGGCATGGATAGGATAAATAGGCAAAGTCTTTTCCCTGGGGTTGGGGAATCCAGAACTAGAGGGCATAGGTTTAGGGTGAGAGGGGAAAGATATAAAAGAGACCTAAGGGGCAACGTTTTCACGCAGAGGGTGGTACGTATATGGAATGAGCTGCCAGAGGATGTGGTGGAGGCTGGTACAATTGCAACATTTAAGAGGCATTTGGATGGGTATATTAATAGGAAGGGTTTGGAGGGATATGGGCCGGGTGCTGGCAGGTGGGACTAGATTGGGTTGGGATATCTGATCGGCATGGACGGGTTGGACCGAAGGGTCTGTTTCCATGCTCTACATCTCTATGACTCTAAATACATTCACAGGATGAGGGTGTTACTGGATCGGTCAACATTTATTTCTCATCCCTAATTGCTCAGAGGGCAGTTAAGAGTCAACCAAATTGCTGTGAGTCTGGAGTGACATGTAGGCCAGACCAAGGATGTTTTAAGGAAGGCAGTTTCCTTTCCTAAAAAACATTAGTGAATGAGATAGGTTCGTGTTTTGACAATCGATTCATGGTTATCATTAGAGTCTTAATTCCAGATTTTTATTCAATTCAAATTCCACCATGGCGGATTTGAACCTGGGTCCAAAGAACATTAATTGAAAAATGTGATGCTGGAAAAACACAGCAGGCCAGGGCAGCATCCGAGGAGCAGGAGAATCGACGTTTCGGGCATAAGCCCTTCTTCAGGAATATTACCTTGGTCTTTGAACTAATGATCCAGTGATAATGCCACCAGGCTGTCACCTCCCCTTATAAAACTGCCCATACATACACATACGTACAGACAGACACAGGCAGCGACAAGAGAAAATTGGCTGTTATGGCTGGACAAAAAGACTGGAAAAACAGTTCAATGGTCCATGTCCGCAGGGTTTGCTGAAGTGGTCCTTTCAGTCTGCAAAACCTCCTGCTCCCTGATCTTCCTTCTCTAGGCACTTTCACTTGTTTCACAGGATACACAAAGTGACTGGTCCACACTTGTAAAGTCTCTAATTGATTGGTTAAAAGCCACTGATTATTGCAACAGATAAGCGGAATTAAACTGGCTACCTTCAGGCTTGAGGTATTCTTTTACTGAAGAGAAAAGGACAGCTCCTTTCTTTCCAGAGACCTGTTGGCTTCTGGCATCCATAAGGTGTTCAGAGACCCAAAAGCCAATCACTAAGTTTTTGGTAGGGCAGAATGCCTTTGCCATCAAAAACTAGTCTTCACTCTACAGGTTAACCATATACTTGTTGCTGAATGAATCTCGTTTCATACAAAACCCTGTATCCAATTTCCTTCAGTAACCTGTCTCTACTGCTTGAACAAACAACACTGCACCCAACACTTACATTAAGTGTTGGTAACCTGCTTTTAATAAGTGCAGTAATCCTTACCACAATCCTCAGTTTTTAAAACAACCTCTTCCCATTTCAACTCACAAGCAAAGTTACAGAAAAATAAATGGCCAAACTAATTGTCCAGAAACATGGGCTCAAATTCGACCACAGAATCTTGTGGAATTAATAAAACCTGGCAGAAAAGGATTGTTTTTGTTCTGGTAACCAGATATTCACTCACAGCATGGTTGATGTCATTATATTCAGCCTCACTTTCCTGCATTTACTCAACTAGGGGTTGGTTAACTCAGTTGGATGTTGAGCTAGTTTACAATGCAATGTCATACCAACATTATGGGTTCAATCCCACACTGGCTGAAGTTACCACTCTCATTCTCAACCTCGTCCCCTCCCCTGAGGTGTGGTGACTCTTAGATTAGATCGTCAGCATCTATCTCTATCTCTCTCTCTGAGGAAAGAGCAGAACGGTGGTACCTTTCCCTTCTTAATTCCGTTACTGATTAAAAATATGTATATCTCAACCGTGAATATCCTTAATGACTCAACATCTACACTCCTCTGGGTTAAATAGTTCCACAGACTCACTACTGTCCAAGAAAATAAATTCCTCCCCATCCCTGCCCTAACTGGGAAACCACTGACTCTGAAATTGGGTCTTCTGGTCCAAGGTTCTCTCACAAGGGAAAACAACCTGTCAGAGTCTACCCTGCCAACCTCCCTGAGAATCTATATGTTTCAGTAAGGTCTTTGCTCAACTAAACTCCAATGAGCACATGCCCAATCTATTCAATCTCTTTTCATAACCAAGTTCTGCCATACCCTGAATCAACCTCATGAACTTGTTTTGACTGCCTCCAATGACAATATATCTTTCCTTAGAAAATGGACCTTCTGCCATTCGCAGCATTGTAGATGTGGTCTAACTAGTGCGTTGTATAGTTTTAACAAGACTTCCCTGTTTTTATACTCCAATCCCTTTGAAATAAAGGGCAACATTCCCCATTCGCTACCAAACTTGGATGCTAGTTTTTTGAGATGTAATCCCAAGGACCCTGAAATCCCTTTGTGTTGCAGTATGAATGCCATAAAAAATTGTTTTGTTTACCTCATGCGGAACCATGGATTGAAGGAAATCTGCCATTTTTATGACTCCAGATTCACGGTAATGTGATTGGCTTTTAACTGCCTTCTGAAATGGCCTGGCAAGCCAATCAGAGATGGGTTGTAAATATGGGCCTTGCAAGTAATGACCACGTAGCATGGAAGTTGCAATGCTAGGAGCTAAATCCTGACAGAAAAGTCATGGGCCATGAAAGAAAATTCTGCTTTTACAAACTTTTCTTTGAATACCTTAAAGGGTAAGTTGTAAAAATGTTGAAGATGGGTTTCACTAACATTCAAAATTGATTCAGATTTTCTAACAAGATAAAACCTCTACTCCCTTTCTAAATGGTATGAAAAGGCTGTCCGCTTGGGGTACAGATCAAGACGGGAGAGTGCAGGCTGGATGTTTTGAGAGAGGTTAAACAATGAAACCTTCAACCAGAGCTCGCAATATTAATGGTTACCCAGGCCTTTAATAGCAGGAGGATAGGCTTCACCCCATTGCTGATGGACTGAGCATTGCTGCTAACATATGTGAGATGAGGAAAATCAGCAAACAGAATCTGAGAGTTGATAAAAACATTGCAAACTTTCTCTCAACGGCCGCACTTTACACCATCAGCACTGTGGATTTTGCTGCGACTTCAAATAATCATTTTTAAGAAAAAATTTGAACACATTTTCCAAATAGTCCCATCAATCAAATCTGTACTGCAAACAATATAAAACAATCAGGCTGTGTTTATTTTGCCTTGGGAAGAATCTAAGGGAAAGAATCAGACAGCTGTTTTATTCACATTGTTTATTGCCCAGTACCTTGACTGATTGTCAGACTCCTTTTGAGGATTGTTATAATCATAAAGTATTCAAATGGCACAACATTCCATAGGATCTGACTACATAGACAGAGAGAGAATGACATAAGGTTTCTCCACATAGAATCTACAAGACCGTGTTGCTTACCAGATTGATCTGTCAAATGCCAAGACGGTTAAGGTTAGAATATGAAGGTCAGAAGCAAAAAGCTTGGTCCTATTCTGTAAGTTATTCACAAATCCACACACAGGATCAGATTTACGTATGGTTACATCATCTCTGCTTTCTTATCTCTGAGTCAGAGTTTTGTGGGTTTGAGAGATTTGAGCATAAAATCCAGGTCAACTGCTCCAGTGTCGGAAAAGACATTAAGCTGTAACCTAGGCTGCTCTCTGATGGTGACATGCAGGTTCTAATGGACACAATTCTGAGGAAGAGTAGGGAGATCTTCCTGGTGTCCATGTCAATATTTATCACTGTTGTTAGTGCTGTGGACTTTATTGTGCTATGGTGCAGTGATAACATACCCACCTCTGAGTCAGAAAGTTCAAATCCCACTTCTTTCATCATAGTCTAAACATGTTACATCTAAATATCTGTAACTACCAATTTATTTTCTTCTTTCCCACCATATTTTTCGGGTAGACATTATTGTGCAGTGGAAGATTGGTTTTCATCAACAATATTGGGTGGCAAGGTAGCTCAGTGGTTAGCAGTGCTACCTCCCAGCACCAGAGTCCCAGGTTCGATTCCAGCATCAGATGACTGTGTGGAGTTTGCACATCCTCCCTGCGTCTGCGTGGGTTTCCTCCCACAGTCCAAAGATGTGCAGGTCAGGTGAATGGGCCATGGTAAATTTCCCATAGTGTTAGGTGCATTAGTCAGAGGGAAATGAGTCTGGGTGGGTTACTCTTTGGAGGGTCGGTGTGGACTGTTTTGGCCGAAGGGCCTGTTTCCACACTGTAGGGAATCTAAATTAATCTAGAATTATCTGCAACTGATGCATACCATATGATCGTTTGTAGGAAGATGCGTAATTCTTGTAGTCAATGGAGATTGAGACTTGGGACATGATGCAGGATGAACCAGACATCAAGTAAAACATGTGGATCTATGTGCATTGCCTATAATTCAACTGAGTCTCACAAGAGACCTATAAATTCCACTATGTGGCTCGTTGATGGTGACTAACTAATAGCTTATGGTCTCAACCATTTCAACAAATTGAACATCAGCATCAAGCAACGTCACTGGGTTCTGAGAGGCAGCTTCGCAAGCTGCTTTGTGTTCAATAAGATCGCTAACAGTTTGTGGTTGGTTTCAAATTTAATCAGCAGACCTAAGAGATGTAGTTAGACAATTTCTTGCAAGCCCAGGTCACTCAATGGTGGCATATCTTTATTCTATGTCCGTAAGCATTTGGGAAGCATTGTGGACCAGCAGTTGGATCTCATCATGGTGAATCGGAAGGAAAACTGCCCCTGGACTTTCATTCAATGCTTTTATAATTGGAAGGTCAGGAACATCATGTGCAGGGATCTTGGATGAACTAAACATGCCTTTTATTCAATCAAATGGGTGCTGTTGATGTTCAATCCAACACCAGGCATAATTTTGTTTCAAAGGTTGACTGAGGAATTTGTTAACATGGCCAATGTTGAGAAAACATTTTTCCACCTGGTTCACTGTGACCATCATCCATTAGAGTTCAGCAACATTTCCAAGGGGTGGAAATGTCCTTCTGTCTTTTGCAGGTCTGCCTTGATCTTTGTTATCTGAACAATACGGCCAAACGTTTTATCACTGGGTTTGAGTATTCACAGTTGTCATTAGTGTCAGCCCAGTAGTGTGTAATTTTTGTAAGACTCTCCTTACTCCATCATCGTGTTGTGGTTTAGTCAACCTGTGATGCCAATCCCATCCTGTGACATATCATGCCTTTCATGTACGCCTTCCTGAATGTTGAACATTGACCACTGAAAATCTCAAGCATAGGTGTGACACCAAAGTTTAAAGCAATAACATCCTGAACATGGTCAGCAGTTTGGAATCCTTACCTACAGGATGCTGTCAGAATTCACTGAGGTTAGGCTGTCATCTACAGAAGCCATTCTCATTGTCCTGCATTGTTTAAATGTATTAAGTCGATCCAAATTCTGTTGGATTTATTTGGTTTGGGAATTGGCATCATAGTAGAGAACCACATACTCAGTTACATGTCTTTTGAAATAACCCCCATGTTGGAGCATGGCCTCAAGTCTCAGTTTGTACTTTGTTCTGATGTGGCTGTGGGGCCTTCCTTGCTTTAAACAAGCAGATGGATTTGGCAACTGCCTTCAGTACAATGTAGCACGCAGTGTTCAGTTTCTCCCAAACCTTTAAAGAGTTTTAGAAATTAAAGACATTTACTGGTTCTGGTTGATACCCGATTCTACTTTAAGGATGAGGTTGAGGGATATAGAGGGTCTCATGGTTACCAGTGAACATGGCTGGTTGTGTAAAACATCCAGAATTTCAACAATTCTTTGTCCCTGTGTCTTAACAGTGCCTATAGCTTGCCTTTGATCTCGAGGCCAGTTCTTCCTGAGCTTTGCAGTTGTACAGTTGAAGGCTACAGGGTAAACTTTCATCGTCAAAGGAACAGTGACTTCAACCATTGTGTTCAATGTAAAATATGAGCTCTGACCACTGACAATGATATTAGCATTCTAATATTGATTATCATCAAATGAAGCATTTTTGAATGAAAATGGCTCCTTCTTCTGATGTAGTTTTAAATTGAAGGCGCTGGTTAAGGACTCATTTCTTGAAACAATTGAAAACAAAGGCTTGCATCATAATTAGTGTTACACGATTACACTCCACCCTGTGATTCACAACGTGGTCTGATGCAGTCTTTATAAGCTTTTCTTTTGGCCCAGAAGTTCTTAAGGCCACAATAATTACTGAGGTTCTCTTTTATTTTTAAAGTCTTTGAAGATGCAAAGGAGTCATTTGTAAACTTGAGCAAATTCAAAACATCTGCCAGCTGTTATCTGAACTCACACCGAGTCCCAATTCATTCCTGTGTTACTGATATACCTTGGCTAATGTTCTGGCCATACCTCATTTTAAAAATTTTTATCCGTGTTTTCCAATCCTTCTGTGGCCAAAGCCCCACTATTTACCTGCAACATCCTCTAGCTTAAGAAGCTTCCAGAATCTGCATTCTGCCAATTCTGGACAACTGGGTAGTCCCGACTTCCTTCACCCATTGTTAGTGGCTGTGCCTTCAGGTGCTATTGTCCCACTCTCTGGATTTCATAGAACATAGAACATAGAACATAGAACATAGAACATAGAACATAGAAGAATACAGCGCAGTACAGGCCCTTCGGCCCTCGATGTTGCGCCGATCCAAGCCCACCTAACCTATACTAGCCCACTATCCTCCATATGCCTATCCAATGCCCGCTTAAATGCCCATAATGAGGGAGAGTCCACCACTGCTACTGGCAGGGCATTCCATGAACTCACGACTCGCTGAGTAAAGAACCTACCCCTAACATCTGTCCTATACCTACCCCCCCCTTAATTTAAAGCTATGCCCCCTTGTAATAGCTGACTCCATACGTGGAAAAATTTTCTCACTGTCGACCCTATCTAAACCCCTAATCATCTTGTACACTTCTATCAAGTCATCCCTAAACCTTCTTTTCTCCAATGAAAACAACCCCAAGTGCCTCAGCCTTTCCTCATACGAACTTCCTACCATACCAGGCAACATCCTGGTAAACCTCCTCTGCACCCGTTCCAGTGCCTCCACATCCTTCCTATAGTATGGCGACCAAAACTGCACACAATACTCCAGATGTGGCTGCACCAGAGTCCTATACAACTGCAACATGACCTCAGGACTCCGGAACTCAATTCCTCTTCCAATAAAAGCCAGTACGCCATATGTCTTCTTCACCGCACTATTTACCTGGGTAGCAACTTTCAGAGATCTGTGTACATGGACACCAAGATCCCTCTGCTCATCCACACTACCAAGTATCCGACCATTAGCCCAGTACCCCATCTTTTTGTTATTCTTACCAAAGTGAATCACCTCACACTTGGCTACATTGAACTCCATTTGCCACCTTTCTGCCCAGTTCTGCAGCTTATCTATATCCCGCTGTAACCTGCCACATCCTTCCTCACTGTCTACAACTCCTCCGACTTTCATATCATCCGCAAACTTGCTCACCCAACCTTCTAACCCCTCCTCCAGGTCATTTATAAAAATGACAAACAGCAATGGTCCCAAAACAGATCCTTGCGGAACACTGCTAGTGACGGCACTCCAAGATGAACCTTTGCCATCAACTACTACCCTCTGTCTTCTTCCAACCAGCCAACTCCTAATCCAAACCTCCAACTCACCCTCAATGCCATACCTCCGTATTTTCTACAGTAGTCTACCATGGGGAACCTTATCAAACGCCTTACTAAAATCCATATACACCGCATCTACCGCTTTCCCCTCATCCACCTCCTTAGTCACCTTCTCAAAGAATTCAATAAGGTTTGTGAGGCACGACCTGCCCTTCATAAAACCATGCTGACTATCCTTGATCACATTATTCCTATCCAGATGTTCATAAATCCTATCCCTTACAATTCTCTCTAAGATTTTGCCCACAACAGAAGTGAGACTCACCGGCCTATAGTTACTAGGGTTATCCCTACTCCCCTTCTTGAACATTTCATCCCACCACAGGAAACTACCTCACTCCCTTTTATGGCTAACTGAAGTCCCTCCATAAAACCTGCAATTCTGTCCATGTCTATGGCTTCCTGTCCCAATGCTTCCTTCTTCGGTTTGGTGTCAGTACAGTTCCAGTACATTTGCCATATAAGCACATAATCAACCAATCCCTCTTGATTCTCACACATGGAAAGATCACCCTACTGTTTCCCCTTTCTCTCTATCGAGTGATAATTACTTATTGCATCTTCTTGCAACTTCTATTCACATGAAGGCAAAAAAACAGACAAAATTGCTTCTCTTTTCACACTTCACACTCAAATAAATGCACCGCCAGCCTAGCCCTCGAGTCTTTTTGCAAAATAAAATCAATTTTCTTTTAACTATGAATCTTATTAAAGTTAGCTGCTATAACAAATTCGACGTGTGACAAATGATTCACAGTTGTCTGCAACGTAGGGATCAACCTTTGTTAGCCTGAAGATAAGTGAAGTGACTTTGAATCTGAGTTTGAACTTGCTCTGTTTCTGTCCACGTGTTTGTTCTTTCAGGGGAAATATTAATTTCAACAAAAATTGTGGAGGAATATAAAAGCCATTGAATTATTGACATCTTTCAGATCCTTCAAAGTGCTTTCCAGCCAGTAAAGTTAATCTTGAAGTGTAGTTGCTGTTATAAATGAGAACCAATTTGTACAGAGTAAGTGTTTCAAATAGCAATAACAAGCCAAACCAAATTTTGGCTTATCTTTTCCATTTGATCTTTTATACCCCCTGAAGGGAGCAGATGGCACCCATGGGTTTAACGTCTCATCGGAAAACTGGCATCTCTTCTGCTGCTATGCCAGCCTGCATTGTCCATTCATGTCCCAACCTTCTCACTCCAGAGAGTGATCCACTGAAGCAATGAGGCAGTGCATGAGGTACAGCAGGAAGCTACAGGGAGGAGGGGGTATGAGCAATTAAGTGGGAGGGCTTTAAGGAGGGCTTTTTTTGGCACCTGAAGGAGGCAGAGTGGTAAGAAGGTTGTGGGTGGGTTTTAAAATATATATAGGAAGGAGGAAAGCTGTACTATTTTCTCAGGATGGTGGCTGGGGACCCTTTGAAAGTAATACAGTCTACCTTCCAACCACTATATACATTTTTAAGGCAAAAGGGTATCCCATTCCACCTGCCTGTTCATTTTTTGTTGTGGGCACCATTCACTTAAACAAGCTCAACTGACCTTGAATTATGTATTAACATTTAATGGGCAGAATGCCCAACCTCTATGATAGGTATGGGCTTGGGCTTGTGGGGTGGGCGGTCCATGGTGTGTTGGCCACCCAACCTATATTACATGTCCCACCCTCACTGAAAACATGCATGGTCGATCATGTAATACCAAATTGTGACCTTTGACCTCAATGTGAATTGGTGCTGTTCCTGAATCTTGTTCACTTGTGTGTCGCCTTGGAAAGGGAGGGTGGGGTTAGCAGGGTGTATTTAAAATGAGATCATGGTGTGCAACATTGATTTGGAATACAAACAGAAAAAGGGTAAAATTTTAGTTTTGCACTTGCAATGTGCACAACTTCAATTTGCTGATTTGCAAACGGTTTTTAATTTCCCCATAGACAGAGGGGGAAATTGGGTCTGGAGAAGCTGTCAGAGAAAATCGATCTTGTCAGAGACCTTTTAAAGTCTGTTGTTTCATTCTCTTCTTTCATAGCCATTTTAATGAGGTCACCGACAAGCTGCTGCACTAAACCATGATGAAGGAAGCAACAACATCGTTTGGGCACATTTTTTTTTCTCAATGTGACCTTAGCTATCGATTTCTGCTCCTCAGCAAAGCTCAGGCACAAAAGGCAGAAGGTGGTAATTAAGTTTGTATCTGCTCTTTCTAAAATAGTGCTGACTTGCAAAAACAAAATGAAGGGAGCCTTTACTTTCCTGCCCTCAGTGGAGATGCAGATGTAGACATTGACCTTTGACCTCCTAAGCTTTGCCTAGCTGCAGCCGTATTATTTTCTCTGTCTGCCCAAGTGTAGACTTGAGAGAAGATTCATGAAGTCTTGCTAGCCAAAGCTCTCGGCTTCCTTTTAAGTTTTGCAGTCAATCATTATTGGATTTTGTTTCAGTCCATACAGAAAGTAATAATGTGGGATAAGGGCTTTAGGAAAAATACCTGGAATAGGGCACTCACACTACATTAAATAGCTCATGAGGCTTCTGTCAAATAAAATTCCTCTTCCACCTTGTGACTTGGCCATGACACCACAGTCAATTGCCTTGTTTTTCTGTGAACTTCATTAATTTGTGAAATTCGTTAACTGGATGTGGGCATCGCTGCCTGGACAGCATTTATTGCCCATCCCTAATTGCCCAGAGGGCAGTTAAGCAGCAACCACATTGCTGTGGGTCTGGAGTCTCATGGAGACAGACCAGGTAAGGATGGCAGTTTCCTTCCTGAAAGGGCATTAGTGAACCAGATGGGTTTTTTCTGACAATTGACAATGATTTTATAGTCAGCATGAGACTCCTAATTTCAGATTTTTACTGAATTCAAATTCCACCATTTGCCCTGGCAGGATTCAAATCTGGGTCCCCAGAACATTACTTTGGTCTTTGGATAAATAGTCCAGCAATAACACGACTAAGCCGTTGCATCCCCGAGAATATTGCCACAGGATCTTTAGCCCCAGACTTAGAAGGCAAACAAGGCCTTAGCATAAGGTTTTATCTGAAGGTCAGCACCTATGAACAATGCTGCACTTCCTCAATACTGCGCTGGGAGCATCAACTTTGAGCTGGTATTCAACTCTCAGGCTCAGTGGCCAGAATATAATCACTGAGCCAATGTTAACATCAAGGTTGGATTGTTGGGAGGTTCTGTTCCCCATCTCACTGATGAAAAAGTTGATTGGGAGACAGCCTCTAAAATAGTGGCTGCCTTTACCTACTTGGTGGGTATTAATTGGCTCAGGGTGACTAATTGTTGATTGGTTAGCAGCTCCGCAGTTTCAGTAGCGTCAATGTCAAGTGATGGCCACTGCTGGAACTACAGGCAGAACCCAAAGAAGAGGCAGCCAAACTGGAGCTCCAAGCAGGGAATCGACCTCAGGAAGGGTTGGGAATGGGATGGAGGGAGGGAGTGAGGCAGGCACTCGGTTTTCAGAGATTGGGTTGGAATGAAATGAGTATGATCTTCGTGGGTGAGGGGGTGGGATTGAAGGCATGGTTCTCTGGGGGGCACAGTGAACACAGTCACCAAAGGGTCTTACCCCCTTCACACTTGCCATCAGCTTACCCACTGTCTTCAACCAAACTGTTGGTTGTGTGAAGGCCAGCTCCCAAACGTTTCTTGGTGTCTGTTGGTCAACTGCAGGAAGTTCCACAGCCGAGCTTACTCTTATCCTCATTCATTGTCTGCCTGTAGTTGTTCCCAGGAAGGGATCATTGAAGCTCTGAAGTTAGTTCACCGTTCTGTATGACCCTGGCTGAATTAACACAGAGGCAGCTCAGTGCTTCTGAACACTGAGGGTGACCATGCACAGTCTGCAGGGAGTTGGGGAAAGGACATGCTCCTTTGTGTTTTTCTAACTTCTTTACTGGATTGGAATTGGTTATTTACTACTGGGGAAGAAGTTCCAAGTCTTGGTTTGCTGGGGCTCATTGCTGTTAATGTACAAAGCTGACTTGGAATTGGGGGCAGAAACAATGTTTGGCAAGTTGCACACTGTCAATAATGACGAATGCAGCCACCTGAGAAAATCACTTGGCAGTAAACTCTGGAGTAGTCTAATATAGAATGTTAAAATTAGTTCATTGTTACTATTGCAGATGATGTAGATGGTTCCATTGGAAAGCATTAAAGTTATTAGCATGCAGCAGCAGTAACAGTAAAAGACAGTAAATAGGAACTTGATTTGTACAGGTAGAGAAATAGAGGACAAATCCCAGGAAGTTCTCCCAAGTCCGAACATGATTGCAAAGACCCTATGCCTCTGATTTTCTGGGACAGTCCCTAAGCGGGGCACTGATTCTCCAGGCAATTGGTGTCCCAAGAGGATTGTGGCAAACTCTGGGTAACATCGCTCAGGTGTTTGAGACTATGTCACTTATCCACTTCATGCTGTCAGTGGCTGGGGAATAGCATTTCCTAGGAATTAACGACAGAAAGATTGATCCCCACTGCCTGCCCATGTACCCACCCTGTCTCTAAATAAAAAAAAACTCCGACCAGAGTGCTGGGAATTCGGTGGGTAAGCGAAGCCTTAATCTCTTATTTAAAAGCTCATTTTGTTTGTATTTCATATCTAACATTTAACTCTAATTTCCTGATTAATTCTAAATTTCATCAAGACTTAAGCAGGAATTTACAAGCTCTCAAATTTGACAGCAGTTGAAGTTAGTTCACCGTTCTGTATGACCCTGGCTGAATTAACGCAGAAGCAGCTCAGTGCTTCTGAACACTGAGGGTGACTGTGCACAGTCTGCAGGGAGTTGGGGAAAGGACATGCTCCTTTGTGTTTTTCTAACTTCTTTACTGGATTGGATTGGTTATTTACTACTGGGGAAGAAGTTAGATGTTCGGTGACTACCTGATGAGTGATTAATATTTATGAGCCTGGTCAACTGGTTGAAGTTTCAATTGGGGAGCATTTCAGGAACAGTGACCATAATTGTGTAACTTTTAAGTTACTTATGAGTAGTCCTCAGGTTAAAGTGTAAAATTGGGGGAAGACTCATGATGACAATATTAGGCAGGAACTGGGGAATGTAGATTGTGGGTGGCCATTTATGGTAAACTGACATTGGTTAAATTGGTGTTAGGAAATGATAGCTAAATTAATGAACTGTATTTAAAAAAACCTGAGTTTGTTTTCACAGATTGCTGAACTCTCTGTTTGTAATTTATAGGCGTACGGGAAGTGCACGAGGTTATTCCTTTGTGATATAAATTTAAGTTTTCTAGAAATGAATAACATTTTTATAAAAATCAACAGTTTGAAATAGCCTGAACCTACTGGAGTTAAAGAAAGACCTGAGCAGTGATAGCTGTGGCCAAGTGGTTGTCCTTAATACCGAAAGATGTGGATTCATGTTTAACCCAGAATTTGAACACAGAGATCAGGAGGTGATTCTCTACAGCAAGAGAGAAAATATTGAGTGGGACTATTTAAAGCTGTTGTCTTTTGGATTAGATATTAAAGCAAGCTCTTTCAGCTAGACATAAATATCCTAATGACATCATTTGGAAGCATAATCTCTGTATTCAGCCAATACTTATCTCACAATCAACATCATCATTTTAGTTTATCCAGTCATTATCATTTTACTGTTTTATAGGAGCCTGTTAGATCCAAAGTGGCTGCCACATTTCATACATCGCAACAAGTCATAGAGATCTACAGCATAAAAAAAAGACCCTTAATTCCATCATGTCCATGCCAGTCAAAAGCCGCCATCTAACTGTTCTAATCCCATTTTCCAGCACTGATGCACAATGTTTACTGTACTTTAAAAATACATCTCTTTCTTTGTTATAAACTGGATTCCTGTGATTGTGAAGGGTGTTCTGTAAAATGCAAGTATTTCTTTTATTGTATAAACATACCTGGAACTGAAGACTGAATTGGTTTGCTGTAATAGTCTTATGCTATTGGCTCAGGTGAAGTATCCTGTATTGAATTCACTGGTTTATTGTCCATTTTCTATCTCAGAGCTGTACAACAGGTTTTATTTCCAAGAATTTCTCCAAAGTCTGCAATTCAAGATGTCTACTCATTGCTTCTGCTGTAGCTTTTAGCAACTTCTCTGTCCATTTACTCCTGAGTCAACATCCTTGCTTAACCAATTGAGTACAGTGAGCTTGGATGAGCTACCAGACTCCATAATCGAATATACAATGATTGAACACCAGTCTGTTAATTCAAGAAAGCATATTGTGAGGATATGACTTGGAGGGAAAATATTACATCACTCATAATCTTCCTGCAGAACTTTCAAAATTGATAATTGATGTTCATTTGTATTGATTGGTATGTTGAAACATCAATCTGGTTCACACCTGTGATTGGCTACTGTTGGGAGCTGTTCAAATTCCTCCTATGATAAGGAAGTTTTTCAGCCAATAGTGGCTGTAGTGAAGGAACAAGGCAATCTAATTTTCTGTGACTAGAACACATAAGGTTTTTCTAATGTTTTTCATTCTCTAAAACATCTTCAGATACATCGATATTGTCTTTTGAATGCTATGACCTGCTAGAAATTAAATAATGGGATTTATTATCCAACTGTCAATCTGTATTGGTTTGTGCTTCTGTAACAGATCTCTTGTTTTTTGGTGTGTGAGTTTACCTCATAATGTATGAGATTGTAGGGTTGGCCCATCTGTGTTTAACTTGTGCCACACAAATAACATTCCAGAGTGGTTGCAACACAGCATGAAGTACACCACCTGGGATCTGATGATATCAGGGTATGCTGGAAAAATCAGGGCTCAGTCCTGATACAGGCCTGAAGCTTTTAGCACAACCTTGTACACTCAGTGAGTGGTCAGCGAGCTGAAAACCTGCAGAAATGTTATGGGTTTAGCCCAATAATCGTCTAGTTTTTAATGCCCATCAGACAGCTGTCCGTAATGTGACTGACAGTGTGTGTACTGTGTACCACTCTGACTGAACGCTTAAGAGGATGCCTCTATTAAAAAAAATGATAAAAGTCTTGGCACTCATACATGATTCCCAGAATTTACCCATCAATTAATAGTATGGCCCTTGATAGTTTGTAGAACAGAGGGACCTAGGGATTCAGGTACATAATTCTTTGAAATTTGCGTCCAAGATAGACAGCGTGGTTAAAAAGGAGTTTTGCACACTTGCCTTCATTGCTCAAATCTTTGAGTACAGAGGTAGGAAGGTCATGTTGAAGTGGCACAGGACATTGGTGAGGCCTGTTTTGGAGTACTGTATCCACTTCTGGTCGCCCTGTTATAGGAAGGATAGTAATAAATTGGAGAGGGTTCAGAAATAATTTACCAGAATGCTGCTAGGAAAGGAAGGTTTGAGAAACAGAGGGTGGTTCATGTTGGAATGAACTACCACAGAAAGTGGTGGATGCAGGTATGGTTACAATATTTAAAAGACATTTGGGTATGTTCATTGTCAGGAAAGGTGTGGAGGGATATGGGCCAAGCACAGGCAGGTGGGATTGGTTTAGCATAGTCAGCGTGGACTAGTTGCACTGTTTTCATGCTGTATGATTATATGACTGTATTTCACCTATCATCCAGGCATTAAGACTCTGGTCTGTCATAATGAATACCCATCCAACCATACTGGCAAATACCTGATGCACAAAACATTGCCAGTACTTTTCTAAGTACTCCTGAAATCACTCATTCCTGAAAATTCAAAACAAGGAAACATTGAAAAGCTGAGGAAGGTGGGTCACAGTAATGATCCTCTGCCATTTCCACCACCTCCAGCTGGATACCACGACAAAACACACTAAACCTTCCCATCCTTTGTCAGCATTCCACAGGGGACATCTTGGGAACTCCTTCATTGTTCCTAATAGATTAGGTTAGATTCCCTCCAGCATGGAAACAGGCCCTTCGACTCAACAAGTCCACACCAACCCTCAGAAAAGTAACCCATCCAGACACATTTCCCTCCGATTAATGCACCTAATACTATGGTCAATTTAGCATGGCCAATTCACCTGACCTGCACATCTTTGGATTGTGGGAGGAAACCGGAGCGCCTGGAGGAAATCCACACAGACACGGGGAGAATGTTTAAACTCCACACAGCCAGTCGCCCAAGGCTGGAATCGAACCTGGGTCCCTGGTGCTGTGAGGCAACAATGCTCACCAGTGAACCACTGTGCCGCCCCAAATACTTCCTCACTTCCCCATGGCACCTTCCCATATGATCACAGGAGGTGTAACACTTGCCCATTTACCTCCTTGCTCCTCACTGTCCAAGATCTTAACCATACCATTGAGATGAAGCAGAATTTTACTTGTACTTCCTTCACTTAAGTGTATTGCATTCACTGCTCACAACGTGGTCTATTCGACATTGGCTAGACCAAGCACAGGCAGAGTGACCGTTTTGTGGAACACCTCTGCTCTGTCTGTAAGAATGGCCCTGACCTTTCAATTGCTTGCCATTTCAATACACCATTTTGCTCTGATGCTAAGATTTCTATCCTAGGCCTGCTGCAGTATTCTAGTGAAGCACAATGCAAGCTCGAGGGACACAACCTAATTTTCTGCTTCGGTACTTCACAACCTTTAGGACTCGACAACTTTAGAGCTTGAACGATGTCCTCCATTTTGATTACACCCACTTCCTTTGCAGACACATCCTTTTCCACGTCTTGTTTGCATGGGTTTGTTCTCCATGAAATTTACCTATTTTCTAATACTCACCCTTCCTATTAACATCTATTTTATATCTATATTGCTCCCTTACTACAATTAGCATTCCCTTTGTCTCTTGCTCAGGGTCTTTTGTCAATTGTTCTACTCACTTCTCCTTATTCTTTGCCAGCAGTATAAGAACCATTATTTTCCAGCCCCATTCGGTTCTGAACAAACCATTTACTCTGTTTCTCTTTCCATAGATGTGCCTTGCCTGCTGAGTCCCTCCTACATTTTGTATTTTTATTTCAGATCTCCAGTATCCATGGTATTTTGGTTTCGCTATAGTAATGATACATATATAGGGTGACCAACATCAGGAATCTGGGGGACAGGCATTGGAAGATAGGTTGATAACTGCCAGAATATGTTCAGTCATAGTTAGGAGCCTGAAGATAGCTGATTATTACAGACAGTAGTTTTGAAACATAGACATTTTTGTTTCAATGATAATTCTGTTCCATTTCCTCAAAATAAAACTGAACCAGGACATTTTTTGTTCTTTAAAAGATCCCAGAATCCTCCATTCTGTTCTAATATTACTGTTTATTGCACAATGTTAAGACAAATCTCCGTTTATTTTCATTTACACACTGGGTACGAGCGACTGACACTTTCAGCCTGAAACTGGATATTAAAGTAAACACTGACCCTCAAATGTAGAAGAATTTGTTTTTACCCAGAGTTGCAAGTTTAAACCTTAAGGTAGTTTTAATGAGATGTTTGGTTGAAGGATCTATAGCGTAACTAAACTTGTCTGTCACCTTTCTTAGTGCTGGTTGGTGATTTACTGATGAGCACCATCTGACTACCTCTACAAGGGCAGTTTGCAGTCACTGGAAACTACGGTTAACTTTCTGTCCTTATCCAGAGGGATCATAGGGCCATAAATTATATCACAACTTACAAATTTAGTCCAGTATCTACTATAAATTACTACCAGCACCATTTAATTGCAGTTATTTCACACAGATTTTCACTGTCGCCTTCAGAGTGATTTTTTTAATGGAGCTAATATTGTCCCTCACTAACAGTTCAAGAAGTGAGAGTGATTTCCATGCAGTTTGGTAAAAGACAAGATCTTGCAAATTTTCCCACTCAAGAATTTAAGTGCCCTGGATCTTAATCAGTAAATAAGGTGTCTGCTGTTTTAGAGAGCGTTCTGAATGATTTGTGGCGCCTGGTAGTTTTCAAGTTAGAAAGAACATTTCCACATCTGGCACAGTGATTACTCGTCTGCCTCCTACCATTCTTGAACGTGAACCACAATGAGCACAAGCTCCAGTGAGATTAAGCCTTGCTTCCCCGTGTTCCAAAGGACTTGGCTTGTGCTGAAAAGCATTCTGCATTCCCCATCCCCAACAAATTCAACCCTGGCTCCTAGTCATTTATAAATGGGCACAACCTGTGTGGCAACATTATTTCTCAGGCCCACAGCAAGTTGACATTATGGGAATTTGTCCAATGATTCGACCAATATCAATCAGCATTAACAACAACAGATTAACTGGCCTTTTTCGCTCTGTTGTTGCTTGTGGGGACTCACTGTGTCCAAATTCCTTTACAGCATGTGAATACTGTTTGACAATAATCCATTGGCTATAAAGCACTGTGGGACATCTTGAAGAAAGCTGTAAAAGAAGTTTTTTTTTGATTTAGATATGCTTGGAGCACCAATAGTTACATGAAGTAGTTGACCACCAGTCTCTTTTGTAATTAGACACTGTTGGCCTCACTATAAAAAGGGCAGGTGATAGCCTAGTGATTTTATCGCTAGACTGTTAATCCAGAAATGAAGTTGAAAAGTATGGTGCTGGAAAAACACAGCAGGCCAGGCAGCATCCGAGGAGCAGGAGAATCGACGTTTCGGGCATAAGCCCTTCTTCAGGAACACTGGTAATGTTCCAGGGACCCAGGCTCAAATCCCACCATGGAAAATGGTGGAATTTGGATTCAATAAAAAACCTGGAATTAAGAGTCAATATAATTTCATTGTTGATTGTCAGGAAACAAAAACTATCCGGTTCACTAATTCCTTTAAGGAAGGAAACTGGCATCCTTACCTGGTCTGGTCTACATGTGTCTCCATCTGAACATGTGTTGCTGGAAAAGCGCAGCAGGTCAGGCAGCATCCAAGGAACAGGAGAATCGACGTTTCGGGCATAAGCCCTTCTTCAGGAATGGAAGGGCTTATGCCCGAAACGTCGATTCTCCTGTTCCTTGGATGCTGCCTGACCTGCTGCGCTTTTCCAGCAACACATTTTCAGCTCTGATCTCCAGCATCTGCAGTCCTCACTTTCTCCTCCTACATGTGACTCCAGACCCACAGCACTGTGGTTGACTCTTAACTGCCCTCTAGGTCATTAGGGTTGAGCAATAAATGCTGGCCCAGCTCACAATGCCCTCATCCTGTGAATAGAGAAAGTGTTGGTGTCAAAGGCCCCAGTTGGGCCTGGTTTGTGGTGCCACCCATGGCTCAGTTGGTAACATTGAGGGAGAAAGTTGTGGGTTCACATTTGAATTCAACACACCAATCCAAGCTGAGCGTTCGGGACAGAGGGCGTGCTACAGTACTGTCTGTGTTATCTTTCAGTTAAGACAGTAAACGAAAGCACTTTCTGCTCTCTCAGCTTAAAAAGAAATCCCCTGACACTACTTTGAAGATGAACAGGAGAGTGTATGCTGGCAGGTGGAATGATGGTTCTACGCACAATCCCCTCTAATCTTGTGTTCCGGTTTGAAATATTTCTACAACTCCAAGTGCTTTACTTAGTGTGGGAGAGTTATGCATCCCATCCCGAGTGGTTTAGCAGTAATATGAATCCAATCCATCTGTCCTTGAGTTCTTGCTCATTTAATGGAATTTCTCTCTGCTGACATATCACTGAAGACTATTCAAATGTTATTTTGGCCTTTGCTGATTTGCCGAGCTTAAGTATGGAGATCCTAGCTCCAAATGATACATCGATCAATATGAAAGCTTTGTTATTGATCGGCTGTGAAAGATTTTTATGCCGTTGTGAATTAAAGTGCAAAGTTGCCATTAACTGCTTCACCTCACTTACAGCAGTAGCTGGACATTAAATGTGACAAAAGCTAAAAACGTGCGAACTATTTAAAAGCTCATCTTCACATAATAATAAACGCAAATAACTTGCATCTATATCACACTTTTCACACCCCTCAGGACATTCCAAAACACGATACAGCCAACTAAGTATTTGTAAAGTGTAGTCACTGTTGTAAGGTAGGGAATGTGTCAGCTCATGTTTCATGTTTTACAAATCCAGATGCTGGCTTTTTGAATGTTTGGAGCTCCAGCCTGCCTCATATCCAATAAGGGATGCAGAGGGAATAAAAATAATGGCAACTGGACACTATCATATCAAACTCAATCTGGATAGATGAAATTTGCTTTAACCTATTGTGCCAAAGCAGGTTGGATTTCATTGAAAAATGACCTGCATTTTAGCAACTTCTTGATGATTAGTTAACAGCTCTTTCTCTCCTTACAGATGCTATCAGACCTGCTGAGATTTTCCAGCATTTTCTCTTTTGGGTTCTTGATGACTAGTGTTGTGATTCCTTATAAGTTGTCATTGTACTTTTTAATAAGTCATGTCATGATGACCCTGGTCATCTGTCTATTCAAACGTTATGAGGTCTGCATTTTGTATCCTTGCACCAGAGCCCCACCAGAGCACTCTGCTTCATTTTCTGACTGGCATGAAAGAAGAAGTTTGTATCTTTTGTTCAGCTCGACACATTACTGTTTGTTAAGAAGTCCTCATTGTAAATCCCCTGCATTAAGGAAATGTCAGTGTTTCTTAAGTGTAAAAACACAACAAATGGACACAAAAACTGAGCTGTATTGTCAAATACAACAGCCCCACGCAGAAAGGATTTAATGAATGCACAGCAATGAATGAAGCCAGCAAGACCAGAGAAGAATGTGTTCTCAGTGTATTTGCAAATGATGCAAGTGAAGCTGTTTGGAAACAATAAGGATAGCACAATGCAAATTCGCAGAGAGCAAAATGGTAACTTGAGTTTTTTTTAAAATTAACTAAGTGCAAAATATGCTCACCAAAATTCTTCAGTTATTTGATGTTTACTGACTTCTTCATAAGTTAAAGAGCAAATGCACAAATTATTTGGCCTAACGCTATCTCTGGTCTGTACTGCTGTTTGTACTCCACATGAACCTACACAGTATTGGGAAAACCGACTATTGCTTCCTCCATTATTTTATCTGAGTTGCTCTTAAATGGGATGATACCAATTGTCTCAGTCCATCTATCTGGTATTGAATTCTATATTCTAACAATTCTCTGGGAAAGACATTCTCCTGAGTTTCCATCTGGATTTAATGGTGGCAATCTTGTATGATCCAGTTTGATTGCTTCACAGCTGCTGGTCTTCCTGTTCCATTGCCTGAAATGTTTTGAAATGGGTTCCATTCACTAGCTTTTGGAATGACACTGAGACCAATGATGCCCAACGTAAGTTGCTGCCTCCACCATTAGCCCATTTCACTCAGACTGAGGATACAGTTCATCCTGGGCTAAATAAGCGAGAGTTGATAAGAGATGGTCTGTTTTGAGTGATTCAGAGTGATCCCCAATGAGCATTCCTTTGTCAGGGGGCTGTTGTTTAGCATTGACATCTCCAGTTTCCATTCGTGGAGGTGACATCAGACAACGTCTCACATCCAATTTGCCTTTTCTCACTGTCTTCAATAGTTTTCAAACTAAGAAACCAATGTGTTCAAGAAAATGAAAATCCTGGAAGGAGCAAAATGACTTTTTAGTCTTTCTCAAACAACTGAAGGAGGCGTTTGCCTCTGATAGGTCAAAAGATAGGTTCATAATGCAGTCAGACGGGTTGTGTGTCAATCTGTAAATTCTTCTAATATATGGCTAATGGTTAAACAGGAGAGATTTCTGGAAAGCCATGTGAATAAAATTGGAGCCTATCCATAACCATCACTATCATTTACCTCCACCTGCAACATAAATGTACAAGTGTATGTTGCTATAGTTACACAGGCTTGCTGTGCGGCCCTCTTGGCTCCATTAATTGGATGGCCTCTGTTGGTCAGATTGGTGCCAACATTGCCAAGTTTGATCTCCATTCTAACTGGACGGAATTTGGGATCTCGGCAAAAGCGAGGACTGCAGATTCTAGAAACCAGAGTCTAGATTAGAGTGGTGCTGGAAAAGCACAGCAGGTCGGGCAGCATCCGAGGAGCAGGAAAATCGACGTTTCAGGCAAAAGCCCTTCATCAGGAATTTGGGATCTGTCTCTTAGTGATGCAGGCCCGGGCCGCATGTGCAAAATGTTATGGACGTCTGGGCAATGTGGGCTATAGCATTGGTCAAGAAGTCTGGCAGAATGCTAATTGACACAGATTAATGCTTTTTAAGAACTCTGTTGACAGCCTGACTAACCTCATTAGTACTCAACATTTGACCTTCACAAGTTTGCCCACCACTGTAATTCTGCAGTGCGCACACTGTGGTTAGGAGCAAGCAACCAGCTCATGGACTGGACCAGGCAACATCTTTGGGCACTTTGCTTGCTGTCACAGCACACAGTCTGTCCTGGTATCCCTGCTTTGTTTTTGGCTTTGTGTACCCCAACTACTCAGCCAGGCTTATATCACTGATGTCCTCCTGTGCAGTTCAGGAAGAAAGCTCATCATGGTTTTCATCAGGCTTCTGCCAAGTCCAAGGAGACAGGGGATCACGGCACAGCAAGGCAATGGTAACCTCCGATTCCAGTCCAGAGGCTAGGAAATGGTCAGTACTGAGTGAGTGAGTGAGTAGGCAGTCCAGTGGGAAGGTGGGCAGATGTATTGAGTGAGTGAGTGGGTAGGCAGTGCAGAGGGAAGGTGGGGAGGTGTATTGAGTGAATGAGTGAGTAGGCAGTGCAGAGGGAATGTGGGGAGGTGTATTGAGTGAGTGAGTGAGTAGGCAGTGCAGAGGGAAGGTGGGAGGTGTATTGAGTGAGTGAGTAGACAGTGCAGAGGGAAAGTGGGGAGGTGTACTGAGTGAGTGAGTGAGTAGGCAGTGCAGAGTGACGGTGGGAGGTGTACTGAGTGAGAGAGTGAGTAGGCAGTGCAGAGTGAAGGTGGGGAAGTGGACTGAGTGAGTAGGCAGTGCAGAGTGAAGGTGGGGAGGTGTACTGAGTGAGTGAGTGAGTAGGCAGTGCAGAGGGAAGCTGAGGAGTTGTACTGAGTGAGTGAGTGAGCAGGTAGTGCTGAGGGAAGGTGGGGAGGTGTACTGAGTGAGTAGGTAGTGCAGAGGGATGGTGGGGAGGTGTATTGAGTGAGTGAGTGAGTGAGTGAGTAGGTAGTGCAGAGGGATGGTGGGGAGGTGTAGTGAGTGAGTGAGTGAGTGAGTGAGTAGGTAGTGCAGAGGGAAGGTGGGGACGTGTATTGAGTGATTTAGTGAGTGAGTGTGTGACTTAGTAGAAAGTGCAAAGGGAAGGTGGGGAGGTGAACTGAGTGTGTGAGTGAGTAGGCACTGCAGTGGGAAGGTGGGGAGGTGTATTGAGTGAGTGAGTAGGTAGTTTGGAGTGAAGGTGAGGAGGTGTATTGAGTGAGTGAGTGAGTAGGTAGTGCAGAGTGAAGGTGGGAAAGTGTATTTAGTGAGTGAGTGAATAGGTAGTGCAGAGGGAAGATGAGGTGGTGTACTGAGTAAGTGAGTGACTGAGTGAGTGAGTAGGCAGTGCAGAGGAAAGGTGGGGAGGTATATTGAGTGAGTGAGTGAGTAGGCAGTGCAGAGGGAAGGTGGTGAGATGTACTGAGTGAGTGAGTAGGTAGTGCAGAGGGAAGGTGGAGAGGTGTATTGAGTGAATCGGTGAGTGAGTGAGTGAGTGAGTGAGTAGGCAGAGCAGAGAGAAGGTGGGGAGGTTGACTGAGTGAGTAGACAGTGCAGAGGGAAGGTGGGAGGTGTACTGAGTGAGAGAGTGAGTAGGCAGTACAGAGGGAAGGTGGGAGATGTACTGAGTGAGTGAGTGAGTGTGTAGGTAGTCCGGAGTGAAGATGGGGAGGTGTAGTGAGTGAGTGAGTGAGTAGGCAGTGCAGAGTGAAAAGGTGGTGAGATGTACTGAGTGAGTGAGTAGGTAGTGCAGAGGGAAGGTGGAGAGGTGTATTGAGTGAATCAGTGAGTGAGTGAGTGAGTGAGTGAGTAGGCAGAGCAGAGAGAAGGTGGGGACGTTGACTGAGTGAGTGAGTGAGTAGGCAGTGCAGAGGGAAGGTGGGGAGGTTTATTGCGTGAGTGCATGAGTGAGTAGGTTGTGCAGAGTGAAGGTGGGGAGGTGTACTGAGTGAGTGAGTAGGCACTGCAGAGGGTAGGTGGGAGATGTACTGAGTGAGTGAGTGAATGAGTAGGTAGTGCGGAGTGAAGGTGGGCAGGTGTATTGAGTGAATGAGTAGGGAATGCAGAGGAAAGGTGGGGACGTGTACTGAGTGAGTGAGTGAGTAGGCAGTGCAGAGGGATGGTGGGGAGGTGTATTGAGTGAGTGAGTGAGTGAGTGAGTGAGTAGGCAGTGCAGAGGGAAGGTGGGGAGGTGTATTGAGTGAGTGAGTGAGTGAGTGAGTGAGTGAGTGAGTGAGTAGGCAGTGCAGAGGGATGGTGGGGAGGTGTATTGAGTGAGTGAGTGAGTGAGTGAGTAGGTAGTGCGGAGTGAAGGTGGGCAGGTGTATTGAGTGAATGAGTAGGGAATGCAGAGGGAAGGTGGGGAGGTATATTGAGTGAGTGAGTGAGTAGGTAGTGCAGAGGGATGGTGGGGAGGTGTATTGAGTGAGTGAGTGAGTGAGTGAGTGAGTAGGCAGTGCAGAGGGAAGGTGGGGAGGTGTATTGAGTGAGTGAGTGAATCAGTGAGTATTCAGTGCAGAGGGAAGGTGGTGAGGTTTATTGCGTGAGTGAATGAATGAGTAGGCAGTGCAGAGGGAAGGTGGGAGGTGTACTGAGTGAGAGAGTGAGTATTCAGTGCAGAGGGAAGGTATGGAGGTTTATTGCGTGAGTGCATGAGTGAGTAGGCAGTGCAGAGGGAAGCTGGGGAGTTGTACTGAGTGAGTGAGTGAGCAGGTAGTGCTGAGGGAAGGTGGGGAGGTGTACTGAGTGAGTGAGTAGGTAGTGCAGAGGGATGGTGGGGAGGTGTATTGAGTGAGTGAGTGAGTGAGTAGGTAGTGCAGAGGGAAGGTGGGGACGTGTATTGAGTGATTTAGTGAGTGAGTGACTGACTGAGTAGAAAGTGCAGAGGGAAGGTGGGGAGGTGAACTGAGTGTGTGAGTGAGTAGGCAGTGCAGTGAGAAGTGGGAAGGTGTATTGAGTGAGTGAGTAGGCACTGCAGAGGGATGGTGGGAGATGTACTGAGTGAGTGAGTGAGTGAGTGAGTGAGTAGGCAGTTCGGAGTGAAGGTGGGGAGGTGTATTGAGTGAGTGAGTAGGCACTGCAGAGGGAAGGTGGGGAAGTGTATTGAGTGAGTGAGTAGGTAGTTCGGAGTGAAGGTGGGGAGGTGTATTGAGTGAGTAAGTGAGTACGTAGTGCAGAGGAAAGGTGGGGAGGTGTATTGAGTGAGTGAGTGAGTAGGTAGTGCAGAGGGGAGATGAGGTGGGGTACTGAGTGAGTGAGTGACTGCATGAGTGAGTAGGCAGTGCAGAGGGAAGGTGGTGAGATGTACTGAGTGAGTGAGTAGGTAGAGCAGAGGGAAGGTGGAGAGGTGTATTGAGTGAATCAGTGAGTGAATGAGTGAGTAGGCAGAGCAGAGAGAAGGTGGGAGATGTACTGAGTGAGTGAGTGTGTAGGTAGTGCGGAGTGAAGATGGGGAGGTGTACTGAGTGAGTGAGTGTGTAGGTAGTGCGGAGTGAAGGTGGGGAGGTGTACTGAGTGAGTGAGTGAATAGGCAGTGCAGAGTGAAGGTGGGGAGGTGTACTGAGTGAGTGAGTGAGTAGACAGTGCAGAGGGAAGGTGGGGAGGTGTACTGACTGAGTGAGTAGGCACTGCAGAGGGTAGGTGGGAGATGTACTGAGTGAGTGTGTGTGAGTGAGTAGGGAGTGCAGAGGGAAGGTGGGGAGGTGTATTGAGTGATTGAGTGACAGAGTGAGTGACTAGGCAGTGCAGAGGGAAGGTGGGGAGGTGTAATGAGTGAGTGAGTGAATGAGTGAGTATTCAGTGCAGAGGGAAGGTGGGGAGGTGCATTCAGTGAGTGAGTGAGTA
This sequence comes from Chiloscyllium plagiosum, assembly GCF_037043375.1. Taxonomy (NCBI): domain Eukaryota; kingdom Metazoa; phylum Chordata; class Chondrichthyes; order Orectolobiformes; family Hemiscylliidae; genus Chiloscyllium; species Chiloscyllium plagiosum. The sequence goes on along the minus strand of NW_028270172.1, from coordinate 36,612,610 downwards.
GGTAGTGCAGAGGGAAGGTGGGGAGGTGTATTGAGTGAGTGAGTGAATGAGTGAGTATTCAGTGCAGAGGGAAGGTGGGGAGGTGCATTCAGTGAGTGAGTGAGTAGGTAGTGCAGAGGGAAGGTGGGGAGGTGTATTGAGTGAGTGAGTGAATGAGTGAGTATTCAGTGCAGAGGGAAGGTGGGGAGGTGCATTCAGTGAGTGAGTGAGTATTCAGTGCAGAGTGAAGGTGGGGAGGTGTAATGAGTGAGTGAGTGAATGAGTGAGTATTCAGTGCAGAGGGAAGGTGGGGAGGTGTAATGAGTGAGTGAGTGAATGAGTGAGTATTCAGTGCAGAGGGAAGGTGGGGAGGTGTAATGAGTGAGTGAGTGAATGAGTGAGTATTCCGTGCAGAGGGAAGATGGGGTGTAGTACTGAGTGAGTGAGTGAGTAGGTAGTGCTGAGGGAAGGTGGGGAAGTGTATTGAGTGTGCGAGTGAGTAGGTAGTGCAGTGGGAATGCGGGGAGGTGTATTGAGTGAGTAGGTAGTGTAGAGGGATGGTGGGGAGGTGTATTGAGTGAGTGAGTGACTGAGTGAGTGAGTAGGCAGTGCAGAGGAAAGGTGGGGAGGTGTATTGAGTGAGTGAGTGAGTAGGTAGTGCAGACAGAAGATGAGGTGGTGTACTGAGTGAGTGAGTGACTGAGTGAATGAGTAGGCAGTGCAGAGGAAAGGTGGGGAGGTGTATTGAGTGAGTGAGTGAGTAGGTAGTGCAGAGGGGAGATGAGGTGGTGTACTGAGTGAGTGACTGACTGCGTGAGTGAGTAGGCAGTGCAGAGGGAAGGTGGTGAGATGTACTGAGTGAGTGAGTAGGTAGAGCAGAGGGAAGGTGGAGAGGTGTATTGAGTGAATCAGTGAGTGAGTGAGTAGGCAGAGCAGAGAGAAGGTGGGGAGGTGGACTGAGTGAGTAGACAGTGCAGAGGGAAGGTGGGGAGGTGTACTGACAAGGTGAGTTGGCACTGCAGAGGGTAGGTGGGAGATGTACTGAGTGAGTGAGTGAGTAGGTAGTGCGGAGTGAAGGTGGGGAGGTGTACTGAGTGAGTGAGTGAGTAGACAGTGCAGAGGGAAGGTGGGGAGGTGTACTGAGTGAGTGAGTAGGCACTGCAGAGGGTAGGTGGGAGATGTACTGAGTGAGTGAGTGAGTGAGTAGGTAGTGCGGAGTGAAGGTGGGGAGGTGTATTGAGTGAGATAGTGAGTAGGCAGTGCAGAGGGAAGCTGTGAAGGTATACTGAGTGAGTGAGTAGGCAGTGCAGCGGGAAGGTGGGGAGGTGTAATGAGTGAGTGAGTGAATGAGTGAGTATTTTGTGCAGAGGGAAGGTGGGGAGGTATATTGAGTGAGTGAGTAGGTAGTGCAGAGGGATGGTGGGGAGGTGTATTGAGTGAGTGAGTGAGTAGGTAGTGCAGAGGGAAGGTGGGGAGGTGTATTGAGTGAGTGAGTGAATGAGTGAGTATTCAGTGCAGAGGGAAGGTGGGGAGGTATATTGAGTGAGTGAGTAGGTAGTGCAGAGGGATGATGGGGAGGTGTATTGAGTGAGTGAGTGAATGAGTGAGTATTCAGTGCAGAGGGAAGGTGGGGAGGTGTATTGAGTGAGTGAGTGAATGAGTGAGTATTCAGTGCAGAGGGAAGGTGGGGAGGTGCATTCAGTGAGTGAGTGAGTATTCAGTGCAGAGGGAAGGTGGGGAGGTGTAATGAGTGAGTGAGTGAATGAGTGAGTATTCAGTGCAGGGGGAAGGTGGGGAGGTGTAATGAGTGAGTGAGTGAATGAGTGAGTATTCCGTGCAGAGGGAAGATGGGGTGTAGTACTGAGTGAGTGAGTGAGTAGGTAGTGCTGAGGGAAGGTGGGGAAGTGTATTGAGTGTGCGAGTGAGTAGGTAGTGCAGTGGGAATGCGGGGAGGTGTATTGAGTGAGTGAGTGAGTAGGTAGTGCAGAGGGATGGTGGGGAGGTGTATTGAGTGAGTGAGTGAGTAGGCAGTGCAGAGGGAAGCTGGGGAGGTGTATTGAGTGATTTAGTGAGTGAGTGAGTGACTGAGTAGAAAGTGCAGACGGAAGGTGGGGAGGTGGACTGAGTGAGTGAGTGAGTAGGCAGTGCAGAGGTAAGGTGGGTGATGTACTGAGTGAGTGAGTGAGTGGGTAGCCAGTGCAGAGCGAAGGTGAGGAGGTGTATTGAGTGAGTGAGTGAGTAGGCAGTGCAGAGGGAAGGTGGGGAGGTGTATTGAGTGAGTGAGTGGGCAGTGCAGAGGGAAGGTGGGAGGTGTATTGAGTGAGTGAGTAGACAGTGCAGAGGGAAAGTGGGGAGGTGAACTGAGTGAGTGAGTGAGTAGGCAGTGCAGAGGGAAGCTGGGGAGTTGTACTGAGTGAGTGAGTGAGCAGGTAGTGCTGAGGGAAGGTGGGGAGGTGTACTGAATGAGTAGGTAGTGCAGAGGGATGGTGGGGAGGTGTATTGAGTGAGTGAGTGAGTGAGTAGGTAGTGCAGAGGGATGGTGGGGAGGTGTAGTGAGTGAGTGAGTGAGTGAGTAGGCAGTGCAGAGGGAAGGTGGGGAAGTGGACTGAGTGAGTAGGCAGTGCAGAGGGAAGGTGGGGAGGTGTACTGAGTGAGTGAGTGAGTAGGCAGTGCAGAGGGAAGCTGGGGAGTTGTACTGAGTGAGTGAGTGAGCAGGTAGTGCTGAGGGAAGGTGGGGAGGTGTACTGAGTGAGTAGGTAGTGCAGAGGGATGGTGGGGAGGTGTATTGAGTGAGTGAGTGAGTGAGTGAGTAGGTAGTGCAGAGGGATGGTGGGGAGGTGTAGTGAGTGAGTGAGTGAGTAGGTAGTGCAGAGGGAAGGTGGGGACGTGTATTGAGTGAGTGAGTGAGTGAGTGAGTAGGTAGTGCAGAGGGATGGTGGGGAGGTGTAGTGAGTGAGTGAGTGTGTGAGTGAGTAGGCAGTGCAGAGGGAAGGTGGGGAGGTGTATTGAGTGAGTGAGTAGGCACTGCAGAGGGAAGGTGGGGACGTGTATTGAGTGAGTGAGTAGGTAGTTCGGAGTGAAGGTGGGAAAGTGTATTTAGTGAGTGAGTGAATAGGTAGTGCAGAGGGAAGATGAGGTGGTGTACTGAGTGAGTGAGTGACTGAGTGAGTGAGTAGGCAGTGCAGAGGAAAGGTGGGGAGGTATATTGAATGAGTGAGTGAGTAGGTAGTTCGGAGTGAAGGTGGGGAGGTGTATTGAGTGAGTGAGTAGGCAGTGCAGAGGGAAGGTGGGGAGGTGTATTGAGTGAGTGAGTAGGCAGTGCAGAGGGAAGGTGGGGAGGTGTACTGAGTGAGTGAGTGGGTAGGTAGTTCAGAGTGAAGGTGGGGAGGTGTATTGAGTGAGTGAGTAGGCAGTGCAGAGGGAAGGTGGGGAGGTGTATTGAGTGAGTGAGTGAGTAGGCACTGCAGAGGGAAGGTGGGGAGGTGTATTGAGTGAGTGAGTAGGTAGTTTGGAGTGAAGGTGAGGAGGTGTATTGAGTGAGTGAGTGAGTAGGTAGTGCAGAGTGAAGGTGGGAAAGTGTATTTAGTGAGTGAGTGAATAGGTAGTGCAGAGGGAAGATGAGGTGGTGTACTGAGTGAATGAGTGACTGAGTGAGTGAGTAGGCAGTGCAGAGGAAAGGTGGGGAGGTATATTGAGTGAGTGAGTGAGTAGGTAGTGCAGAGGGACGATGAGGTGGTGTACTGAGTGAGTGAGTGACTGAGTGAGTGAGTAGGCAGTGCAGAGGGAAGGTGGGGAGGTGTATTGAGTGAGTGAGTGAGTAGGCAGTGCAGAGGGAAGGTGGGAGATGTACTGGATGAGTGAGTGAGTGTGTAGGTAGTCCGGAGTGAAGATGGGGAGCTGTAGTGAGTGAGTGAGTGAGTAGGTAGTGCAGAGGGAAGGTGGAGAGGTGTATTGAGTGAATCAGTGAGTGAGTGAGTGAGTGAGTAGGCAGAGCAGAGAGAAGGTGGGGAGGTTGACTGAGTGAGTGTGAGTAGGCAGTGCAGAGGGAAGGTGGGGAGGTTTATTGCGTGAGTGCATGAGTGAGTAGGTTGTGCAGAGTGAAGGTGGGGAGGTGTACTGAGTGAGTGAGTAGGCACTGCAGAGGGTAGGTGGGAGATGTACTGAGTGAGTGAGTGAGTGAGTGAGTAGGTAGTGCGGAGTGAAGGTGGGCAGGTGTATTGAGTGAGTGAGTAGGCAGTGCAGAGGAAAACTGTGAAGGTATACTGAGTGAGTGAGTAGGGAGTGCAGAGGAAAGGTGGTGACGTGTACTGAGTGAGTGAGTGAGTAGGCAGTGCAGAGGGAAGGTGGGGAGGTATATTGAGTGATTGAGTAGGTAGCGCAGAGGGATGGTGGGGAGGTGTATTGAGTGAGTGAGTGAGTGAGTAGGCAGTGCAGAGGGAAGGTGGGGAGGTGTATTGAGTGAGTGAGTGAATGAGTGAGTATTCAGTGCAGAAGGAAGGTGGGGAGGTTTATTGCGTGAGTGAATGAATGAGTAGGCAGTGCAGAGGGAAGCTGGGGAGTTGTACTGAGTGAGTGAGTGAGCAGGTAGTGCTGAGGGAAGGTGGGGAGGTGTACTGAGTGAGTGAGTAGGTAGTGCAGAGGGATGGTGGGGAGGTGTATTGAGTGAGTGAGTGAGTGAGTAGGTAGTGCAGAGGGAAGGTGGGGACGTGTATTGAGTGATTTAGTGAGTGAGTGACTGACTGAGAAGAAAGTGCAGAGGGAAGGTGGGGAGGTGAACTGAGTGTGTGAGTGAGTAGGCAGTGCAGTGGGAAGTGGGGAGGTGTATTGAGTGAGTGAGTGAGTAGGCACTGCAGAGGGATGGTGGGAGATGTACTGAGTGAGTGAGTGAGTGAGTGAGTAGGTAGTTCGGAGTGAGGGTGGGGAGGTGTATTGAGTGAGTGAGTAGGCACTGCAGAGGGAAGGTGGGGAGGTGTATTGAGTGAGTGAGTAGGTAGTTCGGAGTGAAGGTGGGGAGGTGTATTGAGTGAGTAAGTGAGTAGGTAGTGCGGAGTGAAGGTGGGAAAGTGTATTGAGTGAGTGAGTGAGTAGGTAGTGCAGAGGGAAGATGAGGTGGTGTACTGAGTGAGTGAGTGACTGAGTGAGTGAGTAGGCAGTGCAGAGGAAAGGTGGGGAGGTGTATTGAGTGAGTGAGTGAGTAGGTAGTGCAGAGGGGAGATGAGGTGGGGTACTGAGTGAGTGAGTGACTGCGTGAGTGAGTAGGCAGTGCAGAGGGAAGGTGGTGAGATGTACTGAGTGAGTGAGTAGGTAGAGCAGAGGGAAGGTGGAGAGGTGTATTGAGTGAATCAGTGAGTGAATGAGTGAGTAGGCAGAGCAGAGAGAAGGTGGGAGATGTACTGAGTGAGTGAGTGTGTAGGTAGTGCGGAGTGAAGATGGGGAGGTGTACTGAGTGAGTGAGTGTGTAGGTAGTGCGGAGTGAAGGTGGGGAGGTGTACTGAGTGAGTGAGTGAATAGGCAGTGCAGAGTGAAGGTGAGGAGGTGTACTGACTGAGTGAGTAGGGACTGCAGAGGGTAGGTGGGAGATGTACTGAGTGAGTGAGTGAGTGAGTAGGTAGTGCGGAGTGAAGGTGGGGAGGTGTATTGAGTGAGATAGTGAGTAGGCCGTGCAGAGGGAAGCAGTGAAGGTATACTGAGTGAGTGAGTAGGGAGTGCAGAGGGAAGGTGGGGAGGTGTATTGAGTGATTGAGTGACAGAGTGAGTGACTAGGCAGTGCAGAGGGAAGGTGGGGAGGTGTAATGAGTGAGTGAGTGAATGAGTGAGTATTCAGTGCAGAGGGAAGGTGGGGAGGTATATTGAGTGAGTGAGTAGGTAGTGCAGAGGGAAGGTGGGGAGGTGTATTGAGTGAGTGAGTGAATGAGTGAGTATTCAGTGCAGAGGGAAGGTGGGGAGGTGTATTGAGTGAGTGAGTGACAGAGTGAGTGACTAGGCAGTGCAGAGGGATGGTGGGGAGGTGTACTGAGTGAGTGAGTGAGTAGGCAGTGCAGAGGGAAGGTGGGAAGGTGTAATGAGTGAGTGAGTGAATGAGTGAGTATTCAGTGCAGAGGGAAGGTGGGGAGGTATATTGAGTGAGTGAGTAGGTAGTGCAGAGGGAAGGTGGGGAGGTGTATTGAGTGAGTGAGTGAATGAGTGAGTATTCAGTGCAGAGGGAAGGTGGGGAGGTGCATTCAGTGAGTGAGTGAGTATTCAGTGCAGAGTGAAGGTGGGGAGGTGTAATGAGTGAGTGAGTGAATGAGTGAGTATTCCGTGCAGAGGGAAGATGGGGAGTTGTACTGAGTGAGTGAGTGAGTAGGTAGTGCTGAGGGAAGGTGGGGAAGTGTATTGAGTGTGCGAGTGAGTAGGTAGTGCAGTGGGAATGCGGGGAGGTGTATTGAGTGAGTAGGTAGTGCAGAGGGATGGTGGGGAGGTGTATTGAGTGAGTGAGTAGGCAGTGCAGAGGGATGGTGGGGAGGTGTATTGAGTGAGTGAGTGAGTAGGTAGTGCAGAGGGAAGGTGGGGAGGTGTACTGAGTGAGTGAGTGACTGAGTGAGTGAGTAGGCAGTGCAGAGGAAAGGTGGGGAGGTGTATTGAGTGAGTAAGTGAGTAGGTAGTGCGGAGTGAAGGTGGGAAAGTGTATTGAGTGAGTGAGTGAGTAGGTAGTGCAGAGGGAAGATGAGGTGGTGTACTGAGTGAGTGAGTGACTGAGTGAGTGAGTAGGCAGTGCAGAGGAAAGGTGGGGAGGTGTATTGAGTGAGTGAGTGAGTAGGTAGTGCAGAGGGGAGATGAGGTGGGGTACTGAGTGAGTGACTGACTGCGTGAGTGAGTAGGCAGTGCAGAGGGAAGGTGGTGAGATGTACTGAGTGAGTGAGTAGGTAGAGCAGAGGGAAGGTGGAGAGGTGTATTGAGTGAATCAGTGAGTGAATGAGTGAGTAGGCAGAGCAGAGAGAAGGTGGGAGATGTACTGAGTGAGTGAGTGTGTAGGTAGTGCGGAGTGAAGATGGGGAGGTGTACTGAGTGAGTGAGTGTGTAGGTAGTGCGGAGTGAAGGTGGGGAGGTGTACTGAGTGAGTGAGTGAATAGGCAGTGCAGAGTGAAGGTGAGGAGGTGTACTGACTGAGTGAGTAGGGACTGCAGAGGGTAGGTGGGAGATGTACTGAGTGAGTGAGTGAGTAGGTAGTGCGGAGTGAAGGTGGGGAGGTATATTGAGTGAGATAGTGAGTAGGCCGTGCAGAGGGAAGCAGTGAAGGTATACTGAGTGAGTGAGTAGGGAGTGCAGAGGGAAGGTGGGGAGGTGTATTGAGTGATTGAGTGACAGAGTGAGTGACTAGGCAGTGCAGAGGGAAGGTGGGGAGGTGAAATGAGTGAGTGAGTGAATGAGTGAGTATTCAGTGCAGAGGGAAGGTGGGGAGGTATATTGAGTGAGTGAGTAGGTAGTGCAGAGGGAAGGTGGGGAGGTGTATTGAGTGAGTGAGTGAATGAGTGAGTATCCAGTGCAGAGGGAAGGTGGGGAGGTGTATTGAGTGAGTGAGTGACAGAGTGAGTGACTAGGCAGTGCAGAGGGATGGTGGGGAGGTGTACTGAGTGAGTGAGTGAGTAGGCAGTGCAGAGGGAAGGTGGGAAGGTGTAATGAGTGAGTGAGTGAATGAGTGAGTATTCAGTGCAGAGGGAAGGTGGGGAGGTATATTGAGTGAGTGAGTAGGTAGTGCAGAGGGAAGGTGGGGAGGTGTATTGAGTGAGTGAGTGAATGAGTGAGTATTCAGTGCAGAGGGAAGGTGGGGAGGTGCATTCAGTGAGTGAGTGAGTATTCAGTGCAGAGTGAAGGTGGGGAGGTGTAATGAGTGAGTGAGTGAATGAGTGAGTATTCCGTGCAGAGGGAAGATGGGGAGTTGTACTGAGTGAGTGAGTGAGTAGGTAGTGCTGAGGGAAGGTGGGGAAGTGTATTGAGTGTGCGAGTGAGTAGGTAGTGCAGTGGGAATGCGGGGAGGTGTATTGAGTGAGTAGGTAGTGCAGAGGGATGGTGGGGAGGTGTATTGAGTGAGTGAGTAGGCAGTGCAGAGGGATGGTGGGGAGGTGTATTGAGTGAGTGAGTGAGTAGGTAGTGCAGAGGGAAGGTGGGGAGGTGTACTGAGTGAGTGAGTGACTGAGTGAGTGAGTAGGCAGTGCAGAGGAAAGGTGGGGAGGTGTATTGAGTGAGTGAGTGAGTAGGTAGTGCAGAGGGAAGATGAGGTGGTGTACTGAGTGAGTGAGTGACTGAGTGAATGAGTAGGCAGTGCAGAGGAAAGGTGGGGAGGTGTATTGTGTGAGTGAGTGAGTAGGTAGTGCAGAGGGAAGATGAGGTGGTGTACTGAGTGAGTGCGTGACTGAGTGAATGAGTAGGCAGTGCAGAGGAAAGGTGGGGAGGTGTATTGAGTGAGTGAGTGAGTAGGTAGTGCAGAGGGGAGATGAGGTGGTGTACTGAGTGAGTGACTGACTGCGTGAGTGAGTAGGCAGTGCAGAGGGAAGGTGGTGAGATGTACTGAGTGAGTGAGTAGGTAGAGCAGAGGGAAGGTGGAGAGGTGTATTGAGTGAATCAGTGAGTGAGTGAGTAGGCAGAGCAGAGAGAAGGTGGGGAGGTGGACAGAGTGAGTAGACAGTGCAGAGGGAAGGTGGGAGATGTACTGAGTGAGTGAGTGTGTAGGTAGTGCGGAGTGAAGATGGGGAGGTGTACTGAGTAAGTGAGTGAGTAGGCAGTGCAGAGTGAAGGTGGGGAGGTGTACTGAGTGAGTGAGTGAGTAGACAGTGCAGAGGGAAGGTGGGGAGGTGTACTGAGTGAGTGAGTAGGCACTGCAGAGGGTAGGTGGGAGATGTACTGAGTGAGTGAGTGAGTAGGTAGTGCGGAGTGAAGGTGGGGAGGTGTATTGAGTGAGATAGTGAGTAGGCAGTGCAGAGGGAAGCTGTGAAGGTATACTGAGTGAGTGAGTAGGGAGTGCAGAGGGAAGGTGGGGAGGTGTATTGAGTGATTGAGTGACAGAGTGAGTGACTAGGCAGTGCAGAGGGAAGGTGGGGAGTGTAATGAGTGAGTGAGTGAATGAGTGAGTATTTTGTGCAGAGGGAAGGTGGGGAGGTATATTGAGTGAGTGAGTAGGCAGTGCAGAGGGATGGTGGGGAGGTGTATTGAGTGAGTGAGTGAATGAGTGAGTATTCAGTGCAGAGGGAAGGTGAGGAGGTATATTGAGTGAGTGAATAGGCAGTGCAGAGGGATGGTGGGGAGGTGTATTGAGTGAGTGAGTGAGTAGGTAGTGCAGAGGGAAGGTGGGGAGGTGTATTGAGTGAGTGAGTGAATGAGTGAGTATTCAGTGCAGGGGGAAGGTGGGGAGGTGTAATGAGTGAGTGAGTGAATGAGTGAGTATTCCGTGCAGAGGGAAGATGGGGTGTAGTACTGAGTGAGTGAGTGAGTAGGTAGTGCTGAGGGAAGGTGGGGAAGTGTATTGAGTGTGCGAGTGAGTAGGTAGTGCAGTGGGAATGCGGGGAGGTGTATTGAGTGAGTGAGTGAGTAGGTCGTGCAGAGGGATGGTGGGGAGGTGTATTGAGTGAGTGAGTGAGTAGGCAGTGCAGAGGGAAGCTGGGGAGATGTATTGAGAGATTTAGTGAGTGAGTGAGTGACTGAGTAGAAAGTGCAGACGGAAGGTGGGGAGGTGGACTGAGTGAGTGAGTGAGTAGGCACTGCAGAGGTAAGGTGGGAGATGTACTGAGTGAGTCAGTGAGTGAGTAGGTAGTTCGGAGTGAAAGTTGGGAGGTGTATTGAGTAAGTGAGTGAGTAGGTAGTGCAGAGGGAAGATGAGGTGGTGTACTGAGTGAGTGAGTGACTGAGTGCGTGAGTAGGCAGTGCAGAGGGAAGGTAGGGAGGTGTATTGAGTGATTGAGTGAGTGAGTGAGTAGTCAGTGCAGTGGGAAGGTGGCGAGGTGTATTGAGTGAATCACTGAGTGAGTGAGTGAGTATGCAGTGCAGAGAGAAGGACGGGAGTTAGACTAAGTGAGTAGACAGTGCAGAGGGAAGGCGGGGAGGTTTATTGCCTGAATGAATGAGTGAGTAGGCAGTGCAAAGTGAAGGTGGGAGGTGTACTGAGTGAGTGAGTGAGTAGGCAGTACAGAGGGAAGGTGGGAGATGTTCTGAGTGAGTGAGTGAGTGAGTAGGTAGTGCGGAGTGAAGGTGGGGAGGTGTACTGAGTGAGTGAGTAGGCACTGCAGAGGGTAGGTGGGAGATGTACTGAGTGAGTGAGTGAGTAGTTAGTGCGGAGTGAAGGTGGGCAGGTGTATTGAGTGAGTGAGTAGGCAGTGCAGAGGAAAGCTGTGAAGGTATACTGAGTGAGTGAGTAGGGAGTGCAGAGGAAAGGTGGGGACGTGTACTGAGTGAGTGAGTGAGTGGGCAGTGCAGAGGGAAGGTGGGGAGGTATATTGAGTGAGTGAGTGAGTAGGCAGTGCAGAGGGAAGCTGGGGAGGTGCATTCAGTGAGTGAGTAGGCAGTGCTGAGGGAAGGTGGGGAGGTGTACTGAGTGAGTGAGTAGGTAGTGCAGAGGGATGGTGGGGAGGTGTATTGAGTGAGTGAGTGAGTGAGTAGGTAGTGCAGAGGGAAGGTGGGGACGTGTATTGAGTGATTTAGTGAGTGAGTGAGTGACTGAGTAGAAAGTGCAGAGGGAAGGTGGGGAGGTGTACTGAGTGAGTGAGTGAGTAGGCAGTGCAAAGTGAAGGTGGGAGGTGTACTGAGTGAGTGAGTGAGTAGGCAGTACAGAGGGAAGGTGGGAGATGTTCTGAGTGAGTGAGTGAGTGAGTGAGTAGGTAGTGCGGAGTGAAGGTGGGGAGGTGTACTGAGTGAGTGAGTGAGTAGTCAGTGCAGAGTGAAGGTATGGAGGTTTATTGCGTGAGTGAATGAGTGAGTAGGCAGTGCAGAGTGAAGGTGGGAGGTGTACTGAGTGAGTGAGTAGGCAGTGCAGAGGGAAGGTGAGGAGGTGTATTGTGTGAGTGAGTGAGTGAGTGAGTAGTTAGTGCGGAGTGAAGGTGGGGAGTGTATTGAGTGAGTGAGTGGGCAGTGCAGAGGGAAGGTGAGGAGGTGTACTGAGTGAGTGAGTGAGTAGGCAGTGCAGAGGTAAGGTGGTGAGGTGTAATGAGTTAGTGAGTGAATGAGTGAGTATTCAGTGCAGAGGGAAGGTGGGGAGGTATATTGAGTGAGTGAGTGAGTGAGTAGGTAGTGCAGTGGGAAGATGGGGAGTTGTACTGAGTGAGTGAGTGAATAGGTAGTGCAGAGGGAGGGTGGGGAGGTGTATCGAGTGAGTGAGTAGGCAGTGCAGAGGGAAGGTGGGGAGGTGTATTGAGTGAGTGAGTGAGTGAGTAGGCAGTGCAGAGGGATGGTGGGGAGGTATATTGAGTGAGTGAGTGAGTAGGTAGCGCGGAGTGAAGGTGGGGAGGTGTATTGAGTGAGTGAGTGAGTGGGCAGTGCAGAGGGAAGGTGAGGAGGTGTACTGAGTGAGTGAGTGTGTATTCAGTGCAGAGGGAAGGTGGGGAGGTATATTGAGTGAGTGAGTGAGTAGGTAGTGCAGAGGGAAGGTGGGGGGGTGTATTGAGTGAGTGAGTGAATGAGTGAGTATTCAGTGCAGAGGGAAGGTGGGGAGGTATATTGAGTGAGTGAGTGAGTAAGCAGTGCAGAGGGAAGGTGGGGGGGTGTATTGAGTAATTGAGTGAGTAGGCAGTGCAGAGGGAAGATGGGGAGTTGTACTGAGTGAGTGAGTGAATAGGTAGTGCAGAGGGAGGGTGGGGAAGTGTATTGAGTGAGTGAATGAGTGAGTAGGCAGTGCAGAGTGAAGGTGAGAGGAGTACTGAGTGAGAGAGTGAATGAGTAGGTAGTGCGCAGTGAAGGTGGGAAAGAGTATTGTATGAGTGAGTAGGCAGTGCAGAGGGAAGGTGGGGAGGTGTATTGAGTGAGTGAGTGGGTAGGCAGTTCAGAGGGAACGTGGGGAGGTGTATTGAGTGAATGAGTCAGCAGTGCAGAGGGAAGGTGGGGAGGTGTATTTAGTGAGTGAGTGAGTGAGTGAGTAGGTAGTGCAGAGTGAAGGTGGGAGGTGTATTGAGTGAGTGAGTTGACCGTGCAGAGGGAAGGTGGGGAGGTGTATTGAGTGAGTGAGTCGGCAGTGCAGAGGGAAGATGGGGAGATATATTGAGTGAGTGAGTAGGCAGTGCAGAGGGAAGGTGGGGAGGAGTATTGAGTGAGTGAGTAGGCAGTGCAGAGGGAAGGGGGAGGTGTATTGAGTGAATGAGTGAGTAAGCAGTGCAGAGTGAAGGTGGGAGGTGTACAGAGTGAGAGAGTGAGTAGGCAGTACAGAGGGAAGGTGGGAGATGTACTGAGTGAGTGCATGAGTGAGTAGGCAGTGCAGAGTGAAGGTGGGAGGTGTACTGAGTGAGTGAGTGAGTAGGCAGTGCGGAGTGAAGGTGGGGAGGTGTATTGAGTGAGTGAGTGAGTGAGTAGGCAGTGCGGAGTGAAGGTGGGGAGGTGTATTGAGTGAGTGAGTGAGTGAGTAGGCAGTGCGGAGTGAAGGTGGGGAGGTATATTGTGATTGTGTGAGTAGGCAGTGCAGAGGGAAGCTGCGAAGGTATACTGAGTGAGTGAGTTACTGAGTGAGTGAGTAGGGAGTGCAGAGGGAAGGTGGGGAGGTGCATTGAGTAATTGAGTGAGTAGGCAGTGCAGAGGGAAAATGGGGATGTGTATTGAGTGAGAGAGTGAGTAGGCAGTACAGAGGGAAGGTGGGAGATGTACTGAGTGAGTGAGTAGGTAGTGCAGAGGGAAGGTGGGGAGGTGCATTGAGTGAGTTAGTGAGTAGACAGTGCAGAGTGATCGTGGGGAGTTATATTGAGTGAGTGAAAGAGTGAGTAGGCAGCGCAGAATAAAGGTGGGGAGGTTTATTGAGTGAGTGAGTGAGTAGCTGGTGCAGAGGGAAGGTGGGGAGGTGTATTGAGTGAGTGAGTGAGTAGGTAGTGCAGAGGGAAGGTGGGGAGGTGTATTGAGTGAGTGAGTGAGTAGGTAGTGCAGAGGGAACGTGGGGAGGTGTACTGAGTGAGTGATTAGGCAGTGCAGAGGGCAGTGCAGTGGGCAGGGTTAGTGGGCAGGGATAGTGGCAGTGCAGTGGGCAGGGTTAGTGGGCAGGGATAGTGGGCAGTGCAGTGGGCAGGTTTAGTGGGCAGTGAAGTGGGCAGGTATAGTGGGCAGTGGAGTGGACAGGGTTAGTGGGCAGGGATAGTGGGCAGTGCATTGGGCAGGGTTAGTGGGCAGTGCGGTGGGCAGGGTTAGTGGGCAGGGATAGTGGGCAGGGTTAGTGGGCAGTGCAGTGGGCAGGGTTAGTGGGCAGGGATTGTGGGCAGTGCAGTGGACAGGGTTAGTGGACAGTGCAGTGGGCAGTGCATTGGGCAGGGTTAGTGGGCAGTGCAGTGGGCAGGGTTAGTGGGCAGTGCAGTGGGCAGTGCAGTGGGCAGGGTTAGTGGGCAGTGCAGTGGACAGGGTTAGTGTGCAGGGATAGTGGGCAGTGCAGTGGACAGGGTTAGTGGGCAGTGCAGTGGGCAGTGCATTGGGCAGGGTTAGTGGGCAGTGCAGTGGGCAGGGTTAGTGGGCAGTGCAGTGGACAGGGTTAGTGGGCAGTGCAGTGGGCAGGGTTAGTGGGCAGTGCAGTGGGCCATGCAGTGGGCAGGGTTAGTGGGCAGTGCAGTGGACAGGGTTAGTGGGCAGTGCAGTGGGCAGGGTTAGTGGGCAGTGCAGTGGGCAGTGCAGTGGACAGGGTTAGTGGGCAGTGCAGTGGGCAGGGTTAGTGGGCAGTGCAGTGGGCAGTGCAGTGGACAGGGTTAGTGGGCAGTGCAGTGGGCAGGGTTAGTGGGCAGTGCAGTGGGCAGTGCAGTGGGCAGGGTTAGTGGGCAGTGCAGTGGGCCGTGCAGTGGGCAGGGTTAGTGGGCAGTGCAGTGGGCAGGGTTAGTGGGCAGTGCAGTGGGCAGTGCAGTGGGCAGGGTTAGTGGTGTCAGAGATTGTTGTTCCTAACAGCGAGTAAAGGAAGACGTAGCACACATTAGCGAGAGCAGTAGAGCATGAGCCTTACTGGGAGGTGGGCTCAACAGCAGAAGTAGACTGTGCGCGGTATCAGAGAGAAGATGGTGGAAATTACCCTGTCGGAACTTCTTTCCACATTGCTGGACATTCCTCCAGACAGCTGAGACAGCTTTAATCTGAGAACTTCCTTGCATCTGATCTTCCACTGCCGGGGCAGGAATGTTTTCCTGTGTACCACCCCATCCAGGAACTGACCCGCACAGTGGGTCACCAAGTATGGGCAAATGTCAGAAGCTATCTAGGGCATCTCTGGACTGACCGTGTTTGTTGGTCCAGGTGCAAGGATGCCCATGAATCCTAGGATATCGACTAAGTCATGTGCTCTTTTCAGAGCAGCACATGGGAAGAACCAGATGTAAGGGAGGGTGGGCTGTGAGTTCAGTCAGATTCAGTGAGAAAACTCACCAGGCCTCATGTCAAGAATTGCCCCAAAAAGGTTGGCGCATTTCAAACTTAGTGAAAACCAACATCCTTTTGGTAATGTTGCGACCAAAACTGTACATAGTATTCTAAATGCGGCCAAACCAAAGTCTTGTACAATTTTAACAAGACCTGCCAGTTCTTATACTCAATACCTTATCCAAGCATATGCTATGCCTTCCTAACCACTCTATCCGCCTGTGCAGCCACCTTCAGGATACAATGGAGGGATTCAATTATGAGAGGTCACATGTTCAAAGTGAGAGGTGAAAAGTTTAAGGGGGATACACGCAGAAAGTACTTTACACGGAGGGTGGTATGTGCCTGGTACATGTTGCCAACAGAGGTAGTAGAAGCAGGCACGGTAGATTCATTTAAGGTGCATCTGGACAGATGCATGAGTATCTGGATTAGTGGTGCTGGAAGAGCACAGCAGTTCAGGCAGCATCCAAGGAGCTTCGAAATTGGATGCTGCCTGAACTACTGTGCTCTTCCAGCACCACTAATCCAGAATCTGGTTTCCAGCATCTGCAGTCATTGATTTTACCACCCAGATGCATGAGTAGGTGGGGAGCAGAGGGATACAGGTGCTTAGGAATTGGGCGATAGATTTAGACAGTGGATTTGGATCGGCTCAGGCTTGGAGGGCCGAAGGGCCTGCTCCTGGGCTGTAAATTTTCTTTGTTCAATTAAATTTCTGTGTGACAAATGGGCCTTAGAGTGGAGAACTGAAGAAGATATCAGGTTACCTGCATTCCACACAATGTTACTAACTCTGAATGGGTGTAATTCCTGTGAGGCTTCATCATGTGATGACTCAGCTCCAATCCATCTACCTCCACCTTTGACTGCTCAGCACGTCCACCACTGCATTCCATGGTTTTTCAACAATAATTGAATAATGAACAAACTCTTCATCAGAAAAGATAAATCAAACTCTTCATTATGGGTCTGACAGTCAAAGTTCATCCAGCTTTATTTTCTCTCAAGAATATTTTGCAATGAACGGTCAAAAATGTTTGGATAAAATGAACAGTAAGCACAATACTTTGGTTAATGCTCCTGTTATTTTTCTGTAGCAGAGTCCATGCTGATAAATATCATATTCATGGACAATCCTGAAACCTTGGTAACCTAAAACATGGCTGAACCCAAAACTTGTTGCAACAAGAGTCTGACGTAAAGCACCTTGTGCTTGGTCAGCTGCAAAGAGGGGGTCAGGAAACAGCTGCAGAAATGAACTAAGTCTGATCAATGCCCCTCATGGGAATAGAGAGATCGTTTCCCATCCTTATCAGTTTCTGCTTGTCTAAGAAATGTCTGACGTTCATTTGCAGTCCCGCCTTTACTTCTGCGGTTGGACAGCTTTCATGCGCTTGCTTTATTTTTGGGTAGGTCAATGTTCAAGCAAGCACTGTCATGTCAATGTACGTCAGTTTGGCATGTGCTGTGGAAGAGCGATATATATAACCTTGATAGGCACTATCACCCTTGACTCTGGTGCTGTAAGATTGGAATAATCATTTGAAAACAGCTGAGTTATTCTATCTATGCTCAATTTTCCAAAACAAGACTACATTCTACAAGGCTCAGGGATGGGGAGCGAGGTAATGTTTCAAAGAGAGGGCTTGTATTGATTTAATCCTTTCATAATTTTGGGATGTCCCAAAGTGCTTTTGCAGTCAGTGAAGCGCCCTTGAAATGCAGTTAACTGTTGCAATGTGTAGCCAATTTAACACACCCCAAAGGTTGCACAAAAAGCGATGTGATAATGACCAGACCATGATGTAGGTTCAGGAATATAGATTGAGCTGTTCTGCTCTTTAAAGTAATTCCCTAAGATCTTTTCTGTTAATCAGAAAGAGCAGTTGGGGTCTCAGTTTTGCATCTCATTGGAAAATGCACTGACAGCCAGATTTATTATGCATATCAAGTGTTATACAGGTAAGATAACCATCTCAATCGACCTCCGAAAATCAGTTTGCTTCAGTAGTGTACCTGATGCAGCAATGCAGTGTCATAGAGTTATAGAGATGTGCAGCACGGAAACAGACCCTTCAGTCCAACTTGTCTATGCTGACCAGATATCCTTACCAAATCTAGTCCCATTTGCTAGCACTTGGCCCATACCCCTCTAAACCATTCCTATTCATATACCCATCCAGATGCTTTTTAATGGACAGGTTGGACTGAAGGGTCTGTTTCCATGCTGTACATCTCTATGACTCTATAAATGTTGTAATTGTACCAGCCTCCACCATTTCCTCTGGCAGCTCATTCCATACACGCACCACCCTCTGCGTGAAAAAGTTGCCCCTTAGGTCCCTTTTTTATCTTTCCCCTCTCACCCTAAACCTATTCCCTCTTGTTCTGGACTCACCCATCCCACAGAAGAGACCTTGTCTATTTATCATATCAGATTTATCCTATCCTATCCTATCTTGCTTTATGTACAGAGTAAAGCAGAAAGCGATACAAATGCAAAGCTGTTCAGGAACAAAGATCACAAAGCATCCTTCACAAGGAGTCATGCATATCTCCCCGAAGAGACTTGAATGCTGGACTATTGGAGCTTTCAAAACTGAGATCACAAGATGTTTTTATGAGGTAAGGGTATGGACGGAAATTGAGTAATGATCGGTAAATGGAGTTGAGGTACAGCCTAGCCATGATCTAGTTGAATGTTGTAGCAAATTGAAGAGAAAATGAGGTCTGCAGATGCTGGAGATCAGAGATGGAAATGTGTTGCTGGAGAAGCGCAGCAGGTCAGGCAGCATCTAGGGAACAGGAGAATCGACGTTTCGGGCATTAGCCCTTCTTCAGGATTTGTTGTAGCAAATTCCAGAGGCTGAAAGGTCTGCTTGTGAACCTCTGTGGTCCTACATTCCCTGACCCGTGAATAGTAGCAAAAATTGTGCATTGGAAACTTGTATAAAATAGCTGATGTTGGACTGTTTGCCTGTTTAAACACTGCCTCTGATATTCCATTCCACTCCAATGAAGGAACAGAGTACCAGCTGCTGGGTACAACGGGTGACTGATCTCACTTATTCTACCTCAC
Organism: Chiloscyllium plagiosum; assembly: GCF_037043375.1. Taxonomy (NCBI): domain Eukaryota; kingdom Metazoa; phylum Chordata; class Chondrichthyes; order Orectolobiformes; family Hemiscylliidae; genus Chiloscyllium; species Chiloscyllium plagiosum. The sequence continues at coordinate 36,594,999 of NW_028270172.1, read as the reverse complement.
TACCTGAGTTGATTTTCTACCCCTCTTTGTTTTCAACAGAAAGAAAGGAGCATCTGAGTTTTCCAGCATCTAACTACTGTTGCTCCATGACAAGCTGCTATTATATTCTATAAAATGGCAGCTCAGCCCATGAGGCAGAATTTGAGAAACTAATTGACCCTGTCACATAGCTCTCCACTCTGCTAGGGACCGAATCAGCAGACAGAGGTAGCAACTGACTTGACCATTAATGGGATACGGTCAAAAGACCAATGAGAGAATGGGTCTGGTTTATAATTGCTCAAGGACTATTGGATCCATGATTTTTAAAATATGTTCAATTGTAATGGATTTATCAAGTGACTCTCCATTTAAAACCACACTTGAAAATCATAAAAGGTTGAAATAAAATCTTGAATTCAACATGAAAACACAGCACTTGCAATTCAGATGTGTGCAGCTTTTGGCTTCAGTTTTATTATCCTCCTCGTTCCAATTAACAACAAAACCTGTGTAAGGTCATTAACTGAGACATTAAAACTGTGACTCTCTCCATGCACACAAATTGGCAGATTCATTCCTGAATATTTCCCACATTTTCAGTTATTATTTGAAACCAAAACAAAAATTCCTTGTGCTACCTTGTACCTCCTTGTACATCAGATCTGACCCCAAGCTCATGGTTTACGGAGCTGTGGTGGTTCCTGTCCTCCCTTAATGCACTGAGATGTGGACTGTCTACAGTAGACACCTCAAGGTGCTGGAGCTGTACCACCAACACTGCCTGCGCAAGATCCTGTGAATCCACTGGGAAGAAAGACCCACCAATACCAGCATCCAAGACCAGGCCAACATCACCAGCATCAACACACTGACCACCTTTGATTGGCTACGATGGGTTGGATACGTTGTCTGCATGACCAACACAGGACTTCCCAAGCGGGTGCTCTACTCCCAGCTTCAAAATAGCAGCCGAGCCCCTATTGGCCAGAGGCAACATTTCAGCAATACCCTCAAGGCCTCACTGACAAAGTGTGGCATTCCCACAGACACCTGGGAATCACTGGCTCAATATTGTCCAAAGTGGAAGAGGAGCATCCAGGAAGGCGTCAAGTACCTCGAGACCTGCCGCCAGGATAAAACAGAAGGTAGCCAAGCAGGAGGCTGGAAGAACGCAGCAAACCAGGCAGCATCAGGAGGTGGAGAAGTCAACGTTTCAGTGTAACCCTTCTTCAGGACAGGGGGTGGGTGTAAGGTGAGCTGCGGGTAAAGGAGAGAGGGGTGGGGGAGGGTTTTCTGTGGGGAGAAGGAAAGGGTGGTGAGATAGAGGTAAGTGAGCACAGGTAGAGGTACAGGTGAAAGGTGCACACTACCACAACAATGCCCCACCCACCCCTTCCCATGACACCGCCTACCCCAAGTGTAATAGAGCTTGCGGAAGCTGCATTGATCTGTACAGCCACCTACAGATTTGTCCCCAGAGTGGAAGAGAGTCATCCTTGTCTGCAAGAGACCACCACGAATGATGATTTTCTCCCACTGTAGTAGAACTGCACATTCGGTGAAGTGTAAATCTATTGTTATTGCAATTATTGGGAACTTTCTTCAAGGGTAGATAAATGTACGTTGAAGGTTTTGATAGAAGGTGGTTTACTACAGCGTGGTTGGGGTAGGCCATCAGGTTTATTTGCCTTTTTAACTTTAGAATGTCCTTAATTTTAATCCCTGTGAAAGACAGGGCCCACATTGTCTGCTGTTGCTTTCTGCTACATGTTTATTATTAGGTTAGATGGACACCCAATACTAAATTATTTCTGTAATTAGTACAATCACATACAACATGGATGGAGACATGAAAGAGAATTAAACACATTTACCTAAATGGGAATGATATAAAATTATATTTACTGATGGACTAGTAATATGAAAATTCTTTCTGCCAATTGACTGATTCAACTTTAAATTGTGTGTGGGAGCATGTAGACAGGGAAACAAAGTTAAGGACATTGTGGGAAAGCTGGAGAATGGAAGGATATAGACTTGATTCTCACTATTCACAGATTCCAGGCTAAGCCAGTGAGAGAGGGAAGGGAAAATCTCGCAGAGCTGTCTAAAAAACTGCATAGATGCCTGTTCCATTCAACACTGCCGTACTTCCAGGTGAAGTCCTGACAGTCTCAGTAGGCCCCTCATTAACATATGTCAAAGTGCTAATGGAAGCTTTAGGTGGTAGACCTCTTTAAATAAACAGGTTAAGGAGACACTGATTGGTGTTGATCAGAGAAGGTGACAAGCACATTCCCAACTGTTCCACAAACAATGAAGCTGATCAAACATACAGTTGGTCTTCATGTGTTTTGGCCTAATGTTAATAAATCTGGAGCCACAGAATGATGGCAGCCTACTGGGGGCTTGCCAGACCAAGTTGACTCTCCGGGGTGAAAGGTTCGACTATCCTGGAACATTGACTCTCCTGCTCCTCTGATGTTGCTTGACCTCCTGTGTTTTTTCCAGCTCCACTCTTTATCAACTCTGACTTTCCAGCATCTGCAGTCCTCACTATCTCCAACCTACTGAGCGAAGATCATGTGTAGTCTTCTGGTGAAGTTTAATTAGAGAACAGTTTTAATTGAACTAGTGCCTATGGATGTCATTTAGTCCCTATTTAAAGTCACACATTCTATTCTCCTTTCGAGATTGCCATTATACATTCCTGTGTTTGTGTTTATAATGCAAACTGTCTATGTAAACTGGTCACGTGGTAATTGCACTTTCTTGTCAAGAGTGGCACAATAGCGCCTCCACTTGGAGGTGAGTGTATGGAATGCTACTGTGCAAGGAATGAACAAGTGGGGACATTGGAGGGTTGTTGATCTGTAACTTTCCAATCAGTTTCAGGATCTCCCGCATTCAGTACGAACCGTGAGGATGACTCAGTCTTCAGAATGTTATGACTGTTCTTCAACTCAATGGTATTTAAAGCCACCATATTTGTGTAACTACTGTGTTGTTGTTGCAAAACTCAACTCAATTATACCAACAAGGCAAATGAGTACTATAACCAAATGACAGCTCAAGGTATGTAAAATCAGGAAACAGATATCATAAATTGGAACTCCCTGTTGACAGGCTGGTGGAAGCAGTTTGAACAAAACTTTAGAAGGGAATTGGATAAGTTCTTTCAGAGGAAACATTTGTGGCACAATAAGGACTGGCGGGAGTGAGGCTAAAGAATCACTTTTACTTAGTTGTAAAAGATGGTAAGGCAAAATAGAAGGGGGACAATAGAGGGAGAAAACCAACCGATTGTAGAGGGAGTTTGGGAATGGAGTGATCTTGCAACTTCTCAGTGAATGACTGTTAGATCATACAGATGATTGTAAGTATGATGGTAAGAGATATTAAAAGGATACAGGAATGTCCTAAGAGTTGAGGGGCAGTGAAAAATCCAAAGAAAGATCCGTGCAATAATACAGGAAAGTTCGGAAAAAAAGGCAAAGCTCAAATGCTCATCAAAAAATCATAACTTAGCATTTTGCTTTCCTCTGTTGTATGGAATGGTTGTTCTTACATGCAAATCTCCACCATGAGCAGTTTCCCTGAATTATATGTTTGTTCCTGTTATCCTTAGCCCTAGTGTTGTTTCACAGCTATTGAATTGCTACTGCATGTATAGGAAGCTACATAGAAACATCTTCACCTCCGTTAACATCCCCACACATGCCAGTCTTCAGCCAATTTAATTCATTTAAGAAGGCAGAACACAGCAAAGACAAGGAATCTACACAGTATCCCTGCTGTAGTGCTGAAGGCTTGCACTTTCGAATTAGCTGCACCTCTTCCAGTACAGCTACAACACTGGCATCTAGCCAGCGGAGCTGAAAATTGTTCAGATTATGTTTGTATTACACATCTACTGTGCACATCTATTATAAATGTGGCACTGGAAAACACAGCAAGTCTGAGGAGCAGGAGAATCGACGTTTTGGGCATAAGCCCTTCATCAGGAATGTTGGGGACATGATGGAAGGGGGCTGAGAGATAAATAGGTGGGGGTGGGGGGCTGGGGGGTTTGGGGGAGGGTAGCTGGGAAGGTGATAGATAGATGCAGCTGGGGGTGTGATGGTGATAGCTTGGAAAGGAGGGTGGAGTGGATAGATGGGAAGGAAGATGGACAAGTGGGACAGTTCAAGAGGGCAGTGCCGGGTAGGATTGTTAGATCTGGGATGAGGTGGGGGGAGGGGAGATGAGGAGACTGGTGAAATCAACGTTGATACCGTGTGGTTTGGAGGGTCCTAAGGTGGAAGATGAGGCGTTCTTCCTCCAGGCATTGTGTGGCTTGCATTTGGTGGAGGAGGAGGCCCAGGTCTTGCATGCTCTTGGTGGAGTGGGAGGGGGAGTTGAAGTGGTTGGCCACAGGGCGGTGGGGTAGTTTGGTGCATGTGTCCCAGAGATGTTCCCGGAAACATTTCACGAGTTGGTGTCCTGTCTGCCCTATGTAGAAGAGACCACATTGAGAGCAATGGACTCAGTAGATGAGGTGTTTGGATGTGCAGGAAAATGTCTGCCAGATGTGGAAGGATCCTTTGAAGCCTTGGACAGAGGTGAGGGCGTTGGGGTGTGGGCACAGGTTTTGCACCTCTTGTGGAGGCAGAAGAAGGTGCTTGGAGTGGAGGGTGGGTTGGTGGTGGGGACATGGACCTAACAAGGGAGTCATGGAGGGAATGTTCTTTGTGGAACGCTGATAGGGGTGGGGAGGAAAACATACCTCCTCTGGTGGGGTCTGATTATAGCTGATGGAAATGGCGGAGGATAATGCATCATATCTGGAGATTGGTGCTGTGTAAGTTGAGGACCGGGGGTTCAATCCTAGGTTTGGAGGGGTGGGGTTCAAGGGCGGACATGCGGGAAGTAGAGGAGATACAGGCGAGGGCATTATTGACCACATAGGAGGGTAAGTTGCAGTCCTTGAAATAGGAGGCCATTTGGGATATCCTAGAGAGGAACTGCTCCTCCTGGGATCAGATACGGCAAGGTGGAGGAATTGGATAGTAAGGTATAGCATTTTTGGGGGTTGGGAGAGGAGATGTAGTCCAGGTACCTGTGGGAATCGGTGGGTTTCAAGTAGATGTCTGTGTTGAGTCGGTCGCTGGAGATGGAGACAGAGAGATCCAGGAAGAGAAGGGAGCTGACCAAGATGGTCCAGGTGAACTTGAGGTCAGAGTGGAAGGTGTTCATGAAGTTGATGAATTGTTCAACCTCCTCGTGGGAACACATGGTGTCTTAGTGGTTAGCACTGCTGCCTCACAGCACCAGGGTCCCAGGTTCGATTCTAGCCTCGGGCGACTGTCCGTGTGGAATTTACAGATTCTCCCCGGGTTTCATCTGAGTGCTCCGGTTTCCTCCCAATGTCCAAAGATGTGCAGGCCAGGTGAATTAGCTGTGCTAAACTGCCCACAGAGTTAGGTGCATCATTCAGAGGGAAATGGGACTGGATGGGTTACTCTTCGGAGGGTTGGTGTGGAGCTGTTGGGCCGAAGGGCCTGTTTCCACACTGTAGGTAATCTAATCTAAACTTTCGCCGCAACGACGTCACTCACTGGAGCACCGTTGATGAACACGCTGTCCCTGCCTCAGCCCCACGGTTGCCGTCACTAATGTCACTCACCTCAGCTGCCAAAGTCACAATGAATATCACAGTAAACATCACTTCCGTCCCTGCGGATGCCACCAAACGCATTGCTTCCGCACCCCTCCCCACCCGACCACCGTGGTTTACATCACTTCCTTTGATGACATCGCCAATGATACCATGACCACGCCCACTCCAGAGACAGTCTCCACTCCCACTCCCAACTCCAGCTCTACAGCAGCTACCTGGACTACACCTCCTCCAACACCCCCTCATAAAAATGCTATCACTCACTCCCAATTCCTCCACCTCCACCATATCTGCTCCTAGGATGAGCAATTCCACTCCAGGACATCCCACCTATCTGCTCCACTCTCCCCCTCTGACCTATCACCATTAACCCCACCTGCATCTATCTATTGCCTTTCCAGCTACCTTCCCCCCAGCTCCACCCACCCCTCTTATTTATCTCTCAGTGCCCTTCTCTCCCCACCTCCCCCGCAATCCTGATGAAGGGCTTATGCCAGAGACATCGACTCTCCAGCTCCTCAGACACTACCTGACCTGCTGTGCTTTTCCAGCACCACACTCTCGACTCTAATCTCCAGCATCTGCAGTCCTCACTTTCTCTTATATCTACTGTGTAATAGTTAGTACATGAAAGAGTTAGCTAATATTGGGAGGTAAGCTACACCCATCAGGATATTAAGTACAGTTCCTGAAAGAAATTAACCAGTGTGATCCAGTTGTCGTGCAAGTTCTAAATTCATGTAAGCAACATGTTCTGCCAATGTGGACACCTTTCCCAATGCAGTATCGCTAATTTAAACTAATATCAATAAAAAGCCATCTCAGAGGGTACAGGGATACCACAATATATACCATGCTCTCAATATTGTGGATATTGTAACATATACCCACATCCAATTCAGCGAAATAGTAGTGAAAGGAAGTGTTGACTGCAGTGCTATCGTATCTCATCGACTCTCCAATAATCATCTCGCCCATGCTCAGTGTTCAAGTAGTATCCATGTCACACAAGTGCAAGGGAATGACCATCTTCCACATGAAGTCCTTGAATACCTCCTTTTGTTATTTAATGAGATTATAACAAACAAATGGCCCGTCATCAAAACCTAGCGTCACCATTCATCAAAAACCTAACTCCGTTGGTCACAGGAACATGTGATTTTAAAAGCACGTCCGAGATTGGGTGTTCAGGGTGGAATGATGTGCAAGACATAAGCCAGGAGTGTAATGGAATACACTCCACTTGCTTGGATACGTCCAGCTCGGACAACATGTGACCATTCAGAATGAAGCAGCTGATCAGCACCCCACTGGCACATAGTGGATCCAAGGTGCACTGAAGCAACTCACTAAGGCTTCTTTGGTAGCAACTTAGAGTCATAGAGTCATAGAAATGTACAGCTTGGAAACAGACTAGTTCGGTCCAACCCGTCCATGCCGACCAGATATCCCAACCCAATCTAGTCCTACCTGCCAGCACCCAGCCCATATCCCTCCAAACCCTTCCTATTCATATTCCCATCCAGATGCCTTTTAAATGTTGCAATTGTACCAGCCTCCACCACATCCTCTGGCAGCTCATTCCATAGACGTACCACCCTCTGTGTTGAAAAGTTGCCCCTTAGGTCTCTTTTATATCTTTCCCCTCTCACCCTAAACCTATGCCCTCTAGTTCTGGACTCCCCTACCCCAGGGCAAAGACTTTGTCTATTTATCCTACTTCAACGGCAATAATCTCTATCTCCTCGCAGGACAGGAAGATCAGGTAAATGGGAACAGCACCATGTCTAAATTCCCTTCCGAATAACCCATCACACAGATTTGGATTGTTGTCACCACTGGATCAAAATCTTGGAGCTCCCTTCCAAACAAAATACAGGAATACCTAGCCTGCAACACCCAAGAAGACAGCTCAATACCACCTTCTCTGGGACAAGTAGAGATTGACAATGAATGCTGGCCTTTAGTGGTGATAAGCCCCATCTGTGACTGCAGAGGTTTATAGATGAACGTTTTGACCGCTACATCATGAAATAAATGTCAAGGCAGTGGAGAAAGTTCAAAAATAGATCACAAGAATGGGACTAGTCTGAGAAGTTATAACTACCAGAAGAGACTGAGCAGAGAATCAGAAAGTAGAAGGTTGGGGGCTGATCAGAAAGAGGACTTTAAAATGAAGAAGGGCTTATGAAAAAGAGTGGAAACAAATTTGTGAAAGGAGACTCATTTGTATGTGGTAGTATGTACTAACATCCTCGTTATTATGTCATCACGCCTGATTGACACACAGTTTTACATTCTCCCCCTCAACAGATAGAAAGTAGCTGGCATCGGTACCTGACATGACAGTATGTGTGCATACCTGACAACTCTGGATCGCCACTCGCTCCTCTGGACCTCAATCAGTCATCAACATGTCAGGGCATGGCTGTGAGCAGCAACCACTGGTACTACCCTATCTCACAAAACTTTCAGGTTCCTGTTGGTGAAGAAACTCACAAAAAAATTCACTTAGACAACGTTCTGGTTTGATTAAACCTTGCATGAATTAGTGTGGAGACGGAAAGACAAAGGCTGGCTGCAGTGTGTATGAGTGGAAGGGCTATAGACATGAGAGATGATAAAGTGTGCATACAGTGGTTATGGAGTGTATGAGAGGTCATGGGAGATGAGCAGATGGACATAGGCTAGCTTAGGGGTATGTGGGGCCATGGGATAGGTACAGAGACACAGGCTAAGATGGAGGGTGTGGTGGCCGTGTGTGGGTACAAGATATTAGGTGGTGTGGGCTGGTATGGATACAGCACAGAAAGTGATCATGTATATTGGGTAACATAATTGAAAACTGTAGTAGGTGCAACTCAGAAAAAACATATCTATGAAAAGGAGGATGTTTGGAGGAATTAATCTGCACACTGTATAGTTGTGGCTTATTATGGCCATATAGTGTCTCCTGTAACTCACTTTCACTTTAGAACTTTAGACCTAGTAACCATTAAATCACATGACACGAAGCAATACACCTCACATAGTGAAAATAGAGTAACAGAGATGATTGAATGAGTGAGTTGATAATCCAAATTATTGCTTACAATTCGCAGCTTGCATGTGTTGTCATGTTTTGTATTTCTTAACGTTCCTCCTTTTTGAGATTCCTTAGACTAATTAATCATTTACACCAAATTTGAATACTTTCAGTTGTAGCTCCTATTGCCCTGTGGTTTTTACATTGAGTCTCATTACCCGGAAAAATAGTAGAAGAGAGGCCAAGTTCCAGAAGGAATAAAATATATTCAAAAGTACAAGGCCAGTGACCTGTTTGAAGTGCAGGTCTGATTGCTTTCCTTCCCCAGGAGCAGAATAAGGTCCTATGGATTTCATAACAGCCAATACAGCAATAACAATTAACAGAGCCCTGGAGCCCATACATCTGTGGGAAAGAAATACAGTGCAATCTGTTTTTCCTCCATATTAAAATTATACCAAGAAATATTGCAGCAAATTAGTTTTCCTTCTGTGCTGCTCCCTTTCCAACGTTTAGATTTCCCAGGCTTGCTTGTTCAGGAAATTGAGAGTTGAACCAGAAAAGCTTTCCCATAATCTCTCCTCTCAAGCAGCAATAAATATGAGGGGGGTAATCTTTTTTTGGTTTTGGTCTAATTCTTGTTTGTCACACTTATAAACTGATAGTGGTAGTTATTGCTGAGTAGTATGCAACCACGCTGACCAGCATTTTTTGGTGGAATCTAAAAGCCTGAAGCTACAGAGGTCAATCGTGTATCACAAGACTTGGCACCTTGAAAATCTGTTGCAAGTGTTGATTTTTTTGCTCACGCTCCAAATGTAAACGATTTTCAGTATCTTTTGCAAACACTTTAAAAAATACATTGGAAAGAAACATTCTTTGAAAAGAGGAGTAAAAGGTAATGTGAAATTAGAAGCATGAAATTGTGCTGCAACAGAGGTTCAGTAAACTGGCAGAAATGCACAGTTCAATGAATAAAATTTGGAAGAGCTGGAGAAAGGGAAAATGAGGGGGAAAAAGTCTTTCAAAAATAAAATCAAAAGATTTGTAAAAGTATATTAGGAAAAAGCGAGGGTGGCTCAAAGCAATGTGTTTCCCTTCAAGGCAGAAGACAATTTGAGACAAATTTGGATTTTGAAAGTTTAAGGTTTAGTAGCAGGGCAGAACAGACTGAGGAGAGTTGGAGGCTTCAATATAGTGTTGGGTGCATTGGTCAGAGGGAAATGGGTCTTGGTTTGGATTGCTCTTTGGAGGGTCAGTGTGGACTGGTTGGGCCGAAGGGCCTGTTTCCACCCTGTAGGGAATCTAATCTAATCTAAAAAAAATTCAGTTAAGAAGCAAAGACTGGGAGCAAAAGATTACAAGTAGCTTTTTTTAAAACTTCTAGTTTTTGAAATCTGCAGAAAAAGATTTATATTCTCATGACAGCCGTTCCTTGGCAGATGGTTACTGTTCTCAGAGTTTTGCAATGTTTTGCAGAACAATGGGCTGAATTTTCCCCATGGAGGTGGGAAACAGGAATTGAGATTGATTTTGGGTCTGATTGAAGTCAGGGTTTTTAGATGGTTGAGTTCTTTGTTGGCAGATACCCTGCCCAATTAAGGGCAGAGGGTCGGATCTCAAAATTGAAGGGCCAAGTTTTGTCCTTTTAGATTGAGGGGAGCAGGAAACTCAAACTGAGCTAATGTTGGGAAACTAGGCTACAAGGTAGATCATTGGAATGCAGCAGCAGATATTTAAAAGTGTACGTATAATCCTATGATAAAGAAAAACCTTAAGAGAAGGATCTCCCATCCGCTGTTAACTAAAGAATTAAAGGAGAGCATCAGACTTAAGGCAAAAACATATAATTGCCAGGTCAGATTAGTGGACAAAATATACATAATGGCAGAAGCTGTCTAAAAGATTAATAAAAAAATATAAAAAAGAGATAGCAAGATTTTCTCCAGGTTTTCAAACAAGAGGAAGTAAAGTAGATTCAAATTGGGAAAAATGGTAGAAAGGTAAAATTCAGAGCTGTCTAATTGAATATTCTTGTATTCGGAACAAAATAAGTGAATTATCAGCATAAATACAGTTTAATGAGTCTGATCTTAGTGCCACTACAAATATATGGTTACAAGGTGATCAAAGCTGAGCAATGGATATTCACTGACTTTTCAAAAAGACAGGAAATGATTGGTGGTGGGGTGGCTTTGTTAATACAGATTAGAATAAATACAGTATCAAAAATTGATATTGGATTGGAAGATGTAGAATCGATATAAGTAGAAATAAGAAATAAAAAGGAGAAGAAGTCATTGATGAGAGTAGGCTAAGGGCTCCCTAACAATAGACATAAAACGGGGAAGGGAATAAATCAGGAAATAATGAGGGATGTAGAAAAAGAGCAGTTCATCAATCATGGGTCACTTTAATCTTCATGTAGATGGGATAGATTGGCAAAGGGGGCCATGGGGAATAAATGACTTCCTAGAATGACTTGTGGAGTCAACCAGGGATCAGGCTATTTTGGATCTGGTGATGTGCAATGAATCAGGTTTAATAAATGATGTCAGGGTAAAAGAAGCCCTAGAAAACAGTGACCATAACATGGAGGAATTTAGCGTTCAGTTTGGGAGGAAGAAACATGAACTGGAAACAACTGTGTTAAACTTAAATAAGGATAATTATAAAAGAATGAGGGCTGAGCTAGTTGGAATGGATGATGAAAGGAGTATAGCAGCAAAGATGTTTGAGGAACAGTAAGAGACATTTTTTAAAAATAGTTCATGGCTCACAGCTAAGATATATGCTAATGAGAACTAAGGAAAGGATAAGCCACCCATAGATCACAGGGAAATTAGGAACAACATCAAATAAAGATCAAGAAACATGTGATGTAGCAAAAATTAATAATAAGCCACAGGTTTGGGGAAGTTTTAAAAACCAACAAAAGAAAAGGAGAAAATATACTTTGAGGGTTAACTTGCAATTAACATCAAGACAGTCAGTTCTTTAAATATATAAACAGGAAGACAGAGGCCAAAGTGAACATAGACCCCTTAGTGAATGAGGGTGAGGAAACAATAAGGGGGAATTAGGAAATGCCAGAGGCCTTGAAAAATTTCTTTGCATCAGTCTTGAGAGTAGAAGACACTAATAGCATACTAATAATATAAAATAATCAATAGGTAAAAAGGAGGAGTGGAAATAAGCTACCCTTCCCAAACCCCAGATATTTAACAATTGGAACCTGCTCAGAAAGAGGTAGAGTGGGAAGAAAGTAAAAATGAATGCATTCTCTAACTTAGTGTCAGAGTCAAGGTACTAGTTTCAAAATTGATGCTGCACATAATTTAGATACTAGGATAGAGGTGGAATTTTTATGCAGTGTGATACAAGGTATATGTGTACAGGATCAAGGGTTGGGAGAAGGAAGCACAAATACAGCTTGTATAAAGGAGTATGGGGACAAACTTCTGTAAATGGGTAATAGTGCTAGCATTTACCTGATGTGGAGGTACCGGTGTTGGACTGGAGTAGTCAAAGTTCAAAATCACACAATACCGGCTTATAGCCCAACAGGTCTATTTGGAAGTACTAGCCTTCGGAGTGCTGCTCCTTCATCAGGTAGCTAGTGGGGCAGGATCATAAGACACAGAATGTATAGTACAAAATCTTGTACAAGACCTTGCACTATAAATTCTGTGTCTTATGATCCTGCTCCACTAGCTACCTGATGAAGGAACAGTACTTTGAAAGCTAATACATCCAAATAAACCTGTTGGACTATGAGCTGGTGTTGTGTGATTTTTAGCACTTACTTGAAACTGATCCTATACAGTAAATAAATTGGCTACAAGAGGTCTGATATTGGAGATTCTGCACCAAGTCATTCACCTGATTCTCCAAAGCCTGCCTGTCATCTCTGCAGGCAGGCTTTGGAGAATCAAAGCCTGCTTCCTTTTGAGGAAGCTGGAGAAATCTGCATTCATCCCTTGTGGTTGGAGGGTTCCTAGGCGGAAGATGAGTCGCTCTTCCTCCAGGCGTCATGTTGTCATGGTCTGGCGATGGAGGAGGCCAAGGACCTGCATGTCCTTGGCGGAGTGGGAGGGGGAGTTAAAGTGTTCAGCCACGGGGCAGTTGGCCTCCTCCTTCATCGCCAGACCATGGCAATACGACGCCTGGAGGAAGAGCGACTCATCTTCCGCCTAGGAACCCTCCAACCACAAGGGATGAATGCAGATTTCTCCAGCTTCCTCATTTCTCCTCCCCCCACCTTTTCTCAGTCCCAACCTCCAGACTCAGCACCGCCTTCTTGACCTGCAATCTTCTTCCTGACCTCTCCGCGCCCACCTCCCCTCCGGTCTATCACCCTCACCTTAACCTCCTTCCACCTATCGCATTCCCAACGCCTCTCCCCCAAGTCCCTCCTCCCTACCTTTTATCTTAGCCTGCTTGGCACACCCTCCTCATTCCTGAAGAAGGGCTTATGCCCGAAACGTCGATTCTCCTTCTCCTTTGATGCTGCCTGACCTGCTGCGCTTTTCCAGCAACACATTTTTAAGCTCTGATCCCCAGCATCTGCAGTCCTCACTTTCTCCTTCTTGACTGAACTGGGTGAGTATAGCTCCAATAGCATCCCAGGATAAAGCAGCCTGCTTGATTGGCACCCCATCCATCAGATTCCAGCATTCACTCCTTCCACAACTGACAAATAGTGGTCATAGCGTATATCAGTTACAAGATGCACTGCAACAATTCATCTAGATTCCTTCAAAACCCATGACCTCTTATTTGTCCCTATTTTTGTGTAAGTCTGAAGCTGACAATGTAACAAGAAGCTCCCTCAGTGTCCTGACTTGACGTTATACAACACTTTTTAATGTATTTGAAATAAATAAATGTAATAGGTACACATGACAATAAATAAATCCAATCAAATAATCTAAAAGGCTAAGGATAACAAAAGTGATTTCTCCTCCAAGTCACACATCATAGTGACTTGGAACTATACCACGAACCCTTCACATTCGTTTGACCAAATTACTGGAACTCCTTTCTGACCTGTGGCTGTATCTACACTACAGGACTGGAGCAGCAGATGGATGATAGAATATAAGATGGAGGAATTAGGTAGAAGGAGACTGTCATCTCCTATTACTTCAACCTGTTGTTGGTCAGTCTTATTAGTTGCCAGAGTTGAGTGTTGCTGGAAAAGCGCAGCAGGTCAAGCAGCATCCAAGGAACAGGAAAATCGACGTTTCGGGCAAAAGCCCATTCCTGATGAAGGGTTTTTGCCCGAAACGTCGATTTTCCTGCTCTTCGGATGCTGCTTGACCTGCTGTGCTTTTCCAGCACCACTTTAATCTTGGCTCTGATCTCCAGCATCTGCAGTCCTCACTTTTGCCTTATTAGTTGCCACTCCAATGATTCTGAACATTGCCTCCTCGATCAGGGTAAAGCTGGTAGCTTCTGCATCTGGCTGTGTGCTGCCTTATTCAGCTGAAGAGACAGAAATATGCCAATCCACGTGATGCAGTCTGTTTGGTTGGTGTGACTATCATGGTTTAATATCCAGTTGTGTGTGCAAACTGTTAGAACACAGTAGCTTTATGTGGTGTGAAACTTCAAATGTGAACTCTGAGTCATTGGGGTGGGATGCATTGAGTAATATCTGAAGCTGGTGGTTCAGTTGATGGTATATGCTGTTTGACGTTACTTTCACTGACATTGACCAAGTGTTAATTCATTAAGCATTTAGTACCATTTCATTTATGTTTCTGGCATTGGGTAATACAGTGGTCTGTTACCATTGTCTTCTGAAAATTTAGACAGCCTCATGACACATATGGGATGACACATTTGTTTCCTCCTCAACCAAGACATCCAAGTCAGCTCACACTTTCCAACCTTACCATCCTCCCATGCTTTTGTCTCGGCTGGAGAATGACTCCTAGGATCTGCTCCAACCACAATGCACCTGTCCTCCAAGTGGTGAGCTAGCATTAATTCGTGCAGGCTAGCTTTAACTGGTCTAACATCTCTTGCCAAGGCATGCAGTAGAATGAGTCAAGCTGATTGGATGTGGCTAAGCTAAGTTATCAGGCAGCTAAACGTTGCCATGTTCACTCTATCAGGAACAACAGGTATAACTTAAACCTGCATCAGCATCCTAATGACCATTTCCAGGAGGGCTGGCATCAAATTTGGTCCCCAAGGTTTCTGACCACTGTGTATTTTATACAGACAGTCATCCCATTTATTTTTATAGTCAACGTAAAGTCAATTATCTTTAGTAATCACAGTTGGGAGGTCATGTTGTTGCTTTACAGAACATTGGTTAGGCCACTTTTGGAATATTGTGCGCAATTATGGTCTCCCTCTGATAGGAAGGATGCTGCGAAACTTGAAAGAGTTCAGAAAAGATTTACAAGGATGTTCTCTTCGAGGAGAAAGTGAGGTCTGCAGATGCTGGAGATCAAAGTTGAAACTTTATTGCTGGAACAGCACAGCAGGTCAGGCAGCATCCAGGGAACAGGAGATTCGACGTTTCGGGCACAGGCCCTTCTTCAGGAATGAGCAGAGAGTGTTCAGCAGGAGAAGATAAAAGGTAGGGAGGAGGGACTTGGAGGAGGGGAGTTGGAAATGTGATAGGTGGAAAGAGGTCAAGGTGAGGGTGATAGGTCGGAGTAGGATGGAGGCGGAGAGGTCAAGAAGAAGACTGCAGGTCAGGAAGGCGGTGCCGGGCTGGAGGGATCCGGCTGAGACAAGGTGGGGGGAGGGGGGATGAAGAAACTGGTGAAGTCCAAGTTCATCCCCTGCGGTTGGAGGGTTCCCAGTCGGAAGATAAGACGCTCCTCCTCCGACCGTCGGGTTGTTGTGGTTTGGCGGTGGATGAGTCCAATGACCTGCATATCCTCGGTGGAGTGGGAGGGGGAGTTGAAATGCTGTGCCACAGGTTGGAAGGGCCTGTGCCCGAAACGTCGAATCTCCTGTTCCCTGGATGCTGCCTGACCTGCTGTGCTGTTCCAGCAATAAAGTTTCAACTTACAAGGATGTTGCCAGGATTGGAGGACTTGAGCTATAGGGAGAGGCTGAACAGGCTGGGGCTGTTTTCCTTGGAGCGTCGGAGGCTGAGGTTTGACCTTATAGAGGTTTATAAAATCATGAGGGGCATGGATAGAGTAAATAGGCAAGGTCTTTTCCCTGGGGTGGGGGAGTCCAGAACTAGAGGGCATAGGTTTAAGGTGATAGGGGCAAGATTTAAAAAGGACCTAAGGGGCAATTTTGTCACGCAGAGGGTGGTGCATGGATGAAATGAGCTGCCAGTGGAAGTGGTGGAGGCTGATAAAATTGCAACATTTAAAAGACATTTGGATGGGTATATGGATAGGAAGGGATCAGAGGGATATGGATTAATTGCTGGCAAATGGGACTGGATTAATTTAGGATAACTGGTCAGTATGGACGAGCTGGATGGAAGGGTCTGTTTCCACGCTATACATCTCTATGACAATATCCCTCTCAGTACAATAACTATTGCGACAGAAAAAATGTTAGGGAAACTAATGGAAAGAGGCTGGATCCATAAGGTGTAGGAACAGAAGAAGCATCAAGTTCCTAGGAGTGATGATAATCAACAATCTGTCCTGGACTTCCCACGTAGTTGTGACGGTATAGAATAGATAAAGCCTCTTCTTTCTCAGGCAGCTCAGGAAATTCGGCATGTCCATAAGGACCCTCACCAACTTTTACAGATGCACCATTGAAAGCATACTGTCTGGGTTCATAACACCCTGGTACGGCAACTGCTCTGCCCTGGACTGTAGGAAATTACACAAAGTTGTGTGTACAATCACGGACGCCAATCTCCCAACACCATGGACTCCATTTACACTTTGCTCTGGAATGGCTGACAATGCCATCAATGACCCCTCCCACCCTGGTATTGCTCTCCTACAACCTCTTTCATCTGGCAGAAGATACAGAAGCTGAACACATGAGCCAATAGGTTTTTCCTTGCTATGATTAGACTGTTGAATCGACCTCTCTAACTTCAATAATGTTGTTCTTGTCTTGTGCACCTTCTGTGCAACTGTGACCTTGTGCGCCTGTCTCAGCGCCTTGTGGTCTGTATGTCCTTGTTTGCTATAATCTGTCTGTACTGCTCGCAAAACAAAGCTTTTCACTGTACTTAGGTACATGTGACTACAATAAATCAAATCAAATCATTCAAGCCATTCAGTTGGCTCATTGCTGATCTGATCTGGATCTCACTTTCTTGCCTTTTCCCCATAACTCTTGATTCCCTTCCTGATTGGAAAATCTGTTTAATCTCAGCTTTGGATATTCCTAATGGCACAGCTTCAACAGTCAGACTTCACTGCCACCTGAGAGAAGAAGTCCCTCCTCATTGCTGTCTTAAATGTGTGATCCTATATTCTGAGATAATGCCCTCTGGTCCTGAATTGTTCCACAATGGAAACACCCTCTTACCATCCACACTGTCAAGTATCCCGAAGATTCTGAAATGTTTTAATAAGGTCACCTCTCATTCTTTGAAACTGCAGTAAGCACAGGCCCAACCTACTCAACCTCTTCTCATAAGGCAATCTACCCATACCCTGCCCATACCTTACTGTGCCAGCACAGTCTCTGCAAAGGCTACCTCCCTCGATTTCACTGAGACTGCTTGACAGCCAATGCGAATTTCCTTGTATTGTGTGTGGCAAAACAAGACAGAAATAATATGAGGCAGGTGTCTATGGCTGAGGGTGCAAAAAGGGGCATTATTTAAAAATTAAGGATTGTCCTTTCAGGACAGAGATGAGAAGATTTCTTTTCTATGAGAGTTGTGAAACTTTGAATCCCTCTGCCTTAGTAGAAAGCTACCTCTACCCTTACCTTAAAGCAACTGTAGATAGATTCTTGTTAAACAGGGGAACTAAAGGTTGTTGGAGGTTGATAATAACCTGGAATGAGTCAAAAACACATTAGCTATGAATGACAGAGCAGATTGAAAATCCCAAGGAGCTTAATTCTGCTTCTAATCCATTGCACACTGCTTGTGTACAAGGTGAGTAACTGGAAGGACACTACAAGGGATGCAATCTTCATTAAGAGCTTTATTAAGAACTTCAGTGGAAATACAGAAAGTATAAACAGGCAAAAACTGTAGGTGATAAGTATGAGGGGTTGAAGGGGAGCATAGTCAATCGACATGACAGCCTCAGACTTGTAAAACATCATCGCTTTATTTTTCTGCATTTTTGATTGTAGATTGAAATGGGAAAAGGGCTGTTTAAAAACCAAAAATTGTGGAAAAGGTGGCTGCACCTTTGGAAAGTAAGTCACCTGACACATATTGTAAGAGCTGTATACATTGCTATTTGTTCAAACAGTGGGAGAAGTGTAGTTGCAGATGAGCTGGAGATGAGGAAGGGTATGAATGGAGATTCATTAAGTATCGGTCTCGGGAATGGTGATCACCAACAATTACGTGATTGGCTCCCAGATGGCTGAACAGTGAATGTCTAAGCAAAGGCTTTCAGACTCCCGGAAAGAAAGGAGCTGACCATCCCTCTCTGTAGTAAAAAATACCTCAAGAATACCAATTTATTTCCCTCCGCAATTGCTGTAAGTTGGTGATATTATAGTGTGAACCAGTCACTTTGTGTCTTCTGCAAGCACGGGAGATGTAGCAATTCCTGACAAGTCAAAATGATCATCTCAATGAACCTGGTGGACAGGATCATTGAACTGCCTTCCCAGTCTTTCCCTACATCCATGATACCCATACTTTTGATTGTGTTTGTCTATATGTATGCTTGTATGTAGGGGCAGTTTTACAAGGGAGTTCATGTTTAACAAGCAAAATTAAATGTTAATGCTTCATAACTTATCACCTGTACTTAGAATCTGTTTATTTATAATAAGAAAGGGTTCAGAAAATATTTACAAGGATGTTGCCAGAGTTGGAGCTATAGGGAGAGGTTGAACAGGCTAGGGCTGTTTTCCCTAAAGTGTCGGAGCCTGAGGGGTGATAGAGCCTTATAGAGGTTAATAAAATTATGAGGGCATGGATAGGATAAAGAGACAAAGTTTTTTTTCCCTGGGGTGGGGGAGTCCAGAACTAGAGGGCATAGATTTAGGGTGAGAGGGGAAAGATATAAAAGAGACCTAAGGGGCAACTTTTTCACACAGAGAGTGGTACGTGTATGGAATTAGCTGCCACAGGAAGGGGTGGAGGCTGATACAATTACAGTATTTAAAAGGCATCTGGATGGGTATATGAATAAGAAGGGTTTGGAGGGATATGGGCCGGGTGCTAGCACTTGGGACTAGATTGGGTTGGGATATCTGGTCAGCATGGACAGGTTGGACCGAGGGGTCTGTTTCTGTGCTGTACATCTCTATGATTCTATGACTTTAAGTAGTAATCATTAAGTACAAATAGATCAGCAATGATCATATTGAATGGCAAAGCAGATTGAAAATGCCAAATAGCCTAATTCTGATCGTAATTCATATGCTTGTGGATACAATACAAGGTCAATAATTGGGAGAGGACTACAAGAGGTGTACTTTCATCATTTTTAGGTAGCCCCACCCAAGCAGCCAGGAGACCCTGCAAGATCTGTGAGGAATGATAGCACCCATATGACTTCATCCAGATAGGATCATAAGGTTTACAGCATGGAAACTGGCCCTTCAGCCCAACTTGTCAATGCCACCCAATTTTCACAATTAATTTAGTCCCATTTGCCTGCATTTGGTCCATATCCCTCCATACCTGTCTGACCCATGTTTCAGACCAAATGTTTCTTAAGTGACAAAATTGTACTCGTCTCCACCACTACCTCTGGCAGCCTGTTCCAGACACTTACCATCCTCTGTGGGATAAAAGTCCCCCTCTGAACCCTTTTGTATTTCTCCCCTCTCACATTAAAACTATGCCTTTTAGTTTTAGACTCCACTACCATGTGAAAAGCTGTTGGCTTTCTACCTTATCTATGCCTGTCATGATTTTATAGACCTCTGTGAGGTCCCCTACACTACAGGGAAAAAAGTCCCAGTCTGTCCAGCCTCTCCTTATAAATGAAACTTTCCAGTCCAGGTAGCATCCTGGTAAATCTTTTCTGCACTCTTTCAAGTTTAATAATATCCTTTCTATATTCTGCACCACATCACTTTGGAAATCTGGAAGCCAATTGGAAATTCCCAAACCCACACCTTACTGGCATAGGAGTTTAACCTTCTCGCTGCACTTTGACTGATCTCATTCCATTCCCATCCATTCTAGACATCAAAGAGGCCCACAGGCCTAGCCTCATCTGCTCAGCTTTATATTTGCTGGGCAGTTGCACATTTGAAAACCAAGATACATAAGATCGTGAAAGGCGCCCTATTTAGGCAAATCTTTCTTTCTCGGGGTGTTCCAAAGAGCTTGAGAGCCAGTTACAAACCTTTTTCCTGTGGTGTAGCAAAAATAACAGACAGGTTGTACACAGCAAGATCCAACGAACAGCGTGATATTGGCTAAGATTGACCATGACATCAGGGAGAACTCTCTGCACTCTGAGTAAAACCTTGAGGTGGTTGGGGGGGGGTGCCTCACCAAGAGAGCAGAGGGAGCCTTGCTTTAATTCTCACCCGCTCTAGCTACTCTGCAATGTCAGTCCAGATTTTGCGCTTCGAGTCTGGAATGAGATTTGAACTCACAACCTTCAGCCTCAGAATCAAGTATGCTACCAACTGATTTTATGATTCCCATATACGCACAGTTACAAACTATGAATTATGCATCAAATATTAGGGAACAAGTGATCAGTATTTTTCGGACTTATGTTCTGTTTGTGTCAAAACATTAGGACATGCAATTCTGCCTCCGACAGATTTAAGTCTCCTCTTTGTTGTCTGAAAGATTGTGTTCTAACTTGTTTGGTATGTGAAGAGATAAGCTCTATCTACTTATCTGTTTATCAGCTATTGCTGTCAATCAAAGTGTGATCATTTTCAGTCTAAAGACTCCAAAACAAGAATACCACAATTGCACCAAGTGCAATGTTGTAAAGTCAATCATAGCACAACCCTCATAATGGAATTGGTGATAGCTCCATTCATTATAAGCTTCTTAACATCTCTTCTTCTGGAAGATTACCTTTCGTGAACTTTCTACTACTCCCAGCGTCAATTGAGGCAACAAGCAATGTTGCCTTACTGGCATGTTTATGCTCATTGTGCTTGGCTGCTCACCCAAGCACACCATTGCATGGTCTTTCTCTTTGATGAGCAGATTTTTAACTTCTGATGACGCAGTTTGTTTAGGGTAACATATTACAAAACGCTGGTCTGCGTGAGTTTTCTCATCCCATTGAGGTGACTGCGTACAGCCTGATGTGATATGATCACAAACACTAGTAGATCGTCTGATATGGATTGAATGTGTTTGGTGAAATGGATTGGAAGTTTTGCTTTAAAACCCTAGTTTCCACCTTTCCACACAAATGTCCTGGCAGCAACTCTACGTTTGCAGCTCTATGTAAAGTTGGCCGTGATAATTTGAAAAGCCTTATGTTTATCAACACAAATTGATTTTGACAGTTCCACTGTCTTGCACATATAATCCAGACAGACACTCCAGTACAATTCTGAGGGAGTGCTGCATCAACAAAGATGCTTTTTTTTTTGCAGGAGACAATAAAACTGCTGGGATCTAAATTGACAGGCAGGAGGCTGGAAAAACACAGCAAGCCAGGCAGCATCAGGAGGTGGGGAAGTCGATGTTTCGGGTGTAACCCTTCTTCAGAACTGGGGGTGGGTGTGGGGGGAAGTGCAGATAAAGGGGGTGGCGGGGGCAGGGTGGTGAAGTGAGGATGGGTGAAGACAGGCAGAGGGTATGATCTGGTTGGTCAATGTGAGGAATGAATCTGGTAGGTCTCTGGGTAGGGTGGAAGAGAGGGGGGTGAGGCTGCAGAGGGGTCACTGCCCATTTCAATTCCCCGAACCACTCCCTTTCCAACATGACCACCCATGGCCTCCTCCATTGCCAAAGCAAATCCACAGCTCCTATTGGAGGAACAACATTTTATTTTATGTCTGGGCACCCTGCAGCCTGCAGGACTCAACATTGAGTTCTTCAGTTTCAAATATCCTCCCTTCTCTTCCCCCGACTCCCTTCCCAGCCCCTCTTCCTCCTTTCCACACCTCCCTGCCACCTACCAGATTCATTTCTCCCATTGACCAACCAGGTCATACCCTCTGCCTGTCCTAACCTATCCCCACTTCACCACCCTGCCCCCGCCACTCGCATTATCTGCAGCTCCCCCAAAACCACCCCCAGTCCTGAAGAAGGGTTACACCTGGAACGTCGGCTTCTGGACCTCTTGCTGCTGCCTGGCTTGCTGTGATCTTCCAGCCTCCTGTCTGTCTACTTTATTTTACAGGAGGCATCAAACAAAAGTACTGTATGCTCCCTCAAACGGATTCAGATGCTCCTATTGAAATGTTACGAAGAGGTTTCCTCTGGTATGCTGACCGAGCGGCATCATTAAAAATGACTATCTGATCATTCCTTCCTTGCTGCGTGTAAATTGGCTTCTGAATTTTCTAACAGTAGCTACAATGGCATATAACTGTCTGTAAAACCTGTTAGGACATTCAGAGGTTATAAAAGTTGCTGTATAAGGGTAACTCATTCCTACCTCTGGGATAAAAACCTTTAGGGTGGCACGGTAGCTCATTGGTTAGCACTGCTGCCTCATAGCGTCAGGGATCCGGGTTTGATTCAACATTCGGACGACTGTCTGTGTGGAGTTTGCACATTCTCCCCAGGACTGTGTGAGTTTCCTGTTGGTGCTCTAGTTTTCTCCACTCACTGAAAGGTGTGCAGGCCAGATGGATTGGTGATGCAGAATTGCCCGTAGCGTGCAAGCCAGGTGGATTAGTGATGCTGAATTGCCCGTAGTGTGCAGGCCAGGTGGATTGGTGATGCTGAATTGCCCGTAGTGTGCAGGCCAAGTGGATTGGCGATGCTGAATTGCCCGTAGTGTGCAGGCCAGGTGGATTGGCGATGCTGAATTGCCCGTAGTGTGCAAGCCAGGTGGATTGGCGATGCTGAATTGCCCGTAGTGTGCAAGCCAGGTGGATTGGTGATGCTGAATTGCCCGTAGTGTGCAGGCCAAGTGGATTGGCGATGCTGAATTGCCCGTAGTGTGCAAGCCAGGTGGATTGGCGATGCTGAATTGCCCGTAGTGTGCAAGCCAGGTGGATTGGCGATGCTGAATTGCCCGTAGTGTGCAAGCCAGGTGGATTAGTGATGCTGAATTGCCCGTAGTGTGCAGGCCAAGTGGATTGGCGATGCTGAATTGCCCGTAGTGTGCAAGCCAGGTGGATTAGTGATGCAGAATTGCCCGTAGCGTGCAAGCCAGGTGGATTGGCGATGCTGAATTGCCCGTAGTGTGCAAGCCAGGTGGATTAGTGATGCAGAATTGCCCGTAGCGTGCAAGCCAGGTGGATTAGTGATGCAGAATTGCCCGTAGCGTGCAAGCCAGGTGGATTGGCGATGCTGAATTGCCCGTAGTGTGCAAGCCAGGTGGATTGGCGATGTTGAATTGCCCGTAGTGTGCAAGCCAGGTGGATTAGTGATGCTGAATTGCCCGTAGCGTGCAAGCCAGGTGGATTAGTGATGCTGAATTGCCCGTAGTGTGCAAGCCAGGTGGATTAGTGATGCTGAATTGCCCGTAGTGTGCAGGCCAGGTGGATTGGCGATGCTGAATTGCCCGTAGTGTGCAAGCCAGGTGGATTAGCGATGCTGAATTGCCCGTAGCGTGCAAGCCAGGTGGATTGGCGATGCTGAATTGCCCGTAGTGTGCAAGCCAGGTGGATTAGTGATGCTGAATTGCCCGTAGTGTGCAAGCCAGGTGGATTAGTGATGCTGAATTGCCCGTAGCGTGCAAGCCAGGTGGATTGGCGATGCTGAATTGCCCGTAGTGTGCAAGCCAGGTGGATTAGTGATGCTGAATTGCCCGTAGTGTGCAAGCCAGGTGGATTGGCGATGCTGAATTGCCCGTAGTGTGCAAGCCAGGTGGATTAGTGATGCTGAATTGCCCGTAGTGTGCAAGCCAGGTGGATTGGCGATGCTGAATTGCCCGTAGTGTGCAAGCCAGGTGGATTAGTGATGCTGAATTGCCCGTAGTGTGCAAGCCAGGTGGATTGGCGATGCTGAATTGCCCGTAGTGTGCAGGCCAGGTGGATTAGTGATGCTGAATTGCCCGTAGTGTGCAAGCCAGGTGGATTAGTGATGCTGAATTGCCCGTAGTGTGCAAGCCAGGTGGATTAGTGATGCTGAATTGCCCGTAGTGTGCAGGCCAGGTGGATTGGTGATGCTGAATTGCCCGTAGTGTGCAGGCCAGGTGGATTGGTGATGCTGAATTGCCCGTAGTGTGCAAGCCAGGTGGATTGGCGATGCTGAATTGCCCGTAGTGTGCAAGCCAGGTGGATTAGTGATGCTGAATTGCCCATATTGTGCAGGCCAGGTGGATTGGTGATGCTGAATTGCCCGTAGTGTGCAAGCCAGGTGGATTGGCGATGCTGAATTGCCCGTAGTGTGCAAGCCAGGTGGATTAGTGATGCTGAATTGCCCGTAGTGTGCAGGCCAGGTGGATTGGCGATGCTGAATTGCCCGTAGTGTGCAAGCCAGGTGGATTGGCGATGCTGAATTGCCCGTAGTGTGCAGGCCAGGTGGATTAGCCATGAGAAATACAAGCTTACAGGGATGAGGGTATGCGGTTGGGTCTGGGTGGG
The DNA here is from genome assembly GCF_037043375.1 of Chiloscyllium plagiosum. Lineage (NCBI taxonomy): Eukaryota > Metazoa > Chordata > Chondrichthyes > Orectolobiformes > Hemiscylliidae > Chiloscyllium > Chiloscyllium plagiosum. Next base: position 36,570,544 of record NW_028270172.1, on the reverse strand, counting down.
ATGCTGTTAAGAACAGTAGTGTGGACTCGATGGGCCGAATGGCCTGCTTCCACACTACAGATTCTCTGATGAAAACTGGTTCCATTACTTCCCAATATCAAAACTAATTCAAACTGAGTAAGTTTATTCTACTTTTCTTAACCTTAAGTCAATTCAGAAAGATCCCAAAATTCCTCCATAGCCTTCCCACTACTTCAGTTATTGTTTTAAATAGAATCCACAGCGTTGTTTTTTGCCTCAGCTTTTCTTCCTTGATCACTTGTATGGGTAAGCATTTCCTAAGGGTAGTCTTTAATTTTAGGTTAGCTCTGTTGACTGGACAACTGGTTTATAATGCAGAGTTACACCTACAGCACGAGTTCAATTCCTGTACCAGCTGAGGTTACCACTAACAGCCTGCCTTCATGTCAACCTTGCCCTCTCACCTGAGGTATGGTGACCTTCTCCAATGAGAGAGCAGCCCTCTGGCTCTCTTGAACAAGGATGGCTTTAACTTGTACTGAAATTGTGTGTCCTCTTGTCCCATGCCTGTGGGCCCTTCTTTATCTAACGCATCTTGCCCGATATTCCTTTGCAAATAATCCACCATGGCCCACTTCACTCTGCCACCAAATGCTAAAATGATCTCTCCCTCTTTGAAAATAATATCTCGGAGTTAGTAGGGCTGTTACTGTCTTTGGCAATAATTGCAGTGAGTTGAATATCCCATTGCAGTTAGAGTGAAAAGATAAATGAACAATATCAAATTAGCTGAGTTTAAATATCTCACCTGATTTTTTTTCTCTTAGATGCAAGGCCAAGTCGATATCAAATAATTCACATTATTACTCAACAGTGTAATTTCTACACTTCAGTTGTGCAAAGCCAACCTGACTTTCACAGAGTCCTTGATATGCAAGGCTGAATTGATTAATACAACGCTCTGGCCATGCAATGAAGCTGTTTTAAGTAATTTAGCATTTACAAGTCAAACTGTTAATTTGTGGTTTGGCACCGCTAAAGGTCAGTCTTCGATTGGTTACAGAGGTGTGTGACTCCACATGACCTCGATGTGAAAAAACCCCACAAAAACAACATATCTGGTGACGTTAACTTTCACCCTGTGAAAACACTTTTTAAATAATTAATTTGATTCTCACATGTGATGCATCAAAGTTTTGATTTATCATATTGAACAGCTCTTCAAATCTTACTGTATTTTGTCAACTTCAAATCCTTGTGATGAATAATTATCTGAACCTCAAAATGCTTTGAGTTGTCTGCCAAAAGGATGACATTGAAACATCACATAATTTGCTTTGAGAGATTTTCAAATTTCCATGTTTTTGAAGATCGCCTTCCCTTGTTTGCCACTGTACAAGTCGATCCAGTGTGAATGTCAAAAGAAGCTGCCAGGCTCCACAGAGTCAAGTCTCCATCACAGTGTCCACATTTTATTCACTAATTCAACACTTCAAAAAAAATTTGAAACAGCAACATGTTAGTCTCTCATACAGAACCCCACACACCAACATAAACTCAGGCATACTCATACAGAAGCACAAACCACACATACACAAATCTGACTGATTTTTAGCTTCATGCACACAATATGATTTTGATTGTCAATATACAGTTGGTCGGGCTATAACGCAGTATTCCGTTCTTGCGCAACTCCATGTTATAAGAAAATCGGGTTAGTAGCAGGAGCATTTAAACTGATGGGGCTGGAAGGGCTTATGCCCGATACATCAATTCTCCTGTTCCTTGGATGCTGCCTGACCTGCTGCGCTTTTCCAGCAACACATTTTTCAGCTGGAATCACGTTATAACCAATACACGCTTTAGAAGTTCACAATGTTGCCAATCATGTTATAGCGAATTCGCATTAATGAAATGTGTGTTCTAGCAGAATGACCTGTTGTGAAACTTGAAAGGATTCAGAAAAGACTTATAAGGATGTTGCCATGGTTGGAGGATTTGAGCTATGGGGAGAGGTTGAATAGGCTGGGGCTGTTTTCCCTGCAGCGTCGGAGGCTGACGAGTGACCTTACAGAGGTTTATAAAATCATGAGGGGCATGGATAGGATAAATAGACAAAGTCACTTCCCTGGGGTGGGGGAGTCCATATCCAGAGTGAGGGGAAACATATAAAAGAGACTTAAAAGACAACCTTTTCATGCAGAGGGTGGTACATGTATGGAATGAGCTGCCAGAGGAAGTGGTGGAGGCTGGTACAATTTCAACATTTAAAAGGCATCTGGAGTAGGAAGGGTTTGGAGGGATATGGGCCAGGTGCTGGGCAGATGGGACCAGATTGGGTTGGGATATCTGGTTGGCATGGACGAGTTGAACTGAAGGGTCTGTTTCCATGCTGCACATCTCTATCACTCTATGATCTGTATTAAGAATTATTGGCAAAACAGTTCAGTAATTCAGATCTGCACAGTGGGTGGGGATATGTGTGGAGAATGTCCGGGGTCTGATTTGAGAGCTAAGTGCCAATGACTTTGGGCCTTAGCTTCATTGTAATGAAAAGTACAGTTGAATAGCAAATTGGGCTGTTAAGATAGAAGCATTGGAGGTAAAGGGTTCTGGGCATGGGGCGGGGCAGGAAAGGTATGTTTAGGGTTGAAAGAGAACATTAAGACAGAGGCTAGGTAAGAGTAGGCCGAATGGAAGGAGAATGAGTAGGAGAATAAGGTACTTATATTAGCCAGGAGGATCATACACAAGAATTGGGAGAAAAAACGGAAAAGGAAATATAGGAAGCCTTGGGAGCTTGAAATTTCAATGTTGGGTGTCAGGCTAAGAGACTGGAGTAATGGTCAGAGGTTTGGGAAGGAAAGCAGATTCAGAGTAGACAGTTGGGCCAGTGTCTAAGAGGGGACAAGCTAGAAGACAGCATGTGTGAAGGGTGTTGGAGATAGGACTAGAGACAACCACGAATGTTGGGCTGTTGGTCAATGTGTCAGCTGATTCAAGACTATTATCAGAGGGTCAGGTCAGGGATAGAATGGCTACCTTCCCACAAATATAACCAATTGAGATAGTTGAGGGTTCTTCCAATGCTGCCAGAGGACAGACCTCACACTACGATTGAAACATGTTGAGTGACAGTGGGTGACAGTGGGTGACAGAGGGTCAGAGGACTAACGTCAGAGTCTCAATCCACGAGGGACCACACTCCAACACTCGCCATGACTGTCAAGCCATAGCTCTGGTTGTTAAGAACATCCAGTGGACTGGCTCCCTTCCACAAAGGCAGCCTGGCAGCCTTGGCCGTTCTTAAATTAACTTTGTTTTAAACTTTCACTGTGAGGCATCACCTTTTTCCCTGTAGGATCAGCAGCTTTCAGTTCAGATGGTGATCACTCGGGATTGTCCTGTATGTTGCCCAGACCTGGAGAAGCCATCTGTGTCTTGAATGGCACATCGCATGCACCAGTGGTCTCTAATTTGCTCGTTTGTTGAAAGGCATGCTGGGTAACTATTTGTAACATGATGCGAGATTGGACTTGCCCCAACCCTAATGGAAAATCCCAGCCTCAGTGTCTGGCTCAATTATTGCTTATTAGGTCTGAAGGTCAAGTGCCGCAGAATACCCATTTTGAAGAAAATGTGGATCCCAACTGCCTATTGCCTTCCTCTCCCAATCCATGAAAAGTTTCAGGCTAATTTATCCTTGAAAACTGAGTGCTATGAAACCAAGTGTATTGGTCACACTGTTTTTGAATAGATTCTGATTAACCAATTGGATTTAAATTGAGTAAAATAACGAAAATCGAATCAGGTTATAATTAACCACACCAACAAGAAATCTTTCCCTTCACCCACACCTTCCCAAATCAACACGATGAAAGTCACTAGAATTTTAAACTAATTGAACCACTGGATGGCTGTACATTCTTGTTTTTAGAGTAATAGAGTCAGAGAGATATACAGCACGGAAACAGACCCTTCAGTCCAACTTGTCCATACCGACCAGATATCCTAAAATAATCCAGTCCCTTTGCCTGCATTTGGTCCATATCCCTCTAAACCCTGCCTATTCATATACCCATCAAGATACCTTTTAAATGCTGTAATTGTACCAGCCTTCTCGACTTCCCCCGCAACTCATTCCATATATGCATCACCCTCTGTATGAAAAAGTTGCCCCCTCAAATCCCATTTAAATCTTTCCCCTCTCACTCGAAACCTATGCTCTCTTGTTCTGGACTCCCCCACCCCAGAGAAAAGAGCTTGGCTCTTCATGATATCCATATCCGTCCTGATTTTATAAACCTCTATAAGGTCACCTCTCTGCCTCTGACACTCCAGGAAAAATAGCCCCAGACAATTCTGCCTCTCCCTATAGCTCAAACACTCCAACCCTGACAACATCTTTGTGAATCTTTTCTTGATCCTTTCACGTTTCACAACAATTTTCCTAAAGCAGGGGGACCACAATTGAATGCAGGATTCCAAAAGTGACCTATCCAATATCCTGTACAGCTGCAACATGACTACTGACCAATAAAAGCAAATGTACCTAATGCCTTCTTCATTACCCTGTCTACTTGTGACTCAACTTTAAAGGAACTCTGAACTTGCACTCCAAGGCATCTTTTTATAAATTTCAAAAATATACTTTATTTATAAAAAAATCTTTGCATACACAACTTGTCACAATGGTGGTTTGGTTCTGTACAGTTGCATATCAAGTAAATAAACAAAACATTGGACTTTTACTGTATCTAAAAAAAAACAAATGGAGGACTGCAGATGCTGGAGATCAGTGTGGTGCTGGAAAAGCACAGCAGGTCAGGCAGCATTTGAGGAGCAGGGGAGTTGATGTTTCAAGCATAAGCCCTTCATCGGTGCACACAATCTTGTACACATCTAGGATCTGTTCCATGGTCAGTCGTTTAGTGTTCTGTAACATTTGCAAAACACTCTGCACATTGAACGGCATTTGCTTGATCATCTATGATCTGGAATTCCAGGGCCTCATTCACGTTATTACAATGTACACACAGAGTAATCTACCCTCTTGGCTTCAGTATGATGCCTTCATATAGCCTTGACCTTACTTTTAAGGGCTTTGTTTTTGGATTGTCATGTTAAACCACTTTGCAAAGGTGTGTGAATATCATAATGTTGTCTGATGCAGCAGTACCTATCTGATATTTAATTTTGATCCAATGTTCCCCTTCTCCAGTCTTCATTCCAACAGGGTCTGGAAACCATGTCTCACCTATCGACTTGACTGAACCAGCGTGGTATATAGTATTGTGCATAGTGATTTGTCAGAATCTTCAGCCCTTAACTCTCCAGTCGCCATCTGCAGCTGCTTGTTCTACTTCTTTTTTGTCACACAATTGTGTGCAAAGTATTTCAGCTCCTTGCAGCAAGAATACCGAACTCCCCAGGCTGGGCTTGAGCGATGGTTCTGTAGTATTTGCATCCTGCCTTTTGTCACTGACTGGTCCACTCTGTGTGCCTGGGAGATCTGACAGCATAATTAATGCAGTACCTGGTCCATCGTACCATAAATAGACGTAGCTGATGATTCACAACCTTAGCATTTCTGCACAAATTAATTTCCTTCCTAAGTATAGGTTCGCTTTCTCTCAGTAGGGGTGTTTTCACGTTTTGTTCCTCATTCCTAACACCACTCTGTTGTGACTTAGCTTACCATTTAATTGTGCAAATTCACTGGTTGCTGCAAGTTGAAGGAGGGCTGTTACACATTGCTCAATGGACTCTCTTCACTTTGTTCCCTAGTATTGAATACTCACCATTCATGTGTAATGTTCACTTGGAGTTCAAAATCCACCTTCAATTTTTAAAACAAAACATTCTGCCTTGTGTTTAAGGTGGAACGTATTTTGAAATAGTCTCTTCCCAACAGTGGTAGAAGTGAAGTGGCATGTATTTGTCCTGGTTAGCTCAAAACCACATAATTAATGTCACATAATTATGCCATTGTTCACGGAGGAAATTCCAATTCTGCTGCAGGTCCCCAGTTATCTGAAGAGGAGCTGGTGGGGAAAGAACCCATTCTCTTAAGCAGTTCTTACGTGTGATCTTCATTTATTTTCAGTGGCAGCTCTGCAGCTGTGCTTTTTTTTTAAATTTCAGCTCGGAAACTCACCACTCCTGATACTTTGCTTTGAGTGTACAACATAGCAGCAATTTCAACACAAAGAGTTCATTAAAACAAAGATGTCTGCTTACAGGGTATGTGCCTCACGGTGGTGGTCATCGGGCTGTAGCAGGCCAGTACAGACAAAAATACATGATTGCAATTTCAATCCAAACAAAGCTTGTCTTATATGTAACACAATAACAAGTTTAATGATCAGACTTTATCACTATGAAACAAAAGTGAACTTCAATTATTGAGTCAGTTCAAAAACTCAGATTCTGAATTTATGGCTTGGTCCACCTTTTAGTGTGAGAAGAATAAACTGTTAAACTTATCTGACATAAATTTTCTTTTGGAACTTAAGTAGTTCAGCTTACCAGTCTCTGAAGCGTTAGTGCACTATTTCCATTCAATCAGACATATGGTCGCTCAGAATTGTAACAAATGAACTATGTGATGTGTGGTGCCTGGGTCAAATGCCTGGTCTTGGCTGATATTCAGCTTCACATGTTGCCTAAATGGCAAGTTATCAATCTTGGGCTGAGTCCTCAAGTTTAGCACCAACTGGGGGTCAAGGGCTGAGCAGATGGGATGGAGGGTAAACCAAGAAAAGTTCCATTTTAGTCTGTGTTTCAGTGCCCTCTACTGGTCATTGACACAAAGGAGCAACATTCGAGATCATGGAGATAGAAACAGCTGGTCATTTATATTGCAAACTGGAATCCAAGATCATCAAAAATGATAGAATTGAGATAATACGTTTTACATTTCTACAAAAGGCCAGGCTACTATTTTATTCCAAGTTTTAACCATCTTGTTTTGCAAGATGCATCCTTGTTCATGCAACCATTTCATATCCCTGTCTCAATTCAGTATAATATTGTATAATTATGCCATGAATGATCTCATCAACCAAAACATCCCTCTAAACCAAAGACCACTTCAATAATTCCAATATTTAGATGAATAAACTGCAAAGAAAAGAATGAAAGAATATAAAAGAAACATTGACTTGGACATCTCTAAGTTCTTTCGAACAATAAAATACTTTCAAGTGCTATTGATGATCTAAGAATGGTGCAGCCAATTTGTAAATGAAAAGATCCCTTCAGAAGGCGTAGAGCCTAATTGTCATAATACACATTGGTTTCCATCTGAAGCCAGAGGGTGGTAGCTGTGTAGAACTCATTGCCGGAGAAGACTGTGGAGGCCAAGTTGTTGAATGTTTTTAAAAAGGAGGTTGATAGGTTCTTGATTAAACAGGGGATCAAGGGTTATTGGGAGAAAACAAGAGAATAAGGTTGGGAAACATAGGAGCCATGATCGAATGGTGGAGCACACTGGATGGGCTGAATGGCTTAATTTTGTTCATATATTTTATGGTCTTATTATCTTAAGCAGGAAGATGCCCCAGCCCTCCATTTTCATTTCCAGAGAACAGAATAAAATAAATAAACAAAAAAAAAAGCAGGCATGTAAGGCAGTTACCACAAAAACTGTTGGACTCCTGTAAAAACCCAACCAAACTCAATGATGTGATTTAGAGCAGAAGACCAGTCTTCCTTGACTCATGTTCTAGACCGGTATGGCTAATGCCTAGCAAGCCCATTCACTTGTGAACGAGATGCAATAAATGTTGGCCTGTGTAGGAAATGTGAAGCGAGAGTGTGATGCTGGAAAAGCACAGCAGGTCAGGCAGCTTTCGAGGAGCAGGAATATTGACGTTTTGGGCAAGAGCTTTTATTCCTGATGAAGGGCTCTTGCCTGAAACATCGATTCTCCTGCTCCTCGGATGCTGCCTGACGTGCTGTGCTTTTCCAGCACCACATTCTCGACTCCGATCTCCAGCATCTGCAGTCCTCACTTTCTCCCAGGAAATGCGAGTGTCAATCTGCTTTCAGATGTCAACGCACTCTGACCTCGCCAACATTCTCCTGCACAACACGCCACACAGTAACACAGTTTACAGATCCATTTCTCTCAAGTTCTCTCATCAGTCACACTCCTATCCTTATCTGCAAGACATCTCACACTCGTGTTTCATATCACCTTCCATTAACCAAAAATCCTCAGACAACATCTTTCAAACCCATGACCACTTCCATTTAGAAGAACTAGGGCAGCAGGTACATGGGAACACCACCACCTTTAAGTTCCCCTCCAAGCCATTCACCATCCAGACTTGGAAATATATCGCTGTTCCTTCATTGTCACTGGGTTAAAACCCTGGAACTCTCTCCATAATGGCATTGTGGGTTAACCTACAGCAGTACTTGAAGAAGGCAGTTCATCACCACTTTCTCAAGGACATCTAGGGATAGGCAATAAATGCTAGCCCGGCCAGTGATGCCCATGACTCTCAAGTGAATAAGAAAATAACTACATAAGCTGATCCAATGCCATGTTGAAGACTAAAGCAGTGTAGAGCAGATCCATGAAAAGCAAGACCAATGAACTGACATCCAAGTAGTTGGAAATCACTTACCAAGTTTTAAAAGCACACTCTCAAAGTTCTGTGAGCAGGAACCTCTCACCTAGTAATGCAATAGCTATTTGCTTTCACTTTACAAAGACTTCCCAGCTTGTCAGTTTAATATTTCCCACTCTTTAATTATCACCATATCTTTTAGCCCTTTTGCCCAATCAGCCTCAGTCAGTTCTACCTTCATTACCTGTGAAACTTATTTTGTTCCAATTTAAGATTCTTGTTTGTGATTGGAGTGTATTGTTTCAGATAAGTGTGGAATTTCATTATATTACAATCATTTAATTTCAGTGGATCTTTTACTGAGACGGTTCTAGTTAAACCTCCCTCAATGCATAGCATTAGTTCTAAAATAGCGGTATCTCTAATTGGTTCCACAACTTGTAACTCTGGGATATTGTCAACAAAGCATTTTGAAGTCATAGAGACATACAGCATGGAAACAGACCCTTTGGTCCTAACAGTCCATACTGACCATAATAGTCTGACCTGCTTGCATTTATCCATATCTCTCCAAATATTTCTTATTCATGAACTTATCCAAATATCTTTTAAACATTGTAAATGTACCTACATCCACCATTTCCTTTGGAGGTTCATTCTACACCTGAAGCATTCTCTGTGTAAAAATGTTGCCTCTCATGTTTTTAAAATATTTCTCCTCTCACCTTAAAAATATGCCCTCCATCTTGAAATTTCCCACCAAGGGGAAAGGCACCTTCACCTTATCTACACTCCTCATAATTTTATAAAGCTCTATCAAGTCATTCCTTAACCCCCTACACTCCAGTGAAAAAACTCCCAGCCTCTCCTGGTAAGTCCATTCCTAGTAACATCCTGATCCATCTTTTCTGAAACCTCTCCAGCTTAATTATATCCTCCCTATAGCGGGGTGACCAGAATACGACACAAACTAATGTTCCAGATCGCCCTTGCCAATTTGACTGATCCAGTCCATTAAAGTCTTCCACAACAATTACATTCCCTTTGTCATAATTTCAAATGATTTATTGTTTAATCCTCTGTTCAATGGCATTCCCACGATGTGTTGTCTCCCAGCCCTCATTGTGACTGCTCTTTCATGTTCTCTACTGGCATGCTTGGCATGTTCTCCCATCCTTCAGGTGAACCAGCTGCTCCCTTCACCACTCCATGAGCACGTGGTACAATGCTTAAACTCTGTCCAGCTACTTGATCGTCCAGAAAGATTGTCTGAGGGTGCAACAAATTCCCACATTTGGCTTCTCTTTGACTTGCCTTTCAGTCGTACAAAGGTGGAATCAATACTTGTAGTCTTTAAACCAATATTCTATTGAAATGATGCTACAGGGAAATGCAAGCTCCCGTAAACTGTCTGGCTGCCAACTCAAAAGAACAAGTCAGATTTCCAATAGTACTTTGACCAATGCTTAGAATCAATAGTGGATTTCCCTGGTGGAGTTGTTAAACAGCAATTTCCTACTCAGGAGCTGACTGTTATTTAAACATAAGAATGTTCTAATGTACTCTAAGGAATTAGCCCTTTGCTTTTCCGGCTTTCAGATGAAACTTTAAACTAAGGCCCCATCTATTCTCAGGTTAGAGTAAAAAACACCATGTCACGAAGTAAAAACGAACAGAGAGGCTGTCCCAGCCAATAGTTATCCCTGAATCATCATCATTTAAGAAAAATATAATATCTTGCCATTATCACATAGTTTGTAGGATCTTGCTGGGAACAGATTGGCTGATACGTTATTACAGTAATTTCATTTCAAAAGCAACCCATTGGCTGTAAAATGCTTTGGGACTCAGCTCATGAAAGATGCGTTATAAATGTGCATCTTACTTTTGGAGAGGATCCGTCGAGAAGTAAAACTTTATCTCGAGAAGTATTGTTGCAATGGTGTTGGAGTGCTTGAAACATGCTCGTCCCCTTCAGTCATAGCAGCATGAACAGAAATAAATAATTTAACAGCTTGTTATTTTTCCCCCCGGCTGGCTTTAAAAGTGGTTTTGCTTCACATTTCAATTTCTTTATTGTGAAACCTATCATCCAGAACTGGACGGGTGCTTCTTTTTCCTGTGTAGTTTTTCCATGTGAATCGGTACGTTTCTTGGCCTTTTCTTTGGCTCAGTACAGCCACTGATTTCGAGGCCTACAGAAATACTCAGTTAACATCCCCTTAAATGTTGCATTCTATAGACTTTGGAAGAGTTCCAATGGATTGGAGAGTAGCTAATGTAATCCTACTTTTTACAAAATGGAGGGAGAAAAAAAACAGGGAATTATAGACTGGTTAGCCTGACATGAGTGGTTGGAAACTGTTGGAGTCAATAACTAAGGGTGTAATAACTGAGCATTTGGAAAGCCGTGACAGGATTGGTCCAAAGCAGCATGGATTCACTGAAGGGAAATTATGCTTGATAAACCTTCAGGGATTTTTTGAGGATATGACCAGTAGAGTAGACAAGGGTGAATCAGTAGATGTTGTGTATCTGGACTTTCAAAAAGTTTTTGATAAGATTCCACACAAGAGATTAGTAAACAAAATTAAAGCCCTTGGCATCAGAAGTAATATATTGATGTGGATAGACGACTCATTGGCAGACAGGAAGCAGAGAATTGGGATAAACGGGCCTTTTCAGAGAGGCAGGTAGTGACAAGTACAGTACCGTTGGGTTCAATGCTAGGACCCCAGCTAATCACTATATACATTAATGAGGTGGATAAGGGAATTGAATGCAGTACCTTCAAATTTGCAGCTGACACTGAGCTGAGTGGAAGTGTGTGCTGTGAGCAGGATGCTAAGAGGCTGCAAGGTGACTTGGACAGGCTGGCTGAGTGGGCAAATACTTGGCAAATGCAATATAGTATGGATAAATGTGAGGTTATTCACTTTAGTCGCAAAACCAGGGAGGTAAATTATTATCTGAATGGTGGCAGTTTAGGAAAAGGTGAGGTGCAATGAGACCTGGGTTTCATGGTGGAACAGTCGCTGAAGGTTAGCATGCAGGTGCAGCAGGTAGTGAGGAAAGCTAATGGCATGCTGGCCTTCATAAAGAGAGGATTTGAATATCGGAATAAGGATGTCTTGCTGCAGTTATACAGGGCGTTGGTAAGGCCACACCTTGAATATTGTGTGCAGGTTTGGTCTCCTAGTCTGAGGAAGGACATGCTTACTATTGAAGGAGTCCAGCAAAGGACCAGACTGATTCCTAGGATGGCAGAACTGACAAATGAAGAAAGACTAGATTGACTGGGCTTGTACTGACTGGAATTTAGAAGAATGATTGGGGATCTCAGAGAAAAAAAATTAAATCCTGATGGGACCAGACAGGCTCGATGTGGGTAGACTTTTCCTGATGTTGGGAAGTCCGGAATTAAGGGTCACGGTCTAAGACTAAGGGATAAGCCATTCAGGACTAAGATGAGGAGGAATTTCTTCACTCAGAGAGTTGTGAACTTATGGAATTCTCTCCCACAGGAAGCTGTTGGGGCCAATTCATTAGATATATTCAGGAGGGAGCTGGACATGGCCCTTGCAGCTAAAGGGATGAAGGAGTATGGAGAGAAAGCAGGAATAGGATACTGAGATTGCATGATCAGTCATGATCATATTGAATGATGGTGTAGGCTCGAAGGGCCGAAAGGCCTCCTCCTGCACCTTTTTGCTGTTTCTATGTTTCTTTTTAAAGGCTTGTGTTCAGAAAAAGGCAGAGCTGATGGAGATACATGAGGGGCAGTGATCATGTAATCCTTCACTTTTGTGGTTAAATGGTACTTCTAGAATATTTTCATGGACATGTGTACAGATCCTAGAGCATTTTATGAGATTATTTTGAAATTAACATTAATATTAGGATTTACTTTGGATTAGATTTATTTTAGAATAATTTATGTCCTGTTATTTGATACAGCTCTTCTCAAATATCTACAAAGCTTTTTTTATACCCATTACTGCGGAGCTTCATGGCAATGCTATTTAGGATTAAACTTCAGATTCAGTATAGAATTTTAAAACTGCTCATCAAACCTGGAATATTAAACAGGATGAAATATAAAATCAGTCACATGTAAAATTAGCTTATTTCAACTACAAAGAATATCACTGTGCTCTTGCATTAGAGTCTGCTGTTGAGACTTGTTGAGAGCTGAATATTGGGTTTAATTTGTGCTTTTGTAAATTTAAGACGATGGCAGTGAAAACAAAAACAAGCAGCAATTTGCATTTGTATAGCAAATGGCCCCAGGACTATCCAAAATGCCTTATGGACAATGAACCATTTTTGAAATGTAGTTACTCATGAATTGTAATGAACATGCAGTCAATTTACACAGAGACAAATGCAACAAACAGTAATGTGTTGTTTACATAAAGGATCAACTTCCTCGCTGCCCATCAGATAGTTCCATGGGGTCATTTACAAAAAGAGAGGGAAACATTGCATGGTTCAAATGTTCACTCTCAAAGCTGGCACCCTTAACAGTGAAGCACTTCCTTAATCTAACAAGGGACTTTCAATCTGGTTTATGTTCTCTGGAGTGCGTTCAGGACTTTCTGAATCAGTGGTGAGAGTGTGACCAGTTTATACACTTTTGCAGCATATGTATGACATCCAGAGGACTGGTTCTGGCTAAATCATCCTAAAGTCACCACTGATCGGATTACTGCCCTCAACTCTGAATCTAGGCAACCAGACTATGATTCCTCATTGGATTATTCAGCAACACTTCAGTAAACCGCTCAGAACTATTTACAGTGAAAAACTTTAAACACAACACTCATTGAAAAAGAACAACAAACAACTCTGCTGTTTCTCCATCAAAAGAAATATTGAGACAGAGATCCTAACCACCACAAGGTCAGCGTAGATATACTGGACTGAATAGCCTCCTTTGATGCTGTAATACTTCTGTGATTCTGCAATTGATCTAGGGAAAACTAATCCTAAATTCTGTAAATAGACATGATGGAGAGTCTTCTCTCGTGGGGATTGTTACATATCATTGGAGTAGCATGCTGGGAAATCAATCCCTCTCTTCCTGGATCCATTAGAAAAAGTAAGTATTTTATAAAACACACAGAGTTCCTCAATTTACCTGACCAGTTTGATGAAGGGTGCAAACCAGTTTCTGTTCTGAACAAGAATCACTATTTGCTATAAGTAATTAGACTCTACCTACAGGTAACCAGTTATAAGCCATTGGTCTATAATACTAGTAATGAAAACTCCAGTCCCATATAAACTTCCCCTTGCACATACACAAATAGACAGGGTTAAGTAGGTTATGAATCAAGGGGAAAGACAGTTCAGTAGTTTTTGTTCCCAGGCACCATTGTTGAGATAATATTTCTGACTGTCCTGCATATACTTCAGTCATCTTTTTCAAGATACCTCCACTGGTTGGTGAGAAATAGTACACTTACAAAAAAATCTCTGAATATCAGTTAGTTGCACAGCTTACAACTATAACTGTTGGAGGAAAAATAAACTGGTTTTCTTCAGAATTATGGTGAGTGTTTTACTGCAGAGAACAGAGACACTGCTGGGGAAGCACTGAACATGTACCATGTGCCCAGCTGCAAGCTGTTCTGTTGCCTGAGAACTAATCACACAATGATCTGCAATTCACCTTTAATTACTGCTTGTTCAAACAATTATTGGCATAATGCCAGCAATGAGTGTCAGGCTATTTACTTTTAACACTGTAGCCAATCTTCCAAACTCTGACTTTTTGTTTTACAGTCCTGACCCATTTCAGTCCACAGCACTTTAAACAAATAAAATACAGAATAAGAAGACATGGCCCTTACAGGATAGAGATTGAATGTAGCAAAGTTTGAGGACCACTATTGTTGCAGCCTCCTTACTAGCTTTACTTTTATTCATGTGAGCGACACTGGCTGGGCCAGCATTGATAGCCCATCCCTATTTGCCCCTGAGAAGGTGGTGGTGAGCTGCCTTCTCGAACCGCTGCAGTCCACTTGCTGTGGGTTGACCCACAATGCCGGTCCGGAGGGAATTCCAGGATTTTGACCCAATGACTGCGAAGGAACGGCAGTAAGGCCAATCTGTTTCTTGATTCAGATTAATTAGATGTGGGAGTACAGGGCACAATTCCTTATATTTGACACTAAATTTAGAAGCACTTTGAAATATCATGTGAAGAGAATTGAGGGCAAAGCAGGCTGGTGGAATGTGGCATTTTAACATAGAAAAGTTTGAGTTGTACTTAGAAAAAGAGGAAGAGCAATATAAGGAAAAGGGTAGAATTCTAGATAGGGTGCAGGAACAAAATTACCTAATGGTATATATGCACAAAGTGGCAGGACAGGTTGAGAAAGTGGTTTAAAAGCTTTCTGGTTTCTGAATTTTCATAATAGAGGCATAGAGTACAAAACAAAGAAATTGAAGATCCATTTTTACAAAGCCTTGATATGCCCTCAGTGGAAGTATAGCATTCAACTCTGGGTACCACATTTTCAAAAGAATGTGAAGGTTTTACAGATCCCGCAGAAACGATTTACAAGAACAGTTCTGAGGAATTGGGTTTCAGGGATTCCAGATGTGTGGATAGAAGGTGATGTTATTTAAAAAGAGAAAGTTGAGAGGAGATTTGATACAAATTTGACAGAGTTGCTGAAAATCAAGGGTTCCAAACCGAGGAAAACTGGTCACTTGGATGGAAGGATTGAGAACCAGAGGATACCTATATATAAGGTAAACAGCAAAAGAATCAAAAGCAACAAGAGGAAAATAGAATGAGTGGCTGGAATCTGAAATCCTCTGCCAGGTGCTAGAGACCAACTCAATCATGGCTTTCCAAGGAGAATTGCATAAGCACCTGCAAAGGACACATTTCCAGGTGACCAGGGAGTGGACTGGCAAGTTGCACTGAATTGTTCGTGTCAGTATTCTATGATTCTAGGGTTCATTTGTAATTATAGACAATAGACAATAGGTGCAGGAATAGGCCATTCTGCGCTTCGAGCCTGCATCACCATTCATTATGATCATGGCTGATCATCCTTAATCAGTATCCTGTTCCTGCCTTATCTCCATAACCCTTGATTCCACAATCCTTGAGAGCTCTATCCAACCCTTTCTTAAACGAATCCAGAGACTGGGCCTCCACTGCCATCTGGGGCAGAGCATTCCACACAGCCACCACTCTCTGGGTGAAGAAGTTTCTCCTCATCTCTGTCCTAAATGGCCTACCCCTTATTTTTAAGCTGTGTCCTCTGGTTCAGGACTCACCCATCAGGGGAAACATGTTTCCTGCCTCCAGAGTGTCTAATCCTTCAATGATCTTAAACGTTTCAATCAGATCCCCTCTCAGTCTTCTAAACTCAAGGATATATAAGCGCAGTCGCTCCAATCTTTCAACATAAGATAGTCCTGCCATTCCAGGAATTGACCTCGTGAACCTACGCTGCACTCCCTTAATAGCCAGAATGTCTTTCCTCAAATTTGGAGACCAGAACTGCACACAATATTCCAGGTGTGGTCTTGCCAGGGCCCTGTACAGCTGCAAATCATTTGGACGTAAAGCTATGGTGAGGAAAGGATAATGGAAAAGAAGTTAAAAATCACACAACACCAGTTATAGTCCAACAGGTTTAATTGGAAGCACTAGCTTTCGGAGCGCTGCTCCTTCATCAGGTATTTGACACCTGAAGGAGTGACGCTCTGAAAGCTAGTGCTTCCAATTAAACTTGTTGGACTATAACCTGGTGTTGTGCGATTTTTAACTTTGTACACCCCAGTCCAACACCAGCATCTCCAAATAATGGAATGGAAGAGCTTGTTCCACATATATGTACAATATTGATACTGTAAGGTGGATTAAAGTATGTGGAGTTGAGTCTAAGAATAAAATGGGGTAGGGTTTGTTCTGTCTGTTTCAGCCACATGGAATATATGGTAGTTAACCGTTTACATAATTTGTGGATATCACTTTAAGGACGTAATTTGACCCTTATGTGATAATGTAAAATAACTGACAGTGAATAATGGTCAAACCATTTAACATAGAAACATAGAGTCATAGAAAATAGAAGTAGACCATTCTGCTCAAAGAATCGGATCTGCCATTTCACACGATCCTGGTTGATTTTCTATCTCAGCGCCAAACTTCCACTCCTTGACACCTTCAGCCTCCAGTAATCTTTCAATTTCTTTTTTAGATATATTCAGCTGAGGGTGAGGATGGCAGGCACTGTGAAAATAGATGGCCTTGCCACTTGTGGAGTGCTCTGAGAGAAGATTTCTTCAAGGGGGGAGGGTTCCTGTCTGAGGCTCCACCTCAGGCTGACTGGTAATTGGCATCACTGAGTGCCCTTGTGAGGAAGGGGCATCTAGAGTCAGGTCATGGTCCCTGTCCCCCTTTCGCCTTGGCCTCTACAGCCTTATATAGTGGAAAATTCCACAGGTGCACTACCCTTTGAGTGAAAAAAAAACCTCTCCTCGTATTAATCCTAAATGGCCCACTGCACACTGAGACCGTGTTCCTTTTTCTGGAGCCATGCCAAGAGGAGACATTATCCAGTCTGTCCAGCCCTGACAGATTTTATATGTTTCAATGAAATCCCCTCTCCGGTGAATACTAGGTGACATGACCTAGTCTCTTGTCTCACAACAATCTTGCCATCTCAGGAAACAGTCTTGTGGAGACAGATTCAAACTCTCCTGATTGAAGTCCATAGAAAAATAAACTAAGAGAGATGTAAATATTGGCTTTCAATTCGCTATCACCCATTTTACATTATTACATAAGGACAAGATGACCCCAAGGGAGTGTGGGAGATACATTGGGATTTACACAATCTCTAAAAGCCATTAAGTGAAAAGCAACTTAAGATAAATGAGAAGAGTGAGAGGGAAATAGTCAGAGTTTTATCATCACCCTTCCCCTTTGTAGAAGGTGAACTGAGGTTCACATAACTATGAGGCTGAGCATGGGATAAGAGCAGACAAAGAGGGAATAATGCTAATTTGTTGCAGCCGCCAAGTGTAAGATGAGCTCATGTTGTCATAGTTTACCAATCATTTTGGATGGATAATGAACTGCGATAAGTGTAAATACCAAAAGCTTACATAATTTAAATAGTTCATGGAAGTTAGGTCAAATGCAAAATAAGTTGAAAGTTTCAAAATTAGTAGAGGCAGATTCACTTCAACAGTTTCCTCATTTCCCCTTCCCCACCTCACCCTAGTTCCAAACTTCCAGCTCAGCACTGTCCCCATGACTTGTCCGGACTTGTCCTACCTGCCTATCCCCTTTTCCACCTCTCCACTCCACCCTCTCCTTCCTGACCTATCACCTTCATCCCCTCCCCCACTCACCCATTGTACTCTATGCTACTTTCTCCCCACCCCCACCCTCCTCTAGCTTATCTCTCCACGCTTCAGGCTCTCTGCCTTTATTCCTGATGAAGGGCTTTTGCCAGAAACGTTGATTTTACTGCTCCTTGGACACTGCCTGAACTGTTGTGCCCTTCCAGCACCACTAATCCAGAATCTGGTTTCCAGCATCTGCAGCCATTGTTTTTACCCTGACTAAAGGCTAGTTAAATTTTCTATGAAAGAGGGTGAGGTAGAATGATTGGTATGAGATAATCCAGCAATGAAGTGATTTGAAAAGGTTTTTGATTTAGAATTTATACTTGATTACATCAAAAATATGAATGCTTTGTTTGAGAGGTAGAAAAGGTTTGGAGGGATGTGGGCCAGGAGCAGGTAAGTGAACTAGCTTACTTTGGGATTATGTTCGATATAGACTGGTTGGACCAAAGGGTCTGTTTCTGTGTTGGAAGACTCTATGACTCCATGAAAGATAACAATTACATCGAACATACAGCACAGGAACAAGCAGTTCAACTCAACAGGTCTATCCTATTTCGGAGTACATTATGGCAGATGCTAGAATCTGTACTGAAAACAACAAATGCTGGAGAACACAGTGAATCAGGCAGCGTCCAGTTCAGAGACACACACCTGGTCCATTGAGTGGACCAAGCTGCACCTCCAGAGTGTTTGTCTGCTGTCATAGTGCTCTCTCAGAGTCAGCTCTGATGAAGAGACGTCCAGATGTGGAACATTGGCTTAATCTCTCTCCTTGGATGCTGCTTGTCCCACTATGATCTCCCACATTTATTGTTTTCAGGTCTATCCTATTGTTAAAGCTGTATACCGGCCATTTCACACAATGTTAATTTCACTGTATCAGCATGCCCTCTGTTTCTTTCTCCTTTATGCCATTCTTTCATATCCCCTTAAAGGTATCTGTGTTATTTGCATCAATCCCTCCTTGTGGTAGGGAATTCCATATTCTCAGAACACGTTGCATAAAGCAGTTTCTCCTGAATCTCCATAAGATTTACGAAGGATTATTTCCTATTTTCCACACCACTGAAAACAATGTCGGTGCACCTACCCTATCAAATATTGTGTTAGCATCAAGCCTAAGAGGTATATCTTCAGTTAAAAGAGAAAACCTTTTTTTTTGCAAGCTCAATAATGTGCTAGCCTATACCATGATGTCATCAGCATGTGGCATGAAAGAAAATTCTTTTAATTTCTGCCCATTCCAAAGAGAGAAAAGATCATCTGAATGGCACTAACAGTGAAGCTACAAACTTTACCAAAAATAAAGGGATGGGGGATAAAAAAGATGAGCAGAAAGAAGGAAGCAGAGACCAACTTAACTTACAGTCAACAGTTAGGAAAAATGGAACCGTAGCAAAAGACAGACAGACAGTGCCCAACGAAAATGCTGTACAGGCCTCACAGGGGCTGTGTCAAAAGGAAATCCTCTGACTGGCCAAAGATGACAAAGTATTTCCTGTTCATGCGACCTCACATTTAACATCAGTCAGCATTTCACCTAGCCCATGGAAAATGATGAAAGCAGAATGAACAGCAGGAATAATATTGTTGCAGTGACAATGATTTGTATTGAAATAGCAACAGGACATTTATCAACATGGACTGATGTGTACTGTCAGTAAACATGGGTTTGGTTTTTTCCTTCTAGATTTCTGATTTGTGTGCTACCTTCTCGGAATTTAACTCTTTAAAAGATGAATGCCAAGATACATTGCAAAAAAAAGGCACTTATACAGTGCCTTTCACAGCTTTGGGTGTTCAATATTATATGCAACTCTGTGCGCAGTGCTCCAAAACTGGTCTCACCAGTACTCAGTATAAATGTATCATAACCACACCCCCCCCCCCAACTTTGTATTCAATTCCCCTCTATCAGTCTATTGTAAAAGAAAATAGTGGTTTCTAAATGATGAACAAGATTTGGGAAGTCATGAGGTGAATTACTCATTGCAGGGAGTCCAAGCTTTTGACCTGCTCTTGTAGGTACACAATAGTGGTCTGAATGGTTACCGATTGGGGCTTGGAGAGAGCCAATCAACCACTCAGGGTGGTGACAGTCAGGATACATGCCACGTAAGGTGTGAGGTGCTGAATGTTGGGCAACCGCTTAACTTTTTTTGTGGGTTGTAGGTTGTTTTCCTCCTAGAATGAGGATTAAAGGAGACGAAAGTGCTGTTACTTTTGGTGCAGGTGAGGAGATGAGTGAGTAGACAGAACACAGGGCGTGCAGGGTTAGTGGTGTCAAGGGTTGGAGTTGGGAACAGTGAGTGCAGGAAGATATTACGAGCAATAGTGAGAAATGAACAGTAGAGTCTTGGTGCGAGGTGGGTACTGTAACAGAGTAAGCATTAGAGTGAAGATGATGCCACTTGTACCGATGGAGTGCTGAAGGTCATTGAACTTCATTGTGCATATCTGTGTGTTCCTCCAAATGTCTGACACTCCAATGACTCAGCTGGCAACCTTGGACCAGGCTGGCATGGTCTGGTGTCATGGCCTCCGCCACTGGTACCGAGGGAAAAGGCCAGTCTACCTGTGTGACTCTCACTTGAATAGTGGGGCATCAAGTTCTTGCTGTTACTGGGAAAAATGTCAGGAACTGTGCAGGGACAGCTATGGGCTATCTTTCCTTTGGTTGGAGTCATACCTGGCACATTGTAAAATGATTGTGGCAGTTGGAGGTCAGTCAACTCAGCTCCTGGGCATGTCTGCGGGAGTTCCTCAGGGTAGTGTCCTAAGACAACCATCTTCAGCTACTCCATCAATGAACTTCCTCTATCATAAGGGGAAGTTTGCTGAAGTCTCCTTAATATTCAGCAACATTTATGATTCCTCAGATACTGAAGCAGTCCTTGTCCAAATGTAGCAAGGCTTGGACATTATCAGGCTTGAGATGACAGGTGGTAAGTGAATTCTGGATTAGTGGTGCTGGAAGAGCACAGCAGTTCCAAGGACCAGCGAAATCGATGTTTCAGACAAAATTTGTTCGACACAAGGGTCAGACAATGGCCATCTCCAACAACAGAGAACTTGACCATTGTCCCTTGACAATCACTGAATCTCCCACAACCAACATCCATTGACCATAAACCACTAGCCATATAAATAGTGTACCTACAAGAGCAGGTCAAAAGCTTGGACTCCCTGCAATGAGTAACTCACCTCATGACTTCCCAAATCTTGTCCACCATTTAGGAACCACAAGACAGGAGTGTGATGGAAAGTCTCCACTTTACTGGATGAGTGTTGCTACAGGAACATCAAAAAATTTGACACCATTCAGAAAAATGCAAACCACTTTATTGGAACCGCATCCACAAATGTTCATCTCTTCACCCCTCATACAGCGTGTATCATCAGCAAGGCTCCCTAGACAGCCCTTTCTGAAGCCCATGATTACTTCCATCTACATGGACTAGGGCAGCAGGTAAATGGAAACATTTCCACATTTCCCACCAAACGATACATCATCCACACTTGGATGTGCATTGTTATTCCTTCAGTGCTGCTGGGTTAAAATCCCAGAATCCTCCCTCTATCTGCGTCCTGGGTGCACCTAGACCAAATGGATTGAAGTTGTTGAAGAAGACAGTTCACCAGGACCTTCTGAAGGGCAACCAGGAATGGGCAATGAGTACTGCCCTGCCAGCCACACTCACAAACTATGAGTGAATAAAAAAATCTATAGTTATCCCAGAGTGTATGACTGTCTAGAAATATCTACCCCAGAGTTGTCGAGGCTAGATCAATGAA
Source organism: Chiloscyllium plagiosum (assembly GCF_037043375.1). Classification (NCBI taxonomy): domain Eukaryota; kingdom Metazoa; phylum Chordata; class Chondrichthyes; order Orectolobiformes; family Hemiscylliidae; genus Chiloscyllium; species Chiloscyllium plagiosum. The sequence goes on along the minus strand of NW_028270172.1, from coordinate 36,548,822 downwards.
AGTAGGTAGAAAGAGATTTAAAATAACAGGGAATTGAGGGCATTAATGAGTTGGCACAAAAGAAGAATTGAGGCCTGGTGCATATCAGCCATGATTTTGTTGTATGGCCAGACAGGCCTCAGGTGACAAATGGCCTGGATATTAAAAGCAAATTACTGTGGATGCTGGAATCTGAAACTGAAAGAGAAAATGCTGGAAAATCTCAGGAGGTCTGGCAGCATCTGTAAAGAGAGAAAAGAGCTGACGTTTCAAGACTAACTGACCCTTTGTCAAAGCTTTGACAAAGGGTCAGTTAGACTTGAAACGTCAGCTCTTTTCTCTCCTCACAGATGCTGCCAGACTTGCTGAGATTTTCCAGCATTTTCTCTTTTGGTCTGGATATTACTTCTATTCCTTATGCTGTTCTCTTAAACCATGGGGAAATCCTCCAGTGGACACACAGTGTAGCAGGACTGATATTACTGTAAAATTCAATACCTATAAGGCAAAAAAAGAGACAGGCTCAGATATAATATTACACACAAGAGTTAAATTCAAAGATGGGCTGAAGAAAACTCTGAGTAAGAGATCTTGGACAAAGCAATTCTTAAGTTACTAAATCAGAAGCTGAACAAGTAAGTATTCTTCTATGCACAATTGAGAGTATAGTTAATGATATTAAAGCTTGCTAAGATGTAAAAGAGGTAATAGATACTTTTGAAGGAACACCAAAAGGCTTTAACAAATACTTTAATCTCAGAATAAATAAACCTTTTTCAAATGTGAGATTTAATAGAAGAGTTTGGCATCCAAGAAAATCCATAGGTGATTTCGTTTATGATTTATGTAGGTCAGTGAAGAAATATGCCTAATGTGATTTACACAACACAACACAATATAATACAGCACAGGAACAGGCCATTCAGCCCACCAAGCCTGCACCAATCCCTCATCCTTATTTAGACCCACTATTTATTGCTCATGCATGGTTTCTATCAGTCTGTCTCCTCCCATTCATGTATCTAGCAAGATAACGCCTTAACCATCGCTAAAGCACTGCCACCTCCACTTGCAGTGTATTCCAGGCACCCACAAAATTCTGTGTGAAAAACTTGCCCACACTTCTCCCCTAAATATTCTCCCTCTCACCTTGAACTTTTGCCTTCTTGTAGTTGGCCTTTCCACCCTGGGGAAAAAGTCTTTGCCTATCCACCCTATCTATGCCTCTCACAACTTTGGAGACCTCCCATCAGGTCATCCCTCAACCTCGGCAGCAGAAAACATTTGGCATTTGGAATACCCTTGCCAACTTTTATACGTGCGCCAACGAGAGCATTCTGTCTGGATGTAACACTACCTGGTATGACAATTGTACCATTAAAGATCAGAGATGGTTACAGAAGGTGGTGAACTCGGCCCGGACAATCACAAAGACCAACCTCCCATCTATAGAATCCATCTACCAGGCCCGCTGTCAAGGAAAGGCCGCCAGCATTCTCAAAGATCCATCCCACCCTGGCAATGTTTTTCTACAACCTCTACCATCGGGGAGAAGATACAGAAGCCTGAACACATGCACCAGCCAGTTTTGAAACAGTTTCTACCTTACTTTGTTGTTAGAATACTGAATGGACTCACATGCTGTTAGCATTCACCTGTACCTGAGTTTTTGTTTTGCCGCTGTTTACCTATTATTTACTTATCAATGCTATTTAACTCTGTGATCTGCCTGTATTGCTCACAAAGCAAAGCTTTTCACTGTACCTTGGTACACGTGACAATAAATTCAATTCCATTCAATTTAATTCAATTCAATTCCAGTGAAAACACATAGAGTTAATCCAAACTATCCTCATAACTAAAATCCTCCAGACCAGGCAATATCCTGGTAAACCTTTTCTGAACCCTCTCCAAAGCATTCACATCTTTCTGTTACTGTGGTGACCAGAATTGCATGCAATATTCCAAAAGTAGCTGAACAAAAGTTTGTATAGCTTTAATATAACTTGCCAACTTTTATATTCGATACCCTGGCCAATGAAGGCAGGTGTTCTGTATGCCTTCTTAACCACCTGTGTTGTCACTTTCAGGGATCTGTAGATCTGTATACCCAGATCCCTCTGTATCCCATTCCATTCCCATTCCTGATGAAGGGCTTTTGCCCGAAACGTCGATTTTGCTGCACCTTGGATGCTGCCTGAACTGCTGTGCTCTTCCAGCACCACTAATCCAGAATCTGGTTTACAGCAGATGCAGTCATTGTTTTTCCCTCTGTATGCCAATGCTGCTAAATGTTCTGCCATTTACTGTATAATTTGCACCTGAATTTGATCTTCTAAAATGTATCATCTCACATTTATCTGGATTATGTACAAACAACAAAGGTCTTAGCACTGAACCATGTGGAACACCACTAGCTTAGATTAGATTTCCCACAATATGGAAACAGGCCATTTGGCCCAACAAGTCCACTCCTATCCTCTGAAGAGAAACCCATTCCTCTACACTATATTTACCCCTGACTAATACACCTAACTATGGGGAATTTAGCATAGCCAATTCACCTGCCCTGCACATCTTTGGACTATGGAAGGAAACGAGAGCACCTGGAGGAAACCCCCACAGACACAGGGAAAACATGCAAACTCCACACACACATCCATCTGATGCAGGAATCGAACCCAGGTCCCTGGCATTGTGTGGCAGCAGTACTAGCCACTAAGCCACCTTGTCAATGAGTTACTGATCTCCATTCTGAAAAGCACCCTTTCACCACTCTTTGTCTTCAATGACCAAGCCAGCTCAGTATCTATCTAGCCAGCTCACCTTGGATCCCATGAGACTCTACTTTTCGTACCAGCCTGCCATGAATTACCTTATCAAATGCCTTACTAAAGTCCACGTAAACAATATCCATTGCCCTTCTCTCATCAGTCATTCGTGTCACTTCTACAAAAAAAGTCGATGAGTGTGATGCTGGAAAAGCAGGATAATCCACAAAAGAAACCAATCAAGTTTGTGAGACGTGACCTTCCCACACAACCTCATGCTGCCTATCACTAACAAGTCCATTTGCTTCCAAATGTGAATCTTCTCTGACAGCTTCCCTATCACCGATGTCAGGCTCACTGGCCTGTATTTACCTGGATTATCTCTGTCTCCCTTCTTACACAGAGGAACAACATTGGCCATTCTCCAGTCCTCTGGAACCTTGCCTGAGGCCAAAGAGGATGCAAAGATATCTGTTAAGGCCCAGCTATTTCCTCCCTTGCCTTGAACAGTATCCTGGGATAGATCTCGTCTGGCCCTGGGAACTTGTCTACTTTAAGGCATTGCAAGACACCCAAGACTTCCTCCTTCATTATGCTAATCTACTTGAGAGTATTCACACCCCTTTCCTAACCTTAACATTAAAGTCAGAGTTCATAAGTGCTAGCTGATAAGATGTTGTTAGATTTATTACAGTCAAAGGATGATTTAACTTGAGAGGAAGCCATAGAAATGCTGAGTGAATCTGAAGTCAAGAAGCAGCAAAGAACAGTCCTAAGAGTAGGCCATCAATTTTATCGCAGGAGATTAGTAAAATCCATTCATTTCTTAAGGGACGAAACCACACAAGGCACTCGTGAAAAAAACAATATAGCAAATAGAACAAAGATGAGACACTAAAGATTCTTGTCAGCACTGTGAAGCCAAAAGCCACACCAGCACTGACAATACCTAACTATTAAAAAGGAATGGCTGATCTGTACAATAGGCCACTTTGCCAAAAGGTGCTGAAGTCGGGCACATTCACAGTAAAACACAAAGTCATATAGATACACATACAGATGTTAATGAGGTTGAACAGACTACAATAGAAGAAAAGCCTCATGCTCTTAGGGCAAATTAATGATCCAGGTCTCATCTTTTGGCAAGAGGATATTTTTGTCAATGGTTATTTCCTTAAGTTTAAGCATGATATGGGGTGACTCCCTATAATCAGGTCGTGAACAATAGTCAAAAGCACATTGTCTACGCCAACAGCAGTGAAATTACATTAGAGTCACAGAGTCATAGAGATGTACAGCATGGAAACAGACCCTTTGGTCCAACCTGTCCATGTTGACCAGATATCCCACTCCAATCTAGTCCCACCTGCCAGCACCCGGCCCATATCCCTCCAAACCCTTCTTATTCATATACCTATTCAATTGTTTCTGTTAGGCGAGGAGACTAGGACCCGTGGACACAGCCTTAGAATTAGAGGGGGTAAATTCAGAACAGAAATGCGGAGACATTTCTTCAGCCAGAGAGTGGTGGGCCTGTGGAATTCATTGCTGTGGAGTGCAGTGGAGGGCGGGATGCTAAATGTCTTCAAGGTAGAGATTGATAAATTCTTGATGTCACAAGGAATTAAGGGCTATGGGGAGAATGCGGGTAAGTGGAGTTGAAATGCCCATCAGCGATGATTGAATGGCGGAGTGGACTCGATGGGCCGAATGGCCTTACTTCCACTCCTATGTCTTATGGTCTTATACCCATCCAATAGCCTCTTAAATGTTGCAATTGTACCAGCCTCCACCAGATCCTCTGGCGGCTCATTCCATACACGTACCACCCTCTGCATGAAAAAGTTGCCCCTTAGGTCTGTTTTATATCTTTTCCCTCTCACCCTAAACCTATGCCCTCTAGTTCTGGACTCCCCGATCCCAGGGAAAAGACTTTGTCTATTTATCCTATCTATGCCCCTCATAATTTTGTAAACCTCTATAAGGTCACCCCTCAGCCTCCGAAGCTCCAGGGAAAACTGCCCCAGCATGTTCAGCCTCTCCCTGTATCTCAGATCCTCCAACCCTGACAACATCCTTGTAAATCTTTTCTGAACCCTTTCAAGTTTCACAACATCTTTCTGGTAGGAAGGAGACCAGAATTACATGCAATATTCCAACAGTGGCCTAACCAATGTCCTGTACAGCCGCAACATGACCTCCCAACTCCTGTACTCAATACTCTGACCAGTAAAGGAAAGCATACCCAACGCCTTCTTCACTATCCTAGCTACCTGCGACTCCACTTTCAAGGAGCTATGAACCTGCACTCCAAGGTCTCTTTGTTCAGCAACACTCGCCAGGACCTTACCATTAAGTGTATAAATCCTGCTAAGATTTGCTTTCCCAAAACGCAGCACCTTGCATTTATCTGAATTAAACTCCATCTGCCACTTCTCAGCCCATTGGCCCATCTGGTCAAGATCCTGCTGTAATCTGAGGTAACCCTCTTCGCTGTCCACTACACCTCCAATTTTGGTGTCATCTGCAAACTTACTAACTTTACCTCTTATGCTCGCATCCAAATCATTTATGTAAATGACAAAAAGTAGAGGGCCCAGCACCGATCCTTGTGGCACTCCACTGGTCACAAGCCTCCAGTTTGAAAAACAACCCTCCACCACCACCCTCTGTCTTTTACCTTTAAGCCAGTTCTGTATCCAAATGGTTAGTTCTCCCTGTATTCCATGAGAGCTAAGCTTGCTAATCAGTCTCCCATGGGGAACCTTGTTGAATGCCTTACTGAAGTGCATATAGATCACATCTACTGATCTGCCCTCATCAATCTTCTTTGTTACTTCTTCAAAAAACTCAATCAAGTTTGTGAGACATGATTTGCCACACACAAAGCCATGTTGACGATCCCTAATCAGACCTTGCCTTTCCAAATACATGTACATCCTGTCCCTCAGGATTCCCTCCAACAACTTGCCCACCATCGAGGTCAGGCTCACTGGTCTATAGTTCCCTGGCTTGTCTTTGCCGCCCTTCTTAAACAGTGCACCACATTTGCCAACCTCCAGTCTTCCGGCACCTCACCTGTGACTATTGATGATACAAATATCTCAGCAAGAGGGCCAGCAATCACTTCTCTAGCTTCCCACAGAGTTCTGGGGTACACCTGATCATGTCCTGGGGATTTATCCACTTTTAACCGTTTCAAGACATCCAGCACTTCCTCCTCTGTAATCTGGACATTTTGCAAGATGTCACCATCTATTTCCCTACAGTCTATATCTTCCATATCTTTTTCCACAGTAAATACTGATGCAAAATATTCATTTAGTATCTCCCCCATTTTCTGTGCCTCCACACAAAGGCCGCCTAGCTGATCTTTGAGGGGCCCTATTCTCTCCCTAGTTACCCTTTTGTCCTTAATATATTTGTAAAAACCCTTTGGATTCTCCTTAATTGTATTTGCCAAAGCTATCTCATGTCCCCGTTTTGTCCTCCTAATTTCCCTCTTAAATACACTCCTACTTCCTTTATACTCTTCTAAGGATTCACTCGATCTATACCTTACATATGCTTCCTTCTTTTTCTTAACCAAACCCTCAATTTCTTTAGTCATCCAGCATTCCCTATACCTACCAGCTTTCCCTTTCACCCTGACAGGAATATACTTTCTCTGGATTCCTGTTATCTCATTTCTGAAGGCTTCCCATTTACCAGCCGTCCCTTTACCTGCGAACATCAGCCTCCAATCAGCTTTCGAAAGTTCTTGCCTAATACCGTCAAAATTGTTCAAGAGGTATAATTAATAATTAAAAATATGTTCCAAGAAGCTCTCGAATATAAGAGGCATCTGATCATGGTAATTTATCCTTCACAATCAGGAATTCACACTCTTCGGCATGAATATGTGCCTTGGCCTCAATCTTCTGTAAATTATGGACTGAGTCAAATTAGTTAAAGTCAAAAAGCAATTGGTCCAGGAACAGCAGGTCAAGGAATAAGTTAAGGGACAATCAGTATAGGATTTGTTAGGGCTCACTAGATTCAAGGAAGAATCCAAACAGAAAACAAAACCCATAGATGTCAGCTATGTTGGCAAATAATTTTTTGACATTGTCACCAAAAAAACACGAATAAATAAGGCATAATTATTACAAACAAATCTAACAAGAAGAGGGACATTGAATGCCTCACCAAATCATTGGTTATCGTGTCAAAGATTAGCCAAACCAGAAGTCCTGTGGTTTTGCCAGGAAAACATATTTAAAGTACCAGCAGCCATTCACAATTCGGGATGACTCACTGGTTATGATAAAAGGGCAGTTATTCCAGTTTAACTTTAGGAAAATGTCCTGGAAAGGATACAAAGGGAATGTAATTGGGCTTTGACAAGTGTAAAGCTAGAGCTTAGTCAGAGTGTGGTGATCTGGAATCTACAAGATGTTGAAGATAACTCAGTCCGTTATGAAACTTTTAACTAATTGGAGTTGCCAGAGATGTTTTCTACTGCTGTCAACACTGACAAGAGTCCAGACTTCAAGGATCAGCAAGCTAAATGAACAGCCATTTTGAACAACCCTTAGCATCCATTAGTCAATGAGCAGTATACCTCACTTGAACACATTGAATCAACTTCAACTGAGGTAACTCAGATTGTACATAGCTCAGTGAGCAAATAGTTGTACTGGACTGATGTCTGCTGTTGGATGCTGAGGTAATATGGAGAGATAGGTTTAAATAAGATGCTTTACTTTTCTCTGGCTAATTAGCAGCAAGCTATCAGCACTTTGCAGCCTTGTTTTTTTAAACAACATGTGTTGACTATTTCATTCTGTTGAATGGTTTACACGTATCAGAGAGGAGACTTTCAGCTGCCTGACTTAGATTTGAATCAAGGAGTCAGTGGTTAATAAGCAGTGGCCAGTATAGTTTTACTTTCGATTTGTCAGGCTGAGTTTTCAGTGGATAGGATGGGTTTGAAATCCTCACAGAGAATTGAGTGTGAATCACAGGTCATTCTAACTCTTGGATCTTGTTAAAATACCATGGGCAAGTTGCATTCCCAGTTGCATACAACAGCAGACAGTACAACTCTCCCTTCCACATCAAATTTTTGGCGTAATTCCTAGTTATATTTAAAGCTGGGATACAACTCTTAAAGCAAGATTGCATTTGTTTCCTGCCCTCAAACTGTCTTTAAAGTGGCAGAAACTATTGGAACATTTTTGATTTGATTTATTGTTGATTTGATTTATTGCTGTCACATGTACCTAAATCCAGTGACAAGTTTTGTTTTGTGAGCAGTATAGGGAGATCATAGCAGCACAAGAGGTGCACAAAGCAAGATCAACATTAGGTTTGACATTAGAGAGGTTCAGTCAGCAGCAAGGAAAAAGCTGTTCTTGAACCTGTTTGTGTGCGCGTTCAAGCTTCTGTATCTTCTGCCTGATAGAAGAGGGTAAGAGGGGTCTTTGATGATGTTGGCAACCTTTCCATGACAATGAGAAATGTAAACGGAATATCTTCTGCCTGATAGAAGAGGCTAAGAGGGGTCTTTGATGATGTTGGCAACCTTTCCATGGCAATGAGAAATGTAAACGGAATCCACGGACAGGAGGTTGGCTTCCGTGATAGTCAAGCCTGTGCACACAACTGTCTGTAGGTTCTTACAGCCGTTTCTGGAAGGCAGAATAAGCGTAGATGCAGATCAAAGATTCTCTGATGCTCCCCAGACCTTCAACTCCCAGTCCATCTCCTGAGGTAAAATATTGGCCAATTTTGTTTCCACATTTGGGGAGAGAAAATCTGGAAAACACAATAAAAATTAGTTCTCAAGAAATCCAGTAGGGAATTTGGAAGATGTCTCTTTACTCAGAGAGTGATTAAAATGTGAACCTCACGACCACAAGTGATTGAGGAGAAAATATAGATGTATTTAAAGGGAAGCCAGGTAACCACTTTAGAATAAAGAAGATAGATGGTTTGCAGCAATTGCTTTGACTGACAAAAACTAGAGTTTCAAGCGAAGAATAAATACCAAAAGGATCGAGTTGGACTGAATGGCCTGTTTCTGTTCTGTATTTTCAATGTAGTTCCATCTATGTATTTTTATTCATCTCAACTACTTCTGTGGTAGCAAATTCCTTACGTTCAACAGCCTGAATAAATCCTGGGATTAGACCAACTTTCAATACATGGGCACACAAATGGAATTTTCTCAGGGAAAATATAACAGTGTTATAATTTTTGCCACCAATCTCTGTTATTCTAGTAACTTTAGATTAGATTCCCTACAGTGTGGAAACAGGCCCTTCGACCCAAAGAGTCCACACTGACCCTCCGAAGAGTAACCCACCCAGACCTATTTCCCTCTGACTAATTGACCTAACACTTCGGGCAATTTAGCATGACCAATTCACCTGACCTGCACATCTTTGGACTGTGGGAGGAAACCGGAGCACCCGGAGGAAACCCGCGCAGACACGGGGAGAATGTGCAAACTCCACACAGACAGTCACCCGAGGCTGGAATCGACCCTGGGACCCTGGTGCTGTGAGGCAGCAGTGCTAACCACTGAGGCACCGTGGGAAGGAAAAAATAACAACTACCTGGAACATTTTTTTCTAAATGCTAGATAGTTCAAACTATGGCAAGGAGTGTTTGAATCATTAAAAGGAGACAGAGCTTCATTCCTGAAATGATTTATCTCAAAATACAACTTGATGGATCGAAAGAATAACTCCACCATTGCCTGAACTGCAGATAAGATCAACACAATATTGCAGTTCCAGTTCCGTTCTGTTTGTCCCAAACCTTGTGTCAGAAACCACTGCCACCAATTATCAACCAGATTTTGCCTTTGCAAATGTGAATCTGAGAGAATCTCCCGAAAGATAAACTATAGTGTTATCCGAAAGCTCCTTGTGCTATTCCAAAATAATAAGAGGATCTGGGGACCAGGTTTTCTGCAGACTTTCATTGTCATTCCCCAGAGTTAGCCTCCAGCTTGATGTTGTTGAAGCCCCCCCCACCCCCAGCTGCACTGAGAAAGGGATTAGCACTGAATGGGGTCAGTCAGATCTCCTTATCATGTGCAGGACAGCCTGGCGATCACACATTAAAATAAACACCTAGATATTAGAAAATTCATTTAACTAAACTTCAATCCTTGGATCTTGACCTTTTGCTGCATTAAAGAGATCTTAGATCTTCAGTCAAAATGTCCTGGTGGCATTAGCACTGTGAAATATCGTGGAGTACTTCTTCTGGTTTGATAAAATTAAAAGCTTAATCCAGGTGGGAGTAGGCATCTACTGAGTGCGCATGAATATGTGTGAAAATGTCTGTCAACATGTGTGCGTTAATGCATATTTACATTTGCATTTGACATCCAGATGTTGTGAAAGGCACCACATAAAGCAAATCTTTCTTCTTTCCGTTTGCTTATCCTGTCACAATTCAGGAATTTTCTTCTTTAAAATTCAGAGCCAGTTGATGGGAAAGAAGGGAGATTAATTGTATTCATTCTATACGGGCTGCAATACTTCAGCCAACCTATTCCAAACTAACAGTTTCCTTTAAATTTCAGTTACAAATTCTGGGCACTACACCAGACTATGCTGCTGAAGTAAATGGTACAGTTCTACAACTGTGAAATGTAGAGAGAAGCAATTAGTACCAGATCATTGGTTTTACCCTCTGATCACAGCCATAATCTGCACAGTCCAGAATCATTTCAGTAAAATAAAAGACTAAACCATTTTCAGACTATTTGCCAAACTGAACGTTTATGTTTAAGTTTGGGCTCAGTGAAGATAAAGAAAACTGTGTAACTGCTTATTGCCAGAAACAGTTACTGCCGCTCCTTCAAAGTAAAATAACAATAGTCTTTTGTTTTATCCCATCAGAGTTATTGTCTACATTACCAATCAGAGCTACATAACAGTCAAAGCAAAGTGTTTGCCAGAGCAAACAAAATTACGAGATTACAAGTTTTTTTAATGGTTTAATCATAAACTACATAAAATAAAATCTCATAAAAAATGACATTTAGCTTACTTTCTTGGTCATCTGTTTCTAGAACATAAGCACAAAAAGTTACTGGCTCAGCCTTGAAGATTTGGTTTAAGCAGAAAAGGTAACATATTAATTGAAAGATAAGGAGATGGATCAAAGTAAATCTTTAAAGGGATTAGGGTCTTGCATGACTTCAGGATATTTCTAAGTATTTTATAATCAATGAAATGCTTTTTGAAAAATGGCTGCTGTTGTAATTTAAGTATCACAATGAACAGTTTCGATACAATAGATTCCCACAACTTCAATCTGGTAAGGACCAGATAATCTGTTTTTAGTTTTGTTTATTAAGGGACCTATATTGACTAAAGCTCTAGATAGGAATCAGCTTCAAAATAACGCCAATGGGTTGGATGACAATCCAACAGTGCAACTCTCTCCCAGCACCATGCTGAACTGTGGGTCCAACACTTTGTTTCAAGTTTCTGCAGTGAGACTCAATCCCATGGTCTGCTCACTCACAGAGGCAAGAGGATGCAGTAACCTCAGCTATAAAGTAGGCCCAGTAACATTTCTCTTTTCCTGTACCTCAAGAATGATACTGGATATGTCAAACGGACATCTGACATTAGCTTTTGGTTTTTATCTGACATTAGCTGATTGCTCAGTTGTGCCAGTAACCTTTTCACAAGTTCTGCTCAGTGACTCACCTTGTAATTTCTGCTCAATTTTGTAATGCGTTACCCTTGTCTCAGTGCCAGCGATTGATTCAATCTGGATGCTGCTTAAAGATGGCTAGCTTCCCCTTGTTCTGTGAAGAGAGCAGATGGTACATTGAGAATAAATTAGCAGACTCATCTGTACAAGTATGAATTACCATGAGTTGCACCTGGACATAATTACATGTTCATACAACATATTGTACAAATGACAGGATATGTGAATAATACTGAACATGGTTCTGCATCCACCTCCAACCTGTACACACTAGAACTTTCAAAGCTTTTCTTCTCAAACAGCTGTACAATAGCTGTTTAGATAGAATCTATGCTTTATGTTGTCGGGAACCACCATCCATTCTATTGAAGCATTAACTGCCAGTTTTGCCTTTTTAACGATACAGTCTTGTGCTTGGATCATCCAATAGAGATTGATGGAAGGTTCTGAATGAAAATGAGAGGGATAAGAGGAAGGGGAAGGAGGGAGGTGATGTTTCTCGCTAGATGAATCACGGTCATCATGGAAAAAGATTAAAGAGCTTGACCTTTGGATCTTCAAGTAACAGCTCTCCCAATACCTTGCATGACCAGTCTTGACATTGTTTTGCAAAGTGTACTTCTGCAATGATATGTAAATTTGCCACAATTTACTGTACGCCATCTAATTGGTAATCAGCATTACTGTAGCTTTATTGGGAATAGCTTCCAATGGCAATGTTCCATTATTATCACATTGTCTTGTCAATAGTAAGTTTTCCTGCCTCATTCATGACTGTTCATTACTAATGGCTCCCTTAACATGACAATTGCCCACCTTTATGCATTGCTATCATATTTCATGGAAGCAATCAGACCAAAAGGTTTGCACAGATCCAACAAAATGGATAAACCAAAGATTGTTAATAGTGACACAATTTCTTGACGGTTTCATCATGTGATCTCGGTATATCTGTCTTCCCATCATCTTATGCTGATTGGAAAGTGAAAATATCTGTCAGCTAATTAGGTGATTCTTCACCTTTTCTCCCAATTTCCAATTTTGTTTTGTAGCTGACAAACAAACAACTGTTAAAAATGTTTGAAAAGAATTTTATTGCCTCTATGCTTTTTCATTCAAGTAGCTTACAGTTGTGTCCTGGAGATTAATCTCCAGTTTTTGGAGCCTGAGGCTGGCAATCTTTCTGATCAGAAAATTAATTGCTGGCCTTTCCTTGCTAAATGGGATCCCACTTATGGTCATAGAGTTATAGAGATGTACAGCATGGAAACAGACCCTTCAGTCCAACTCGTCCATGCCGACCAGATATCCCAACCCAATCTAGTCCCACCTGCCAGCACTTCGCCCATATCCCTGTAAGCCCTTACGATTCGTAAACCCATATTGATGCCTTTTAAATGTTGCAATTGTGCCAGCCTCCACCACATTTTCTGGAATCTCATTCCATACACGCACTACCCTCTGCACGAAGAAGTTGCACCTTAGATACCTTTTAAATTTTTCCCCTCTCACCCTAAACCTATGCCCTCTAGTTGCTTAGAGGAAAAACAATCTGTCTTCATTTCCCAGTTTCCCAAAACAGACAACACCACTGGCAACTTCCAATCTAGCCTGTCACTTCAGGTAATAGAAAGTAGAGTCCTGGTTGTTGGAGGTTGTTTTTGAGAGAACCATTCCACTAGAATAATAGTGGACAGTCCAACATTTATCTGCCAAAGTAACAATGAAGTTAATATTGCTGAGCATTATTTATGCACAGCACTCCAACAATGGAGTTAAAAGGACAAGTCCAAAAGCTGTTCTCTGAATTGCACTAACTTCACATTTAACATTATGAGAACATAGTCTCCTTGCCTGGGTCACCACCTAACTGCATGAAGCAGCATGATGTTGTTGTAACTTGTCCTGGACCTCACCAACACAGGCCACATTCCTGATGAAGGGCTTTTGCCTGAAACATCGATTTTCCTGCTCCTCGGATGCTGCCTGACCTGCTGTGCATTTCCAGCACCACTCTGATCTTGACTCTAATCTCCAGCACCTGCAGTACCCACCTCCGCTTCACCACATCATTTTAAGTTTAAGTGTTCTTTTAAGGCAATCATACTATCAATCACTGACATTTAAGTTCTCTGGCTCTGAAAATTAATAATTACAAGTGTAGAGTCTCATTCCTTCAGATTTTCCTGCCTCTTGGCAAATGCAAACATGTACCATTTAAAATTCAAACTCTGCCTCTCTCTTCATTGTTTCTTTTCCCTCTCTTTATTTCTTTCTCTACAAATGATTTGAAATTGAATTCATTATTCTGCTTTACAGTTCCTTCTCGATCCATTTACCGTTGATTCCACGATCCTTCAATATGGTTGGTCATTTGTCCAGAACATTCAAATTCCAGATGATTGATTTTTCTCACCAGAACCTCATCATTTTCCAATGTTAGCAATGACATGAAAACATTTCCAATCATTCTTCCAGATGCGTGAGGGTTCACTTTCTGAGGGTGCCCACAAACAATGAATTTTGCTAGTGTGAAGCCCGTTAAAATAGCAGATATGCGAGTTTTGCCACAAATTTTGATTTCTGTTGCTACTTCCTTTTTGGTGTGGTTAGGCGAATTCACCAGTTGTCAACTCGCGGATACAGAGGATTTCCTGTACTAACCTAACTATGCAAAAATAATGTTTAACCAATGAGAAATGCCATTCAATGCCTCACCACAGCAAACTCTGGGCTAATATTAATTCTGCCACAGCTTTAGCTGTGTCTCAGTCATGGAGCAGAAATCAAAAGATCATAGTTTCAAGCTCCACTTCAGAGATTTAACCCACAGGCCTGGTTGGTATATCAGGGAGGGTTGTACATCAGATGTGCTTTCTTTTGAATAAGTCACTTAACTGTGATCTACTTTTACTGGTAAGTATGAAACATCTAATGGCAGCACTTAAAGAAGAATGAGGAATTTTCCTGGTATCCTGTTACCTATCACTGCAGATCCAAAACAACCTCGTCACTTTGTTGGTATCTGCATGGGGAGAAAGTGAGGTCTGCAGATGCTGGAGATCAGAGCTGAAAATGTGTTGCTGAAAAAGCGCAGCAGGTCAGGCAGCATCCAGGGAACAGGAGAATCGACGTTTCGGGCATAAGCCCGATTCCTGAAGAAGGGCTTATGCCCGAAACGTCGATTCTCCTGTTCCCTGGATGCTGCCTGACCTGCTGCGCTTTTCCAGCAACACATTTTCAGCTGGTATCTGCATGTAATTTAACCATTTTAATATTATGGCAACTGTACTGGTAAAATAACTTCATTGGTAGTAGTACTCTTTGAAGCATTCTAAGTTTGTGAGTATGCAAATGAAATGCTACTTTTTCTCATGGAAGATTGCAAATAGTGATCTTGGATTCCTACACATCATAGAAGTCTACAGCACAGGAAAGGGCACAGCAGGGTACACTGTTTGCTATGTCTTACTGGTGTTTCTGTGAGCAGCTGCTTCTAAAGTACAAACATTATGGATGCGATATGCTGATGGTCATGTTCAATAGTTATGGTGAAGCCATTGTTATTTGTTGCCCAGCAGTTGAGCAAAATGGTTCACAATACAGAGGAACCTCGATTATCCGTAGGACACGGGCGGGGAGTATTTCCTTCAGTTAATCGAATTCCGGATAATTGAATGCAGGTTGACATAGTTTAGCATCGGGACCTTGCGATCTTGCCAGATAATTTGATATTCGGATAATCAAATGCCAGATAATCGAGGTTCCCCTGTATACTTCCCAGGCTCCATTTCTTGTGTAACTGTAAGGCAGTACACCAAAACATTTCCCTTTGTGTCAGAGACTTACCTTCTGCAGCCTATAACTGCAACACGTCAGTGAGACAGTTCTGGTTCTCAAAAAGAAAAGATATTCTAAGCATGACAGTAGGGTTTCAAGGTACCATTAGACCCTTATAATAGACCTTACCTAAATATAATGACTAAACCTCCCCTAATTTAAAACTCCAGCCCTTGAGCACTTGGTTCTCATGGAAACAGAGGAGCCTCTCATTGAAAGTACACACTTTAAGCTTCTCTCTGCTGGTTGCAAATGTTTTTGATTTTGATAAGTGCTACTCGGGTTGGTTAAGAGTTCTGTGATAATCTATAATGGAACTTTACAATGATTACACTGGAAAGGAGTGAAGCAAAGTATGAGTTAAATGTTACAGACGGCAGTTCTTCTTCAATATTTCACTGACTGAAATCTTGCCCCCAAGTTAGGAAAGCAAATGTGCTCTGATACTGAGACTTTGGCTGCAAACCATATGACACTTTCTGGTCAATGGGTATTTTTGTGAGCAAATTGCTCTCCATCATCACATTCTGCAGCTGAATAAGTATAGTAATTACCTTCCAAAAGCCCTTACAAGATTACTCAGATTCAAGATTAACAATGGCCCTTCTCTTTGAGATCCAGGCTTCAATACACTGTGTGCAATGTTGATTCGACACGAGTTCAGAGAGCAGACAACTGCAGGAAATTCAGCTCCACCTTGCAGCAGAAGAAGCAAATAACCCTCCCTTGGCTTTCTCCTCGAATTGCTTTTTGTTGCCATTCACAGCTGATGAAACAAGAGTGTATTCAGCCCTCTACGAATGGCATCAATGTGAAGAAATTTCCCTTTGTACCAAAGCTGCAATTCTAGGGCTGAATTTTTGTTACAGAGGTGGGGGGAAACAACAGCAGGTCTGTTTGGAGGTTAGAAATTTGCCTCTGGTTAGAAATTGACTAAGGTTCAGATTTTTATGGTGGTGAACTCTTAACTGGTGTGGAGACAGCTTTTCTGTTGAAGTATAGTCAGTGGAGGTAGAAACAAAGACAGTTCAGATGAAGTGTGGGATGCAGCTTGATTCGGACACTGAAGCAGCTGGGTGCTTAGATCTGCTAAAGGTCTGATTCCACTTAAACAAAAGGAAATAGGATTTCACAGAGGAGCCAAGCCAAGACAATTAGGGTGTGAGTGGGCAGACCCTCCCTTCATCAATACCAACCTGCCCATAATGCTGGAGGCCATGATAGGGAAGAGGGAGGTCCTCTTTCTAGGGAGATTCCGGAAGGAAGTCAACTTAACGTGTGGTAAGGGCATTTCTCTGGTCAACATCATTGCCCCATAGTCTTGAGTTCACCTTCAGCTTTTGACTTCCTCTCCCATCCACAATGATCTGGCTTCACCTCTCTTTAGTTTTTATTGATGCCTTTTGCACAAATCTCTTGATATTGGCATACAGTCCCGGATGATAGAACCCATCTAAATATGTGTCAGCCATCAAAGCACATCCAATGGAATGACATAAATAGTATCACTGTTGAATAAAATGTAATGGATTCCTCACACAGAAAGGTTAGACTGGGCTCCCAACAAAACAAACATGCTCCTATTGGTACCAAAGGGTTTGCCACCAGACATCCTTTTGAGTTGAAGTGTTCAGAAGGGACCAGCAGAAAGATGGTGTGTAGGTCACTTGCCCAAGAGATGCACTATTTCAAAATGTTCCAAGTGCCAATGACATCTGCACTAAAATCTATCTGCCCATTTCCCCTTGACTGTCACCATCTCTGCTTATCCCGTTTGGCCATATTGGACTAATGACTCAAACTATTTGATACTACCATAGGCATCAACTACAAATGTGATACTTAAAGCAAAAAAATGAGTATCCTTTTCTGGGTAGTCTGAGCAGCTAGTTTGGGGTATCTAACATTCAGTCTATCTTCCATTCAGTCAATCATCTTGTATCACTAATTTAATAAAATTTGGGGATTTGAACTTTCGTAGAATCCCTCAGTATGGACGCAGGCCATTTGGCCCATCAAGTCAACACCAAAGAGCATCCCAGCCAGTCCCTGCATTTCCCGTGGCCGATCCCCCTAACCTGCACAATATGGGGCAATTTAGCATGGCCAATCCAGCTAACCTACACACTACAGGGCAATTTAACACTGCCAATTCACCTAATCTATACACTATGAGGCAAATTAGCTTGGCCAATCCACCTAACTTGCACACTATGGGGCAATTTAGCATGGCCAATCCACCCAAAATTGCACTGTATGGGGCAATTTAGCATGGCCAATCCACCTAACCTGCACATTTAACCCCCAAGTGTGCAGGTTAAGTGGATTGGCAGTGCTAAATCTATACAGTACTGTATAGATTAGGTAGTTCGGCCCAGGGAAATGCAAGGATTGGCCGGGATGTTCTTTGGAGCATTGTTGTTGGCTCGATGGGCCAAATGGCCTGTGTCCACACTGTAGTGATTCTATGAAAGTTCAAATCCCCAACGAAAGATACTCAAGGATATTCTTTGATGTGGGGTGGCATGGTGGCTCAGTGGTTAGCACTGTTGCCTCACAGCACCAGGAACCAGGATTTGACTTTGAGCTCAGGCAACTGTGTGGAGTTTGCACATTCTCCCTGTGTCTGCCTGGATTTCCTCTGAGTGCTCCGGTTTCCTCCCACAATCCAAAGATGTGCTGGTTAGGTAAATTGGCCATGCTAAATTGCCTATAGTGTTTAGGGATGTGTATTTAAGTGTATTAGTCATGGGTAAATGTAGGATAACAGGGTAGGGGGATGGGTCTGGGCAGGTTATCCTTTGGAGGGTCGGTGTGGACTTGTTGGGCCGAAGGGCCTGTTTCCACACTGTAGGGATTCTATGATTCTATTCTGTCGATGGACTGTGACAGGAAACGAGAGCACCCAGGGGAAAACTGCACAGACACAGCGAGGAAGTGCAAACTCCACACAGTCACCCGAGAACAGAATCGAATCCAGACCCTGGCATGTGAGGCTGCAGTGCCAACCATTGAGCCACCGTGCTGCCTAATAAGGCAGCTGCATTCAGCAAATATATTTCTTCTTTGAATTACCCATTATTTAATTGTTATCATCTGAGAGATCCACAAGATGCAATGGCTACATAGAGTCATAGAGATGTACAGCGTGGAAACAGACCCTTCGGTCCAACCCGTCCGTGCCGACCAGATATCCCAACCCAATCTAGTCCTAACTGCCAGCACCCGGCCCATATCAGTTCAGGCACTTTCAAATTGATGATCAGCTTTTGAATCCAAGTTGCTTACAAGGATCACAATACTCGGTGCTGGCCTGCAGAAGCTATCTGGAGCTCTTACATTTGTGAGATGGAGTGACAGAGGCATTATTTTGGCAAATCAGTTTAAAACGCTGTCACACATTATATTACATCAAGCTGTAAAGACAGTGTCTTTTTATTTTGGTGCTATTTTTAAAAATGTATGCCGAACTGTGAAAGAACTATGATAAAACCAATGTTTTAAAAGATTGCTGCATGTTTTGAAAAGCAACTAACCTGAGACCCAGAGCAAGCATCATATAAACAGCTGCTTGAACAAGCAGCAATTGAAGATAAGGGACTCTGTGAAGCTGGATGGCAACACCAAGTTGATTGGTCTGTGGACGAGCGACCAGTTATCGATGACATAAGTCTTTTGCCTGCCAACAATGGTGTGATTGGTTCTCTTGTAATGGAACAGCTTGGGTGGGGAACAAGATACACAGAGAAGGGATTTAATCGAGTGCCACACTGCCTTGGCAGTTAGCACTACTGCCTCACGCTGCCAGGGACCTGGATTTGATTTCACCTGCCAGTGGCTGTCTATGTAGAGTTTGCCCATTCTCCCCGTGTCTGTGTGTATTTCCTGCAGGGCCTCAGGTTTCCTCCCACAGTCCAAAGATATGCAGAGTAGATGGATTGGCTGTGTTAAATTATTTGTAGTGTCCAGGGACATGTAGGGTAGGTAGTTTAGCCAAGGGAAATGCAGGGTTATAGGGTCTGGGTGGGATAGTCTTTAGAGGATAAGTGTGGACTTGATGGGCCAAATGGCCTGGCTCCACATTGTAGAGATTCTATGATTTAGCTCAGAACTGTCTTTCTGTTCCCTGCTGTCATGGTCCACTTTAAACCTGAAGAAAACCAGTTCATCTTTTTTTCAGGAGTTGTTGTAAGATGTGACTTGTAATGGATATCCTTTTATAAATGAACCAGCCACCTTTTGTCTCTCAAGCCAATGGAAGCATCTAAAGAAAGATGACTGAAAGGAAATATCCTAAAGAGTATGGGAAACATAAGTATCACTTCAGCAACCCGTGAATAGGAACTACTGAACTGTCTTTCCAGTTTGCCTCCACCCATAACCTATTTCTCCCTGTCTATAATCTGTCTGTTTGAGTGAGAGGGAGTTTATAATTTGCAGTGTTTGCATCCAAACAGTCTATAACTGTTTACTTGTACCTCAAGTCTAATTACGTGCAACAAACAGTAATTCTTGTTCAGTACAGAGAGTTGGTCTGTACTTTCTATATTCCTGGATTTGAAAATCAGGTAACGCGGGGAATATTATTGCACTTATTTCAAAAGATTTAACTTTAGTGACGAATCAGGGAATTAATGGGGCTTAGTTTCCAGGGTGCTATCCCAGTGACTTGAGACCAAGTGAACAAATTTCATACTCACTTCAAACAGTGGGAAACATATGCTCTGGTGTTACACAGCAAAGAACACTACTCCACCGACAAGGGCAACAGAAAACTAGAACAATCCCCCCAAAAAATGTCTTGAGTCTATGTCAATTGAAAATGTCAACATTTTGTTGGAAAGTTATTTGTTTAAGTGAGGGTACTAAGGGTTAGAGAACCAAGGTCGGTCAGTAAAGTTAAGGTGCAGATCAACCATGATCTAATTGAATGTAGGCTCAAAAGGAGGTCCATTTCTGTCCCTGTATTCCTATCTATTACAGATGACCCTTATCATCAAACCTCCATTGTAATCACATTGTGCGTTACTTCATATGACTTTGTGTGAAGGGGGCATGACATAATAGCTAACAGCCAGGATTGCGCCCTCCTGCAAAGATAGCAATAGCCATTTCCGAAGCATTTGCCAAAGTTACTGAGTGATCCAAGGTAGTGTGGAATGATTGCAGGAGCTGGCCTTCTGAATTTTAGGTTCAACACGCAGGGAAGTGTCAGGTTTCTCCTTGTATCTTCAGGCAGCGTGGAGCATACATATTGGCAGAAATCTGTAACTGTTAACCAAAACCTGAAATGCATTTACACCTCCTTACAGTGTGTTGTTTTGCTGACCTGCTGGAGTGGTGTGGAAGAAACCCTCTGTAACTTCAACAGAGAAAACCAAATGTTGGGATACACCATCAATTATCTACAAACCCTTGCTGATACTGACACCTTCTCCTCCATTTGTACCTGTCACTTCTTATCCCAGGCTCACTGCAGCACTGATAAGGCTACAGATGGATTGATATACTATTGAACACAGTCCAGAATTTTTCCGACTTGTTGACATCCCCCCAGCTTGAGCTACAGTTCATGTCTGATCTCTTTAAATGTGACTTCCACGCAATTTTCTTTCTCCATGTCATCACTTATACTTTGTTTGCACCTCAAGATGTGAATGATTATGCAAATACAGTTTGAACAGAAAACTGT
This sequence comes from Chiloscyllium plagiosum, assembly GCF_037043375.1. Lineage (NCBI taxonomy): Eukaryota > Metazoa > Chordata > Chondrichthyes > Orectolobiformes > Hemiscylliidae > Chiloscyllium > Chiloscyllium plagiosum. The sequence continues at coordinate 36,527,813 of NW_028270172.1, read as the reverse complement.
TTGGCACTAGCACATGAGATTGGAACGTGTCCTAAAGCAGCACAAACCTGTTCAATGATTAACCCCCATCCCCAATCCTTGTGAATGTACTAAAGGAGAAAGAAGTGTTCAGATCTACAAAGTGATTGTGTACATCCCTGAGTTGGAGCAGACGCATATTAAATCCATTCACAGATATCATAATCTCCTTCAGATGAAGGTGTTAGCAGAATAAAGCAATACGTCGCATATTTCTGAAAATGTCAAACAAAGTTAATGAGATTTGAAAGCTTTAATGGTTTGCAGGCCGAAGCCTGGTCTTCCTGAGTACTCTTAGGGGAGCTATAAAGAAGGAGGACTGATAGAGTCTCCTTTCTCTTCCTATTTCAGTTGTGCCCCACATTATCATTGAACCAGTTTATGATGGTACTCATAAGGGCATGGAACAGTTGGCATTTCAAAGTCACCTATTATTGCATAGGCACAATGGGGAAATCTGGTTTACTTCAGGGAAGATGAGCTGCCCTATCTGAGCAACGATTCAAAGCAAATTCAAGTTATTGAAAACACATTTGATGGAGTGGTGAATACATGGCTGTATAACAGCATGACACATCTGCTTTTATTTAATTTGATTGAAATGCTGAAACAAATGATACTTTGGCACTCTGGGGAATCTTTTCTTTTCTTCAAGTATGGATCAGTTTATACTTTTAACTCAGTTTATTACATTAACCTTTGTTGAATAGACCATTTAGCCCAACTGTTGCATGCTAAACACAACCCTTCCCTTCCAAAGTGTATTGAATTGAATTGAATTTATTGTCATGCGTACCGAGGCACAGTGTAAAGTTTTGTCTTGTGAGCAATACAGGCAGATCACAGAGTTAAGAAGCAAAGGTAAGTAAATAATAAATAAACAGTGGCAAAAAGAAAAACACAGGTACAGGCGAATTCTAAAAGTTTGTGAGTCCATTCAATATTCTAACAACAGTTGGATAGAAACTGTTTTGAAACCGGCTGGTGTATGTGCTCAGGCTTCTGTACCTTCTCCCCGATGGTCAAAGTTGTAGAAAAACATTGTCAGGGTGGGATGGATCTTTGAGAATGCTGGCAGCCTTTCCTTGACAGTGGGCCTGGTAGATGGATTCTATAGATGGGAGGTTGGCCTTTGTGATTGTCCGGGCCGAGTTCACCACTCTCTGTAACCCTCTCTGATCCTGAAACAGTTGCCATACCAGGTGGTGATACATCCAGACAGAAGGCTCTCGATGGCACACCTATAAAAGTTGGCAAGGGTATTCGCTGTCATGCCAAATTTCCTCGGCTGCCTGTGGAAGAAGAGATGTTGTTGGACCTTTGTAACCAGTGCGTCCACATGAAGAGTCCAAGAAATCTTGTTGTGGATGACCAGGAGCTTAACACTCTCCACTCCTTCCACCTCTGTGCTGTTAATGTATAGGGGGGCATGAGTAACATCCCGCCAAAAGTCAGTAAAAAGTTCCTTGTTTTTTCAGCATTGAGAACTGGGTTGTTCTCAGTGCACCATTTTTCCAGGTTTTCCACCTCCAGTCTGTAGTCTGTTTCGTTGTCATCTGAGATTTGACCAACTATGGTGGTGTCATCAGTGAACTTGTAAATAGCGTTAGTCTGGTATTTGGCAATGCGGTCATGGGTATACAGTGAGTACAGTAGGGGATGGAGTACGCACCCCTGGGGGGGCTCCAGTGTTGAGTAAGTGTAAACACTTAACTCATGGTTAGATGATACAAGCCAGAAAAATGGGCATTTCATTTAGTGTATTTCAAAACCTTAAGACTTTCCAAAATTGTTTTATAGCCAACTAATAATTGTGAAGTGCAGCGATTGTCATAATGTACAAAATAACAAAGCTAATTTAAATACAGCAAGGTCCCATGATCCCAAGGTTGCACAGTATAATAATGGCCAGATGTTTCGGTGATGTTGGTTGGCAGATAACTATTAGTCAGGACACCGGGGGCAAACTCCCTTGGTTATTTTTTGGAATAGAGACATGGCAGTTTTCTCATCCACCTGAGGGAAGTTATGGCTCCAGTTTAAAGTCCATCAGAAAGGTGACAACTTGTTCATTGCAGTGGTCCCTCTGTCCAGCTGAAGTGTTAGCCTGGATTTTGTACTCAAGAAGGGAGAGTGCTACTACTACGCACCTGTTGGCACCTTGAGAATTTGCTTTCCAGCGACCTGTAGAGTTGTGCTAAATGGGTGAAGGTTACAGAAAGAGCTCAATTTCAATTTGGGAGTTCGTGTGAAAGTACAGCAATCATCGTCCTATGTTCATATGGACTGGACAAATCTGATTGGTTTAGGCAACCTGGAAGATGCATTCACAGCATTTTGGGTGCAGTTCCTTACAGCAGCACATTCCCAGAAATGGAAACAGAGATGTCGAGGAAGGGAAAGGAGGTGTCAAAGATAGACAAGGTGAAAGTGAGGGTGGGGTGGAAATTGGAAGTGAAATTGATGGACCTTCCAAAGATGTGCAGGTCAGGTGAATTGGCCATGCTAAATTGCCCGTAGTGTTAGGTAAGGGGTAGATGTAGGAGTATGGGTGGGTTGCGCTTCGGCGGGTCGGTGTGGACTTGTTGGGCCGAAGGGCCTGTTTCCACACTGTAAGTAATCTAATCTAATCTAAAAAAAAACCTTTTCAATTCTGGATGAGAGAGGGAAGCAGCACTGATGATATCATCGATATATCAGAGGTATATCTTCTCAACCATATTATGATCAGTGTGACCTAAGGTTTCCTTTACAATGAGGTAGAAAGTGAGGTCTGCAGATGCTGGAGATCAGAGCTGAAAGTGTGTTGCTGGAAAAGTGCAGCAGGTCAGGCAGCATCCAAGGAACAGGAGAATCGACGTTTCGGGCATAAGCCCTTCTTCAGGAATGAGGAAAGTGTGTCCAGCAGGCTAAGATAAAAGGTAGGGAGGAGGGACTTGGGGGAGGGGCGTTGGAATTGCGATAGATGGAGGGAGGTCAAGGTGAGGGTGATAAGCCGGAGTGGGGTGGGGGCGGAGAGGTCAGGAAGAAGATTGCAGGTTAGGAAGGCGGTGCTGAGTTCGAGGGATTTGACTGAGACAAGGTGGGGGGAGGGGAAATGAGGAAACTGGAGAAATCTGAGTTCATCCCTTGTGATTGGAGGGTTCCCAGACTGAAGATGAGGCGCTCCTCCTCCAACCTTCCTGTTGCCATGGTCTTGGAGATGGAGGAGTCCAAGGACCTGTATGTCCTTGGTGGAGTGGGAGGGGGAGTTAAAGTGTTGAGCCACGGGGTGGTTGGGTTGGTTGGTCCTGGTGTCCCAGAGGTGTTCTCTGAAACGTTCCGCAAGTAGGCGGCCTGTCTCCCCAATATAGAGGAGGCCACATCGGGTGCAGCGGATGCAATAGATGATGTGTGTGGAGGTGCAGGTGAATTTGTGGCGGATATGGAAGTGTCCCTTGGGGTCTTGGAGGGAAGTAAGGGGGGAGGTGTGGGCGCAAGTTTTGCATTTCTTGCGGTTGCAGGGGAAGGTGCCGGGAGTGGAGGTTGGGTTGGTGGGGGGTGTGGACCTGACGAGGGAGTCACGGAGGGAGTGGTCTTTTCGGAACATTTACAATGAGGTAATTAATTAATCATGTCTTGTTGCATATTACCAGATCCAGAATAGCCTGCTCTCTTCTAATATCCACTATAAACCCACCGACTCCCACAGCTACCTGGACTATACGTCCTCGCACCCTGTTTCCTGTAAAGACTCCATTCCATAAGGCCATAAGATATAGGAGCAGAAATTAGGCCATTCAGCCCATTGAGTCTGCTACACCATTTAGTCATGGCTGTTAGGTTTTTCAAGGAGAAAGTGAGGGCTGCAGATGCTGGAGATCAGAGCTGAAAATGTGTTGCTGGAAAAGCGCAGCAGGTCAGGCAGCATCCGAGGAACAGGAGAATCGACGTTTCGGGCATAAGCCCTTCTTCGGGGATAAGGAAAATGTTAGGTTTTTCAACCCTATTTTCCTGCTTTCTCCCCCTAACCTTTGATCCCCTTAGCAATCAAGAACTTATCTATCTCTGTTTTTAATATACTCAGTGGCCTCCACAGCGTCCTGTAGCAATGAATTCCACAGATTCACCACTCTCTGGCTAAAGAAGTTTCTCCTTATTTCCATTCAAAAGGGAATTCCCATTACTCTAAGGTTGTGCCCTTGGGTCCTCATCTCTCCTGCCAATGGAAACATCCCCCCAATGTCAACTCTGTCAAGGCCGTTCAATATTCTGTTAGTTTCAATCAGATCCCCCCTCATCCTTCTAAACGCCATCGAGTACAGACCCAGAATCCTCAAACATTCCTCATATGTTAAGCTTTTCATTCCTGAGATCATTCTCATGAACTTCCTCTGGATCTGTTCCTTCCTGAGGTATGGAGCCTAAACTTGCTTTTGAAAATCTAAATGTGATCTGACCAGAGCCTGATAAAGCCTCAGATGTACAACCCTGATTTTATATTCTCATCCTCTCAAGATGAATGCCTGCCTAACTATTGACTTAACCTGCGTGTTTACCTTAAGAGAATCCTGGATCAGGCCTCCCAAGTCCCTTTGCAGTACAGATTTCTGAATTTTCTCCCCACATAGAAAATAGTCCATGCCTCTATTCTTCCTAACGAAGTGTATGACATTACAATTTCCGACATTGAATTTCATCTGCCGCTCCTTTGCCCACTCTCTTAAATTGTCTGAATCTTTCTTCAGCCTCCCCACCTCCTCAATACTACCTGCCCCTCCACCTATCTTTGTATCATCTGCAAACCTAGCCAGAATACCCTCAGTTCCTTCATCCAGATCATTAATGTGTAAAGTGAATACCATTAGTCACTGGCCTCCATCCTGAGAAAGACCCTTTTATCCCAAATCTCTGCTTTCTGCCATGCAGCCAATCTTCTATTCATGCAAGCACCTTGCCTCTAATACCATGGGCCCTTAACTTACTCAGCAGCATCCTTTGCGGCACCTTATCAAAGGCCTTCTGGAAGTCCAGATAGCTAACATCCATTGGCTCTCCTTAGTCTAACTGCTCATTACCTCCTCAAAGAATTCGAATAGATTTGTCAGACATGACCTCCCTTGATGAAGTGTTCAACTGTTCATGTTTGGGACATAGGAACAGGAGGCAGTCATTCATGCTGACTTTGCCCTATTTTACCATGGACCTCCAAGTATTCAGAAATCTCATCCCTCACAAGACTCCAAAATCTTACCAACAACTGAGGTCAGGCTAATTGGCCTATAATTTCCCATCTTTTGCCTTATCACCTTCTGAAACAGAGGGTTACATTAGCGATTTTACAGTCCTCTAGGACTCTCCCTAATTCCAGTGATACCTGAAAGATCACTGCTGAAGCCTCCACTCTCTCTTCAGCTATCTCCTTCAGAACTCTAGGATCCCTCAATTTCTCTGTCTCTGTCGCATATGTTCCAATGAGGCCAACTTCGACAAGGGAGCCTTCAAAATGTCCACCTTCTTCCTCAACTGAGGATTCCCCTGCACTGTTGTCGACAGGACCCTCAACCAGGTCTGAACCACTTATGCCCTCACCCCCCACTTCCGTCTCATCCCACCAGCATCCACATCCAGAAGATCGTCAACTGCCATTTCCACCACCTCCAGTGAGATGCCACTACCAGGCACATACTCCTCTCTCTCTGTCTGCCTTTGGCAGGGACTGTTCCCTCCGGGATACCCTGACCGACACTTCCAACAATCCTCCCCACCTGCCCATTTACTTCCCCCCTCCTCTGTTTCCAAGGGCCCCAACATACCTCGGAGAAAGTGAGGATGAAAGGTTTATGCCCGAAACATCGATTCTCCTGCTCTTTGGATGTTGCCTGGCCTGCTGTGCTTTTCCAGCACCACACCTCGACCCCAAACATACCTTCCAGGAGAAGCAGCACTTTATCTGCACTTCACACAATCTAGTCTACTGCATTCACTGCTCACAATGTAGTCTCCTCTACATTGGGGAAACAAAGCATGCAGTGATTGACCACTTAACAGAACATTTACATTCTGTCTGCAAAAAGGACCCTGCGCTTCTAGTTGCCTGTCACTTTAACAGACCATGCTGTTCCTTGGCCAACATCTCTCAGGCTTGCTGCAGTGCTCCAGCGAATCTTAGCGCAAGCTGGAAGAACAGCATCTCATTTTCTGCTTAGGGACCCTGCAGCCCTCCGGACTCAATATCGAGTTCAATAATTTGAGTGCCTGAACTCCCCCATAACGTGGCCCCCTTCTCCACTCACCAGGCTTTGTTATCACATAGTCTACCATTAGTCACAACCTATTGTTAGCCACTAACAGTCTCCATTTACAGCTCATCACCCTCCCAGCCAGATTATTAACCACTCCTTTGTGCAATTGTCCACCCTTGTCTTTGGGCTCTATCTCCACTCCTTACCCCTCCCCCACCCTATCTTCTGCATATAAACCAACATTTTTCTAGTTACAATCAGTTCTGAGGAAAGGTCACCAGACCCGAAACGTTAATTTTGATTTCTCTTCACAGATGCTGCCCAGACCTGCTGCGATTTTCCAGAAACTTCTATTTCGATTCCTTCTTTTCCTGCTTTGCCGCTCCATCTATTAAACACAATAAAGCATTTCTATAGTTTTCAGTAGTTCAGAATCATGCCATAATTATTTATAATCTGCAAACACTTTATACACAATTTCGACATATATAATTAGCTCACCCATCATTTCTACATAAGGCAGATGAAGAAATTAGCGTTAACGGGGAAAACAGTACAATTTGTGTTCTAGGGAATGTAAAGGGCTGGGCAGAAGAAATCACTCTGTTAGTTAGAGTTATTGTGCAATAATTTGGAGAATGAATATTAATAGGGCTGCAACATCAGAATATTTCTCTATTTTATAGCTCAGTTGAAGCTAGAATAGTAATTAGAATGATGGAATCTTACACTCCAGGGGGAGGCCACTCAGTCTTTGTGCCTGCAGCATTGCTGCCCACTGTCAGGGTGAAGGGTAGGTTTTCCAAGGCTCCAAGTTAAAGTTATTAACCTGGAAATGAAACAGGATATTGAGGTTTAGTTCTAGATACAGACACAGTAATGAACTGTCAGAGCAGCAAATATATAGAAACATCAGGATCTATTAGTACCTGCTCATTGGCATGATACATCAATGACTCCTTGTCTAAAACAATCTGGTAGAGGAGTGATTGTGATGGCTCTGTTAGGAGGCCAACATGGCTGATGAAATGGTCGTGTTTTGTTTGAATTCATTCAGGACATGTGGGAACCATTGGTAATCCCAGCACGTATTGCTCAACCCTAAGTGTCCTTGTGAAGTTGTATCATCAATAGTCACAGGTGAGGTGCCTGAAGCTTGAAGGCTGGCTAACATGATGCCATTGTTTAAGAAGGCTGGTAAGGACAAGCCAGGGAACTATAAACCAGGGAACTATGAGCCTGACATTGGTGGTGGTGGGCAAGTTGTTGGAGGGAATCTTGAAGGACAGGATGTTCTTGTATTTGGAAATACAAGGACTGTTTACGGATAGTCAACATGGCTTTGTGCGTGGGAAATCATGTCTTAAAAACTTGATAGAGTTTTTTGAAAAAGTAACAAAGAGGATTGATGAGAGCAGAGCAGTGAGTGTGATCTATATGGATTTCAGTAAGGCGTTCGACAAAGTTCTCCATGGGAGACTGATTAGCAAGGTTAGATCTCATGGAATATAGGGAAAACTAGCCATTTGGATAAAGAACTGGCTCAAAGGTAGAAGACAGAGGGTGGTGGTGGAGGGTTGTTTTTCAGACTCGAGGCACGTGACCAGTGGAGTGTCACAAGGATTGGTGCTGGGTCCACTACTTTTCATCATTTATATAAATGATTTGGATATTAAATAGGAGGTATAGTGAGTAATTTTGCAGATGACACCAAAATTGGACATCAGAAGGATGTCGTGAAACTTTAAAGGGTTCGGAAAAGATTTACAAGGATGTTGCCAGGGTTGGAGGATTTGAACTATTGAGAAAGGCTGAATAGGCTGGGACATTCTTCCCTAGAGCTTCAGAGGCTGAGGGGTGACCTTACAGAGGTTTATAAAACCATGAGGGGCATGGATAGAGTAAATAGACATGATCTTTTCCCTGGGGTGGGGGAGACCAGAACTAGAGGGCATAGTTTTAGGGTGAGAGGGGAAATATATAAAAGAGACTTAAGGGGCAACTTTTTCACACAGAAATTGGTGCGTGTGTGGAATGAGCTGCCAGAGGAAGTGGTGGAGGCTGATACAGTTGCAACATTTAAAGGGCATCTAGATGGGTATATGAATAGGAAGAATTTGGAGGGATATGGGCCAGGTATTGGCAGGTGGAACTAGATTGGGTTGGGATATCTCGTCGGCATGGACAGGTTGGACCAAAGGGTCTGTTTCCATGCTGTACATCTCTGTGACTCTGTGACTCTAAGTTAGTGGGGTGCTGCCTTCTGGAAACATTGGAATCAATGCCGTGTGGTGACATTCACAGTTCTATTTGGAAGGACACCCAGGATTTTGATCCAGCAACTCTGAACAAATGGCAGTCTCTTTCCAAATCAGGGTGGTGAGTGGCTAAGAAGGAATTTCTAGATGGTGGTGCAGCCATGCATTTATTTCCCTTGTCCTTCTAAACAGTAGAGATTGTGGGTTTGTTTTAGGAGCCCTGGTGAATTGTCACAATGCATCTTGTCGAAAGTAGAGGTGTAGCCACTGTGCCTCGCTGGCGGAGGAAGTGGATGTTGAAGGGGTTAGATTGGGTGCTAATCAAGCAGGCAGCTTTGACCTTGGTATTAGAATATAGAGCATAGAACAATACAGTGCAGAACAGGCCCTTCGGCCCTCGATGTTGTGCTGACCTGTGAACTATTCTCAGCTCGTCCCCCTACACTATCCCAAAATCATCCATGTGCTATGTGTTGGGCTTTTTGAGTGTTTTTGGAGCTTGTTTGACCAAAGCAGATGTGCCTTCCATCACACTCCTGACATGTGACTTGTGAATGATTGGCAGGTTTTCAAGAGACATGAGTCATTCACTGCATTATTCCCAGATGCTAACCTGCTCTTGTACTCACAGAATATGAATGGTCCAATTGAGTTTATGGTCAATGGTAACTCCAAGATAGTAAGGGATTCAGTGATGACATTGTCATTAAATGTCAAGGGCAAAGGTTAGATTCTCTCTTTTTGGAGATGGTCATTCCCTGGCATTTCTGGGACATGCATTTGTCACTTGTGTGCCATTTGTCAGTTCAAAGTAGACAGGCAGGAGGCTGGAAGGACACAGCAAGCCAGGCAGCTTCAGGAGGTGGAGGAGTCAATGTTTTGGGTGTAACCCTTTTTCAGTATTACAGGTAACCCAGTCCTGAAGAAGGGTTACACCTGAAACATTGACTTCTCCACCTCCTGATGCTACCTGGCTTGTTGTGTTGATCCAGCCTTCTGCCTGTCTATTTTAGATTCCAGCAAGTCTGATATTGACCAGGTCATATTTGGATATGGACTCCTGAAAAAGAGATGCATTGTCAGAAATGTCATTTTTCAAATGAAAACTTAAACCAAATCCTGTGCTTTAGGAACTGTGAAGTCATGAATAGAACTGCACATTGTGTAATCATTAAGGACAATCTGGCATTTCTTATCTTACGACGGAAGGACAGTCATTGCTTAGATTAGATTACTTACAGTGTGGAAACAGGCCCTTCAGCCCAACAAATCCACACCGACCCACCCCTATTCCCCTTCACCTAACACTACGGGCAATTTAGCATGGCCAATTCACCTAACCTGCACATTTTTGGATTGTGGGAGGAAACCGGAGCACCCGGAGGAAACCCACACAGACACGGGGAGAATGTGCAAACTCCACACAGAGAGTCGCCTGAGGCGGGAATTGAACCCAGGTCTCTGGCACTGTGAGGCAGCAGTGCTAACCACTGTGCCACCGTACTGAAGCAGCTGGAGACGTGTGGGTCTCGGAATCTTCCCTCAGGAACTCGTGAACAGATACCCTGGAGGTGACAGATCTCCAACAACTTTGTTGTGACTCCAACCAGCAGAGATCTGCTCATGATTCCCATGAAATCTCATGCAAAGAGTGACTAGTAACACAAGACACCAAGCAGGAGCAGAGCTCAGTCACTTAGCACCTGGTTTCACCAAATTAACACTTAGGTGTTTTATCTAGAATGGATAAGTGACCAGGGCTATAATTCCAATCAGAATTCATAAGGACTTAAAAATCAACTGTACTTTAGACCTCTATACCATGCAGATTTGAGTGCCTCTGAAAACGTGAGTATATAACCCATCCTGATACTCAAGTGCATCCACGGTGAAGTGCTGCATTGTCAGAAGTGCCATTTTTAAAATGAGAACATAAACTAAGGCCTGTTCTTTTATGTGGACATTAAGAATCGTGTGGCAGTATTTCAAAGAAGACAAATGCTCTCACCCTGGTGTTCTAGTCAATATTTATGCTTCAACCAATTTCCCTTAAAAAAACAGATTTCCTGGTCACAGTCACATGGATATTTACATCTTGCTACTTGAAGAATGACTGCTGTGTTTCCTACATTTCAAAAATGACTACCTGTCTGAATGAATTAGCTGTAAAACACTTTGGGATGCCCTGAGCCATGTTAAGGAGTCATGCAGCAAGAAGATGCCCTTATCCCATCAGGTGAGTGCTTATCTACCTGACCTACCATGATTGCAGAGGCAGTGGAGGACCCTGGAGTCAGGACCCCAGCAACCAATGACTGGCAGCAGCGTCTGGAGGAGTGCTGCAGGGTGAACAGGAGGTATGAGACCAGGCCCTTGGCTCTAGCTCAGACACAGACATTGTGGGAGTGGTGGCAGCCGAGACAAGTAACCGAGACCCCAGACCCCACTACAGAGAGCCCAGCTAATGTCAAGCAGCACCTGGAGGTGCAGCAGAGGAGGAACAACAAGAAGAGAGAAAGATGCGCAATAATACAGTAAAATCTTCCATTATAGTCAGTGTTTCAAGATGGCGCCAGAGCGAGTTGACACTTTGTGTTTAACATACGAAACACATGTTTCACTGTATTTTTAGAGATACGTGACAGTAAATCTGAGACTAATCCCACTATCTGTTGCAAAAGGTTTCATAGAAATTGAAGTTCTTTTATTTGTTTGGTCAATCATTTATTTATGTATGTAGTTGCATAGTGTTGGTTATAGCATTAGGAAAGATAGATTGTGTATCTTGTGTTTTTGCACAGAAAGCAGATAATTGAATTAGCCTGCCACTCTTATAAATTTGAGCCCTCCTCAGTGTATTCTAGGTGAGGCTGTCTTTCATGGAACTTTCTCCTTTTTGGAGGTGATTACAGAGTTAGACTCAGACTAAAAACAAAAACTTTGATGCTGGAAATTGGATACAAAATCAGATGTTGGAAATGCTCAGTGGGTCAGGCAGAATCCGTGGAGAGAATAGGCATGATGACATTTTGGGTTCCAACCCCTAGTCAAAACTAAATCTTGACTTCCTGTGAACTCAGCTGAACCATAAAGGTCAGTCTCACTGAGCAATGCATTAGCGAGATAATTGACAATCACATCTGAGAGATATGCTTTCCAAGTAACCTTCGGCTGTAATTCATCCAAAATATTGTGTCCCACAGCTGGCAGTGCAGACTTACTCATACTTAGAGTGAGTCAAAGACCATTTCCGAAATGCTAAAACAAGGTTATTACAAGTGAATAAAAACAAAGCAGGGAGACAAATAGAGTTAAAGTTTTAAGTCCTATACGACTCTTCTACAGAGCATCTTTGCACTGATACTGCTGAATTTCTGCAGCACTTCCTGCATTTATTTGAAGGGAGGCAGGATTGGCCCATAGGTCATACACTCATGGGAGCAATATTTTATTCATTGAAAGAAAGAACTTGAACTTATACATAGCCTTCCATATCTCAGGATGTCTGAAAGTCCATTACAATCAATGAGTTATTTTGGTGTGCCTGTCCTTAGACTGAGTTGGTTCTAGACTCACCAGCTAGGAAAAAATATTATATCTACATTGACCTTATAACAGTCTGTAAGTATTTTATAGTTCCAATAATTTAAATGAAGTCATCCCTCATTTTTTGAAACTCTGGCGAGTACAAACCTAGTCTCCTCAACCGCGTGTCGTTAGACAATTCCCCCATCCCAGGGATTAAGTTTGGTGAACCTCCATTGCACTTTCTCAGTGACAGCTATGTCCTTCCTTAGAGAAGGGAACCAGTACTTTTCACAATATTCCAGGTAAGATCACTTTTACATCTGTATTCAAGTCCCCTTTCCATGGAAGTTAAATTGCCACTTACTTTCCAAGGATTTTGTGCTTCAGCGGCAGGTATCCCTACCTCTAGGCCAGAAGGTCAAAGTTCAAGTCCCACCTGATTTGGAAAAGTATTGTAACATTGCTAGACAGGTTGATTAAGAGTATCTACCACTTGCCAAACTGAATTTTTTGCTTTTAGTTATTCATACACACACATTTTCCAATGTCTTATCATTTAAGAAATGCTTTCTGTTTCATTTTTATTCACATCATATTCCATCTGCTATCCTCCAGGCCATTCACTTATCCTGTCCAAGTCTTGATGGAGTCTCCTTACATTCACCTCATAACATACGTTCTCACTCAGTTTGGTGTCATCAGAAACTTTGAATTGTCACAACTGGTCTCCATGACAAAGTAACTTATGTAGATTGCCAACAGCTTAGACCTAATCGGTATCCTTGTGGAACCCACCCACTGGTAACAGCATGTCATCCTGAGAATGATCCATTTGGTCCTATTCTCTGCTTTCTGTTGGTTTACCACTTCTCAATCCACACTGTTATATTTCCTCCAATCCCGTTTGCTCTGGTTTTATTTATTAACCTCGTGGATAGTATCTTATCCAAAGCTCACTGAAAATACACCACATCCACAGGTTCTCATTTATCAATGCCACAAATAATATCGCCAAAAATTCCAACGAGTTTGTAAAACATGACTTCCCTTCCATAAATCCATGTCCACTCTTTTGAAAATGTCCAGTTATGGCATCCTTTAATTCTAACATTTTCTCGACTGGTCAGGTCAAACTAAGAGGTCATCGTTCTCCTCCATTCTCCCTTCTGAAATAGTAAGGTTACATTTGTTACCTTCCAGTCCACAGAATCTGTATCAGTCTGAAAGATAGCCACTTAGAGACAAGGTGGTCCTTCTTGACTTGGGCTTGTGAGGGTCAGAGGGAGATTGGCAGGTTTGAGGTGGAGGTCCCAAACACTGGAGTGTCCTGAGTGGTCTGTGTGTGGTTCCTGCCCCAGTTGGGTGACTCCTGGCAAAACCCTGTCTTCTTTTGAGGAAGGGGCAGTTGGTATGAGTGCCAGATTCCTCTGCCCCTTCCATGATAACTTTGGTCCTGAGCACAATAGCTAGGCTGATGAAGTGTGTGTGTGTGTGTCCACTCTGAGGGTGCAAAACCTGGATGGAAGTAGCCCGAAAGTCACATGTTTGAGGCAACAGGGCTCCCATGGCATAGCTGCCTTTCTGCAGCCTCTGGGCTATAAGGCCCATTGTCTCCCACAAACATGCTTGCTGCTCCTGTTCCCCTTGGTGCACTTGGGTAAAATCTGTCATTGCTCTCGCCACTGGGTCCTCTCCCACTTGGTGTTGAGCAAATTGCCTCCGAGTACCAGCAACCTCCAGTGATTGTACCTCGGCTAACTACAGAGCTGTCGCAATAGAGTGCTCACCAGATTATGGTGCCAAATGTTCTCAACATGATATTCCCTCCGAGGTGTCAGTAACTGGGCTGGTGGGGGTGGGGGTTGCAGGAGGCAGCCTTGTCAATCTGAGGTGGAGGAGATGCCTTCAGGTGGAGCAGCCCATTTCTCCACAGGGAATGTGGACATCCTGCTGCTACCTGCAAGGCACAAGGGAGAGAAAGCATCGTGGCCAGAGGTTAGAAACGGTGTGCAGTGACAGTAGGGTTAATGGACAGATTGCAGTGGAACAAATAATGAAACTTATTCAGTCAATAGGTACCCAGATGTCTTAGCATCCCTGCAGTAGCACTCATGGTCTCCTCCTGTGAGGATCTGGGGGTTGGGCAGCAACGCACCCATCCTGGATCTATCTGCTCTGTTACGGGCTGTTTGGTTATGGAATGAGAGAAAAGGAGACAGAGGCTGAGATGAAATTGGGTGAGATGGCTGTTAAGCTGTTGCAGGTGGTTGAAAGGTGGTGAGGACGCCTGGGAGGGTGAGTGGGCAGCGCAGGAGGGCAAGCAGGGAGAATGGAATGGGCAGTTGGAGTGGAATGAGAGCAGTTGGGGATAGGATGTTGCAGGCAGTAATGATAGTGGTAGAACGTAGGCCTTTGTGGGAGGGGTGTGCAGTAGCAGAGATTGAAGGTGTATGAGGTAGCAGACAGGGAGCTGGTGAACTGCTGTCCATTTCTCTGGACAGTGGATATTACATTGACCTGGGTGGTGGCCTCAGTCCAGGCTGACAGGGTCTGGTGGTGGGCCTCCCCTGCTGGTCCTCTGGGTAAAGGGTGCCTTTCCTCCGGCCCACTCCATCCACCCGGAGCTACATGTCCCAGTTGAAGAACTGTGGTGCTACCTCCCCCTTCTCAGGCACCTCCAGAAAGACAGTCCTTCAACAAGCAGGGCTGCTTTGAATGACAGAACTCATTAAAGTAGGCATGGGCACCAGGGATGCCGATTTTCAGGACTACCACTGGAAATGGCGGTTGGTCATGTGAGGCTACATTCTGGTGAGAGGAGTGCCGTGGGGTGGGGTGGTAGTTAGTATGAAACAGGGCCTCATGGAGAAAGACCCTCCATGAAACTTGACAAAACTGGATCTCACCAAAGAAAGCATAAGGTTCAGCCCAAAAGGGTAGAACCTATCCTTCTAGTGAAAGGCAATAGCAAGAAAGTGAGGAAAGTATGGTGAGAATGGAAAAAACAAAACCTGCACATGAGAATGTTTTTGCAATTAAATAGTGACTTCAGAACCTCATGACAGCATGGTGACTATCTTATTTCAGTGGAATTGCATGTCATTAATTGCCCGATATGGCTTATTTCAACACTAATTCCAATTCACCTCCAACGAAGCTAGTTGGTGCAAGTTCCCAACATCCAAATCAGTATGGGTTCCCGGTGGCTGCAACCTGCCAACTGCTCGTCCTGGCATCATCCAATGGTGTCTTCAATGCAATGTGCCTGCACTATTCCACAATTACCCTTCTTATCAACACCTCGAATACACAGGTCAGCATTAACAAACCATCAACCTCACCACATCATCCTGCCTGCTCTCAGACTGTGTCACACATCACTTCAGCCTTTCAGTACTTCAGAGTTCAAGGACGCATAACTTGCTTGCTTCCGAGAGGTCAGTATGTACAGCTCTTTGTTTGTTTTCTTAGTGCTCCGTCACTTCGCATTGACTTGGAGGCTGCCAACCTCTGTCTTGCATTGCCGAGCTCAGCTTTGTTGCGAAGCTCTCTGTAGATATTGGAGCCACCCCGTGTATATTGTTGTAGCGCATTGAAAATTGACTGGAATATCATGATAGAACCTCAAGAGTGTGAAAAGCGGCCATTCAGCCCATCAAATTCACTCCAACAAGCATCCCACCCAAACTCAGCAGCCCACCTCAGCCTGTAACTGTACATTTCCCATGGCTAGCCACCTAGCTGACACAGCCCTGAACATTAGCAACAATTTCAGTACAGAGCTGAAAATGTGTTGCTGGAAAAGCGCAGCAGGTCAGGCAGCATCCAGGGAACAGGAGAATCGACATTTCGGGCATAAGCCCTTCTTCATTCCTGAAGAAGGCTGACGCCCGAAACGTCGATTCTCCTGTTCCCTGGATGCTGCCTGACCTGCTGCGCTTTTCCAGCAACACATTTTCAGCTCTGATCTCCAGCATCTGCAGACCTCACTTTCTCCTCAACAATTTCAGTACAGCCAATCTACCTATCATTGGACTACAGGAGAAAACCAGAGTACCTGGAGGAAATCCTCGCAGACACGGGGAGAATGTGCAAACTCCACACAGACAGTTGTCTGAGGGTGGAATCAAACTTTGGTCCCTGGCACTGTGAGGCAGAAGTACTGGTCACTGAGCCACCAAAACATCCACCTTTCTGCTCTACTGTGCTTTGCTCTGCAAGGGCTTGACGAAGTGCATGCGTCTGCCGGTCCCTGTTTAATTGTTACTTGTGTAAAGCTTTCATCACATAAGCGAAGGGGTAACTGTTCCACTTTGTAAGATGAGAAAGTGAGCTTCAAACATAAACGAGAATATTTAGCTCTAGATTTGTTAAAACAGGTACGCAGACTCTGGCTTGATGAATTTCGATAGATTTCTCCCATGTTTCTGCTAAGAATGTAGACTAAAAATTGAAAACATGTTCAAGATGTTTCTGAGCTGAAGAGGGTTACCAGCAATCTTGGGCAATTTAGCTGCTCTGTTCTGCATCTCCTCTCCACTTTGACAGATCATTTAACACATCGCCTTTTGCAATTAACGTGATTACTGTGCATCGAAAAAACATCTGAACACCATCCCAAATGCTTTTACAGATAGGACTGAACACACAATGCTGCATTAAGTGATTCTTTTAAATTAATAGGGGAGAGCGGACAAGGTTATGATGGAAACATGGCAGCTCTTACATCGTTCGTTGTTGACTGCAGGATGGCACAACGTCTGGCCTGAATGAAACTGTTTGACAATTATACCATAAATGAAGCTTGGAGATAACACTGCTCCATGTGACTGGGATTGGTGTGATGAACACAATTTGTATTGTGGAGGGTTGTGGCCTAATCCAAACACCAGACTGGAATTCTTCCCAAGCCAGGTTGGCAGGGTGGTTTAGTAGTTGGCACTGATATTTCACAGTGCCAGGGACGCCAGATTTGATTCCACCCTTGGGCAACTGTCTCTGTGGAGTTTGCACATTTACCCTGTGGTCTGTGTGGGTTTTCTCTGGATGCTCCAGTTTCTTCCCACAGTCCAAAGATGTGCAGGTTAGGTGGATAGACCATGCTAAATTGCCCATAGTGTGCAGGTGAGGTGGATTAGCCTTGGACAATGCAGGGATTCCAGGGAATGGGGTGGGCTTGGGTGAGGTGTACTTCAGAGGGTCGGTGTGGATCCGATGGGCTGAACGGCCTGCTTCCACACTGTAGGGATTCTATGCCATTGCAGATGGTAAGTGTGGGACAGATTCCTGGTCAACCATGTGATAGAGAAATGGAGTCTCTACTATCACTATCCAGATTACTATAAAGTTAAAAATCACACAACACCAGGTTATAGTCCAACAGGTTTAATTGGAAGCACACTAGCTTTCGGAGCGAGGCTCCTTCATCAGGTGATTGTGGAGGGCTCGATCGTAACACAGAATTTATAGCAAAAATTTGCAGTGTGATGTAACTGAAATTATACATTGAAGAATTGATTGTCTATTAAGCCTTTCATCTGTTAGAATACAGTGATAGTTTCACTTCTTTCATGTGGAAATCACAAAACCCTTTTTTTTGAAAGTTGTATTCTCGGGTTAGCTGTTAACAATGGTGATAGCTAGACAATATGTTGAAGGTGTTAGCCCCCTGTGTTCTCTGTCTATGACCTGATGTTTAGATTGATTCCAATCTAAAAAGTGAAATAACAGAGTTTTACATAAATTCATGCAGTTTTTGAGCTCAGAGTTCAACATGAATCTATGTGGTTTTTGAGCAAAGTGCAATGTAACTTTGTACCAAAAAAATTCACCACACACAATATATATGTGTGCATGTGGGTCTTTGTCTGTCTGTGTGTGTGTCTGTCTGGGGTGGGGGTTGTGAGTGTGAGAAAGTGTGTGTGTGTGTAGTGAGTGCAGAGTGTCTTAAGTCTGTGAGGGGGTGCATGTGTGGGAGTCTGTGAGCACGTCTGTGTGTATCTGTGTCCGTGTGCATGTGAGAGTGTGTGTGTGTGTGTGAAGGAATATCTGTGTGTGTGTGTGTAGTGCAATGATGGTCACCTGTAATGTGACATGAACCCAAGGTCCCAGTTGAGGCCCTCCCTATGGGTACCGAACTTAGTTATCAGCCTCTGCTCAGCCACTTTCCTCTGCTGCCTGTCCCGAAGTCCACCTTGGAGGATGGTCACCCGAAGGTCCAAGGCTGAATGTCCTGGACCACTGAAGTGTTCCCCAACTGGAAGGGAACCCTCCTGTCTGTTGAATATTGTGCGGTGCCCATTCATCCATTGTCGTAGCCTTTGCTCGGTTTCCCCAATGTACCATGCCTCTGGACATCCCTGCCTGCAACGTATAAGATAGACAACGTTGGCTGAGTCACATGAGTACCTGCCATGTACACGGTGGGAGGTGTTCCCACGCGTAATACTGGTATCTATGCCCACAATCTGACACGTTTTGCAGCGTCCACCATGACAGGGTTGTATGGAGTTGTCCTGAGAGCCGGGCAGTTTGCCACGAACAATGATCTGTTTGAGGTTTGGCGGTTGTTTAAAGGCAAGTAGTGGAGGTGTGGGGAAGGTCTTGGTGAGGTCCTCATCTCCATTGATAATGTGTTGCAGGTCACGAAGAACATGGCGTAATTTTTCAGCCCCTGGGAAGTACTGAACAACGAAGGGTACCCTGTCAATTGCAGCCCGTGTCTGTCTCCTGAGGAAGTCATTACGGTTCCTTGCTGTGGCACGTCGGAACTGGCGGTC
Organism: Chiloscyllium plagiosum; assembly: GCF_037043375.1. Classification (NCBI taxonomy): domain Eukaryota; kingdom Metazoa; phylum Chordata; class Chondrichthyes; order Orectolobiformes; family Hemiscylliidae; genus Chiloscyllium; species Chiloscyllium plagiosum. The sequence goes on along the minus strand of NW_028270172.1, from coordinate 36,509,006 downwards.
GATGAGTTGAACATTGTACCCCGTTCTTGTGAGGGCATCCTTGAATACTTCCAGGTGTCCATCACGTTCCTCCTCATCTGAGCAGATCCGGTGTATGCGTAGGGCTTGTCCATAGGGACATCCTGTTCCCTGGATGCTGCCTGACCTGCTGCGCTGTTCCAGCAACACATTTTCAGCTCTGATCTCCAGCATCTGCAGACCTCACTTTCTCCCCATCGGGAATGGCTGTTTTAAGATGTTTTGGGTGGAAGCTGGAGAAGTGTAGAACATAGAACATAGAACAATACAGCACAGAACAGGCCCTTCGGCCCACGATGTTGTGCCGAACAGTTGTCCTAGCTTAAGCACCCATCCATGTACCTATCCAATTGCCGCTTAAAGGTCACCAAAGATTCTGACTCTACCACTCCCACAGGCAGCGCATTCTCTGGGTAAAGAACCCACCCCTGACATCTCCCCTATACCTTCCACCCTTCACCTTAAATTTATGTCCCCTTGTAACACTCTGTTGTACCCGGGGAAAAAGTTTCTGACTGTCTACTCTATCTATTCCTCTGATCATCTTATAAACCTCTATCAAGTCATCCCTCATCCTTCGCCGTTCCAACGAGAAAAGACCTAGCACTCTCAACCTATTCTCGTACGACCTATTCTTCATTCCAAGCAACATCCTGGTAAATCTTCTCTGCACCCTCTCCAAAGCTTCCACATCTTTTCTAAAGTGAGGCGACCAGAACTGCACACAGTACTCCAAATGTGGCCTAACCAAAGTCCTGTACAGCTGCAACATCACTTCATGACTCTTGAATTCAATCCCTCTGTTAATGAACGCTAATACACCATAAGCCTTCTTACAAGCTCTATCCACCTGAGTGGCAACTTTCAAATATCTATGAACCCCAAGATCCCTCTGTTCCTCCACCTCACTAAGAACCCTACCGTTAACCCTGTATTCCGCATTCTTATTTGTCTTTCCAAAATGGACAACCTCACACTTGGCAGGGTTGAACTCCATCTGCCACTCCTCAGCCCAGCTCTGCATCATATCTAAGTCCCTTTGCAGCCAACAACAGCCCTCCTCACTATCCACAACTCCACCAATCTTCGTATCATCTGCAAATGTACTGACTCACCCTTCGACTCCCTCATCCAAGTCATTAATACAAATTACGAACAGCAGAGGACCCAGAACTGATCCCTGTGGAACTCCACTTGTAATTGGGCTCCAGGCTGAATATTTACCATCTACCACCACTCTCTGACTTCGACCGGTTAGCCAGTTTTCTATCCAATTGGCCAAATTTCCCTCTATCCCATGCCTCCTGACTTTCCGCATAAGCCTACCATGGGGAACCTTATCAAATGCCTTACTAAAATCCATGTATACTACATCCACTGCTCTACCCTCATCCACATGCTTGGTCACCTCCTCAAAGAATTCAATCAGACTTGTAAGGCAAGACCTACCCTTCACAAATCCGTGCTGGCTGTCCCTAACCAACCAGTTCCTTTCCAGATACTCATAAATCCTATCCCTCAGTACCCTTTCCATTACTTTACCTACCACAGAAGTAAGACTAACTGGCCTGTAATTCCCGGGGTTATCCCTATTCCCTTTTTTGAACAGGGGCACAACATTCGCCACTCTCCAGTCCCCTGGTACCACCCCCGTTGACAGTGAAGATGAAAAGATCATTGCCAACAGCTCTGCAATTTCCTCTCTTGCTTCCCACATAATCCTAGGATATATCCCATCAGGCCCAGGGGACTTGTCTATCCTCAAGTTGTTTAAAATGTCCAACACATCTTCCTTCCTAACAAGTATCTCCTCTAGCTTACCAGTCCATTTCACACTCTCCTCTTCATCAATACAGTCCCTCTCATTCGTAAATACTGAAGAAAAGTACTCATTCAAGACCTCTCCTATCTCTTCCGACTCAATACACAGTCTCCCACTACTGTCCTTGATTGGACCTACCCTCGTTCTCGGCATTCTCATGTTTCTCACATACGCATAAAATGCCTTTGGATTATCCTTGATCCCATCCGCCAAAGATTTTTCATGCCCTCTCTTAGCTCTCCTAATCCCTTTCTTCAGGTCCCTTCTGGCTATCCTGTATCCCTCCACTGCTCTGTCTGAACCCTGTTTCCTCAACCTTATGTAAGCCTCCTTCTTCCTCTTTACAAGACATTCAACCTCCCTCGTCAACCAAGGTTCCCTCACACGACCATTTCTTTCCTGTCTGACAGGTACATACATATCAAGGACATGTCGTATCTGTTCCTTGAAAAAGTTCCACATTTCCACGACATCCTTCCCTGACAGCCTATGCTCCCAATTTATGCTCCTCAGATCCTGTCTTGCAGCATCGTATTTACCCTTCCCCCAATTGTAAAACCTACCCTGTTGCACGCACCTATCTCTCTCCATAACCAAGGTGAAAGTCACAGAATTGTGGTCACCATCACCAAAATGTTCACCCACTAACAAGCCCATCACTTGTCCCGGTTCATTACCGAGTACCAAATCCAAAATGGCCTCTCCTCTGGTCGGACAATCTACATACTGAGTTAGAAAAGCTTCCTGGACACACTGCACAAACACCACCCCATCCAATCTACTTGATCTAAAGAGCTTCCAATCAATATTTGGGAAATTGAAATCGCCCATGACTACTCCCCTGTGGCTTCTGCACCTTTCCAAAATCTGTTTCCCAATCTGTTTCTCCACATCTCTGCTGCTATTGGGGGGCCTATAATAAACACCCAACAAGGTGACTGCACCTTTCCTATTTCTGACTTCAGCCCATACTACCTCTAAAGGCAGATCCCCCTCGAACTGCCTTTCTGCAGCCATTATACCATTTCTAATTAGCAACGCCACACCCCCTCCTTTTTTACCACCCTCCCTAATCCTACTGAAACATCTGTAACCAGGAACCTCCAACAACCATTCCTGTCCCTCTTCTATCCACGTTTCCGTGATGGCCACAACATCGTAGTCCCAGGTACCGATCCACGCCTTAAGTTCACCCACCTTATTTCTGATACTCCTTGCGTTGAAGTATACGCACTTGAACCCATCTCTGTGTCCGCAAGTATTCCCTGTCAGTGTTACCTTCTTCACAGCCTCCCTACTGTAGCATTGTGAGGTTGTCTGTGGGTTTGCAGTAGAGTGTGGTGCTGAGGTCTCCCTCCTTGATGGAGACACACGTGTCCAAGAATGAGAGTAGTCCATGGTGAGTTTGATGGTGGGATGAAAATTGTTGATGTCACTGTGTAGTTTTATCAGTGACTCCTCGCCATGGGTCCAGAGGAAAAAAATGTCATCAATGTACCTGGTGTACAATGTCAGTCGGAGATCCTGCATAGAGAAGAAATCTTGTTCGATCTCTGAATCTCTGAATCAGATTACTATAGGCATGGAAAAGGTGCATGTTTCCATAGCAACGTGCATCCCATGAACAGAGGGAGGCTCTGAAGAAAATTCACTGGCCCCTAAAACATTAACTCTGCTTTCTCACTACCGATGCTGCCAGATCTGCTGATTTCTTCCAGCAGGTTTTGATTTTCAGCACCTGTAGTTCTTTGTTTTTTTTTTGTGTGAGAGTGATATTCAGCCCCCATTTGGGCCTGGAGTGGATTCATAACTTGCCTTCTTGGGCAAACAACGGTGGAGGTTAGGGTGCTACAGACAATAGCTGCCTTGTGGCAGAGGACTGATGAATAAAAATGAATTGTTTTATATAGCTCCCCTACACTCACTGCATTTAGCATGAGGAATAATGTTTTGGAAATACTGCTTGCTATTGATTTGGCTGTGTGCTTTGGAGATCGTGTTAATTGGAACCATGAGAGATCTTCTTTGACTGATGCAAGTCCATCTAGCTTCACTTTCTTGGTGAGGTTTGTCTGTCAAAAAAGATAACATCTCCTCAGCTCACTGGACTGCCCATAATCTATATGGCACAAGGGCCCAGTGGTTAGCACTGCTGCCGCACAGCGCCAGGGACCCGGCTTCAATTCTAGCCTTGGGCAACTGTCTGTGTGGAGTTTGCACATTCTCCCGGTGTTTATGTGGGTTGTATCTGGCTGTGCTGGTTTCTTCACACTATCTTAAAAATGTATTGCTGGAAAAGCGCAGCAGGTCAGGCAGCATCAAAGGAGCAGGAGAATCGACGTTTCGGGCATAAGCCTTTCTGCAGGAATGACTATTCCCATTATTCTTCCTACTTTCTTCCCACTATTCAAAGATGTGCAGGTTATGTGAATTAGCTGTGCTAAATTGCCCATAGTGTTCAGGGATATGCAGAGTTAGGTGCATTAGTCAGGGGCAAATACAGAGTAATAGGGTAGGGGAATGAATCTGAGTGGGTTGCTCTTAGGAGGGTCAGTGTGGACCTGTCAGGCCAAATGGTCTGTTTCCACACTGTAGGGATTCTATGATGAAGACTGCTTCATCCTGTGATCTTATCTGTTTTGTCCTTTGAGACTATTCTCTTGCCCTCGTCCATTAAATCCAGTTCCAAGGGATTGTCCAACATTTTAGTGGCATTTTGGTCAGCTGGATGTAGAGGTTTGCAGATGGTGGGGGTGGTATGGCGTGGTGTAGGCTGGGGTCTAGATTAGAGTGGTACTAATCGACATTTCGGGCAAAAGTCCTTCAAACGTCGATTTTCATGCTCCCCGGATGCTGCCTGACCTGCTGTGCTTTTCCAGCACCACTCTAATCTAGACTCTGATCTCCAGCATCTGCAGTCCTGACTTTCACTGTGGAGTAGATGGGAACTGACCGTTTCTACATTGGATGAGACAGTCATACCATGCAGCACTCTAAGATGTGCCCTACTTTCAATATTGAATAGGATTGCTTGGAGGTAAAATAGCCAATCTTGTCATCTTTAATTAAATTTTCTTCATTGTAATTTATTTTGTTTTGTCAGTCTCTTCAAATAATACCTAACATAGACTGTCAGAATTAATATCACCAGATGTAGTTGCGAAACAAAGACAATATGATTGCTACGTTAGTGAGAGCTGATGTCTGTGAAATGACACATTAAAGCTGAGGCATCATTTGCTTTTGCAGCTTAAGGCCTAAGATCCCACGTCACTACTTGAGAAAGAGCAAGGGAACATTCCTTGGTGGAATGGCCAATATTTATCCCTGAATAAATGCTCCTAAAAGCAGATTATCTGATCATTATCACTTTGCTGTTAGTGGAACGGAGACTATGGCCAGAATTCTGTGGGAAATGTGGAGACAGATTGTGGTGGGAAAGTCAGCAATATGGCCCAGGAAGCATTCAGCTACCATGTCTGACAACTTCCTGCCGACACACCATTTTGCAACTGATGGCAGACTCTCCTTCCTCCTGGAACCCAGTTAAGGGTCTCATCCAACTTCTCTTGGCATTTAACAGAAGTGGGGAAAGGGTGTCTTCACTGCCTGAGGAAGCTGCCAAGTCAACCCAGCATCCCATAGGACACGAGGAGGGCCCTTTCTTTTTGCCTACTCTTTGACCCAGGTAAGACCCTCCCTGGTGGCCAAAGGCTGTCTCCACAGCAACGCAGCCTGTCCTCAGGGACGCCCGAACCTCCTCCCTCACCAGGACCTGCCTAACTGCCTAACTCCCCCAAATTTCACTTCCTTGATTTTTAAAAAATGCATAGCTATTGTACTAGCATCCTCAAGGTACAGCCCCAACAGTAACATCTGCTAGATGTAGAGTTACTGAGCTGCTGTGCTTATGATTGGGTTGGCTATCACACAAAGTGTGCAACCTCATTTACCTTCTTGAAATCCAAACACACCACATCCACTGGTTCTCCCTTATCTATTCTGCGGGTGACATCCTCACAAAATTTCAAAGTATCACTAGTATGATTTTTCTTTCAAGTACCCATGTTGCATTTGTCCAATCCCATTAATGTTTTCCAAGTCTTCTGTTATCATTTTTTTTCCCTTATGGACTCTCACATTTTCCCTCTACTGACATTGGTTTCTGTTTTTTTATCTATCCCCCTCCTTTTCTTAAATGATGGCATTACATTGGCCACCCTCCAATCTGTTGGAACTATGCCAGAGTCGATAGAATTTGGAAAGTGATAACCTGCATGTTATCAGGTCCTGGGGATTTGTTAGTCTTTAATGCCATTGATTTCTTCAGCACTACTTTCTTACTGATGCTGATTTTCTTCAATTCTTCCCCGTCATTAAATTTGGCTCCCTAATTCTTATGAAATTTTTTCGAATCCTTTTTTGTAAAGATGCAACCAAAAATGTATTCAATTCTTCTGCCATTTCTTATTTCCCCATTATAGTTTCCCTCATTTCTGATTATAAGAGACCTACATTTGTCTTCACTAAATCATTTTCTGTTCTCGTGTTTATAGAAACTTTTACAGTCAGTTTTTATGTTCCTTGCAAGTTTATTCTCACATTTTATTTCTCCCCCTTCTTGATCAATCTATTTGTCATATGCTGCTAAATTCTAAATGACTCCAAGGCTTCAAGCATGTTGAGTTTTCTGACAATTTTATATATCTCCTCTTTAGATCTAATACTGTTTTTAACTTCCTTTATAAGCCATTGTTGAGCCACATTTCCTGTTCTGTTTTTGCATCAGATGAGAATTAATAATTATTGTAATTCATGTATATGTTCCCTAAATATTAGCCATTTTGTATACAATGCCAACTATTTGAGTAAAGTTCCCCAATTCATCATTGCCAGTTTGCACTCCATAGATTTGTAATTCCCCTTCAGGACCCTTGTTTCAGATTCAACATCTTCACTTGCCATCTTAACAGAAAATTGTGTTATTTTATGGTCTCTCTTCCCCAACAAACCACAAAAATACTAACTGCTGCACACTCTTCACTTCATTGTGATGCTGACTCATTGTACACTCCTGATAATCTGCTTCATAGTGGCACTGACTACTACACATCCTCCCAGTCCAGGGATGATGACTCCTGTACATTTCTCCCAGTCTATTTAATTGGTTGCCAGTGGTAAAATACAACCCAAGGTCTAGCTGTCTATGAAAGCCCCATTAGCTCCTAGCAGCAGGCCATAACCATCTTTGAAAAGACTAGCCTTTACTTCAAAAATGTTTCATAGGTTTGAAGGTGCCTGTTTTTGTAAGGCTTAAAGGAAATTAAATATCGTGAACAGATTAATTGGGAGGTTTTTCTTTTGTAAAATATAATGAATTCTATTGAGCTTTATTTTATCTTATCTCAGCATGGAATATGAGGAGTACTCAGTCTGTAATTGGGCCTGAAACATTAACTCTGATTTCTCTGCACAGGTGCTTGCCAGACCTGCAGAGCTTTTCCAGCAACTTCTGTTTTTGTTTCTTATTTACAGCATTAGCAGTTCTTTCAGTCTTTAATCAGAAATTGTCCCTGTATTCCTGAACTGGGAGCAAAATTTCACACCAGAATTTCTTTGGATTGCACCTTTCATATTCACGGCTGAACTGAACTTCTTTCACCTGGTTTTGGAGCTGTCTGATTAACGGGATTTCTATTTTTAACAGAAGGCTGCATGCAATGGTACATGGAGCAAGAAGCTATGGATGACCAAGAGGGAGTTGTCATGGATTGGGAGAAAAAGCTGAATGAAGCAGTCAGGTTGATTCAGAAGTGAGAGGCAAGAGCGATGGAATAAATTGATTCCACAACATCCTGGCTGCTGAGCTGATGGACAGGAATTTAATAACAGTAATAATAATCGTAATAATAACTGTCTGAGGAACTGGAATCACTCAGTCCCCAGCATTAGCAGTGGTTTTATTCAGCAAGCATGGTCTTCATTGCAAATGATTCTAATTGCGTGTGTAATTTAGACAGCTTGGCTACCGTAATGGTTTCATTTCGAGTTGGAGACAGGGATGCAATTAAGAAAGAAAAGATCATTTCACTGCTTCTTCAAAGTCACTGACTCTCATTAAAGCCCTGCAAGGGCATACATTATACATGGTATCTGACACAGTGCCAGTCATTAGACTTCACAAAGCCATTGTGTTGTTGATCTGAAAATTCAAAGGAACCTCATCGGACATGATTGAACTGAAATTAGCCACACCCATAAATCATGATGATAGGTTTTCCAATGTTACAGCATTCTTCACCACCTTCAGGTGATAAGGAAACCGTTCCTTCCCTTTATGTCACTCGAATCGAATGCCTTAACCTTACCTTCAAACAAATTCTAAGCTAAAATGATAAAATGGATTATTATAATCCTGCTAAAATGTCAGCTACGTGCATTCCAGTTGAGTTGTCAATTCTGCTTGGCCATATTTCTGGAGGTTTAATCAGATAACCTCACCACCAAACAACAGCAGTGGCTCAGTGGTTAGCACCACTGTCTTACAGTGCTAGGGATCCAGGTTTGATTCACGCGTTCGGTCACTGTGTGGCACATTCTCCTCATGTCCATGTGGGTTTCTGCTGGGTGCTCCAGTTGCCTTCTGCAATTCAAAGATGTGCAGGTTAATTGTATTGGCCTTGCTAAATTGTTGCAGGATTGGTGGGGATATGGTTGGCTCCTTTTCGGTCAGTTGTTATAGACTCAGAGCAGTGTTTTTCTGCACTGTAGAGATTCTGTGATTCAGTAATTGCCTGACACATTTGTCCTCATGTTGTACTACTTTCAAGCATCAATTGGACAATGAGTTGACTTTTCTTCCCATCTCCAATAATTTTATAACAAGTGAAAATGAGCTGTCTTCTTCAGAGTTATTCCTGCCAGGAGATCTGATTTCATTGCATGCCACGTCCTGTTGTTACGCACCATACTCACCCATTCACTGTAGCCCATGTGCAACCACTCTGACATTACCATCCGACCGGGCCTGGATTGATCCCTCTGTAAAACTGTAAAGACTACCTTTACCTCGGTGAACTTTCACCGACCTTTTAATGAACTGCTTCCAAGTCAAAGTAAAAAAGGACACGGAACTGCATCCTTACAGAGCTAGGTTCCAGTTCCATGACTATAAGAGTCTCCTTTTTCACATTCCTGGTAGCTATTCTTGAAATTACAATATAACTAACCCTTATTCTAAACCCTCTTTCTGTTGCCCTCCATTTTGATGTCAAGGAAATAGCACTGCAGCTCTTTCGGCCTTGATCAAAAAGCTCATCAAACATAAGACTGTATGGCACAGGAGCAGAAATCAGCAATTCAGACCATCCAAATTCAATGAGATTATCGGCTGATCTGATAATCCCCAACTCCACCTTCTTGTCTTTTCCCTATAATCCATGATTTTTTTTACTGGTTAAAACTCTGTCTATTTTAGTCGTGAATATACTTAATGATCCAGCATCTACAGCCCTCTGCAGGAAAGAATTCCACAGATTGACTATCTCCAGAGAGAAGAAATTTCTCCTCCATTCTGTCTTAAATGTGCAACCTCTTATTCTTCGAGTATGCCGTCTTGTCCTAGACTCTCCCACAAGGGGAAACAACACTTTTTTGTATCTACCCTGTCAAGTCTTCTAAGAATCTGATAAGTTTCAATAAGGTCACCTCTTGTCCTTCCAAATTCCAGTAAGAACAGGCCAAGCCTACTCAACCTCTCCTCATAAAGACAGTCTTCCCATACCTGGTGTCAGCCAAGTGGATCTTCTGTGGACTGCCTACAATACCAGTTTATCTTTCCTTAGATAGGGGGCTACAGAACTATTGTGATTCACCAATGAGGGCTCCCAAATCCCTCTGTTCCATCACTTACTGTAATCTTTCCCCATTGAAATAATATTCACCTTCTGTATTCTTCCTGTCAACTAACTAACCTTGCATTTTCCCATATTGTATCCCACCTGCCAAGTTTTTGCCCACTTCTTTAACGTGTCTGCATCCTTTTACAGACTCTTTGTGCCATCCTCACTATTTGTCTTCCCATCTATTTTTGTGGCACTGCAAACTTGGTTATAGAACATTCATTTGCCTCATCCGAGTCATTAACATGCATTCTAAATAATTGTAGCCCTGGAACTGATGCTTCTGGCACTGCACTAATTATAGATTGCTATCCTGTAAATGCAACACCCACCGGCCCCCACCATTACCTTATTCCAATTCTTTGTTTTCCATTAGTTAGCCAATCCTCTAACAGTGCTTATGTACTTACAACACTGTGGACTCTTATTAAGAGTTCAAGTGTTTGATACCTTATCAAATGCATTCTGCCTATCCTGCCTGGTATTTCCTCAAAGAATTATAATATAGTTTGTTAGCCATGACTATGAAGCTATGCTCAATCTACTTTATCATATCATGTATTTCTAAATGCTCTGTATTGCAGTGTTCATAATTCCCAAATAACAGATGAGCTAACTGGTCTGCAGTTACCTGTTTCATTTTTGTCTCAGTAATGATTAGATTAGATTCCCTACCGCGTGAAAACAGGCCCTTCGGCCCAACCAGTCCACACCGACCCTCCGAAGAGTAACCCACCCAGACCCATTTCCCTCTGACTAATGCACCTAACACTATGAGCAATTTAGCATGGCCAATTCACCTGACCTGCACATCTTTGGACTGTGGGAAGAAACCGGAGCACCCGGAGGAAACCCACACAGACATGGGGAGAATGTGCAAACTCCAAAAAACAGTCGCTTGAGGCTGGAATCAAACCTGGGACCCTCGTGCTGTGAGGCAGCAGCGCTAGCCACTGAGCCCCTGTGCCGTTTCCTTTCCTTTTGAAATAAAAGCATTATATTCATGGTTTTCCAGTCTGCTGGGACTTTTCTAGAATCTAAGGATTCTTGGCTGAAAACTACCAGTGCATCCATTATTCCTCTAGCTGTTTTCTTTAATGTCCGAGGATGTATTCCATCAGATCCAGGGGATTTAAAAGTCTCTAGTTTGATAAGTTAGCCGAGCATTTTTTTCTCAAAGCAATAATTATTTTGTTTATTTCCCTTCCTCCTCTTGTCCTTGAATATTTAATAATTTTAATTTGCTATTAGCAACTTCTGCTGTGAAGGCTGATACACAGTGCTTATTCAACTCAAAGTCAGAAGTTGCTGGAAAAACTCAGCAGGTCTGGCAGTATCTGTGGAGAGAAAGTAGGCTTAACCTATTGGGTCCAGTGACCCTTCTTGAGGGTTGTAGCTAGCAAAAGGTTGGCATATATGCGAGAAAATGGGTGGGGGAAGGGGGAAAGAGAAAACGAACGTCAGAGACGGGGCCTAGAGAGAGAGAGGAAACACAATTGGGTAGACAAAGGAATGGGTGAAGGTGAGCCTGGGAGAATGGCTAGCTGCTACAGGGGGCCGTTAATGGCTGACAATGAGTTGTTTGTGATAGCAGCCCATCTGTTGACAGGGCCTGGTGTGTGGGGTTGGGGTAAGGACATGGAAGAAGGTGTCAGGCTCTAAAATCATTGAACTTGATCTTGAGTCCAGACTCAATACCTAAGTAGAAATGAGGAGCTGTTCTTTTAGCTTGTGCTGAGCTTCGCTGGAGCAGAGATGTCCAGGTAACATGGCGGTGTGTTGAAGTGGAAGGCAACATGGAGGTCAGGATCATTTTTGCCGACAGAACCTCAGTGTTCTGCAAAGCGGTCACTCAGTCTGTGTTTCATCTCCCTGAAGGAGGAACACCTCATCTTCTTCCACCTTGAGGGGAGCCTCCAACCACACGGCCTCAACATTGAATTCACCAGTTTCCAAATCTCCCCTCCCCCCACCCCATTCCAGATCCTGCCCTCTGACTCAGCTCCACACTCTTGACCTGACCCATCTGCCCACCCTCCTTCCCATCTCTACCCTTCCCACCAACCTATCACAATCACCTCCTACCCTCGCCCACCTATCACCATCTCAACTACATTTCCCTTAGCCCCACGCCTGCCCCCATTTATTTCTCAGCTTCCATCCCCCCTGCCAGTGCTGAAGAAGGGGTATGCCTGAAATGTTGACTCACCTGTTCCTCAGATGCTGCCTGATCTGCTGTGCTTTTTCCAGTGCCACACTTTATTAACTTGAATACCACTGGTTACATGCTTCCAATCATAAAAATAACCCTTTACTATCACCGTTACCTCCTATCTGGTAACCCAATTTTGGATTCAGTTTGTCAAATTGTCTTGGATCCCATGGGCTTTACCTTTTTGACCAGCCTTCCATGTGGGGCCTTGTCAAAGGCCTTACTGAACTCGATATAAATTACGTCAACTGCACTGCCCTCGTCAATATATTTAGACACATTTCCAAAAAACTCAATTTAAATTAGTCAGCCAGGGTATCCCTCTAACAAATCCATGCTGACTGTCCCTGATCAACCCCTGCCTTTTCAAGTATTGATTAATCTTGTCCTTCAACATTTTTTACAATAATTTCCCTATCACTTGACTTTTTGACTAACTGGTCTGTAAATAACTGGCTTAACCCTGCTGCCTTTGTTGCACAAAGGAACCACATTAGCAATCCTCCAGTCATCTGGCACTTTATCAGTGGCCAGTGAAGTATTAAATATTTCTGCCAGGACCCCAGCAATCTCCTGCCTTGCCTCCCTGATGTATCTCATCAGGCCCTGAGGATTTGTACACCTGTATGTCCATTAAAGCATCTAATACCGCCTCCATGTAAATCTTAATGTGTTCTCGAATCTCACCAACCCAACCGAAGGTCCTAGCTACAATGCCTTTCTCATCTATACAGATGAGAAATATCCCTTTAAAACCTCACCCACATCCACTGGCTCCACACACACATTGTCCATTTGGTCTCCAGTACATCCCATCCTTTTCCTGGTAATCTTCTTAATCTGAATATACTAATAAAAAGCTTTGGAAGTTTCCTTAATCCTATCAGGCAACAATATTTCCTAACCCCTCTTTGCCTTTCTAATGTTTTTTGAGTAAAGCTCCATACTCTATACTTTTGAAAAGCCTTCCCTGTTTTTAATGCTGACATACGTTTCATTATTTTTCTTTACAAAGCTCTCAATATCCTTTGACACCAGGACTTGCTGCCCTTTCCTTCACTTTGAGAGGAACACTTTAACCCTGAATTCTCATTATATTACTTCTAAAATACTCCCACCTTCCCAATGTAAACCAACCTGCAAGTCGCTTTTCCAGTCTACCTTGCCAGACCCTGTCTAATGGTATTGAAGCTGGCCTGCCCCCAATTTAGATACTTAATTTCTGCCCTATCCTTATCCCTTTCAAAAGGACTTTGAAACTTACAGCGTTATGGTCACTATTTCCAAAATGCTCGCCCACTGACATTTCAACCATGTGACCAGCTTCATTCCCTAGGGTTAGCTCTGGCTCTGCCTCACCTCTAGTCCGACTATCTACATACTGCAAATCAAGCTTTTCTAAGTGCACATTAAAAATTCCACCCTGTCTGATCGTCTCACATTAATGCAATCCCTGTTAATGTGAGCAAAGTTGAAGTCCCTACAACTATAATTGTGTTTCTCTCACACCTTTGTGTGATTTGCTTACATATCTGCTTCACTAGCTTCCTCTGACTGTTCGGAGGCTTTGTAATATAATCACAGCAAAGTAATTGATCCTTTTTTATTTCTATTCTCAACCCAACAGTCCTATTTAAAACCCCTCCCTCGTCACTGTAGTGATGGTTTCCCGTAGCAATAATACAGTGCCACGCTTTTCATTGACCTGACCCCTATCCTGCCTGAAACCTCTATACCCTGAAATGTTGAGATGCTGGTCCTGTTGTTCTTTCAACCATTGCAACAATATCAAATTCCCATGTGCCGATCAATGCTCTCAGTTCATGGCTCTGTGCCAGTTAAATAGATACAGTTTAGCTTTCTGATCCTCCCATTAGCTTAACCCTGCCCATATCTTCTCCACCTACTGTGCTGTCCTGGCATGCCTTTTATATCAGATTGGATCTTGCTCCCAACTTTGCATCTACTCTGTGTCCCACCACCTGCTGAATCAGCTTAAAACCTCCCCAGCAATGACCCTGGACCCATTCAGGTTCAGGTGCAATCTGTCCAGCTTGTACAGGTCCCACCTACCCCAGAACCTGTCCCAATGAGTCAAAAACCGAAAGTTGTCCTTCCTATGCCTTCCCTTTAGCCACGTGTTTATCTGACCTATCTTCCTATCACTATGCGAAAGTAATCTGAAGATTACAACCTTCCTCTTTAAGCTACTGCCTAACTCTCTAAACTCCTGTTGTGGGACCTCCTTACTTTTTGACACATATCATTGGTACCAACATGTACCACAACAGCTGGTTGTTCGCAACCCCCCCCCCCCACTTCAGCATCCCTGCGGCACCAGGGTGGCACCATTCGAGAATCTTGGTTACTGTCACAGAACTGCCTCTCAGTTCCCCTCACAGTTGAGCCCCAGATCACTAAAATTCTCTTTGTCTCTTCCCTCCACTGCTGTGCAACAGAGCCAACTGTATTGCCACAAACTTACGTTGTTGCTGTTTTGACCTTAGAGGCAATTGCCCGCCAATAGAACCTAACATGGTGTATCTGTTTGAGAGGGGGATGGTGACAGGAGACTCCTGTACTGCCTGCCCCTGCTTACTCGGTCTTCCTGATGGTCACACAGTGCTTTGCTGTCTGTGTAGCCCTTCCTAGTGGTGTACTAACTCAATATCCCCTGCATCAAGGATGCTCCATAGTGAGTCCACCCACAGCTGCTGGTGCTCCATTCGCCAAATCAGGAGCAGTAGCGGAACCCATTTCCTGCATATGTAATCAGCATAGACACGGAGTGTGCCTGATTTCCCACTTATTGCAGGAACAGCTTTCCGGGGGCCAGGTTTTCCTGCCATTGTGAAACTTATCAGCAACAGACCATAAACAATAAAATAGGAACCAATTTTTCAACTTTACCCACTACTGATCAAATCAGATTTCTCTCTCTCTCTTCTTAACAAACTACAAACCAGCAAATTAAATGCCTTACACTCTCTCTCCTACTACTGCCATTGAGCCCCAGATTCACTCTGACCCGCCCCCACTCCTCCTGTTCACCCCCAGATTCACTCTGCCCCTCTCCCACTCCTCCTGTTCACCCCCAGATTCACTCTGCCCCTCTCCCACTCCTCCTGTTCACCCCCAGATTCACTCTGCCCCTCTCCCACTCCTCCTGTTCACCCCCAGATTCACTCTGCCCCTCTCCCACTCCTCCTGTTCAGCCCAGATTCACTCTGACCCTCTCCCACTCCTCCTGTTCACCCCCAGATTCACATTGTCCCTCTCCCACTTCTCCTGTTCATCCCCAGATTCACTCTGACCCTCTCCCACTCCTCCTGTTCATCCCCAGATTCACTCGGCCCCTCTCCCACTTCTCCTGTTCACCCCCAGATTCACTCTGACCCTCTCCCACTCCTCCTGTTCAGCCCCAGATTCACTCTGACCCTCTCCCACTCCTCCTGTTCAGCCCAGATTCACTCTGACCCTCTCCCACTCCTCCTGTTCACCCCCAGATTCACATTGTCCCTCTCCCACTTCTCCTGTTCATCCCCAGATTCACTCTGACCCTCTCCCACTCCTCCTGTTCATCCCCAGATTCACTCTGCCCCTCTCCCACTTCTCCTGTTCACCCCCAGATTCACTCTGCCCCTCTCCCACTTCTCCTGTTCATCCCCAGATTCACTCTGACCCTCTCCCACTCCTCCTGTTCATCCCCAGATTCACTCTGCCCCTCTCCCACTTCTCCTGTTCACCCCCAGATTCACTCTGACCCTCTCCCACTCCTCCTGTTCAGCCCCAGATTCACTCTGACCCTCTCCCACTCCTCCTGTTCAGCCCAGATTCACTCTGACCCTCTCCCACTCCTCCTGTTCACCCCCAGATTCACATTGTCCCTCTCCCACTTCTCCTGTTCATCCCCAGATTCACTCTGACCCTCTCCCACTCCTCCTGTTCATCCCCAGATTCACTCTGCCCCTCTCCCACTTCTCCTGTTCACCCCCAGATTCACTCTGCCCCTCTCCCACTTCTCCTGTTCATCCCCAGATTCACTCTGACCCTCTCCCACTCCTCCTGTTCATCCCCAGATTCACTCTGCCCCTCTCCCACTTCTCCTGTTCACCCCCAGATTCACTCTGACCCTCTCCCACTCCTCCTGTTTAGCCCCAGATTCACTCTGACCCTCTCCCACTGCTTCAACTGAGCTTGATCCACTCCTCTCCTCAGGCTTTTATCAGGTTCACTGCTGCTGCCCCTGTTCATGCCCAGGTTCCCTCTGCTCTGTTCCCCTTCCTGCTGCCTCGGTGTTCCCCAACCATGTGAGCTGCTGAACTATTTTCCCCTGTCTACTCCAGCTACCCTCAGTCCTTTGTAATTAGCCTTAGTTAAGCTTACCAAGATTGTTCTGGAACCGAGTTTCTCCTCAAACCAAATGCTAAATTCAAATATGTTATGGTCACTCTTTCCTAGGGCATCTTTGACTGACATTATTTTTTAACCCTGCATCATTACAAATTGCCAGATCCGAAATAGCTTGATCCCTGGTTAGATGCACAGCATATTGTTCTCAGAATGAGAACACTGCACTGCACTGAATGAATTCTGCTTCACAGATTCCTTTTTAATCTGCCTATCCCAATCTATGTGAAGATTAAAGTGACTGTGATTAATGTACTGCTTTTGTTACATGCCCTCATTATCGCCTGATTTATGATTTTTTCTTCTCTGGTTGTCACTTAATAGAGTTTGTTCTATTCTTGCAATTCCAAGCATCTTTATTTGTCTTATGGACTATCTATATGGGATTTTAAGATCCATATGGTGTAAATTTTTAAGTTAAGTTGGGAGTTTCGTGTATCATAGGGAAACGTTTCTAAGAAAGTTGAAAAAGCTCTCCATTTTTGATTGCCACTGCAACCTTTTCCTTGTGTTGCTTGCACTAATGTCAAGGGATTAAGTGAGGCAAAAACTCCATGTGCCAAAGAACATAAAAATGGATGTGTGTGTGCATACATGCGTGTGTGCACATGTGGGTATGTGTATGTACGTGGGCGTATGTGTGTATATACACGCGTGTGTGTGTATGTGGGTGGGTGTGCACGCGTGTGTGTGTATGTATGAATATATGTGCGCGTGTGTGTGTATGCACATGTGTGCACGTGTGTGTGTACACGTGTGTGTGTGTGTACATGTGTGTGTCTGTGTGTGTGTACATGTGGGTGCTTTGCTTGTATTTTAACAACAACAAGCTGTGTTTCTGTAGCACCTGTAACTTAAAAAAACACACAAGGTCATTCCCATGGACATTGTCTGACAAACTTTGACGCCAAACTACCTGAGGACAGATGAACAAAATGTTGGTCAAACGTTAGCTTCAGAGAAGGAGAGAGAAGTGGAGAAGTTTACATGGGGAATTCTGGGAATTAGATCCTAGATGGCTGAAGGCATGGCTGCCAACGATGGGATGGAAAAATCAGGAAAAACAAGGTGCCACATTGAGAGGAATGAGGCATTGTTAGAGGGTGAGAGGGTTGGAGGTTACAGAGCTAAAGGGATCAAGACATCGGAGGAACTTGAACATGTGAGTGAGAGCATGATTGTGATGGCACCTGATGTATTTACCCATGAGCTTTCAGCTTCACTGAACAAAATAACGTTGAACTGTTTTAAATCTGTTTCTTTTCCCTCTGGGCATGAAGTATTTTAATCAACTTGCTTTTAAAAAGAAGGAGAATACAACTGTTCTTTTATGCTTCATTTTACAATGGAGGTCTCTGTGTAAATTAAACATCATCGATAGCAACTCGGAACTGCTTGAAATAGAGCTTTCAGTGGATGACATTTGACCCCTTTAAAAAAAACCCAGTGATTTATCTCTCTCTTTCTGGCGGTCTATTTATTCCACCGAATTCTGTATTGCAAAGATATAATCACTTACGCGGAAATCAACTTTACTTCATTTGGTACATGGGTGAAGTTGTTCAAATGGATTCTGGGCAGGTTGGGTATGTGCCACCTCTTCAAGGTGGCATGGCTGTGAGAACAGGCAGACCGCTGACTGTTTACTTGCATCATTTTGCCAGCCCTCTCATCACTGTAGGGGGCACCCTGGCAGTAAGGAATAGCCCCTCACCATTGTTTGTTCCCTCAACCTGACCTGGGCCTCTGTCTCTTCACATCCTTTACTTTTTGAATGTTCAGATCCATGCTTCAATTTTCATGCCAACCTTTTGACACCAAATAGATGATAGGTGCCCAGTCAGACTGCCCGGTCAGTCAGACTTGGAGTCCCTTACAATACCACCAGCTGCTTGCATACTTTGAGCAGAACTTACTGGGCGAGAGTTAGGAAAGCCTGGCAATGTCCATTTAGCACTCAGCTGGTGCAGGTGAGTGAATGGATGAGGACAGGAGCAATGGCATTGTTAAGGGTGGAATCCCCTGGAGCCAGAGGTCCTCCTGAACCAACCGTTAGATAGCGAATGGCCTGAGGTGGTGGCTGCTGCCTGCAATGGGTGAGGATGCCCTGCCTCCAACTCCAAAGGATAGCTGGCAGTTCTCAAGTCCCAACAGTGCCACCAAAATGCAGGAACAGCCAGAGGTGCGGCTGCCAGTGTCCATCCCTTTGGAACAGGGTGCCTGAGCAGGTGAGCAACCACCACCACCATCAATCTCATCCCACCCCTCCTCCTAATGCCACAGAAATGCAGAAGTGAGAAGATTGGTAAAACAGTGAAGGGGAGAAGTCAGTGGCGTGCCACTTCAGTGACCGATTGTCTCTTCCCTCCTCAGCACTCCGGTGATCCCTTCATCCTCAGCAAAGCTCTGAGGTACCTGCTCCTTTGGCTCAGGGACAAGCCACTTGTCTCCATGGCAACGTTATCACCTGCCCTCGAACACATCCTGCCATTACTGGGTCCTGGCAGACTGCCCCCAAACCCACCAGAACCCCTCTCTGATTGACGATACCCCACATGGCTATTGGTGCACTCTCACCTTCTCGATGCAGTCCCAGCAGCGGCCACTATGAGTGGTGGCACTACTGAGTTGCTGGCCTGGTCCTCTGAATGGCCCAATAGATGACAATAGGAAACTGTACCTAACTAGTAGGCCCAGCCGACCCAATCAGCTGCCCCCAACAGCTCTGGGTCCTGCTATCGATTGAAGTGAGTTTACCCCTCTGGCTTTCAGACCAGTGGTGGGAACCGAAAATGTAGCCCCCATGGTCACAAGGTGCTGCAGTCACCTCAGTAATTGCATTGTTTAATAATTACAGCAGCATTCTTTACTGAGAGCAAAACATTTCTTGCCATACAGCACAGCACTGTTGCTGCTAGGGTCTTTCAAACTGCCCCGCTCCCTTTCAAATCAGTCAGCAAATTCAATGCTTGCGAAAATGTTCTGACGCTGTGGGAATGTCTTTCCATAGCTAACATTCTGTGTTCCCACATGGTGCTTTACTAATCTGGGCTAAAATTATTTTGAGCTAATCCCTGTGAGTAATTGGAAGCTGCCTTTCCTGTCTGGTAGAGTGACAGATTGACATTATGCAGGGTAGGGATAAACAAGAGGGAATAGTGTTTTATGGGGAAATGAAACTTTGATTGACTTAAAGTCTATTAGCTCCAAAAAAGCTGGAGAATTTGTATCTCCTGTAAACTGAAATGAGACTGCCAGAATTCATTTCTCTTATGACCTTTCAAGAGAACGACCTTAATCCCCTTCCATCAGCATTTAATTCGAAACAGGGTTCCGAGGGTCGAAACAAATCCTTGAGTTACACTCACGGCAGAAAATCTAAAAAGACTGCAATAAATAAGCTGGAAGCATTTTGTTTTATTCTTCCAGAGAAAGGCTGTACTCAGTAATCTGGTCAGTCAGGCGAAAGTGGCCATTTTATCTTCTGTTGATGTTCAAACCTTACAGACGGGTTTTAAATCCATGGGTGGTGAAGAGTGCGGGGTTTCCTACAACTGACAGAGAAACAGCCACTTTTTGATGTGGGGCAGGGGGCCTCTCACAAAAGGTACAATTGGAGAACCCCTCTCAGCAGAATATCAGAGCCAATTTGATTGAACTGTACAACCCCAAGTTTTTACTGATGGAAGATCCGATGGTAAAGGCACTATGAAGTAGAGCCACAGTATCATATAGGGCAGAAGGCCATATTTAATGATTGTTTGAGTTCCTCCTCTGCAATAGTAAATTAACCTGAGTCAGCAATGAATTTCCTGATCTGAGATAGAACAATAGTTGTTTCTGTGCAATGGATGTCAGTAGCTGTGGTCTAGGAATGTTTGGAGAATTGAGCATGGGGTCTCTTCACTGCTCACTCCTGCTGAGTGGAGTATTAGGCATGTCCGTTATGGTTTCCTTAATTAATAAATTCACAAACTAAGGCTTGCACATGAACTATGTAACTTCGTCAGCAGTCGCTGCTTTTAAGAAGAGTCAAAAAGGAACTATTCATGCATCAGTTTAGCTCCCTTTTAATTGCTTAGCTCATGTTTTCTAAAAGCAGAAAACACACTTATAAACTGTTTGGCACAGTCTCTTTTCCCTGAACAAAGACCTATTTTCCATTGGCTGATAAGATCAACTAACACATTAAAAATAAATGATCCCTCATCATGTATATGCAGCAACTCCCACTTATGGGCGTCACACTATTTTCTTCGTTGATGGATTCAAATCCCCAAGATGTTGACCTAGCAGCACTGTAGGAATACAGATCACAGCAGTTCCAAAAGGATTCACCACTACCTTCTCAGGGGCAACGAGAGTTGGGCAAAAATGTTGGTCTTGATGCTTGAGAATGCATTTAAAACAAAATTCACACAGGGAAGATGATTGGATAGAGTGGACATGGTGAAGATGTTTCCACTAGTAGGAGAGACTAGGACCCAGGGGGACAGTTTCAGAGTGAAGGGGTGACCCTTTAGAACTGAGATGGAGGGTTTCTTCAGCCAGAGGGTGGTGAGTCTGTGGAACACATTGCCGCAGAAGGCTGTAGAGGCCAAGACATTGAGTGCATTTAGATAGAGATAGATACATTCTTGAATAATAAGGGGACCAAGGTTGCAGGGAGAAGGCAGCAGAATGAGATTGAGAAACATATCAGCCATGATCAAATGGCAGAGCAGACTTAGAGTCATAGAGTCATAAAGATGTACAGCACAGAAACAGACCCTTCGGTCCAACCCATCCATGCCGACCAGATATCCCAACCCAATCTAGTCCCACCTGCCAGTACCCGGCCCATATCCCTCCAAACCCTTCCTATTCATATACCCAAATGTCTTTTAAATGTTGCAATTGTACCAGCTTCCACCACATCCTCTGATAGCTCATTCCTTACACGTACCACCCTCTGCGTGAAAAAGCAGCCCCTTAGGTCCCTTTTATATCTTTCCCCTCTCATCCTAAACTTATGCCCTCTAGTGCTGGGCTCCCCCACCCCAGGGAAGAGACTTTGTCTATTTATCCTATCCATGCCCCTCATGATTTTATAAACCTCTATAAGGTCACCCCTCAGCCTCCAACATTCCAGGGCTGAATGGCCTATTTTGCTCCTATACCTTATGATTGCCAGTAACTATTGCAAAGCAGAATTGCAGAATAAGCAGTAACCAGCAAGGACTTACAAAGTTGCAACCTAACTGTAGAGTTAATATTTCTGAGTGAGTTTAAATGGCAAGTTTTAGTATTGTTGAGAAATTGCTTCAGCTTCGCAGTTACCATAGCAATGAATTTAATGTGGGAGCTTTAGCCAACTCTCATGCCGCAATTGTTAGTCTGGTTCAGTGGTGGTGAGTTCCATGAACAGGACCTTCCCAAGCTCTGGTGGGATGGATGCCCGAATCAGGTGAGATAATTAGTGAGGACAACCACATTCTCATTGTCAAGATCATCTCATCTCATCTTGATCACTTTTCTCAAGTGACATGGTGGGATGCTCATTAGTACGCAATCAGTTCCCATCTGGC
This sequence comes from Chiloscyllium plagiosum, assembly GCF_037043375.1. Lineage (NCBI taxonomy): Eukaryota > Metazoa > Chordata > Chondrichthyes > Orectolobiformes > Hemiscylliidae > Chiloscyllium > Chiloscyllium plagiosum. The sequence continues at coordinate 36,487,076 of NW_028270172.1, read as the reverse complement.
AATCATCGTGGCTTCTAAACAGTCCAACCTGCCAGGCGTTATGATCATAACAAATGTGCCAATCAAACTGACCACTAGGAAAACTCACCATGGAAACCATTAAAGGCTATTGGTGGGTTCAACTCCTCACTTACTCTCGGAGGTTCAGCTTTCCCATGGACAAACTGGACAGCAAGGTACAATCCAGCAACAGCAGCTGCATGAGCAATTCCACCACAGACATTGGCACTCCACTTTCAGGCATGCCACCATCCTAGCATTCTCCAATCGACTAGCACTGCGCAAGGGCAGGCTGGTCTAGGAAGGCAGATGGGCGACCAGCTGTATCAGTTACGAAACTGCACATGGACAGCAATCGATCACATGGTTTTACCAGGGCGTCTCCTTGCTCTTGGCATACATTCATCTGCTGCCTACCTGCATGCTAGCAGCATGCATGTCTTACCTTACATTGGCATAGTTGACAGCCAGGCAAGTAGCCATGCCCTACATAGCAATCCCCAGGGAAGGACACATTCATCCTGTTTATACGTTGGTGTGCCATCTCACTGTGGTACCTATGCCACATGGCCTCAATGCTCTTGCCAAACACACAGCATTGGCAATGGTTGGAGCATGTCTTAAAGCTTTAGAGAAGTAGTCTTCAGTGACAGCCATGGGGGCGGTGGTGGGGAAGGGGCAGCATGGTTAGTAAAGGCAGCCTCCCATACCAGTCTTGGGCCTCAGCGACAGACAGGCATCTGGTCAGAGTGGCATTGCACAGGGAGTTCATATGTTCCGGGGAGGGAGTCACAGTCAGTTTCTTGTCTTCTTAGGGGCTCAGTGCAGGAGGAAGGACTTTCACACGGTTGGGGATGTGCACTCACTAGCCAGGGGCCTGGGTTAGTGATGGCTGCTCAGATCTCCTAAGGGGGTAGGTCACTGTTATCCCATTGGCCCCGTTCACAGAAACAAGAATGGGAAGATTGCTGGGAGAAGGAGGAGGCTGGCAGAGGGAGCACCGTAGGAATGGAGAGGACAGGTGGGCAGTTACAGCTGCATGTACATGGCTTGGATGATGACCTGGAGCAGTGCAAAGTCTGTGGCATTGACAGAATGGGCACCAAGAAAGCAGACGGTGATGTTGAAGGTCTTAGCGGCAGGTTATTGATCAGGTTCAAAGTCACTCACAGAGGACCATTTCCAATCATGACAACACAATGTTGAGGAGAATCTGCAAAAGGACTCGCAAAGGGCAGGAGAAGTAAGTCTCCAAATATCGTGCCTCAGAAATGGCCAAGAGAGATGCCATGGGGCACTATGAAGTGCTTACTGGCACAACAGAGTCAGGGGCAACCTATGAATAGTGAAACTTGCAGGTTTATGAAATGTCCTGACTATTGGTCATGCCAAAAGCTTTAAATATAATGATGTTTTCTAATTAAACAGTAAATATAAGGGTATGGTAAACAAACTCTTTATGTCAGATACAATGATGAACAATTGATGTGCATGGTTGGCAACTATTCCTTCTCATCAGTGAGGGTCCGAGCCTCCTGAATGCCTGGTATCTCTGCTCCTTCTTGGATGGAGCCCCTCTTGGCTGAGAACATACAGTCAGAGGCTCAGTAAGACCTCACACTGCCCCGGCCAGAAGTGTTTCCCTCTCTGTCCTGTCCGCTGGTTTGGGAAACCCACCGAAGCCAGCGATATGTCATCAGCCTTGCTATTGGGAGCAAGGGGGCAGTGTGGAGAACAGTCCCTCTGATGCCTCTCCACCAGGGATGCACAGGAGGTCGAGGAACACTCCTTTGTGGGAGATGGGCCGGTTTTCTTGTAAGATGAAAGAGACGGCCACTGGTTAACCATGGTATTCAATGCCTGATTAGTGTCACCACTGCAATGGGATGAGGATTGTCAGGTGCCAGGACATGGATGCCTTCACATCCCCACAGGAGCTCTCCCTGCCTCCTTGGACCAGGGCAAGCATCATTTCCTCGGCGAGGGTAAGGATACTGATATCCATCATGCTGTCCTACCTGGCCTTCACTGTACATGCACTAAACAACCCCACCGCCCTGTGGTCAAACACTTCAATTCCCCCTCCCACTCTGCCAAGGACATGCCAAATCCAAGCCTAAGGAGGAAGAACGCCTAATCTTCCACCTTGGGACCCTCCAACCACACAATCTCACCAGTTTCCTCATCTCCCCTGCCCCCACCTTATCCCAGTTCCAATCCTCCAACTCGGTACCGCCGTCTTGAACTGTCCTACCTGTCCATCTTCCTTCCCATCTATCTGCTCCACCCTCTCTCCGACCTGTCACCATCACCCCCACCTGCATCTTCCTATCATATTCCCAGCTACCTTGCCCCCGAGCCCCAACCCCCTCCCATTTATATCACAGCCCCCTTGGCCCCCCCACCCCCATTCCCGATTAAAGGCTTATGCTCGAAATGTCGACTCTCCTGCTCCTTGGATGCTGCCTGACTGGCTGTGCTTTTCCAACACCACACGTTTTGACTCTGGCCTTCACTGCTCCCTGTCAAGTGATGCCCTCTCCTGTAATGACGCGTAATGCCATAGCTGTTTGGACTGGTGCATGTGGGTGATAGTGCTGGGCTGATTCAAGGGGGTGAGAAGGCAGAGGGGAGGCCATTAGTGGTGTGGGACGGTAGGGGGGGCGCAACAAGAATGAGTGAGAGAAGGTGTTGCATGTAATAGAGGGTCTGTCAGAGCATAAGCATTGGTGAGAGTGGGTGCAGTGACACTGGTCAGAGCAGAGACCGCTGTTCCCCTTCTTCCTGCACTATTGCCCAGTCCTCCCAGCAAAATCACCACCTCCCCTTTCTCTGATGCCAAGCTCCTTGATCAGGCATTGAGTGTGATTGAACCAGGGATATCCCTCAACACTGATTCCATTTCCCCGCATAGGGAGTCGGCTCCTCCAATAGCAGGGGAGGCGATAGTCAGGTGATATTATCACTCGCCCATTAATCCAGGAACTCAGCTAATGTTCTGGGGATCGTGGTCCAAACCCAACCATTGCAGATATTTGAATTCAATAAATAAATCTAATGATGACCACGCAACCACTGCTAATTGTTGGAAAAAACCCATCTGGTTCCTAATGTCCTTCAGGGAGGGAAATTTGCCATAGAGTTATAGTATTAAAGAATCCATACAGTACAGACAGAAGCCATTTGATCCATTGAGTCTGCACTAACCCTCCACACAGCTGAACATTCCCACCTTAGCCCCATAATCTTGCATTTACCACAGCTAATCCACCTAACCTGCCCATCTTTGGACTGTGGGAGGATACCAGAGCACCTGGCACCCTTCCTCACCTGGTCTGGCTGACATGTGACTCCAGATCCACAGTGGTTGACCCTTAACTGCCCTTCTGAAATGGTTTACAAACCACTCAATTACACCGATCACCACAAAGTTACAACAAAGAAAGGAAACTGGATAGACACACTGGCAATGACCTAGGCACTGGAAACAACATGAACTGTCGTGGTTCAAGAAGGCAGCTTACCAGCATCTTCTCAAGGGCAAGTAGGCATGGGCAATACATGCTGGCCAGCCAGCGATGTCCACATCCCACAAATGAAGATAAAACAGTCAGCCTCATCCCCTTGCTGCTCTTAACCCTGTTCTCCAGGAAACACACTCTTCAACAGGTCCCATTCTATCCTCATTTTCCTTGGGCTGAGGTTCCTCTCTGCACCTAGCCCTCTGACCCGTTACCAATGATGCCCAACTGTCAACCTCAACTTGGCAGGCAGCTACTGGAGGTGGGATTTATGCACCTGAATCTTGGGTCAACTATGCTATTGGCTATTAAAGTACCAGAGAAGCACTTAATTGGTGGGGCTTCCTCAAAAGAAATGACATGGTCTTTCAACAATTCTCTTGCCAGGTAAGACCTCCACCATTTGCATTAAATATTGACTGATGAGTGTCTAACTGATTTTTTACTGCCAATCTTTTGTTCCTGCCTTCGGCAAGATTGCAAAATGTAGCATTTAATACACCACAACACATTCAGGGAGCTTAAGAAAATAGTTCAACATTATTCCTACAACTTCAACTTCAATATTTGTATGAGTGCTGTCCCAGAGCTGCTTTTGTAATTGTTGTCCCTGTATTGGCGTTAGAAAGTACACTGAACATATTATCAACACCCACCATTCATGCTTTTCCCATCAAGAAATTGTTAAACTTCTCATTGCTTTGGCAAAAAAAGAGAGAAACGTTTGAAAAATGAACTGGTCATGGATTTTCAGTGCGGTAATGATTTACACTAATGTATTCCTTCATCTAAACACAGTTTTCCATTTAAAATTCAGCATGCCGAGGTATTATAAATTCTGATTTAATGGATTTCAAATAATTGCCCTTTTAGAAAGATGAATAGCTGCCTAAAAGGCAGTGATAAGGAAAGAATGTTCCTTTCCCTAACAATGGTTCTTCTAAGGTAACACTTGGGATATGCCTCAAATTATTTTATGAATATTTCTTTTAATTGATATGCAAAACACAGATCTATGGCAGGTGGCAAATATCTCACAAGCAAGTGCCACTTAACGTGAGAAATGTTAAGGAAATCATTTTCATTAAATGGGGGAAATAGGCCATTGAGTTGTAAGTGCTGAGCTACTTAGTTTTATTTATTCTTCGACCATTGTTTAAACAATGCACATCTGCAAAAGTCCTCATGCTCGCAACCTTCCTGGTCTGTGTCAAACTTTAGCTTTCTTTAATTTCATGTTCCTTCCCAGGGGCCTTTTATTCTGCTTATGGGGTTGGGTGCATTGAGCACGTAAACATTATGCTATTACCATCTGTGCCAAAGCAATCAAGTCTTACAATACCTTTAATGACAAAGATCCCAAGATAATTTCAAAGAAACATTATCAAACAGTATTTGGCACTGTAGCACATTCAGAGTGAGCTGGACTTTCATTCTGCAAAGACTCTGCAGACCTTTGAAAATGGTGGGTGGGACCCATGGGTGGAAATCCCAATCCCATTTCTGACGTGCAGTTTTTGTTGGCGGGCTATTTGAATGCAGTGATAAGTTTGACCAGACCTTATTTTAGCTGTTCTGGGGACCTCATTCACAGTGTGCCATTTACTTCCTCATGAAGTAGACATAAACACTCTCCAAGAGTATATAACATCTCTCTAACTGTCATGGTCTTAATTTTCTTTTAATGTGCAACTTCTGAGCATACTTAAAAATAGGCCTAAGCCGTCAGTGAGAGTTAGAAAAGATTCTGTCTGCCTGGCTGGTTTGATTGATGTTTTATTGTCTGTATGGGGTTTTGTTGTATTTACAATTTCAAATCAATACTGTCCATGAAACTCTCTGCAAGATCTCTTTATTTACAGCTTAACCCATGCACATATTCGCAAGACTGTTAGAACTTCTACTCCCTTCCAGCTCTCTCACAATAGTCAAGTCTCACTCACATCTTCAACACTTCATTGTATAAGCTGCTGGTGTTAATCCCAGTGCTCCAAACTTTACAGCTTATCAAGCAAGAAACAAAACACATGTTTCATGGTTTCAATAGCGTTCTTTGTTACCACTTTTCAAGGGATACAATCATGTTATTATGAGTGCTTGGCTGAGTTTCAAAAACTATAACTATCTCAGTCCATAGTTTAGTTATTCATTTGAAAACAATATTAAAGCATTAGCTGTCTGAGGTGTGATTATTGAATAGAAGTGTGTTCATTTCTTCTTTCCTCTCTACATGGCTCCTGACATCTGTCCATGGTGGACACTGGGTAAGTGATTATGGAGGTAGCCTAAGTGAATGAGGGCTCAAGGGGTAGTGAGTGAGAACATGAGTTGGCATGGGTGTGGTGTGGTGTGTAATAGCATTAGGTCAGAGCAGTTCGGGCAAGTGGGTTTAACAGCTCCTAAAACAATATGATCAAGTCCTAGAAAGCTGATGTGGGCCTACTCATTTCATCAGCCTCCCACCTTCATGACTTCCTGTGATCTAATTCTGGGATTTAGGAGGCCCTACTCAATCCCGACACTGGCTTCCCAGAATGAAAATCGGGTTAAAGAAATTCCTTAAACCAAAGCAAACTTGCCAAGTTAAAAAATCCCACTGTTGGCATTACTTGAATTGAATTTATTGTCACATGTACTGAGGCACAGTGAAAGGTTTTGTCTTGTGAGCAATACAGGCAAATTACATAGTTAAGTAGCACAGATAGTAAATAATAGGTAAACAGCGGCAATAACAAAAACAGAGGTACAGGCGAATGTTAAGAGTTTGTGAGTCCATTCATATTCTAATAACAGTAGGGCAGAAACTGTTTCGAAACCGGCTGGTGCATGTCTTCAGGCTTCTGTACCTTCTCCCCGATGGTAGAGGTTGTAGAAAAACATTGTCAGGGTGGGATGGATCTTTGAGAATGCTGGCGGCCTTTCCTTGACAGCGGGCCTGATAAATGGATTCTGTCGATGGTAGGTTGGGCTTTGTGATTGTCCGGGCCGAGTTCACCACTCTCTGTAACCGTCTCCGATCTTGAATGGTACAGTTGCCATACCAGGTAGTGATACATCCAGACAGAACGCTCTCGATGGCACATCTATAAAAGTTGGCAAGGGTATTTGCCATCGCGCCAATTTTCCTCAGCTGCCTGAGGAAGAAGAGACATTGTTGGGCCTTTGTAACTAGTATGAGCTGAAAATGTGTTGCTGGAAAAGCGCAGCAGGTCAGGCAGCATCCAAGGAACAGGAGAATCGACGTTTCGGGCATAAGCCCTTCTTCAGGAATGAGGAAAGTGTGTCCAGTAGGCTAAGATAAAAGGTAGGGAGGAGGGACTTGGGGGAGGGGCTTTGGAAATGCGATAGGTGGAGGGAGGTCAAGGTGAGGGTGATAACACTTTCCTCATTCCTGAAGAAGGGCTTATGCCCGAAACGTCGATTCTCCTGTTCCTTGGATGCTGCCTGACCTGCTGCGCTTTTCCAGCAACACATTTTCAGCTCTGATCTCCAGCATCTGCAGCTCTCACTTTCTCCTTTGTAACTAGTATGTCCACATGAAGAGTCCAAGAAAGCCTGTTGTGGATGACCACTCCCAGGAGCTTGACACTCTCCACTCGTTCCACCTCTGTGCTGTTAATATGTAGGGAGGCATGAGTAACATCCCTCCGAAAGTCAATAATGAGTTCCTTGGTTTTGCTGGCATTGAGAGCTAGGTTGTTCTCAGTGCACCATTTTTCCAGGTCTTCCACCTCCAGTCTGTAGTCTGTTTCATTGCCATCTGAGATTTGACCGACTATGGTGGTGTCATCAGCGAACTTGTAAATAGCATTCATCTGGTATTTGGCGACGTACAGGGTGTACAGTGAGTACAATAGGGGGCTGAGTACGCACCCCTGAGGGGCTCCAGTGTTGAGTGTTAGTGATGATGAAATATTGTCCCCAATCTTCACTGAATATGGCCCATGGGTCAGGAACCAGAGGATCCAGTTGCAGAGAGTGGGGCTTAGTCTGAGATCACTAAATTTAGTAATCAGTCTCGAAGGGATAATAGTGTTGATGGTTGAACTGTAGTCGATGTGCTTGTCTTGAGAACATTCATTAATCCCATTGGGATAGGTTAGTTGAAGGGGTAGCATTTTAGGGACACTTTAAAGGAGGTGAAGTAGAGAATTGGAGAGAGAAATAGAAAGTGGACGGTTGGAGAAAATAAATGGGAGTAGTCAAATGGGTGAGATAGGAAATTAAAAGATAGGAGATCCAACAGAAAGCAGGGAGTCAGAGAAATGGCTAACAAGATGGAACTAATGGGGTGCCATTGGGTTCGGTCCTTGAGCTCCACCTATTTTGCATCTGTGTTAATGACTTATACACAGGGATACAAAATATTATAGCCAAATTTCCAGATGACACTGGAGCAGGTGGGAAAATACATAGCAATGATGAAATAAGAAATTTATAATTAAATATGGATACTTTAGGCAAATGGACCAGACTTTGGCAGATTAAGTTCCATGTGGATAAGTGTGAAGTTATCTATTTTGGTCAGAGGAATAGAAAGACAACTTATTATCTAAATGGAGAGAAACTTTGGAGTGTTTCAGTGCAGAAGGACTTGTGCATCCTCATGCATGAATTGCAGAAAGCTAATATGCAGTTAATAGGGAATGCAAATGTTATTCTGGCATTTATTGCTAAAGAAATCGAACATATAAGTAGGGAGATATCGCTGCAACTGTACAAGGCATTAGTGAGACAGCATCTGGAGAACTGCATACAATTTTGGTCCCCTCATTTGAAGGGGGATATAGTTATATTGGAAACAGATTAGAGGAGGTTCACTAGACTGATTCCAAAGATGGGAGGTTTGTTTTATGAGGAGAGATTGAGCAGTTTAGGTCGATACCCTTTGGAGTTCAGAAGATTGAAAGAAGATCGAATTGAAGTATGTAAGATGCTAAAGGGGATTGACAAAATAAATGTAGAGAGGATGTTCTTCCTTGTGGGCCAATCTAGAATGAGAGGTCTTGGATTTAGGATAAGGGATAGCAGATTTAAAACAGAGGTGAGGAGAAATTACTTCTCACAAAGGGTTGTGAGTCTGTGGAATTCTTTACTCCATACTGAGGGGGACGCTGGGACGTTAAGCAAATTCAAGGAGGAGATAGATTTTTAATTAGCAATGCGTTGAACGGTTATGGAGAGCGGGCAGTAAAGTGGTGTTGAGGCCAAGATGAGGTCAAATGCTGAGCAGGCTCCAGGGGCTGAATTGCTCTTAATTTTGATATCCTTATGAGATGAGAGGGTAGAGGGGCATAGGAGGGGCAAAGAGAAAAGAAGGGAAAGTAATTCAAATGACGGGCTCAGGATGGGAGCAGCACAACGAGAAGAATGCGTTTTCTGTGTACTCACAACGGCCTGCATACTGTAGCCATTGCATCATTCAGTTTGGCTTTACAGTGACACCCGCTGCATCACAGCTTTGCCTTTGTACATGCCCTTTGGCAGGAGCTTCTGAAGCCAGTCACTTTTGTTAAGAGAGACTGCGGACTGAGACAATGCAATGCAAAGGAGCTACAAGAGCCTAAAGCAAAAACGTACTGATCTGACCTGCTCAACCAATTCATTTTATTCCCTGGCAGCCAGCTCGTGTCGAGACAACCATCTGTATGCAAAAAGAACAAGACATGAATCTCATTTAATCCATGCTCACTTGCATAGGAAGGCCTATGCGGAGAAAGCCAAATTATATCACTGAACATTAGCAGAATTATTTATACTTATGTTTAATAAGGAAAATATTCACTGCTGAATAATAAATGTGTCTTTATGCAGATGGAAAGCCTGTCACTCTCCAGTTCAAATGTAACCCAGATTAGGTTTGCATTCTCAGCTCATAGAAATGCGCATTGGAAATGTGAGCTGTCAATCAACCCTCAGATATTACAGGCAAATGCTATCTCCACGGTGTCAAGGGCTGAGTTCAGGCTGTGGGTGGTATGAGGTGCCAGATGGGAAAAAAAACAGAAAAAAATTCTATTTTAATCATAAAACTTAAGTCAGAAAGATCAAAATAATATATTGATCTTAAAATCTCATTCATGTACTCAGTGAATGCACTTTCACTGGTATTTTATAAATTATACTTCAACTCTTAATACCCACCAGTGTCAGCTCTCTACTTGGTTAAAAGAAAGCTACTTCAGAAAATGATTATTTTGTACCTAGCCATTGCTTGAATATTTATTGTGTCGAATACTAGAGATTATGAGACAATAAAAATGTGAGCTGAAGAATTTTATATCTGATTGCATTTTCACATGAATCATTGTGCACTAAAAACAAAATATTTCACTAATTTTTAAATTAATTTTCTATTACCTTCAGCTTTCATAGTAATGTTAAACATACTGCTTTTGTAGGCTGATGGGAATGAAAATCTAGATTAGACCAGTGCTGGCAAAGCACAGCAGGTCAGGCAGCATCCAAGGAGCAGGAAAACCAATGTTTCGGGCAAAGGCCCTTCATCAGGAATGATGAGGGCTTTTGCCCGAAACTTTGATTTTCCTGCTCCTTGGATGCTGCCTGACCTGTTTTGCTTTTCCAGCACCGCTCTAATCTAGACCCTGATTTCCAGCATCTGCAGTCCTCACTTTTGCCAGATCAGAATAGAACTGCAGCCTGGTTGAATAGATGGCAGCATGTATGGCCCAGCACTTGTTCCAGCAGTTGATCTATCTGCCTCCTGTCCAGTAAGTTAAAGCTTTCTCCCTGGTTGTTTGGTTCAATTGATTCTCAAGAAAAAGAAATTATCCATTTACCTTACATCTTTCATGACCTTATGCACAGAAAGACCTGACAGCCATCAATAACACTCGAATTGTAGTCATTTTTTGAAGTGTGGAAAATAAAGCCCCCAACTTACACACAGCCAGCTCCCATAAACTGCAAGAACAGAAAGATCAATTTACTAAGTGTGGTTCAAGGATAAATTTTGGCTTGGATGCCAGGGTCTGTATTTTCACGTTGGGTTTGGGAAACGCAAATTGGACCAGTTCTGACTTTGGAAAACCAAGGCTATCACCTCTGCCCAATGCCCACACCATAATTTTGACTCCTGGAGGCATGGGTGGGCAGAGTTCGAAACTCTCAACCCCTGAAGCAGATTCGAAGGGATCCTGCTGCCAAAGGTCAATGATTCAAAATCTGCATCAGTTCATCGAATCATTGACCCAACTCTGATTACTATTCTTATTGCCCCAACCTAGTCTTTCAGTAACCCCTCATACTCCATGCCATTCAGACACCCCACACACCCTTATAATCCCAATAGCTTCTTCATGCCTCCACCAGTCCCTATAGCTACTCACACAATATCCATTGTGTACAATGTTCAGCAGCAACGTATCAGCAATTGGGAATCTTTGAATTGTCCATGAGGAAAGTAAAACCCAAACAACCGATAGAGCTATCATTCAAAGGCGTAACTGATTCTAAGTACAACAGAGTTGAGAAAACAGGTCACCCACAATCTTTTTGAACATTGGATTACTCACAAAGGCCTAACCAGCCTTTGCCATTCCAATATTGCATGTTCTTGATTAATTCATACTGGATGTAAAAACCCAGACTTGACAAAGTAAGTTATGTCACCTCGAATGCCAGTTAAATGTAAAATTAAACATCTATTCGGTAACCACATCAAACAATAATAATCATTTAGTAACTCCTTAAAACTGTTAAATATACTGAGTAGACAAACCCTTGCTTTGAGAATGTTCAGCATTGAAACTGGATCAAGCCTTCAAGACTCAACGATAGGAATCAGTCCTTGCAACTGAAAATAATGGAGCCTTCTGAAACTAGAAGACAGATGGCTAGACTTTCTCTAAGCTACATCAGGTGGTCCACAAATAAATACAGTCATAGCCTCATAGGGTCATAGAGATGTGCAGCACAGGAATCAGACTCTTTAGTCCAACGCCGTCCATGCCGACCAGATATCCCAACCTAATCTAGTCCCATTTGCAGCACCTGGCCCATATCCCTCTAAAACCTTCCTATTCATATACCCATCCAAATGCCTTTTAAATGTTACAATTGTACCAGCCTCCACCACTTCCTCTGGCAGTTCATTCCATACACACACCACCCTCTATGTGAAAAAGTTTCCCCTTAGGTCCCTTTTATATCTTTCCCCTCTCAACCTCAACTTATGCCCTCTAGTTCTGGACTCCCCAACCCCAGGGAAAGAACCGTGTCCATTTATCCTATCCATGCCCCTCATGATTTTATAAACCTCTATAAGGTCACCCTGCAGCCTCCAATGCTGCATGGAAAACAGCCCCAGCCTGTTCAGTTTCTCTGAAGAGAAAGTGAGGACTGCAGATGCTGGAGATCAGAGCTGAAAATGTGTTGCTGGAAAAGCGCAGCAGGTCAGGCAGCATCCAAGGAGCAGGAGAATCGACGTTTCGGGCATGAGCCCTTCTTCAGGAATGAGGAAAGTGTGTCCAGCAGGCTAAGATAAAAGGTAGGGAGGAGGGACTTGTGGGAGGGACGTTGGAAATGCGATAGGTGGAAGGAGGTTAAGGTGAGGGTGATAAGGTGAGGAATATAGGCCAGAGTGGGGGTGGGGGCGGAGAGGTCAGGAAGAAGATTGCAGGTTAGGAAGGTGGTGCTGAGTTTGAGGGTTGGGACTGAGACAAGGTGGGGGGAGGGGAAATGAGGAAACTGGAGAAATCGGAGTTCATCCCTCGTGGTTGGAGGGTTCCGAGACGGAAGATGAAGTGTTCTTCCTCCAGCCGACGTGTTGCTATGGTCGATCGATGGAGGAGTCCAAGGACCTGCATGTCCTTGGTGGAGTGGGAGGGGAAGTTGAAGTGTTGAGCCCTGGGGTGGTTGGGTTGGTTGGGTGTCCCAGAGGTGTTCTCTGAAACGTTCCGCAAGTAGGCGGCCTGTCTCCCCAATATAGAGGAGGCCACATCAGGTGCAGCGGATGCAGTAACTGATGTGTGTGGAGGTGCAGGTGAATTTGTGGCGGATATGGAAGGATCCTTTGGGACCTTGGAGGGAAGAAAGGGGGGAGGTATGGGCGCAGGTTTTGCATTTCTTGCAGTTGCAGGGGAAGGTGCCGGGAGTGGAGGTTGGGTTGGTGGGGGGTGTGGACCTGATGAGGGAATCACGGAGGAGGTGTCTTTTCGGAACGCTGATAAGGGAGGGGAGGGAAATATATCCCTGGTTTTGAGGTGGCGGAAATGACGATGGATGATACGATGTATATGGAGGTTGGTGGGGTGGTAGGTGAGGACCAGTGGGGTTCTGTCCTGGTGGCGATTGGAGGGGCGGGGCTCAAGGGCGGAGGAGCAGGAAGTGGAGGAGATGCGGTGGAGAGCATTGTTGACCATGTCTGGGGGGAAATTGCGGTCTTTGAAGAAGGAGGCCATCTGGGTTGTACGGTATTGGAACTGGTCCTCCTGGGAGCAGATGCGGCGGAGACGAAGGAATTGGGAATATGGGATGGCGTTTTTACAGGGGGCAGGGTGGGAGGAGGTGTAGTCTAGGTAGCTGTGGGAGTCGGTCAGTTTATAGTAAATGTCCATGTTGATTCGGTCGTCCGAGATAGAAATGGAGACGTCTAGGAAGGGGAGGGAGGAGTCTGAGACGGTCCAGGTAAATTTGAGGTCGGGGTGGAAGGTGTTGGTAAAGTGGATGAACTGTTCAACCTCCTCGTGGGAGCACGAGGCAGCGCCGATACAGTCATCGATGTAGCGGAGGAAAAGGTGGGGGGTGGTGCGAGTGTAGCTGCGGAAGATGGACTATTCCACATATCCTACGAAGAGGCAGGCATAGCTGGGACCCATGCGGGTGCCCATGGCTGCTCCTTTGGTTTGGAGGAAGTGGGAGGATTGGAAAGAGAAGTTGTTCAGGGTGAGGACCAGTTTAGTCAGTCGAAGGAGGGTGTCAGTGGAAGGGTACTGGTTGGTACGGCGGGAAAGGAAGAAGCGGAGGGCTTTGAGTCCTTTGTGGTGGGGGATGGAGGTGTACAGGGACGACGGAAATGATAGCCTCTCCCTATAGCTCAAATCCTCCAATCCTGGCAACATCCTTGTAACTCGTTTCTGAACCCTTTCAAGTTTTACAAGCATCCTTCCAATAGGAAGGAGACCAGAATTGTATGCAATATTCCAACAGTGGCCTAACCAATGACCTGTACAGCCGCAACATGATCTCCCAATGCCTATATCCAATATCTGACCAATAAAAGAAAGCATACCAAACACCTTCTTCACTATCCTATCTACTTTCAACTCCACTTTCAAGGAGGTATGAACCTGCACAACAAGGTCTCTTTGTTCAGCAACACTCCCTAGGACCTTACCATAAAGTGTATATGTCCTGCTAAGATTTGCTTTCCCAAAATGCAGAACCTTGCATTTATTTAAATTAAACTCCATCTGCCAATCCTCAGCCCATTGGCCCATCTGATCGAGATCCTGTTGTAATCTGAGGAAGCCTTCTTCGCTATCCACTACACCTCCAATTTTGGTGTCATCTGCAAATTTACTAACTGTACCTCCTATGTTCATATCTAAATCATTTATATAAATGATGAAAAGTAGTGGACCCAGCACCAATCCTTGTGGCACTCCACTGGTCACAGGCCTCCAGTCTGAAAAGCAACCCTCCACCACCACTCTCTGTCTTCTACCTTTGAGCCAGTTCTGTATCCAAATGGCTAGTTCTCCCTGTATTTATGAGATCTAACCTTGCTAACCAGTCTCCCATGAGAAATCTTGTCGAACGTCTTACTGAAGTCCATATAGATCCCGTCTAATGCTCTGCCCTCTTCAATCCTCTTTGTTACTTCCTCAAAAAACTCAATTAAGTTCATGAGACATGATTTCCTATGCACAAAGCCATGTTGACTACCCCTATTTAGTCCTTGCCTTTCCAAATAATTCCCTCAGGATTCCCTCCAGCAACTTGCCTATCACTGACATCAGACTCACCAGTCTATAGTTCCCTGGCTTGTCCTTACCATCTTTCTTAAACATGGCACCGCGTTAGCCAACCTCCAGTCTTCTGGCACCTCACCTGTGACTATCGATGATACAAATATCTCAACAAGGGGCCCAGCAATCACTTCCCCAGCTTCCCACCGAGTTCTAGGGTACACCTGATCATGTCCTGGGGATTTATCTACTTTTATGTGTTTCAAGACATCCACCCCTCCTCCTCTGTAATATGGACATTTTTTTCAAGATGTCACCATCTATTTCCCCACATTCTATATCTTCCATATCCTTCTCCACAGTAAATACTGATGCAAAATACTTGTTTAGTATCTCCCCATCTCCTGTGGCTCCACACAAAGGCTGCCTTGCTGATCTTTGAGGGGCCCTATTCTCTCTCTCGTTACCCTTTTGTCCTTAATGTATTTGTAAAAACCCTTGGATTGTCCTTAACCCTATTTGCCAAAGCTATCTCATGTCCCCTTTGTGCCCTCCGATTTCCCTCTTACTTAAACTCGTACTGCCTTTATACTCTTCTAAGGATTCATTCGATCTCTCCTGTCAATACCTGACATATGCTTCCTTCTTCTTCTTAACCAAACCCTCAATTTCTCTAGTCATCCAGCATTCCCTACACCTCCCAGACTTTACTTTCACCCTAACAGGAATATACTCTCTCTGGGCTCTCGTTACCTCATTTCTGATCCCATTTCCAGCCATCCCTTTACCTGTGAATATCTGCCTCCAGTCAGCTTTTGAAATTTATTTATTAGCCTTCCTCCAATTTAGAACTTCAACTTTTAGATCCGGTCTGTCCTTTTCCATCACTACTTTACAACTAACTGAATTATGGTCACTGGCACCAAAGTGTTCCCCTACTGACACCTCAGTCACCTGCCCTGCCTTATTTCCCAAGAGTACTGAATCAGAAAAGTTTCTTGTACACATTTAACAAATTCCTCTCCATCTAAACACTATGGCAGTCCCAGTCTATATTGGAAAGTTAAAATCCCCTACCATAAGCAACCTATTATTCTTACAGATAACTGAAATCTCCTTACAAATGTGTTTCTCAATTTTCCATTGATTATTAGGGGGTCTATATTACAATCCCAATTTGGTGTTCATCCCTTTCTTATTTCTCAGTTCCACTCAAGTAACTTCCCTGGATGTATTTCTAGGAATATCATCCCTCAGTATGGCTGTAACGCTATCCCTTATCAAAAATGCCATTCCCCCTCCTCTCTTGCCTCCCTTTCTATCATTCCTATAACCTTGGTAGTCCTGGAACATGAAGCTGGCAGCCCTGACCATCCCTGAACCACGTTTCTGTAATTGCTAGGATATCCCAGTCCCTTGTTCCTAACCATGCCCTGAGTTCATCTGCCTTCCCTGTTAGGTCCCTTGTCATGAAAAGATGGCTGTTCCTTTATAATTGAAAGCTGATGAACATTTTTGTTCCTAATTCAAAGGACTATGGCTATTTAAATTACTTTTATGTTCCGGCACTAGTATTCCCAAGTGTTGTTTTCATCAGGTTTGAATTCAAAGGAGTTCTTGTCCCAACAGGAAGAGCCCCCTAATCCATCTCAACATTTACATAATGTGGAACAATGTAATGGTCAATTTACCTTTGCAGGCTGGAGCCTTCTGATTAATAACATATACAGTACCTAGCTTATAATATGACATCAAGTAATGATACTTGAAGTTGTCAGAATAGTCAAACATTGCCTGTCAGAATGTTCCGGACTCATCAACAGGTTAGGAGAAAGTGAGGACTGCAGATGATAGAGATCAGAGTTGAAAAGTGTGCTGCTGGAAAAGCACAGCAGGTCAGGCAACATCAGAGGAGCAGGAGAATCGACGCTTTGAGCATGAGCTCTTCATTGGAATGAGGGAGTGGCCCAAGGGGGCTGAGAGATACATGGGGGGGTGGCTGTGGGTAAGGTAATTTGGAATACGATAGGTAGATGAAGGTGGGGGGTTGATGGTGATAGGTTGGAGAGTGGAGTGGAGCAGATAGGTGGGAAGGAAGAGGACAGGTAGGACAGTTCAAGAGGGCAGTGCCGAGTTGGACAGTTGGATCTAAGATAAGGTGGGGGGAGGGGAAATGAGGAAACAAGTGAAATCGACGTTGATTCCGTGTGGATGGAGATGAGACATTTTCCTCCAGATGTTGAGTGGCTAGAGTTTGGCGGTGGAAGAGGCCCCGGACTTGCATGTCCTAGGTGGAGTACCTCATGCTTGGGACGTTGACTCTCCTGCTCCTTGAATGCTGACTGGCTATGAGGCATTTCCAGCACCACACTTTTTGACTCATCAAGAGGTTGCCAAAAAGCAGCAAATTAATAACAAAGGGAGCCAGGGGAAACAAACTTCCCTGTCAATAATGATCCTGATGTCAAAGACTGTGCATGTGAGGTTGTAACCTGACCACTTCCTGTCAATCAGAAGATTGTGTTGTCCCTCGTCGAGTTGAGAAATTTAAATTTGCCATTAGAGAAACTCATTTTGGTAATTCTGACCCATTTCCATATTTGGGATTGGGGGGGAGGGGGGCAAAACTGTTCTGACTCCAAGAAAGATACACATCTTCTTTGAATGTTGGGACATTTTTGGTTCAGTAGGGAGGGCAGATGAGGTTTTATTTGAATTGAGCTCACAGACTGACCATGACCCATCATCTGCACTGCAAAGGCGTGATTCTCCTGAGGGGCATAGCCTGACCAGTCCCTGTTCATGGTCAATCTCCCAGACTGGTATGGGATGCTGCCTCTAACTTACCATTCTGGGCCCCCCACAATGGCACAGCAAGACAAGGCAGGAATGCTATGAACATGCAGATAGGCACTAAGTGAGCAAGTGCTTAGACAGGGAGTGAGTACCCATTAGAAGCAGACTGGTCCAGTCTGTAACCTGTGCCTAATGTATCTCCACTGGAGTCTTTTAGTGCAAGTTGTTAGGGAACCTTGCAATGCAAGGATGTGCCTCCAGAGTTCACTACTGATACATAATAGACATTCCAAGGTGGTCATGATGGGTTGGCAAATGCTAGATACCAATGTTCATGGAGGAGGAGTGAATGCCTCTGGTGCCCGTTGACTGTGCCCTGGGTGAAGTTTGGTCATAGGCAATATGGAAGACATTTGGACCAACTGGTGAGCTGAAACCATCAGGTACACTCTCCAGTTGCCTTCCTGAGTGTTGAGTGTGGTGCTGGAAAAGCACATCAGGTCAGGCAGCATCCAAGGAGTAGGGGAATCGATGTTTTAGGTAGAATCTCTTCATGGGAATCATGCTGTGCTTTTCCAGCACCACGCTGTTGACTCTGATCTCCAGCATCTGCAGTCCTGACTCTCTCCTTCCTGAGTTTTCCCAACATTGGATCTGTTTGGCATGCTTGGTATGATGGGAGGTTGTGTTTTCATGAGGTGAGTTGTGGCATTAATGAGGCATTTAACAATTGTTACCCCATCAATTGTCAACGCACCCCTGCCAAGCGTGAATCTTGCCGCACTATTTGTGAAAGGCATAAAAAATGACGCAGCATTATTGTGAGATGGGCCTTGCTGCACTTGGCATCCAATTCTGCCATTTGTCCGACCTGAGCTCACACCACTCACATTGTTAAAGATCCCATGTGTTTCCAACTGGTCAAAGGTAATCCAATAAAGGTTCGGTGTCTAATTTCTAGTAGATTAGAGTTATAGAGTCATAGAGCTGTACAGCATGGAAACAGACCCTTAGGTCCAACTCGGCCATGCCAACCAGATATCCTAAATTAATCTGGTCCAATTGCCAGCAATTAGTCTATTTCCCTCTAAACCTTTCCTATTCTTTTACCCATCCAGATGCCTTTTAAATGTTGTAATTAGACCAGCCGCCACCACTTCTTCTGGCAGCTCATTCCATACACGCACCACTCTCTGTGTGAAAAGGTTGTCCCTTAGGTCTCTTTCAAATATTTCACCTTAAACCTATGCCCTCTAGTTTTGGACTCCTCCACCCCAGGGAAAAGACCTTGTCTATTCACTCTATTCATGACCCTCATGATTTTTTAAACTTCTATAAGGTCATCCCTCAGCCTCTGATTCTCCAGGGAAAATAGCTCCAGACTATTCAGCCTCTCCCTACAGCTCAAACCTGATATGTTCTAAAAATGGGATGAACAATGCTTTATTGGTAAGGCTCATGAGTGCTTTCTCTAAAGGTAGTGACAGAAATTCCTTCAGTTTATTGCACATCCGTTTATCATTATGAATGCCTCCATTTTTCTCTATTAGGTGTGAGGGCGCTGTCGATGTGCGAATAGATTTGGAAGGGGTCCATCATTGATTATTGCTATTCAAGCACGCAAGTTAATTTCTTTCACTTCTACACAGCAGAACTTGGATTTCCTGTTCATTACTTTTCGGACATGGCTGAAGGACTTCACAGCTAATGAAGTATTTTCAAGACAGAGGCAACATTACAAAGTTTGTAAATTATTGTCACAATTTGTCCCAGCTCAGTGACAGCTGTTGGCTTTCATTCTGCTGAGCTCCAGATCTCATGTGATTGGCTTTGAAGTTCTGAGGCCATTCCCTAGACTTCCCCAAAAGAAGCGAGAGAAAATTATCAGAGGAGTCATTCCCAGGTCATGCTCACAGCCTGTGGGTAAGTCACTGGCAGAGGCTGGTCAACAATCTTTTCAAGTGAGCTTTGAGAAGATTTGTAGCTCAGGTTGAGGTTTTGGATGTAGGTTTGCTCGATGAGCTGCAAGCTTCATTTCCAGACGTTTCAATACCCTATAGGTAACATCTCCAGTGGGCCTCAGGCGAAGCAATGCTGAAAATTCCTGCTTTCTATTTATATGTTTGGGTTTCTTTGGGTTGGTAATGTTTTTTCCTGTGGTGATGTTATTTCCTGTGGTGAAGTTATTTCCTGTTCCTTTTCTCAGGGGGTGGTAGATGGGGGTCTAACTCAAAGTGTTTATTGACAGAGTTCAGGTTGGAATGCCATGCTTCTAGGAATTCTCGTGCGTGTCTTTGTTTGGCTTGTCCTAGGATGGATGTGTTGTCCTAGTCGAAGTGGTGTCCTTCCTCATTTATATATATAACGTCATTTATGCAAAACTAATGTCATTTACAAAATACCGTGCAAGGACTGTAACAAGCACTACATTGGACAAACAGGCAGTAAACTAGCCACCAGGATACATGAACACCAGCTAGCCACAAAAAGTTATGACTCTCTCTCACTAGTATCTTCACACACAGATGAGGAAGGACACTACTTCGACTGGGACAACACATCCATCCTAGGACAAGCCAAACAAAGACACGCACGAGAATTCCTAGAAGCATGGCATTCCAACTGGAACTCTATCAACGAACACATCGAGTTAGACCCCATCTACCACCGCCTGAGAAAAGGAACAGGAAGTGGCTTCACCACAGGAAATAACATCACCAACCCAAAAGAAACCCAAACATATAAATAGAAAGCAGGAATTTTCAGCATTGCTTCACCTGACGCCCACTGAAGATGTTACCTAGTAAGGTAACGAAACGTCGGGAAATGAACCTTGCTGCTCAGCGAGCAAACCTACATCCAAAACCTTTTCAAGTACATTTAGTACTTGGCCTGGTCACAGTGATGGAAAGCAGGAACAAATCAAGTGTTAGGCATCTGTGGGACATGGAGCTGATTGTTCAGTTAAGCCAATGGATGGACAGTCGGGCAGAACATTTGCCTGGTATATTGGGCACCGCCAATAATGGGTGCGTGGATGTAGCCTCCTGACAGCTGCATTCCCGTCCTGGCTAGGCTCCCCATCTAGCCGATTGAATTTGGACCTAATAAATGTTCAATGCATTCGGCAGAACTTCCCTGGTCCCTGCTTTATGCAGCCTCCTCCACAGCCTCCCCAATCCCTCATAAAGAATAAGGCCACAGTGTCTAGTTAAATATTTATCAGATGTTTTGGAGAATACAGTCATAAAGATTAATGCACAGTCTCCAAACCCACATGACTTGTAGATAGGAACAGCAACTTAACATTTACATTCTGCTTTTAAAACAGCAAAATATTCCAAAGTATTTCACAGGAATATAAACAGACACAATCTGTGATTGAATTTTTAAAAAAAGTGTCAAAATGCCAGGTCAAGGAGGGTGGTTCTGGAGGGGGTGGAGAGGAACAATGGTTCTGGGATGGAATTCCCCAGTTTAGGACCCAGGCCACTGGAACAGCTGCTAATGACATTCGAGACACAAGTTAGAAGACTGCATAGTTCCCAGCAGATTGTCAGACTGGAGGAGATTACAGAGCTTAGGGAGAGGCAAGGAGGCATTGTCAGCTTGTGGCATTGCCAGAC
This sequence comes from Chiloscyllium plagiosum, assembly GCF_037043375.1. Taxonomy (NCBI): domain Eukaryota; kingdom Metazoa; phylum Chordata; class Chondrichthyes; order Orectolobiformes; family Hemiscylliidae; genus Chiloscyllium; species Chiloscyllium plagiosum. The sequence continues at coordinate 36,466,202 of NW_028270172.1, read as the reverse complement.
TGGGTGCCCAGGGTTGGTCAGAGAGCTTAGCCCTGAGGGATGAGCAGGATTTGGGTGTGCTGAGCTATGAATTAAGTTAATGCTGGGTGAAAATTAGCAGGCTGGTCAGGAGAGCATAGAAAACAGTTAAAACCCAGAGGTTACACAAACCTCTTTGAGGGTTTAAACAGAAGATGAGCTAATGCTGGGTGGTGAGTGGTAATAACATAGAAGTCAAACTAACGTCATTGGAGTGTACTGGATGTGAAGGTGGAAGCTAAGCTCAGAGTCAAATATGATATGAATCCGCAAACATCCTGGTTTCTCCTCAAATAGTAACCAGATACAGGGATGGAATTGAAAGCTTGGGCAATGGGAGCTGTTTTGCCCCAAGGTAGCCGGGTAGTTAAAACATTCACAACTGTAGTTGCATATGTTTTAATTGTAGGCCTTTAATTGACCTGAAATTGTTTGTAACTCAACAATCTTTCCAAAGTAAATAGTTTGAGTATTCTCCTGAGCATTGTGAATATAATTATATTTTCTGTCCCTTGGACCCGCAAGCATGGACTTATCTAAGATCTCCTGTTATTTAATACAGACTGGGATCTCAAGAGCTTTAAACTGAGCAGATTTTCTTCAAATAACTTTAAGATTAAAAGAGATATGGAGCTGGGAGGAGAGGAGTCCCAAATTAATGAACAAAATAAGATGGAGGAACACAACATTGAGGGCAGTGCAATCATTTTTCAGTTGCGAGATAAATACCCAGGTATCCAAGATTGATGACAAGGCATGTGCCATTTCTATTCAACTTGCTCTTGGGATACGTGGGTCGTTGGAAGGGCCAGCATTTATTTGTCAATGTAAAACAAAGAAGCATTCTTCACTAATAGTTGAAGCAGGCACTTGGACATTTGCAAATGCAAATAGCAGGCCTAACATCTGTTTAAAGACCTCTTTGCAACATTGGAGTCCCCTGGACAAAACCAGGCAGAACGCCAGACCCATATATGGTGTGACCAGAAGTCCTTAACCTCAACACTGCAGGCTATCAGCAACAAGGTAGATTTTATTTAAAAAAAACTCATCCAAATGGGAAGCCAACAGGAGTAAAAATAATTCAGACAAACATTTTGAAGAACTGAACATTCTCTTTGAAGGAATCCTTCCCTTCTTTTGAAACCAGTGACCTAAATTATGACTAGGAGAAAATGAGGACTGCAGATGCTGGAGATCAGAGTCAAGAGTGTGTTGCTGGAAAAGCACAACAGGTCAGACAGAGGAGGAGGAGAATCGATGTTTCAGGCATAAACCTTCATCAGGTCTCATGATTCTGGATGAAGGGTTTATGCCCAAAAGGTCGATTCTCCTGCTCCTCTGATGCTGCCTGACTGGCTGTGCTTTTTCAGCACCACACACCCGACTCTAGATTATGACAGAAGCTTTGTTAAATACTGCGGATGCTGGAAATCTGAGAGAAAAGCAGAAAGTTCTAGTCTGGCAGCATCTATTGTGAAATAAACTTCCTCAGAGTTCATATTGAGCTTTACATATTAACTCTGTTTCTTTCTCTCCACAGATGTTGTCAGGCCTATTCAATGTTTCTGATGCTTTCTGGTGGTTCAGCATAGAGCTGCGGTTGAACTTGGACTGTAAGGCTGAATAGAAGACTGTCTAGATTAAACAATCAGAGGATCCTAGTAAAAGGAACTTGAATTGAATTTTGCAGAATCATAGAATCTCGCTTGTACGAATACAGGCCATTCAACCCATCAAGGCCACGCCAACCCTCCAAAGTCCTACCCACCCAGAACCACACCCCCTACCCAACCCCTATAACCCTGCATTTCCCAAAGCTAATCCACCTAGGCAGCAGATCCGTGGACACTATGGGCGCTTAAGCACGGCCAATCCATCTAACCTGGGCTTTGGACTGTGGGAGGAAACTGGAGCACCCGGAGGAACCCCACGCAGACAAGGGTGCAAACTCCACATGGACAGTCGCCCGAGAGTGACATCAAACCCGGGTTCCTGGTGCTGTGTCACAGCAGTGCAGGCAGAAAATATACAACTACTCAATCTTGAAGGAAAGAAATAACCACGTATCAAAGTCTCAATTCAGTCACTGCATTTTTATTTTTACACATGTATCTATATACTCATTTCACTTGTTGGTATAAGTGAAAATAAAACGGAATGAACTGAAACCAGGACAGGCTGGTAATATGAAAATAAGACAACAACTTCTGTCAGGGCAACATGAAGTGAGTATTTCATTGTTGACATTATTTACCCAATAAGGTATAAGCCAAAATAAACTGGAAGAATATAATGGATTCTTTCATTATTTTGCTCATACCAGCAATTATGTTGTTTTCCAACAATAATGGTGACTAAAAGAATCATGGGAATAATGCTGAACAGCTTTAAACCGTAGATTGCTGACGAAGATTACTGAATATGTCCAATGAATTCAATATTCGCTGGTACTGGTTACTTGCTTTAATGTTCTCCTGTATAATTAAAGAAGCAAAAGGGGGAGGGGCCAAAAGTACTTCAAGACATTTTACATGGTTGATTTGAAACTTGATCAGACTAACTCTCAAATACAGAGTAGCAAAATAAGAAACAATTTCATCGTCAAGGTATCCATCTGCAAAAACAGCAGTGGAGGAGGAGGGAGAGAGGATTATGGAAAATCGTTGAGTCCAGATTGGAAGGAAGTTTGATTTAGCCTTTGGGACTTACACTTATCCCAAATGACCATCTGTTGTTTGGTACCTTATGATTCAAGAACACGTTTTAAAAATATTTACCACGAGGGAAGGGAAACCTGCCATCAAAGAGTGCAGAGCTTCTCCCATGAAAAAAGTGTGAGAGAGAACAAGTCAACTTTGCGAGATCTAGTTCTTTTTCCCATTTTCAAACATTCTTTTTCTACCCTTTATTTCCTGAATGCAGTGACACAGATTACGATCAAGTTTCAAAGTGACATGACAGCCTTTGGTCCCGTTGTTAAGTGACCTCTCCCACCTAGTCCTGAACATTGGATAGTAGTTAGCCATTTAACATTGGACATCACAGTTAAGGCTGATCCTCTGCTCATCCGATGTTCATAGACATAAATGCGTGACAAAGTAATTGGGTATGGATCATAAGCAAGCACTGAGATGATTTCTCAGCTCTTCAGAAGAGGGAGTTGCGGTTAATTTAAGTATTCCAATTCTGCCCCAACTCCCATTCCCTGGTATGAATGTGAAAACCTATTGCTCTGTCTTATATATTTATCAACAAGGGAATTTAAAGTTCTTCTTTAGAGAAGGAATCATGCTAAAATTCCCTTGAGAAGTTGAAAAGCTTCCTGCCTTTATAATGACTGAGGAATATTGACTTAAAGTCCAGAGCCAACTATCATTATTGGAATGATGCCAGTCCCATGTCCCTAACATGGTTGGTTGAAATGTGACAATCTCTCCCAGGGTGATATTGGTTCCTGGGTGTCCAAGGCAATAATTTAATCCAATGGGACAGGAGTGAATGGGGGCTCCAATGGCTTCATGTCTCTGCTCTGAGTTCTATGTCAGGATGGCCCATGATCAGCGTTCCTGCATTACTGCCAACTGGGGCCATTCAGTAGTAAATACTGCCCACTTTCAGGGCTCATCGTGTTGCTGCTGGCATTCACTGTTAGTGGTTAACCAGGGACTCACCAGGTGGGAGATATGAAAACCAAACTCTCTCGGAGTTGTTTATCAACACGCAGGAAATACCTCATTCGAACACATTCAGTACCTGATCACGGGGTCCAACATTGAGCAAGTGGGAGTTTCACTTAGGCCACATCCCTGCCTTTGCCATTGAACCTTGTCTCAAAAATGGCACACCATCAGTACTCAGTTGTATCTGGCCTCATTGTTGATCATGGGCCTTGGGTGGATGCAATACCAGAAACAGCCCGTAGGAAACGCCGCTGAGCAATGGAGGGCTGGCTGCTGGCCTCTGGGTGAGTGATATATTGCCGTGGAGATCATAATCATGGGGAAAGCTCACTACTTCCCAATTTGAGTTTTGTTTTTTTTTGATATTCATTCACAGGAGGAGAGTGTTGCTGGCTAGGCCAGTATTTATTGCCTATCCTTAATTGCCCAGAGGGCAGTTCTGAGCCAACCACATTGCTGTGGGTCTGGAATCACCTGCTGACCAGACCAGGTAAGGAAAACCGTTTTCTTCCCTAAAGAGCATTAGTGAGCCACATGGGTTTTTCCTGACGGTCAGCAATGGATTCATGGCCATCTTTAGACTTGTACTTTCATATTTCTTTTATTGAATTCAAATTCCACCATTTGCTGTTGCGGGATTTGAACACAGGCCCTCAGAATCTTACCTGGGTCTCTGGATTAATAGTTCAGCAATAATACACCTAGGCCATCACCTCCTCTCTTAATTCAGCTAGCTTTGCTGCAAATTTGCAAAATAGGGCTTTCTGTAATGTCTCTAGACATGAGGTAAAAACCTATTGCTTCTATTAAATACCACCTGAAGTTGCATTGACCCTAGCTTCTGTATAACTCTCTCCCTCCTTACATTGTAGATTATTGGGCCTTCAGTTACCTACACCCCAATCTGCCCCTTAAGATTCTCTCCAGTTCCACCTCTCCATTAAATTTTAACTTTATGTTGTGCCATAAACTTCATCAAGGGCTCTCTTGAGGTGATGCAGGCACACGCTACTACCACGTCACTTTTGGTGGTGGACACTGAAGTGCCCATTCAGAGTACATTCTGCATCCTTGCTAACCTCAGTGCTTCCTCCAAGGGTCGTTCAAACTACAGGAGAACAGAGTTCCCAGCTGAGGGAGGATGATTACATGGTAATCAGCAGGAGATTTCATTGCTGATGTTTGGCCTGATGTCATGAGACTTCATTGCCATGAATCAATGTTGAGTCTTCTGAAAGGGTTAAGGAATTCAAAGACATCCATTTCCAGTCCCCTTCTGGAAACAGGGCAATGCTCAGCAATAGTTCACCAGGAACATGACCATCTGTGTTAAATGTCCTTCATTATTTACGAATGTACATTTTCACCAGTAGATTTCAGAAGATCAAAGATATATCTTTTTATCCTGAACTAACAGGCACTTATTCTCACAAAGGTACAGGCTTGGATTTGAACATTCTTGATCGTTGTCCTCGAGTTAGGGGTTATGAATATAATGGGCAAGAAAAGAGCAAGCCTGCCCCAACAATCCAAAGTTAAAAATCACACAACACTGGGTTATAGTCCAACAGGTTTATTTGGAAGCACTAGCTTTCGGAGCACTGTGCCTTCATAAGGTAACTACCTGACGAAGGAGCAGCACTCTGAAAGCTAGTGCTTTCAAATAAACCTGTTGGACTATAACTTGATGTTGTGTGATTTTTAACTTTCTCCACACCAGTCCAAGACCAGCACCTCCAAGCCAACAACCCAAGGAATGGACCATCCTGGCTAAATATTTCTTCCGCACCCTGAGCCTCACCACCCCACCTCAGATGGTCTATCTCAAATGATCTATTGCACTCCCACCAAAAGACAAATAAATAAAAGAAAATCAATGTTGAAAAAAAAGAGTTATATTGCTTTGCTGCAGTTGGCAAGTAATTACAATTCGGAGAAACTTTCTGGAGGCAAGGAAAATGATATGCCACACGCTACCTCTCTTGCTATTAGCAAATTTTGAAGGGCCAAGCACCTTAATCCACGAGAGGCAACTGTGGCCCCCTGCTATTTTTCAGTTTAACTGAGCATTCATTGCTAATCTTAAATCATGTTGCAAAGAAATAGACAGCAGCTTTTAATAAAATCAAGCTGTCTTGTGAATTCTGATCCAAGCATAGAATTCCCGTGTAGTAAACCACTTACTGTTCACTCACATTATGTTCAATTTCTAGTCCAAGAAAAACATCTCTGACTATTATCTTCATCCAAGTGTAACATCTTTGCATGTTTAGTGCCCAGCACTGAGAATGGTACTAAGTTTCACGAAAAGACTGCATCGCCAATTGAAAGTCAAATCTCTTGTGCAGTTCGATGAAGAATAATGGAGGTTCCTATTCCAATATCAATGTGTTTTGAATTCTTGTGGCAAGATAAACTTGTAAATTAACCATTGTATTAGCATCCGTATGGTTTGCAATCTGTGAATTAGTCTCGTCCAAACATAATCCTTCACAGCAATTCTACTTTTTCGTTTAGCAGGTGTCAGTTACAGTGGCTATAATGGGCAAACTAATGCAAAGAGCTATTCAAATTGATCGTTCAGCCATATTATCCAGTGAAAAACTGTTGATCCATCAAGTTGATGACAATCTGTGCCAGAATCAAGGATCCTTTTTGTTTTTGATTCAATCTTGACTTCCTTACTAGCATGGAACTTTCCCTTTCTTCTATTTTCTATCCCGCCCATTCTATTTCTTCTGCTTTTTTTCAAGCTAAATCACTAAATTTGTTTTACTACTGTTAGGATATCATTGACATACAAGTTTGGTCCTGATATTTTTGGGCTGGTATGGAGGGTGTCAGTTTGGCTGAAGAGAAGCCAGTTCGGTCAGGGACATGGATGTCCTGCCATCTTTAATCGAGAGGCCTGTGGTTGGAGGTGTGGAGAACCTTGTGAAGCCCTGAGTGGACTGTAGGGAAGGAGAAAACAGCTTGGCCTGTGAGTATGAACTGGGTCTTCTTTGAGCAAATTGAGAAGTTCTGGAGAACGAATTTACCTTGTGGAGCTAGTGGTCCCTGCCTCAGTACAACTGCTTTGTGTCAGTCTGCCTTGGCCAATTTTGCAACAAGCTCTGTCCTGCACTGTGGGAGCCTGGTTTAAGTGTTTTGTTAGCATTTCACATCGCCAGTGTGGATACTAAAAAACTACAATATCCATTAACATCATTAAAATGGCAGAAAGTTCCAGGCAGGTTTGGGGTTGTGTGACGCATGTTGCAATTTTTAGCCTTCCCTCTTGCCTTGCCTCATCCACCTTCAAGGGAGGGGTAAAGGAGAGAAGCTGCTAACACTGTTTCTCCCTCCATGGATGCTGCCTGCCCAGTTAAATAGAGTCATAGAGCTGTACAACACAGAAACAAACCCTTTGGTTCAACTCTTCCATGCCAACCAGATATTCTAACCTAATCTAGTCGCTTTTGCCAGCACGTGGCACATATCCCTCCAAACCCTTTCTATTCATGTACCCATCCAGATGCCTTTTAAATGCTGTAATTGGACCAGCTTACACCACTTCCTCTGGCAGCTCATTCCATACACACACCACCCTCTGCATGAAAAAGTTGCCCTATAGGTCCCTTGTATAGCTTTCTCCTCTCACCCTGAATCAATGCGCTCCAGGTCTGGACTCCCCCACCCCAGGGAAAAGATTTTGTCTATTTATCCTATCTATGCCCCTCATGAATTTATAAACCTTTATAAGGTCACTCCTTAGCCTCCGACGCTCCAGGTAAAACAGCCCCAGCCTGTTCAGCCTCTCCCCATAGCTCAAATTCTCCAACCCTGGCAATATTCTTGTAAGTCTTTTCTGAACCCTTTCAAGTTTCACTACATCCTTCTGATAGGAAGGAGACCAGAATTGCACACAATATTCCAAAAGTGGCCTAACTAATATCCTGTACAGCTTCAACATGACCTCTCAAATCCTTGACTCAATGCGCAGACCAATAAAGAAAAGTATTCCAAATGCCTTCTTCACTATCCTATCTACCTGTGACTCCACTTTCAAAGAGCTATGAACCTGCACTCCGAGATCTCTTTGTTCAGCAACACTCCCTAGGACCTTACCATTAAGTGTATAAGTCCTGCTAAGATTTGTTTTCCCAAAATGCAGCACCCCGCATTTATCTGAATTAAACTCCATCTGCCATTTCTCGGCCCATTGGCCCATCTGGTCAAGATCCTGTTGTAATCTGAGGTAACCCTCTTCACTGTCCACTACACCTCCAATTTTGGTGTCATCTGCAAACTTAGTAACTGTACCTCTTATGCTCGCATCCAAATCATTTATGTAAATGACAAAAAGTAGAGGGCCCAGCACCGATCCTTGTGGCACTCCACTGGTCACAGGCCTCCAGTCTGAAAAACAACTCTCCACCACCACCCTCTGTCTTCTATCTTTGAGCCAGTTCTGTATTCAAATGGCTAGTTCTCCCTGTATTCCATGTAATCTAACCTTGCTAACTAGTGTACCATGAGGAACCTTGTCGAACGCCTTACTGAAGTCCATATAGAGGTAAAAACAATGACTGCAGATGCTGGAAACCAGAGTCTAGATCAGCGTGGTACTGGAAAAGCACAGCAGTTCAGGCAGCATCCGAGGAGCAGTAAAATCGACGTTTTGGGCAAAAGCCCTTCATCGGGAATCATTCCTGATGAAGGGCTTTTGCCCGAAATATCGATTTTACTGCTCTTCGGATGCTGCCTGAACTGCTGTGCTTTTCCAGCACCACTCTAATCTAGACTGAAGTCCATATAGATCACGTCCACTGTTCTGCCCTCATCAATTCTCTTTGCTACTTCTTCAAAAAACTTAATCAAGTTTGTGACACATGATTTCCAATACTTATTGTTTAGTCAAGTGAATAGATCTGTTTGTTTTCTTTCCCTGGCCTAAGGAAACTCATCAATCAGTCATTTTTCACAATCTGTGCTATGTTATTTTTCACATGCAACAGTCAAGTACATACCCTGTGTTGTATTTTAGTTTGACAGCCGCTGACAGAAGTGTTGGCACGTGTCATTTGAAATGCGTCTTATTTCTGGGATTGTGACTTTCACCAATGAATGGACTCGCGCATCCCCCCTACATATAATGAGCCTTGAAAACATTTAATGCATGACTCGGTAGGATTTGATGCAGACAGGGAGATGATACTGGCAGTCTGAATTGTATTTGTTTTAATGTGAGGAGTATGACAGGTAAGGCAGATGAATTTAGAGCTTTGATTAATACATATAAATATGATGCTATAGTTATTACAGAGAATTAGTTGAGAGAGAGACAAGACTGACTGCTTAATGTTCCAGGATTTAGATGTTTCTGGCAAGATAAAGAAGGATGTGAAAAAAGTGGGCAAGTTGCTTGATGGATTGGGAAGAATATCTCAACTGTGTTGAGGGAGGACAGCTTGGAGGGCTTACGTAGTGAGCACACATGAGTAGTGCAGTCCTCATTTTCTCTATGAGATCTGTGACCTGTGGCATTGGCAGGGATCAGTGCCGGGACCCCTGTTGTAATATATATAAATGATTTGGAGGCAAATGTAGGTAGCCTGATTAGTAACTTTGTGGATGACACAAAGGTTGGGGGAGTTCTGTATAGTGAGGAGGGTTGCCAAAAGATACAGCAGGACATAGATCGTCTGGAGACTTGGGCACAGAACTGATGATGAAGTTCACTTGGGCCAAATGTGAGATGATGCATTCTGGAACATCAAATGCAGAAGGGAAGTATGCAGTCAGTGGCTGAACCCTTAGTAGCATCAACATACAGAGACATCTGGGTGTACAGGTCCATAGTTCCCTAAAAGTGGGTAAGTTGGTCAAGTTGGCATTTAGAATTCTTGCCTTCATTGGTTGGGGCATAGAGTATAAAAATTGGCAAATATATTGCAGCTATATAGAACTTCAGTTAGGCCACGTTTGGAATATTGTGGACAGATCCTGTTGCCACACTACTAGAAGGATTTGAAGAGGGTAGAGAAATGGTTTACAAGAATGTTGCTTGGTTTGGAGGGTATTAGCTATCAGGAAAGATTGGAAATATTTGCATTGTTTACACTAGAACTTTGAAGGGTAAGGGGCAAACTGATAGAAGTCTACAACATGATGAAAGGTTTGGATAAAATGGGTAGTGAGAGTCTTTTTCCCAGAGTAGAAATGTCAATTTCTAGGGGCCATGGATTTATGGTAAAAGGGGGGTAAGTTTAAAGGAAATGTGAGAGGGTAGTAAGTGCCTGGAATCTGTTGCCTGAGGTGGTGGAGACAGTCACAATAGTAATGTTTAAGAAGTATCTTGATAGATATATGAATGGACAGGGAATAGAGGGATGTAGACCAGGTCGAGGTAAAAGCTGTTTAGTTTAGAAAGGCAGCATGTGTCTACGCAAGCTTGGTCGGCTGAGGGGCCTTTTCCTGTTCTGTACTATTGTTTGTTCTTTAGTAAAAGGCCTCTTGTTAATCATTGGAGAGAATCTCGTCTCAATGTCTTGTTGCTCCTGAAGCTGAGAAATTCTCACATAAATGATTTGGATGCGAGCATAAGAGGTACAGTTAGTAAGTTTGCAGATGACACCAAAATTGGAGGTGTAGTGGACAGCGAAGAGGGTTACCTCAGATTACAACAGGATCTTGATCAGATGGGCCAATGGGCTGAGAAGTGGCAGATGGAGTTTAATTCAGATAAATGTGAGGTGCTGCATTTTGGGAAAGCAAATCTTAGCAGGACTTATACACTTAATGGTAAGGTCCTAGGGAGTGTTGCTGAACAAAGAGACCTTGGAGTGCAAGTTCATTGCTCTTTGAAAGTGGAGTCGCAGGTAGGTAGGATAGTAAAGAAGGCGTTTGATATGCTTTCCTTTATTGGTCAGAGTATTGAGTACAGAGGTTGGGAGGTCATGTTGCAGCTGTACAGGACATTGGTTAGGCCACCGTTTGAATATTGCGTGCAATTCTGGTCTCCTTCCTATTGGAAAGATGTTGTGAAACTTGAAAGGGTTCAGAAAAAATTTTCAAGGATGTTGCCAGAGTTGGAGGATTTGAGTTATGGGGAGAAGCTGAACAGGCTGGGGCTGTTTTCCCTGGAGTGTCGGAGGCTGAGGGGTGACCTTATAGAGGTTTACAAAATTATGAGGGGCATGGATAGGGTAAATAGACAAAGTCTTTTCCCTGAGGTGGGGGAGTCCAGAACGAGAGGGAATAGGTTCAGAGTGAGAGGGAAAAGATATAAAAGAGACCTAAGGGGTAACTTTTCATCAGAGGGTGGTACGTGTATGGAATGAGCTGCCAGAGGATGTGGTGGAGGCTAGTACAATGGCAACATTTAAGAGGCATTTGGATGGGTATATGAATAGGAAGGGTTTGGAGGGATATGGGCTGGGTGCTGGCAGGTGGGACTAGATTGGGTTGGGATATCTGGTCAGCATGGACGAGTTGGACCAAATGGTCTGTTTCCATGCTCTACATCACTATGGCTCTATGACTCTATGCTTCGCCCAAATTCCTCACCACAGTGCACCTATTCCAGTGTCTGGGACGATTTTGCCCAGAGTGTTGCTGTGGAATTGGTGAAAGTTTGGTATTGCTAGGCATGTTTTAACCCCATATGTAACAGTGATGCGGAAGGATTTGACATGCTCAGGTGTATCTGCACAGGTTAGCCTATTTTTGAACTCATCTTGCTTCATATTTACAGGCAGGTTTTACTGGCAGCTTATTGTCACATGATTACCTATCTATAGTCAGCGGTCTTTCTCTTACAGATAATACAAATTTGACCTCTGTGACCCCTTTTTGACAATATGCATAATTATTTTGAGCCCTACTCTTTTCTATTTTGTCACCAGTTTGCCCTCCATACAGCTCCTTCTCCCTAACTCCATGTGTTCTGACCTTATACATGTCACCATTATGTGATACCTTTTTGAAGACCTCTCCAAGATCCAAATATATTGCAGCCACTATATGACACATGTCTACACCATTTGTGCTATTTGTAATCCAGGCTGACTACTCAAATCTTTGTTACTAAAGTCCATCACTGAGGCAAGGTTCAACTGCTTTTGCTAACACCATTCTTGAATTAACTCCATTTCCATGTTTTGGAGGTGTTGGGTCAGTGTTCAGATTTCTCATCATGGTTCACACTGTTGCTTTCTTCTCTTGGAATTCAGTTTGATTATTATCAAAGACCAATGATCATTTTCTTAGATTTTGTCTCCTCTATTTAGCCTGGGGATTTTTCTAAGTTGCTCCTGCCAGGCGATTACATGACTCAAAATGGGAAGTTACACTAAGAGTTGGTGTTACTTAGTTATCATGCTGCTTGTAACAGGTTTTAATGGACTTTCTGTCTTTTTGTATACCCGTATTCACCTCCCTATCCCAAAGTGCCCCCCCCCCCCCATATCTCCCTTTTTCAAGATGCCACTCAATTTTTCTTGCTGTCAATGTTCTGCTCTTTCTGAGGAGTTTCTCAGTTCCTCCATTCCAACACTTCACTCAGACTCTCTTCCTTACAATGTGCCATCCGGCAGATAATTAGGAAGATGGGCTTCTATTCTGGAGGGTTGTAGGGGTGGACAAGGATACAGAGATAGGTGCGAAGGCTCTGTTGGATGAAGGCACTGCTAACCCATGAGGCAGTAAAGTACAGCTAACACAGTGGAATATGCATTAATGGCATGTGGTGTTAGTTGGGATATGGGCAGCAAGAGTTTAAATAAACTCAAGTTTACTGAAGATGTAAGGGCTTTTGTGGTACAGTGGTCATTACCTTTGTGCTACAAGGCCCTGCTTTCACAGAGATGTGTCGTAACATTCCTGAATAGATTGATTCTACAGAATACAAGGTGGAAGATGAACCTTTGGAATAGCTGGGTATGAAGGAGCAAGGCATGGGTGCGAGCTGCAGCAACTTCTGAGCTGAGACACGTGCGGAAGTGGGTGACACTACACATTTTGGGATAGATTATCTAAATTGTCGAGCAGATCTGTGGTTGGAGGATTCAGCACTCCTCCAATTTTCACCCCTGATTTTTATCACTTCAGCACTGTCAGCCTTACCTTCTAGTTCTATGTTTCTGAATTCCCTCCTCAGGCCTTCACACCTATCTATGCTACTCACCTCCTTTAAAGTTAAAAATCACACAACACCAGGTTGTAGTCCAACAGGTTTATTGGAAGCACACTAGCTTTTGGAGCAATGCTCCTTCATCACCTGATGAAGGAGCATCGCTCTGAAAGCTAGTGTGCTTCCAATTAAACCTGTTGGACTACAACCTGGTGTTGTGTGATTTTTAACTTTGTACACCCCAGTCCAACACCGGCCTCTCCGAATCATGACTACTATCACCTCCTTTAAGATACTTTTAACAACTTTCCTCTTTAATCAAGCTGTTGGCCATTTGTCCAATCACATCCGCGTTTGACTCAAGATCAAACTCTTTTTCTGCCCCTCTTCCGCGGTTACGTTAGGGCCCGGGTGTCCTTGGAGAAGGAGCACGCGGTGTCCACCAACACCCTGGAGTTGTTCAGGGAGAGGTGGGCGCTGCAGGGAATGGAGTGCATCATTTCTCCCTCCAACTCTATTTTGATTTAGTCCCTACCCTCCCCCTCACTGTTTTGATCACACAGCACTGCCCTTTGATGTGAAGGGCAGTGTTTGTCACTGGCCACCCGGGTGTTTTCCTGTCTTCCTGGTGGTGGAATTTGAATAAAGATTCATAAACAGGAGTGCCATGGGTGCTGGGGGAGAAAAAATAAGCACTACCGCACTTAGGTGGTAGTGTGGGGGTTAAATTATAGAAAATATAATCAAACTCTTTTTCTGCCCCTCTTCCGCGGTTACGTTAGGGCCCGGGTGTCCTTGGAGAAGGAGCACGCGGTGTCGACCAACAACCTGGAGTTGTTCAGGGAGAGGTGGGCGCCGCAGGGAATGGAGTGCATTATTTCTCCCTCCAACTCTATTTTGATTTAGTCCCTACCCTCCCCTTCACTGTTTTGATCACACAGCACTGCCCTTTGATGTGAAGGGCAGTGTTTGTCACTGGCCACCCGGGTGTTTTCCTATCTTCCTGGTGGTGGAAATTGAATAAAGATTCGTGCACCTTGTGTCTCTCACTGTGTCTCACACCTGCACACACACACCATGGGTGCTGGGGAAAAAATAAGCGCTACCGCACTTAGGTGGTAGAGTGGGAGTTAATAAAAAAAAAGAAAAAAAATTTAAAAAAATTAAAAAAATAAAAGAAGACATCAAATAAAAAAAAAATCATAATCTTTTTCATAATCTTCCTGCAAAGTGCCTTGGGATATTTCAGTGCTCAACACAACTTTCTCCTGTTCTGTTCTTACACCATTTTTTACTCATTTCTACTACTCTACTGTTTTGGGATTAGAGATGAACTAATCTCTCTGTTTTATCTGGTTTTTATTTTCTTGTCTTTAACTGTTTTACCATATGGCTACAATGTAAGTAGCAATAGGCAAATTAATGAATTATTCACAGATTATAAATAGTCACCGCCACCTCAAATGAATCAGAATTATACACTTCATGCCTCAGTCGGCATTCAGTGGGTGAAGACATGCATTGTGTCTGCATGTTCGAGATGACAGCTAAGTAGCAGGACTGTGTGCAGGCTCTCATACCGGGACTCACCGCTCCCATCTAATCTCTATTTTTCTTTTTATTTGTGCTCTTTGTTTCCTTATCTTTCAGTTTTTCATTTGTTTTTCTTTTCTCTTATCAGCACAGCAGTGAGAGTAGGCCTTATGTGGAATGGTGGGGACCTCTGGAGTTGGTGAGGCAGTGACTGAGGTGTGGCATACCCAGAGAGGGGTCTCCAGGTGTTATTGAGGTGGCTGCAGAGTCAGTAACTCCTGGTTGTGGTTCCATTAGGCCCAGAGTGGGGATTCCTGGTTGTGCTTCTGGTAGGCCCAGGGCAGGGACTCCTGGTGTGGTTCTGGTAGGCCTAGAGCAGAGACTCCTGGTTGTGGTTCCGGCAGATCCGAGCCAGGTACTGTTCGTTGTGGTTCCGGTAGGCCCGGAGCGGGGAATCCTCGTTGTGTTCTGGTAGGCCCGGAGCAGGGACTCCTGGTTCTGGTTCCCGTAGGCCCGGTGCGGGGACTCCTGGTTATCAGTGAGATGGCAGCAGCAACCAGCTGGGAACTCCTGGTTGCAGGGCAAGTGTGGGTTCAGCTCAGGACCCAACATCAGCAGCAGTGTTAGTGAGATGGGCCCAGTGATGAAGGGATGGCGCCAAAGAGTGGCGACTCCTACATTGGTGGGTCTGGCACAGGTGGCACAGGAGGGGTAGTAGCATAGATGTCATCACTGAGCCAGCTCAGGACGCAAGGGGCAGAACAAAGGTAGACTTTCTTTCAGTTATATCTTTTAATTCTTAAATCATTCAAAATAGCACCAGATTATGGCAACAGTTGAAGCTTTTCACTGTATTTTATTGTATTACTCACTGTAAATTACAAGTGACCACAAATCATTCAATTCATTTCATTTCAAACAGAGAGCATACTATTCCCATGATGCATCTTTCTGAATAAACAGGTTCTATTTATAAAAAAAAGTTATTGAATTCTTATCAGTATATAGTGAGTGCTTTTGCTCGACTCCTTTCAGTGCGTTAAACATGTTTAATTGATGTTTTGCAGTTCCAAAGTGTGGAACTATGTTCCCTGCATGAGGTAAAGGAACTGAGTGCTGACATGAGATGCCAATGCACTCAATGTACAGTAACCTTTAGGACTGAAGGCAACTTAAATACTGGTGCCAAAATGACCTGTTTGAAGTCAATATCCTCAGACTGTAATGCACAGTTGGTTGAGCTGGCTTACACTGCTGGCTGCAACCATTGTTCATTGAACTCTCTGTTACTTGGAGGCTTGGGGTTGGGGGCAGGCATGTGAAATGCAGAATTGATTGAAGCAGTCAAGTTTTGGGTGGGTTTCCACACAGGGAGAAGATTCCAACCATCTATTCAAGAGATCACAAAGACCGCCCTTTTTCCACCTCCATAACATTTCTTGACTCCACCACTGTATCTGGTCTTCTGCTGAAGAAACCCTCACCCATAGCCTCGTTACTTCCAGAGTTGGCCATTCTAACACACTCCCAGCCAACTCGGTGATCTGAACACCATTCCAAAGTCTGTTGTCCCTGTCCGAACTTGCAATCAATTCTGTTCATCTATTACTCCTGTGCTCGCTGACGCACACTGGTTCTGGGTTAAGGGGTGCCTCAGGTTTAACATTTTGCTTTCTTGTTTTCTAGTCCCTCAATGTTCCACCCCTCCCTATCTCTGTGCTTCCTTCTGGCCCTTCAACCCACTGACAGAATTGTGCTCCCCTAATTCTGGTTTTTGCAGCTTTGACCTTGTTTCCCTTCTTTAAGGTACTCCTTAAAACCTACCCCTTCAGCCAAGCATTTGGCCATTGATCTGAATGCCTCTTTATTTGGTTATGTTTTGTTCTATAATGCTCCTGTGAAACAGATTGGGATGGTTTATTACATGTGAGGTGTTACATAAACCCAGAGTGTTACTGCAGTTGTTAATACAGCAGGAACTGCTGACAAGTCAGGAAGCCAGTCCGATTCCTGACGCTCACACTCCGGGATATTTTCAAGATTAATTCACTTCTATTTTAATCCCCGGTCCTGACTTGAACTCTGAATGCATTGTTTTCGCAGACTTTGTGGAACTCTCCTGATAAAACAAGGTGTGAGGAATAGACAGGGTAAGGAAACTGATAGGCAAGGAAAGCTTTAAATACCAGGATATCAAAGTTACTTCCCTATCAAAGTGAAGGTCCTTTGCTTGCAGAAATTGTTCTGAAGGTGTGTTTTCATTGCTTTGCAACTGGTTTCTAAGAATTTGGAGGTTATCCTACTACCTGGGATTATTTTTGGCCTTTGATGAATGGTCTTTATGTGCCTTTTATCCAACTTCCCTCTCATTGCCCATTCATACTTACCCGTTAACCAGGAGCAGCACAGCACTTTATTGAATGGAAGTGAGGCACTTGTTGTAATTCTAAACATGATTCGGAGATGCCGGTGTTGGACTGGGGTGTACAAAGTTAAAGATCACACAACACCAGGTTATAGTCCAACAGGTTTGATTGGAAGCACACTAGCATTTGGAGCGACGCTCCTTCATCAGGTGATTGTGGAGGGCTCGATCGTAACACAAAATTTATAGCAAAAATTTATAGCAAAAATACACATATTAAAACAGCCATGGACGAGCCCTACGCATACACCGGATCTGCTCAGATGAGGAGGAACGTGGAAGTACTGAAGGATGCCCTCACAAGAACGGGGTACGATGCTCAACTCATCGACCACCAGTTCCGACGTGCCACAGCAAGGAACCGTAATGATGTCCTCAGGAGACAGACACGGGCTGCAACTGACAGGGTACCCTTCGTTGTTCAGTACTTCCCAGGGGCTGAAAAGTTACGCCATGTTCTTCGTGACCTGCAACACATTATCAATGAAGATGAGCACCTCACCAAGATCTTCCCCATACCTCCACTACTTGCCTTTAAACAACCACCAAACCTCAAACAGATCATTGTTCGTAGCAAACTGCCCAGCTCTCAGGACAACTCCATACAACCCAGTCACGGTGGACGCTGCAAGATGTGTCAGGTTGTGGACATAGATACCACTATTATGCGTGGGAACACCTCCCACCTTGTACATGGCAGGTACTCATGTGACTCAGCCAACATTGTCTATCTTATACGTTGCAGGCAAGGATGCCCTGAGGCATGGTACATTGGGGAAACCGAGCAAAGGCTACGACAATGGATGAATGGGCACCGCACAACAATCAACAGACAGGAGGGTTCCCTCCCAGTTGGGGAACACTTCAGTGGTCCAGGACATTCAGCCTCGGACCTTTGGGTGACCATCCTCCAAGGTGGACTTCGGGACAGGCAGCAGAGGAAAGTGGCCGAGCAGAGACTGCTAGCTAAGTTCGGTACCCATAGGGAGGGCCTCAACCGGGACCTTGGGTTCATGTCACATTACAGGTGATCACCACCACAGATATTCCTACACACACACTCTCACATACACACGGACACAGATACACACAGACATCCCCACACACCCTTATAGACACACACTCCCACACATGCACCCCCTCACAGACTTAAGACACTCTGCATTCACTGCACACACACACTTTCTCACAATCACAACCCCCAGCCCAGACAGACACACACACAGACAGACAAAGACCCACATGCACACATATATTTTGTGTGGTGAATTTTTTTGTACTTGCAGAGTTATATTGCACTTTGCTCAGAAACTGCATACATTCATGTAGAACTCTGAGCTCAAAAATTGCATGAATTTATGTAAAACTCTGTTATCTCACTTTTTAGATTAGAATCAATCTAAACATCAGGTCATAGACAGAGAACACAAGGGGCTAACACCTTCAACACATTATCTAGCTATCACCATTGTTAACAGCTAACCCGAGAATGCAACTTTAAAAAAAAGGGTTTTGTGATTTACACATGAAAGAAGTGAAACTATCACTGTATTCTAACAGATGAAAGGCTTAACAGACAATCAATTCTACAATGTATAATTTCAGTTACATCACACTGCAAATTTTTGCTATAAATTCTGTGTTACGATTGAGCCCTCCACAATCACCTGATGAAGGAGCGTCGCTCCAAAAGCTAGTGTGCTTCCAATTAAACCTGTTGGACTATAACCTGGTGTTGTGTGATTTTTAATGTTGTAATTCTAGTGGGGGAATTATAAATCAAAATGATAAAATTTACTGTATAAATAAATACCAGCAACATTCCATATTATTTAGCTTTTACTTTAATGCAACACAGAATAGGGGCAGCACAGTGGCTCAGTGGTTAACACTGCTGCCTCACAGCACCAGGATCCCAGGTTCGATTCCAGCCTCGGATATCTGTCTGTGTAGAGTTTGCACACACTCCCTGTGTCTGCGTGGGTTTCCTCCGGGTGCTCTGGTTTCCTCCCACAGTCCAAAGATGTGCAGGTCAGGTGAATTGGCCATGTTAAATTGCCCATAGTGTTATGTGCATTAGTCAGAGGGAAATGGGTCTGGGTGGGTTACTCTTCAGAGGGTCGGTGTGGACTGGTTGGGCCGAAGGGCCTGTTTCCACACTGTAGGGAATCTAATCTAACCACTGATGTGTAAGGTGATGAAGGGTTAAAGTGCAACCACTGGTAAGTCTTAAAGCATTTAATTATCACATTACAATGACAATGAAATATTTCAATCTCTGATGACTCCAAGGTTTATACAATGGAGCTTATGTGAGTAGAAGATTCAAAGCTTCAGCTCTTCCAAGCCACTTGGAGAAGTGCACTTCAGTTTTGACCATTGAAGAACATAAGACTGTTTAGCTCACACCACCGAATAATGATTTCCAGGGTAGGAGATGGCCTAGTGGTAATAGATTAGATTAGATTAGATTACTTTACAGTGTGGAAACAGGCCCTTCGGCCCAACAAGTCCACACCGACCCGCCGAAGCGCACCCACCCAGACCCATTCCCCTACATTTACCCCTGCACCTAACACTACAGGCAATTTAGCGTGGCCAATTCACCTAATCTGCACATTTTTGGAGTGTGGGAGGAAACCCACGCAGACACGGGGAGAATGTGCAAACTCCACACAGTCAGTCGCCTGAGGCGGGAATTGAACCCGGGTCTCTGGCGCTGTGAGGCAGCAGTGCTAACCACTGTGCCACCGTGCGTATTATCGCGCGACTATTAATCCAGAAACCCTGAATAATGTTCTGGTGAATCCCGCCACAGCATATGGTGGGATTTGAATTTAATTTTAAAAAGTCTGGAATTATGAGTCGACTGATGACCATGAAACCCTTGCCAGTTATTGGAAAAACCCATCTGGTTCACTAATGTCCGTTAGGGGAGGAAATCTGCCTCCATGTGACTCCAGACCCACAGCAATGTGGTTGACTCTCAACTGCCCTCTGAAATGGCTGAGCGAGCCACTCAGTTGTATCAATCGCTAGAAAGTCACAACAAAGAAATGAAACCAGACAGACCACCTGGCATCAATGCTGGAACCGGAAAAGACAGCAGCAAAAACACAAACAGCAATGTCAACCTACAAAGTCCTCCTTACCAACATCTAGGGGCTAGTGCTGAAATTGGGAGAGCTGTCTCACAGACTAGTCAAGCAACTGCCAGACATAATCATTCTTACGGAATCATACCTTACAGAATACACCCCAGACACCACCGTTACCATTCTTGGGTATGTCCTGTCCCATCTGCAGGACAGACCCAGCAGTGGGGGTGGTACAGTAGTATACAGTCGGGAGGGAGTTGCCCTGGGAGTAGCCCTGGGAGTACTTGACATTGACTCTGGATTCCACAAAGGCTTATGGCTTCAGGTTAAACATGGGCAAGGAAGCCTCTTACTGATTACCATGTACCATCCACCTTCAGCTGATGAATCAGTACTCCTCCATGTTGAACAACATTTAGAGGTAGCACTGAGGCTGGCATGGGTGCAAAATGTACTCTGGGTGGGGGAGTTTAACGTCCACCACCAAGAGAGACTTGGCAACAGCATTACTGATCGAGCTGGTCGGGTCCTAAAGGATGTAACTGTGAGACTGGGTCTCCAGCAGGTGGTGAAGGAACCAACAAAGGAAGAAACATACTTGGCCTCATCCTTACTAATCTGCCAGCTGCAGAAGCATCTGTCCATGACAGTATGGATAAAAGTGACCACCACACTATGGTTGTGGAGATGAAGTCCCGCCTTCACATTGAGAATAACCTCCATTGTGTTGTGTGGCCCTATCACTATGCTAAATGGGACAGACTTTGAACCGATCTAGCAGCTCAAGACTAGGCATCCATGAGGCACTGTGGGCCATCGACAGCAGCAGAACTGTATTCCAGCACAATCTGCAACCTCATGGCCTAGTATATCCCCCCTGTCAACCATTACCGTCAAGCCAGGAAATCGACCCTGGTTCAATGGACAGTGCAGGAAGGTATGCCAGGAGCAGCATCAGGCAATACCTAAAAATGAGGTGTCAACCTGGTGAACCTACCAAACAGGACTACTTGTGTGCCATTGGCATAAACAGCAAGTGATAGACAGAGCTAAGCGATCCCACAACCAACTGATCAGATCTAAGCTCTACAGTCCTTCCACATCCAGTTGTGAATGTGGTGGACAATTAAACAACTCACTGGAGGAGGAGGTTCCACAAATATCCCCATCCTCGATGATGGAGGATCTCAGCACATCAGTGCAAAAGATAAAGCTGATGCATTCGCAAGGAGCGGCACGGTGGCACAGTGGTTAGCACTGCTGCCTCACAGCGCCAGAGACCCGGGTTCAATTCCCGCCTCAGGCGACCCACTGTGTGGAGTTTGCACGTTCTCCCTGTGTCTGCGTGGGTTTCCTCCGGGTGCTCCGGTTTCCTCCCACAGTCCAAAGATGTGCAGGTCAGGTGAATTGCCCATGCTAAATTGCCCGTAGTGTTGGTGAAGGGGTAAAAGTGGGGGAATGGGTCTGGATGGGTTACTCTTCGGAGGGTTGGTGTGGACTTGTTGGGCCGAAGGGCCTGTTTCCACACTGTAGGGAATCTAATCTTTAAAATAAAAAACAATCTTCAGTCAGAAGTGCTGAGTGGATGATCCATCTCGGGCTCCTCCAATGGTCCCCAGCACCACAGATATCAGTCTCTAGCCAATTCAATTCACTCCACATGATATCAAGATGCGGCTGGAGACACTGGATACTGCAAAGGCAATGGACCCTGATAACATTCCACCCATTGTACTGAAGATGTGTGCTCCAGAACTTGCTGCTCCTCTAACCAAGTTCTTCCAGTACAGTTACAACACTGGCATCTTCCCGACAATGTGGAAAATTGCCTAGGTACGTCCTGTACACAAAAAGCAGGACAAATCCAACCCAGCCAATTACCGCCCAATCAGTCTACTCTCCATCATCAATAAAGTGATGGAAGGAGATCCAGGCAGCGGGCCGTGGAGGGGATCGTTAGGGACGACTGCCTGCCCCTCTTCCGCAGTTACGTTAGAGCCCGGGTGTCCTTGGAGAAGGAGCACGCAGTGTCCACCAACACCCTGGAGTTGTTCAGGGAGAGGTGGGTGCTGCAGGGAGTGGAGTCCATTATTTCCCCCTCCAACTCTATTTTGATTTAGTCCCTGCCCTCCCCTTCACTGTTTGATCACACAGCATTGCCTTTTGTGAAGGGTACTGCTTGTCACTGGCCACTCGAGTGTTTCCTTTTGAGAGCTCGATCAGTGTGAGTGTGTGTGTGCACGTGCAAGGGGTCTGAGAGGAAGGGGACTGTCCCTGGACCAGCTGCCCCACATTCAGAGAGCTGAAGGAAGGAAGAAGAAGAGGAGAAGAGGAAGGAGGAGGAGGAGAAAGAAGAGGAAGAAGGAGGAGGAGGCAGAGGCAGAAGGAGGTGAGAGTTCTGAGTCCTGGGCCTACTTTTGGAGCTGCAGCCTGGGCCTCACCCAGGTCAAGGGAGTGTTGCTGCTGACCTGGGGCCCACTCCCACTGCTGGTCTCTGGGACCCCGACCAGACCTGCCTCAGCTGTTACTGCTTGGGGCCTGCCTCACTGCTGCTGCCTGGGACTTGCCTTGGGGCCCCTGCCAGGACCTCCACCACTACCGCTGTTGTTAGAGGCCCACCTCCACTGCTGCAGCCTGGGATTAAATTTTGGGGCTGCCTGGGACTTGCCTGACACCTGCCTCCACTGCTGCTGTTGCCTGAGGCCTGCCTCCACCACCACTGCCTGGGACTCACCTTGGGCCCCTTCCCAGAATCTCCACCACTGCTACTGCTGAAGGCCCACCTCCACTGCTGCTGCCTGGGAGTCAATTTTGGGGCTGCCTGGGACTTTCCTTGGGGACCCTCCCCAACAGGTCTGGCCCCACTGCTGCGACCAAGGGCCTGCCTAGGACTTGCCTGAGGCCTACCTCCACCATCACTGCCTGGGACTCGCCTCGGGCCTCTCCCCACAACCTCCACCACTGCTACTGCTGGAGGCCCATCTCCACTGCTGCTGCCTGGGAGTCAATTTTGGGGCTGCCTGGGACTTTCCTTGGGGACCCTCCCCAACAGGTCTGCCCCCACCGCTGTGACCAAGAGCCAACCTGGGACTCGCCCAAGGTCTGCCTCCACCGCTGCTGTTGCCTGAGGCCGGTCTCCACCGTTGCTGCCTGGGACTCACCTTGGGCACCTCCCCAGGACTTCCACCATTGCTGTTGTCTGAGGCCTACCAACATCCGGCAGCAGATTATGGCGAGCCCGAAGGTCACAGGGCCCAGCCGCACCTACGCCGGGGTAGCTGCTGCCTTAGGCTCGGCTGCTCCAACCCCGGCTGCAACCACGACCCCCTTCAGGCACTTGACTAAACGCCTAGGGGTAAAGGATCAGTGGTGCTGGAAGAGCACAGCAATTCAGGCAGCATCCGAGGACAGGCAAAATCGACGTTTCAGGCAAAAGCCCTTCATCAGGAATAAAATTTTATTCCTGATGAAGGGCTTTTGCCCGAAATGTCGATTTTGCCTGTCCTCGGATTCTGCCTGAATTGCTGTGCTCTTCCAGCACCACTGATCCAGAATCTGGTTTCCAGCATCTGCAGTCATTGTTTTTACCCTGCCTAGGGGTAAAGGCCTATCCCCACCCCAACATGTCCATCGAGGCCTGTAGCAAGGCCATGGCTAGTGCGGTCGGCCCACTGGCCATCGTCGCTGCAGCCAGGATGTACGGGAAGGCTGTCTTTCTCCTGAGGACCGAGCAGGCGGTCCACCTGGCCGTGGAGAGGGGGCTCACTGTGGGTGGGATACATCTGCCCATCGACCCTCTGGAGGTTACGGCCCAGAGGGTCGTGATCTCCAACGTCCCGCCCTTCATTGCCAGTGAGTTCCTTCGCCCCCACCTCACCACCCTGGGGGAGATCCGGTCAGGTGTCCAACCGCTCCTGCTCGGTCTGAAGGACCCTGCCCTCCGACACATATACTCCTTCCGACGCCGGGTGTTCATTTGCCTGGCCCGGGAGGTCGTCACCGAGGGCTCATTCACCCTCCTCCATGAGGGCGCGGCCTACCGCGTCTTCTGGACGGCGGACGGCATGCGGTGCCACCTGTGCCGCAAGGTGGGACACACAAGAAAAAACTTCCCCACCCAGAATGCTGGCCAGTCCACACCAACGGCTGAGGGTGGTGCCACCGCACCCACTCCCCCTCCACCGAAGTCAACACCACAAGCCCCGGCAGCGGGGGCTAAGCCACAGGCTTCCAATGCCTCAGCCTCTGGCAGGGAGTGGGGTGAGCGTCCGACCAGTCAGAAGGCGCTCAAGAAGACACAACGCGTCAGGCCCATCCATGGGGAGACCACCCTATCCCCTTCCCCGACACCTAGCCCACAACCTGCCCTGCCCCGCCCCAGCACCACAATGCCCCCACGGCCGTGCCAGCGTCGCCCCGGCACGGGAACCCTGACCCCCAAACCTGTACCTGATCCTGGCCCCACTGACCCCATATCCACCCCCCACCCCAATACAGAAACCCCTGGGGCTTCAACGCCTGCCCCTGGCGCCGCAACACCTGACCCGGGGACCCTGAGCCCAACCATACCCTAGCACTAACCTGGGGGGAACCACCGGTGCCCCACCTCCTACAGCGACTATGTCTCTGGGCCCCGGAGAGGGAACTAGGCCCCAGCCCACCATCACCATCACCATCACCATCACCTGATAAACCAGGGACGGGGCAGGAAGTGACATGTCTGACCCTCCCCACCCTGGCCACACCCTCTGTCTTCCCCCAGCCAATCGTATTCTGGGAATGGCTGGGGGTCGGGGGGGGCACCTTGGGCCCCATGACCACCAAGGCGGGCGGGGAGGGGAAGGCCCATAAATTTCCCCCTCCTCTACCTGGGGGTCTACCTCAGCCCGGCTGAGGAATCCTGGCCGGCCAACTGGCAGGAGCTGGAGGCCAAAGTCTCGGCTCGCCTAGGCCGCTGGACAGGACTGCTCCGAGTGCTATCTTACAGGAGTCGAGTGCTGGTCATAAACCAGCTGGTGGCCGCCATGCTGTGGTACCGGCTGGTCACTTTGGTCCCTCCTCTTGGCTTTGTCGCTGGCATCCAGAGAACGTTGGTCGATTTCTTCTGGGACAAAAAGATGCACTGGGTCGCCGCGCAGGCTCTGAGTCTCCCTATTGAGGAGGGCGGTCAGTCGCTGGTGTGCGCCCGCACCCAGGTCGCGACGTTCCGCCTTCAGACCTTGCGGCGATACCTTTACGTCGAGCCTCCTCCTAGATGGTGCGCCCTGGCGACGTATTTTTTCCGCCAGGTGCGTAACCTCAACTACGACACGCAGCTCCTGTTCGTCGACCGTGACGGTTTGCAGGTCGCCCTCAAGACGCTGCCTGTCTTTTACCAGGACCTGATCACTGTCTGGAACATGGTCGAATCGCGTCGCGCCTACCCTCCGGCTGGAGTAGCGGCTGTCGTCAGGGAGCCGTTGCTCAGGAATCCGCACCTCCGTACTCGCGGGTTCGAATGGCTGTCGGAGGAGAGGGCCGCGGCGGCGAGGGTGACCAGGGTCGGGGACGTGCTGGGTGCCGGGGGCCTGGGCTGGACGCTGCCGCAGGACATAGCAGGCAGGGCGGCGGTAGACGTCCAGTACGTGGCCACCGCCATCCGACGCCTCAAAACGGCGGTGCTCGGACCCGACGTAGTACACCAGTTGGAGGACGCTCAGGTGTGCGGTGGGATCCCGTCCGAGCTCACCCCAGCCCGGACGGAATTTCACATTGGCCCCAAGGTCCCGTACTTCCCGCGGGAGCCTGTGCCCCACAACCTGAGCCGCCTCCGAAATTTTAACTTTGTTTTGTTTCGGGAGGTGAAAAGGAGAGCCCTGTACCGACTGCTGCTGCACACCGTCCACCTCTTCTCCCTCATCCACCGTCCGGACACGCCTTGGCGTGCCCATTTGCCACCGGGCGGTGGGGATCCCCAGTGGAGGGCTCTCTACGCGGGAGTCCTCCCCCTTTCTCTCGGGGATCTGGGGTGGAGGGTGCTGCACGCAGCAGTCCCCTGCAACCGCAGATTGCGGTGGTTCACGGACTCCCAGCCCAACTGCTTGTTCTGTGGCGCTGTGGAGTCCGTGGACCATGTATATATTGGGTGTGGGCGTTTGCACTCCCTTTTTGATTTCCTTAAAAACCTTCTCCTCTGTTTTTGGCTGCACTTCAGTCCCATGCTCCTGATCTTTGGGCACCCGGTACGGAGGAAAGAGGGCAGGTCTGAAGACCTCCTCGTGGGTCTGCTCCTGGGCCTGGCCAAGCTGGCCATCAACAGGTCCAGGCAGCGGGCCGTGGAGGGGGTCGTTAGGGCCGACTGCCTGCCCCTCTTCCGCGGTTATGTTAGAGCCCGGGTGTCCTTGGAGAAGGAGCACGCGGTGTCCACCAACACCCTGGAGTTGTTCAGGGAGAGGTGGGCGCCGCAGGGAGTGGAGTGCATCATTTCTCCCTCCAACTCTATTTTGATTTAGTCCCTACCCTCCCCTTCACTGTTTTGATCACACAGCACTGCCCTTTGATGTGAAGGGCAGTGTTTGTCACTGGCCACCCGGGTGTTTTCCTATATTCCTGGTGGTGGAAATTGAATAAAGATTGGTGCACTTTGTGTCTTTCACTGTGTCTCCCACCTGCACACACACACCATGGGTGCTGGGGAAAAAATAAGCACTACCGCACTTAGGTGGTAGTGTGGGGGTTAAAGGGGAAAAAAAAAAAAAAAAAAAAAAAAAAAAAAAGAAAGAAAAAAAATAAATTTCCCCCTGTCTTGCTGGGGAAGAGACGTTGGGCCACGGGGAACGGGGAACGGGGAACGGGGAACGGGAGGGGAAACGGGGACCATGACGGGGACCATGACGGGGACATCCCAGCAGTGTGCTGGCGGTGCTGCCCCTCTCCAGGGGATGAGTCTACGGTGCCCCTTGACTGTCCTGCACTGCGGCCTGATCTCCCCAAACCCCCAGGGGCTACAGCAGGGCCTTCTGCTGCCTCAACTCCTCCATCTCCTGGGGAGGACTTTAATAACCACACAGGCCGTGGTGCGGGCAACAATGGAGGACCCTCTGCTGGGTGGTCGAATGGTGGAGGGGAGGAAGGTGTTATCTTCGCTCCTCACTCCCAGACTGTTTTTCTGGGGGCCGTGGCCCTGGGGGAAGACCTTTTCCCTGAGGAGCTGGGCATCCCGGTGTCGGGAGAGAAGCGGGGCCCTGAGCCTCTGCCGCCCGAAGACCCGAACTTGGGGTGTTCCGGGAAGGGGTGCGCTGAGGAAGGTACCGCCGGTGACCCTGGGGGTGGGGTCACCGGGGGTTTGAGGCCAGTTGGCGGTGCTGGACCAGCCCCCATCCTCTTGGTGGGGGAGGGGTTGGTGACCGAGGGCGACCTCCCAGAGGAGGGTTCAGGATCGGTGGTGGACACTGGGAACAACGCAGAGTCTGTCTGCAGCGACATTTTTGAGTCCCAGGTGCCCCCCATTTATCTCCCCCTCATCCCCCTCGAGGAACTCCGGAAGTTTGTCGAGGAAACTCGGAGTCGCTGGGATAGAGCCCAACTGGCGCTCGACCCCTGGAGCTCATTCGAGTGAGTTTACTGGTCGGCCCACGCTGCTCGCCAGGCACCTGGGCTCGATGTGAACGAGCGAAAGCGAGTCAGGAACTTCCTGGGGGCACTCCTGGTGAGGGCGAGGGACTTTGGCGCCCCTCCCCCGTCCTCCCTGTAAATGTGTATATACAGGTTTGTTATCTGTACTGGTGGTGGTTGCACAACGCTTCCGACATGGAGACAACTATAGCCAGCCTCAACATCAACGGCAGCAGGGAGTCACAGCGCAGATTCCAGACCCTCTCGGTCCTTCGGGACGGGAGGTATGCGGTGTGCTTCCTGCAAGAAACCTGCACCACCCGGGAGGCGAAGCCACCTGGCTCCTGGAATGGCGAGGGGGGAGTCTACATGTCACCTCACCCGCAGATGTGGCGGGGTGTCTATTCTGTTGGCCCTGCATTTTCAGCCAGAGATCTTGGGGGTCAGGGAGCCCGTGCCAGGCCGTTTGCTTCACCTGACGGTTCGGCTGGAGGGCGCGGTGCTTCACTTGGTGAATGTCTATGCTCCCCTGGCCAGGCCGAGGCAAGCGAGCTTCTTTGGAGAAATGTCCGCTGTCCTCGCCTCCATCGACGAGAACCAGTGCGTCGTCCTCGGGGGAGATTTTAACTGCGTCCTCGAGGGCAGGGACCATGGCGGTGTGCGCATGGGTTGGGCGTCAGGGAGGAGGTTGGGGGACTTGGTCAAGTCCTTCGACCTGATGGACATCTGGCGGAATCCCCATCTCGACTCCATTGCCTTCACCTTCGTGAGGCCTGTGGTCGGAGTGTCCAGAATCGACCGCCTGTACGTTTCGCGGGTGTACGCCTCCTGTTTTCCGAGGGCCTCCATGCGGCAGGTGTCGTGCACGCCCACCTGATGTGGGCGGAACTCCTTCCATTCGGCGCCAGGCTCGGCTCCGCGTACTGGCACTTTAACAACCTGCTGCTGGAGGACGAGCGGTTCCGGGACTCGTTTCGTTGTTTCTGGGCCGGCTGGAGAAGGAAGCGGGGATGCTTCTCCTCCCTGAGGCTATGGTGGGACGTGGGCAAGGCTCACGTCTGTGTTTTCTGTCAGGTGTACGCGAGGGGGTCGACAAAGAGGCAGAAATCCAGGATCGGGGAGTTGGAGAAGGAGATGCTCGACCTGGAGTCACGCCTCGGTCAGCCTGACGTGGACCCGGCCCTGCGCGGGGTGTACGAAGAGAAGAAGGCTGCACTCCGGGACCTGCAGCTCGTCGGTGCTCAGGGTGCGTACCTGAGCTCCTCCAGGACCTGGACCGCGGCTCCCCTTTCTTCTACTCGCTGGAAAAAAGACATGGTACCCATCAGCATCTCCTTGTGCTGCTGGCCGATGATGGGTCCCTCGTCTCGGATCCGGAGAGAATCAGGGCCCACGTCCGAAACTATTGTACGGCTCTGTTCTCTCCGGATCCGTCCAGCGTGGGTGCTCGCAGAGTTCTGTGGGAGGACCTGCCGCAGCTCAGCCTGGAGAACGCCGGAAGGCTCAACGCTCCCGTCACCTTAGAGGAGCTGACCAACGCTCTCGAGGGGCAAGTCCCCGGGGCTGACTGGAGTTCTTCAGGGCGTTCTGCGACGTCCTGGGGAGCAACTATGCACAGGAGCTGGGGGAGTGTCTAAATGCCGGAGAGCTGCCCCTTTCTTGGCGCAGGCCGGTCATCGTCCTGCTGCCAAAGAAGGGGGACTTTCGTTCTTTGAAGAACTGGCGTCCGGTCTCCCTCCTCAGCACGGATTACAAAATCTTTGCCAGGGTGTTGTCTTCTCGCCTGGACTCCGTGCTGGCCCACATGATTCACCCGGACCAGTCCTACACGGTCCCAGGCCAGAGGATACACGACAACGTCCACCAGGTCCGGGACCTGATCCATTTCTGTCGACGGGCTGGTCTGCCGAGCGCCTTCCTGTCTCTCGACCAGGAGAAGGCGTTCGACAGGGTCGATCACGAGTACCTGCTCGGGACTCTGCGGGCATTCGGGTTCGGGACGCGGTTCGTCGCCCGGATCTGACTTTTGTACGCCGCCGCAGAGTGTCTGGTTAAAGATAACGGGTCCCTGATGGCACCCCTTCGCTTCGGGAGAGGAGTGCGTCAAGGCTGCCCCCTGTCCGGCCAGCTGTATTCCCTGTGCGTGGAGCCTTTCCTGCGCCTCTTGCGGAGGAGATTGTTGGGGCTGGTTCTGCGTGTCATGGGCACGGGGGTGGTCCTCAGGGCCTATGCCGACGACGTGCTCCTCACTTTCACTGACCCGGCTGACCTGGGGAGGATGCGCGTGCCAGGCCATGTACTCGGCAGGGTCTTCCGCCAGGATCAACTGGGCCAAATGTTCCAGAATACTAGTCGGTCCGTGGCGGGTGGACTCTCTGCCGGAGGAGTTACGGGGGTTCAGTTGGAGTACCACCCATCTCCTCTACTTTGGAGTCTACCTCAGCCCGGCTGAGGAATCCTGGCCGGCCAACTGGCAGGAGCTGGAGGCCAAAGTCTCGGCTCGCCTAGGCCACTGGCCAGGACTGCTCAGAGTGCTATCTTACAGGAGCCGAGTGCTGGTCATAAACCAGCCAGTGGCCGCCATGCTGTGGTACCGGCTGGTCACTTTGGTCCCTCCTTCTGGCTTTGTCGCTGACATCCAGAGAACGTTGGTCAACTTTTCTTGGACAAAAAGATGCACTGGGTTGCTGCGCAGGTTGAGTCTCCCTATTGAGGAGGGCAGTCAGTCGCTGGTGTGCGTCCGCACCCAGGTCGCGACGTTCCGCCTTCAGACCTTGCGGCGATACCTTTACGTCGAGCCTCCTCCTAGGTGGTGCGCCCTGGCGACGTATTTTTTTCCACCAGGTGCGTAACCTCAACTACGACACGCAGCTCCTGTTCGTCGACCGTGACGGTTTGGAGGTCGCCCTCAAGACGCTGCCTGTCTTTTACCAGGACCTGATCACTGTCTGGAACATGGTCGAATCGCGTCGCGCCTACCCTCCGGCTGGAGTAGCGGCTGTCGTCAGGGAGCCGTTGCTCAGGAATCCGCACCTCCGTACTCGCGGGTTCGAGTGGCTGTCGGAGGGGAGGGCCGCGGCGGCGAGGGTGACCAGGGTCGGGGACGTGCTGGGTGCCGGGGGCCTGGGCTGGACGCTGCCGCAGGACATAGCAGGCAGGGCAGCGGTAGACGTCCGGTACGTGGCCACCGCCATCCGACGCCTTAAAATGGCGGTGCTCGGACCCGACGTAGTGCACCAGTTGGAGGACGCTCAGGTGTGCGGTGGGATCCCGTCCGCGCTCACCCCAGCCCGGACGGAATTTCACATTGGCCCCAAGGTCCCATACTTCCCGCGGGAGCCTGTGCCCCACAACCTGAGCCACCTCCGGAATTTTAATTTTGTTCTCTTCCAGAGGGTGAAAAGGAGGGCCCTGTATAGACTGCTGCTGCACACTGTCCACCTCTTCTCCGTCATCCACCGTCCGGACATGCCTTGGCGTGCCCATTTGCCACGGGGCGGTGGGGATCCCCAGTGGAGGGCTGTCTACGCGGGAGTCCTCCCCCTTTCTCTCGGGGATCTGGGGTGGAGGGTGCTGCACGCAGCAGTCCCCTGCAACCGCAGATTACGATGGTTCATGGACTCCCAGCCCAACTGCTTGTTCTGTGGCGCTGTGGAGTCCATGGACCACGTGTATATTGGGTGTGGGTGTTTGCACTCCCTTTTTGATTTTCTTAAAAACCGCCTCCTCTGCTTTTGGTTGCACTTCAGTCCCACGCTCCTGATCTTCGGGCACCCGGTATGGAGGAAGGAGGGGCAGGTCTGAAGACCTCCTCGTGGGTCTGCTCCTGGGCCTGGCCAAACTGGCCATAAACAGGTCCAAGCAGCGGGCTGTGGAGGGGGTCGTTAGGGCCGACTGCCTGCCCCTCTTCCGCGGTTACGTTAGAGCCCGGGTGTCCTTGGAGAAGGAGCACACGGTGTCCACCAACACCCTGGAGTTGTTCAGGGAGAGGTGGGCGCCGCAGGGAGTGGAGTGCATCATTTCTCCCTCCAACTCTATTTTGATTTAGTCCCTACCCTCCCCTTCACTGTTTGATCACACAGCATTGCCTTTTGTGAAGGGTACTGCTTGTCACTGACCACTCGGATGTTTCCTTTCTTCCTGGTGGTGGAAATTGAATAAAGATTCGTACACTTTGTATCTCACACCTGCACGCGCACACCATGGGTGCTGGGGGAAAAAAAAGCACTACCGCAGTTAGGCGGTAGTGTGGGGGTTGAAGAGAAAAAAAAATTAACAGGGAATTCACTATTAGAAGAAAAGAAAAAAAAACTTTGGATGTGCAAGACTCCTTTAGGGCCTTGGATAGAGGTGAGGGAGGAGGTGTGGGAACAGGTTTTACAGTTCCTGGGGTAGCAGGGGAAAGTGCCAGGATGGGAAGGTGGGTTGTCGGGGGGCATGGACCTGACCAGGTAGTCACAGAGGGAATAGTCTTTGCGGAAAGGGATGGTGAGGGAAATATATCCCTGGTGGTGGGGTCTTTTTGGAGGTGGCGGAAATGTCGGCGGATGATTTGGTTTACGCGAAGGTTGGTAGGGTGGAAGGTGAGCACCAGGGGTGTTCTGTCCTTGTTACGGTTGGAGGGGTGGGGTCTGAGGGCGGAGGTACGGGATGTGGATGAGATGCATTGGAGGGCATCTTTAACCACGTGGGAAGGGAAATTGTGGTCTCTAAAGAAGGAGGCCATCTGGTGTGTTTTGTGGTGGAACTGGTCCGAACTCTGCTGATTTAAAGGTGGTCTGGAGTCCGTGTGGGATGAGTTGGTTACGGAGACAGGCACTGAGGAAGCAAATGTAGCTGTGGTAGCAAGTTTGTTTCACGACATGGTTGAAGAGCTTCAGGGCAGAGGAAATGACCTGGGAGTTGCAGTGGGAGAGGGACTCCCTGAGGTTCTTGTAGAGAGCGGAGGAAAACTTCTTCAAGGCAGGCATCCTTGCAACAGGATTCACAGTAGGGTTAAAATCAAAGAGGTAAAAACAATGACTGCAGACGCTGGAAACCAGACTCTGGATTAGTGGTGCTGGAAGAGCACAGCAGTTCTGGCAGCATCCAAGGAGCAGCGAAATCGACATTTTGGGCAAAAAGCCCTTCATCAGGAATAAAGGCAGAGGTCTTAGTACTGTCTGTAACTTTGTACAAACTGAAAAACAACATTCCTCACCCCTTTCTGTTTCCTGTCATTCATCCAACTTTGTGTTCATGCTGCCAGTGTCCTTTATATAATTCACTTGTTGGACATGAGTATTGCTCGCTGGCCAGCATTTACTACCTATCCCTCATCAATTGCATAGGTTCCAGCTTTGCTGGCAAGTCTGCTACGTAGCACTCTATCATATGCCAAACTTTAAGTCGGCCTCTAATCATGATAATCCTTCAGCAGTGATTAAACGATGCAAACATCAAGTTACAGGGTGGCCTGTCGAAATCATGGAAATTATGGGCGGCATGCTGCCTCACAACGCCAGGGTCCCATGTTCAATTCCAGCCTTGGGCAACTGTCTGTGTGGAGTTTGCATGTTCTCCCCGTGTCTGCGTGGGTTTCCTCCGGGTGCTCCAGTTTCCTCCCACAGTCCAAAGATGTGCAGGTTAGGTGAATTGGCCATGATAAATTACTCATAGTGTTAGGTGCATTAGTCAGAGGGAAATGGGTCTGGGTGGGTTACTCCTCAGAGGGTCGGTGTGGACTTGTTGAGCCGAAGGGCCTGTTTCCACACTGTAGGGAATCTAATCTAATCTAAAACACTCACTCTTATTGCTCTAACTTACCTCAATTAACCTTCCCAATCAAAATGACTTATTTCACAAAAACTGCATTGAGAAGGAAGGATTGTAACTTCAGGAGCTTAGAATTTAACTTAATTCCAATCTCGCTATATGTAATGAATGTTGTGGAATTATATATTGCTGCTGTTGCAGCTTACTGATAGTAAACTCGCCTTTGGTGTCAGAAGGTTTTTCATTACAAAAATATACTTTATTCAGAAAGCATAGGGGTCTGTCAAAGAATACCAGAGAATATAGATAGACTGGAGAGTTGGGCGGAGAAGTGGCAGATGGAGTTCAATCCAGGCAAATGTGCAATTTTTGGCAAGTCTAATTCTAGAGTGAATTACACAGTGAACGGAAGAGCCTTGGGAAATGTTTATTGGCAGAGAGATCTGGGAGTACAGGT
This sequence comes from Chiloscyllium plagiosum, assembly GCF_037043375.1. Lineage (NCBI taxonomy): Eukaryota > Metazoa > Chordata > Chondrichthyes > Orectolobiformes > Hemiscylliidae > Chiloscyllium > Chiloscyllium plagiosum. The sequence goes on along the minus strand of NW_028270172.1, from coordinate 36,432,529 downwards.
CCATTGTACTCTGAAGTTTGCTGCGCAGGTGGATAGAGTGATCAAGAAGGCATATGGTATGCTTGCCTTCATTGGATGGGGTATTGAGTATAAGAGCTGGCAAGTCATGTTAAAATTGTCCACGACATTGGTTCAGCTGCATTTAGAATACTGTGTACAGTTCTGCTCGCCTCATTACCAAAAAGGATGTGGACGCATTGGAGAGGGTGGAGAGAAGGTATATGAGGATATTGCCTGGTATGGAAGATGCTAGCTATGAAGAGAGGTTGAGTAGGTTAGGTTTGTTTTCATTAGAAAAAAAGAGATTGAGGGGGGACCTGATTAAGGTCTACAAAATCATGAAGGGTATAGGCAGGGTAGATAGAAATAAGCTTTTTCCCAGGGTGAAGGATTCAATAAGGAGAGGTCACGCTTTCAAGGTGAGAGGTAAAAAGGTCAAGGGGGATACACGTGGCAAGTACATTACACATAGGGTGGTGGGTGTCTGGAACGCTTTGCCAGCAGAGGTGGTAGAGGTAAGCACAGTAGATTCATTTAAGATGCGTCTGGACAGATGCACGAGTAGGTGGGGAGCAGAAGGATACAGGTGCTTAGGAATTGGGCGACAGATTTGAACAGTGGATTTGGATCGGCTCAGGCTTGGAGGGCCGAAGGGCTTATTCCTGGGCTTTAAATTTTCTTTGTTCTTTGAACAAAGTATAGTTTTGCAATAAAAAAATGCTGCAGTCAAACACACATAAGAGCATTTTGCAGCCAGCCACCTACAAGGGCTTCAGGGTAATTATTGTTGAGTTGAGTTGAATACAGTTTGCTTGAGTTGGGCAACAGATTAACTTTCCAGATAGTTTTGGCATCAAAGAAACAAAATTGTAGAATCCCAACAGTGTGGAAACAGGCCATTCAGCCCAATTGATCCACACCAACCCTCCGAACAGCATCCCACCCAGACCCATCCCCTTACCCTATATTTCCCATGGCTAACCCATAAAGCTGCACACATCCCTGAACACTGTGGGCAATTTAGCATGGCCAATTCACCTAATCTGCACATCTTTGGATATTGGGAGGAAATTAGAGTACCCAGCAGAAACCCGTGCAGACACGGGGAGAATGTGCAACCTCCACATAGACAGTCACCCGAGGGTGGAATTGAACCCGGGTTCCTGGTGCTGTGAGGCAGCAGTGCTAACCATCATGCCACCCTAAAGGACTTGTCAAATTAGCAGCCTTCCCTCAGGTATCGGTGGTTATTGACTGGACCTGAGAAACCACAAGGGCAACAAGTCATCAACCTGACTCCTTCATAAACAGGAAGATTTTCTACTCCTTCAATATGTAAGAGTATATGACCACACCAAGATGTTCCTTCACATTAGTGATAGCACCTTGGAAGCTGCTACAATCCTTTATTCTGCAGAATTTGCGACAGTCTCAGCATTTTTCAGAGACTGACACAACTCTGTGGTCAGTACCTTGGGGACAAGGGTAACCCTTGAGGATGTGGCTAGTGAACCCTTTTAGGAAGATGCCAAAGGACCCCAAATGGGACTACAACAACAGCTACATGCTGATCCATTATACATAAAGCAGGTTGTTGACATCCTGAACTTAGTTGCATGAGGGAGGAGCTCTCCAATATACCCCTGAACCGATCTTTACAATAGATGATGTCTGCTGCATGCTACACAATCGGGCTCATTGGAATGTTCCACAACTAGAGACAGGAAAAGTCAGTCCTGTAGCTATAAAATCTGGGAAGACGGATGGTGAAAAAGGTGAGGAGCAGGACAAGAAGGCTCCTGACATGGGTTATGCAGGCGACATAAAGGAGAGCTATGAGAGACTAGATGAAGGAAAGGTCCATATCGCCTTGGCTGATACTAGATCGGCGTAGTCATTGTCAAAATTCTGGTAATCCAGAACAGATTCTCCTTGGCTCTTGTGGGGTTACTGATTGAATCATTCAATCTGAAAAATCCACTTTGAAGATATAAGCCATACTTCCACAGAGTAAAAAAAGTGACAGCACATACTGAATGTCAGTGCCATCAACTTGGCTGAAACCATGAGCATCATAGCCTTTGGCCTCCATATCATAGACAAACACATATTGGTAAGTCCTTCGCAACCTAAACCCTACATATATACATGTTAGTAGCTGCCAGTGAGCCATCAGGACCAGATCAACTGATTGTTTCCTAGAATTTATCCTCTGTCGATGATTGTTCTAAGCTCCTTGCTCCTGTACAGACCCATACAGCTACTGCAGGCTTGGTTATACTTGGAGTAGGTGGTGCTCACAGGAAGGGGTGGCTGGGACATTGGTGTGAAAGCACAGTTCTGTCGCTGTTTTCATCTGGCTTCCGTTTTCTCCCAACAACAAATCTCAAGGTGCTAGACATCTTCCTAAAAGCTCCTCCTCCACTTTGGACAGCTTTGGGTCAGTGATTCCTGGGTGTCTGTGCCAGTGAGAGCTTGAAGGTATTACTGAAGCATGTCCTCTGTCCACCTGGGGCTCATCTGCCATTTTGGTGTGGGTCACGCAGATGATGTACCAAGTCCATTGTATCTAATCATGAGTGGTCAGTGCCTCAATGCTGGGGATGTTTGAGGATGCCGATGTTGGTATATTTTTCTTCCCAGTAGATTTGCAGGATCTTGCACAGGCAGCATTGACGCTAGTGCTCCAGCACCTTGAGGTGTCTCCTGAGGACAGTCCACGTCTCAGAGCCATATCTGAAGGCAGGAACCACCACAACTCTGTTAACCATGAGCTCGGTGTCAGATCTGATGGTGTTGTTCTCGAACACCCTTTTCCTCAGGCAGCTGAAGATTGCACTAGCACATTGGAGGCAATGCTGGATCTCTTCATCAATAGCTGCTTTGGCCGACAGGCTGCTTCCAAGGTATTGGAAGTGGTCTACTTTCTCAAAGGTCTCCCTGTGGACTTTGCTGATCGGGGCTTGCTTCACAATGGCAGGCCAGATTGATGAAGCACCTTCATCTTGCAGATGTTCAGGGTGAGACATATGCTCTCATATAAAATGAGTAATAGTGGTATAGGCACCAACATTTGTAGTCGCAATAATAATATTATAGTATTAGCAGCAACAGCCGTGGAAATATTAGTAAGAGCATAGCAGCAGTACTGCTGGCAGTAGTGATACCACAGCCATGTTGTTAGCAAAGGCAACAGTAGAAACTCCTGTCCTGGGGATAAAAATAAACTTTATTTAACTCACTACTTGTTTCAAGTAACTTTAAAGAAAAATGACAAAATACCAAAATACCAACAGCCGTAAAACAAATGAAATCCAGAAATCCAGGAATTGGTATTAGAGATTTAGTAATCATTTAACGTTCCTGTTTAAAGAATTTCAAGTGACTTAATTCACAATCTTTCCACAATGTAACATAAAAATGGGAGTTACTTAATTTGATAAGACAAACTGAATTTTCTCCAGTGTAAATAGTTGTTATGGTGGGTGGATTTCATTGAAGAGCTAACATATGGGTAAGTACAGTGGGGTTTCAGTTAATGGGATTGGCAATATTAACTAATTATTTTTGACGTATTGTTATTGCTGTTCATCACTATCCTTATTTTATTTGTCCTTAGGCAGATACTGCCCACAGCTCGTTTCTGCGTGGAGAAAACAAACCAATCTAAAAGCTCAAGTATTTTTGTGTAACATGTAAAAGCATAGGAATATTGAAAATTATTGTTTTAAAATGAGATCAAGTTATTCCTTAACAAACGCCCTGGCAATCAAATTCATAATGACAGTCTGATGCGAGCTGATACCAGCCCTGAAATGGAGCCAAAACCAAATGATACCCATCTGTAAAAGATTATAATGTCAAATAATAACTGAAATACACCATTGGAGCACATCTGATCTTTGGTTCATAAAACAGATTGTGATATTAAATGAGTTCTGAAGAACAGACATATTGTACTTGAAGCATTAAATGTGTTTCTCTCTCTACAGACACTGCCAGACCTGCTTTCTCCAGCATTTTCTGTTTTAGAGTCCTAGAGTCATAGGGATGTACTGCACAGAAACAGACCTTTCGGTCCAACCCGTCCATGCCGACCAGATATCCCAACCCAATCTAGTCCCACCTGCCAGCACCCAGCCCATATCCCTCCAACCCTTCCTATTCATATACCCATACAAATGCTTTTTAAATGTTGCAATTGTCCCAGCCTCCACCACTTTCTCTAGCAGCTCATTCCATACCCATACCACCCTCTGCGTGAAAAAGATATCCCTTAGGTCTCTTTTATATCTTTCTCCTCTCACCCTAAACTATGCCCTCTAGTTCTGGACTCCTCAACCCCAGGGAAAAGACTTTGTCTATTCATCATTTTTCATATCAGATCTCAAGTGTCCTCATTATTTTGATTTTTATTTGAGGATTTTAATTAAATCATTAATCATCTCTCTCATATTTCTATTATTCTTTATATATAAAAATCACCTGAATCTCTTGGCTGCATTTCTATTCCAGGTATTCTCTGCTGCCCAGTATTTCAAACAAAAGTATAGAAAATGAATGAATTCCAACAAAATATACGTATCTCTTAAAAGAAGGCATCCCTTTCTGTCACATGTTGTTAATCATTATAACCGTTGTAAGAATGTCTTCCTGTCATATTGACAGGAGGGGAAGCTACATACTGACAGATGTCTGCATGCTCCCACTAACCTATAATAGCAGGCTCAGCAGAGAGCTCCTGGAGTGGGGAAAAGCAATTAAACCAGCCAAAAACCAATCAGATGCTCCGCATCTCTTAGATTTGCCTCAGGTCAAAAAAGGCACCACTCATTACAAAAAAGTGACTTTCCCATTCACCTAAAAAACTGATTGTGAATGTCACTGCAGGAAATCAAACTCAATGAGTCTGTTGGTAATGAAGGTTCTTAAATGTAGAGGAACACAGACATGTGTCTGTCTATGCAGTGTGGATTACAAACCTACAATCTGATGCATAATTCAGACTATGGTGAGCAGAAATTAAAGTTCCATCTATTTGTTTATACTCTTGCTATGCAACATTGTTGGGAAATTTCCAATATATAACCAATACTAAAACTGATAACCCTGGAAGGGCATTTGCTGCGGGTTGATACTTCTTGTATAAGTCTGAAGGTGCAGGAATCACTCAACATTGTGCAGAGGCAACTGAATGTACAGTGTGGCTTATTTGTAACGTTAACCTGCAGATTCAAGGAGTTGCTTCCAAAAGCAATTCAACCAGATGTTTTGCATTTCAGATTGTGCAGCCATTACCTTCAGCATCACCTTTCTGTTCACCACCCCTTTCTGTCTCTTCAATATCACAGGTAGAAGACTTACATTTCACAAACTGACGATACCACTAAGAGATTCATGGCCAATCTAGAATTTCTGCTTGAAACTTTTCTGTTAAATGCAGAATTACATTTTACTTTGCTCAAAAACTGCTTAAATCATGTAAAATTTTGTAAATCCTTTTTTTGGATTAGATTCACTCTGAACATTTTGGCACAGACAGCCTCACACAGGGCACCTCACATCTTCAATGCATTATCTCGGCCAACATGACACTTGTTGTTAAAGTTCACTTGAGAATGTAACTTTAAGAAAGTTCTAGAATTTACATATGAAAGAACTGAAACCAACGTGCCCATTCTAAAAGATGAGAGACTTAACAAACAATCCAGGTCTTTTTCAATATATAATGTCAGTTACATCAAACCGTAAACGTTTGCTATAAGTTCTGTGTCCTACGATCGTACACTCCACAACCACCTGATGAAGGAGCAGCGCTCTGAAAGCTAGTGCTTCCAAATAAACCTGTTGGACTATAACCTGGTGTTGTGTGATTTTAAACAGTGTTTTCCAGAACATCTTTGACTGTACAATAACAAACACTGGCAGAGACACTCAAGACATTGTCAACCATTTCTGTCTCTCCTCAAACTAATGGTTCAGTGTATGGCTAGCCTTTAAACTGGGTGATGAGAAAGTAGGGACAGCTTCCTGATATTACATCAATGTATTTGTACTTACTTCATTTGAGTCTGGAACATTTTCCACTCAGGATCCCATTACCTATAGATAGGCACATAGAAACAACAATCTTCCATTTCACCCCTCCAACCTTCCACTGTACCTGGATCCTAAGTCCTTTCAGACCTGCACAATGACTGGCTTTTCCCCATTCTGGACATTTGCTGATCTGCTCCTGTGATGTCTGCAATGGAACTCTCATACTGCATTATACTGAAATCAATATGCCATAGTTTTATCGATTCACTATTTCTGTTAACATCACTTTGATGCATTGGACTCTTCTAGTAGATTGTGGCTGATTTATGATCTAAGTTTATATACCTGGTTTCACCACACCCCATTATACCTTTGATAGATTTCTGTTAACCCACAATCTCAAAGTTAAAACTAATAATTGACCCAAAATCAATTAACATTGACAGGAGGAAGATTCAAATCTCTACAATCATTTGTGTGCACAAATATTTCCTCACATTAGTCTTGAAGGGTCTGGTTCTAATTTTTAAGTTATGCCCTTTTGTCCTCAACTCCCGACTGGCAGAATTAGTTTTCTCTATCTACCCTATCATTTTCACTTAATATCCACTCCAATCAATTCACCCTTAACTTTCTGAATTCCAAGGAATGCAACCCTGGTTTGTGTAATCTCTTCTTGTAATTTAATCCTTGGAGTCATAGAATCACTCTATTAAAGCTACACTGGACACTCTCCGATGTTAACGTATCCCTCATGACGTCTGGTATCCAGAACTGAACTCAATAATTCAGACATTGTCTAACAAGAGCATTTCATAGGTGTAGCAATTCTTTTATCACCTCTTTTATGAAGCAGTTTAGATAAAAAGGTTAGCATTACATTAAATTTTAAATTCATGCTTCTGTTTGTCCATGGCATTTTGCTGATCTAAGTACCTGGATCCTAAGTCCTTTCAGACCTGCACAATGACTGGCTTTTCACCATTCTGGACATTTGCTGATCTGCTCCTGTGATGTCTGCAATGGAACTCTCATACTGCATTATACTGAAATCAATATGCCATAGTTTTATCGATTCACTATTTCTGTTAACATCACTTTGATGCATTGTACTCTTCTAGTAGATTTGCTACTATAATTCTTCCCCCTCAATTCCCTCTGAAGTGTGCATTCTTAATGCACTTACAATGGACAATCACATTGATATGGTGTTCTTGTTAGTGACAGTGGCTGAGCAGTGGGGTCAGCTCTCTCCTTAGTGAAGTTTAGTGAAATGTTGCTCTAAATTCCTCACTGAGATACTTTGTTTCCTTCCTCATGTGAAATGCAAATGGAGTAAGCTTCCCTGTCTGAAGGACTTCAAGACTATGTCCTTCTCATAGGAGATCCTGATCCAACACCACCTCAACGATAATATCCTCACCATTGTTTTCAAACTTTACCAGGATCCAAGCCTTTTCTACCTCTGCAGACCCTTCCAGTCCTACAATCCTTTGAGGTATCCAGTTCTAGCCTCCTGCATATCTCTGATTTTAATCACTCCATCATCGGTGACTGTACTTTTATTCCAAGCTCACTAAAAGTTTCTGCATCTCTAACTCTTTGCCTCCTTTTGTATGTTTCTCAAAACATATACTTTCGATCTAAGTTTGATTATCGCATTTGATTTCTCCGCTAGTAAATCAATGTCAAAAATGTCAGAGTGTTTTGCTTTATTGATCTTGATTTTTTAAAGCATTTTGGGTCATTTACTATTGTTACTGAAATAGCTCCATCAAGGCTGATATTCTATCAGCAAATCATCCTTTATTTATACGCGCACAGGACATGGACAGTTCAGAGCCAGCCCCTAGAGAGAACTCCTGTGGCTCTTGTTTATATCTGTCAGCCAGAACTCCCTGATTATCCCAGGTTAATAACCACAATTAAAGAACACATAGTCAATGAGATCCATTTCATTCTAATCACTGGTTGAGATGGCCAAATTATATTCCAATATAATTAGTAATAAATTCAAAGCAGACAAGTTTGACATCTAAGAGAATTGAGCCATAAGATTCCATGATTTTGAATAAACAAATTAAATTTACCATACAAAGTGTGAAAAGTAAAACAATTTATTGTATATTTATGTACATATATATAGAACTTATACTCTGGCATCTAGAATTAACATAGGATAAATATGGGTTAATAGACAAACTGTCATTGAATGCTCCATACTGTACATCAAATAGAAGTTATAGTCAAAATAGATAGCACATATTTAGAATCATAGAGTTGTAGACAGCAGGAAACCAACCCTTCGGTCCAACTCGTTCATGCCGACCTGATATCCTAATCTAATCTAGTCCCATTTGCCAGCACATGGCCTATCTCCCTCTAAACCCTTCCTGTTCATATACCCATTCAGATACCTTTTAAAATTTGTAATTGTACCAGCCTCCACCATTTCCTTTGGTAGCTCATTCCATATTTGCACCACCCTCTGTGTGAAAATGTTGCCCCTTAAGTCCCTTTTAAGTTTTTCCCCTCTCAATATAAATCTATGCCCTCCAGTTCTGGACTCCCCCAACCCACAGAAAAGACCTATATACCCTATCCTGGCCCCTCATGATTTCATGAACCTCTATTAGGTCACCCCTCATCCCAGGGAAAACAGCCCTCACCTATTCAGCCTCTCCCTACAGCTCAAACCCTCTAACCCTGGCTACATCCTTGTAAGAATTATGAGAGCTCAGGAAATCAAATCAGCTACTGAACTAGGTCAACAGATAGTAAGTGTCTCAGCAATCCACCCAAATCTTAGTGATACTTGCGCCACCAAATCTCATTTAAACTTTGTCTCCTTCCTAAGCGATATTCCATCTTGACTTTTGAAGATCTAGCTTGTGAGTTTCCTCCTAGTCTGAACAATACCAATTCAGCTTGGAGGCCTTTGTCTTTGGCAGCAGTATTAATTACCAGGCGACAGGACTCAAATTTAGAATGCCCCAGTGACGGCTCACCATTCGGCAGCTCAATCTCTCCTTCTAAGACTGCGTCACATTGGATTCACAAGGCTGTAACTCAGCGCCATGAAACAAACAAGCAATTCAGAATCAAAACCAGAAGTTGCTGGAAAAAGCTCAGCAGGTCTGGCAGCACCTGTGAAGAGAAATCAGAGTTAACGCCTCGGTCCCAGTGACCCTTCCTCAGAACACTTAGTAACTAGGAAAATGCCAGTTTATATGCAGAAGATAAGGTGGGGGGGAAGGGGGAAGGAATAAATGATAGATGGGGATGGAGCCCAAAGAGAGAGTTGAACAGACAAAGAGGTGGATTATAATCTGGCTGGGAGGTGTAAATGGAGACAGTTAGTGGCTAACAATAGGCAGTGTATAATGGTAGACTATGTGATAACAAGGCTTGGTGTGTGGGGTAGGGGGCTAGGATATGGGGAAGTTCAGGCCTTAAAAATAATAAACTCGATATTGAGTCCAGAGGGCTGCAGGGTTCCCAAGCAGAAAGTGAGGTGTTGTTCTTCCAGCTTGTGCTAAACTTCGCTGGAGCACTGCAGCAAGCCTGAGACAGAGATGTTGGCCAAGGAGCAGGGTGGTCTGTTCAAGTGGTAGGCAACTGGAAGTTCAGGGTCATTTTTGGGGAGTAGAACATAGATGAACATCATGGTCACTCAGTCTATGCTTTGTTTCCCCAGTGTAGGAGAGTCCACATTGTGAGCAGTGAATGCAATAGACTAAATTATGGGAAGTGCAGATAAAGTGCTGCTTCACCAGGAAAGTGTGTTTGGGCCCTTGGATACTGAAGATGGAGGAGGTAAATGAGCAGTGTTACACCTTAGGGGATTACAGGGGAAGGTGACATGGGGCTGTGGGGGGTGTTGTGAGTGAAGGAAGAGTGGACCAGGGTGTCCCGGACGGAACAGTCCCTGAGGAAAGCAGAGAAGGCAGGGGAGGGGAGTATCTGTCTGATGGTGGCATCTCACTGGAGGTGGCGGAAAAGGCAGCTGATGATTTTCTGGATGTGAATGCTGGTGGGATGGTAGGTAAGAACAAGGGGAACCCTATTGCTGTTGCGGAGGGAAGAGAGGGGGTGAGTGCAGAAGTGCAGGAGTTGGGTTGGATCTGGTTGAGGGCACTGTCAACAACGGTGCTGGGGAATCCTCAGTTGAGGAAGAAGGTGGAAATTTTGGAGGCTGCCATGTTGAAATTGGCCTTGTTGGAACATATGCGATGGAGACAGAGGAACTTGGAGAATGAATGGAGTCTTTACAGGAAGCAGGGTGCAAGGATGGATAGTGCAGGTAGCTGTGGGAGCCGATGGGCTTATAGTGGATATTAGTGGCCAGTCTATCCTTGGAAATAGAAACAGAGATGTTGAGGAAGGGAAGGAAGGAGTCAGAATTGGACCAGGTGAAAATGAGGATGGGGTGGAAATTGGAAGCAGAATCGATGAACATTTCCAATTTCAGAGAGGGAAGCAGCACTAATGATATCATCGATGTATCAGAGGAAGTGTTGTGAGTAGGGACCAGAATAGGACTGGAACAAGGAATGTTTCATATATCCCATGAAGAGACAGACATAACTGGTGCACGTGTGTGTGCCCATGGCTGCCCTTCTGGCCTGAAGAAAATGAGAGGAGTTAAGAGAGAGGTTGTTGAGGGTGAGGATGAGTTTGGCCAGGTGGGGGAGGGTGGTGATGGGTGGGGACAGTTCAGGCCTTTGCTCCAGGAAGAAGCGGAGGGCCCAGAGATCATCATGGTGGGGGATGCGACGTGCAAAGGGATTACACATCCATGGTAAACAGGAGGAGCAATTCAGCTTATCGAGGCTAGCACTGTCGCTGGGTTATTCCACATCACAGTCTTGCATGTTTACCAAACAAATATTCCTGCTGGATGTCCTTGCCCCCCATTCCCACTCTTCCTCTCAATAGCATTGAACTATCAATGTCTCTAGTAAAAAGCCTCTCACAACGTCTCTGAACTGATGAAGTGCCCTACGCTGAGTTAGCCCCAACTTCACAGAGTTTACAGGATGAAACTGCATCCCCTCCACCCTGTGCCTGACTAAATTAGACTGGCCTCTAGTCGATTTGGGTAACCTCGCAAAACTCTTCAAGGGAATCTGCTCTTGTTACAAGACAGGAACAAATGTTTCAAGCACTGGAACACTTTATGCTTAAATGCTATAATCTTGACAGACTGAAAGCCCATACATCAAAATAGATAAACAAAAATATGGTCCTTATCACAATTTTTAACTTAACTGTACAAAAATAAATAAATTGTTGTCATTCGTAATGGTTCCACTGAAACTGCTGAAATGTGAGATATCTTTGTGCCATTGACACACTTAGATGTGTGTCTCATTATTTTATCATCTAACTCATTAGTAAACACAGTGAATAATTGGTCCCCAACAAAGTGCCACAGACACATTCTGCCAATTAGAGGATCTGCTCACTTTCACTCCTCTCTGACTCCTTCACATTCTATTGACATTCCTGATGAAAAGCTTAGGCTCCAGATGTCAATTCTCCTGCTCCTCAGATGCTGCCTGACTGGCTGTGCTTTTTCAGCGCCACACCTTTTGACTCCTTCTATTCAGCCAATTTCCAAATAAGGTCACTAATCTGCATTCAGTACCATGAGCTTCATCTTTAACCAACAGCCTCTTATTGGAGACTTTACCAAATGCCTTCTGCAAGTTCAGAAAATTAGATCTGTAGGTATTTCCCTGGCTATTACTTTGAGTTAAACTTTACAAATCCATGACGGCTTTTACTGATCAGCTGAAAATAGTCAGGGTGTTCAATCACCCTACCCTTAATTAGAGACTCCAGGAGTTTTCCGACTTCAGATGTTAGGCTAATTGGCCTAGATGATTTGGTTTCTCTTTCCCACTTTTCTTAAATATATCCTTTAGAGATCTAAACTTCTTCCCTGAATATGGCCATATAAGTTTTGAGCTATGAATCTTCTTGCAGACATTTTCTCCAATCCTCCTTCTTAAGGTCCTTGAGTTGACTTGGACCATGATCTGCTATCGCATTAGGGTAGTCACTATTGAAGACCAAGAATACTGGGCATCAGACTGGCAGTACTGTAGAACCAAGAGAAAGACTTCACTATGCAAGGGAACAATGTCATCATAGGCCTTCCATCCATAGGCCCGTGACTAAAGAATACAGCAAAACTATCTGTAATAGGAAAATGGCACAATTTCTTTTGAAAGACATTGAGAAAAATCTCAACATATTCTTGGCTAGTCATTGTCTCTTCTCTTCCTGCAGCTGAGGGTAACATGAGTAATCTGCAAAATTATATTAGGTGCATGCTTCTGGAAATGGTTATTTTGTCATAACTCTTGTACATGGAACATAAAGGCACACATTAAAAGGCAGTGGACAAGACACCTAAGGGCCTCCGCTGCGGTTAAGGGTGAGAGGGTGGATTGCTCTAAACCTCACCCATTCCTCATATTATTTCAGACAGGTCAGGGTGGTCAACAGAAAGGCTGGTGAATCCCACATTCCCCACACTCCTAAATCTGCCTGATAGGGATCAGTGAAATTCTGCCTCAGTTGTCCTATGGTTTCATTCTGAGGCATAAAGAATTAAACAAGTAATGATTCAAAGCAAAAAAATGTCTCAGTACAGCCACTGTTGTCCATTTCCCACAACTGTTCCACCTTCAGAGGTCTGCAGTGTGGCTTGTTTAATTAGTTTCATCCCAACACACTGCAGTTACAAATTCAAACAATAATCTTCCACATGTTTATGTGTTACAGATGGTTTGATTAGCACAGACAGAGATCCAAAAGATACCAAACAAATTAACTCAATCGAAAATATAAGAATAATTTAAATTGAACATATTGGCTGCAGTTCCAATAGGACTCTGAAGCAAAATATATATTTTGTACATTCAGTTTATTGTTAGATGAGATATTAAACCAAAGCTTCAACTATCCTCTTGGTTAGATGGTGTTTTTTGAAAATGAGCAGGAGTATATTGTCCACTCACCTTGGGCAACATTTATCCCTCAACTAATATTTCTAAAATGGTTCATCTGTTCCTCGTAAGAGTTTGCCAATTGAATGTGTTTTCTACTTTACAGCAATGATTACCCTTGCAAATAACTATTTGCCTCTGAAGTACTTGTGGACCTTCTGCTGTTGTGAAAGGCTCTGTTTAAACGTAGAGAGGGCGGCATGATGGCTCAGTGGTTAGCACTGCTGCCTCACAGCGCCAGGGACCTGGGTTCAAATCTCACCTCGAGCAACTGTCTGTGTGGAGTTTTCGCATTCTCCCCATGTCTGCGGGGTTTCTTCCGGGTGCTCCGGTTTCCTCCCACAGTTCAAAGATGTGCAGGTTAGGTGAATTAGCCAAGCTAAATTGCCTGTAGTGTCAGGGGCAAATGTAGGGGAATGGGTCTGGCAGGGTTGCTCTTCACAGGGTCGGTGTGGACTTGTTGGGCCGAAGGGCCTGTTTCCACACTGTAGGGAATCTAATCTAATGGCGCTGGAAAAGCATAGCAGGTCAGGCAGTATGGAGAATCATCATTTCAATCATAAACCCTTCATCAGGAATGAGGCTTGTGGGCCAGGGGGATGGGGCTGGGGGGAAGATTGCCAGGAATTCAATGGGTAGATGAAGGTGGGAGAGAAGGTGAAAGGTCAGAGAGAGGGTGGAGTGGGTAGATGGGAAGGAAGATGTACTGGGAGGACAGGTCAAGACGGCGTTGCTGAGCTGGAAGGTTGGATCTGGGATGAGGTGGGGGGAGGGTAAAAAAGGAAACTGGTGAAATCCACATTAAGCCCATGTGGTTGGAGGGTCTCAAGGCGAAAGATGAGGCTTTGGAGGGTAAGGGTTTGGCGATGCAGGAGGCCCAGGACCTGCATGTCCTTGGCGAAGTGCAAGGGGGAGTTAAAGTGTTCAGTCATGGGGCAGTGGGGTTGTTTCTGCGTGTGCCCCAGAGATGTTCTCTGAAGCGTTCTGCAAGTTGGTGTTCTGTCTCCCCAGTGTAGGGGAGAGCACATCAGGAGCAATAGATACAGTAAATAACATGGTGTGGAAGTGCAGGTAAATCTCTGATGGATGTGGAAGGCTCCTTTGGGGCCTTGGATGGAGGGGAGGGGGGAGGTGTGGGTGCAGGCTTTGCAATTCCTGCGGTGGCAGGGGAAGGTTCCAGGATGGGAGGGTGGATTGGTGGGGTATGTGGACCTGATCAGGTAGTCATGGAGGGAATGGTCTTTGCGGAAAGCAGAAAGGGGTGGGGAAGGAAATATATCCCTGGTCGTGGGTTTGTTTGTTGGTGGCAGAAATGGCGGAGCATGATGTGATGTATCTGGGGTTTGGTGGGGTGGAAGGTGAGGACCGGGGGTTCTGTCCTTGTTGTGGTTGGAGGGGTGGGATTCAAGGGCGGAGGTGCTGAAACTGGATGAGATGCACTGGAGGGCATCATCAACCATGTGGGAAGGGCAATTGCAGTCTTTGAAGAAAGAGGCCATCTGGTATGTTTTGTGGTGGAATTGGTCCTCCTCGGAGCAGATGCAGTGGAGTTGGAGGAATTGGGAATAAGGGATAGCAGTTTTACAGGAGGGAAGGTGTAGTCCAGGTAGCTGTGGGAATTGGTGAGTAGTAGATATGTGTGTTGAGTTGGGCACCGTTAATAGAGACAGAGTGGTCCAGGAAGGGGAGGGAGGTGTCTAGGATGGTCCAGGTGAACTTAAGGTCAGGGTGGAATGTGTTGGTGAAGTTGATGAACTGTTCAACCTCCTTGTGGGGGCACGAGGCAGTACCGATACAGTCATCAATGTAGCGGAGGAAAAGGTGGAGAATGGTACTGGTGTAGCTGCAAAAGATGGACTATTCCATGTACCTGATAATGAGGCAGGCACAGTCGATGCAGGTGTCCATTGGGTGCCCTTGCTATCCTTGGAGGAAGTGGGAGAATTCTAAGGAGAAATTATTGAGGGTGAGGACCAGTTCAGCGAAACGAATGAGAGTGTCAGTGGAAGGGTACTGGTGGGGACATTGGGAGAGGAAGAAATGGATGGCTTGGTGGCCCTGGTCATGGCAGATGGAGGTGTAGAGGGACTGGATGTCCACGGTGAAGATGAGGCGCTGGAGGCCAGGGAAATAAAAGTCACAGAGGAGGTGGAGGGCGTGGGTGGTGTCCTGAAAGTAGGTGGGAGTTCCTGGACCGGGGTGGGGGGAACAGGACGATGTTAAGGTATGTGGAGATGAGTTTGGTGGGGCAGGAGCAGGCCGAGATGATAGATCGGTTAGGGCAGTCGGTTACATGGAACAGTCCATCTTCCGCAGCTCCACCGGCATCATTCCCCACCTTTTCCTCCACTACATCAATGTCTGTATCAGTGCAACCTCGTGTTCCTATGAGGAGTTGAACAGTTCATCAACTTCACCAACACATTCCACCCCGACCTTAAGTTCACCTGGCACCATCTCAGACACCACCCTCCCCTTCCTGGACTGCTCCATCTCCATTAACAGTGGCCAACTCAACATGGACATCTACTACAAATCCACTGAATCCCACAGCTACCTGGACTACACCTCCTCCCACCCTGCCTCCTGTTAAAATGCTATCCCTTATTTCCAATTCCTTCACCTTTGCCAATCTGCTCCCATTGGGACCAATTCCACCACAGAACACACAAGATGTCCTCTTTCTTCAAAGACTGCAAATTCCCCTCCCACATGGCCGACGATGCCCTCCAGCGTATCTTCTCCACTCCCAACACCTCCACCTCAAACCCCACTCCTCCAACCACAACAAGGACAGAACCCCTCCAGTCCTCACCTTCCACCCCACCAACCTCCGTATACATCTCATCATCGTCCGTCAATTCCACCACCTACAAACAAACCCCACCACCCGGGGATATATTTCCCTCCCCAACCCTATCTGCTTTCCACAAAGACCATTCCCTCTGCGACTGTCTTGTCAAATCCACACCCTCCACCAATCCACCCTGCCCTCCTGGTACCTTCCCCTGCCACCGCAAGAATTTCAAAACCTACACCCACACCTCCCCCCTCACCTCCCCCCTCACCACCTGCACTTCTACACGTCATTTACTGTATCTGTTGCTCCTGATGTGCTCTCTTGGACGCCGACTTGCAGAATGCTTCAGCGAACATCTCCGGGACACCCGCACAAAACATCTACACTGCCCCAGTGGCCAAATATTTTAACTCCCCCTCATATTCCGCCAAGGACATGCAGGTCCTGGGCCTCCTCCATCGCCAAACCCTTACCACCCGACGCCTTGAGGAAGAACACCTCATCTTCCGCCTTGGGACCTTCCAACTACACGGGATCAACATGGATTTCACCAGCTTCCTCATTTCCCCTCCCCCCAATCTTATCCCAGATCCAACCTTCCAACTTGGCACCGCCCTCTTGAACTGTCCTACCTGTCCGTCTTCCTTCCCACCTATCTGTACCACCCTCGCCTCTGACCTATCACCTTCGCCCCCAACCCCATCTACCTATCACACTCATCTACCTTCCCCCAAACCCACCCCCCCTCCCATTTATCTCTCCGCCCCCTTGGGCCCCACCCACATTCCTGATGAAGAGGTTATGCCCGAAACGTTGATTCTCCTGCTCCTCAGATGCTGCCTGTTCAACCTCCAGCACCACACTCTCGACTCTGAGCTCCAGCATCTGCAGTCCTCACTTTTTCCCTCTGTTTAAGTGTAAGTCCGAGGTTGGCAACCGTGAGGTTCCACGCAAATACTATCTAGGTTGATTCAATTTTGCTTTAGCAGCGTTCCCATCAGGGAGCAAAGTGTTTAGAGAAATGCAATTGTCCCTAGTGTACTAGCTGGTTTCCTATTCTCATGTGTCCCCTACCACTAGTCTATCTGTTTTCACTTTAGCTTTCTGGCAGTCATTCAACACATTCCTTGAAACGTGGTGTCAGAAGTGGCCAGCAGAGATTGTGTGGCTTTTCAGATCTGTGTGAGAGTCAGCTACTATAAAAACCTACAAGTGTTGAGTGAGGATGGATGGCTGTGACTTAAACCATTCTATGCTGCTGTGGAAATGAAAAGACATATCAGACAGAATTATGGCAAAATCAAGAAATAGCAACATGATTAAATAAAAAGGCTCACCAAATGAAAGTTAAAAGCTTGCTATTAGCACTAGGAAAAGAGTTGTACAACAGGCAACAGATTGGTGTCATCAAGTCTAAAGTTAATGAATATTTTGTGAATGTTAGAACGATGATTGCAAATAAAGACCCTTAAGTTTGGTGCTTGGAGTAACATCATGAATTTTGCAGATGATGAAGTGGCTTAAGATAGTGCCTTATTAATGAAGCCCTTGAATGTTAAGCAAAGGTTTTACACTGGAACTATCATCAATCCATGAAGACAAGAGAAGCTAAAGGTTCAGTTCAATATTTAAGTTTGGATTTCCAGATTGCACAGAGTAAGCAAAATCCACTCATTGAAGTCTGAAGCTTGAACTAGTAACCTTACACATGCTAGAAGAGATTTATAGCCTTTTGCAGACCACTAAACCATTGACAGCTGAACAGACCCCAGAAGATTACCAAGACAGTTTTAAAGTACTTGGATATCTTCCTGGTGAATATCAGCTGTAAGTATGTGAGAGTCTGAGATCAACCCAGCATCTGCTGAGGAGAGTTTGAGCTGCCCTTAAGATCCACCAGAAAGACAAGATAAAGCATCTGGAAAAGAAGAAAGTGACAACTCCGGTTTGGATTCGCAGCATGGCAGCAGTGAAACAAACTGGTAAACTAAGAATATGCATAAACACAAAGGATGTTAATAAAGGTTTAACAAGGGGTAGCATGGTGGTTCAGTGGTTAGCACTGCTGCCTCACAGCGCTCGGGAGCTGGGTTCGATTCTGGCCTTGGGTGACACTCTGGGTGGTATTTGCACATTCTTCTGTGTCTGTGTGGGTTTCCGCTGGGTACTCCTGTTTCCCCCAAAGATGTACAAGTTAGGTGAATTGGCCATGCTAAATTACCCATAGTATTCAGCGATGTGTTGGTCATGGGGAATGCAGGGTGATAGGGTCAGGATGCTCTTCAGAGGGTCAGTGTGGACTCATTAGGCCGAATGGCATGTTTCCACACTGTCAGGGTTCTATTCTATTCTATCTCACTACCTTGCTTCAGTTTTCATGATGGAAGACACTAGTTCCATCCCAATAGTAAGATGTAATGCAGGTTCTAGAACTGGAGGAGTTTAGAACAATTATCGCTAGGGAATAAATTCTGAGAAAACCATTGGGATTGAAGGCAGACAAGTTCCCAGGGCCTGCACTCTAAGGTCTTAAAGTAGAGGAAGTGAATTCATTGGTTCCAATATGCCATAATTCCCTGAATGCAGGACAGGTTTCCATTGGACAGGGAAAGTGCTAATATAACATCCTTATTCAAAATAGGAGGGAGACAATGTAGGAAGCTACAGGTGAGTAAGTTTAACATGCGTCATCACGAAATGGTGAGAATCCATTATTGAGGAAGGAATAACAGGACATATGGAAAATCAAAAAGCAATCCATCAGGTTCAGTGTGGTTTTATGAGGGGTCAATCATGTTTGACTAATTTGCAAGAATTCTTCAAAGGTGGAGCAAACAAAGTGGATATTGGGAATCTTGTAAACGTAACATTTGGACTTCAGGAAGGCATTTGATAAGGTGCCACACTGAAGATTAGTATACAAGGTAAGATTGCATGAGGTTCAAGGTAATTTATTAGTTCGGACAGAGGATTGCCTCATCAACAGGAAGCAGAGAGTCAGCATAAATGGGTATTTTTCTAGTGGGCAAGATGTAACCAGTGGGGTGGGCTCAGTCATCGCGCCCCTACTATTTGCAATCTATATTAAGGACTTGGATACAAGGACAGAAGGTGCTATAGGCAAGTTGGCAGATGACATTAAAATTGGTGAGAAAGTAAGTTGCAATGAGGAAATAAGAAATTCCCAAACGGATATGGGTAAGAAAGGTGAATGGGCCAAAATTTGGCAGATGAAGTTTAACATGGATAAGTTGTGGTTGTCCATTTTCGTCAGAGGGCTAGATAGGAAACTTATTATCCAAATGGAGAGAAATTTCAGAGTGCTTTGGTGCAGAGGGATCCAGGTGTCCTCATACATGGACTTCAGAAAGCCAGCATATCAGGCAATAAGGAAGGCAAATGGAATTTAGAATTTATTCCTAAAGGAACCGAGTATAAAATACGTAAAAGAATATAAAAGGAGTGTTGCTTCAACTGTACAGGCATGAGTGAGACTGGACCTGGAGTATTGTGTACAGGAATGACACTCTTGGGAGACCGAACATCTCCGAGGAACATAGAGATTTGCAGACAAACAAGCAATCACAATGTGTATGCATGCCATTAGAACACCTGCATGATTTGAAGATGTGCAATGCTGAGATTGACAAACGTGGACGTGGCTTCAAGTAATGCACAGTCTTGTTAATGAATGTTAATTACATTTGTTGACCATGTATAATGGAAGTTTGCAACTGCAAATTATGGTGCATGCCTTTTTCTCATTGAAAGAGTATTTTTTGGAGAAATGAAATTGCATATAGTATGCTAGCCTGCTTTCCATAAGCATGTGATCTCTACTTGTGTTGTAATTGTTCCATTGTAGTTTTGTGGCAACCAGTAATTACATTACTTAATCATCAACGAGAAGTGACCATGAACTTCTTTCAGTCACAGAATGCCTTCAACCTGAAACATGGGCTCGAAGTCCTGATCCAGCTGTAGTGGGGGCTCGAAGTCCTGATCCAGCTGTAGTGGGGGCTCGAAGTCCTGATCCAGCTGTAGTGGATCCTCGGAGTCCTGATCCAGCTGTAGTGGATCCTCGGAGTCCTGATCCAGCTGTAGTGTTGAGTGGTGTCGAGCAGCAGTAATGTACAGAACATTTTAATTAGATCTCCAGTCCTGCATTAAAGACAGATGGTGCAGGGTGAAAGTGAAGACCTGAAAAAATCCACATTCAGATTTTCAGGACCCTGCTACTGGATCTTGGATCAACTTATCAAATTGAAGAGGAACTTGCTCTGGGTATGACTGGAATGAAGGAAAATATTTGGTGACAGGTTCAATCTGTCCAGTGTTTGAAAGAGAATTACTTGGGGAAGTTGTAATAGAGACTTGTTGGGATTTGGTTAGCTCATTCGGTTGGAGAGCTGGCTTGTGACACTAACAGTTTGCATTCAATTCCCATTCTGGCTGAGGTCACTGTGAGAGTTCCACCTTCTTAACGTCACCTGAAATGTGGTGACCCTCAGGGTAAACTCACCATCAGTCATCTCCCTTTCTCTGATAAGAGTGTGGGGCTGTGGTGACTTTATCTGAATAGGGACTGTGGAATAACCCACAATCAAGTTCAAACGAATGGCCCAAATTTCACAGCGGCAAGTTGAGCTCGTCATTTAATCAATTGCACATTTGTTGATCTCCACGTGATTCTTCCATTTCAACAGTGACGGCATTTTCAAAGCAAAAATACAGTAGAGATCATGAAAGGCACTAAATAGTCCAGGTTCTTTGTTTCCTCTTTCAAGTAAGGTAACAAATGCTTCACACATTGCACAAGGAAAATGATCAGGGTGAAGTAGAAACTGACATCTAAGCAAAAGGATGACGTGGCAAGTTACAGCAAAATAACTAGATGGATGAGTTCTATCAAATAGTAACGTATTTAAAGCACTACCAGGAGATATGAGTTTTCTATAGCAGGATGCTGAAGGCAGTACCCTTATCTGTTGGAGGAAACATTGTACAGTCAAATCCAAGACACAATAGTTTTAAATATTCAACATTGCTTTTTGATTTTGCTTTTAAACATAATAAATACTTTAAAGGTATAATCATGCCTTTCCTAACATTTTAATAGAATTCCAAGCAAAATACACTTTTCACAGCTCTCTTTGAATCTCCATTAATCTCTCACTTAATTCATCTCAGTGATTATTTACATTATATTACAGTAATATATCTCTGGATTGCCCTGTCTCCTGGGGCTGCAGTTACCATTGTATTCATTTTGCCTGTACTTTGAGGTTGAAGACTGAGTAGAAAGCTACTGCAGTGGATTGAAGGGAGTACGGTTTGAGCTTGGTGTGCAGGGACCATGTATATTCACCAGTTTAAACTGGTATGTCTTCATATTAAAGTGGAATCCATACAAAATAATGGAAATGGGTAATAACACTCTGGGCTGTCACAGATCTGCTGGTCTTTTAGGAATGCAGGTATAGGCCATTCAGCTCTTCAAACCTATTCTACACCATTCAATTAAATCAGAACTAATCCATATCTTCAATCCATCCATAGATCGAACAAAATGCTTTTGAGGATCTATTGTTGCAGGAAGTGGAATTGGGCACTGAACCAAAAATTAACTTCCTCCAACCTTTGCATTCATTCAATTCCAAACACTTGAACATCACCCAATTCCTTCACCCTGTCATTAGTGAATGCGCCTTGAGCCATCTCGACCCCAAGTTGTATAATTCTTTCTCCAAACATCTCCGCCTCCCGCCTTCTCTCCTCACTTCCAAGACAATCCTTACAACTGATCACTATGACCAGTCTGCTTGACATCTTGCCAAACATTTCCTCATGTGGATTTCTGTCCAATTTTATTTCATAATACTGCTGTGAAGCAGCTTACGTGTTTTCCAACATTAAAAGCACTTCCTAACTGTAAGATACAGTTACTGTTGTTATTGGTAGCCAGAGAGGTGAAGGACTAGCCAGAACCTGATGTGCCTTTAGCCACTCTTAACTGAACCATCATCCAACCCCATATTGTTGACTGGAGTTGCTCTCTACTTAGTCACCCATGCGGTCCTTCCAACTTCTTTATGGGGCCATAAGAAAATGTAGTTTTGTATTTTGAGCCAGATATTCATTTCTTACCTTAGTCTACCCGAGAAGACTTTAGGAAGGGGAATGAGGCTCCTGATGGTGGGACAAGAAAATGGGGTATTATTTACTTCAGGATCCCCATGTGTCTAATTGTAAATTCTACATGCATGCAGGATCATGTGTTGTACATGTAATTACGCGATGTTTGCATGTGGTAGGACTGTGTCGCATTTGTAATCACACCAAGAAGGTAGAAGGTGAACTACCCAACCTCTTCAAAACAGCTGACTCCTTTCTAGGTCAGACAGGGCGATAACAGGCAAACATCCATTCTCTGCTGGAAGGAAGATCTGGTACCGACTGGGAGAAGCGGTCATACACCTGTAGAAAATCATTCTCCCTATTTCATCTGCTGAGTTTTCCTTTCGGACATCAATCACTCCACTTTCATTCACAAAGATGTCTTGACACAGATAAAGAGTGGCCATAATTCATTGTGCCTCCCAGCTAATTCTCCTCCAGATCACGTGGAGAAAAGTGGGGCATTATCTTTCCCAGGAGTAGGAAGAAGCAACTCTCACACTTGACCACTGGAAAAAGGCCAGGATGGGAAATGTGCCCTCTTCAGCAGTACACATGGCAAAAGAAGCCAGATCAGCTGACGTTATGCATATTCAGGAAATTGGGTGCCAGTTAGATTGCATGGGCAGTGCGTGGCAAGGGGATGCATGGGGACAGGTGAGTTATGGTTTTTTTGGCAGGCTAATAACTCCTCAGTTTCACATGCAGGATAAGGAGTCATTCAATGCTTTGGACCGATTCCAGGCTGGAGGAGGATTGTCCAAGTTGAGAACGATCAAGCCATTTGAGCAGGAGTTGTTGATCATTCATGGAGACTAAAGTGGCTGTCCATTACAGATAGCAAGGCTGGTCTAGCTGGGTAGTAGAGTGGGAATGATGTTCAGACATCGGCACATGTGAAACTGTGCTTTCCTCATAAACTGAGCTGATCTTGTCATTCTCCACTGCATGCCACTGCCACAGGCCAAAGTTAATAATACTAACTGATGACTCCACCTCAGATGAAGGTGAGTAATGCTGAAAGAATGCACTGTGCACCGTACCACCGTACTTTCTCCCTCATTGTCCACCAGCTCAGATACATTCACCTGGCTTTTTGTGTGTAAATGTGGGCCACGTGCAGCAGAGGAAGGCTGTGACCACTGAGGTCTCTGAAAATGAGTGCAATGTTGGGGATCAGGCACTACCTGTTTCCCAGTATAATGTTAGACCATTGGTTTTGGCCACAATGAGTCTGACAGAAATGCAAAGGCAGGCGAGGCATAATGTAAATTTTATTTGGATGACGGCAGAATCCAGTCAAGCTGTTACACTTGCCAAAACTCTGGCATATTCGTTTCCTCAATGGAGAAATTGGCAACCATCAGTGAAAGCCAATGCGATCATGTGATCCATTCACCCCAAGGCATCGTCGCCCAGGTGCTGAGATGCAGTATGTTATGGACAGGTGTATATATTTTCACATAATGTTTTCTGCTCATTATGAGCATTTGCTGTGCGTGGTTCAATTTGTACGGCGTAGGCAATGTGACATGGCTGAACATGCTGGCCTTCCTATAAATGACATCCCCAGTAGATTGGCTGAGGTTACAGATCAGTCTGAGAACTGATGTTACTCACACAAGCATGGCACTGACTCAGTGGTCAAGGAGCAGGCTCCTGAGAGCTTCATGAACAGAATTGCCTGTACGAAGCCGGCATCGTCAAGGGCAGTCATCTCTATCCATTCCCACATGAGAATGGTCCACTTATCTTCACATCCAAAGAGTAGAGGAAATATTTGCTGAGGTAGGTCCAGATGGAGGATGAAAAGATGGGTTTACAATCAGATCAGGAAATGAAATGATGGTCAGGTTGGTGCATCACTCTTGATCAAAATGATTGAAATGATATTGTCCCTGACATCTCTCTCCCTGGCCCTGATCTCTATGACAGTTGCTGACAGATCTCTGTCCTCCCCCTCATATTCCTCCCAGTTATCCTCATCTGAACAGGTTAGCAGCTCTCACCATGTACTCGGTTGATAATTTTACTTCTCTTTTGCATTGCCAAGTTGTGCAAGACACTGCAGACTCCCAGACTCCCTTTGTAGCGGGAAATGCAAAATGTTCTCAGACTGCTCAAAATAACCCTACCACCTCCTCTATGTCTGCCCATGTTCTGCTGTGTGTAGCATTGTAACAGGCTTTGGGAATGACTCACTGATATCATGAGCAATGTCTGAGTACTTATCACCCATGATCCAATGCTATACCTGGGCTGGGGCATCCAACAGGTTCCAGAGCTGGATGTTTTTAAAATGTACGATTTAGGACACCTCTTTGGGGAATGAGCACACACCTACATAGCTCTTTTCTGGTGGTCATGGACAACTTAGAAGTTAAAAGGTTGGAAACTGTTCAGATTTAATCAGCTGGCTGTTCCCAAGTTGCTGTAGTGGACACTTGTACAGTTGGTTATATCCCATACCTTTGGGAACGACACAATCATAGAATCCCTACAGTGTCGAAGCAGGCCATTCGGCCCATTGAGTCCACACAGCCCCTCCGAAGAGCATCCAACACAGACCTACACCCTTTACTCCCATAAACCCCACATCCACCATAACCAACTCACCCAATCTACATATCCCAGGACACTATGAGCAATTTAGCATGGCCAATCCTGTGACAGGAAACCAGAGCATCCGGAGGAAACCCGGGCAGTCATCCAAGAAGGGAATCAAACCTGGGGTTCTGGTACTGTGAGGCAGCAGTGCTAACCACTGAGCGACTGTGCCACCTATGGCACTGCAACCAACCACTCTAGTGAGCCTGACTATCAAAGAGTGTGACTAATTCTTTGGCCCGTCTGAATAGGGCATAGGTCACCTGTCATATGTACCTATGGGTGTTTTTTTCTGCTCCTAGTGGGGATGAAAATAATGGCAGGTATGATGAATAAATTGGGCAAAACTCCAAAGAATGGATTCTCATCAATAAACTAAACTTTAGGAATGAAGTCCACCCGACCCAGAAAGTAAGTTGACCTTCCTGTCATCTGATGGCAATATGTATGCATTTGCACCTTAGTAATTGCACAACTGGAATTAACTTGGCTTTCCCAACTAACTTCTGCCCAATCAGGATGCTCAGCTACTGAATTGCAAATACCTGGTACCTTGGTTTGCCACCTTTAATCTCAGGATGCACTTTGCCTTTTCTGCTTCAAGCAAAACATTGTCAATGATTGTGGCCTTCATTTTTGCTGCCAGCGCTGTGGAACGTAACTGAAGGTTAACAGTGAATTGCTTGTGTTGGAGAGTAACAGCTTCATGCAGAAGGTCATCCAGCAGCCTGGGTCTTATATTGACACCAAGATACAATGCTGCATATGCTTTGACACAGACCATTGCAGAAAAGACCACAGGCCTCATGAAAATGAGATCTGAGGCCTGGACAGTGTCAAGCAGTGTATCCTAGACAGGGCTTAAAAGTGGATAAATCCCCAGGACCTGATCAGGTGTACCCGAGAACTCTATGGGAAGCTAGAGAAGTGATTGCTGGGCCTTGTGCTGAGATATTTGTATCACGATAGTCACAGGTGAGGTGCCAGAAGACTGGAGGTTGGCAAATGTGGTACCACTGTTTAAGAAGGGCGGTAAAGACAAGCCAGGGAACTATAGACCTCGGTGGTGGGCAAGTTGTTGGAGGGAATCCTGAGGTAAATGTATTTGGAAAGGCAAGGTCTGATTAGGGATAGTCAACGTGGCTTTGTGTGTGGCAAATCATGTCTCACAAACTTGATTGAGTTTTTTGAAGAAGTAACAAAGAAGATTGATGGGGGCAGAGCCGTAAATGTGATCTATATGGAATTCAGTAAGGCGTTCGACAAGGTTCCCCATGGGAGACTGATTAGCAAGGTTAGATCTCACGGAATACAGAGAGAACTAGCCATTTGGATACAGAACTGGCTCAAAAGTAGAAGACAGAAGGTGGTGGTGGAGGGTTGTTTTTCAGACTGGAGGCCTGTGACCAGTGGAGTGCCACAAGGATCGGTGCTGGGCCCTCTACTTTTTGTCATTTACATAAATGATTTGGATGTGAGCATAAGAGGTACAGTTAGTAAGTTTGCAGATGACGCCAAAATTGGAAGTGTAGTGGACAGCAAAGAGGGTTACCTCAGATTACAACATGATCTGGATCAGATGAGCCAATGGGCTGAGAAGTGGCAGATGGAGTTAAATTCAGATAAGTGCGAGGTGCTGCATTTTGGGAAAGCAAATCATAGCAGGACTTATACACTTAATGGTAAGGTCCTAGGGAGTGTTGCTGAACAAAGAGACCTTGCAGGTTCATAGCTCCTTCAAAGTGGAGTCACAGGTAGATAGGATAGTGAAGAAGGCGTTTGGTATGCTTTCCTTTATTGGTCAGAGTATTGAGTATAGGGGTTGGGAGGTCATGTTGCGGCTGTACAGGACATTGGTTAGGCCACTGTTGGAATATTGCATGCAATTCTGGTCTCCTTCCTTTCAAAAAGATGTTGTGAAACTTGAAAG
Source organism: Chiloscyllium plagiosum (assembly GCF_037043375.1). Lineage (NCBI taxonomy): Eukaryota > Metazoa > Chordata > Chondrichthyes > Orectolobiformes > Hemiscylliidae > Chiloscyllium > Chiloscyllium plagiosum. Next base: position 36,405,957 of record NW_028270172.1, on the reverse strand, counting down.
GGTTCAGAAAAGACTTACAAGGATGTTGCCAGAGTTGGATGATCTGAGCTACAGGGAGAGGCTGAACAGGCTGGGGCTGTTTTCCCTGGATCGTCATAGGCTGAGGGATGACCTAATAGAGGTTTACAAAATTATGAGGGGCATAGATAGGATAAATAGGCAAAGTCTTTTCCCTGGGGTCGGGGAGTCCAGAACTAGTGGGCATAGGTTTTTTGGTGAGAGGGGAAAGATATAAAAGAGACCTAAGGGGCAACTTTTTCACCACTAGAGGGTAGTACATGTATGGAATGAGCTGCCAGAGGAAGTGGTGGAGGCTGGTACAATTGCAACATTTAAGAGACATCTGGATGGGTATATGAATAGGGAGGGTTTGGAGGGATATGGGCCAGGTGCTGGCAGGTGGGACTAGATTGGGTTGGGATATCTGGTCGGCATGGACGGGTTGGACCGAAGGGTCTGTTTCCATGCTGTATATCTCTATGGCTCTATGACTCTATGGTTGCCTACTATCTCGTTATGTACTGTACCCTGCACAATCTCAATCATCAGAGGGGAAGTGTTGGCAGAAAGGAGAAACTTCTGAGGAGGAGGATGTGAATGAGGATTCTCCTCTGATGGGCCAGAATAACTATCAAGAGGAGGAAGACTGGACAATGTTCCATTGATCCCCCTGACTAGCTGGAGACAGCATTCAGCAACTGTCCCCAGGCTGACAGAGACAGCTTCTGTACATATTATGTTTACATTTACACAGTTGGCTGTCAGACCTCTGCTTGCTGTGTTCCACACTCCTCATGGATCTAGATGGATTGTCGTTCACTTTATTGATGCAGTAAACTGGTGACTTCTCTTTTTCAGCTCTGGTTCTGATCTTATCACCTCAGTAAAAGCTAAAGAATAGATGTAAGCTTTACCTTGGGCCAAAGTTAGCACAACAGCGTCTGGAATTCAGCTGGCACTTCCATGGTTATATGTCACTGGATGATTGTGCTGAAATGATCTATACAGTAAAGACATACAATTCACAATAGAGACTCTGCTTCTTGATTTGTTCCATAACCTGAGATGCTCCTTCGGTGCCCTGCGATGCTCCAAAATGCCATGAGCCTTCACTGTACCCTTGCAATCCTTCCTTATCGTCCTCATTGACAACATTTACACAGTTACAGGTCTAGCCACTAGTATTCCACTATTTGAAAGCAAAATTATGAGAGATGGACATGTGATCTGAACATTGGTAACTCATATCCTTAGGTCTTCTGGTACAGAGTTGAGACCTTTCCATCCTGGAGCCTGTAGGTACATGAGACATTCTGCCATCATCCCAATGGTCATCTCACTGGACATTCCAGGCCCTGGTACATCCCCTAAACACCAGTGATCCTGAAAGTAATCAGAAGTGCCTTGCCTCCAATCCCCAACTCATCAATGAGTGATTCCCTGACAGCTGAGGCAACCTTTGGTGACCAACTTTGAAGATCATCTGAAATAGACTCTAGTTCTGAGTAGCCAGGATCGTTATGAGTACTCATTGTTGCTTAATTGTGTAATAAAGGTGCATAACATGAAATGGAACTGTATCAAAGTTGTTGCAGGCTATTCATAGCTGGGCCTGAAACTTTAAACCCCTCAAAGGGGCTTTTTCTCACAAGTGAGAAGGTCAGACATCTCGTGAGTATCATGAGAAGAAGCTCCTGCAGTGCTATCCCTCACTACCCCTCTCTGTGGGTGTCTCTGCGGCACCAATCCATTGGCCAAAGTGACTCATATCCTCTCGCCTTGTTATTGATACTGATCAAAAATGGCTTGAGCAATAGGATGCACATTGAGTGTAAATCCAATAGCCACTGAACATTCTGCTGGAGCTGGGTCTTCAAGGAAGCTGCCAAAGTTTCCATGGCAATACGTAAACTACTGGAGCCATCACAGTAGACAGGAAATGGATGAATGCCTCAATCTGTTGCTCCAGTCTATTGAGCACCTTGGGAGAAACTGCCTGATATTTCTTGACTTCTCTCTTCAGGTTGACTACTTATGGCTGAGGACAGAAGAACATTGTCTTCCTAGGGCAAGGCAGATGCCTGAGCTCTGGCAGTGCTCAGAGTGTCAGAGACCTCAGGTATTTCTTCCTCCACCAACTGTGAATCTGTGTGATGTGCTCACTAGATCGTATTCCCTAGTCTACTTGAGACAAAGTGCACCCCACACCAAAGTGACAGTCTTTCTGCTGGTGCAAGGTGTAAGTGAACACCTCTGAAGGTTCACAAACTTCATCCTCAGAGGTGGGGCTGCAGTTGCTGGATTCAGTATATGAGCTCTTATGTTGAACCTGGTACTGAGTCCACCATAGGTCCCCTTCCTGACAGCTTACCGGCCACATGTGATCCAGTTGTCTCCCTTTGACACACAGTACATGACTACAGTAATGACTGTCCAATAAACCCAACTAGGAGAAAGTGAGGACCACAGATGCTGGGGATCAGAGCTTAAAAATGTGTTGCTGGAAAAGCGCAGCAGGTCAGGCAGCATCAAAGGAGAAGGAGAATCGACGTTTAGGGCATAAGCCTGAAGAAGGGCTTATGCCCGAAACGTCGATTCTCCTCCTTTGATGCTGCCTGACCTGCTGCGCTTTTCCAGCAACACATTTTAAAGTCCAATAAACCCAAGCCTGGCTCCCTTTGGAAAGCTTCTCCCTCCTGCCTTTCCATCTTCCCAAGCCTGACAGTACCTTGCTGTCCTGCCAATTGAGGACCTTAGGACCAGCAGTGACATCCTCTTGCCAGCCCAATTCCTGCACTATTTGAGAAACTAGCCATCAATTTCCCCACCATCACTATTCTCACTTTCTTGTGGGAACTGAACCATACAAACTTCTCCTACTCTTGCCATTTGTCAAAGATTTAGACAAAGACAAACCATCACCTCAGGTCCACAGCTTCATCCGTGCATTGTACCTTTAGGGAATGGTAGGCAATGAGTTATCCTTATGTTGCTGATCTAACCTTGAACATTGGTCTTAATTTGGTGTGTCTCCCAATTCAAAAAGTGGGATTTTGTCAACGTTGTGCCAGTGTTGGTGTTGCAGTTGGAACTGCATGTCACTTACATTTTCTTTCTTTCTGACTGTTCCCACATGAATATAATTAAAATTCCGAATGCCAGCAGCCTGCATGTAAAATACATTCGACTTAATGGCTGAAAGCCACTAATAGCCAACAATTCTACATCGACGGACCCCTCTGTTAGAGCATCCTGGTCAAACAGGAAGGCCAAAATCACGGCTAAAACTTTCCTTCCATACTCCATTGCCATTAACATACAAGCACAAAGGTATGTTTTCAAATTAAATTTCACAAGGAAATATTTCACCTTCTCCATGAGTGCATCATCATTATTTGTTGAGACTGGATGGCCCATTGGTGTAAGGTTTTAGGGGTGATTGGCAATTGATGCATTGCTTTCAAGCTTTCTCTACTTCAATAATTTCAAAGTTATCTGATTTTTGCTCCACATAATAGTTAATGCAGTGTTAAGAAATTGGCACAAAGAAAATTCTTCTTAATTTGGAGTGTAGCAGAATGGCTACATCTTAATTCCTACATCAGTATGGTCAACAGCTAAGTCTCTAAAAGTGTGGGCAAAGTGACCAACTTCGCATGGTCAATAGCCGACTAGAATAGCCATTTATTGTCACATATATTTTTGCAAAAGGTACAGTGACAAGTTTTATTAGGCATCATACCACAGGATCTACATTAATGACAGAAGATATAAGTAAGAAGAAAAAATGTTAAAATACATCACATTTCAATTAAGGGCTCCTGGAAAGCCAGGCCAAAACTGCCACGCAAGGCCAGGCCGAGACCACCCTGGCCATACCAGGTCTAGACCCTCACACCAGGCTGCTGGAATACCCGGAAGCCCCTGAAGAAGATCTCTGTGCCAGGCCAAGATTTTCCCTTGCGGGACGGCCACACCATGAGAGCATCCTACCAGATGCCCAGGCCTATACCACCATTCCAGACCAACTGAAGCCTCCTCGTCTCTGGGATTGGGCTGGGAGAAGACACCTTCTGCTGAAGTTGTTGAAAGAAGCTAAGGTCCCACAATAAATGGAAACATTTTTAAAAGAAAAACATAACGAGAAAAAGAATGTAAAGTGGATGGAGTAGATGAGCCCACATGTTACGCTGCTACTCCACCACCATCACTCTGCAAGGTAAAGCAGGCACTGCTGATTTAAGCAAGCATTTGGTGATAAGGACAATTCATGGCTATCAAGGTTATTAAATTGAAGAGAGATGGGAGGGCAGAAAAAATAGACGTATCTTGTCTGTATGGCCCTTGACTGGATGATCTCAAAGTCGTGAGGGTCCTGAGTGGGAGTCAAACTTTCTGGAAGGTCAAGAGAAAGCACGTGACAACAATTGTCTTTGATGATATCAAAGTTGGTAACCTAGAAACAACCATTGCAGATATGGGCCCTTGAGCTTGGAGCTCAGAGCAGAAGGACAGACCCAGTTGACTCACTGAAGTCCGGCCAGTTATCCCTCACTAGTGCTGGTGATTCCACTCCCTCTTCATGGACACATTTACATTTTCCCACTGTAACACCAACAGCAGACTCAAATACAAACAGCAGTGTGATAACGGCCAGCTAATCGGTATTTCACATTGTGGGGTTGGTCAGGATGATGCAAGTATCATTCATCCCTTCCCATCATCCTTTAGGTGTCAGCTGTTGTTCTGATGGGAGATGTTGCGATGAGGTGGACTCCACCTGAATCATTCCAGGACCAAAGTGCTAGTGAATGGTATAACTAGGGATGTGGATAGGACTTTAAACTAAATAGTGAGGGAAAAAGGATGGGGTTCAGTCGCATTGCAAATTATGGAAAATTTTAAAGAGGAGAGGGCTCAATAGAAATTATTAAAGTTTCCAGGACAAGAAATAGAACAGAATACGGAAAGGTCAGGAATATAACATCAGGCACAGCAAATAAGGAGACAAAAATGAGAAGGACGATGGTCAATGCAGGACTGAAGGTGTTGTACTTGAATGGACTCAGTATACGAATCAAGGTACAGGAGCTTGTAGGACAGACTGAAATTGGCTGGCATGATGCTGTGGGTATCACAGAGACATGGCTGCAAAGGAATCAGGCCTGGAAACTAATTATCCAAGGATACAAGTCCTATTGAAGGGCTAGGCAGATGGGTACAGATGGTGGGGTTGCCTTGTTAGTAAGAAATGAAATTAAATTGATAGCAAGAAGTGATATTGAGTCAGAAGGCATAGAATGCTTGTGGGGAGAGTTGAGCAACTGCAAAGGAAAAAGATTCAGTTGGGAATTATGTGTGGGCCTCCTGGTAGTAGTCAAAGAAAACAGATCAGGAGATCGAAAAGACTTGTAAAAAGGCACTATTACAATAATCATGGGAACTTTAATACACAGGGGGACTGGGAAAATCAGACTGGTGTAGATGTCAAGGAGAGGAACTTATGGAATGTCCACAAGATGGTTTATGGGAGCAGCTTGTGGTAGAGCCAACTAGGAAACAGCCAAATCTGAATTTGGTGACATGCAATGAGGCAGACTTGATTAGAGAGTTTAAATGGAAGGACCTTTAAGAGGCAATGACCATAATATGCTAGAATTCACCCTGCAGTTTGAGAGGGCAAAGCTGGAATCAGATGCCATGGCATTATAATTAAGTGATGGTAACTACAGAGACATGAGGGAGGAGCTGGCCAGAGTTGATTGGAAGTGGAGCCTAACACTGAATTTGGTGGAGCAGTAATGGCAGGGGTTTCTAAGGTAGTTCAGGAGTCACAACAGTAATTAATCCTTGGGAAGAAGAAACATACTAAGGGGAGGAATTGGCAACCATGGCTGACGAAGGAACTCAAGGAGAACATCAAAGAAACAGACAGGTATACAATGTGGTGAAGATTATTGGGAATTTAGAGGATTGGGAAGCCTTTAAAAGGCAGCAGACGATAACTAAAAAAAGCATTGGGGGAAGGTGAGAAGATGAAATTTGAGAGTAAGCTAGCCAATAATATCAAAGAAGCTTGCAAGTGTTTTTTTTAGATACATAAAAGATAAGAGATAGGCAAGAGTGGACTTTGGGCCACTGGAAAATGATGTTTGAGAAGTGGTAATGAGGAACCAAGAAATAGAGGAGGAACTGAATAGGTACTTAACATCAGTCTTAACAGTGGAAGATACCCCAATTTCAAGAGAATCATAGGGCAAAGGTAAGTGTAGTGGGCATCATTAAAGAGAAGATGCTGGGGAAGCTGTAGGTGAATATATAACCTGGACCAGATGGGCTACATCCCAGAGTTCTGAAGGAGATAACTAAGGAGATTGTACAGCATTGATGGTGATCTTTCAGGAACTATTGGAATCAGGGAGGGTCACAAAGGAATGAAAACTGGCTAATGTAACACCCGTGTTTATTAAAGGAAAGAGGCAGAAGATGGGAAATTATAGGCCTTGGGACCAGGACTGTTCACATTATACATTAATGATCTAGACCAAGGAACTGAGGGCATTGTTGCTACGTTTACAGATGATACAAAGATAGATGGAGGGACAGGTCATGCTGTGGAAGCAGAGAGGCTGCAGAAGAACTTGAACAGGCTAGGACAATGGGCAAAAAAGTGACAGATGGAATACAATGTGGGGAAGCATGGGGTTATGCAATAGAGGCATAGACTATTTTCAAAATGGGGTAAGGTTTCAAAACTCAGAAGCACAGAGGGACTTGGGAGTCCCAGTTCAGGATTCTCATCAGGTTAACATGCAGGTTCAGTTGGGAATTAAGAAGGCAAATGCAGCATTAGCATTCATTTCAACAGGGTTAGAATACAAAAGCCAAGATGTACTGTGGAGGCTATATAAGACTCTGGTCAAACCACGTTTGGAATATTGTGAGCAGTTTGGGCCCTGCATTTAAGGAAGGATGTGCTGGCCTTGGAAGGGGATCCAGAGGAGGTTTACATGAATATTCCGGGGATGAAGGGCTTTTCTTATGAGGGACGATTGAGAGGCTCGGATAGCATGGATGTGGTGAAGATGTTTCCCCTAGGAGTAGAGACTAGGACCAAAGTGAAGGGATGACCCTTTAGAAATGAGATGAGTAATCCATTGCCACAGAGAGCTGTGGAAGACATATCAGTGAGTATATTTAACACAGAAATAGATAGATTTTTGATTGATAAGGAGTTTAAGGGTTACCAGAACAAGGCATGAGGATGGGGTTGAGAAACATATCAGGCACCATTGAATGGTGAAGCTGAATGGCCTAATTATCCTCCTATAGCTTACTGTCTTATGGTTCCACAGAAGAACTCCCATCTCACAGTCTGAAGACACAGGGTTCAAACATTACATCATCAGAAAATCTGGACTGAAATACCAGCCTAGTATTTAAGGAATGCAGCATTGTTGGAGATCCTGCCACTTAGATGAGATGTTCAGATCATTTTCTCAGATATATGCCAAAGACGTCCTGGCATTATTGTGTAAACGGGCAGGGGAGTACTCCATGCTGACCTGGCCATTATTTATCCTTTGCAATCACAGAGAATACTGGAGAAACTCAGCAAGTCTGCTGGGGAGGCATGGAAGAGAAACAGAGTGATGTTTTGAGTCTGGTCTGACAGTTCTTCCATTCTGAAGAAGGGTCAGAATGCTATCTCTGTTTCTCTCTCCACAGATGCTGCCAGATCTGCTGAGTTTCTCCAGTGATCTCTCTATTTATTTCTGATTTCCTGCATTCATCGTATTTTGCCTTTGTTCAAATATTTATCCCTCAACTAACATCAGTTAAATAAAAATCAAATTTTTAAGTCTTTCTGACATTTAATCGTTGTTTGTGGTGCTTTGCTATATGGGCACTCACATTTCTTATATTACAACATTTCTAACAAATCATCTGTAAAGCATTTTAAGACATCCTGAGATTGTATGAGGTGCTATCGAGAAATGTAAATCTTTCTGTCAAGGTAGAGGAGCTCCCATGGTGAAAGCTGGAACTCAATTTGATACCTCATCTGAAGGATGGTGTCTCCAATAGTACAATATTCATGTAGTACCATACTAAAGTGTCAATCTGGATTTTGCAAATAACAATTAAGCCTCGTAGTAATGAGACAGAACAAATATTAATGTTGCGAGCATCTAGGCAGCGCAACCAGAAACTGGGGTAAGCCAGTGGTTGTTATTTTTATTATATTTGAAATACACTGTGGCAAAAACACTTGAAGATATTACTAAATTATGTATTAATAGAGAAATAAAATCCTGTATGCTTATAAAGAAAGGAAATAACTTGCTGATTTGAGTGTCTATTGTGAAATGGCTAACTTGCCTCAGGCTGTCAGGCACTGGCAATTGTCCAGCATTTAATCACTTCAGAGGTTTATCGATTTCTCTCATAGGTCTCCAGCATTAGATTTGTAGCTGTTCCTTTACGATTTTCCAGAATGCTATGCCATGGAGAAAAATTGTGTGAAATTTTTTGCAGCTTGTGCCCACTAGGGCGATGACAAGGAATTCTCTCAGCATAAGTTGAAACTTCGGCTAAAGCAAAGGGACAGGACTTTAGTTTTCTGAAAGAACTGGCAGCAGTTAAAAGCTTACATTTTAATTTATTCATAAATCTTACATTGGGGTGTCCAGAGTAAAGAGCATAACCCTAAAACGCAAGCAAGGGCATTCTGGGGACAATGTCAGGGAACATCTATCCAACCAAAAGATAATGAACATTGAAATCTTTGTAAATAAAGGTCTTGAATATAGGGATGTTATGGCAAATCTCTATAAAAATATGGCTGCCGTAACAAGAGTAAGTTAAAAATCACACAACACCAGGTTATAGTCCAAAAGGTTTACTTGGAGGCACTAGCTTTCAAAGCACTGCTCCTTCATCAGGTGGTTGTAGAAGCAGCACTTTGAAAGCTAGTGCCTCCAAATTAACCTGTTGGACTACAACCTGGTGCAGTGTGATTTTTAACTTTGGGTGAAAGTGAGTACTGCAGATGCTGGAGATTAGAGTCAAGATTAGAGTAGCGCTGGAAAAGCACAGCAGGTCATGCAGGATCCGAGGAGCAGGAAAATCAATGTTTTGGGCAAAAGTCCTTTGTCAAGAATGTCTGATTTTTAACTTTGTCCACCCTAGTCCAACAGTAGCTCCTCCAAATCATGACATTTAGAGTATTGCATCTCATTACGATCAACACATTTTAGGAAGGATGTGAGGGTACAAAGATTGTTCAAAGGATGAAGAATTTTGCCTATAGAGTTGGGTTGTAGAAACTGGGTTGTTTCTCTTGTAGTATATGTGATTGAGGTGAGATCGATAGATGTGCACAAGATTAAGGAAGTAGAAATGATCAGTGATTTCAGAATGAGATGGACACTTGATGGAAATAAACTTACTGGGCTACAAGGGTGGAAGTAGAAGTGGAGTCATGGGGTTGATTGGATAGGTCAGCAGAGAACCAGATGAACCTGATGGGCTGATGGGCTGACTAGACTCCTTCTGCGCATACTAACTGTCTGATTCCTACATTATGGCACACATTAGGTGAGGAATGGAGAGATGGTGAAGCATTTGATAGTGTAAAGATTTCTGCAGAACCCTGAGGACCTAATACCTCCACTCAGAATCCAACTTTCATTCTGGCATTCCAACTAGAACTCTATCAACAAACACATCGAGTTAGACCCGATCTACCACCCGCTGAGAAAAAGAACAGGAAATGACATCACCACAGGAAATGACATCACTACCCCAAAGAATCCCAAACATATAACTCGAAAGCAGGAATCATGTACAGTGCTTTGCCTGAGGCCTACTGAAGATGTTACCTAGTAGGGTGATGAAATGCCTGGAAATGAACCTTCCAGCTCAGCGAGCAAACCTACATCCAGAACCTCAACCTGAGCTATAAATCTTCTCAAAACTTGCTAGAATCCAACTTTGCCTCAATTCACGCAGAGAACATGTGCCTGCCCTAAACACGGCCTTTTGACAATGTGAAAAAGATGAGGACAGGTGAGAGAGGATTTGCTTTGCAAGTGTCAATAAGGCAGTTCAATAAGGCTGGTGTATAGGTCAACCCAAAGGTGCAAGTGGGGCCAATCTGAGCCCTGGATTGAAGGATCGTCCCCTACCCCACTACCTTTTCCCTTTCTCTGCTTAATGTCATTGATTACAGAAATTGAGTTAAAAGAAATCTTTAAAACATGGCACTGGGTTTGATGAGCTGCTTTCAAATGCCTCCTTTACTGCGTCTCTCTTCTAGTGGGGACCTGACATACCCATAGCAGTACAGGTGCCTGCTGCTGGCACCTAACAGTGGAAGAGATCAAGGTGCCCATCCTAGCCCCTATGATAACCTAGCTCTTTCCTTGCTCTTTCTCTACACAGATTATAGATCAGATTAAAACATGCCTTGTGGTGCTGCGTCACAACATGTTCATCCACTGAGCCACCAGGAAAACAAGATGTCAGTGATTTTATAATCCAGCTGAGCTGTTCCATTCCCCCACCAGTGGTAGATATCCTGCTGCAGTAATCTAGTACAAAAAATCACACTACTCCAGTCAGTGAGAATATGTCTGTTAATTCTGCCTCTCACTCAGGAGACTGGGGTCTCTTGATATTTGTTGACAGTTGAATTCGTATAATTGCTATCCATATGATTGATTGTGTGTAATTCCAGCAGAGTAATGATAATCCGGAGCTACATTTCACTCTCTGATCTATTCATTGTAGCTAATGGGTGCTGAATGACATAGGAGCACATTTGCCACTTTAAATGGCACAGTCTGTAGATAGCTGTTTGAACAATATGTCATTTAAGTTGTCAGATATAATTTCTCTCTGAGCTTTCCTACATCTCTAATTGGTGCAAAGAAAAAATTAAAATTAGGTTGAGCTAAAAGGATTAAATTGTGCGGTCAGTTTGCATAGACTGGGCTTGTATTATCTTCAATGTAGAAACTTCAGAGGTGATCTACTTCAGAATTCCTACATTACAACAGTGTAGTTATTGACTCTAAAGAGCTTCTGGATGTTCTGAGATCATGGAATGTGCTATGTCAATGCACATTTATAGCACAATGCAAGTCTGTCTTCTTGTCAAGTGCTTCAATGTATTCAAGTTGTGAATAGGGTAGATAGAGAGAGGTTCATTCCTTGCATTGCTAAATCCAGGACAGAGGGGTAAACCATTCAACCACACAACCTTGGTCATTCAGGAGTGATAGGAGGATGAACCACACAAAAGCAGTCAACCAACAACATGAGTGAGAGTAGAAATCATCCTCAAATCGAAGGGCAAACACTGACTAGATTCTCTCCTCCTTAAAAGCTGCTATGGTTATGTAAGTTGAAAATCTTAAGATGATAGATTAATATCTTAATATTGATGATAGATTTGTGGGCAGAACCTCTTAGGAGGTCAAAGGTATAAGACCCAACATCCAGGGCACCATCATTTTCTTTCTAAAAATGTCTATCATTTCATTGTAACCCACAATTAGTTGCCAACGTCTATTAAACAACTGAGTTGAATAAACAGGACTCTTCTATTTACTGTAGACTAAAACACTGATTTTCCCATACCACGCTACACCAAGCAGGCCGTGTAGATCCCTGCTAGTGCCAGAAAATCTACAACACAGAATGTAACTCAGTGAGGTGAACAAACAGCCATGACAGATTCACGTCTGATGTTAGATGCTGATGTGACTTGGAGAAGAAAGGTCATGCAGAATATTCGGCTTCCTTCTGTTTCCAGGCAGGACCCTCAGTAACAGAGACAGAGGTCATGCCAGAAGGAAACAGACTTTAAATGGTAGAACTGCGGAAAGGAGCATGTCACTTTCATCAATATTGCAATTGGTGAAATGAATGAGAATGTTTAAACCAATGATCAATTTGAAGTAAAGACTGCACCTAGCTCAGCACAAGTCTGCATAGAGATTGAAAATAAAAAAAATTGCTGATGCAGTTTGAAGAAATAGTGTACACAATTAAAGAAAGCCACCACTGAGAAAGGATGACCAATGTCCTGTGATTCTAAATACTGAAAACAAAATGTCTGATCCAGCAGGGAAGATGTCCTCGGTGAAGGAAATTCAAAACATTAATAGTGTCCAAACTAAAGGGACCTACAGACCTCAGACTGTCAGGAAAAGAACCATAGACAATGATCTTCAACTAGCAAACCACAAGGCCTCCTGTTCAAAGAATGGTGAGGTCTCCTGGTCACCTAAATCTGTAAAGTCTGTGAGGGGCAGGTAATGGTTAACATACACAAAAGTGCAATATTAATGATGGGAAGAAATCTCGGGAGAAATGCTGTATATGGGCTCAAAAGGTCCTGAAATTGTTAATATTGAGTAGTGCCATATGCTTGACCCAGGATAACAAGGTCATATGGATATGTGGGCAGAACAGCTTAGAATCTTGAAGGATTAAGTTTTAATATCCAGGTCATCCACATTGTTACACAGAGTTTGTCAATCATATCAATGTAACAAGTAATTAGTTGCTAACTTGCAATAAACTACTTGTTCAATGCATTGGCTTCTTCGAGAAAAAAGCAGTATGTAGTTTATTCAACAACTCTAGACTAAGCAGGCCCTACAAGGAAACAGGATGGAAGCAGCAAACCACCACATGGTGAGGTGCAAGCCTGATTTAGCTGTACAAGCAACATGGCAGACTCCTATTCCTATGTGCCATGAACATCCCAGACATTCTCAGAAGCTCTAAAACTAGGATTATGGTTATTTCTATTTGAACTTATGCATAGGGTGACAGCTATGATGGTTTACATTTATATAGTGTCTACACGTGGAAAAATATCCCAAGATGCTTCGCAGAGGAGAACAGCTAACAAGAAGCATACAGAGAGAGATAGCAGAGATAACAAAAAGCACCAGTGAAAACTATTTTGAGACGGTGCAGAGAGAGGAAGTGACACAAAGTGTTCAGAATGGAAGTTCTAGTGAATAGGGCAAGGCAACTGATAGCTGTGCTGGAACTACACAGTCAGCAAATCTATTGGGCAGCACCAATTAAAATAAAGCCATGCACAAGGTTCATGAACTGCAGGGCTATAAAACCGTGACAATAAGACAGACCTGATTCAAAGAAAGGGAAATTAGAAACTTAATATTTAAGACATTCAGGGAAGATGGTGAACGAAATCGTGTTGTGTTAATCACATTGATTAGCACTGAAAAGTTGTTATATTTGAATGATCAAAGACCAATAGAAGAGCTTCTATGCATATGATGGCCATTCAATAGTGGGAACAAGATATAGAAGCAATTGTTCAGACAATTTTCTGAAAGATACAAGAACCACATAGGATAATGGGGAACTTCAGCTATTCTGCCTTAGACTGTGCTACTAACACCATGAAGAGTGAAGAGAGAAAAGGATTTTGAAAGGAACATAATAGATCTTTTTTTGATTGGTGTGTTTCCAATCCGTTGAAGCAGAAAGCTGTGCTGGACCTATGCAGAGTGAGCTGGGAAAACTAAAGTATGCTCTAACTCTTTTCAATCATCTTTAGAAATAGAAGCTGGTTTCAGAGGACACAGTAATTACAAACATATATCTCTGTTCAAAAGGAGATAAAATAAACTTTCTAACCATGAGTGAATCTACATAACTTGCTAAAACTGTTAGCAACAATAATCAAGGAAAAAAATCAATTGGCATTTGGGAAATCATGGATTCCTAAATTAAAATTGACATGGATTCCTTAAAGGATGTCATCATTAACTAACGTGATTGAGTTCTTTGATGAAATAATACAAAGAGTTAATGTTTACATTGTGATTTGTGCATATATGGACTTTCAAGAGGCATTTGAGAAAGTGTCACATAAAAGACCAATTCGCAAAATTAGAATCCATGGGATTAAAGCGACAAAATAAAGTAGTAACATGGGTAAAATAAGTAGAAAGAGAGCACATAGTTGTGCTAATATTTCAATCTGGAGTAAATAATATTCTCCAGCTACAAATTATTAGAACCATTGCCTTTTTTTGATATTTACTAATAAGCAGGACCGGGCTAGATAGAGAATAATTTCAAATCTTGCAGATGCGCAGCCACATTGCAGATGAAAGTCAATGCAAAGATGTCAGAAAAATATAGACCAATGAATCCCACATCGGTGGTTTGGAAACTGTCGGAGAAAATTCTTAGGCATAGGATTTATGTGCAGTTGGAAAAACATGGCCTAATGAGAGACAGTCAGATGGCTTTGTGCAGGACAAGTCACATCTGACTAACTTGATTGAATTTTTCAAGGAAGTGACAAAGGTGATCAATGAGGGTAGAGCAATGGATGCTGTCTACAATGATTTTAGTGAGGCTCTCGACAAGGTCCTTCATGATAGGTTCAGCCAGAAAATTAAGATGCATGAGATCCATGGTCATTGGCCGCATGGAGTTAGAATTGTCTTGTCCATAGAAGGGAGAGGGTAGTGGTGGAAGGTTGTTTTTTAGACTGGAGGTCCATGACTAGAGTGGTGTTCTGCAGAGATCTGTACTGGGACCTCTGCTATTTGTGATATATATAAATGACTTGGATGAAAATGTAGATAGGTGGGTTAATAAGTATGCAGATGACACAAAGATCAGTGGAGTTGTGGATCATGTAGAAAGTTGTCAAAGGATGCAACAGGATATAGATCAGTTACAGATATGGGCGGATAAATGGCAAACTGAGTTTAATCCAGGAAAGTGTGAGGTGCTGCACTTAAGGAGATTAAATATTAAGGAAAAGTAAACAGTTAATGGCAGGACCCTGAACAGTATTGATGTACAGAGGGATCTTGGGGTTCAAATTCATATCTCCCTGAAAGTGGGCACACAAGTAGATAGGGTGGTAAAGAAGGCATATGGCATGCTTGCCTTTATTGGTCAGGGAATTGAGTACAAGAGTCAGGATGTCATGTTGCAGCTTTATGTGACTTTGTTTAGGCCCCATTTAGAGTATTGCATTCACTTCTGGTTGCCAAATTACAGAAAAGCTGTGGAGGCTTTGGAAAGCGTGCAGAAGAGGTTTACAAGGATGCTGCCTGGATTAGAGGGTATGAGCTGTAAGGAGAGGCTAGAAAAACTCGGGTTGTTTTTTTCTGGAGCGGCAGAGGCTGAGGGGAGACTTGATCGAAGTCTATAAAATTATGGGGTGCATTGATAGTGTTGACGATCACAATCCTTTCCCAGAGTTGAAATGTTTAAAACTAGGGGATATGCATTTAAGGTGAGAGGGAGCAAGTTCAAAGGAGATGTGAAGGGTAAATTGTTTACACAGAGAGTGATAGGAGTCAGGAACACACTGCCTGGGGTGGTGGTGGAGAGAGATATGATTAGATTAGATTAGATTCCCTACCTTGTGGAAACAGGCCCTTCAGCCCAACAAGTCCACACCGACCCTCCAAAGAGTAACCCGCCCAGACCCATTCCCCTTTGACTAATGCACCTAACACAATGGGAAATTTAGCATGGCCAATTCACCTGACCTGTACATCTTTGGACTGTGGGAGGAAACCGGAGCACCCGGAGAAAACCCATGCAGACGGGGGGAGAACGTGCAAACTCCACACAGACAGTCGGCCAAGGCTGGAATCGAACCTGGGACCCTGATAGGGGCATTAAAGGGACTTTTATTCATACACATGAAGATGCAAGGAATGGAGGGATATGGGCCGGCAGAAGGGATTCGTTTAATTTGGCATCATGTTTGGCACAACATCGTGGGCCGAAGGGCCCATTTCTGTGCTGTACTGTCCTATCTTCTATGTGTGGAGTGATAGATTTTGGTCATTAAATGAAGGCAGGTGGTATAAACTGAATTGTAATTTTATGAGACTGCAGGAAATGAAAAGATCTGAAGTTGTATGCAAACAAATCTTTAAAGGTAGCAGGACAAATTGAGAAAGCTGTCAAATAAGCCAAAGGACTTTTGGCTTTATTGATAGAGCAATAGAGAACAAAAGCAAGACGTTACATTAGATCTTGGTAAAATATTGGCTCAAGCTCAGCTGGACTTGTTCGGATCTGGCTACCACACTTTAGGAGGAATATTCTAATCTTGGAGAAGGTGGAGAAGAGAAGAACTGTGCTGGCTGGATGCATCGGACATGCTAAATTGCCCAGAATGTCCAGGAATGAAAGGCTAGGTGGATTAATCACAGGGAATGCAGGGTTACAGGGTTAGGATGGATGGCTGGGTCTGGGTGGGATGATTTACAGAGAGCCAGTGCAGACACGAGGGGCTGAATGGCCTTTTCCGCATTGTAGGGATTCTATGATTCTATTTGCAAAATTGTATCACAGGTACAGATGTAAGCTATGTGGGGAGCAGATTTCCTGCAGAGCAGAGAAAGGTTAGGAGAATTTTGAGGAAAGGTCATTCACCCTGTCAACTTTCTTTTTCTCACCGCGGAAAGGGAACCGGCAGGCAGTGCAGGGATCCCCTGTGGCCATTCCCCTCAACAATAAGTATACCATTTTGGATACTATTGGGGGGGGATGATTTACCAGGGGAAAGCAGTGGGGTACAGGGCTCTGGCACAGAATCTGTCCCTGCTGCTCAGAAGGGAAGGGGGAAGAGGAGCAGAGCAGTAGTCATTGGGGACTCCATAGTTAGGGGGACAGTTAGGAGGTTCTGTGGGGACAAGAGAGACTCACGGTTGCCTCCCAGGTTCCGGGGTTCGTGATCGTGTTTTTGGGATCCTTAAGGGGGAGGGGGAGCAGCCCCAAGTCGTAGTCCACATAGGCACCAATGACACAGGTAGGAAGAGAGATTGGGATTTAAGGCAGAAATTCAGGGAGGTAGGATGGAAGCTTAGAGCTAGGATGAACAGAGTTGTTGTCTCTGGTTTGTTGCCCTAGCCACGTGCTAGTGAGGCGAGGAATAGGGAGAGAGAGGAGTACAGGAGGGAGGGTTTTGGATTATTGGATAATTGGGGCTCTTTTTGGGGTAAGTGGGACCTCTACAAGCAGGATGGTCTACATCTGAACCACAGGGGTACCAATACCCTGGGGGGAAATTCGCTAAGGCTATTGGGGTGGGTTTAAACTAATCCAGCAGAGGGCTGGGAACCAAAATTGTAGTTCGAGTATAGAAAAGGTTGAGAGTAGGGAGGTCCGAAATCAAGTTTCAGGGACGCAAGATGGCACCGGCAAGCAAGAAGTTGGTTTGAAGTATGTCTACTTCAACGCCAGGAGCATCCGGAATAAGGTGGGTGAACTTGCTGCATGGGTTGGTACCTGGGACTTCGATGTTGTGGCCATTTCAGAGACATGGATAGAGCAGGGACAGGAATGGTTGTTGCAGGTTCCAGAATTTAGATGTTTCAGTAAGAACAGAGAAGATGGTAAAAGAGGGGGAGGTGTGGCATTGTTGGTCAAGGACAGTATTACAGTTGCAGAAAGGATGTTTGGGGACTCATCAACTGAGGTAGTATGGGCTGAGGTTAGAAACAGGAAAGGATAGGTCACCCTGTTGGGAGTTTTATATAGGCCTCCGAATAGTTCCAGAGATGTAGAGGAAAGGATAGCAAAGATGATTCTCGATAGGAGTGAGAGACACAGTGGGACTTCAACTTTCCAAATATTGACTGGGGACACTATAGTACAAGTACTTTAGATGGGTCAGTTTTTGTCCAGTGTGTGCAGGAGGGCTTCCTGACACAGTATGTAGTCAGGCCAACAAGGGGCGAAGCCACATTAGATTTGGTACTGGGTAATGAGCCCGGCCAGGTGTTAGACTTGGAAGTAGGTGATAGCGAGCACAATTCTGTTATGTTTACTTTAGTGATAGAAAGGGATAGGTGTATACCACTGGGCAAGAGTTACAGCTGGGGAATGGCAATTACGATGCGATGAGGTAAGATTTAGGAAGCATAGGATGGGGAAGGAAACTGCGGGGGGTGGGCACATTAAAAATGTGGAGCTTATTCAAGGAAAAGTTCCTGTGTGTCCTAGATAAGTATGTGCCTGTCAGGCAGGGAGGAAGATATAGAACGCGTGAGCCGTGGTTTACTAAGGAAGTGGAATCCCTGGTCAAGAAGAAGAAGAAGGCTTATGTTAGGACAAAATGTGAAAACTCAGTTAGGGCACTTGAGGGTTACAAGGAAGTCAGGAAAGACCTAAAGAGCCAGGAGAGGACATGAGAAGATGTTGGCGGATAGGATCAGAGTAAGCCCTAAGGCTTTCTATAGGTATTTAAGGAATAAAAGAATGATGAGAGTAAGATTAGGGCAAGTCAAGGATAGTAGTGGGAAGTTGTGTGTGGAGTCAGAGGAGATAGGGGAAGCACTAAATGAAAATTTTTCGACAGTATTCACTCTAGAAAACGACAATATTGTCTAGGAGAATACTGAGATACAGGCTACTAAACTAGGTGGGATTGAGATTCACAAGGAAGAGGTATTAGAAATCCTGCAGAGTGTGAAAATAGATAAGTGCCCTGGGCTGGATGGGATTTATCCTAGGCTCCTCTGGGAAGCCAGGGAGGAGATTGCCGACCCTTTGGCATTGATCTTTAAATCGTCATTGTCTACAGGACTAGTGCCAGAAGACTGGAGGATAGCAAATGTAGTTCCCCTGTTCAAGAAGGGGAGTAGAGACAATCCTGGTAATTATAGACCAGTGAGCCTTACTTCAGTTGTTGGTAAAGTGTTAGAAAAGGTTATAAGAGATAGGACTTATAGTCATCTAGAAAAGAATAATTTGATTAGGGATAGTCAGCACATTTTTGTGAAGGGTAGGTCGTCCCTCACAAACCTTATTGAGTTCTTTGAGAAGGTGATCAAACAGGTAGATAAGAGTAAACTGGGTGATGTGGTGTATATGGATTTCAGCAAGGCGTTCGATAAGATTCCCCACAGTAGGCTATTGTACAAAATGCGGAAGAATGGGATTGTGGGAGATATAGCAGTTTGGATCAGTAATTGGCATGCTGAAGGAAGACAGAGGGTGGTGGTTGATGGGAAATGTTCATCCTGGAGTCCAATTACTAGTAGTGTACTGCAAGGGTCGGTGTTGGGTCCACTGCTGTTCGTCATTTTTATAAACGACCTGGATGAGGGCGTAGAAGGGAGGGTTAATAAATTTGCAGACGACACTAAGGTCTGTGGAATTGTGGATAGTGACAAAGGATGTTGTAGGTTACAGAGAGACATAAATAAGCTGCAGAGCTGGGCTGAGAGTTGGAAAATGGAGTTTAATGCAGACAAGTGTGAGGTGATTCACTTTGGTCGGAGTAACCGGAATGCAAAGTACTGGGCTAATGGTAAGATTCTTGGTAGTGTAGATGAGCAGAGAGATCTCAGTGTCCAGGTACACAGATCCTTGAAAGTTGCCACCCAGGTTGACAGGGTTGTTAAGAAGGCTTACAGTGTTTTAGCTTTTATTAATAGAGGGATCGAGTTCCGGAACCATGAGGTTATGCTACAGCTGTACAAAACTCTGGTGCGGCCGCACTTGGAGTATTGTGTACAGTTCAGGTCACCGCAATATAAGAAGGATGTGGAAGCTTTGGAAAGGGTGCAGAGGAGATTTACTAGGATGTTGCCTGGTATGGAGGGAAGGTCTTACAAGGAAAGGCTGAGGGACTTGAGGCTGTTTTTGTTAGAGAGAAGAAGGTTGAGAGGTGACTTAATAGAGACATATAAGATAATCAGAGGGTTAGATAGGGTGGACAGGGAGAGCCTTTTTCCAAGTATGGTGACGGTGAGCATGAGGGGGCATAGCTTTAAATTGAGGGGTGATAGATATAGGACAGATGTCAGAGGTAGTTTCTTTACTCAAACAGTAGTAAGGGTATGGAATGCTTTGCCTGCAATGGTAGTAGATTGGCCAACTTTAAGTACATTTAAGTCATCATTGGACAAGCATATGGACGTACATGGAATAGTGTAGGTTAGATGGGCTTCAGATTGGTATGACAGGTCGGCGTAACATCTAGGGCTGAAGGGCCTGTACTACACTGTAATGTTCTATGTTCTATGTTCTAGTTGCTGTCTGACCTGAGTACTTCCAATATTTTGGTGTTCCCAGCATCTGTACTACTTTGCTTTAATAAGGTTAGGAGGAATTTTAAGAGAGATGTTCAAAATTATGAAGCGCTCTGAAGAGGTAACTAATGAGAAATAGTTTCCAGTGGCAGTGAGTTGGTAACCAGAGGACACAACGCTGAAGCCAATGGTCCCAGAGCCAGAGATAACATGAAGGAGAAATTGTAATGCAGCAAATGATTGTAATTTGAATGCATGGCCTGAAAAACAATAGAAACCCATTTAATCATAGCATTCAAAAAGGAATTGGATGCATACATAAAGTGAAAACAAAACCTGCAGCATGATGAGGAAGGAGCAGTGAACTGGAACTAATTGGAATTAGTTCAAAGGGGATGTTTTAACTGATTCTAACTGTGTCTCTCTATAATTCTAATGATGAAACTATGATTCAAACTGTATCACTCTTTGATTCAAGCTACGTGCACAGTTTTCTGATCAGTTAGGTTAGAAGGACAAGGGTGTTTCTTAAGATAAAAGGTATGGTGCAATTTCCTTTATCCTGAAGATCCAATACAAAAGGCCCTGCTTCCTAACTGAACTTCTAAACCTGAGATGTGCACTGGGGTGGGCAAAGTGAGAAGTCACAAGGCACCAGGTTATGTCCGCTTCACCTAACAAAGGGACAGTGCTCCAAAAGCTCGTGATTTCAATTAAACCTGTTGGACTATAACCTGGTGACTTGTGACTTTATCCAAAATAGTGGCCATTTACCATCTATATTTCTGTAGAGAACCAATGTGAAATTTCAGAGAATGAATCATTGCAAATTCTGGCATCCATAGCTGTATTCTCAACACAATATACAGGAATCACATCTTTTGAAAAATCTCTCTAAGGG
Organism: Chiloscyllium plagiosum; assembly: GCF_037043375.1. Classification (NCBI taxonomy): domain Eukaryota; kingdom Metazoa; phylum Chordata; class Chondrichthyes; order Orectolobiformes; family Hemiscylliidae; genus Chiloscyllium; species Chiloscyllium plagiosum. The sequence goes on along the minus strand of NW_028270172.1, from coordinate 36,384,981 downwards.
AACCTGACAGTTTGAGAAAGAACAGTTTAAACTGCACTTGATTTTCAACACTGTCTCTGACTGGAAGACTTTTACTGCAGCAACTAAAACATGGCACTGATACCCCTCAGGTCTTCAAAGGTTTTTGAGAATCCTGAAGTCGGTTTTGATGGCACATGGTAAATGGGAGTCTGCTGCTGCCATTGCCTACAGCTTTGATGTGAGGGTTCAGTGTTGTGCAAGTGGCACCTCTACTTGAGCATGTCATGGTTAAGTTACTGAGCCAGTAAGTTAAGGTGTAGCAAACAAGAGTCTGAATTTCACCATCGCAAGCTGAGAACTTGAGTGCAGCTTTTAAGATAAATGATATTTCAACTGCTCATGAATCGGTCAGATCAACATGAAAATCCAGCTGTTTCACTTGTATCGTTTCTTTCTGGGGAAAGAAACGTGCAATTTTTACACAGTTTGCCCTATAACTCCCTCCCGTCCTCTTAGAAGATATAACAAGTCATTCAATTAATATAAGACTATAAGGTATGGGAGCAGGAATAGGGCCATTCGGCACAGCAAGGCTGCTCCAATATGGCTGATATGTTTCTCCTCCCCATTGTCCTGCCGTCTCCCCATAACCTTTCATCCCCTTACTAATTAAGTACCCATCTTTATCTGTCTTAAATACACTCAATAACTGGACTACCACAACCTTTTGTGGCAATGAGTTTGCCAGATCCACCACCCTCTGAATGAAGCAAATTCCTCCTCATCTCAGTTTTAAAGGGTCAACGTTTCACTCAGAGGCTTTGCCCTTAGTTCCTAGTTTCTCCAACTAGCGGAAACATCTTCTCCATGAGCATTGCATCCAGACCTCTCCGTTTGCTGTCAGTTTCAATCAGATTCCCCCTCCTTCCTCTCAATTCTTTCTCGAAGGCAGACCCAGAGGCCTCAGCCACACCTGATTAGATTAGATTAGATTACCTACAGTGTGGAAACAGGCCCTTCGGTCCAATAAGTCCATACTGACCCGCCGAAGTGTAACCCAGCCAGACCCATTCCCCTACATTTACCCCTTCACCTAACACTACGGGCAATTTAGCATGGCCAATTCACCTGACCTGCACATTTTTGGATTGTGGGAGGAAACCGGAGCACCCGGACGAAACCCACACAGACACTGGGAGAATGTACAAACTCCACACAGACAGTCGCCTGAGACGGGAATTGAACCCGGGTCTCTGGTGCTGTGAGGCAGCAGTGCTAACCACTGTGCCACCGTGCCGCCCAGATATGACAAACCCTTCATCTCTGGGATCATTCTTGTAGACTTCCTCTCGACCTCCTTCCAAGGTCAACACATTCTTCTGTAACACATCCTGAAAAAGATTGCTTTATCCCTACTCTCTGCCTTCTGCCAGTCAGCCAATCCTCTACCCTTGCCAGTCCTCTGTACCCAACACCATGGGCTCTTTTCCTATTTAACAGTCTCCTGTCTCAGGCCTTCTGGAAATCAAAATAGATCATGTCCACTGGTTCTTCTTTGTCTAACTTGCTCGTTACATCCTCAAAGAATTCCAGCAGATTTATCAGGCATGAGCTTCCCTTGATGATGCCATGCTGACTCAGCCCTATTTGCCATGCACTTCCAAGCATTCCTCAATCTCATCTTAATAATGGACTCTAAAACCTGACGGACCATCAAGGTCAGGCTAACTGGCCTACAGTTTCCCATTTTCTGCCCCCATCCCTGCTTAAACATCGTGCCTCCAGGGAAGACAGCCATTAGAATAAAACACCACTCATATCAGACATCTCCAGATCCCAAAAATGCATTAAGAGAAACATCGTAAGCTTTCCATGTACTCAGAGACACCTATTTTGAAAGATCAGATGAATAAATCTTACATTTTCTACAATTATAACGAAACACACAGAGCCTTTAACAACCCCTTGATTATTAAAAAAGATATATCTCAAATTAAAAGTCAAAGCAAAATTCATGTGTCATTCATCCTTTTAAACATTGATCAGAGAGAAAGATTTTTCATGGACCTAACAATCCTGAGAATGCAATTTATGAATATCCCCTTCCCTTCCTTTTTGATGACCCAAGAATATACCTGTACGTTCTTCCAGTTGGACAGTGTGTCGTGAGGAGTCACTGATTGAATGACTACGTCCCCACATCCTCCCCTATCCGGTTTTCCTATACCCAAACATTAACATAAGACTATAAAGACATAGGAGCAGAAATTAGGTCATTCAGCCCATTGAGTCTGCTCCACCATTCAATCATGGCTGATAAGTTTCTCAACCCTATTCTCCCACTTTCTCCCCGTGACCCTTGATCCCCTTGATACTCAAGAACCTATCTATCTCAGTCTTAAATGGCCTGGCCTCTACAACCTTCTGTGATGATGAATTCCATCGATTCACCACTCTCTGGCTGAAGAAGGTTCTCCTTATCTCTGTTCTAATAGGTCTTCCCTTTACTCTAAGGCTGTGCCCTTGGGTCCTAGTCTCTCCTACCAATGGAAACATCTTCCCAATATCCACCCTGTCCATGCCATTCAGTAATAAACATCCCTCCTCCATCCTGTTTTCCTGTAGCCAAACACCGATACCCCTTCCCCATTCTATTTTCCCGTACAACCCTGAGCACAAAGATTCCATATACCAGGACAGTGCTCTGAGATGCTGTTGGTTAACAAGTGACATGAAAGTTCACAGACAGCAGTGAACTGAAGGCACCTGCTCCGACTTCCATACTGAGAATTCCCAGCATCTAGTCTGCTCAGCAGGATGGGGAAGGTTATGGTTGTAAGTTTGCTTGCTGAGCTGATGGGTTTGTTCTCAGATGGTTCATCACCATGCCAGGTAACATCATCAGTGAGCCTCCATTGAAGCATTGGTGTTCTGTTACCCTTTAATTTATGTGTCTTGATCTGTTAAGGTGGGTGATAGCATTTCCGATTCTTTTTCTCAGAGTTTGGTAAATGGAGTTCAAATCGATGTATTTATTGATGGAGTTCCAGTTTGAATGTCAGGTCTCTAGGAATTCCCGGCGTGTCTCTGTTTAGCCTGTCCCAGGATAGATGTGCTGTCCCAGTTGAAGAGGTATCCTTTTTCATCTGCATGTGTAGATACAAATGATAGCTGGTCATGCCTTTTGGTGGCTGGTTGGTGCTTGTGTATCCTGATGGCTAGCTTCCTGCCTGTCTGTCCGATATAGTGTTTGTTGCAGTCCTTGCAGGGTATTTTGTATATGACCCATAGTCTCATTTCCTGGCACACTGACATACAAACTAGCAAAGGAACTTCATCCTAAACTGAAATACTAGTCGAAGATTCACACCACCCCATCCACTCCACCCAACAATTCCTGAACATCATCAAAGACCACCAAATTAGAAGAGGACAAAGCCATGGTCTCCTTCACTGTAACGGATGGGGAAGTTAGAAAGCTGCCTGACGTGTGGTTGATAAGGTAGTTAATATGTAGTAAGCCCCCTAATAGGCAAAGTACCACCACCCAGCATGAATCGCGCTTGCCTGATTTAATGGAGCTAGACACTGCTGTACAACAACTGAGTTTAGGTCATAGTATCAGAGAATCCCTACAGCATGGAAATAGGGCATTCGGCCTATTGAGTCTGCACCAACACTGCAAATAGCATCCCAACCAGACCCATCCCATCCCTGTAACCCTGTGTTTCCTATGGCTAATCCACCTAACTTGCACATCTTTGGACTGTGGGAGGAAGCCAGAGCAACACTACACTTGTAACACAAGATTATTGTCCTGATTAACCACCACCTTCTCAAGGACAACTGAGATGAATAATAAATGTTGGCCTAGCCAGCAGTGCCCACATGCCACCGATGAATATATAATTTTTAAAAATGCATATTTTTGTCTCTCACTAGGGAGGGTGTAACAGGTCTCACTTGAAACTGATGGTAACTGAATTACTTCAAAGGATAAGCTACACAATTTATTTCCCTTTTAACTTATTCCATGGAGATGGTCATTTTTGTTACATCAGGGCATTCATCAGTGAGACTATAACATTCAAGCACCACCCTATCCCCTCTTGATGCTTTGCACCCAGACTTTGCACTGCTGTCATTGGATATTGAGCTAAAACAGCAGCCTAACTGAACCCCCCCCCCCCTGAAAATCCTTGATAATCTATATTGACATGCTATAGGGAGAGACTGAACAGGCTGGGGCTGTTTTCCCTGGAGCATCGGAGGGTGAGGGGTGACCTCATAGAGGCTTATAAAATGGATAGGGTAAATAGCCAAAGTCTTTTCCCTGGGGTGAGGGAATCCAGAACTAGAGGGCGTAGGTTTAGGGTGAGAGGGAAAAGACATAAAAGGGACCTAAAGGGCAACTTTTTCACACAGAGGGTGGTACGTGTATGGAATGAGCTGCCAGAGGAAGTGGTGGAGGTTGGTACAATTGTAACATTTAAAAGGCATCTGTATGAGTATATGAATAGGAAGGGTTTGGAGGGATATGGGCCAGGTGCTGGCAGGTGGGATTAGATTGGGTTGGGATATCTGGTCAGCATAGACTAGTTGGACCGAAGCGTCTGTTTCCGTGCTGTACATCTCTATGACTCAATGCCTCTATGACCATAACAGGAGGTGTTGAGGAAGGAGCATAACTGTTAAGGGGAGATGGCTTCTAGGTACAGACAGGAGGTTAAGATGCCAAAAAGCAGCATTGGTTCAGGATCATAGTCTGCACCCAGCTCTACTTTGATCTAGCCACTGTGTTGCAGGTTCAGTCGAGAGGTGTACCCCAGATATAACACGAAGGTGAATTGTAGTTGCCCAGTGTGTTAGGGATGATCAGCAACCTCACCATTGAGTGGGGATTAGGCTGGAGACCCTAGGAGTCTTTGTAAGCCTACACAACTGTGGCTAAGGCTTCAACAAAACATAGCCTGATATTCCAGCACTGAACTGACGAAGGTGCTATCTGTAGAATGAGATGTTAAGCTGAGGAAATGTGTATCCTTTGCATTGATGTACCACTGCATCGTTTTGAAGAAATTTGAGACATTTCCCCTGTTATATTGCTCGATACTTGTCCCTCAAAGAACATCACTTTAACAGATTATCTGGTCATTATTACATGGTGCTTCGTAGAATGCTGCTCTCCACAAATTAGCTGCTGTGATTCCTACATTACATCAGTGACCATATTTATAAGGAATTTATTGGCTACAAAGTGCCTTGCAGTGTCCTGATGCGCTGAATAATGTAAATTCCTTCTTTCTATAAGTAGTGCACGTACCAATAATCTAACGACTAGTAAAACAAGGATACCAAATACATGAGAACACCACTGTGAAAATTCCTCTTCAATTTCTGACTTGGAAAAATATCATAATTGCTTTAATTTTGTTTTGTCGAAGTCCCGAGAATCCACCATCCCAATGGTACTGCTGGAGTCCCCACAACACATGGAGTGCTGCAGTTCAAGACTGGCTCACCATCACCTTCTCAAGGGCAGTTCGATTAGATTCCCTACAGTGTGGAAACAGGCCCTTCGGCCCAACAAGTTCACACCAACCCTCCACAGAGTAACCCACCCAGACCCATCCCCCCAACTAATGCACCAAATACACTATGGGCAATTTAGCATGACCAATTCACCAAAACTGCACATCTTTGGACTGTGGAAGGAAACCCACACAGACGCGGGGAGAATGTGCAACCTCCACACAGACAGTAACCCAAGGCAGGAATCGAACCCAGGTCCCTGGTGCTGTGAGGCAGCAGTGCTAACTGCAAACCACCATGCTGCCCATGGATAGGCTCTACATGCCTGCGACACACATCTTATTAATAAAAGCAAAGTCACTGGGGAAGCATATTGTAATTGGTAACAGACTTCAGGGCATAAAAACCCATAATCTCACCAAAAAATCTTGTGCGCATCTGTTTTTGTAAAACTACACCTGCTCGCAGCTTATTGCAACACCATTGAATCCTTTTGATTAGACAATTACTTGGTAATCACTTTCAGGTATTCAGTAGTTTCTCCACGATCTCAGAGGGAAGTGTTTGCATGCTGGTGACCCCTTCTTTCACCCCATTTATAATCCAAGGACATGCAAAGAGCTCCCTCTGTGTTCTGAGAGCAGAACTTTCCCTGATGACCGTGTTTTTAAAAAAATATTCTCTCTCACTTCAATGGAAAGACAAATCTCTTCCATTTTAGATATAACCATGTTGCTCATTGACTGAGCAAGCCATGATTTGGTGTTTTACAAAAGGCACAAAAAACAGTCATGTGCCTTTATAACCTGAGATTCCTACAGTTAGTCATCTGGTTAGACTACTGAGCTTTTAAAGACAACATTGCGAGCTCACAAGCAATGCATAAAATGAAACCAATAATGATTCATTATCCAAAATAATGCTTCATTGTCTGAGCTGTTAGTTTACTGAAAGTAAAGATAGATGTCCAAAAGATAGGCAAGGAATTTAACATCGTCAAAAATGAGCCTCAAGCAGTCTGAGAGATCTTGGACTCAACATTCTTTTGGATATTTTTAGATAAATTGAGGTTTAAATCAACAATAAAACCAATGTTTATCTGGAGATTTAAACTGTTTAAAGTTTTACTTGACCTGTTTTAAGTGACCATATCCTTTGCTCAGTGTTAATTCAAACCATGTTTCATATCACCCAACTTGGAGATCAAAGGGTTGGGGTTAAAAAGCACGCTTGATTCCTTGAACAGGAGATCTTTACAGGGCTTAGGGGATAGATGAGAAGGTCTAAAAGGAACCAGCACAGGCACAATGTACAAAATTAACCAGCCCTGATTTAAAATCCGATCAGTTTCAAAACCGAAGAAAATCCCAAAGCCAAGTGACGAAACAACAACAAATACTGAAGGTGGAATCCTACAGGAGCCGGAGTGACATTAGGGTCTGTGGGGTTTGTGGCAGAATCACATTTAAATCCAGCAAGATTCAAACTTATTATATCTTTTAGGTAAAGTCACTGGAGTTCCATAGGATCACAGGGCTGCTCCCTCATTAAAGAGAGAGGAAAAGACTGAGACAACTGGGGATGGTTTAACCCAAAGGTCACCACTCCTCAGGGAAGGGGAGAGATTGAGAAGCAGAGTCCTTCACGGTAACCTCAGCTGCCCTGAGAATTGAACACATATTGTTGGCATTACATCTTTTATCAGTCTACTGATTGGTACGGTGAGTTTATTACTAGGCAGCAGCAGGTTATTAGATTATTCCTTGTTCCTTAATAATGCACAACTCAACTCATTAATATTCAGTTTCCAACCTCAGCAAACATGCTGAACAAGATCGACACTGGGAATGATCAAGTTGGGCATCAGAACTGGTACCTGGAGATTTCAGCTCATCATTGGCTGGGAAAAGTCTCCATGATGATTGGCATCTGGCATTTCTTAGCCCTTCAGAACCAACATGGTGCTTCTCTGATACACATGCTGGTCACTCAGGGAGCACAGACTGACATTGTAGGGCTCACCAGCAACTAGCATTGAAAGGCTGCTGCAGGGACACTTTGGGCACAGGGACAGGTGACCAGATCATGGATTGATCAGGCTGCATCTCAAGGTGATCTCTTTGTGCTCACTCACTTAGCAAATGGCTGCAGCCTTGCAGCATCCATACGCTGCATTGCCATGCTGTGTTATGCTTGTTAGCACATTGGCACTTTAGCCAAAACCTAAAAGCTAACAGTACTGCCATACTGACATGCTCCTTTATGTAGGCCTACAACTCAGCTGTTTGACAGTTGGAATCTGTTCAGGAGGAGGGGCAGCATCCTGCTAGACAGCACACAAGTTGTCAATCTAACACCAGTGAGTGCCAGCTTCTTGCATAGAGACAAAAAAAAACTGCAGATACTGGAATCCAAGGTAGACAAGCAGGAGGCTGGAAAAACACAGCAAGCCAGGCAGCAGCAGCAGGTGCAGAAGTCAACATTTCAGTGTAACTCTTCTTGCACAGCAAACACACTTGCTCATTTGTTTAACTAAATGGTTGTGCAAAAAATTTAGAAAGGGCTAATTCTCAGTCCAATCTGTGGGGAGGGGGATGGTGCTGTTAGTGAGGGAGTCCCAATACTGTCAGTCATAGATACAACCTGCACACAGTCGGGGATACGTATTATCAGTTGGGGAGTTGCGTAGACTGTGGTCAGGGTCTGGTCAATCAGGTCTCAGGGCTGCTCCTCAAAGTTGTTCAGAAGTCTGGGCTAAATAGAGTCGAGGTTCCCATGCATTGATCATTGAAGATAGTGCAAGAGAGGCTTAGAGTGCAAGCAGGAAGCTCTCTGCCAAGTGAAGTCCGGGAGTCAAAGTTTGGGGGTGATTGGAGGTGTGGGGAAACAGAGGCATATGCAGAGATGGGGTCAAAGGTTATGATGAAGGGGTGGAAGAGAATCTCAAGGTGCCTAGGAAGGCAAGCAGAACATCATGGTATGCCCCAGACAGGAGTGTTAATGGCAGTAACCACCACAACATGGCCTCCAAAGGGAGAGCGTAGAGATCATAATGAGCATCAAGAAAATGTCATGTCGGAGATTACGGGGCAAGGAGGACAGCGAGAGGCAAAGTTCAATGTCGCAGGACTTCACATGGGAGGGAATGGGTGGAAATGGACGGTACGGTTAGTGGGAGTTACACAGAGACATGAAGGCACTGGGTGAGGTTACCTGGTGACCAGGTAGAGCCCGGTGCTAAGAGAGCCAAGCCCCACTCTCTGTCATTATTTAACATTGTCTCGTTGCAAAATGTATCTGGGAAGTGGCTGGGACAATGTCCAAAGTGGACAGGATCAGTGTCAGTTTGATGGGCGAACTGGCTGCCACTAGGGCACTGAAGGGGTACATACGGGCCACGTCATTTCTTCATCTGTTTGCAATGCCCAGTGAATGTGCTCACACTTCAAATGTCAGCCAAAGGTGACTTGCATCACGATATTGCTCCTTGCAAATCTAACATTCGCATCTCAGTGAGGCAGAAGTTAGCAAGCATGACTTTCAAAAAGCCAAACACTGGTTAGAAACATTCCAACATTTGTGGAATTTCCAAGGGTGCTGTATGAGGAGGGGAATACGTCATGCAAGTGGGACAATGAACTCTGCAAAGTTCCTTGAAAAGTTGAAGAATTGATGTAGATCTGGGATGGAAAATGGGGTCGGTATGCAGCAGGTACACCCTCTTGGATGCAATATGAAGAAAGTGAGGACTGCAGATGCTGCAGAGTTGAAAAATGTGGTGCTGGAAAAACACAGCAGGCCAGGCAGTATCCGAGGAGCAGCAGAATCGACGTTTCGGGCGTAAGCCCCTCCTGAAGAAACGTCGATTCTCCTGCTCCTCGGATGCTGCCTGGCCTGCTGTGTTTTTCCAGCCCCTCATTTTTCAACTCTTGGCTGCAATATGTCAGTCACTCAGCTACATGCTCTGAGCAGGGCCATGGTGAATCAGGCGATAGACCTGTTGAAGATCTTTTTCTGCTGCTTGAATTCATTGGGTGGGGGGGGCGACTTGAGTTTAGTCTGAAGGGAGTGTGCTGCATCATCCAGGCTGTGCCCCATGGAGCAGTCAGTGAGGCGATGTGACCAACACTGAGGAACTGGGAGAACAGGAGCTGTCTTCTGACAAGGAATGTGGGGAAGGTAGAGAGGAGGAAGTTCTCCTTGTGCATGACAGAGCTCAGCTGTTGGAGGGCACTGGCTTGGTGCTAATGCCACTGGACTAGCCATTGAGATCCTCAGGTTAGTGACCTCGAGTCATGGGTTTGAATCCCATCATAACAGATGGTGAAATTTGATTTAATTAAGCAATCTGTCATAAAAAGCTAGCTTAATGGTGACCACATAACCACTGTCAATTGTCATAAAAAGGTCAATATTTACGCCTCAACCAACATCAACTTGAAAAAAAAGTGAGAGACAGATCTAGACATTTTAGGTTGCTCTTTGTGGGGCTTCAACAATAGTAGGAGAAAGTGAGGTCTGCAGATGCTGGAGATCAAAGTTGAAACTTTATTGCTGGAACAGCACAGCAGGTCAGGCAGCATCCAGGGAACAGGAGATTCGATGTTTCGGGCACAGGCCCTTCTTCAGGAAATTTCCTGAAGAAGGGCTTGTGCCCGAAACGTCGAATCTCCTGTTCCCTGGATGCTGCCTGACCTGCTGTGCTGTTCCAGCAATAAAATTTCAACTCCAACAATAGTACAATAGTCAGTCCACTTTAAAAGCATTTAATTAATTCTAAAGCGATTCGCAATATGAAAAGATGCTACATAAATGCAAGTTCTTCTGTTCTTGTGTAATGATCTGTTAAAAAATAGTCCAATTTGTTACATGTGCAGCAGTTTGATGTCAGCTGCCTTTTTTGTTTCAAATACAAGGTCAAAGGTTATGGCTGAAGGCCCGAGTCTAATGTCAGTGGAGATGGGTGGTTTTTGAGAGTAGCAAACCACTCTGGGTTTTCACTGCTTCTGGCAGTGCACTGGCTCGTATACAATTCCTTTCTGTGTTCTTTCAATAGCAGCTGTTAACTCTATCAGAGGAAATTATACTCTTTTGCTTTTCTGGCGAATAATGGTTCTGTTGGCATCATCAGACTATTTAGTTCAACTTTTCACCGTTCAAGAGCAGTTATGTATTTCATTTTCCGCTACATGATATCATGTTCTTCAAGTTTAGAGTGTAATTCTGCCCACCCTTCTCACACACCAGATTCATTGCCTTCTTTAGCTGGAAGGAGAGTTTGTGACGCAGTGATACTGTCCCTGTTTCTGAAACAGAAGCATTAGGTTTGAATCCCATTCCAGGACTTGGTGGCCAAACCAGATATGTTCATACATGTGTTCATGTGCTTGGGTGGTATGGTGGCACAGTGGTTAGTACTGCTGCTTCATACGCCAGAGACCTGGGTTCAATTCCAGTCTCGGGTGACTGTCCGTGTGGAGTTTGTACGTTCGTCCTGTGTCTACGTGGGTTGCTAGCAGCTGCTCCACTTTCCTCCCACAGGTCAAAAATGTGCAGGTTAGATGGATTGGCCGTATTAAATTATCCAATAGTATCAAGAGATAGAGATAACAGCCAGAAAAACAGAGCCTTTGGTCTAACTCATCCATGCTGACCTGGTTTCCCAAACTTCATTAATCTCACTTGCCTATGTTTGGCCCATATCCCTCTACTCCTCACCTATAGAAGAATACAGTGCATAATAGGCCCTTTTGCCCACGATGTTGCGCCGACCTGTGAACTAATCTTATCCCATCATCATCTATATGCTTATCCAAGGACTGTTTAAATCTCCCTAATGTGGTTGAATTAACTATATTGGCAGGCAGGGTATTCCACTCCCTTACCACTCTCTGAGTAAAGAACCTGCCTCTGACATCTTTCTTAAATTACCACTCAAATTGCAACTAAGCTCCCTCATACAAACCAACGTCATCATCCTAGGAAAAATGAACACCTCATCTAATCCTCTAATCATCTTGTATGTCTCTATTAAATCCCCTCTTAGCCTTCTTCTCTCCAATGAGAACAGACCCAAGTCTCTCAGCCTTTCCTCATAAGACCTTCCCTCCAGACCAGGCAACATCCTGGTAAATCTCCTCTGCACCTTTTCCAAATGCTTCCACATCCTTCCTGTACACAGAACTGTACACAATGTTCCAAGTGCGGCTGCACTAGTGTTTTGTACAGTTGCAGCATGACATCACTGCTCTGGAACTCAATCCCTCCACCAATAAACCCTAACACACCGTATGCCTTCTTAACAGCACTATCAACCTGGGTAGTAACTTTCAGGGATCTATATACATGGACACCAAGATCCCTCTGCACATCCACACTTCCAAAGATCTTTCCATTGACCCAGTATTCTGCCTTCCTATTATTCTTCCCAAAGTGAATCACCTCACATTTATCTATATTGAACTCCATTTGCCACCTCTTAGCCCAATTCTGTAGTTTGTCCAAGTCCCCCTGCAACCTGCAACATTCTTCCACACTGTCCACTACTCCACTGACTTTAGTGTCATCTGCAAACTTACTAACCCATCCACCTATGCCTGTGTCCAAGTCATTTATAAAACTGACAAACAGCAGTGGTCCAAAACAGATCCTTGTGGCTCACCACTAGTAACTGGACTCCAGGCTGAATATTTTCCATCAACCACCACTTGCTGCCTATTTACAGAAAGCCAGTTTCTAATAGAAACTGTTAAATCACCTTCAATTCCTTGCCTCTGCATTTTCTCCAACAGCCTACCATGTGGAACCTTATCAAAGGCTTTACTGAAGTCCATGTATACCACATCAGCTGCCCTACCCTCATCTACACGCTTGGTCACCTTCTCAAAAAACTCAATGAGTTTTGTGAGACATGACCTGCCCTTGACGAAACCATGTTGACTATTTCCAATCAAATTGTTGCTTGCTGGATGATTATAAATCCTATCTCCTATAATCTTTTCCAAAACTTTTCCTACAACAGACATAAGGCTCACTGGTCTATAATTACCTGGGTAATCTCTACTGCCCTGCTTGAACAAGGACACAACATTTGCAATCCTCCAGTCCTCTGGTACTAAACCTGTAGAAAATGACGACTCAAATATCAAAGCCAAAGGCTCCGCCATCTCCTCCCTACCTTCCCAGAGAATCCTCGGATAGATCCCATTCGGCCCAGGGGACTTGTCTACTTTCACTCCTTCTAGAATTGATAACACTTCTTCCTTACTAACCTCGATCCTTTGTAGTCTAATATCTCGTATCTCATTCTTCTCCTCTACAATATTTTCCTTTTCCTAGGTGAAAACTGATGAGAAATATTCATTTAGCACCTCTCCGATCTCCACAGGGTCCACACTCAACTTCCCACTTCTGTCTTTGACTGGCCCCATTCCTACCCTAGTCATCCTTTTATTCCTCACATACCTATAGAAAGCTTTAGGGTTCTCCTTTATTCTCCCTGCTAAAGACGGCTCATATCCCCTCCTTGCACTTCTTAACTCTCTCTTTAAATCCTTCCTAGCTAATCTGTAACTCTCCATTGCCTCATCTGAACCATCTCGCCTCAATGTCACATAAGCCACCCTCTACCACTTAACAGGTGATACAATGTCTTTAGTAAACCATGGTTCCCTTACCTTATCACTTCCCCCCTGCCTGACAGGGACATACCTATCATAGGAGAAAGTGAGGACTGCAGATGCTGGAGATCAGAGCTGAAAATGTGTTGCTGGAAAAGCGCAGCAGGTCAGGCAGCATCCAAGGAGCAGGAGAATCGACGTTTCGGGCATGAGCCCTTCTTCAGGACATACCTATCATAGACATGCAATATCTGTTCCTTAAACCAACTCCACATTTCGATTGTCCCCATCCCCTGCATTTTGCTACCATATTCTATACTTTCTAAGTCTTGCCTAATTGTATTATAATTGCCCCTCTTCCATCTATAACTCTGGCCCTGTGGCATGTACCTATCCCTTTCCATCACTAAACGTAATCGAATTAGGGTCACTCTCTCCAAGGTGCTCACCTTCCACTAAATCAAACACCTGGCCTAATTCATTACTAGGCACCAGATTCAATGTGGTCTCCCCTCTTGTAGGCCCTTTGACATACTGTGTCAGGAAACCCTCCTGCACACATTGGACAAAAACTGATCCATCCAAAGTACTAGAGTAATGGCATTACCAGTCAATGTTGGGGAAGTTAAAGACCCCATAATAACCACCTTATTCCTTTCACTCCTACGCAGAATCGTTTTGCCAATCCTCTCATCCACATCGCTGGAACTTTGCAGAGACCAATAAAAACTCCCAGCAGTGTGACCTCTCCTCTTCTGTTTCTAATTTCAACACATACCACCTCAGTAGATGAGTCCTTGTCAAAAGTTCTTTCAGTCACTGTTATACTGTCCTTAACTAACACGACCACACCTCCCCCTCTTTTACCACCTTCCCTGATCTTAATCAAAGATCTAAACCCTGGAACCTGCAACATCTATTCCTGACCGTGCTCTATCCATATCTCCGACATAGCCACAACATTGAAGTCCCAGGTACCTAACAATGCTGTAAGCTCACCTACCACCTGGCGTTGAAGTAGACATACTTCAAATCAGCTTGCTTTCTGCCAGCATACTCCTATGATGGAGAGTGAAATCCTGTCCATGCCCTCCCTATTCACATCTTCCTGTGCACTGGAAGTACACCACAGGTTCCCATCCCCCTGCAGAGCTAGTTTAAACCCACCCAAATAGCACTATCAAATTTCCCACCCAGGATATTAGTGCCCATCTGGTTCAAGTGAAGACTGCCTGTTTGTTAGAGGTCCCACCTTTCCCAGAATGAGCCCCAATTATACATATACCTGAAAGTCTATCCATGTACCTGTCCAAATGCCTTTCAAATGTTGTAACTGTACCTGCAATGACCACTTCCTCTGGCAATTCATTCCACACACAAACTATCCTTTGTGTGAACAAGTTGCCCCGCCGATCCCTTTCAAATCATTCTCTTCTTGCCTTAAAAATATGCCCCTAGTTTTCACTCTCCCATCCCCAGAGAAAAGACCTTTGCTATTCACCTTATCTATGTCCCTCATGATTTTATAAACCTCTGTAAGATCACCCCTCAACATTACACTCCAGTGAAAAACGTCCCAGCCTCTTGTTATAACTCAAACCCTCCATTTCCAGTACCATTTTGGTAAATCTTTTCCGACCCTCTTCAATTTAACAACGTCCTCCTAAAGCTGGGCAACCGGAATTGTCACAGAACCCCAAAAGTTGCCTCACCAGCATCCTGTACAACTTCAACATGATGTCCAAACTCCCATACTCAATGCTCTGACCAATGATGGCTAAACGCCTTCTTAAATACCTTGTCTACATGAGACACAACATTCAATAACTATGTACCTGAACTGTTAGGTCTCTCTGTTTGACAATGTTACCCAGGGTCCTATCATGAATTGTATAAGTCCTGTCCTTGTTTGCTTACCAAAATGCAATACCTCACATTTATCCAAATTAAATTCCATCTGCCACTCCTCAGTCCATTGGCCCAATTGATCAAGATCTCTTTGTAACCTTAGATGACCTTTACTGTCATCTATTCCACCAATTTTGGTGGCATCCACAAATTTACAAACCATGCCTCCTAAATTCTCAATCACATTTGCTCATGCAGGTTTGCTTAAAAATACCCACACTTCTCTCAAATCTAGTGTGTGTAAACTGACTACTGCTGACACACTGTGCTGGGAGAAAATAAAGAGTACCAGGGCTTAAAAGAAGAAAATCCAAAAGGAATCTTTTTTAAAAAAAATCAACCCTTCCCTTACCCACAGCTTCTAATATTAAACATGCAGAAGAGAAAAAAACCCATTAAATCTTAGGAGTCCAGCATTTACCTGAAACTCCCAGGAACTGAAAACAGCCTCCTCCTCAAATCTTTTATCAGTCAGCTCTCAAATCTCTGGATCAGAGTAAAGCAATGTCAATTCCTAATATCGAATCCTCGACAGACAAATTGAAAAGGTCAATCTTCCGTGTTCTGTGCAAACAACAACAACGTCCTCCAAAAGCTGGGCAACCAGAATTGTCACAGTACCCCAAGAACTCTGTCAATGGCTTAGCCATCGGAAATGCAGGGTAATGGGGATAGAGTGGGGACCTGGGTCTGGGTCTGCTGCTGTTTTGATTATTGGTGCAGACTCAATGAGCTGAATGGCCTCTTTCTACGCCCTGGGGATGCTATGATTCATACTGTGGCCAAGCAGAGGAAATCCTTCCCAACTCCAGCATTGGCAGTGGTAAGAAATTCCTGGTGCATAGAAATTGACCCTCTAATGTCACCAACCAGAGGTTCAGGCTGCAACATGCATGTAAAAGTGCATGTTGCTACAGCAACCCAGATTCCTTCGGGAAGACTGGTTAACGCAGGACAGTGTGGGGTAGATGGGTGCTCGATCACTGTTCCAGCTGGTGTGCATTTGGATCTGTCTGTATGCCCTACCTGAGCTGGAGATTATAGCACCATCAGTCATGACTGCTGACCTCTGAGCTAATAAGGAAATGTATTCACAGGAATGCTTAGGCATTGTTACAAACTGCCCGCAGGTAAGAAGTAATTTGATCTATTTACAGTTCTGTTTTAGATTTTAGGTTCATCGCATTGATTTAAAAAAATGTAATTACAGAGAAACCAGTCTTCTCGAAGCTCTATCATCTTCTCTTGAGACAGGCTGATGCAGCTGTGTGAAATTTAGCCTGAAAAATACTCCACACACAGCACTTATCTTATCCTGCACTTCAGACTTGTACCGGAAGAAGTGATGAGAGATTAGGTCAGTCAGCGACAAGTAAATATTCCCTTCAGCACTGGGGATGGGTTCTAGTACTGGTCAGGGGATTCCAGAAACAGACAAAGCTGGTGGAGTGAGGATATCTGCAGCAAGAGGGGAGACATTAATCCTTCTCAGGTTTCATAAAGGCACCTTCAATACTTCCTGGGCTCCCTTCCATTTTTATAACCCACAATTTCACCCCACCCCCTGGAGCAGTCGTCCAGGAAATCATCAAGGTTGTCAACCTTTGTGCTTGTATTTAACTAATGAATAATGGACCTTGGCTTCAACTAACATTCACCCCAGCATGGGTGCACTCATATGCAGAAAGCTCTCTCTCCCTCTCTCCATGGATGCTACCTGACCTGCTGTGATTTTTGTTTTGGACACAATTTCCAGCATCTGCAATAATTTGCTTCAGTGCTGATACTCCGATTGGCTTTATATTTAAGGGTAACAACAGGAATTCTGGCTGAGTTATAATTTACCCCTCTTTAATAATGACATGGTGATGCCAATCATCGCAGCTTGGAGGCTGTCACTGTTGCCAATCTGCATGCACTCACCTTGGCTTGGGATCCCTTCATGTCCTTGTGCACTCCAAAAATCCATCAATCTCAGATTTAAAATTGTTAAGAGAGTTAGAATTTACTGGCGTGACATAAAGTAAATACTGTGGATGCCAGAAATCTCGAAATAAAAACAAAATGTTTATAATCTCAACAGGTGAGACAGCATCTTTGGTGGCAGGAACAGAGTTATTGTTGAGTCCAAATCAACTCCTCTTCAGAAGTGATGAGTCAAAAAGTAAGGGTTTATACTGTAAAATAATGGTGGGGAAGTGTAAATAGAACAATAGAGGTTTAGAGGACAAGGAAAAATAGAGATTACGGGTGGCACAGAACAAAAGTCAAAGCAGATGGTAATGACAGTAGAGAAGGGAAATCAGTGTCAGAGTAGGTGTTAATAGCAGAATATAGGTAAGAGCAGGTGCAAAATGAAGAAAACCAGGTAATGGGGTGGGGGGGTGGGGTGGGGTGGGGAAGGGAAGGCAGAGGAAACAAAATGGAGTACAAAGTTCATGGTTTGAAGGGATGATAGAGGAGTGGACCAGGGGTGTCATAGAGCGAATGAAGCTTTTGGAATCCTGACAGGGGATGGTATTTTCCAGTGACAGTATGCTGAAAGTTAGAGTTAGAAATGGCCAAGGATGATCCTTTGAGCAGAGAGGCCGGTGGGGTGGAATGTGAGGATGAGAGCTGTATTGTAACTCCAGGAAGGGATGAGGGCAGAAGGAAACAGATCAGACAGAGTTATAGGCATGTCCAAATGTGGAGGGAGGATGTAGAATCTTCCATTCAGGAGAAAGGAAGACAGAAGGGAAAGACCATTGTGGAAGGTCCAGAAATAGAATCAGACAAGTCAAGGAAGAGAAAAGTAAGTGATGGACCAGGTGAAGGTGAGAGAACGAGGGAATTGAATTGTCACAATGCTGCAGCCTTTGCTCCAGCAACTTATATATATCTTACGTGGCAACGCTAATGTTAGCTCTGTAACATAGAATGAAATGTGGGTAATCTGGGACTGTAAGATTTAACAGACGTTTCTTACAGCTCCTGATGTATGCAACTGTTACAGTCACAGGCTTCTTAATAAGCTATTTGGTAAAAAAACAGTAACACACTTGTAACAATGTGTTGTGTTTCAAGTGGTTCCAGGTAAGATGGAGTCTAAGCCCTTTATAGCCTCAGGTGACACACTTATGATGCAAAAATGATGTAAAATTTGCTTCCAATTAAGTTGTATTATATTTCATGGTCTGTATGTCAGTGTACCTTTAAGAGACACGCTCTTTAGATTAGATTAGATGAGATTCCCTACAGTGTGGAAACGGGCCCTTCGGCCCAACAGGTTCACAACGACCCTCCAAAGAGTAACCCACCCAGACCACCTTCCCCCACCCTCCTCTCTGACCTAACAGCTCCATCCCCACCCCCATTCACCTATTGTACTCTTTGCTACCTTCTCCCCAGCCCCACCCATCCCCCTACTTATCTCTCCACCCTGGAGGCTCCCTGCCTCCATTCCCGATTAACGTCGATTTTTCTGCTCCTCGGATGCTGCCTGACCTGCTGTGCAATTCCAGCACCACTCTAATCTAAACTCTTCATTTCAAAGTCAATTGATGGCCATATTTTCCACTTTACAACACAGTATTGTACTGACTGCAGAGTGTTCGGGGATGCCCTGAAAAATGCTGTTCAAATGCATAGAGTCATAGAGTCATGGAGATGTACAGCATGGAAACAGACCCTTCAGCTGACCAGATATGTTAATTTAATCTAGTCCCATTTGCCAGCATTTGCCCCATATCCCTCTAAACCCTTCCCATTCATATACCTATCCTGATGCCTTTTAAAAGTAATTGTACCAGCCCCCATCACTTCCTCTGGCAGCTCATTCCATACACGCACCACCCTCTGTGTGAAAAGGTTGCCCCTTAGGACCCTTTTAAATCTTTCCCCTCTCACCTTAAACCTATGCTCTTTAGTTTTGGACTCTCCCACCCCTCGGAAAACAGCCTTGTCTATTTACCCTATCCACGTCCCTTAGCATGACTTGTCTTTTGTCTTTTTCTCTCCTTTTCATTCCTACCTTTGTATAATACACAGCTAGATGAATATTAATGAGCATTTTTTTGGTGCAGATTAAGTTCTAATGCAATAACTTGTGCTGAAGTGTTACTGCAGCCTTTGTTACTGCAGTCTCTTTACTCAGATGGAATGTAAAATTCTTAGTCTATTTATGCACCTCGCATCCTCAATGAGTATCACGTTTCCAGAATACAAAAGGTAAAGTAAGCAGACTTTGATAATGGTCTTTGCATTGCTCACCAGCTGTAGTTTGTCTTGAACTGACCAATGATAAGTATCTTTAGTCTGCTGAGCTGAAATGCTGATTCAGTGTATGAGGTATAGCAACTTCACAGGAAGGCTGCTGCTAAGGACACGGTTAGAATGAGTTGAACAGCTATTAGCTTTGAAATTTTACAAACCCAAACATGGTGGAAGTTGAGTTGTCAACCATTCTTTAAGTCACTGTTTAGAGAGGATGCAAAAGCATTCGAGAGGGATCACGCGAATGTCTCCAGGGATGAGGAAATTCAATTACACAGAAAGATTTGAGAAGTATGGCTGCTTTCCCTGGAGAAGAAACATTTGAGAGATTTGATAGAGATATTCCAAAGTCTTGTATGATCTGGATGGACTAGATAGGGCAAAACTGTTCTTGTTAGTGGAAGGATTGAGAACAATAGGGCACAGATTTCAAGTAATTGGCAAAAGAAGAAATGTTGACAGGAGGAAAATCTTTTCACGCAGCGTGTGAGAAACACAACCTGAGAGTGTGAAGGCAGATTCAGTCGAGGCGTTCACGAGTGAATTGAATGATTATCTGAAAAGGAGGAACCAGCAGGTGGACTGGCACTGGTTGCATTGTTCATTCGGAGAACCAACACAGATATGATGGGTCAAATAGCCTGATTCACTGTCCTCTTGAAGTCTCCAGCAATTATATATGAAATGTTTGGAAACCAGTGCAAGGAATCAGTGTAAAAACAAAACATTGGGGCATTTAACAAATTGTTTCATTCATTTTCTTTAAACACCTCACTTCATATTTTACACATTTGGAGTATTGCATATAATACTCTGGCTCTGGTCCTTTGGAAAGAGTACAAAACTAGGAAGTTGCCTAGATTGGAGTGAATTCACTATAAGGAGAGTCATAGAGTCATAGAGATGTACAGCACAGATACAGACCCTTCAGTCCAACTCATCCATGCTGATCAGTTATCCTGTATAAATGTAGTCCCATTTGCCAGCATTTGGCCCATTTCCCTCCAAACCCTTCCTATTCATATATCCATCCAGATGCCTTTTAAATATTGTAATTATACTAGCCTCCACCACTTCCTCTGGCAGCTCATTCCTTACATGCACCATCCTCTGTGTGAAAAAGTTGCCCCTTAAATCTTTAAATCGTTCGCCTCTCACCTTAAACCTATGCCTTCTAGTATTTCATCCCCCACCCTGGGAAAGACCTTGGTTATTCACCCTATCCATGCCTTTCATGATTTTATAGACCTCAATAAGGTCACTCCTCAGCCTCCGATGCACCAGGGAAACCAGCCCCAGCCTATTCAGCCTCTCACTACAGCTCAAATCCTCCAACCCTGGCAGCATCCTTGTAAATCTTTTCCGAGCCCTTTCAAGTTTCACAACATCCTTCCTATAGCAGGAGGACCAGGAGTGCATACAAAATTCCAAAAGGGGTCTAACCAATATCCTGTACAGTCACAACGTGACCTCCCATGCGCTGACCAATAAAGGCAAGCAAAACAAACGTCCTCTTCTCCAACCTGCAACTCCACTTTCAAGGAGCTATGAACCTGCAGTCCAAGGTCTCTTTGTTCAGCAACACTCCCCAGGACCTTACCATTAAGAGTTTAAGTCCCACCCTGATTTGCCTTTCCAAAAAGCAGCACCTCACACTTATCTAAATTAAACTCTGTCTGCCACTCCTCGCTCCATTGGCCCATCTGATCCAGGTCCCATTGTACTGTGAAGTAACCTTCTTTGCTCTCCACTACATGTCTAATTTTGGTGTCTGATTGGACAAATTTGGATTGTTTTCGCTAGAACGTCAGAGACTAAGGGGCAACCTGGTAGAAGTACATCAAATTATAAGAGGCATGGAGCAGGTGAACAGTCAGGAGTCTTTTTCCAGGGTGGAAATGCCAAATACTGGGTTTAAGGTAAGAGGGGGAAAGTTTAAAGAAGATCCGCAAAACAAGCATTTTACACAGGGGTAGTAGATGCCGAGAATGCATTGTCAAGGCAGGTGATAGAAGCAGATAGAATAAAATGTTTGAGGCATTCAGACATACATAGGCAGGGAATAAAGGGATATGGACTATGTGCAGGCAGATGGGATTAATTTGGATTGCATCATGATCAGCACAGACATGATGGACTTAAAGTCCTGTTCCTGTGCTTGTACTGTTCTATGTTTTGTTCATTAACCATTAAAATACTGGTGATTATGAGGGAGATGAAGAGGAATGTCTGTTTGATTGGTCAGGATATTTGGAATCTAAGTTGTGGTCACATGATGAAACCTCCAAGAGCTGACAGCACTGAGTGAAAGCCTTTCCCTTGGATTATGGAAGTTTGGATTATTAGGCTTGTTAGCACCTCAAAGGAAAAGTGGAACTGCGTGGTGTTGTTTCTTGTTCACTCACCGTCATGAATCCTTTGGAGAAGCTGGATTTAATACTTTCGTGAGACACGCTGGTACCAGGTCTTTTATACTTAAAAACTGCCTAGCAATAGCTTTTGTTGGTCATGCTGCAGTTTGTTACAGGCTGATAAGACAGTACTGCTACTCAGACCTCCAGAAAGCCTGAATCAAACCAATAAATAGGCCAATAGCCATTAAATGGCCATAGGAAAATCCAGGCTGGTGGAGGTGAGCATGTCACCATTGTTTACATTGGAAAGCAGCAACCCTAAATCTTTCATATTGTCTTATATCTAAGTCTTTTGTTGTTTTAATATTTCTCTCGTAATATCTCTGAATGCCTCCCATCGACATTTTTCTAAGCCTTTAGCCACTATATTCTTCAATTAAGGACTTTATTGTACTTGTTTTGTCATATATGCCTTCTCCCCTACCCCTCGGGATATTTCGAAAATACTGCATTACATGTCAGTGCACTCAAGTGTGTACAGAGGGAATTGACAATGTTGACTGAAATAGGAGCTTTAATCTATGTGATATTAGGTAGGCAAGGATTGTTTTCTTTGGCAGAAAGGCGCATAATTGAGAAAATATAATCATGAGGGGGCCTAGATAGATTGGGTAGCAAGTTTGTATTTCCATTCAGTGAGGAATCCGTAATATGAGACCATGATGCGGAAGGGTTAGAGAGGAATTGAAGACTAGGATGAGAGGTGAGAGATTTAAGAAAGATATGAGGGGCAATTTTTTTACACACAGGGTGGCTTGTGAATAGAATGTACTTCCTGAGGAAGTGGTGGATGTGGGCACAGTCACAATGTTTAAAAGACTCTTCAATAACAACATGAATCAGAAAGGGTTGGAGGGATATGGGCCAGGAGCAGGCAGGTGGGACTAGTTTAGTTGGCCTTATGTTCAGTATAGACTGGTTGAACCGGAGGGTCTATTTCCATGCTGTACGATCTATGACGCTATGACTAATAATTGTCATGATATGGAGATGCCGGTGTTGGACTGGGGTGTACAAAGTTAAATATCGCACAACACCAGGTTATAGTCCAACAGGTTTAATTGGAAGCACTAGCTTTCGGAGCGCTGCTCCTTCATCAGGTGGACGAGCAGCGCTCTGAAAGCTAGTGCTTCCAAATAAACCTGTTAGACTATAACCTGATGTTGTGTGATTTTAAACTAATAATTGTGGTTGATATCTGGAACTTACTGATCGTAGAGGGAGAAACCCTCACACCATTTACAAAACACTTCGATATGTATTTGATTTTTTGTAATCTGTAGGCCTATAGACCAAGAACTGGAAAGTGAAATGAGGCAGTATACTTGGACATAGTGGGCTGAATGCCCTCCTTCTGTGCCAAATATCTTTCTGCACTTCTATATTTTTCAAGTCTTTCAGTTCTACTGAAGGCTGCATAGTTGAAACATAGATGCATGAGGGGAATGCTGAAGTATTTTGTGATCTTCATCGTACCAGAGAAAAGAAATAAAATTGTAAAAATCTTGCAATTATGTAGTACCTGGCATGACCTCAGGACATTTCAAAGTGAGTTACCCCCATTGACGGTTCTGAAGTGACATCACGGTTGGACTGTAGAAAATGCAGCAGCCAGCTTGCACACAGTAATGTCCCACAATGTCATAAAAATACATTAATCTGTCTTGTAATGGAGGCAACATAGTACGAATGCTGGATTCTGAAATTCAGCGGGTCTGGCAGCATCTGTACAAACACATGAATAAGAGGATGTCACTTGGCCCTCCAAGCCTGCTCTGCAATTCAATACTATCGGTAGATGATCTGATTTTAACTTCTATGCTAAATTCCTGTATGTCCTTGATAATCTTCCATTGCCTTGGTAACTAAGAATTTATCTACATCTCCCTTAAAAATATTTAAAGATAGAGTGTCAAGTCCAATATGATCCTTTTTCAGATCTTAACAATGCCGGTTGAGGGATCAATGTTGGTCAGGGATCAGTAATATCATGTTGCAGATTTTTTTCCAAACACTGCGTCTCTTTTAGGATCATGTGAAGAACTGGACAAAGTCTTGGTTAACAATCATGATGTTTCTCCATGTAGCACTCCTTCAGTATTTGGCTGAACTATCAGCCAAATATTTTGCTGAACTTTTTGAGATGGGACCTCCATCCCACAAACTTTAGAGATATACACACTCCTCAAATTCTGGTCTCTTGTGCAATCCCAGTTATAATCCCTCCCTTTCAGCCATGCTTTCAGTTACCTAGGCCTCAAGCCCTGTATTTCTATTCCTAAATTTTGTAGCCTCTCTACATCACTTCCCTCATATAAGACAGTCCTTAAAGCTTACCTCTTTGATTGAACTAATGGGCAGGACATTTCCTGAACGACATGGGATAGGGCAAGAAATTTGGCAAAATGGGGTAAAATGACCACCGTGTCCCTATTTGATATTAAGACAAAAACTCGCATTTTCCAAACAAGTATTGGTTAGCAAGACAATGAGGGAGTGGTGACAGCCTCAACAAATAGATTATCACTCCCTTCCAGCCTCATTGTTACTCAATCTCACCTCATGAATATGTAGTCTCCCATTTTACCCTATACTGGATAAAAGCTAAATACTAAGGATTCCCAACATGAACATCAGAGCAGGCACCTGGCCATTCCAGCTTGCTGTTTGCATTTCCGGCCCTCTGCCTCAGACACCAGTCACCAGGATCTGAGGGGCCATTCCACAATAATCAGGTACATCCACAGCCCTGTCATTTACCAGCCTTACCATCTGATTCACCTCCCTTAATGCTCTGCCCTTCAATGTTGCTTTTTGGAGTACACTGGCACTTTTCATTGCAATGTTGCTGCAAGGAAACTTTGCACACAGGAAGATGCATCCAGCGCAAGGGTTGGACCAGGCTGCATCATAGGACTGCTCACTCACTCTCTCAATGGTCACTCACTTTGGGCCTATTTGGATGCTCAGAGCATCCCTCCCTCGCCCTTAAGCACTTAGCCCCCTCAAGTCGGAACTAGCTCATTTCCAGTACTTCTGTCTTCTCCTTCCTTTCAGAACAGACACAAAGTCCTGGGGGTGGACACATTGCTGTACACATTAGCTAGGTAAAAACAATGACTGCAGATGCTGGAAACCAGAATCTAGATTAGAGAGGTGCTGGAAAAGCACAGCAGGTCAGGCAACATCCAAGGAGCAGTAAAATCGACGTTTCGGGCAAAAGCTGTACACATCATACGATGCTAGTGTTACACGTGCACCATGTTCCACTTGTGTAGGTGCAAAATACACTGCATGTGCTCCAATCAAAAGGCCACGTCTCAAAGTCTAAGGGGACTAGTCACCAGTAACATCCATGGAGACACGTTTCAGGCAGGGATCCCAGCACAATCAGTCAAGGACAATCTCTACAGTCAGTCCAGCTGGCTCCCTGGGGTGGTCACAGCCAGGGTTTGCACCTCTGCAGTTGGTCACAGTTGGCTCAGTGTACCCAGGTGGCACCAGTCTGGGCAGTCGAAGAACTGTACAGATATCATTCAGGGGTCGCTCATTGTTGACGTTGCCTGGCTCAGTCACTCAGGAGGCTGGGCCATGTTCAGTCCTGTGAGGAGTGATGGAATCTATCCTTTGTAACACAACAGAGGTTTGTCAGGGGCCAGCACTGTGGGAGAGAAACTGATGAATTTAAATGTGAGGATTTGAAGCAGAATGTTGAGAGGCAGAAGGAAGTGTAATTGTGAAGGAGGCAACTCAGTATTTAAAAGAGAGGGATGACAAAGCATTGAAGAGAAAGGTATAATGCAGTCTGCGAGAGGTCATTGACCACAGATTTATCATACTGGATAGGGTGTATGTGTGTGCGCGCACGTTGGAGAGAATTCATGGCGATGCAGATATGCTGAGGTTCTGTTCGCCGAGCTGGAAGTTTTTGTTGCAAATGTTTCGTCCTCTGTCTAGGTGACATCCTCAGTGCTTGGGAGCCTCCTGTGAAGCACTTCTGTGGTGTTTCCTCCGGCATTTATAGTGGCCTGTCCCTGCCGCTTCCGGTTGTCAGTTTCAGCTGTCCACTGTAGTGGCCGGTATATTGGGTCCAGGTCGATGTGTTTGTTGATGGAGTTTGTGGATGAGTGCCATGCTTCTAGGAATTCCCTGGCTGTTCTTTGTTTGGCTTGCCCTATAATGGTAGTGTTGTCCCAGTCAAATTCATGTTGCTTGTCGTCTGCGTGTGTGGCTACTAGGGATAGCTGGTCATGTTGTTTCGTGGCTAGTTGATGTTCGTGGATGCGGATCGTTACCTGTCTTCCTGTTTGTCCTATATAGTGTTTTGTGCAGTCCTTGCATGGGATTTTGTACACTACATTAGTTTTGCTCATGCTGGAATGGACCCGGACCATAGAACAGGCTGTCACCATAGGACAGAACAGGACTACACACCGCAAAAAACGGCACTAAAAGAAAAAATGGCCAAACTAACACACAACAAAGAGGACACCACAACACACACCTGGGTTAAAAACCTCTCCCACAGACAGCTCACAGACACGGAAAGAACAATATTGACCAAGGGACTCAACTACAACCACAGGGACGCCAAGACAGCAGACTTCCTAGCAGCACTAGAATGCACACTCAGGAACAATGGACTGACAGAAGAGACACAACAAACAGTGAGACAAAGTATCGTACCCCTGATAACAAGGAAAAGACAAACACATAACCTCAACACCAAGGAGAGGGAAGCACTAAAATCACTAAGAAACGATAAGAACATAATCATACTACCAGCAGACAAAGGCAGAATGACGGTCATCCTGAACAAAGCAGAGTACATCCAAAAAGCACAACAACTACTTGCAGATACCAACACCTACCAAAAGAGGGAGTTTGACCCCACCCCACAGCTCACCAATAGGATAAACAACACACTGAGGAACCTACAAAAAAACGGACAGATAACCAGGTCTGACCGACAAAGAATGAAACCTGAAAGCAACAACACCCCCAGATTCTATGGACTACCTAAAGTGCACAAACCAGACATCCCACTCAGACCCATAGTATCACTACCAGGGACACCATCACACAAACTGGCTAAAGAACTACAGAAACTGAAACACCTGATCAGCGGATCCAGACACTCTATACAATCAACACAGGAATTCTCGGACATCATCAGAAATATACACATAGACAAGGAAGAAACCATGGTCTCATTCGACGTAACAGCACTGTTCACCTCTATTGACAAAGCCCTAGCCAGAGAAACAATAGCCAACCTGCTGAACAGACATAACAGACAACAGGACGTTGAACCCATCAACAAAGACGGCATACTTAAACTACTGGACTTGTGCCTCACAACACACTTCACATTCAACAACCAGATATACGAACAAATCAACGGAACACCCATGGGCTCACCGATCTCGGGACTCATAGCAGAAGCAGTAATGCAAAGGTTAGAACAAACAGTCTTACCACAAATTCAACCCAAACTCTGGGTCAGATACGTTGATGACACCTTTGTAATAATTAAAAACATGGAAATAGAGAAAACACACCGGATCATCAACTCCACACTCACAGGAATCTGATTCACGAGAGAGGAAGAAAAGGACAACCAACTCCCATTCCTAGACGTGATGGTACAGAGAACACCAAACGGAGAATTCACCACTAAGGTACACAGGAAAGCCACACACACAGACCAAGTCCTAAACTATGAAAGTAACCACCCCAATACACACAAACGAAGTTGCATCAAGACACTATTCAAAAGGGCCACAACACACTGCAGCACACCAGAACTGCAAAAAGAGGAAGAGGAACACCTATACAAGGTATTCACCAAAAACAGATATCCTCGCAATTTCATCAACAGATGCCTAAGGGAAAGACAACGGAACAAGGACATGCCACAACCCAAAGGACTAGCCACACTACCATACATCAAGAACATCTCTGAAATGACAGCCAGACTACTGCAACCACTAGGACTTATAACAGCACACAAACCAACAGCCACACTCAGACAACAACTCACCAGAACAAAGGACCCGATACCCAGCATGAGCAAAACCAATGTAGTGTACAAAATCCCATGCAAGGACTGCACAAAACACTATATAGGACAAACAGGAAGACAGGTAACGATCCGCATCCACGAACATCAACTAGCCACGAAACGACATAACCAGCTATCCCTAGTAGCCACACACGCAGCAACATGAATTTGACTGGGACAACACTACCATTATAGGGCAAGCCAAACAAAGAACAGCCAGGGAATTCCTAGAAGCATGGCACTCATCCACAAACTCCATCAACAAACACATCGACCTGGACCCAATATACCGGCCACTACAGCGGACAGCTGAAACTGACAACCGGAAGCGGCAGGGACAGGCCACTATAAATGCCGGAGGAAACACCACAGAAGTGCTTCACAGGAGGCTCCCAAGCACTGAGGATGTCACCTAGACAGGGGACGAAATGTTTGCAACAAAAACTTCCAGCTCGGCGAACAGAACCACAGCAACAAGCACCCGAGCTACAAATCTTCTCACAAACTTTGATGCAGATATAGCTACATGGGTGGGAAAGTTCAAAATCTATTGGATCGACAGTGAGCATTGCCAAGAGAGGAATGTGTACATTTAGATGTTCACCAATATTAAGAGGCCGAGCTTGAAACTCACTACTTGAAAAGTGACTGCTGTTTCCTTCCATCAAAGATATAAATAACAAATGCAACATGGAGCTGAAAATGTCTGTCATCGCACCCAGAGTAGATGTTTCATTCTGTGAGGGAGCGCACTTCAAATTCGAGAGATGTGAGGCCCTTCAAAAGGGAACAGCATAACACAGACACCCACACACTGAAGGTGAAGCACACCTGAGAGCACTGCTTTGAGAGTCTTAGGCATTAACCTCCTCTGCGCAGTCCAAGTGCTTGCCCCAGGCATTTTTCATCACATTCTGCAACATTATAAATCTATCTCAGAAATGGTTTTGATGCTCTGGCACTGTTTTGTCACCTGGAACAATTCCCCCTGGGTGACAAAGTAGCAAATATCTACTATTTACCCAGAGCCTGAACATGGTCATAGAGTCATAGAGGCCGACAGCACAGATGAGGGCTCTTTGACCATCACATCCATGCCAGTCTATCTAACTATTCTAATCCCAGTGGGGCTCCAGCTGCTCATTTCACACCTTCAATCATCAAACATTGTGTAGCGCTAAGGATGACGAGGCTGTATACCTTCAATGTTGCAGCTACTGCTAAATAGACACTCACTCAAAGCTGATAAAGAAGACTGAATATATATTTACAAATGTGACAGTATATTAATAATAAGGTTTCACCCACGCCAACCATGTACCTTTAAAAGGTCTTTTTCTTTCTTTCCCCCACTACTGTACCTCATTGTGTAGATGTTGTGGCAGATTAAGAGTGAATTCTTGGAGATTGTACCACATTAATGTATAATGCTTCTTACTGCATCTCCACAGTACAGCGAAGATCAAGACTCTCTCCTCACAACGGGAGAGATGCTGAATGTCAGGCAATCCACCACCCATCCTGGCTCTATCTCTCTTATTATGAGTCGTTTTCTTATGGAATGAAAGAATGGGATGGATTGAGTGAGATGAAGGTGGCTGGCACAGCTGTTAGTGTTGGTACAAGGTGGGGGAAAGATGGTGAGATGTCCTGAGTGAGTAGGCAGCTCTGAGGTTATGTGGGTTTAGCAGAGTGGGAGATTGGAGTGGATATCGGAGAGTGCAGGCAATGGTGCGAGTGGGAGAACATGAGCCTTGGGTGGGCAGTGAGTGCAGTAGCAGAGATTGAGTGAGTGTCAAGCGGCAGCGAGAAGATGGTGATGCTAAAACTGGTGGAGCAGGGAAGGTCATTGACCTTTTTGCAGCATTGCTGGATATTCCTCCAAGTGATTGAAAATACATTGACCTGGATAACAACCTTGGACTAGGCTCATAATGCTCTGGTGGTCCTGGGGAAAGAGAACATCCATCCTCTGCAACAGCCCATTCAACAGTAGGTCTCTGGCTACAAAACAGGGCAACAATTCCTTCTTATCTACCACATCCAGGGCAATTTAATCAAACCATGCTGGACAGCTCTGGACTGACACCACCCAACATAATGCACATTATATGGTGCCAATGCTAGAGTTCCTGTGACATCCTGTCAGTGGCGAATAAACTCCCCTATGGCAATGGTAGAATCGCACTAGCCGCAGGTGAGGGTGACACCATCAGGGTTAGTGAGGCGAGTTAGGACAATAGTATGAGAAAGCCCATTAGGCCTCTCAGAAAGAAACCCTCCACAAGACCTGACAAAAATGATAGTCGATTTCTGCTTAAGATTCAGCCCAATATCTCATTATGCCACACTCTGTCAGTTTAGTGATGCCTACTTGAGGTGCCTTGGGTGATTTCATTATTTTAAACACACGACATAAATTCTGGTTCAGAGGCAATAGTGCTATCATTGAGCTTCTCTTGACATCAAAAACAAAATTTCAACCAAAGAAACCCGCAATATTTGTTTCATGTTTTCCCTCACATGGACCTAATTTCAATTCAGTGCAGTTTAGTAGAATCAAGTAGCAGATCTGAGTACAGGCGTCACAGATGTGGTGGAAGATATTTGAAGCACACACAAAGCAATTTGACATGCATCATGTTTCCTTTTATTGTAAACGGCAGTAAGGTGAGTAGTTTGGGTTCAGTGGAGGGACTCCTCATTTCTTCCAGTGAAAATGTGCCGCGTCTCCTTTAAAAAGGGAATGAAAGTGTAAGAACATGCACTCTTTTGTTCCCTGCTGCACCTCCCTGGAGAAACCACAGTGCTTCCACAATGCGCTAGAGAATTAGATAATGATACTTGTAATTAGTAGGGGGTTAGCAGTTTGTGTATCCCTCTATTACTTCCGAACATAAGTAAGTGCGTGCACGTCCATCCAGTTTTCCAAAGCAGCAGCTGCTTTCTTGTTTCCTCAGCCTTTGCACCACCCGTGTGGTCCATTTTAAACAGATCCGTGAAGGGAAATTCAAAATCACTAATGATCTGTGATGATTTTAAAATGACCCAAAGTAAGCTGGCAACTCCGCAACAACAAAAAAAGGAACTTGCATTTAAACAACACATTTAGGGCAGTAAAACATTCATAACAGCATTATCCAGACACCACTTGGTGCCAGGTCCCATTATTAGGGTAGGTGAACAAAAGTTCGGCCAACAGGAAAGGTTTTAAAGAGCATCTTATAGGAGGTAAGAGAGGTTAGGGATTCTTAGGAAGGGATTTCTAGGGGAACCAACAGCTGCACCCATGCTTGCCAGCAGATGAAACAACTATTTCACAGACTAATTTCATCCTGACAGCAACCTTTGTTATTCATTCAATAATTTTGAATCTCTCTGTGCCCATAGATTACTGTGGTTTAAGTTGCTGATCTCCAATTCTGAGCATTCAATTAATATGCAAATTTGTGACTTATTTGCCTTTTGTTCCTGACAGTGGTGTCCTCTTTCTTGGCATCTGCTCCTTCCTTTAGATGATATATTCACTCTGCTCTTTTAATCATATTCAAATGTCTTCGATTCAAATGAGCAAGGCTTGTCAGAAACCGACTGAGTGGTGATCTAATCGAGGTGTTTGAAAATGTTAAAAAGCTTTGATAAAGTTAGCTGAACAAAAATGTGAGAGTTCAGAGCAATGGGACAAAATGCTGAAATTAGAGCCAGGTCATTCTGGAGTAAAATGTGAAGCGCACTTCACACAAAGGAGAATGGAAATCGAGAACACATGCAGAGGGTGACAGAAAAACCCATGGGTCTGGCAGTATCTGTCAGGAGAGAAGCAGAGTTAACATTTCAAGTCTACTTTAGAACTGAAATGGAGAACATCCTCTCATAAAATATCTGAATTCTCCAACTATTGGAGGTTTGAAAAGTGAAATCAGTAGTTTTTTGGTAGATCAAGGAATATAAAACACTGGCAGGTAGATGGAGTTGCAATACAAAATTGTTGACATATAACTGATGGAAGAGTCTAGATTTTATTGTCATATATAATTAAGCACAGAAGTACAATGAGAAAGTATGTAATGTCGCCACACAGAGCACCATCTCAGATACCAAAGTATCTAGGTACAAAAAGTCTAGGAGAAATGAGAATTGGAAGGTTAAGTATTATTTCATAGAATAGTAGAAAAATAAAGAAATAGGTAATAGTTTACATTAAAGTCCTTCATTGTTTGAACCAGGAAAATAAAGGAATAAGTTAAAAGTTTAACAGTCTTGAATGAGTCCTCCACGTATCTCACTCCGCTGTCTGCTCTCTACCCCACTGCCACAGATACCATTAGTGCTACTGAAACTGCTGCTTCTCTGATCTCCCTTGGTTCCTTGGGAACATGTGCTGGGAGGGTCCACTGGCATGACACCATTATGAGCCACTGAGAGACCAGTTGGCATACCACCGAGAGACCAGGCTGCGAATCTCCGAGAGACCAGGCCCAGGACCCACTATGAGCTGCTGAAAGCCCAGGCCCAGGACCTGCCATGAGCTGCTGAGAGACCAGATCCGGGATCTACCATGATCCACCAAGAACCCAGGCCCGAGACCTATCATGTGCCACTGAGAGACCAGGCCAGGGACCCACCATGATCTGCCAAGAGACCAAACCAGGACCCACCATAAGCCATCGAGAGAACAGGCCAAGACCTGCGGAGTGACCAAAGAAGGAAAGAAGAGGAGGAAACAGAAGGGGTGGAGGAGCTCTGCTTGGTGCATCCTACTCCACCACCATCTGGACTGGCTTGACTGCACTCTAGTATCTTTAACAGCTGAGGTGCAAGTTTGAATGTTTGAGGAACTTGATGGCCTTTCCTGTACATGGAAAGATTCAACAGGATGAAGAGGTTTTAATGACGATCTCATAGCTCATAGAATATGAGTTCCCTACTAGGGCTGTTATCTCTGTCAGAGATACTGACACTTTGGTACCTGACTCTGAATGAGACAGTACTAAAGTCTACAGCTGGTTATGTGTTTGTGAAGGGTGACTTGGTGATGGATATCAGTGCATGTGAAGCTATTCCAGGTAACAGCAAGTTGACTGATGCAAAGAAAGAAAGAGTTCCCTTTATATAACATCTTTCGCAACAACAAGATGTGCCAAAGTGCTTTACAGCCATTGACCAACACATGAAGTGTACCCATTATCATAACAAATGCAACATATGGCAACCAAATTGTATGTAGCTAGATTCACAATCAAAATATCTGATAAGACTTGAAATATCTGTTTTATGATGTAGATTGGTAGATAACTATTAACCAGCATACTGGAGGTGACTCCACTGCTCAATTCCAGAAGTACCATGGGATATTTGACATACATCTGCAAACTCAGTTGGCCTCAATGTAATGTCTCATCCAAATGACAGTGAGCTGGAGTTTCCTCATCAAGATTTGATTGGTCAATCTCCCATTGCTGTGACCCTGACCTTTGCATGTCAGCTGATTCACCTTGACATTTTCTCTTCCAGAGTTAAGTGTTAGGTTTGAGTTATAGTCACTGCCTCGCAGTAGAGGTCCCAGGTGGGAAAGGAAATGGGCTGATGCTAAGCCCGTTGTATTAAAAGGCACCTCCATTCATTGGGACATCAGCCCAGTCAATAAACTCTCTTATTTTCATGCCCCACCCTCAGACACTCCTACTCCCATATCTCCATTCTTCTTCCCATGCCATTTTGCACTGTTCATGCATCCCATGTCTCCTCCATGATGCCGCTATTCCCACTCACTCAATATCCAATGTGTATAAAACTCATAAGCTGGATAAAAGTACACCTCTTAAATATTCCCCTTCAGAAGCTTGTGCAACTGTTGATCAAATATATAGCCAAAGAAACTGCACTTTAAAAACTCTTTGCTTTGTATAGTTGGTTAATGTGCAAAAATAAGGAAAGGACCATTCAAAAACCCTTTCAAAACATCCTATCATTTGCTCATAAAACTGCCAATCAAATAGAGCACACAGTTCCTCTATAGCTGAGTGATCTAGAGTTTAGAATTCAGCCATACATTCATAATAAAGCCCCATTACATGGCTCAACAGACAGCTTCTACAAAGCTTTGAAAATCGGCTTTTTGAAGGTGACTGAAAGAACTTTTAACCACCTGTTCCAACTATTTCAAAGGAAATTCTATCAAAGAATTCTGCCACCTGTTGAAGTGTCTTTTCAAAGTCTAAAATTATGACTGTGCTTCAAACTATTGTAAGATTCTAAGTATAAAACCTGATGATCTAATTAGATCAGACTGTCTATGCTGTTGAACACAAACAACTATTACTAACTGGTTAAAATACTGAAATGCATTTAAACACACAATGTTGTTTGATTTAATGGTTAGTTGCCTTTTAAGGACAGAGACCTGGGATATGATACAGCAATTAAAGCATACTTAGACCATCATACATCCCTACATTATGACATTTTAAGTTGGCCAAAGCTTTTAAAGTTGGCTGTGAGAAGTTGCCTAACTCGACATCTGACTTCCCTCAAGATTCACTAATGGACTTACCTGACAAAGCTGTCACAGTCTTCAGGCATCCACTCACCTCAACTGATATCAGGAAAAGTTGTATTTACACAAGACATTTAAATTGCAACTCCAATGTCACTTTGACCTAATATTGATACAGAAACTGTAACAGAAGAACAAAGTCAGTCATGGAAAGGTGGCAGTGCAGACTGAGGTCAGTGCAGTGTTACATCCAAGAATTTAGTAAATGAGTGTATCCTAGGGGTTGATCACCTCCTAAAATCTAGGCAAGTTTGCAGTTATCATTTAATTTAATAGTATCATAAAATTGTAGTTTCACTTAGTTTTAATCAGTGTTAAATCAGCTCAGAGGCAAATTCAGGTAGTTAATTAGTAATTAGTTTAAACTGACTCCCTAGTCGGCAGTAACAAACTTATCTGACATAAATCTAAGTTAGAACAAATGCAGCAAGTTTAGGAAAAATGATAGCTCTGAGGTTGAGTGTTTGCCTATCATTCACATCGTCGCTCATTCAAACCCCAATAATCCCTTCATGTAGGGCTCTGTGGTAGTGTCCGAACCTCCGGCCAAAGAAGGCAAGGATTCAAATCATAAATTCTGCAGAGGTGTGTGATAACGTCTCATTACAGGTTGATTAGAAAATAAATTTAAAAGTGCAGGAGGTTTAGAAGCCACATGAAGCAAGTTACTTGCAGGTGGCGCAGGGAGATTGCTTAAATCAAATATTTTATTCCCCGAGGGAAGTTGTGAAGTGAGGGAGAAGCTGTGAGCTGACATCTTTCAAAAGAGGGTGTTGAAGCCAGAAAACCCCGAGAGCTGATGTTTAGAGGCATTAATTAAATATAGGAAGATGAGCAGTGAATCTCAAAGTTTTTGTTTGAAATTGCAGTATTAGTTTAAACTGGCAGTGGAGAAACTTAAGTATTGTATTAAATTTATGGTGTAACTAGTTAGACTTCATAATAAAAATATAGATAATTATTTTGTAATATTCCAAATTTAAAATCTAATTAGTTTTATAAAATCAAAGGTGGCAGTAAAATGATGTATTGAAGTTATCGCATGTAGGAGTTGGTAAACACCAGTCTGACCCATTGCACCCTCTCCTGTGGTAATTATAGAGTCATAGTGATGTACATCACTGAAACAGACCCTTCAGTCCAACTCATCCATGCTGACCAGGTCTCCTAATTTAATCTAGCCCCATTTGCCAGCACTTGGCCCATATTCCCTTTCCTATTCATATACCAATCCAGATGCCTTTTAAATTATGTAATTGTACCAGCCTCCACCACTTCCTCTGGCAGCTCATTCCATACACTCACCACCCTCTTCATGAAAAAGTTGCCCCTTAGGTTCCTTTTAAATCTTTCCCCTCTCACGCTAAACCTATGCCCTCTAGTTATGGACTCCCCCACCCCTGGGAAAAGATCTTGTCTGTTTACCCTATACATGCCCATGCATGATTTTTTAAACCCCTATATGATTACCCCTCAGCCTCTGACGCTCATAGGAAAATAGCTCCATCCTAGTCAGCCTCTCCCTGTAGTTCAAACTCTGACATTTTACAAAAAAGGAGTGGTCCAAGAGAAGGGGTTGGAGACAGAAAGACCCAAGAGATGAAGTTTAGAGGCATTAACTACATGTGCAGGAAGATCATTGGTGAGTCTAGTGCCTGCCCAATACCAGGTCTAATGACATTTCTTACGGGCTGGAGACGAACTTGGTTTGGGAGGCAAAGGAGTTAGTTGCTGTGTTCCTGTAGGTGCCAACAACATGGTCAAAATGAGGTTCAGCTTAGGATGTATGAACAGCTATGGATTAAATTTAAAAGCAGGACCAATGAAATAATAATCACTGAATTACTACCTCAGGCACAAGTCACTTGACATGATAAATAAGATTAGTGAGGTGGATATGTGATTTAAAAATCAGTGCAGAATTTGGTTCATGGAGTAACAGCATGAATACTGGAGCAAGAGGGAGCTGTGTTATTGAAACAACCTTCAAAAGAACTGCACCGCAACTCTATCATGCAAATTGTATAAAATGGGCTTTTATAGAGAGGACTTTAAGCTAAATAGTATAAGGGATAGGTTCCTGTAAAGGGAGATTTAATAAGTTACAGAGAAAGGATAAGACATTACAGCAGGGTAGTGATAACCAAGCATTATAGGAAAAGATAGAGTGTGTATACAGAATCCAGCAGCAAATAAAGTCAGGACTGGGTAAAATGGTGAAATAACAGAATTAGGGTCATTTTATCTGAATGTATGCAGCATTTAAAACAAAGTGGATGATGAATAGCTAAATAGAAATAAATAAGTACGATATGCTGGAATCAATGTTGTGATTCCAGATGATGTTACTATTGGTCAAGTTAGATCAGCTTAATTAATTTTGTTTTTAAATGTAATGTGGCAGACTTTTACTGAAACACACTATGCTGCAAATTCAGTTTTAACAGTAAAGGTTTATTATGCAAAAGAAATGAAAAAATAGAATAAACCAAACTATTTACGTATAACACAATTTGAAACATGTAAAATATGATCTCATCTCTCCCAAAACCATTGCATTATACTACTCAAACACTGGAGAGAATCCCTGTCACTATCACATATAGCTGGGTTTTTTTTCAATTTCAGCTCTTAAGAGTTTGATACCCTCTTCTTTGATTACTCATATAACTGAGCTTAGACTTTCTCAGATTCATAAACCACCTTTGGGGTTCTATCCAAATGATTCTGGTCTAAATCTATCAATTTAAATCCTTACAATGTGGCAACCTTTTTTTCTGAACTAACCCCTTTGTCTAGGAGAAGCTATTGCATACATCTAACTTCAATCAGAACCTCCACAAAGTAAAAAACAAAAGCTTTACAAGATATGGTTCTTCCCTTGAGTTAAAAAAAACCTGATCTTTCCAAGCAGAAAGAAAGTTAATGCTCCTCAATGTTTAATCTGTTCACTTGTAAAACTCTCCCAAAACAAACAAATTCTTACCATCATCCAGGGACTTTATCTGGTTTGCAATGCATAGTGATATCAACAGCATTGATTCAATTCCTGTACAATGAAGATCCTGCCTTCTTAAACTTGCCCCTCTCCTGAGGTGTGGTGGTGACACTTAGGTTAAACCACTGCCAGTCTTCTGTCACTTGTAAGAAAGCAGCCAAATGGTCCTCTGGGACTGTGGTAACATTACTGACTATTACTACTTTTTAAAAATAATCATAGTTCTACATATATAGTCAAGTTACACCCTCTTACACATGGACTAAAACCCACATGCCACTTGTTCAAAATCCAAACTCCAAAATAAATGCTATTAAAATATATTAATCACACCCTTTACACTACATAGCCATCACAAAGTCATTGTTGCTAAGTGAAAACACTAGAGCCTGAATATTTCAAGGTACTTGATTTCAGAGTAACAGGAAGACAAGATAAACAATTGAGAAAAGCTCTGTTAATAAAGGCTGAGATAAGTAATGAGAAATCATCTTGGCTTGGTGGATCAAAGGGTAAATTAGTTTGGATGGAGACTCAAAATTTCTTAAGGCAGACGCAAGACATCAATGTTGGGAGTAGTCTTTGGGTCCCTGACAATAATTGTACTATAGAGCAGATTATAAATCAAGTAATCAACAAGGAGGCAGTGACATAGAGGTATTTTCACTTGACTAGAAATCCAGAGGCCCAGGCTAATGTTCTGGGGACTTTATTCTAGTAATCATTCCAGTTAACCTTCTCTGGCTGTTTCCAATGCAAGTAAATCCCCTTTAAGTAAACACCAGCACTGTACACAGTACTCCAGGTGTGGTCTCACTGGTGTCCTGTACAATTGTGGCAGTACTTTTTTTATTTCTACAGTCCATTGCCTCTTGAAATAAAGGCCAAGATTCCATTTGTTTTCTCAATTAGCCATTTTAGCTGCAGTTTTTTTGTGATTCATGTACAAAGAAAACCATATTCCTTTGTACTGAGCCATTCGGCAGTCTCTATCTATCTAAATAATACACTGCCTTTCTATTCCTCCTGCCGAAGCACACACCCTCACATTTTCAAAATGGATAATTATAAAACAGCTACTGCAATCAATAATTGAGGAGTTTTGTTTTTATCTTCCTGTAACTTAGATGAATCAAATGGAAACATGCCCTTCAGCCCAACAAATCCATATCAACTCTCTGAAGAATAACCCACCTACCCTATATTTACCCCTAACTTATGCACCTAACACTAAGGGCAATTTAGCATGGCCAATTTACCTGACCAGCACATCTTTTGATTTTGGGAGGAAATTGGAACACCCAGGGGAAACCCCCGCAGACGGGGGGAGAATGTGCAAACTCCACACAGACTGTCGCCCGAGCCCAGCAGTGAGTGATACAGTCAGCTGAGAAGGAGCAGGATGGCATGGTGCCTCAGTGGTTAGCATTGCTGCCTCCCAGCACCAGGGTCCCAGGTTCGATTTCAGCCTAGGGCGTCTGTCTGTGCAGACTTTGCACGTTCTCCCCATGTCTGTGTGGGCTTCCTCTGGGTGCTCCGGTTTCCTCCCACTGTCCAAACATGTGCAGGTCAGGTGAATTGGCCGTGCTAAATTGCCCATAGTGTTAGCTGCATTTGTCAGAGAGAAATGGGTCTGGGTGGGTTACTCTTCAGAGGGTAGGTGTGGACTTGTTGGGCTGAATGGCTGTTTCCATACTATAGGGAATCGAAGCAAATCAAATTGGCAAAAACAGCATGTGAGGTGCTTTCAGGTAATGTATTTGGATTCTTCAAATCATACTTTCTAAATCTAATGGCAGAACAGGATATTTTAGTGCTGGTTTTATTACTGACCTCATAACAAAGGATCTTCCAGGTAAGAATGAACACGATAAAGTTTCACATCGTATATGATGATGAGAAGTTTGGATTTGAGGCCAGTGTCTGAAACTTTAAATAAAGGTGATTGTAATGTGTAAAGGTTGCATCTACTTTGTTTTTCTGCATTTTTGATTGTGGTCTAAAATGGAAAAAAACTGTTTTTAAAACCAAAGACTATGAAAGGGATTGTTGCCCTTTCAAAAGTAAGTATTGGAATTCATTTTGAGTCATGGTCGCAGTTTTCCAGACTGGCCAAAGCAGAATTGTCTCTTGTTTACAATAAGATAAGCTTGTAGCATAGAAATGATAAATAGCATACACAGAGGATTGACTCACAGGAAGTAGAGAGTCAGGATAAATTGGTCTTTTTCAGGTTAACAAAGTGTTCTATGGAGTGTCACAGGAATCAGTACAGAGACTTCAATTATTTAAATCTCCATTAATAAATAGGGTAGGGTACATAGGCAGGAAACCAATTGAGAGATGGAAACAATGAGTCTGCAAAAGGATAGGAATATGTTGAGTGAGTGGGTAAAATGTTTGTATATGGAGCATTAAGTGGAAAAGTATGAGGGTGTATGCTTAGGCAGGAAGAATAGAAAGGCAGAATATTGTTTAGATAGATAGAGATTGCAGAATGTCTCAATACAATGGAATATGGTTGTCTTTGTTCATGAATCCCAAAAGAAAGCTGCAGCTAAAATGGAATGATTACTGGAATAAAGTCTTGCGAGGAAGAGATAAGCTAGTTGGGACCATAATCCTTGAAGTCTAGAAGATGATATCATTGAACCATAAAAGGTCCTGGGAAAGCGTTTGAGGATATGTCTTCACATGGGGAATCCACAGCTAATGACCAAAGCTTAAATGTGAGAGGTGTGAAATGTAGGAACACTTCTTTTCTCAGGTGATCAGAGGAATTCTATTCTGCAGACTGCACTGTATGTTGAATTATTAAATATCTCTGAGGTTGAGTTTGACAAATATTGGCTGACAAGGGCATCAAGAGTTATGAGGGACAAGCAGAAAAGTGAGGTTGAGGCCATAAACAGATCAGCCATGTTCTCATTAAAGGGTGTAGCATCTTCTCTGCTCCTGTTTGTTATGATCTTATGCTTCCTCCTGTCACCATGGGCTTGGGCCTCTCAGTGCAGGTTCACCCAGCACCAGGAAGAAAATTCAGGCCAGCTCCCCTGACTGTGTAACAGCCATCTCTGCATCTTTAAAATATCAGTTATTGGTTTTGATGTTCAAGCTGTGGAGTGAAACTTGAGCCAACAACCTTCTGACTCAGAAACATCATGCCTTCATCGCACTGTATTGTTTCTAAGCTGTATTTTAATAATGCTATGTGAAAACACTCCACCTCACTTCACTATATTCAAAGGTTACTGTGGTGGTTTTAACAGTTATTTCAATCTCTCCCTCAATTACCAGGGTTCTGTGGCATTGCCTGTATGTGATATTTAACCCAGAGTGTTTGAGATAGTTCACTGCAACCAATCCTCCTTTGTCTATACTGTGTTTAGAGCTTATTTAATTATTAGTGCGAGACGATAGACCACTGGTGAGTCTAAACAAAAGAGGTACTTGTCTTAGTTAACAAGATGGTTTATTGCATGACAGCAATAAGTATAGTTTACATTACGAATCAAACATAATTACCAAGGACTCTCTGGAGCTGTACAGAATCCCTCTTCGTTAGGACACTCAGGCAGAATTCAACTGCCTGAACCTAAAGGTTGTATGGCTAGACCAGATTAGGTGGAGCTAATGTAACTTCAACATTAACTCTTTCAGATCTATATCCTTACACAGCAAATGAAAGATTGTTCTCCTGTTCACTTCTACAAGTAATACAGGAGACAAAACATCATTTGTTGCAAGAATATTGGTGATGTTGTGGGGGAGAAGGGGGCGTAGAAAGGCTAAATGGATGAAATGATTTGGGATTGGATACCATGTGATGAAACTTCGAGCAATGCATCCAACTAGACTTGGACACTTGAAAGAATAGTTATGTTACAGAGAGAAATCTTCACAAAGGAAAAGCTATCCTTTGATATGAATTGTCCTTTTAATTGTGCAATTCCCAGTGATTTCACACTTGCACTGGAAACTAGTGAAAGTTGTCGTTAATTGCTTCAATCAGTCAATCGCTAAAGTACAGTTTCAAAACAGTTCCAATGTGGGGACAAAAGTCACTGGCAGATTGATCACACATGGTAAGCTTTTCAAATTCAAATACATGGTTTTAGATCCAGAAGCTCATTGAAGACTTTGTGCCTTTCAATTCTCTGGTCAATCAGAGCATGTGAAATGGTTGCACCATGTTACTCTCAGGTTTTGGAAATTTCAAAGCTGTATTTATCAACTGTTTCTTGTTCAGACCAAATGCTTTCTGAAACATTTTTTTAAAACAGCATTTGTCATGATCACTTCTTGACATTACAGAAAATCTTTGCTGCAAAGCGACATCTGGGCAATTAAACATCTTGTCCTAATACATTTTGAATGAGATTCCTCTACGTTTGGGTTTTCTCTAATTATTTCCCCTTCTGTTGTAGATGGAATAGCTGTTCTCTTTGCTTGTTGCTTGAGCATAGTGCAGGGCAACTTCTAAAAAATTAAAGAAAATTGTAACCAAACCCTTTTAAATTAACAAGAGTCAAAAAATTGTGTAAGACTGGCACTAGCTTACTTGTATAATTCAGTGGAAGGAAAATATTTTTTGTTGCTTCTATCATTCCTATTCCTTTCCTTTTTAGCAGACAGAACCTATCAAAAAATTAAGTCCTTGACAGTTTATCCTTCTCTCCAGTCTGCAATGGAGTCTCAACCTAAACAATGAGCTTCAACAGAAGTTTAACCCGTGGTTAATCGTGTTTCATTGTATATAGCTTGAGGGTATTAATGGAGATTCACTTCTGCTCGTATCACTACGATTAGACCGAAACGTTGGCTATTGGGTTAGGCTGTGCATTTTTGGCATTGCAAATAAAAATGTACAAAGGTTTGATACACTTCTAATCTTCATCTACCAGACTTTTTGGGGTAGGATTCCCACAACCTTCCAAACATGAGCACATGCCTTCATGGTAGGCGAGGGTCACTGGCAAAACCAACATTTCCAGCTTGTCCCTACTTTCTCTTGAGGGGTTGGTGGTCCTTTATAACTATTATAGCTAAATTGACAGTTAAAATATTTTAACTTTTCCACAATCTAAGTATACATACTGCTTGGACCAGCCCAAACCCCCTCAAAATATATTAAGAAAATAGCCTAGACCCTTATCTTTTGTTACTTTAAAGGCAATATAGACAACATAGAACGTAGAACTGTACAGCACAAGACAGGCCCTTCGTCTCTTGATGTTGTGCCAACCTTCTATCCTACTCTAATTCTAACCTACACGCCCTTCATTGTACTATCTTCCATGTGCCTATCCAAGACTCGCTTAAATGTCCCTGACACTACTAACACTGCATTCCATGCACTCACCACTCTCTGCATAAAGAACCAATACTGACATCTTCTCTATACCTTCCTCCAGTCACCTTAAAATAATGTCTTCATGTGATAGCCATTTCTGACCTGGGAAAAAAGTCTCTGACTATTCACTCTATCTATGCCCCTCATCATCTTGTACATCTCTATCAAGTTGCCTCTTGTTTTTCTTTGCTGCAATTAAAAAGCCTTACCTCCATCAACCTTTCTTCATAAGACATGCCCTACAGCTCAGCATCCTGTTAAATCTCCTCTGCACCCTCTCTAAAGTTCCCACATCCTTCCTATAATGAGGCGACCAGAACTGAACACACTATTCCAAGTGTGGTCTAACCAGGGCTCTATAGAGCTGCAGCATAACCCCATGGCTCTTAAACTCAGTTCAGCTGCTAATGAAAGCCAACACACCATATGCCTTCTTAACAGCCCAATCAATTTAGGTGGCAACTTTGAGGAATGTATGGGCATGGACCCCAAGATCCCTCTGATCCTCCATACTTCCAAGAATTCTGCCTTTAACCCTGTAATCTGTATTCAAATTCAACTTTCCAAAATCAATCACTTCACACTTTTCCAGGTTGAACTCCATCTGCACTTACCAGCCCAGCTCTGCATCCTGTCAATGTCTCATTGCAACCTGCAACAACCTTACACACTATCCACAACTCCACTAATCTTTGTGTCATTGGAAAACTTACTAACCCACCCTTGTACTTCCTCATCCAAGTAATTTATGACAAACAGTAGAGATTCCAGAACAGATCCCTGCAGAACACCACTGATCACCAAGCTCCAGGCTGAATACTTTCTATCTACTACCACCCTCTGCCTTCTACTAGCCAGCCAATTCTGCATCCAGACAGCCAAATTTCCCTGTATCCCATGCCTCCTTACTTTCTGATGAGCCTACTATGGGGAACCTTATCAAGTGTCTTGCTAAAATCCATGTACACCCCATCCACTGCTCTACCTTCATTAATGTGTTTTTGTCACATCCTCAAAGAATTCAATAAAGTTTGTGAGGCATGACCTGCCCCTCACAAAGCCATGCTGACTATCTCCAATCAAACTATGGTTTTCCAAGTAATCATAAATACTGTCTGCCAGAATGTTGTCCAATAATCTGCCCACCATAGATGTAAGATTGATGTGTTTGTAAGTCCCAGGATTATCTCTATTCCCTTTCTTGAACAAGGGAATAACTTCTGCCACCCTCCAATCATCTGGCGCTCATTCAGTGGACAGATCATCACCAAAGGCAGAGCAATCTCTTCTCTCACTTCATGTAGTAACCTTAGGTA
The DNA here is from genome assembly GCF_037043375.1 of Chiloscyllium plagiosum. Classification (NCBI taxonomy): domain Eukaryota; kingdom Metazoa; phylum Chordata; class Chondrichthyes; order Orectolobiformes; family Hemiscylliidae; genus Chiloscyllium; species Chiloscyllium plagiosum. The sequence continues at coordinate 36,341,006 of NW_028270172.1, read as the reverse complement.
TATCCCTTCTGGCCCAGGGGATTTATCTATCCTTATGTTTTCAAAATTTCCAGCACATCCTCCTTCTTAACATCAATCTGTTTGAGCATACCAGCTTGTTTCACACTATTCCCACACACATCAAGGTCCCTCTTAGTAGTGAATACTGAAGCAAAGTATTCATTAAGGGCCTCCAACTCCAGACACAATTTCCCTCCACTATACCTCATCAGCCTTACCCTCGCTCTGGCCATCCTCTTGCTCCTCACCAAAGTGTAAATCGCCTTCGGGTTTTCCTTAATCCTACCCACTAAAACTTTTTTGTGCCCCCTTCTAGCAGTCCTAAGTCCATTTTTCAGTTCCTTCACAGCTACCTTGTAACCCTCTAAAGCCCTGTCTGATCCTTGCCTCTTCAACCTTAAGTAATCTTCATTCTTCCTCTTGACTCGATGTTCCACATCCCTTGTCACCCGAGGTTCTTTCAACCTACCATCCCTTCCTTGCCTCAGTGGGACAAACCTATCCAGCACTATCAGCAAGTGCTTCCTAAATAACCTCCACATTTCTGTCATGCATTTCCCTGAGAAGGTCTGTCCCCAGATCCTGTCTAATAGCATTGTAATTCCCCCTCCCCAATTAAATACTTTCCCATACAATCTGCTCCTATCCCTCTCCATGACTATAGTAAAGGTCAGGGAGTTGTGATCACTATCACCAAAATGCTCTCCCACCGAGTGATTTGACACCAGGCCTTGATCGTTGCCAAGCACCAATTCAAGTATGGCCTCCCCTTTAATTGGCCTATCTACATATTGAGTCTCAAATCCTTCCTGGATACACTTAACAAAAACTACTCCATCCAAACTATTTGAACTAAGGAGGGTCCAATCAATATTAGGTAAGTTAAAGTCACTCATGACAACAATCCTGTTACTTCTGCACCTTTCCAAAATCTGCCTTCCAATCTGCACCTCTGTTGCTTTGGGAGAGCCTGTGGAAAACTGCCAATAAAGTGACTGCTCCTTTCCTGTTTCTGACTTCCACCCATAATGACTCTATAGACAAACCCTCCTTGACAACTTCCCTTTCTGCAGCTGTGATACTATCCCTGATTAGCAATGCCGCTCCCCTGCCTCTTTCAGATGTTGAATTCTGGATGCAATTCAATTGGTGAAACTACCAGATTGAACCAAAATACACTTTATTCATAAATTATAGTTAAAATATAACAGAAGAAAAAAGAAATTGGAATAATTAATTCTACTGGAACACTTAACCAAATAATAGATTATTTAACTACTAAGCAGCAACATTTCCAAAATTGTAACATCCCATAAACACTCCCTTGGCAAAGACAAATTCAGTGAAATAGGTTGTCTCACAGGCAATTCTCCAATTCAGGAGTTTAAAACATCAAGAGGAATCTGAGAGACAGACTAACAGGGAGAGATGTACTGTAGCTTCCAAACCCAGCTTCAAGACCCTAGCAACTGCTATTGAGAAACTGGAACTAAACATCCTGCCTCTGTAGCAGCTTTACCCTACCCATTCACACTGTTTCTAGTGTTCCAATCTTTGGAAAAAAACCCCAAAGCCTCACATCTGTTGATTTTATGGGCTTTGAAGCAGACTGATCATCACCTCTGATGTCAACCTCTCTTCATAAAACAAACCAAGACAAAAAACACCACTTAAAGCCAGAGTTGTCCCGATAAACTTCAGCAGTGTAGCCCTAATTCCCCATCTCTTCAAATGGCCATTGCAATTATTTTCCTTCTGTTTAACCTTGGTTCCACAGCTTTTTCCTCAGCATTTAATGTTAGTAGACAAGAATTTGGTGTGGGGACGAAAGGATAAATAAACAAAAAAAAACTTGCACAGAATATCTCTCGCATTCTACAGTCTTTTTCATGCTAAATGAACATAGTGGAATTATCGAACACAGACCATGCTTGTTTCTCATTAATTAAAAGTAAAAGCTTTCTGCTTATCAAAGGATTTGTTTCAAAATAAAACCTTACAACATTCAGCTGTGTAAATGATTTAGTTCTCTCTCCAGGGGCTACATTTGACACTCTCCAATGTTCCACATTATTAAGCATCCTTCACATGTTGGAGTTAGAACATTTTCTGTTGAAAAGTAAAAGGTGCATCTTATATTCAGCAGTGAAAGAATTCAGAACAAGGACCTAAAAGTTACAGCTATGGCATTCAGAGGTACTATCTGAAGCACATCACCACACAAAAGGTAGTGAAAATTTGGAACTGTGAAACAGATTGATAAGGCGAGAATACAAAGGAAAATGAAACCAAGGTGGGTCAGTCGAAGTAAACTACAGATCTGCCATTTAAATAACTTCACAAAGCCACCCTTTATTTACACATGCATTGTGCATGACACTGACCCGGCTAGCACAGAGCCAGCCCTTCGACTAAACAGAACCCCTGACCTTCCTGTTTATATCTGTTAACCAGGACTCCCATACTGGGGCTGTTAGTCTGGTCCAATCAGGGAACTCATATTCTATAAGGTCAACCTGGCTGACTGCATTCCAATCAGAATCGAGATTAGAAAGGTGTTGGAAAAGCACAGCAGTTCAGGCAGCATCCAAGGATTGGTTTCATTCCACTCACTATACCTATCATCTCATTGAATGCCAGTCTAGATTTGAAGGATTAACTGGCCTTTTTTTTATGTTCTTGCTGTATTTCCAAGTTGCAAAAGCACTATATAACGTGTTAATGATAAGGCCATTAAATTTATGTCATGGTCTGGTTAGGGACTAATAACGTTTTTGAATTTTTAATAAATTTAGATGAAGTTTGATATCCCCAGTATAATGAAGAGGATAAAGCTACAAGATTCCAACAAGGAACAAATGAGGAAGGGTGAATTGATGTCTTTCCTTGTCCCGTTTCCCCACCGGCCATAACAAAATTTGGATTGAAGAGGAAGGTGACATTTTCAATTATATAAAGATATTACACTTCAAATAGCTCATTACCAAAAACAAACCACCAGATTTCTTTAGTAGCAAATAAATAACTAGTTTGTTAAAAATAAACTTATTCACAGATTATCCTGCATGCTGATCTGCAACCAAATTCACTTCCCATACCAGCTGTTGGTACTGAGGTCCGTTCAACACCAGTTATGGCTGAATTAATTCTCTTTTACTGGAGACAGTGATGTTGATTCAGATTGTCTTTGAAGAACTTTCCACTTGCAGTGATGAGGCTCTCCAGTCCACTTGAAGTTCTCAATTTTTGATGAGAGGGTCTTCAGACAAGGAGAGAGAGGATAAAGGCTTCTCCCCAGCGGCAAGTTCTTGCTGAATGTCTATGTTCAAAACCAATATATTTTACACTCACAGACTGGATCATATGACCTTTCAGTGTTACAGACTCAAAACTACTCAATTAGTTTGTGTAGTTTGCAAATGTAACATTTTTGCTGTTGTAACCAATGTCATTTGTTTTGAAGCGTGTTTTTCCAAAACGTTCAAGATATATATATGTCCGGCTGATGATGCTGGGCTGAAGTTTGTTTCTTTTTGGTTAAGTGCCAATTTTGTTGAGTTACATAGAGGGTTTCTCTCTGTGAGGCCTTGTGGCATCTTGTGTAGGTCGCCTTATTAACTACCTTTAGATTCCCTACAGTGTGGAAACAGGCCCTTCCACCCAACAAGTCCTCATCGCCCTCCGAACAGTAACCCACCCAGACCTATTTCCCTGACTAATGCACCTAATGCTATGGGCAATTTAGCATGGCCAATTCACCCACATCTTTGGACAGTGGGAGAAAACCAGGGCACCAGGAGGAAACCCACACAAACATGGGGAGAATGTGCAAACTCCAAACAGACAGTCCCCCGAGGCAGGAATCGAACACGGGTCCCTGGTGCTGTGATGCAGTAGTGATTACCACTGAGACACTGTGCCATCCTACTCCTCAGCTGACTATATCACTCACTGCTTCAGGAACAACTCACCACTGCTGAGATATCTTGGAATGGATAGGTACTGGCACCATCTATAAAAGGCCTTTGTCCAACCAGGCAAGCCATGTTAGTCTGGAGGTGCCTTACATAGTTCCTGGCATTGACCTCAGATATGACAGAGAAGGGCATCTTGGTGGCATGTTTTGCGAGCAGGGACCTGGAGGTCCTGGTGGGTGGAACGATTCACGGGCAGGATGTTGTCCTCCCTCAGGACTAGTAGTGAAGGCCATGACACCAGATGATGCCAACTTGATCTAAGGTTACCATCAGGCTCAGTGCAGTCTGAGCCACCTGGAGGATTACCCAACAATGCAGGAAAAAGGTAAGTGACCTTAACCACTCCGCCAGTGTAAGTGCCACCATGATATTCCTGTTACGTCAGACACTCTCTATCACTACGATTGCACCCAACTCCCAGCCAAGCTCAAACTCTACCAACCTCACTGTTACATGCAACAGCTTCCCTCACTTGCTGTCACCCACCCCGACCCCCTGACACCATTAACTCTGCATGCCCTGTGTTATCAGGACCCCTCCCTACCAACAGATCGCTGTGCCACCACTTTCATCCCCCACAGTACTTGCCTCTTCCTTATTGTGGCAAAAAAAACACACTGTAGGGCATAAATAATTCAGGATACACACAATAGGGCATAAAAATGTTCAGGATAGTTTGCGATCTTCCCAACATACAGCTGTTCACCCCTTATGAGAAGAGGATCCTAACTCTGACCACCCCGAGTATATGACTGACTGTGTCCAAGCTCCTGGACTGATACCAGAGGCTGTCCTTGACTTACTGTACCAGGACCTCCCGACTGAAGGCTGTCTCCCTTGGCTTGTCTGCAGACTGCTGACAACCAAGCTTCCCGACTTTGTGCCTGTGTTAAATGACCAGGCAATATAGCAGTAATGTGAACCTGGTATCGCTGGTTGAGGGGCAGGATGCATAAAGGGAGGTCATTGCAAGGCATTGATTTTGTAAGAATCCAGGTATGTTCAGAGGGTGACAGCACTAAGGTGCAGTCTGCTCCAGTCAATAAACTGGACATATGTCCCTCAGCATATGGTGTCCTTCTACAACATTACAATGATAGTTGCTGCTCTCTGAGGTGAAGTATTAAAATGCAGAAGCATACTGTAAGTGGATTAAGATGTGCCAAAAATGTTCCTAGAGTCTAGTATGTGTCAGATTCAATGTCAATGTACTTGGGGCTCATGTAGCCGGTGTCCATGGAGCGTGCCTATAGATGTTGGCATCTGGTGTCCAAGATGGAGTCCTTCAAATTGAATGGTGAGCCTAAACTGCCAGGCACCTACTTTTTTTCCCTGTGTCTAGAATTGTCAATGTCTCATTTTCTCACAATGTATAGAATAGAAAGCTGCATCTAATGAAGTGAGCTTTGCAGTTAATTAGACCATTAACAAACAATAATCCCCACTACTGAGCAACTTGACACTGCCTTGTGAGAATCTCAACTTGATGTCAGGAGTTCAGATAAGAATGCAACAAGTTGGTTCCACTGTTGAGAAAGGCCTTTCTGGATCTCCCATGTGATTCTATTACATTTCTCCTCATAACCTACATTTGTCAGAATTCCACCCATTATATACTAGTATTTAAAGTAACACATCTTAATGATAGTAGGTAAGTTCAAAACTTAACATATTGTCAACATATGCACACAATTTATCCTCTAACATCTAGAATTAGCATGAAGTATTTATGGGATAACAGATAAAAGGTAATCAAACTCCCCACAGAGCTGATATGATCTGACATCTGACTAAACCTCTGAACCCCATTAAGTCGCCTGCTCTACCGAATCAACTACTCCTGACCGCCCAGACAATTCCGACAATCAGACCTGACTCTCCCCAACAACTGGTCTATCCCCCAATCTGATTGGACTAACCTCTGACCTGAGCCAATCACTCCTCAACTCAACCCAACTACTCTCCCAACCATCTGACTAAACACTTGGCCTCCAGTTATGACCCACCCACCTTGCTACCCCAGATTGACCACATGCAGCAAACTCCTCAATCCCCTGATTACTCTCTCTACTGAACTTGACAACCCTCACTATTGACATAACCTGACCACCACCTGATTTGCCACCCCAAGCATCTGTATAAGCAATAACTACCCGACCTACCTCTCATACCAACCAGACAGTCTCTAACCTTTACCAACCTGAAATGTCTGATTAGTAACCCAGTAAAACCCAACCAGACACCACTAAATCCCTGCCCAAACCTGACTACTCACAAACAGATAACCCCCATCCAGACCTGACTACCCACCCCAACTTGATTCCCTTCCTCACCATTATATCCTGACCACCAAACTACGCACTGACCAACAAACCTGACCAAGCCTGTTCACCAGACACAATTCTGACCGCTCAACTACTCCTGATGACCTCCATGACAACCACATAGCTGCCTCTGACCACCCGCTGGCCACCCAACAACCTGATTACCTTTTGAGCCAGCCCAAAGATCGTTCCCCCAACCACTCAAAAACCTCCCGGCCACCTGATTCACAACCTTTCTTTCCTGAGCTAAAGTGATCTGAGCTCAGCACAGGATTGTGAAAATGATCAAAAATGGAGTGCTATGTGAAGTCTTACAATCTCTACTATTTAAACTCTTTCTGAATCAGTCAGCTGCTTAGTGAGTTGTTTGTACCCAAGCACAACAACATTTGTTGCACATTCTCTCACCTTCCTGTTTCAAGCCGTTAAATATTCAGGCACATTGATTTCATCCATAAAACAGCTCCCAGCTGTAAGTTCCCTTTCTCCTCAAAGTTTATACCAAATGGCCTGCTAATCTTTCTATTTTTACTGTTACCATGACAACATCATCATCATGACACTTTCTGGCTCCTTCATGACCCTCTAAGCCCTGCATTGCTCCTGCAGAAATGATCGGTTAGTTTACGAAATTAAAGAATGATAATTCCACTGTTCTTTGTGGTGCTAAGGAAGAGAAAGCTTGCTTTACAGGATAGAGAGAGAGACAATTGTGGAAGCAAATACTTCCATGACCATGCTTTTTATGTTACCCAAGTACAATCACAAATCCATTACAATGTTTTTCGAGCAATGCATTGCTACACACTTTACTCGCTGGCTTAATGTAATCGTGTGGCCTGTTTGTTATAAGTGCTTTCACCTTAAAGTCAGCTGCCAGCAAACACACCACAAGAAACATGGCATCAGAAATGACAAAAAGATAAATGGAAAGGCAAGTTGTGAAAGCGATACAATTGACAGAGAGAAATCAATAGGTTAAGTAAGTGGGCAACAAGTTGGCAAATGAAGCATAAAGTGGAAAAAAACGTTAAGTTGTTAATTTTGAAAGGGAGAACAAAGGAACAGAGTATTATTTCAACGGAGGAAAGCTGCAGAAAGCTGCAACACTAAGGGTTTTGAGGTACTTGCGAACAAAATCCAGAAATCCAGAAAACAGGTGCAGCAAGGAATCAGGAAGGCTAATGAAATACTGGCCCTTGTTTCACGCAGATTGGAGTATAAGAGTAGGGAGGTCTTACTGCAATTGTCCAACGTGCTGGTGAGATCACAGCTGGAGTCATGTGGGCAGTTTGGTTCCCTTATTTAAAAAAATGTATAATTTTGTTGGAGGCAGTTCAGGGAAGGTTCACTAGGATGTTCCCCAGAATGGAGGGATTGTCTTCTGAGGAAAGCTCGAATAGACTGCGACTCTACTCACTGGAGTTTAGAAGAATGAGTGGTGTTCTCATTGAAACATATTGAATGCTGAAGTGAGTTGACAGGATAAATGCTGAGGGATGGTTCCCCTCATTGGAGAATCTGTGAAAAGAGGAGGATATAGCATCAGAATAAAGGGGTTCCAATTTCAAACTGAAATGAGGAGGAATTTCTTCTCTCAGAGGTTTGTAAGTCTTTGAAACTCCGTGTCAGCGATAGTTGTGGGGGTGTATTTTTAAAGCTGAGATGGGTAGATTTTTGATCAGTTGAGTAATCAATGGTTTGAGGAAAGGGCAAGAAACAGCCATGAGGAATGTCAGATAAGCCATCATTCTATGGTGAAGCAGTCTCAAGGACTGAAAGAATTCTCCCACTTCCTCCAAATGAAAGGGATAGCCATGGGCAGCCACATGGGCCCCAACTATGCCTGTCTCTTTGTTGGCTACGTAGAACAGTCCATTTTCGGTAGTTACACCAGCACTAATCCCCACCTCATCCCCTGCTACATTGATGACTGCATCGGCGCCACCTCCTGCTTCCACGAGGAGGTTGAGCAGTTCATCAACTTCTCCAACACATTCCCCCCACCCCCCCCCCCCCACCACTTTAAACTCACAGGGACCATCTCTGACATCTCCCTCCCCTTCCTGGACCTCTCCATCTCCATCAACGACGACCAACTCAGCACTGACATTTTTTACAAACCCACTGACTCCTACAGCTACCTGAATTACACCTCTTCCCATCCTACCTCTTTCAAAAATGCCATCCCGTATTCCTAATTCCTCCGCCTCTGCCATATCTGCTCCCAGGAGGACCAGTTTCACTACAGAGTACACCAGATGGCCTCCTTCTTTCAAGACTGTAATTTCCCCTCTCACCTGATTGAAGATGCCCTCCAGTGCATCTCATCCACGTCCTGTACCTCTGCCCTCAAACCCAGCCCCTCCAACTGCAACAAGGACAGAAACCCCAGTCCTCACTTTCCACCCTCCACATAAACCGCATCATCTGCCAACATTTCTCCAAATGGACCCCACCACCAGGGATATATTTGCCTCCACATCCCTATCCGCTTTCCACAAAGACCATTCCCTCCGTGACTACCTGGTCAGGTCCACAACCTCCAACAACACCCCCCCTCACCTCCTGGCACCCTCCCCTGCCACTGCTGGAATTGCAAAACCTGTGCCCACATCTCCCCCTTCACCTCCATCCAAGGCCCCAAAGGAGCCTTCCATATCCATCAAAGTTTCACCTGCACTTCCACAAATGCCATTTATTGTATCTGTGGCTCCCGATGCGGTCTCCTTTACACTGAGGAGGCTCGATGCCTTCTCGCAGAGCGCTTTAGGGAACATCTCCGGGACACCCACACCAATCAACCCCACCGCCCTGTAGCCTAACATTTCAACTTCCCCTCCCACTCTGCCAATGACATGCAGGTCCTGGGCCTCCTTCATCGCCACTCCCTCACCACCTGACGGCTGGAGGAAGAATGCCTCATCTTCCGGCTCAGAACACTTCAACCCAAGGGCATCAATGTGGACTTCACCAGTTTCCTCATTTCCCCTCCCCCCATCTTATCCCAGTTCCAACCATCCTCATGACCTGTCCTACCAGCCAATCGTCCTTCCCACCTATCCTCTCCATGCTCCTCTCCAACCTATCTGCTTTACCCCCACCTCCATCCATCTATTGCACTCTTAGTTAACTTCTCCCCAGCTCCACCCCTCTCCCATTTATCTTTGGATTTTCAGAAACTTTTCAATAAGATCTTACATAAGAGGTTAGTGGGCAAAATTAAAGCACATGGGATGGGGAGTAATATATTGTCATGGATCGAAATTGATTGACGGACAGGAAAAGGAGAGTAGGAATCAATGAGTCTTTTTCTGAGTAGCAGGCAATGACTAAAGATGTATTGTAGGATCGGTGTTTGTGCCCTACTATTTCACAATATATATAAATGACTCAGGTGAGGGAACCAAATGCAACATTTCTACATTTGCCAATAACACAAAACTGGGTGAGTTGTGAGAAAGATGCAGGAGGCTTCATGGTGATTTAGACAAACTGAGTAAGTTGGTCAAACACATGGAAGATGTAAACTAACATGGCTAAATGTGAAGTTTTACACTTTGCTGTGAAAAACAGGAAGGAAGAGTATTACTGAAGTGTTGATATATTGGAAATGATGGATGTATAAGGGAATCTGGGTGTCCTTGTTTACCTGTCAATGAAAACAGACAGACAGGTGCAGCAAGAAATTAGAAAAACAAATGGTATATATGCCTTCATTGCAAGAGGATCTGAGTTCAGCACTAGGAATGTCTTACTGCAGTTATACAGAGCCTTGGTGAGACAACACCTGAAATGTTGCATGCAGTTTTGGTCTTCCTGCCTAAACAAAAGATGCACTTCCCATAGAGGGGCCTCAGCGAAAGGTCACTAGGCTGATACAGGGCATGTCAGGTCTGTTGTATGAGGAGAGATAGATTTGACTGGGCCTGCACTTAGAGTTTAGAAGGATGAGAGGGAATCTGATTGAAATGTTTAAAATTCTAACAATACTGGCTAGACTAGCTGCAGAAAGGGTGTTTTCCTAGGATGGAGACAATAGAATCAAGGGATACAATCTCAGGATACAAGGTAGACCATTTAGGATAGAGTTGTGGAAGGGCAGTGAAGTCGTGGAATTCTCTCCCGCTGCAGGTTGTGGAGGCCAAGTCACTGAGTGTGTTAAAAAATAGATTTTTTTTTTAGATTTTAAAGGCATCAAAAGGTTTTGGGAGAAAGCAAGAACATGGCATTGAGCTAGAGGATCATCCATTAACATATTGAATGGAGGAGCAAGCACAAAGGGCTGAATGGCCTACTTCCGCTCCAACTTTCTATGTCATTCTTTGGAAATTTGGCTTCTACAATAGACAGACTCACGTACAGCTGTAAGTCTTATTTGTATCCCTACATTGTGTGTGTTAAGAAGGGAAAGAGAGCTGTGAATGGGGCCGGGTTGTCTGAAATTTTGTTTCCATGCAACAAAACAGAGTCTTTAAGACATTCATAGAAGGAAGTGTCCCATGAGACAGTGAAACGGAAAGACAGAACCATCCAGTTGGTCATGTAAAGTGTACAGCTACTGCATAGAGAAGCAGGTCGTTCTTAAAAGACTGACATGATTTAACATGGTGTGTGCAATACATGTGCAGAGACGGGTGCAAGTGGGACTGACTAGACTTAACAAAAAGCTTTGTGAATAAAGGATAAATGTCTTTGTTGATCAGAAATATTGGTAATTTGGGTAACTTACAGCTGCACATGGCTGTTCATGGAATTTGTTTTAGGAAGGGAGCCAAAAAGAGAAATGCATTGAAGAAACATGGTGGTGCATTGTGTATTGGCTGGCTTACCATAGTCATGTGGCATTTACTTTTGCTGGAATTGCTTTCATTTTAGAATCAGCGGTCATTAAACACACTACATTAAATACAATTGATTGTGATGACTTATGCAGTTTCTATGTCCCAATTTACACGACTGACCTTGTGCAGAAGCTTGAATGCAAACATAGCTCAAACAAGTGTGCCTGGAGTTAGGCGCATCTTAGGCAGATTTGCATAATGCTATCCCTGTTGACAGCAATGACACAAATGGAAAAAGAGAGAGATCAGACTGAAAAGAATAATCTAAATTGTGACCCAACGTTACAGGTTTTTGTTCATGTGTGGCAGGCACCAAGGCCAGGTTAGTTGTCTTAATTGCTGTTAGACAACTAACAGTAGTTATACACACGTGTGGGCTAAAAAGAATAATTCAAAATTGAATGGTTTGATTCTACTTGGCAGCTGATGGGAAGCTGCAGCCAAGACAGCCCTAACGTTAGCATTTTAAAGATAGGTGAGCTCATTTTATTTGATTAGTACTGTCACCATCAGGCACAGGCCGCAATTAGTCCGTGCACAAATGATTTGGCTTTGGATCTGTTTTCAAGGGGAGGGAGCGCTTGAGTTCTATTGATTCACAGATTGGCATCAGCTGGCGCACTGAGAGAGAGAAAGAGAGAGAGAGAACAAGGGATGTGAAGGGGAGATGTAGGAGGGGGATGGGAGAGAATCGGCACTCGATTTTGATAAAGTGAGCCAGATTAATTGTCTTCGATAATCCTGTTTGTTCAGGGTAAGGCGTGTAGCAAACTGTCTTTTGTGCTGCGCAGCCTGACATATGGGCCAGCCCTGCTTCATGCCTCTTCAGTGAGATCCCTGCACCCAACCTCACAATGTCAGCTCCCCCACCACCCCTCTCCACAATCCCCAGCCCCACTCTACACACACCATTCTTCACACTTGGGTTGATACCAAAAGGACTGCTTCTCTGTCCCACTGTTTAGTTTCAGATGGCTACATTCAGCTCACTCCCCACATCCATTCCCCCCCAACCCCCACTCCACCAATCCTCAAAACACACGCACACATGCAATGCCTTTGATTCTGGAGCTGGCCTCAGCCACTCACACCGCGTGCTATTATTCAGCCGATGAATGCCCATAATTACTTGTTAAAATCGCCTCTCTGTATGCCGCAGACTCGTTACCACTTCAGCAGCCTCTTCACCAGAATTGACTCGCTCAGTGATTATAGTTCGTCTCCAAGTGCAGCCCTTGCTAAATTGTACCCTGCCTTTCTCTCTCTCTCTCTCGCTTGCTTTTTGTATAAAGCGAAATGCTAATAGCGGGTAATTTTGTGAGCTGTTTTAATGAAGTATATAAAAAAAGGAAGATTGAATGTCAATTGTTTTTGTGCTGGATTACATGCACCTGGATGCTTCCCACTGAACCTTTCCATCTTTCAGTTTAACCCTTTCAGCACTGCAGCTATGCCTGAAAATTAGAAGGACAAGAGATGTATCCCTGCTTGGACAGTGGTTGAAAAATCTTCACTTTCAGAAATATTGGTGTCAGATTAAGCAAAATTAACTGAAAAGCTAAAAAACAGCTTGCACTGATATCCTGCCTTTCTTAGCTTGTCCAAACATATATAGTGTGGCTGCTGTTATTAGATTAGATTACTTACAGTGTGGAAACAGGCCCTTCGGCCCAACAAGTCCACACCGACCCTCCGAAGAGCAACCCACCCAGACCCATTCCCCTACATTTACCCCTTCACCTAACATTACGGACAATTTAGCATGGCCAATTCACCTGACCTGCACTTTTTGTACTGTGGGAGGAAACCAGCACACCCGGAGGAAACCCACGCAGACACTGGGAGAATGTGCAAACTCCACACAGACAGTTGCCTGAGGTGGGAATTGAACCCAGGTCTCTGGCGCCGTGAGGCAGCAGGGCTAACCACTGTGCCACCGTGCCACCCACTAATGTAACAAAGCGACCCTTCCCTGACCAGGAATCAAACCTGCGGCTGCGGCGGTGAAAGCGCTGAAGCCTAACCACTACACCACCAGTGAGTGCTTTCATTGAAGCACATACATTGAAGCATATATTGAAGCATATACATTGTCCAAGATAAAGCATCAGTCTGTGGTATGGATATTTCCTAATCAACCTATTCATCAATGTTATTACACACTTCTGGAGTAGACGGGACTTGAACTCAAGCCGCCTGGCTCAGAGGTAGGGATATACTTTTGATAACTTGTAACGTGAGTACTTCAGCCCTGATTGGGAAACCACTGTCTGGTTGCAAGGCTAGAAAATGAGTGCGCTTTGAGGTTGGGTGAGGGCCTTATTGTTCCCTTCAATGACTTGCTTAATTTCATTCATGAATAATGACCGCTTATGGACCTAGGGCTACATGCACCCATGGAACTGTAGCAAGGAAATGCACGCTCACAAAAAGAGCAAAAATAAGAGATTGGACAGGTTGAAACTGTTAAAACGTTTCAAATCTTGGAAAAATCCAAAGCTAAGGACCAAGGGCTGAGATTGCTATGAATAAATACAATAGTGAAACAGCACAGTTTCTTTAGTGAAAGATTGAGTTAGAATGTGGTATTTGCTATCCCTGGAAGTAGTTGAGCAAGATAACTTGGGCATTTAAAAAATTAAATTAGACAAGTAAATGGGGGAAAAGAAAAGGATGACATGCTGAAAGACTAAGATGAGACAGATGTAATTAGAGTATAAACATTAGCCTAGATATGTTGGGCCGAATGCTCTGTTTCTAGGCTGTATGTTTGTAAAGTTTCATGTAATCCTTAGTTACATTGCTCTCCACTTATTGTGTTTTTTCTCTCCATTACTTATCACTGGTGACAATGAAATGTGTGATTTGGTTTTATATTAAATATCAAGAAAGGTAGGGAATACTGAAAGGGTTGAAAAATTATTTTCTGGTCTTAAGTGAAAGTGTGAGGGAGGCGAGGCTGCCAAAAATTGAATTTTCGGAAATTAGATGCGATGTAAAATGGGCTACCAATTCACTGCTGCCTGCTTTGGCTTTATGACCCAAAGCACCATGTGTGCTATTTGTATCAGTTCCAAAATAAAATCAATACACCATCTTTCAATTCAGAAGCTCTATGTTGAATGTAGAGACATGAGGCAGATGAATGGTATCCTAGCAAACTCCTGGCTCATATCTGGTCAATTGAAAGTTGTGAGTCAGGTCCCAATGATGTCATCAACATGTCATTTAGAAATACTCTTGGTCAGGTCCAATAATTGATTGATCTATTGTTGTCACACATACCGAGATACAGTGAAGAGTGTTGTTTTGCGTGCTATACAGGCAGATCTACCATACAAAGTGCACCAGTGCAGCACAACAGAGTGCAGAATACAGTGTTACAGCCACAGGGAAGGTGTAAAGACAGAGATCAGAATTAACATGTGAGAGGTCCATCCAAAAGCCTGATAATTGCAGGGAAGAAGCTGTTCTTGAATCTATTTGTTATATAATCAAACTTGTACATCTTCTGCCTGATGGAAGAGGGTGGAAGAGAGTATAACCAGGCTGGGAGGGGTCTTTGATTATGTTGGTTGCTGTCCTGATGCAGCAGGAAGTATAGATGGAATCAATGGATGGGGGACTGGTTTGCGTGCTGCACTGGGCTGTGTTCATGATTCTCATTGTGGTCTTGGGGAGAGGAGTTGCCAAATATTTGACTCTGCTCTCTCTGACAGACATTCTAACCTCAGGAAAGTCAAAATGGCGGAGGTTGAAAATGCATCAACAATTCAGCTTGAGTTCCTGTCCTGACATGCCCCCCTCTAGTACATCTCCTCCTCCTCCAATGCCAACCCCCCTTTCCCACTTACAGTCTATAATGGCTTTCCACTGGGCAGGAAGAGGGTATCGAAATTGGACCTGGTATTCTTTGATTTGTTCAGACCACTCTAATATAGGTTTCATTAGTGACTGCGTAAAAGAACCATAACTGATTTGCATTACTTTCAATAGAATGTCACCAGATGAAATCTGATTAATGCATGAGGGGCTGTTTCTGGAGCAATTTGTGACGCCTTGGTATTACTCTGAAGATTCTTGCCATATTTAGAAACTCAAATCTCTTTAAGAAGCAAAAACTGCTAATTCTGACTTAAGTTACATGATTAACAGCTCTGAATATATATTTCTCCAAGGATATTTGGGGTCAGAGAACTCAGCTTGATATCCTATTGAAAAAGGAAAAACAGCATTATCCCTTCAACAAAGCAATGAGAGGACGTAAATGTTAAGCAGCCAGTCTCGTCTGGGTCACGTGCTCAATTCATTACAGTAGAATGTTATTCCCAAGTTTAGCGGGAAAGGTCAGAGACTAAAAATTTAATAATGTTCTTTGTTTTATTATAAATGTCACCAGAGGTCTGCTGTGTGCATTTGTAAAATGTTTACATTTGATAGAATTTGCTTAGCAAAGAAAAGTGAGATTAATAAGAGTGTGGATTCTGATGGGTTAAAGACCAAGTGGGAGTTTGGTTCATATTTGAGCACATTGAAGGGAAATTTCAGCTCTGACAAGTGAGAGGAAAATGTCAACTAATGAGGCGCAGGGACACTGATCTTGGTCTAATAAGACCTCTTACCTTGGACTTAGATCAGAAAAATGGATATCTTTCTCAATCAAACCAGCCTGACTTAGTAAAAACCGAAAGAACAGTGGATACTGTATATCAAAAACAAAAACAGAAATTCCAGATTCTCTAGTCTGAGGAAGGGTCACTTGACCTGAAATATTAACTCTGATTTCTCTCCACAGATGCAGCCAGATGTGCTAAACTTTTCCAGCAATTCTTGTTTTTGGATGACTTACTGGTAATCCACACCAAAACAGAATCTTCTAGCAAACAACTATCCGTAAACTGGTGGAGTTAAGCGTTTCTTCCAATCTTCCTCAGGTTCTTAGGAAGGAGATGCTTCATTTTTTTACACTGCAAGAATTCTTCTTCAAAAACATTCACTACAGATGTGGAAAGTCGCTTGATTGCTCAATCTCCAGCAGGTCCACCATTTCCTGGAGGGATTTCAGAAGACTCTCGAAAATTGGTATATGTGCAAGATGCAATTTAACTATCAGTCACATTTTCATTTAACTTTGCTAATGTTTCCGGAATACTCCTCAATGTCTCAAAGTGTCTTTGCAAACCGCAACTGACTCAACAAGAAGAACATCAGCAAAATGTTGGGAATGTGGATAGAGAGAGAGAAAGTTAACATTTTGGGTCTATGACCTTATATCACAACAACAGCTTGGATTTACATAGCACCTGGAAACAATAAAATATTCCACAATGTTCCAAGTAATGTAATCAACTGAAATTTAACACCAGAAAAAGTTTGCTGCAAGAGTAAGTTATAACGAGCATTTTAAAAGAGAAAAGAGAATAAAGAGATAGGGACATTAGGGCAGGGGTTCCAGGGCTTAAGCTGTTGGTGGCAGGAGGCACAGCAGTCAATGGTGGAGCAATTAAATCCATGGATGCTGAAGAGGTTAGTATTAAACACAAGAACAGGGAGCAAGAAGAGACTGTATGACACTTCAAAATTATTTTGCCATGTAGGAAGCGACTCCATGACATTCTGACAATGTTACTCCAGGGCCCTAAACCCATAACACAACAATGCACCTCAAGCACTTTTCCCCTAATCATAAACATTGAGTAACAATTATGCACATTCCCAAAGGAGTGATTTGGGCTACTCCTTTTTACTATCTATCCACTTTAAACTAGTGAGTTGGGAGGAAAGGAAAGGGAAAACGACAGGAAGTATGATGGTAAATAAAGAGATAAGCAGCAGGTTAGCAGGTGTGAAGGAGTTCAAGGCAGACTACAAAAAAAGTAAAAAGGAAGGATAACTCAGGAGGTATTATTAGATATGTTGGAAATCATGGGTGTATGAAGACTAGCGTAAGGGCACTTTACCTGAATGCTCATAGCATTCGTAACAAGGTCAATGAGTTAATGGCACAAATCATCGCAAATCCATTACAGAGACATGGTTACAGAATGGTCGCGATTGGGAGTTAAATATCCAGGGGTATCAGATTATTTGGAAGGACAGACAGGAAGGTAAGGGAGGTGGTATAGCTCTGATATTCAAGGACAGCACCTGGGCAGTGCTGAGCGATGATGTAGGTTCTATGGAGAATGAGGTTGAATCCGTTTGGGTGGAAATTAGAAATTCTAAGAAGAAAAAGTCACTGATAGGCGCAGTCTATAGGCCACGAAATAATAACATCATATTGGGGTGGGCAACAAACAAGGAAATAACTAATGCCTGTAAAAAATAGTACAGCAATTATCACAAGGGATTTTAATCTACATGTAGATTGGTCGAACCAACTCGGTCAGGGTAGCCTTGAGGAGGAGTTCATTGATTACATCCACGATAGTCTTCTTGAACAGTACGTAATGGAACCAACAAGGGACCAAGCTGTCATAGATCTGCTCCTGTATAATGAGATAAGAATAACTAATGACCTCATAGTTAGGGATCTTCTTAGAGGAAGCGATCACAGTATGGTTGGATTTAGAATACAGATGGAGAGTGTGAAGATAAAATCCAATGCCAGGATCCTGTGCTTAAACAAGGGAGACTACAATAGGATGAGGGAGGACTTGGCTAAAGTAGACTGGAAACAAGGATTTTATGTTGGGACAATTGATGAGCAGTGGAGGACTTTCAAAGCAATTTTTCAAAGTGCTCAGCAAAATTATATTCCAATGAAAAAGAAGGACTGTAAGAAAAGGGGGAATCTGCCATGGCAGTCTAAGGAAATAAGGGGGAGGCTATCAAATGGAAAGAGAAAGCATATAAAGTAGCCAAAAACAGCATGAAACTAGAAGATTGGGAAAACTTAGATCAGAAAAATGGATATCTTTCTCAATCAAACCAGCCTGACTTACTAAAAACCGAAAGAACAGTGGATACTGTATATCAGAAACAAAAACAGAATGGGAAAACTTTAAAGGTCAATAGAAAGACACAAGAAGAGCCGTAAAGAAACTAAAATAGAACATAAGAAAAAAACTAGCACAGAATGTAAAGACAGATAGCAAAAGTTTCTATAACTACATAAAACAAAAAAGAGTTGCTAAAGTAAATGTTGGTCCTTTAGAGGGTGAGAAGGGACCTTTAGTTATGGGATACGAGGAAATGGCTGAGGCATTGAACAGATATTTTTATCGGCCTTCACAGTGGAGGACATGATTAACATGCCAGTAATTGACAATAAGACAAAAATAGGTGAGGACCTGGAAACAATCATTATTATGGAAGAGGTAATATTGGGCAAGTTAATGGAGCTAAGAATAGACAAGTCTCCTGGCCCTGATGGAATACGTCCCTGGGTACTAAAAGATATGGCAAGACAAATAACAAGTGTGATTGTGGTAATTTCCAAAATTTGCTGGATTTTGGGGCAGTTCCAGCAGATTGGAAAACAGCAAATGTGACACCACTGTTTAAAAAGGGAGGTAGACAAAAGATGGGGAATTATAGACCGGTCAGCTTAACCTCTGTAGTGGGGAAGATGCTTGAGTCTATAACCGAGGATGAAATAGCCAGGCATCTAGATAGAAATTGTCCCATTGGGCAGATGCAGCACGGGTTCATGAAGAGCAGGTCATGCTTAACAAATGCTTTGGAATTCTATGAAGACAGTATGAGCATGGTGCACAACAGGGACCCCAGTGGATGTAATCAGTGTTTCCTTGGCCAGGTTAATGTTGATTGATGTAAACAGGGCTGTTACATCAAAGGAGACCATTATTTCATCCTCTTCCATCTTAGTGTCTTTGATGGTCTTCAGAAATTCTTGGGTGGAGTTGATGGAGTGGCGTGAGTCTTCTACTAAGTGTTTTAGTCTTTGGTGTAGCTCCATGGCCACTTTGTAAGTTGGTGTTCCAGGTAGTGAGACTATGGGTCTGAGGGGAGGTCCTGGTTTATGAATTTTAGGTAATCCGCACAAGCGTGGTCCGTTGGATCCATCTGGTTTCATTTTTTGGAAATCGATCTTTTTATTTCTCCAGATCTCAGAAGTTTTTTGAGTAGAGCTGTGATTCGGTTCTCTAATTGTGGGGTCGGGTCTATCGCCACTTGTTGGTAATTTTGGTATCTGTAAGTAGTGTGTTCACTTTTTCAATGTAGTCTCTTTGATTTAGAATGACTATCAAGCGTCCTTTGTCTGCAGGTAGGATAACAATGTTATCATTGTTAATGATAATAATAAGAACAAACAGCTCTGCCAACCATCCAACCCAAGTTTTGGGTCCGCTACATGGATGACACCTTTTTCATCACTAAACGAAACAAATTAGTGGAAACCTTCAAGCCCATCAATAATACCCTTACTGGCATAAAATTCACTAAAGAGGAGGAAAACAACAACAAACTGTCATTCATAGATGTCACAGTCGAGCGAACAACCAATGAGAAACTCTAAACCAGCATCTACAGGAAAACAACACATACAGACCAAATATTGAACTACAGAAGCAGTCATCCCAACATCCACAAACGAAGCTGCATCAGAACATTATTCCAATGAGCCAACACACACTGCAGCATAGAGGAACTACGCAGGGCAGAGGAAAATCACCTATACCACATATTCAAAACGATGAATATGAACACTTCCTCAGCAACAAACCCAAACATGCAGACAAAACATGTCCAGAAACCCTAGCCACTCTCCACTGTATTCAAAGACATCTCGGAAATGACTGCCAGACTACTCAGACCCCTTGGCATCATGGTAGCCCACAAACCCACCAACACACTAAAACAGCAGCTAATGAACTTGAAAGACCGTATACAGACAACAAGCAAAACTAATGTCATTTACAAAATACCATGCAAGGACTGTAATAAACACTACATTGGACAAACAGGTAGAAAACCAGCCACCAGGATACATGAACAAAATGACATGACCCTCTCTCACTAGTATCCTTACATACAGATAAGGAAGGACACCACTTCGACGGGGACAATGCATGCATCCTAGGACAAGCCAAACAGAGACACGCACGAGAATTCCTAGGAGCATGGCATTCCAACAGGAACTCTATCAACAACCACATGAGTTAGACCCCATCTACCACCCCCTGAGAAAAAGAACAGGGAATGACATCACCACAGGAAATGACATCACCAACATAAAGAAACCCAAACATATAAATTGAAAGCAGGAATAATCAGCAGTGCTTTGCTCAGAAGCCCACTGAAGATGTTACCTAGTTGGGTGACAAAAGGTCTGGAAACGAACCTACCAGCTCAGCGAGCAAACTTACATCCAGGAATTAAGGGATACAGTGAGAGGGTGGGTAAGTGGATCTAAGTCCATGAAAAGATCAGTCATGTTCTTATTGAAAGGCAGAGCAGGCTCGAAGGGCCAGATGGCCTACCCCTGCTTCTAGTTCTTCTGTTCTTATATATTTTGTCCTTATATCTTATACTCTTCCTCAAGTCTTTGACTTGTTTCACTTTTGTTAATAGATTGACAAGAAAAGTGTACGGTGAGATATAACAACACTTCAGGTGAAGTTGATTAATCTTTTGGATATCAACAGAAATAATCAATTTGGTGGCCTGGCCACATACCCTGAATGGGTAATATTTGCTATTGGGTCTTGCATAGATGTAACTACAAGAATGCTGGTGGAAATGAGGGCAGTTTTCTTCTCTGTCAATAGCATCTGAATTGGATGATGGCATTATTTCTCTGAGAAAAGAGTGATGTTATTTGACCAAAGGTAGTCATTCCCAATATAAAGAAATACAGTCTATTGCAATATTGATCTTCCAGGTTCTATTTCAAGGCATAAACATGCATGTTGGGGGTTGGAAACTATTTAGTTTTAAGTTTAGTAGATTTTTTAGATTGCAGCATACTTTCAAGTTGTGAACTCTTTTCATGTAATGTAAACACAGTTGGAGTAGGGTTGGACAGTTTTTATTTTGCCAGTGCAGAATTTTGGAAACTTACCTGTGACAAAATGCTGTAACATTAGATTGCTTAGTGTTTTCCGCTGATATGGTCACATATCGTGTATTTTTGAAATGAAAGCTCAATCTCCTCCAGTCAGATGTACTAATATATTTACATAGTCAATACCCTCTACTGAATGTTTTGCATTAACTGGAACTTTTGCTGTATAACACTTCTTGCTCAATTTCGCAAACTCTAGTCAATGCTATTTGAGCTTCTCATTCTACAGTTAGATCAAGCTATCTACAAGCATTAACTCTGCTTCCTTTCCACAGATGCTGCCAGACCTGCTCAGTTTTTCCAGCAATTTCAGTTTTTGTTTCTGATTTCTAGTATCCTCAGTTCTTTTCGTTTTCTGTCTACAGGCTTTCCTGGAAGTTGGTGTCTGCTGTTGAAGCATGATCATACCAGTGTCTTATTTATTCTTGAAGTGAAATACTAATCAAAAACTGTTCTGGGGTTGCCAAACATAATCAGTTTCTCACTGATCCACTGTCTATGTTAAAGATTGTCTTCCCATAAAGTATCCGAAAATATCTGTAATCTTAGGAATTGTGTTTTCCACTTTTGCCAATTTGCTGATCCATCAAATGGATCTGATAGATTGAATTTCCTTGAAACTTCATTAGCTATTTATGAATAGGCACTGAACACAGTTGATCATCTTTTTGATACGGAAGATGATTATTAGGATTTGAATTTCCTACACTGCAATCATTTTGTCATGTTCTCTGTTGATGAAAGTTGTTGAATTTTGTAATGATTGTTGTTGTGGTACAAAACATGAAAGTTGTTGAGATTTCTATTGTTTTAACACCTGCTAACAGTATAAAGTTGTTTTCTTTTGCCAAAATAGTGTTTATAGCGTTTTTTTAAAAGTCATTTACCAAATATGCACATTGCTGGTTGGACCAGCATTTATTGCCCATTACAAGTTGCCCTTAAGAAGGTGGTGGTGAGCTGCCATCTTGAACTGCTGCAGTCCATTTGGAGTCAGAGAGGGAAGTCTAGGATTTTTACCGGGCGACATATTTCCAAGCCAGTATACTGAGTGGCTTGGAGGAGAACTTGCAGGTGGCGGTGTTCCCATGTATTTCCTGTTTTTCTAGATTGTAGTGACTGGGGGTTTGGAATGTGCTGTCTAAGAAGCCTTGGTGAGTTTCTGCAGTATATCTTGTAGATAGTACATATTGCAGCTATTGAACCTCAGTGGTGGAGGGTATGAATATTTATGGATGTGATGCCAATCCAACAGGTTACTTTGTCCTGGATGGCGTCAAGCTTCTTGAGTGTTGTTGAACCTGCACTTATCCAGGCAAGTGGGGAGTATTCCATTACATTCTGACTTGTGTCTTCTGGATGGTGATCAGGCTTTAGCAAGTCAAAAAGTGACTTACTTGCTGCAGGATTCCTAGCCTCTGGCCTGCTCTCGCAGACACAATACTTACGTGACCAGTCCAATTCAGGTTCTAGTCAACAGTAACCCCTAGAACGTTAATAGTGGAGAATTTAATTATGGTGATGCCATTGAATATCATGGGGAGGTGGTGCAGTTCTTCCTTGTTGGAGATGTTCAGAACTTGATACATCTAAGGTTACATTGTAAAGAGACTGTCATCTACATTTTAATGACCTTCTACGTATCTGTCTAATTCTGTCCACAATATCCTATGTATACCATTTGGGAAACAGATCTATGATATAATCACAAGGTCACTCCAGGATCCTAAAGCCCTAACAGTGCAAAATCTTATCATTCTCGGCCTTGAATATACTCCATAATTGAGCATCCAGCCTCCTCTGGAATAAAGAATTCCAAAAGTGCACATGCCTCTGAATGAAGAAAATTCTCCTTATCTCAAGATATAAACCATTATTCTGAGACAATGTTTATGCTGAATTGGAGAGTACATACCTTGGAGAATTGTAGACTTGGAGGAGGCTACAGATACAAGCAGAGACAATGCCATGGGTGAACCTGTATACAACAATGAGTATTTTAATCTTGTGGTATTACTTAATTGGAATCCAATATAGATTAGTGAACACAGTGGATAGTGGGTCAGTGGGACTTGGTGTGAGTTAGGATTCAGGCAGTTTTAGTTGACCCTAAGTTAATGGAAGTTAATGAGACTGGCAAAAAATGCATTGAAATAGTAAAATTTTCACTTCATTAGCAAATGTATGCTGAATTCTCTTGGCTTGCATTCTTAAGCAGCGCCAAATAAGAATGAGATTATAAGTAAGTAAAGGATATCTGCCAATTTTGACATTTAGACTGCAAACTATTGAGTCTCTGGCAAATACCTAATTGTATATAATTACAGGTAAGTGCAACATACAGCCAACTGTAGAAGTTGGACATCCCCTTGTTTAAGGATGGAGCAATGTTGAAAGACTCTTAAGTTTCCAGCTTGCCTATCTCTATGTTTCATATTGGGCAAAATGAAAAACTGAAACCCAAAGGTCAGTCGCAACTTCCCATTATAGCATGGTGATCTCTCCCACCCAAACCAGACTGGTACGCCTCCAAAGTGTTAACCAACCACTCAACATGTGAACACACCTGATTTGGAAAAGGCCTTGTACTTGTGAAAAGCCACATGCTGAACTAGCCAAGGCTTTTTTTTTTGTCTGTTTAAAAGTTTAGCTAATTGTTGTTTGTAGGCAGGTCTAACAGATCCATCTGTTATCACCAGTCGAGAAATAAACTCAAAAACAAGTTGCAATGGTTGATTCCCTGCTTCCCAACTTGATAACTCCACTGAACTCTGGATTATCTCACAGTTGACCATTAAATGATATCCAACTGACTGACCATCCCTCAAGCACCAACTACTCACCCTGTCCACCCAGCTATCCCATATTTATCTGACCTAACCCAACTATTTTCTTCAGCTGAATGCAACCCAACTACCCCTAACCACCCGTCTACTTCCTTGACTCAACTTGATTTATGCTAAACCATCACATACTGACTCACCTGCATACACACCACCCCAGTTCAACTACCTTTACCCCTTCATCCATTGTATCTGCTCATCTACCTAGCAACATCGCCCACTTACTCAAATCACTCATTCATTCATACATGAATGCTTGGCTCAGAGCTCATACATACATCTATTATGATTTGGAGGTGCCGGTGTTGGCCTGAGGTGTACAAAGTTAAAATTCACACAACACCAGGCTATAGTCCAACAGGTTTATTTGGAAGCACTAGTTTTCAGAGCACTGCTCCTTCATCAGGTGGGTGTGTAGAATAAGATCGTAAGACACAGAATTTATAGCAAAAGTTTACAGTGTGATGTAACTGAAATTATATATTGAAAAAGACCTGGATTGTTTGTTAAGTCTCTCATCTTTTAGAATGACCAAGTTGGTTTCAGTTCTTTCATGAGTAATTCCCAGAACTTTTTTAAAGTTACATTCTCAAGTGAACTTTAACAATAGGTGCCATATCACCCCAGATAATGCATTGAAGGTGTGAGGTGCCCTGTGTGAGGCTGTCTGTGCCCCAATCTTCAGACTGATTCTAATCTTAAAAAAGGATTTACAGATTCTGTAAATTGAGAAGGTAACTTTAAAAAAGTTCTGGGAATTACATATGAAAGCATTGAAACCAACATGGTCATTCTAAAAGACAACAAACAATCCAGGTCTTTTTCAAGATATAATTTCAGTTACATCACACTGTAAATTTTTGCTATAAGCTCTGTGTCTTACAATCTTATATTCCATAACCACCTGATGAAGGAGCGTCGCTCCGAAAGCTAATGCTTCCAATTAAACCTGTTGGACTATAACCTGGTGTTGTGTGATTTTTAACTTTGTACATCCATTACTTTGAGCAAACTAGACCGCGCAAAAGATAACATTAACTTATTGATGGGTATGCAGCTTCTTTTCGTCTATGATCTATTCTGTCATTGACTCAATGTTAATTTACACAAGGTAAGGTGATGTAAAGTGCATATAATTACTATTGTTAATACTTTGAAGGCCTGTTTAATTGACAATTTTATTGACAATTTTATAGAGCAGCAGTAATAGTTATGGTTTTTTTGAAGCATTTCCATGCATGCCATTGTGACTAATATATTCATTGGTTACATGAAGAGTTTGTACTGAGCGAACACTCATGGAAGTGCTATGTGTTCGCACAAAGCAGCACTCTGGGGCATGGCCTGGCATGGAAGATATAAAGGGCTATTAGCTGGGAGATATGGGTTGCCATGGAGGATACGAGGGATCATTGGAAATGAGTGGAAGAATATAATGGAAGATTATAGCATAGAGATTATGAATGTGCAATGGTAGTAAGTGGTGAGCATGATTTACAATGGGGGTGGGGTGGGGGGTACGGGGAGAGAGGTGTGGCTTTGTCAAGGCCTTTTGAAGTTCCAAAGTGGTTCCCCATCAAAGCTCCTTACAGTGGTTGTAAACTATGGGTCCTTGGGAAATTGACCTGGCTAGACAAGAATTATAGTGCCTAGGAGTTACTTGGCCTTGACAATGTGTCAGGGCCAGATCAGAACTGCAGGGCGCAGCTTCACTATCTCTACTCTTCTTCCACAGTGGTGGTGGGGGTGATGATGGGGGGATGGGGGGGGGGGGGGGGGGTGGTAGCCGGTGTACCAGAGATAGAGTCAGGAATCCCAGAAGAAATTCCTATCCGTCATTCTAAAGGTTTATTGGCTCCACAAAAACATGGCTCTTCTTTTTTACCTATACCCAATCACCCAAGCTGCAGAAAAGGTTTGTAATTAAGGCATTCCACACATGAAGGGTGAACAGGCTATTGTGCATTTGCAGGGGTTAATTTCCTGGACTCGGCGTCCCTGATTTTAAACTGGGAATATGTGAATTAAACACACTAACTTCCGTGTTCAGTTCCCAATGAGTGGGGCTCCACAACTGGAAGAAAGTGAGGACTGCAGATGCTGGAGATCAGAGCTGAAAAATGTGTTGCTGGAAAAGTGCAGCAGGTCAGGCAGCATCCAAGGAGCAGGAGAATCGACGTTTCAGGCATAAGCTCTTCTTCAGGAATCCTGAAGATTCCTGAAGAAGGGCTTATGCCCGAAACGTCGATTCTCCTGCTCTTTGGATGCTGCCTGACCTCCACAACTGGAGCCCTATCTTGTTGAATTGTCACTGTGCATTGTACACTAGACTCCAGCAATGCATGGCTTCATTGGTGTTTTCATGCCCAGATTTAAAATGTAAGAGTGAAATTTGCCTGGTGTGAATTGTGATTAGCCTGATTCCCACCCACTCAAAACTTATTTAAAACATTGCTGCAGCAGTGTTGAGTTGATGATGTGCTATAAACCTCAGATGCCTTTCTCATCCATGAGTCCTTTGTTCATTGGCTACTCTGGCCCGTGTCTCAAGTTTAAAGTTCTCATACTTGTATTGGAATTACTATAAGGCCTCACCGTCTCTACAGACTCTTTTATGTCCCCTTTTGCCCCATCATTACCAGCCATGTCTTCAGCAATCTTAGCCTAATTTCTAGACTCGGCATGTAATTCTGTTAGTTAAAAGTCTAATCCCATTATATGTGTGCGCATGCACACACATACAATTCTGATGGCTCTTGTATTGGTCAGAACATTGTTTCTCTGTTGTTCTTTGCTGGATGTTTCTACTAGTTTGCAACAGGCACAGGGAGGGTGGTTCAATTATGGAGGGTATCTGACTTATTAACTAAAAGTCAAGTTTTCAGCAACTGTTGAAGCAAAGATATACTGTTTCATTTTTACGCTTTTAGTAGCTAGCTACCGAGAACAGAGAAAGAGAGCTTTTAAGCTGGTCATGGTCTTAAGGCTTCTGTGCTTCTTGGTCATAGCACCAAGCTAACTGGGAACCAATCTTATAGTTACTGGTAACAGAAGGCCTTTGTCATCGATAATAGATCCCTACTTCATAGAAGAATCAGCTTCTTGTTTTCAAGCCAGGTTCCATCTGTACACAAGCCCTCAGCTCCAGCTCATCTACAAACTACACTTCAATGACTGGTTCAGAAGCAGCTGCAAAAACAATGCTACTGTGAGCAGTTGGTTACTTGCCTTCAAACTTAATGCAATCCTCCATCATCCTTGGTTTTT
Organism: Chiloscyllium plagiosum; assembly: GCF_037043375.1. Classification (NCBI taxonomy): domain Eukaryota; kingdom Metazoa; phylum Chordata; class Chondrichthyes; order Orectolobiformes; family Hemiscylliidae; genus Chiloscyllium; species Chiloscyllium plagiosum. The sequence goes on along the minus strand of NW_028270172.1, from coordinate 36,313,721 downwards.
AAAACAGTTCTTTTCTCATTTTAGGTTACAATTGAAAAAAAGCACAAACTGAAAATGTACAATCTTTACATGGTTGCTACATGAATCCAAATTGCTGTTGACGATATGAAAATGGCATCAGAGCACAGGTGAATTCTCATACCTTGGGGATTAAAGTCTTGGTGGCACTTTCCAAATTCAAGTTGGAAAATAGTAAATTCAAGTTTTACTGCAAGACCTGAAGCATTTAATCTCAACTGACATCGCAATGCAGAACTCAAAGGCCTTTTTCACAATATCCATCACCCTTGTAAATACTAGCACCTTCTCCACTGATTCTATATCTTTTAAATATTATGGAGGTCACAGCACTGCACTCTGCTGTACAGGAGATTAAGATTTAGTTCCTCATGACTCTCCTGAGCATTGGGAATCCTGAGGGTCAGGTTAATACCACACTGTCGCTTCTGTGCCATTTTCACTCGGTCATACACAGAAAATCAGCTTTGTTTTTGATCATTCAATGTTGAAACAGATGTTGGAATGCAGCAGGGAAGAGATATGATGTGATTTGCAGTCAACACGGGACTACTCACCTTGATAAACTAATGAAATATTATTCAAACCTAAACCCCTCCATTGCACTATAGGTGCCATTTTAATTTCTATCCTTGCCAGGTGTGGAAGCAACCCAGAATTAGATTAGGGATGCTTTCCCAGTTTAATCAAGACACTGTTTCATTTATGTACATGACTTACAATCCCAGCAAGCAGTGATTCCTCTATTACTTCCTTCACCTGTTAGAGGTTGTTACAACTTCAAGTTCTTTCAGAGTTGTTAAAGAACTTGAATTCATTGTAATAATTCTGTGAACAAAACGTAGGTATCCACCTAAGTGATCAAGAATAAGTCAGATTGATGTAGCACTCCACCTACTTCACACAAGCCTTCGGTCTGTACGCAATCAGGTCCCGGACCTTCCCGTGGCTTGCCACTTCAACACACAATCCTGCTCCCATGCCCACATGTCTGTCCTTGGCCTGCTGCAATGTTCCAGTGAAGCTCAACGCAAACTGGAGGAACAGCATCTCATCTTCCGACTAGGCACGTTACAGCCTGCCGGTCTTAACATTGAATTCAACAACTTCAGATGATTATCCCACCTCGACCCCTCTGTTTTCATTCTGCTCCGTAATTTTATTCCATTTGTTTTACTTATCTTTTTTAAAAAAAATTTCACTGTTCTGTACCTCTTGTTTCTTGTTTGTCTCTTTTTCTCTCGCTCCCCCCTCTCTCATTACCTTTTTCCTCTCCTCTTCCCCCTTTGCTCCCCTTCTCCCCTGTTTTCCATTTTGCCTCTGCTTCACCCATCCCCCCTATCCCTCACATATCTTGTCACATAGCACTGGCTTCAGCCTTGGTCATTCACAGCTCCTAATCTCCCTATAATCTCTATGCACGGTCATTATCACCTCTATTGCTACCTTTGCTTCTGGAACCATTACTCACCTTCTCTCAGCCCAGTATAAATACCTCCCTATTTCTCCTTTTTTTTAGCTTTGACAAAGTGTCAGTTAGACTCGAAACGTCAGCTCTTTTCTCTCCTTACAGATGCTGCCAGACCTAATGAGATTTTCCAGCATTTTCTCTTTTAGTTAGAAAGAAGAACAATTGGACAGACAAAGCAGTGGATAATGGTCAGTCTAAAAGGATGAATAGCTGCAAATGGGGACTATTAATGGCTAACAATGAGTTGTGTGTTATACCAGACCATATGATAACAAGGCCTGGTGTGTAGGGGTTGGGGTAAGGAAAGCATCTTTGCTTATGTCTTTATCCTAGCCCCCACACATGAGGCCTTGTTATCACATGGTCTGCTATTACACACAACCTCATTGTCAGCCATTAATAGCTATTCATCTTCCTGGACTGATCGTTATCCACTCCTTTGTCTAACCGTTCTCTCTCTTTGGGCTCTACCTCCACCTATCATTTACTCCTTACCCCACTCCCTACCTTAGTTTCTGCTTTTCCGAGCTGCCATCAGTTCTGAAGAAGGGTCATTCGACCTGAAACGTTAACCCTGAATTCTCTCAACAGATGCTGCCAGACCAGGTGGAAAATAAATGTTGGTTTTGCCAGTGACACCCCTAAGGATGAAATTTCTTTTTTTAAAAAATACCGTTTCAAGCTTTCCACTCATGCGATATAATTAAACTATTAAATTATTATGAGGTCAATCTTTTTTCCAATTGCCAGCAGGGGTTGATGAAGTAAATAGATGGCGGGAGATTCGTGGTTGTAGAACTTGGAGACTGGCTCCATCACACACTTTCTATTGGACTATCATGCTGCAGTGCTGCACCATACACAATCAATCCACTTTCACCTCTGCCTTAGATGGCTGGAAGATCAAGTCTCACTCCAGCAGATTTGAAGACACAATGCAAGCTGATATTCCAGTACACTATTGAGAAACTGCATTAGTACACTGACAGAGATCAAACTTACTGAGATGGCTAGGTTGTCCTGAGGTTGTGAAAGGCACTTCTATATATAAATGCAATTTCCTTCTGTCCTATGAAGTGCTTGAACTCATTACATGCTCCATGTCTGTAAGAGGAAAATCCATCAGGAATTTCTCAGAGCAATAAAATCTCACTTGCTAATGTCAGGCACGCCATGACAACACATTTGAAAAGGTTCCCAGATTTGATGGAAGAGTATTGGAAATAAACTAATTATAGTGTATTTTTGTTGTATTGCATTTTAACTTTAGAATAGGAGTGAGACACATTGTGCATGGTGACTCTTTAAATGTGAATCTTTGTAGCGTTTACATTGCATTCAGCTTTCTCTATATAACATGGTCCTCGGTTCTACTTTGCATATTCAGATTATTAATATTATTATATCTTTATATATTAAAAATATTTTAAATATTTTCATCTGAAGCAAACCAAATAAGTGGAGATTTAATATACAACTCCTTGCATTCTTGCACTCATATTGTTCATTCAATATTGAAGAAAACAGTACTGCCATCTAATTTCTTTGCAGACAGCTTTCTGGTGATTGGCAGGATCTATTTTTGTTTGGTTTCAGCATCTGAAGATTGAAACGTGGCTTCGAGATGCACTAGATTTGTGGATCTTAGTTATTCATACAAATATTCCTCTACTGGTCTTTGAATTCAGCACCAGCAAAGCAATGGGCATCATTGAATAATATGTTCCAGGATTTTGTTTAGTTCTTTCTTAACCTGAGACAGTTGCTTTGTTCTCACCTGTGATCATCTGCATGGCACCGTCATGTCTCACTGAGGTCATGCAATGGAAGTCACACACCTCACTATCCCTGGAGTTGTCACAAATATGAATTTTTTTTATCAAATTATCCAAGGTCCCTAGTTCCTTGACTGACAATCTACAGTTAAAAGAAAACAATCAACAGGTTTGTGAACTTACCAAAAAACAAACTTTAGCATGAACAAATTATATTTATGGGTGGTACGCATTTGGAATGAGCTGCCAGCAGAAGTGGTTGAGGCAGGTACATTGACAACATTTAAAAGGCACTTGGACAAACACATGGATAGGAAAGATTTAGGAAGATATGGGCCAAGTGCAGGGAAATGGGGTCAGCATGGATGGACATTTTGGTCGGCATGGACCAGTTTGGGCTGAAGGGCCTGTCTCTGTGCTGTCGGACTCTATGACTCCAACTGATGGCAACAAGCAAGTGTGAATTATTGACTTATAACTTCTAACTCAGACTGAATAGCAGTGCTACAACTGGTGTGAGGAATTTGAATCTCCGTTGTTTCAGTTTTCAGTTCCAAGTTGATGATTCTGATTGAACTTTAATTTCATGCAACTCAAAATTCAAAGTGTCTCCAATCTCCAGCTCACGTTTTCTCCATCTACATCCAGCTCTGCTCCTCTTCATCAGAGCCACCAGGGAATTTCCACACTTCAAAGCCTACATCAAACACACTGGGAAATATTGATACTACTTACTATGGTTTGACAGACGATAGGATTCTAAAGGATTTCATTGGAATCTAAAGGAGAATTTGTTGCAGGAAGCTCAAGATCCATTTTCTGTTAATTCAATTGTACAAGGACTGCCTGAATATCCTTAGGTTCCCCTTCACTGGGCAGCATTGTCATTCCAGAGCACAGAATGATGGACGTGATGCTATTGAAGAGACTATTAAAGGATGTCTCATGACATTAAGTGCATTTAATTGCATAAAATTTACCTGCATTTCCAGCTCCTCCTGCACATTTGACAAAATTACCTCTTCTTGAGCACCCCAATCAAAATTTAAACCAGATGGTCCAAAATCAACCTTCAGTAGGACACTGAAAAATTATTTCATATTCTTGTAACTGAACAACCTTTTGCTGTTCATCTTTTGCCATGATAAGTTTATGCACTCCACACTTCTGGATTATGGTTTCATATTCAGTAATTCTAACACCAGCTTTCAAGCAAAATAATGATTTCTTCCATATAATTAGAGTTTTCCTTTGAATTGACTAACACCTACTGAATAGTTCTTACAAAACTGGTAGTCATACTGAAGGTGCTAGTTTGATTGCAGGTTGAGAATTTTCTTCTACCCGATGAAAATGGAATATTTTACAGCACTGGACGGTATCCTTATAATGTCTTGGTCAGGTGGAATGCTTGTCATCAGGAGCTGAATTTTCTGTATTCCCACAGGTCCTGCCATGGGAATTTCATGTGTTACTCACAATATATGTTTATGATGCCTGGGTGGTACCACTACCTGATGAAGAATGACCCATTCCTCATTCTGTAAGTGTGTCTTCACTTCCTCATCAGAAGTCCATTTTTAGTACAATAGCAGTCCAGAGCTCTTTCAGCAGGAGCTGTTTGCACTAACAGGTTTAAAGTCAGAAGCCATGTGACATCAGGTTATAGTCCAACAGGTTTATTTGAAATCACAAGCTTTCAGAGCTCTCTTCCTTTGTCAGTTGATGAAGGAGCACCGCTCCAAAAGCTTGTGATTTCAAATAAGCCTGTTGGACTATAACCTGGCATTGTGTGATTTCTGACTTTGTCCACCCTGGCACCTCCATATCATGGCTAACATGTTTAACTCAAGATCTGCTTTCTGAACTACAATTAATTTGGCTACATGCCAAATACACCTTTCAAGTTATCCTCATCCTTTTGGCCCAACAAGTCCACACAGACCCTCCCGAAGAGTAACTCACCCAGATTAATTTCCCTATAACTAATGCACCTAACACTATGGGCTATTTAGCATGACCAGTTCACCTAACCTGCACATCTTTGGATTGTGGGATGAAACCAGAGCACCCAGATGAAACACACACAGACAGGGGGAGAATGTACAAACTCCACGCAGGCAGTCAGCCGAGGTTGGAATCGAACCTGAGTTCAATGGTGCTGTGAGGCAGCAGTGCTAACCACTGAGCCATCGTACCACCCCAAAGCCACCATTTGCTCTATTCATCTTGTTTGCATTCACAGAAGTATTTACTTGCAGTTTCCTGCTTGTAGTTAAAGCAACAACTTAACCAGTCCAATTTTGCTTTTGACTTACTTTTTAGATTCATTTTTACAACCTTCAATAGGTCTCCCAGGCTACTGTCACATCTTCCAGCATTCTTCAAGTTTCACCTCCACCCTCAGTACTTCCCTTTCTGATGTCAGGCGGAGATCTTGGGGCAGTCCAAAATTGACTTTCTGTAGCAAACAACAAAGAACTGCAGATGCTAGATATCAGAAACAAAAACTGAAATTGCTGGCGAACATCAGCAAGTCTGGCAGCATCTGTGGAGAGAAAGCAGAGTCAATGTTTTGAATCCAGTGACCCTTCTTCAGAAGTGATTGTGGCTAGGAAAAAGTGAATATATGCTGAAGACCAGGAGTGGAAAGGCAGTGAACGAGAGGTGGAGATGGTACCCAGAGAGAGATAAGAGCAGATGGATAGACAAGGGAATGCATAATGGTGAGCTAGGGTGAAAGAAAAGCTGCTAATGAGGACCATCAGTGGATGAAAGTGGCCATGATGAATTTAGTTCATGTGATGAGAAGGCCTGGAGTGTGGGGGTGGGTGAAAGGATGTAGAAGGAGTTCAGGCTCTAAAAGGATTGAACTTCATATTGATTCCTGAAGGCTGACAAAGGAGGGGAGGGAATATGTGTCTTATGGTGCCATCCCAATGGAGGTGGTGAAAATAATAGCTTATGATCCTTAGGATGTGGATGCTTGTGAGTTGGTGAGTAAGGACCAGGACAACCTTATCAGTGTAGTGGGACAGAAGGGAAGGATGATGGGTAAATACAGAGATTGGTCAGACACAGCTAAAGACCCTGACAACCACGATGATGGAGAATCCTCGGGTGTAAAAAAAGATGGCTATTTCTTAGTTCCCCCCCCATTGCGAAAGGTGACATCATCAGAATAGGTGCGATAGGGATGGAGAAACTAGGAGAATGGAATGGAATCTTCACAGGAAGCACAAAGGGTGTGAGGGTGAGTAGTCGGGGTAGCTGTAGGAGTCAATGGGTTTTGTAGGGGATATTAGTGGCCAGCCTATCTCCAGAAATAGAAACAAAGATACCAAGGTAGTGAAGGGAGCAGTCAGAGATGGACCAGGTGAAGGTGAGAGCTGGGTGAAAATTGATCAATTTTCCAGTTCTGGAACAGAGTGGGAAGCATCACTGATGATGTCACTGATGTAATAGAGAAAGTGTTGTGAGGAGGGACCCAACTAGGATTGAAACAAAGAAGGTTTCACATACCCCACAATGAGACAGAACTGAGGCCCATGTAGGTACCCATGGCCACACCTCTGATCTGAAGAAAGTGAGAGAGGTTAAAGAAGAAGTTGTTTGGGGCGAGGACAAACTCAGCCAAGCGGAGAGCGGTGGTGGTGAATGGAGATGGTTCAGGCCTTTATTCCAGGAAGAAGTGGAGAGCCCTGAGACCATCCTGATGGGGGATGGGTGTGTAAAGAGATTCCTCAACCATAGTAAAGGGGAGGCAGCTGGAGCTGATGTACAAGCATCAGAAGATGTTTTTCCTCCCCCTGGCTACTTGTTATTCTTTCATGCCTCCAACCTCTATCATTCTCCACTGTAAGGAGGTGGTGGTAAGAATGTTTAATTTTATTTATCAGCTCATAAATGTCAGCCATTATTATACTTGTCTAGCAGTTGCAACCATTTGGTTTTCAACATGAATTCTTATTGCAAATGGTGCTGATTTCTTACATTCTTCTAAGAGAACAATCTTTCTGAGTAGGTTTCAATTCCTAGTCCTACATCCAGCTATCATAATTATATTGTTTAACCCTTTCAAATTCAGCATAGCACTGCCCAAGTTGTTTCGTTACACTTTCACTCTTGCCTGCAGTTTTCTGGAACGACATCACATACCACCACTATAGCTTTTTTTTAACAGAGCTGTAATCTCTAGAAACTTGCTCTGAAAGTGAAACATAAATTTTCTGTGTATTACCTGTCAACTTGGTCTGCACGGACAATGTCCAGTTCTCCTTTTACCACTATATTTGTCTCACTCATTTCTCAAATGACATTAAGAATGACATCAGGCCCATTACTTCAAATTTTGGTAGGGCCTGTACACACCTAAGTATTTCCTTACTGGATTTTAGATTAGTTCTTGTGGCTTCTGCAGTCTCCTTTCTTGACTGTATCATGGTGAATGTTTTCTTCTCTCTCATGGGCCCCCCTTGAATCTTTGGTTCCATTTTCTCATTTCCATTTTGTTTCAATTCCCTTTCTTTCTACTCTTCCCCTGCCTTGTAGAATCATAGAATCCCTACATTGTAGGAAGAGGCCTTTCTGCCTATCAAGTCTGCACTGACCCTCCAAAGAATCCCCTTCCCCACTGCTATTCCCCTTACCTCCACAGCCCTGCACACTATGGGGCAATTTAGCATGGCCAATCCACCTAACTTGCAGACCTTTGTGAGAGGAAACCCACACAGACACTGGCAGAACGTGCAAATCCCACACAGACAGTCATTCAAGGCTGGAATTGAACCCTGGTCCTTGGTACTGGAAGGCAACAATGCTAACCACTGAACTACCATGCTGCCCTCTAGCTTTTTCATTCTTTCTTTATGTTCAAACTGCTTTATGTAACTCAGTGTTAAAGGATTCTGATGTCTCATTGTTTGGAGCACTTGATATACTCTATATCTCTATTAAGCCTAAATGTCATGCGAATCATTTCTGCCTTCTTAGACCTCTTAGCCCTGATAGGCAAGATAAGTACTACTTTAGCTGCTAATTCAACTAACTTGGCCTTTGGGATCTCTTGTAAATTCTTCAAGGCCATCTCTTCCATCTGCAGGAAGGCTTCAGGAGTTTCTAGTGCCATCTAAGTTTTGATAGTACAGAATCTGGTGCTTTCTTTTAGCCCTTTATCATTTACCAATGCTACACCCAATATTACATTGTCTTTGTTCCAGCCATAAGCCCCCACACTTGTCATGAATGCACTAGAAATCAAGCCCTAGTATTCCTTGAGCAGTCACACATGTGGCAAATGTTAATTGAACTATCCAAAGGCCCCAGTTTACCTGACTGATGAACTCAGGTTAACAGAAAAGGCTCATCAGCTTTCGGTACATATTAAGAAAAGTGGAGGTGATGGCCTAGTGCAACCATCCATTTAATGCTTTGGGAACCCAGGTTCAAATCCTGCCATTGCATTTGGTGAAAATTTAATTTAATTAAAAAAAAAACTCGGGAACTAAGAGTTTAATGATGACCATGAATCCATTGTTGATTGTTTGGAAAAAAAATCTGGTACGTTAATGTCCTTTAGGGAAGGAAACTGCCATCCTTACCTGCTCTAGCCTATGCATGACACCAGACCCACAGCAATGTGGTTGACTTTTAAATACCTTCTGGGCAATTAGCAATGGGCAGTGATGCCCTCATCCCATGAATGAATAAAAAAAAGTAAGTATTTATTTGAAACAACTTGTTTTTATCTCGTGGTAAAAAGGAAATATGAATTGCTAACTTTTAACTCTAAATCTTAAACTCTACCTCTACTCAAATTCCCTCTTCACAAGCAAACATACATACAAAGATCCACAAGACATGGATACTAAGGGTGGTAAAGAAAAACAAATTGAAGAAACACAGTTCAATAGCACCAGTCTGGACCACAAGATTCTATGAATTGTTTTCTTCCCATTTCTTCTAGTTCCTTTCAGTACATTGCTATTGACTCAATGTTCATTGTTTTCATACCAATGTTAAGTCTTTCACTCTCTGTTTAAGAATTTACTTCTTTCAGGTCTCTGTAAATTATTTTTCTTTGTTCAACGGGGATTTGAATATAAATTCTTTAAAAGCACAGAGATACTTTTTTGATGCTTTCTCTCTGCAGGCTAGGTTCCTGTTGCATTGGGTGCATACACACCTATTATCATCTGGCAGTCAAAACACTGTTGCCAATTAATTGTTCCCTCGGTCAAAACTCATCATTTTCATGTTTGTCTGTTCATCTTGTCTCTTTTACAGAAAAAGACCCACAAAACTATATACTGCTGAGAGTGCATTGCAGCAAATATGATGTTTAAAACTGCAACCATCTCTTTGCATAGTGTTCTTGGTTTAAAGCAGTATTTTTTCTTTTTAGTCCACAGTCCAAAAACAAAATAAATAAAAATGCATGGTATTTACAGCATTACCTTAGTGTCAGTACTCAAAGAAAGATTTGTATTTATGAGACATTGTTCACGACTTCAAGATATCGTAATGATTTATAGCCAATTTTCTTACTTTACCAATGTAGATATTGTCATAATACTCAGAGCATGCTGGGAAATGTGCTCCCAGCGATCTCTAATAAATAGCAATCCAATAATGACTGAATCATTCAGATGTTTCTCTAGGTGATGATCAAAGGATAAATATCACCAAGAGCAGTTGGGGGGAATCTCCTGGGTTCTTCTTGGAAATGGTGCACAGGAACCTAAGCATCGCCCTGAGAGGGCAAGAACGCCTCAGAAAACTGACATATGACACCTCGGACACAAGAACACAAGCATTAGGGCCATAGTCAGCTATTTGGCAACTCGAGATGGCCCTGCCACTTGTTAAAATCATAGCTGATCCAACTGTGTCCTCTACTCCCCCTCTCCCTGTAACCCCTGACTCCCTTTTCCATCAAAAATCTAATTAACTCAGCCTTGATTACATTCAGTGACCCATCGTCCACTGTTCTGTGAGGACATTAATTCCACAAACTAATGATCATGGTAGGGCCAAAAGAACGAGGACAGGTTGTGGTGCCCAACATTCGGCTCCTCACTTCCGACAGGAGAGACTATTAGCCTTTTCCCATGAGGACAAGGACTGGTCCTGTGGATTTGCAGAAATATCAATGTTTCACAAATGAATCCATAAGGTTAAGGTTCACAAAGCAAGTAGTGCTCTCAGGTGTGTTGCAGCTTTAGTGTTTAGGTGCCTGTGAAAAGCTGTTCCCCTTTGAAAGGCCTCACATTTCCAGGTTGGTAATAATTATTGTCAGCTCCATTGTGCACTTGTTATTTACAGCAGGTGAAAGCAGTCAGTCCTCCCACAGTGAGTCACAGGCTCAGCCTCTTACCATTGGTAAATCTCTAAACGTACCCATTTGCTTCTTGGTAGGTCTCCCCATCAACTACATAGACTTTGAACCTCATCATGCTCCCAACTACTTCATCTACTGAAATCTGCATCACCTCCTCTGATACTCCTCTTTCCAACCCTATTCCCAGATATATCAGCTAAATATGTCCGATCTAACAATGTACTGTCCCCATGAAAACTAGGGTGCTGCTGACTGTTGATGACCCCCTCTTGCACATTATATTTTGAGTTGGTCCCTTCACTATTGTAAAGTAGAATGCTTTGCCTCCAATTCCCACAATTGTGTTCCACAGCATCCGTCGTACAGCAGTGATCCCTGATTTTTAGTGGACAGACCGCCAGGACTCACAATTGCCCACCGTCTTATTAAGTGACTTAGATGGACCATCCTGAACAATGAACGACCAGATCCCTCACAGAAATCTGTCCCTGTCCCTGACTGTTTTCCTGTGTCTCCCCAGACTGGACCTTCAGGGCTGATGGTGGCTCCCTTCCCAGACTGTAGAGCATGTACCCCCTGACCATGACCAGTACAAGATGGCACCAAACCCGTGGACTGATACCAGAGCCTGTCCTTGGCTTACTGTGCCAGTAACCTGTGCCTGAAGAGTGTCTCCTTTTACTTAACTGAGGATTGCTCCACTCTATTACTTACTGCTAACATCAATGTAGTCACAAAATGAGTGGGCGCTATGAAGCAAGCAAGGATCCCATGAAGTGGACCCTGATTTAAACCAAGAAGTGATTGCCTGTCCCAACGTGCAAAGTTTCTTGCAGCAGCCTTGTGATGAAAGGTGCTGGTGCTCTCCAAAGTCAGTATTGAAATGCCCAAGTATACTGTAAGTGTGCCATGATGATGTTGGCTGCATGCATGGTGCCAAGCTTCATGGCTCCATGCAAACATTACCCATGGAGTGTGCTCTGAGACACTGGGGTTAGTGTCCACGATTGAAAGTCCAAATCAGTGGAATTGTGAGCTGGATTTGCCAGGGAACTGCTCCGACTTTCATGTCAGGAATCCAGAGGACAGGAGAATGTGAAACTGCATATTGATGCGATGATGAGTAATAATGAGGCTGTTGTGAGCGATAATCCATGCAAACAGTCCTCTCATCACTCATTAGTGCCAATCTTGTTTTGCTTTTCAACACTTAATTTTTGATCTTAATATTGAGAGCATTCTTATTGGGCACCTCACCTGCTTTGCCCAGCATTCTCTCCATCTCATTCAGAGGCTGAGAAGATTCTGTCCTCTGTTTTTCATAAGCTCTTGTGTATAATTGCATGACAACCTCTTTTGTTGTCTGCCATGAAATTATTTCCTGTTAACAGTGAGTCATAAAAAGATCATTTTTGGGTTGGTTCATCAGACATTTGCATGATCTGATCAATATGACAGTGATCCCATGATCAGAGCATCTATGATTGGTGCTTATCCTGAACAACACAGTTTTGCTTATTGCCTTATTATCATGTAATTGAACTAATGCTTATGTCGCTGAACCCCTTAACAATGTTATTAGCAGTTACAAGTTGTTAGAATGTGGTGATATTCACAATTTCCAAAGACACGGTCTGAAATATTCAAATGTGGTCTAATTTAGTATCTATCGAGCACAACCAGATTTATTCAGGTTGGTCCCAAATCCAAGGGTTGAGCATTGATATTATAATCTAACATCCTACCACCCTTCACCAGTAGAACTATTTAATTTTGTGAGGATAATAGTTGTCTTTGTCCTTGTTCACTTAGGACCAGAAAGACTATGTGAAGATTCACAAACATGGTTTGTAAACTGACAGTCATCATATTCAATAGCACAAAATGTACATATATCAGAAAGCAGCATCCATAATTCCAGCAAAAACAATCAAACCAGCTGCAAAGACTTGACTATATTTTTATTGTGTTTGGGCTAACCTGTGATTAGGCGATTAAAGTCTTCTGCAATGCAGTTGAGTGGAAAAAAACCTCTATTATGACTATTATTAGGTTCATCAAGAAAGGTTTGTATGCTGTATTACTGATAATTCATCAATTATTGGGTAGTTCATTCAAAATATCAGAACAAGTATGAAGGGTCAAAAATCTTTTTCTGGGTTGTATGATTCTTTACTGCACTTGATCTGTAATCCTATGTCTCAATATTTTTACATTAGTCAGCATGTGGAGGTAATAGTTTGGATCGCTTTTTTACCACCTCATCTTCCTTAAGATAAATATTCTTTATGGAAATGCACTCTTTGAAGTTTCTGCGTGATTTGCGGCAAACCAAAACGTGGGTAGTGATTCTTTTTGAGTCTGTATCGGGCATTCCTATTTCTTTAAATGAGGGTTAGGTCACCTTCTGGTGAAGGAATATGAAGAAAGGAATCAAACCAAACGAAAATGCATGGTCTATTCCCGTTTTAAAGAAAACAGCAGTGCCTCAGGTTTGAAGGGAACTCGCCTGCCTTCCCCTCCCAAGAGGAAGAAAATCAAAAGAATTCACATCAAAAGGCTTGACCACCATTAGGAGGAGGGGGTGATATCTTGTGGTGCATTTATTTGATTTCATTTTCTCTTACATCTTCACAGGAAGGTGATTTATTTTCCTGAGAAAAGAAACTGTTTGCTCATCCATCAATAATGATCTATAAATTTTTTACTATGAGTGATTGTAAAGGCAAAGGAAATCAATGCAATGAGCACAAAGATTGTTTATTATTGATAACGTTTATAAAATGAGCTCAGCCTAATGTGTAGAAGCATCATTGCAGTATTCAGGAACTCGGTTATGTTTTGCTTTCAGATCTATAAACCCTAACAGAGTATACATAATTGAGGGCATGTAATAATGAATGGAAAACAAAGTACCTATTTGCGCATCAGAATGGAATAAAATAGTAGGCAAGTTTTACCACAGTTGCATGGGGACCTTGGTGAAATCATATTTATAGAACTGTGTAAGATGTTAGTCTCCTTATTTGAAAAAGGATGTAATAATGTTAGAAACAGTTCAGACAAGGTTTGAAATGTTGATCATATGAAAAAAAATTAAACAGTCATGAATATACCTTTTGGAGTTTAGAAGGATGACAAATAATTCTACTGGAATGTGTAAGGACTAAAATAAGATAGACAACAATAGGATGTTCCCTTCTTTTGGAGAAGAATAGAACTAAAGAGCACAACTTAAGAATAAGAGAACTCCTTGGTAATAGGGAGAAATCATTTTTCTCACAGAGACTTTTAAGTGAATTCTCTTCCCCAGAAAACAGTGGAGGATGGTTATTCAGTTTATTCAACGTAATCTAGATTGATTTCTGGTCAACAAGATCAAGGGTTCTAAGAATCTGACAAGGGAATGGAGTTGTGACAACAATTGGTTTTGCTGCAATTTTATTGAATGGTGGAGCAGGCTCAAATGGCAAAATAGCCTACACCTGCTCCTTAGTCCAAAACTCCTGTGGGTGAATGCTTAAACTTAATTACAAACTTTAATGGGTTTTGATTTTCAAGTCAGTTTTGATGCTCTTTTGTATTCGCTCAAATTTGTCCCTGTACAGGCACAGTTTTTGGTTTGCTATGATGATTTACAGAGAATTAATAGCTAGAAGAGTCAATTTTAATTCCTCGCAGCTGGTAGAAAACTCGTTAGATGAGCAATTAAAGTGGCCAAGAGTGACTTGCACCGAAGGATACTATTGTATACCTGTGGTCCCTGAAATTATCCTGCTCTTCCAAGCAAAGAAACAGGAAATCAGTGAGGTCCTTCATTATACAAGCAGATCAGGATCTGATGCTGCCATCGAGCAGGCACCATTGTCGTTCTCAAGTCAGACCATCTTTGTGACAATTTGACCTGGGTGCTAAACGGACCTGAAAAGATAAATTAGACTTCCTAAAAAATGTCAGTTCCTTGTCAACTGAAGTGTTCCTCTGGGACTGAAAAGAGAAACCTTGGAATCTCACTCCCGATTTTCCAACTGCACAGTTCTCCCAACCATCCTTGCACTTAGCTAATAAACGAGGGAATGCTGGAAATCTTCGCCACATTCAGAGAGGGATTCCTGTCCTTCTTTAGCAGGGAAATGCTAAGGCTTGTGCGGGTAAGGCTCAGCAGTTCACACCTCATGTGACTACTGCTTCCAAAGGACTTCCAAACTCTCCATTATCCCCAGTGCCCACAACTTATTTGTTAGAATTAAAATTTGAGCCTTGACATCACATCTTAGTATTCAAGATAAACAGATGTAATTCCTGAGTCAATCCAGTTTACTGGAGAACATAATCCATATTGCAGTAACTCTGATATATTGTACCCTGCTAAGGAGCAGACTGAACTTATATGCATAATACAGTTATCTATTCCTTGGTGTCAAGAGGGCTTTTGCCTGAAAACAACAAATACTGGGGACGACAGCAGGTCAGATGGCATCAATGGAGAGAGAGCAAGCTAATATTTTGAGTCTAGATGACTCCTTATCAGATCTGAGCTGATTAATCATTAACTCAATGCCTGCAATGTTATTGTTACTTAATATTGATTAATCAGGTCTACAGATAGCCTGACTAAACTCACCTTAAGTGTTGCATTTATGTTTCACTGCTACTCTGTTTTGCATATTCCTGGTACATGAAGCTTGAGTGGGAATATCTGGCTTTATACCAGTCATCAGCTCTTCCTGGTGAAGGGCTCTTGCCCGAAACATCGATTCTCCTGCCCCTCAGATGCGGCCTGACCTGCTGCGCTTTTCCAGCACCCCACTCTCATCTCTGATCTCCAGCATCTGCAGTCTTCACTTTCTCTTTGTACCAGTCATGTCTTTATAAGAGATCTTGTAACTTGGATGCTTCCTTTCAAAGTGTACTTTGGTTTCATCACAAACTAAAGATTGAGATGGTAGTGGTATCTGTTAAAATGTTGGAATTCTGGATCCACACCTCGACCTGCCTCGACCCTGCCTGATTCTGGGTCTATTAGAGGTGGTTGAATGGAGCGAAGGGGAGAAAATATCCGATCTTAAAGGCAGTCCAGGTATTTAAACATTTTGATGGGCTTGTTAGGCACCCCTGTGAAAATGCAATGAGTGACTATTACCACTAGGTGAATGGTCAGCGCAGAGATTGGTTCAGGACTTGGAAAAGGTGCCAACTTCTGTTTCCTGTCCAAGGGGGAAGATTCAGTCCAAAATTGTGATTGGTAATGCCTGTAGGTTTAATAGGAATATGGTGTCTACACCAGGTGTGCACTCTGCCTATGTCTTTGGTGGAATGTCATTGTTGAGAAGGCATCAGGAGCATGTGCCAAAAATGTGTAGAGGCGCCATTTCATGATGTCGGTCAGCACATAACTTTGATTTCGTACCAACATTCCCACTTTCAGTCAGGTTTTTCCTACTTTTCCCTTTAGCTTGCACAAGTGAACACACATTTAGGACAATCTCTTCCAACATTATTGAAAGGGATCATCAACTACATTCAGGTTAATTGCTGATTAAGTTTCTTTGGTTCTGTTTGAGTTGTGGAAGTGCTTGTTCAGTTTGAGGATTTGTTGGAAGTTGACGAAATCTCGTGAATAGTACTGTGCATGGATAATGCCTTTCTTAAGATTACAGCCAAAGGTTGAACATCCTGACAGCAGGTAGTGCAATAGAGTGTCTTCGAAAAAGGAAAATGATCAGAACCCCCAAAGAATTACACAACAGGCCAAAAAAGGCCCTGATGATCTTACAGGTTCACTGGACATTGGTGACTCTCCCAAGACCAATGGAAAGCTCTTGTGATTTGAAGAAATGAAGTGCCCTCCAGGTGACCTCATAAACTCCAATGGGGCCAATGCTGGAGGGCACTGACATCCATGGTTCCAATGTAATTACTGAATTTGCATTGCCAGGCTTTTGTGAGGCCTACCTCTGTACAATAAGAAGACTTGCTCCCTTGTTCCCTTGGCTACCATACTGTCAGCTGACACATCAATCTGTGATTGGACCATCATGGCAAGAAATAGCATCACATGGGTGCTCAGGCGGACCTCTCAGCCCTGGATTTCTTTCCATTCCTGTAAATAGCCAGCACATCATTGGTTGGAACTGTCACAAGGCAAACCTACAAGGAGGCACTTTGGTGTTCGACTGTGGCTCAGTGAGTAGTTCTTATGCTTTTGAATTAGATGGTGCTGGATTCAGGTCCCACATGAAATTTGAAGAAATATCTCAGTCCGATACTACCAGTGAAATCTTGACCATGTCCTGCTCTGTTGAAGTTGCCATCATTTAAAGAGAACATTAAACTAAGTAAGGCCCTATCTGCCCTCTTAACATAAACATTGTATGGCACTATTGAGAAGAAGGGCAGAGTCATGCTGGTCAATATTCATCCATGAATCAATACCACCAAAACAAACCCAACTATCTGATCATTAGCATATCACTGATTGTGGGAGTTTGCTGTGCACCAACTGTTAGCTCGGTTTGCACCACAATATTACAAAGAAGTATGCAATTGGTTGTGGAACTCTTTGGAATGCCCTAAGGTAGTGAAAAGAGCTCTATAAAATGTTTATTTTTCCCTCTTCTCTTTGCTCTCTGTTTGCATTTTGTCTTGGTTGACCTTAGCTCTGACCTCTGGCATGTTTAACATTGGCCAGCTCTTTAGAGCTTTAGTTATTACTGCAGATTACAATACATTTTACAGAGCACCTGATTCATGAAGACTACTTCGTGCCTCCAGCTCTAATAAATTATTCACCCACTTTCATTTGTGAGCTAAACTGTATGTTGTTCTGCTGAACACTGTGCGTTTTCTGTATTTAATCCGCATATCTGTGTGTGACTCTGTTACCAATGTGACAAAAATGAAATCTCGCATTATAAAAGTTATTATAATAACTCAAGTCAATTTTTACTGCTGGTCTTTGATTTATACTGAAGCTCAAGAGAGGTTAAGATTCTTGATGGAATTACTGAATTGTATATTACTCTTGTTCAGTTTATGTGGTGTTCTGCTCAAATGTAAATATTTGTTTTGGATCTTTTCACAATCATCAAATTGTGTTTGAGTTTGCTGGTTCATCTTTCTCTTTTCTTAAATTAATTCGCAGACTGCATGCATTATTGGCTGAATCAGCATTTGTTGCCTATCTGAAATTGCCCCAGAGAAAAGTGGTGGAGAGCCCATGTCTTGTGGTGTAGGTACACCCACAACACTATTAGGATGAGAGTGCCGGGATTTTGACCCTGCAACAGTGAAAGAAGAATAATACAGTTCCAAATCAGGATGATGTGTGTCTCGGAGGGGAACATGTAGATTATGGTATACTGCCCTAGTCCTTCTGGATTGTGGAGGTCCCAATGATCCATGTCATTTATATAATCTTGCTAAGCACCTCGTTGACTTATTTTGATAAATTTGAACTCTCCAAGTTGTATTAACTATTGAGGAGAAGGGCAGAATCAAGCTGGTCAATATTCATCCCTAAATCAATACCACTAAAACAAACCCAACTATCTGATCATTATCATATCACTGCTTGTGGGAGCTTGCTGTGCACCAATGGTTAGCTCTTTTTGCACCATGACATTACAAAGAATTATGTAATTGCTTCTGGAACTCTTTGGAATGCCCTAAGGTAGTGAAAAGAGCTCTATAAAATGTTTCTTTTTCCCTCTTTGCTTTGCTCTCTGTTTGTATTTTGTCTTGGTTGACCTTAGCTCTGACCTCTGGCATGTTTAACATTGGCCAACCCTTTAGAGCTTTAGTTATTACTGCAGATTACAGTACATTTTACAGAGCACCTGATTCATGAAGACTACTTCATGCCTCCAGCTGAAAAGTGGTGGGGAGCCCATGTCTTGAACTCCTGCAGTCCATGTGGTGTAGGTACACCTACAGCGTTATTAGGATGAGAGTGCTGGGATTTTGACTCCGCAACAGTGAAAGAAGAATGATACAGTTCCAAATCAGGATGATGTGTGTCTCGGAGGGGAACATGTAGATTATGGTATACTGCCCTAGTCCTTCTGGATTGTGGAGGTCCCAATGATCCATGTCATTTATATAATCTTGCTAAGCACCTCGTTGACTTATTTTGATAAATTTGAACTCTCCAAGTTGTATTAACTATTGAGGAGAAGGGCAGAATCAAGCTGGTCAATATTCATCCCTAAATCAATACCACTAAAACAAACCCAACTATCTGATCATTATCATATCACTGCTTGTGGGAGCTTGCTGTGCACCAATGGTTAGCTCTTTTTGCACCATGACATTACAAAGAATTATGTAATTGCTTCTGGAACTCTTTGGAATGCCCTAAGGTAGTGAAAAGAGCTCTATAAAATGTTTCTTTTTCCCTCTTTGCTTTGCTCTCTGTTTGTATTTTGTCTTGGTTGACCTTAGCTCTGACCTCTGGCATGTTTAACATTGGCCAACCCTTTAGAGCTTTAGTTATTACTGCAGATTACAGTACATTTTACAGAGCACCTGATTCATGAAGACTACTTCATGCCTCCAGCTGAAAAGTGGTGGGGAGCCCATGTCTTGAACTCCTGCAGTCCATGTGGTGTAGGTACACCTACAGCGTTATTAGGATGAGAGTGCTGGGATTTTGACTCCGCAACAGTGAAAGAAGAATGATACAGTTCCAAATCAGGATGATGTGCGTCTCGGAGGAGAACATGTAGATTATGGTATACTGCCATAGTCCTTCTGGATTGTGGAAGTCCCAACAATCCATATCAGTTATATAATCTTGCTTAGCACCTCATTGGACTTATTTTGATAAATTTGAACTCTCTAAGTTGTATTAACAGGACTATCTTACTGGAAACTGGAGTCCAAAAGCTTTTCTCCAATCTATTTTAATAGCTCTTTTAAGGGAATTTCAAAAAAATTAGGTCAATCAAAAACTCCATTATCATTGTATATTGAACAATCTGGATGATTGAAGGAAATCAAATGGACCTGCTCTTTTATTGTCCAATAATTCCCATGTTCCTAACTGCTAAGGCATTACTCAGGACAGCAACTTTAGAATTTGACCCAATTTTGTGCGAACTTGGTCATTTTTCAGCTGAGAAACTGATGCAAACATTGATAAACACTTCACGCCATCTTAATATGAAAGCATCTCTGCATGCTATTGTATTCTGAAAAGCCTTAAGTATTGGCACACCTGTAACAACTGTATGCCTCTCGTACATTGGCTTCCTTTATTTCCCTTACTCTATTTCTGTCTTCGTGTGGGTCTGTTTTCTCTTAACCCCTGAACCTAGATATGTCTGTCCCCTTGTATTTGTAATATTATTTTTGACTCACCCCCAGATAGGAAACAGACCAAGGGATAAGGAGCTAGGCATCTGAAGAAAGTAGAAATTGTAGATCTACTGTCCAGGATAGAGTATGATATGGACTTTGCCTCCAGCAAATGTTTAGTTTATCCTCATAACTAAGGAAAGAAGTTATGGATAATACATGTCATAACTCATTGGGGTAATCTGGTGGGAACTAAGCCCTACTATTCCCAGAGTCCAGACAGATGTGAAAAGTTTTAATTCAACTATCCAAAGTCTCTGAGTTACCTAACTGACAAATCCAGGCTAAAAACAATCTCCCATCAGCTCTCCTTACTTAACAGAAAAACAGCCAGTTATTGTTTACCTGATGATGAAAAAAGATATGAATTCTAACTTATAACTCTCAACAACTTAAATTACCTTTTTTAATAAAATTACCATATGCATACAATGGACACACAAAGACAGATAGAAATATTGCAGGGAGGGAAGAAACACAAAATAGTCAGTAAAGCACAGTTCTAGCACCAGTCCAGATTATGGTGTCAATGAGATGTTATCTTTCAATTTTTCACTGTGCTCATTTGAGTACACGTGACAATAAAGCTCATTCAATTCCCTTCCAGTTGTTTCAACTCTTTGACATGAGGTTCTGAACACACTGATTTTTAACTGTTCATTTACTGGTTGAGGATTTACCTATTCAGTGTGTCTGGAGCGTTTGGTCCCCTTTTTCCGTTCACAAAGGGAATTTGTATGGACAGAGAATAGTTTGCTGCTCGGAATGTTCTTTTATTTTCCCCCTCACAGGTGGGAGTGAGGGATGTTTTCTCCATCTCAAAGCTGATGCTACTGCTGTGTTGTCCAAACACATAGCTACAACCACTCGTCCATGAACCAGTCAAGAAGTTGTTTCTATGCTGAGTACTCCTGAACCGTGCACACTGGTGCTGGTTGACAAACTAATCAGAAGTCTGTCACTGGATAAAACTGCAGCTGGACACATACAAACGTAGTCAAGGTGTTTCAAGCACACTCCTTCACTGCTCCAATCGGACCACCTAGCTACAGCACATAATGAGGTCCAGTAATTCGCTTTTTAAAAAGATTGGGCTGCACCAGCAACTCTCATTACAATGCTGCAGCAAGAGAGTTGTGTGCTCAGGGACATGCACCCAGCTCTGAGAGGACCAGGCTGCATCGCTGGGCTGAGGCAATGGCCTAGTAGCATTATCACCAGACCATTAATCCAGAAACTCAGCTATGTTCTGAGGATATGATTTAAATCCCTCCACGGCAGATAGTGGAATTCGAATTCAATGAAATATCTGAAATTAAGGGTCTATTGATGACTGTGAAACCATTGTCGATTGTTGGAAAAACCTACCTAGTCCTCTAGGGAAGGAAGTCTGTCATCCTTACCTGGTCTGGCCTACATGTGACTCCACATTCAGCTGGATATCCAGTCCCCTGCACGCAAAGCAGGATGCCAAATTGCCCATGTCTGGCCAGTGTGGGTACATGTCAGGAACCGTTCAGGACAACTTGTAACTGATAATGATTGTCCAGATGGACAACAGCCTTTTAAAGATGGCGCCAGGGCTAGGGATGCTAGTCAATTCCAGGATGTTCCGATTGTGATGAGTTGCTCTGGGAACAGCTCATGGTATAACAAATCTAGAATCAGATGTTAGGGACATCTTAGGAGCAGGGTAGGTTGTTAATAAAAGACATTTGGTAAGATGCAGCATGCAATTTCACTGAGCGTCACCACAAAATGCCCTCCAAAATGTTATTCTGAGTCACACTAGTCTAAAAACACATAAGGTCCAGCCCATTGCCTTGCAAAAAGACTGCACTGATCCCCATGTCACTAGCATCAATTGCCATTGTAAAAGGTTTGATATAGTCGGGGGGACCAACATTAGTTCATTAATTAGGATTGCTTTTATCTTCTCAAAAGGTGCTTGCATTCTGCTGACCATGCCACTTTTACCTGGTGCAATAACAAATCTGTTAAAGGTATATAGCTATTGTACTGAATTTTGGCATAGATTTGCATAATTGCTTCAGCATTAGTTCAGCGATTGCTTCAGAGATGATCATCTTCAATCTACAAGGACTAAGTGAGCAACAGTATTCACACCGCTGCCTCACAGCAACAGGGATCCAGGTTCAATTCTAGCCTCGGGTGACCATCTGTGTGGAGTATGCATGTTCTCCCCATGTCAGCGTGGGTTTCATCTGGGTGCTCCGGTTTCCTCCCACAATGTGCAGGTTAGATTAAAGTTCCCATAGTGTTCAGGGATGTGCAGGTGAGGTGAATTAGCCATGGGGAATGCAAAGTTACAAGGATAGTGGGAGAGTGGGTCAGGACGGGATGCTTTTCAGAGGGTCGGTGTGGACCCAATGAATGGCCTGCTTCCACACTGTAGGGATTCTTTGATTCTAATGACATGGTCAAGGCTGCTTTTGACCAGCATATTCCCCCGAGCATCTCAAATGTAAGATGCTCTAATTAAAGGCAACTTCCAGCTAGACTCTCTAAATGCCTGATAAGTGCAGTTGCACCTTGCAGAGGCCTTCTGTCTCCCATATGTGGAAACACATGTTGTTCCAGTGAAACAGCATTGATTCGATTCACTTCAAGTGTTGTGATAGTCATTTCAAATTCGTCGGGCCATTTTGCAAATGTATGCCGTGCTATACAGCACAACCCTCGGTGTGGCCTGACCATTGGAATTAACCCCGCCTTCAAACCTCTGTGTCACCTTCTATCCAGCACTTCCTGGACAACCCCTCAGTACCAATCACTCACCTCTTCCCATCCTCCACCTAGAGACTACAACTCTCATTCCTCAGCCCCATCCCAACAGTATAGTCCATGCCCCCCACCCAAAACACTTTCACTGAAAATGAGCAAGTTTCACTCTGTAATTTTCAGGAAGGATTCAGCAAGCTGGACTTGTTGGGCTGAAGGGCCTGTTTCCACACTGTAGGTAATCTGATCTAAAAAACCGACAACTTTGATCTGTTGTACAATTTGAACCGTCATTGCTGCTGCCTCACTACTTGTTGAAAAAGAGCAGGCTGAGGAGTGACCCGATGAAGATCACCAAGGGGTTTTATAGACTGAAGGAATATTTCCACTTGGGAAGGAGATCCAGGCTAGGGAGCAAAGAAGATAATCACTAACAAATCCAATGAGGAATTCAGTTTAATCATTTTTACCCAAACATTGGTTTGTGGAACTCTCCATCACTGGGAGTAGTTAAGACAACTAACATAGGTATTTTGTAAGGCAAGGCTAGATAAACATATGGGAGAGAAAAGAATAGACTGTTGATAGGTAAAATGGAAAGGATTAACAAGCGTCTTGTGTGGAGCACAAACATTAGCTGTGACAAATAGCTTGTTTCTATGCTATACATTCTGTGTATTATAAGTTACATTATAATTATAATGTTACTTATAAAGTAAAATTATATGTAACAGCTCTAGATTTCAGCTCCCAGGCTAGTGATAAAAATTCCGAAACCAAACTGACAGGCAATGGATGAGAACCTTTCTTTAAAGGTTCCTGTTCACTGTTGGTACAAATTACAGAAGCCGAAACCCAAAGCCAAGCTACACGACATAACTCCAGTGTACAATTCTTCTTGTGCACTGAAACTCGGCTGTTGCACTGAAATTTCGAATCATATGACAATGTCATTGAAACATGATTGAGTTGAGGGAAATTCACCTGAATGTGCATCAGTTCAGTTCATGCATTAGCAGTGCAGTAGAATTCAACATTCTCCAACAATATTCAAGCTACAAACCAATTGTGTATGTTTACAGTAAGGAACAGTCAGGCATAGAGGGACACTGCAATGAAGGTGTTGTGCCAATGTCAGAGCTTCACGGACGAAGCTGGCAGCAACCTGATTACCTTTCCCCTCCAACAGAACAAAAACTGTACAATGAGTTCCAGGAAATGGGAGGTAGGTAAAAATGTTTTTTTTTAAATCACAATAAAAATTTGGTTCTCAGTCCAGTAAAATAAGATCTGTGAAGTTTAGCAGCTATTGATCAACAGTTGGTTTCCAAGAAATGATGCCTTGGTTGGGCCAAATGACTGACACATGTACTTTATGCTCTTTGAACTCAGGAACACAAAGGCAGAAGATTTGTGTGTGGACTGAGCTTCCTGAGGAAATGGTGAATGCTGGTGCAGTTACAACATTTACAAGATATTCGATTGAGTGCATGAGTAAGAAATGTTTGGAAGGATATGGGCCAAGCGCAGGCAGGTGGCTCTAGTTTAGTTTGGGATCATGGTCAGCAGGGACCGGTTGGACCAAAGGGTCTGTTTCTGCGCTGTATGACTCTATAAATGAACAATTATTGACTAATCCAATTTTGGGATAAATATACAGGAATGAACTTTTCCTATAGGATTGTATCTGTGCAGAAACCAAATGTGGAAAGATGAACAATAAAACTGGGACAGCATAGTGGCTCAGTGGTTAGCACTGCAGCCTCATAGTACCATGGAACCAGGTTCGATTCTAGCCTCAGGCCACTGTCTGTGTGGAGTTTGCACATTCTCCCCGTGTCTGTGTGGGTTTCCTCAGGGTGCTCCGGTTTCCTCCCACAGTCCAAAGATGTGCAGGTCAGGTGGCTTGGCCATGGCTAAATTGCCCGTAGTGTTAGGTGCATCAGGCAGAGGGAAATGGGTCTGGGTGGGTTACTCTTCGGAGGGTCATTGTGGACTTGTTGGGCTGAAGGGCCTGTTTCCACACTGTAGGGAATCTGATCTAAAAAACGACAACTTTGATCTGTTGTACAATTTGAACCGTCATTGCGGCTGCCTCACTACTTGTTCACTAAATTTGCTGTGGTCTACAAAGCTAATCTCAGTGTTTCCCTGATTAATGTGAGGTGCATTGCAGTATAGTTTACAGCAACAGTCTCCTGGGTCAGGTGTGAGGTGCTTTACTTTATTAAGTTCAAAACAACTTTGACCTCTCTCCACCTCCTTGCCACAGGCCCTAGCGGGTGATTAGATTTTCATCAGAATCTACAGAGAACGCAGTCTGATTCAAGATCATAAAGAATCTAATTGTTAAACAAGCATGAGAAACATCCTTTAATCAGAGCCTTTGACCGCTAGAACCTAACTGTTTGATTACCCTTTAAAACCACCAAGTACAAAATTAAACGTCCTACTTGCACTATTCTGGCATCATAATCTCCATGTATTGGTAAACTCTGGACATTTTCCTTCACTACCCCCTGGTTTAATGTCCAGCTTTAGTCATGGTTTGGCTGGAAATCCCCAGTTACTGATTATTGCCTGAAATCAGACTATGACTCCTAGGTTCCAATCACTCACAGCTTCCACATGCCTTCTCAGTCTCCAGGCTCTGTACAAAACTTAAGTGCTTACTTCACCTGCAGTTATAACCTATTTTCTCAGCCAAGATTTTTGCTTTGTATGTGTTGTGAGTTAGTAATAGTTGAGTGATTCTCGCAAAGGGAAGTTAAAACTATGAAACAAATGCCAAAATCAGTGTCAGATATTAATTTGTCAGCCAAATGCTTAATTGTGGTATAGTGCAGCTGAGCAAATCCTAGACATCTCAGTTTGAATTTCCGGCTGAGAGCCACATGCAGCTTTATTTGCATGTATATTGTATGCTTAACTCTTACCATGCACTCTTATTCAGCTACAGTGGTTGATTAACTATTTATTAATGGTTCAATGATGGATCTGTAAAGCTATGAAGAATAAATGAGAAGCTATGCAGTTATACACTTCAAATATGGTTACATTGGTCCCAACCAGACATGTAGCACTGCAGTACGATGTCCAGCAGAATTAACACATTTGCTAAAAGATGTTGGAATGAGGTTGAAAACTATGCTGGGTTCAATGGCTGTATCTGTAGGGATAAAACAAGTATTAGCCACACATTCCTCATGAGGTTCTGGCTACTAACACATTAGTGCATCCTCTTCAAATAATAAGTGATTGGCTTGGATGATAAGCAGGAGCACACCAGCATCTCAACAATGTAAAGATCCCAATCATTGTTTTTCCTGCTCTAAAATGGCAGACTTTCAAATGCATTCATATTCATGTTAAAATATATCAGTGCATCTATTCTTGCCAGGGCACAGGTAGATTATGTATTGCAATGAAACAATCTTTTATATCTTTAGTTCTGTGAAATCCATTACTCACACATACTAGCTAGCTGGTGATTTCATCTTTTGAAGAGATCATAGAGTCATAGAGCTGTACAGCATGATTACAGACACTTTGGTCCAACTCATGCACTATACCGACCAGATATCCTAAATTAATCCAGTCCCATTTGCCAGTATTTGGCCCATATCCTTCTAAACCCTTCCTTTTCATATACCCAACCAGATGCCTTTTTAATGTTGTAATTGTATTAGCCTCCGTCAATTCCTCTGGCAGCCCATACCATACACGCACCAGATCTTTTATAGTTAGAGACAAAAGTTGTCATTCTTGTTTAATTATTTATTATGGACACTAAATACTATTGAATTTTTAAATGCAGAAATCAAACCCAGCAACTTACGTTAGTTTAATATTTATTAGCATCATTGTTTTAGCTTACCATTTCACTTGCACTTGGACTCTTCTCACTCCATGCTATGTTATACTAAACATTTCTTACTTCTAGAGCACATGTTGCTTTCAGATGATGACAGGAAGCAATTTAGTGAGCATTTTCTGAGCCATGACATATGTTAACTGTCAGAGCATAATAAGAAAGGAGGGACTTGTACTTACACAGAATCTTCACTTCTAAGTGCACTTTGAGTCAGTGTGCTTTAGAAGTGTAATCGTTATATAGTATAATTGTCCAATTTGCACAAAAGAAATATTGAAATAACTGATGAGATTGCCTGTTGCAGTGAAGCCAGTTGAGGGTTAGAGGTTGGTCAGGACATTGGGAGTTAAAAACCACACAACACCAGGTTATAGTCCAACAGGTTTATTTGGAAGCACTAGCTTTCAGAGCACTGCTCCTTCATCAGGTGCTTCCAAATAAACCTGCTGGACTATAACCTGGTGCTGTGTGACTTTTTAACTTCATCCACCCCAGTCTAACACCGGCATCTCCAAATCAGGATATTGGGAGAACTTGCGGTGGGATTTTCTACTTCCATTTAAGTAGGTAAATCCACATTATTTTAGATAGGGGAATCTAAGGCAAAATCCTTAATTAGTTCTTTATTCCTTCAATTCTTTTGTTCTTCTAAATTTTTCCAAATTTTTGATAACATTCAATGTATTTTTCTAGCCCTTGCCCTTCTTCCCCTGATTGGATTTGTCCAATAACATTTCCTCTTTATCTCCATTTTAATTGCTCTGTTCTTGAAATTTGGAGCAGCTTCTATTACCTGAGTCACTTTTCTTCAGTCTACATGTGTGATTCCATATTTAATATTGTACGGACTGTCAATTGAAGTACCAAACAATTATCAAATCACTGATTATATATAATAACCAACTTCATCAATTACTTAAGAGAAAGTGAGGACTGCGGATGCCTGAGAACAGAGTCGAGACTATAGTGCTGGAAAAGCACAGCAGGTCAGGCAGCATCCGAGGAGCAGGAGAATCAACATTTCGGGCATAAGACCTTCAACAGGAATGAGGCTTGTCATTCCTGATGAAGGGCTTATGCCCAAAACGTTGGTTCTCCTGCTCTTCGGATGCTGCCTGACCTGCTGTGCTTTTCCAGCACCACATTCTCGACTTTCATCAATTACTTACTCTGATTATTCAGCAGTTATATGCCAATCACAGCAGTGACTGTTATGACCATGAATTTAAGGAGAGATTTGGTAAAAGCATGATATCTATCAATGAAATACTGACAGTAATTAGCAAAGTAATTGGGCAGTTAGTGAGTTTTGAGAAGATTTGTAGCTCAGGTTGAGGTTTTGGATGCAGGTTTGCTCGCTGAGCTGGAAGGTTCATTTCCAGACGTTTTGTTACCTTACTAGGTAACACCTTCAGTGGGCCTTAAGTGGGACTAACCCAAAGAAACCCAAACATATAAATAGAAAGCAGGGATTTTCAGCATTGCTTCGCCTGAGGCCCACTGAAGCTGTTACCTAGTAGGATAACAAAACATCTGGAAATGAACCTTCCAGCTCAGCGAGCAAACCTATATCAATTGGGCAGATTTATTAACATGTAGTATTCTGCCAATTCATTGCACTATCAATCTTCTGTTCCTGGCCTTCTGATTCCCATTCCTTGGTTCCTTGCTGACACCACTGTAGACCTCAATGTGCTTTCCAGGTTTTGCATCTGCTTGTATCTATGACTGATGATATCTCTGACTGTTCCCTC
This sequence comes from Chiloscyllium plagiosum, assembly GCF_037043375.1. Classification (NCBI taxonomy): domain Eukaryota; kingdom Metazoa; phylum Chordata; class Chondrichthyes; order Orectolobiformes; family Hemiscylliidae; genus Chiloscyllium; species Chiloscyllium plagiosum. Next base: position 36,285,391 of record NW_028270172.1, on the reverse strand, counting down.
CCATTCGCTGGGCCCTCTCTAGAAACAGGCCTTATCTTTCCAGGGAATGTTCTCTGAGAACTCCTAACTCAAGCATTCGCAGGAAGTCAGTGCAATGGATGAAACTATTCAGCCAGCAACTTCAGAGTAATTGCCTAAATTTAGTTGACTAACAGAAAATGCGAAAGACAAATATGCAAAATTTTAGATATATTACATCCAGAGGATATGTTGTCTTCAAAATGGAAAGAGAGAAATTAAAATATAGACAATGAAGATCATAGAAACTTAGAAACATAGAAGATAAGAGCAGGAGGAGGCCATTTGACCCTTTGAGCCTACTCACCATTCATCATGATCATGGCTTATCGTCCAACTCAATAGCCTAATCCTGCTTTCTCCACTTAACCTTTGATCCCATTCCCCCAAATGCTACATCCAGTTGCTACTTGATTACATTTAATATCTTGTCATCAACTGCTTCCTGTGGTAGTGAATTCCACAGGCTTATCACTCTTTGGGTAAAGAAATGTCTCCTCATCTCAGTCCTAAATGGTTCACCCTGAATCCTCCAACTGTGACCCCTGGTTCTCGACACACCCACCATTGGGAACATCCTTCCTGCATCTACCTTGTCTAGTCCTGTCTGAATTTTATAAGTCTCTATGAGATTCCCCCCACTTGTCTGAACTCCAGTGAAAACAATCCTATCCTAGTCAATCTCTCCTCATACATTAGTCCCCCCATCCTCGGAATCAGTCGGGTAAACCTTCACTGCACTCCCTCGAGACAAAGAGCATCCTTCCTCAGAAAAGGAAACCAAAATTGCCCACAATATTCTAGATGTGGCCTTACCAAGGCACTGTATAACTGCAACAACACATCCCTGCTCCTGTACTTGAAACCTCTCACAGTGAAGGCCAACATACCATTTGCTTTCTTTTCCGCCTGCTGCACCTGCATACCTACCTTCAGTGACTGGTGCACTGTGATGGTGTAGCAGTCTGTCAATCCTGCACTGAACTACCACATTAGATAATTGTAGGGCTTGAACCCACTTATTGCAAATAAATGCTATAGATTAAGCCAGATAAATTTTGTGACATAACTCCATTTACCTATATTTCTCTCCACATCCATTAATACCTTTGGTTTGAAAAATATATTAGTCACAGATTTAAAATGAACAATTGATTTATTATTGACTGCCATTTCCCTTGGAGAGTTGTAAACTTCTCCAAACCCAATGTTTCATAATTTCAGTGTTAAAAAGTCTAAATCTAAATTTTATTCCATGCTCCCTAGTCATAGATTCTCAGAGTATTTAAATTTGGTTCTCTTCTCTCTAAGTCTCATTAGTAAATAGAAAACATTGGTGAGTGTGTGGTGCTGGGAAAGCACAGCAGGTCAGGCAGCATCTGAGGAGCAGGAAAATCTTAGCGTAAGCCCCTCATCAGGAATTATCAGGAATTGAGGAGACTGTCTCATAATATCCTAAATTCCAGAGAATACAGCCACAGTTATCTCACATCATAGTTTGAGGCCAGTTATAAGTTTAGTAAATCAGCACTGTTTCTTTGCAAGGCCAATATGGCCTTCCAAGGCTACAGTCTCAAGGCCTTGATAAGATGGGCCAATGGGCCAAAGATAGAAGATGGAGTTTAGTTCAGATAAATGTGAGATGTTGCATTTTGGTAAGGCAGGATCTATACACTTAATGGTAGGGTCCTGAAGAGTGTTGCCGAACAGGTTCATAGCTCCTTGAAAGTGGAGTTGCAGGTAGACAGGGTAGTGAAGAAGGTGCTTGGTATGCTTGCCTTTATTGGTCAGTGCATCGAGTATGGGAGTTGGGATATCACGCTGCAGCTCTACAGGTCATTGGTTAGGCAACCTTTAGACAATTCTGGTCTCCCTACTATCGGAAAGATGTTAAACTTGAAAGGATTCAGGAAAGATCCACAAGAATGTTGCTGGGGTTGGAGGGTTTGAGCTGTAGAGAAGGCTGAATAGGCTGGGGTTGTTTTCCCTGGAGTGCTGGGTGCTGAAGGGTGACCTTGTAGAGGTTTAAAAAATCATAAGTGACATGGATAGAGGTAAATAGCCAATTCGTTTTCCCAGGATAGGAGAATCCAAAACTAGAGTGCAGGGGTCTAACGGTGAGAGGAGAAAGATTTGAAAGGGACTTAAGGGGCAAGTTTTTCATATAGAGGGTGGTGTGTCTATGGAATGAGCTGCTGGAGGAAGTGGTGGAGGCTGGTACAATTACAGCATTTAAAAGGTATCTGGATGGTAATATGAATAAAAAGGGTTTCGAGGGAAATGGGCCAAATGTTGGCAAATGGGACTAGATTAATTTAGGATATCTGATCAACACAGACAGGTTGGACCAAAGGGTCTGTTTATGTGCTCTACATTTCTACAACTCTATGATGTGAGAAGTGCTTATGGTATTCCAGGGAAAAGGAAAGTACTGTGGATGCTAAAGATCTGAATTAAAAACAAAAGCCTATAAAGTGCCTAAGTGGAAAATGAGGTGCTGTTCCTTCAGCTTGCATCAGTCTCTGCTGAAACATGTGCAGCAGGTCTAGTTTGGAAATGTTAGCATGAGAGCAAGGCAGAGTATTGAAATGGTAAATGACTGGAAGGTCAGGGCCATTCTTATAGACAGAGTGAGGTGTTCCGCAAAACAATTACCTAGTCCACATTTGGTCTTACAAGTTCACTACGGAACACATTGTGAGCAGTGAACACTACTTTAGATTTATAGGTTGTAGCATAACTACCACCCTCTTGCACTGATGAACCAAACCTTCAGGTATGAGAACCCAATACACTATCCACAATTTTGATTATTTTCTGTACCTGTTCATGACATTTTGATGATCTGTGTACTTAGATATCAATGCTGTTTGAACCTCCACTGTTTCTAGCTTTTCATCATTTAAAATACTTTTTTTTCCCCCAAAGGCTCAATGTGGTTGTTCTCACATTTGTTGATGTTGAAATTGTCATGGACAAGACCAAGCCCCCAAAAACATAGTAAAAAGGTAATTTAGACCCTAACTTTTCTTATTTTAAAGGCAAGTGTAAGGTGTTACATTCCAGATGCAATTCAATTGGTCAAACTACTCAACTTTAAACAAAATATGCATTATTTTTACACAACAGTACAGAAAAAAGAAAAACAAAAGAAAGGAATTGACTCAACTGTAACTCTATTGAAATGCTTAACAATAAATATATATATTAACTACCACTAATAAACCATTCCAATATAGTAACATCCCATAAACACACCCTTTGCAAAGGTAAATTCAGTAAAATTAGATTCCCTCACATTAATTCTAGCAGCATGAAGAGAACCCCAGCTTTTAGCTGCAATACAGAGAGGAATAAAAGCTTCCACATCTGGCTTCAAGATCGCAGCAACTTCAGAAAGTTAAAACTAAAAATCCTGGTTCTGTGGGAGCTTGACCCCACTCAGTCAGGCTGCTTCTATTGTTCCAACTTTTAAAAAACCAAAACCTCACAAGCTGTTTATTCTATTTTCCTTGAGCAGACCATTCAGTACCTCTGTCTCAACCTTCCTTTATTAAAAAAAAGGACAAAATACACCTGTTAAAGCTATAGGATCATCACAGAATCTATTTGGTTACAATGAAGTCAATGCCAAATAGAACATTTACAAGGAATGGGAAAGTGAAGTGCGGTTAGCAAACAGCTAAATTCCATCCAGGGAGTATTTAGTGGTTCAGGTTGTTAACTTATATCCTTTAAAACTGGCAAAAGAATACTGCATTCCTTAATAAAATTTAATAAGACTTCTCAGCTGTAATAATCTTAGGGGAATTGAAGGTCTTTTAAAATGAGATGGGGCAAGTTCTACAACTCATTTCCTTTAATGATGTTAGACGTCCCAATAAATGGCTCCTTTAAACAACACGTTCCCTCTGCCATTTAATCTGGTGAGAGTGCTTCATGTAGCAAAGTGTCAAATTGAGAATCACACTTTTAAAAAATAACAATAATAACTAGTGCAATTGTGCTAAGGTAATGATCTCTGAAACTAATTCCTCCCTTTGACAGCTCACCGCCTCTTAGATGGGGAAGGGTGGAGTGCAGAGAGAGTGCAAATTAACAGCCCACAGTTCTCAGGGATAAAATGCCAGGTTATAACACTGCTGGCAGTAACAAGTTTAACCAATCTGATGCTCTCATTGTAAAATGACTAAATTTGCTAATGAAACACCTCTATCTTAAAATCAAAGCTCAATGCTACTTCACCCAACGGAGTCTCACGTGGCAAGAGAGCTGCGAAATAATCTGATATGATATAATTATTTCCCCCAGTCTACCCCATCACACCCTCACCCCAACCAGCTTCTTCAAAGGCAGACAGGCATTAGAAGGGAATGGTTAGACTTCACTTTCCCTGTTGTTCTTTGTAGTTATTCCACAAAGTAGTGATCTCGAGTGATTAAGCCAGCGGTAATGATGTTGAACCTCTCTAAAATATTTAGAACACAGCATGCCACTCAGTTGCTGCCAGTGCTATGATAATTTATGCAAATAAAGATGTAAACCCATCACTCCATGTCCTCCAAAGTCCCAGCTTTTCCTAGGAATGGTAAATTTTATGAGGCTCCATCTGGCTCTCTAGTTAGATCACAATAAAATGGAGGCCACACCGCTGTCTTTAATATTAAGATAATTCTTCGAAATGTTATAATGCCCCATTAGTATGATTTGATTGCAGCAGTACACAGTGCTCCATTATGATCAACTGCTGGTTTCACACTTTCACAGCAATGTACAAGCAGTCAGACTCACAGTTAAATCCAATCATCAGGGCATTTATTTTGCATTTATTCAATTGAATCTGAATCATAATTTGCATTTGTATAACACCTTTAATGTAGCAAAATCCCTTCAGGCGTTTTACTTGAGTTTTATACAATAAAAATTTATAGCTAAACACATGAAGAAATATTAGGAAAAGTGTCAGATAAAGCTTGGCTAAAGGGGATGCAGGTGAGAGATTTAAGGAGGTAATTCTAACACTGCAAATTAGTCAACCCATTGATCATCATTTCGATTTAACATTGCATCTCTTGATTAAGATGGATTTGGAGATGCCGGTGTTGGACTGGGGTGTACAACATTAAAAATCACACAACACCAGGTTATAGTTCAACAGGTTTAATTGGAAGCACACTAGCTTTCGGAGCGACGCTCCTTCATCAGGTGATAGTGGAGGACACAATCCTAACACACAGAATTTATAGCAAAAATTTACATTGTGATGTAACTGAAATTATACATTGAAAAATTGATTGTCTGTTGAGTCTTTCATCTGTTTGAATACCATGATAGTTTCACTTCTTTCATGTGTAAATCACAAAACCTTTTTTTTAAAAGTTGCATTCTCGGGTTAGCTGTAACAATGGTGATAGCTAAACAATATGTTGAAAGTGTTAGCCCCCTGCGTTCTCTGTCTATGCCATGATGTTTAGATTGATTCTAATCTAAAAAGTGAGGTAATGGAGTTTTACATGAATTAAGGCAGTTTTTGAGCTCAGAGTTTTACATGAATGCATGCAGTTTTTGAGCAAAGTACAATGTAACCCTGCAAGTACAAATTCACCCCACAAAATATATGTGTGCATGTGGGTCTTTGTCTGTGTGTGTGTGTGTGTCTGTCTGGGTTGGGGGTGGTAAGTATGAGAAAGTGTGTGAAGGTGTGTGTGTGTATAGTGAGTGTAGAGTGTCTTAAGTCTGTGAGGGGGTGCATGTGTGAGTGTGGGAGTATGTGTGTCTGTAAGGGTGTGTGTGGGTGTCTTTGTGCGCATCTGTGTATATGTGTGTCCGTCCGTGTGTGTATGTGTGTGCGCAGGAGTGTCTGTGTGTGTGTATAGTGCAATGATGGTCACCTGTAATGTGACATGAACCCAAGGTCCCGATTGAGGCCCTCCCTATGGGTACCGAACTTAGCTATCAGCCTCTGCCCGGCCACTTTTCGCTGTTGCCTGTCCCGAAGTCCACCTTGGAGGATGGTCACCCGAAGGGCCGAGGACGAATGTCCTGGACTACTGAAGTGTTCCCCAACTGGGAGGGAACCCTCCTGTCTGTTGATTGTTGTGCGATGCCCATTCATCCGTTGTCGTAGCCTTTGCTCAGTTTCCCCAATGTACCATGCCTCAGGGCATCCTTGCCTGAAACGTATAAGATAGACAACGTTGGCACTCTGACACTGTCACTCTGTCAGAGTGTGGACATAGATACCACCATTAGGCATGGGGATGCCTCCCACCTTGTACATGGCAGGTACTCATGTGACTCAGCCAACGTTGTCTATCTTATACGTTGCAGAGGCTGATAGCTAAGCTCGGTACCCATAGGGAGGGCCTCAACCGGGACCTTGGGTTCATGTCACGTTACAGGTGACCACCATTGCACTGTACATACACACAGACACTCCTATACACACACCAACACACAGATGCGCACACAGACACCCAAACACACCCTTACAGACACACACATTCGCACACTCACATATGCACCCCCTCACAGACTTAAGACATCTACACTCACTACACACACACCTTCACACACTTTCTCATACTTACAACTCCCAACCCAGACAGACACACACACACAGACAGACAAAGACCCACATGCACACATATATTTTGTGGGGTGAATTTGTACTTGCAGGGTTACATTGTACTTTGCTCAAAAACTGCATGCATTCATGTAAAACTCTGAGCTCAAAAACTGCCTTAATTCATGTAAAACTCCATTACCTCACTTTTTAGATTAGAATCAATCTAAACATCATGGCATTGACAGAGAACGCAGGGGGCTAACACTTTCAACATATTGTCTAGCTATCACTCATTGTTACAGCTAACCTGAAAATGCAACTTTTAAGAAAAAGGTTTTGTGATTTACACATGAAAGAAGTGAAACTATCATGGTATTCAAACAGATGAAAGACTCAACAGACAATCAATTTTTCAATGTATAATTTCAATTACATCACACTGTAAATTTTTGCTATAAATTCTGGGTGTTAGGATTGAGCCCTCCACTATCACCTGATGAAGGAGCGGCGCTCTGAAAGCTAGTGTGCTTCCAATTAAACCTGTTGAACTATAACCTGGTGTTGTGTGATTTTTAACTTTGATTAAGATCGCTCTCCCTATTTCAATATTGGGTTCAAACTCCCCCTTCTTGTTTGAGTGGTGTCAGATTCAGTGAATGTGTTGGCAATGTGGTAAGGCCCTGTGGTCATGGAATTTCACTTTTTAAAGATTTCTCTGTTGGAGATGAGGAACTAGATTGTTTTTCTGGAGAGTTCTTTGCTGCAGTTGAGGAACTAGATTTTGCTTTGTTTTAAAAGAGTCCTCGGCAGTAGTTGACGAGGAGCTTCACTTTTAAAGAATTCCCTGCAAGCAATTAGTCTGCCTTCCAGACTCACCAAACTTCACTGAAGCTGATTGGATTAAGGATTGCCTCTCCTGCCATCCTTATCTGAAGAGAAATTGTACTTGTTTGTTTGGGTGAAAAATACTGCATAGCACCTGTCTGTAGCAGGTGAGGCTCAAGAGTCATTTTAAGGCTGGTGAGAGAGAACCGTAAAAAGCAGTGAAGCCACTTAAATGTCCCTTATTCCATAGCTGTGATTTTGTGCAGCAATCTCTTTTGATCGTATGTCAGAAATGTCCAGCAAGGGGTAAGGTGCTTGTTCAGTCAGTGAGTTTCAGCGCAAGTCATGGGTGGTTGGATCATTTCAAACAAGATGCTTCAACAAGATGAAAGTGCCTGGCAAAGAATGTTAGTGCTGACATACAGCAGCTGGCAACATCCCTGCCCATTTGAAGAGAGTCATTGAAGAAGGTGGTTAATTTTCCAATATCAGTGAACAGAAAGGTCAATGGTGCCTTTAACAGCTACAAGTGCATTGACCAGGAAAAGCAAATGAAAACTGGCCAAGGATTCTCGTTGGTGATCCTGGCCTTCTGCCCCATTCACTCCACTAGACCCTGCCATGTGTACTGTCTTCAATTCAACACCTGTGTTGCCTTCAAAAGATCCTCAAAGTCCAGTGGCAAGAAAAATGTTACATCATCAAGATCTTCATCAAGGCATCTAGGCTCCAAATCACTCAAAGAGAGCCGCACTCGATTACTTTAAGGACTTACAGAACATTTCTGAAAGTATCAAACACTTCCAGCTACTCACAGTGACCAACTAAAGTGGGAGACGTTCAATGGGGAAGGTGCCAATAACTTGCCCAGGCTGCTTAAGAGACACTGGTGACCATTGTCTAATTTGAAATTATAAAGTATTCCTGTTATATTCAGTAAATGATATTTTTATTTTGCAAATTGTTTCAGCTAGGAACGCAATGATGTGCAGTATTTCATTAATAAATAGAAACATCAAACATATAAATGTGGAATCTAGGAACAGCAGTGGGCCATTCAGCCCTTCAAGCCTGTTACATCTTTCTATAGGATCATGGCTGATCCTCTGTCTCAACTCCATATCTTGCTTTCTTCCCATATCTCTTGATGCCGTTAAAATAAAAAAAAAAGGTGTCCACCTCTTTCTTAAATATATTCAATGATTTATCTGGTAGACAATTCCATAGTGGGCTTTTGCCTGAAAAGTCGATTTTGCTGCTCCTTGGATGCTGCCTGAACTGCTGTGCTCTTCCAGCACCATTCATCCAGAATTCCATAGTTTCACCATCCTTTGCGTGAATGTTCTTTCCTGATCTCAGTCCTAAATGGGATTCTGGATCAGTGATGCTGGAAGAGCACAGCAATTCAGGCAGCATCCGACAAGCAGCAAAATCGACGTTTCGGGCAAAAGCCCTTCATTCCTGATTTTGCTGCTCGTCGGATGCTGCCTAAATTTCTGTGCTGTTCCAGCACCACTGATCCAGAATCTGGTTTCCAGCATCTGCAGTAATTGTTTTTACCTCAGTCCTAAATGATCTACTCCATTATGGGTGGCACAGTGGCTCAGTGTTTAGCACTGATGCCTCACAGCACTAGGGACACCGGTTCAATTCCAGCCTTGGGTGACTGTCTGCATGGACTTTGCATGTTCTTCCCATGTATGCATGAGTTTCCTCTGGGTGCTCCAGTTTCCTCCCACAATCCAAAGATGTGCAGTTTAGGTGAATTGGCCATGCTAAATTGCCCATAGCATAGGTTATCAGTCAGGAGTAAATATAGGGTTAAAGGAATGGATCTTGCTGGGTTATTCTTTGGAGGGTCACTGTGGACTTGTTTGGCCAAAGGGCCTGTTTCCAGGAATCTAATTCTGAGACTGTGGGCCCTGGTTCTAGACCCCTGCAGCTAGTCTGCCTAGCATTGTTAGAACTTTAAACATTTAAATCAGTTCCCTTTCATCCTTTTAAACTCTAGTGATTACAGGCCCAGCTAAACAAGCTTCTCCATATGGAACAGTACTGCCATGCACATTATCATCCTCATGAACCTTTTGTTCACTCTCTGTATGGCAACTATGTCCTTTCTTAAGTAGGGAGACCAAAACTGTGCACAATATGCCGGGTGTGGTCTCACCAAGGCCCTGTATAACTGCAGTAACACATCCTGACTTCCGAACGCAAGTCCTCTTGCAATGAACATGAGCATACTGTTTGCCTTCCTGTTTGCTTGCTGCACCCGCCTGTCTACCTTCATTGACAGGTGCACAAGGACACCAAGATTCTCTAGTACATCCATCTTTTCCAATATATCAACATTTAAATAATACTCTTCCTTTCTGTTTTTTTACACCAAAAAAACTATAACTTCGCATTTAGCCAAGTTGTTCTGCATCTGCCATGTGTATGCTCAGATGCTCTAACTTGACTAAATCACATTGAAGCCCCCATGCATCCTCCTCACAGACTCACAATCGCACCTATTTTGTGTTGTCAGCAAACTCAGAAATGTTGCATTTGATTCCCTCAGTCGGACCTTGTGTATAGTGAATAGCTGGGACCCGAGTACTGATCCTTGCAGTATCCCACTAGTCACTGCCTGTCACTCGGAAAAAAAACCCAGTTATTCCTACTCTCTGTTTCCTGTCTGTCAATCAATTTCTCATCCTTTCCAGTATATTACCCCCATTCCATGTGTTTTAATTTTGCCCACTAACCCTTGTATGAAAGACTTTATCAGAAACCTTCTGAAAATCCAAATATACCGCATTCACTGATTCTCCCTTATTAATTCTATGAGTAACATCCTCAAACAATCTCCAATAGGTTTGTTCAGCATGATTTGTCTTTCATAAAGCCATCCTGGCTTTGTCTAATCCTGTTATTGATCTGCTATCATGTCTTTTGTTATAGACAAATGCATTCTCCCCACTGCTGATGTTAGGCTAACTGGTTTGTAATTCTGGTTTTTTTTCACTCCCCCCCTTTTTAAATAGTGGGGTCACATTTACCACCCTCCAACGTGTTGGAACCACTCCAGAGTCTGTAGAAGATTTCTTTGGAAGATGACCAAGATTACTTCCAGGGCCACTTCCTTTCACACTCTGGGATGCCGAATATCAGGTCAGAGTGATCTGGCAACATTTAACCTGACTAATTTTCCCAGAAAGAGTATCTTACTCATACTGATTTTCTTCAACTCGTTCCTCTCTTCGATTTTCTACCATTTCTGGAATGTTATTTGGGCCTTATTTTGTGAAGACAGCACCAAAGTATGTGTTCCATTCTTCTGTCATTTCTTTGCTCTCCATTATATTTTCCCATTTTCTGACTGTAAGGCAGCTACATTTATACTTACTAATCCTTACTCTTTACATATTAATACAATTTTTTATAGTCAGCTTTTTTTTTGTCATGTTCCCTGAAATTCTTTGTTTTTCGATTTTAGATCTCTCTATAAAGCTCAAGATCCCATTTGCATGTTTAATCGAGATACAGGTGGGGATGGTTTCACTCTGGGTTTGGTGAAATATCTCCCTCCTCTTTGAAAACCATAGAATTACTATGGCAGGTATTTTACTGAATCATAGAATCCCTACAGTGTGAAAAGAGGCCATTCGGCCCATTGAGTCTACAGCGACCCCAGTCCGAAGAGGACCCCACCCAGACACAGCCCCTCACCTTATCCCCACAACCTGCATTTACCATGGCTAGTCCACCTAGCCTACATTATTTAGAACACTACAGGGCAATTTAGCATGGCCAATCCACTTAAACTGCACATCTTTGGACTGTGGGACAGAATCGGTGCATCTGGAGGAAGGCTAGTAATGCAATTGATACTTTGGCTGTTATAGAGTCAAACTTTTGTTTTTGTAAGGACCCATATACTGAAATGCCCTGCTTGTTTGTATTTTATGTATATCAAGGTCAACTAAGTTAAAAATCACACAACACCAGGTTATAGTCCAACAGGTTTAATTGGAAGCACACTAGCTTTCGGAGCGACGCTCCTTCATCAGGTGATAGTGGAGGGCTTGATTGTAACACAGAATTTGTAGCAAAAATTTGCAGTGTGATGTAACTGAAATTATACATTGAAAAATTGATTGTCTGTTAAGTTACAGACAATTTCAGTTACATCACACTGCAAATTTTTGCTATAAATTCTGTGTTACGATCGAGCCCTCCACTATCACCTGATGAAGGAGCGTCGCTCCAAAAGCTAGCGTGCTTCCAATTAAACCTGTTGGACTATAACCTGGTGTTGTGTGATTTTTAACTTTGTACACCCCAGTCCAACACCGGCATCTCCAAATCAAGGTCAACTAAAGCTCTGTAAATACTTAATGAGATTGTAGGCTTCAGTCTATTTCAGGGATTCAGTATACTATTGTTGAAGGTAATTAAAATTGGATCTATGTACTGTGCATGGCACGATGAGAACCCATTGAGATTTTAGTTCTGTCTTTAGTAATTTTCCTCTCACTGACAAGTCTATGGGGAAAGAGAGTCACCTTTAAATCATGTATTTGTTGCAAATTTGATTCTCTAAACAGGGATAGTAGGCAGATGAGGTAGCTGGCATATAGTGCAAGGTGCTAGGTCAACAGAAAGTCCACAGTGGGTCATTTTATATGAAAGAAGTGGTAAAGGAGCAGCATTGAAGAATGCTTGTTGCTGCTGAATTGTGGGCCTCAAAGGATTCTTCAGGAATCTCAAGGAATCAAAGGTTAATTTTCAGCCATTCAGGAGAACAAAATCATTTCAGCATTTAAAGCATTTGTTCTGTTTGAGTTTTCTTTTAATGCTTCCACCTGTTTATGATAAATAATGAAAATTAGTTTTTAAAAAAGTGCTATTTTGATTATGGGAAGGAAATGCCGTGTGACTGACAGGATAACAAAAAAATTATTAGCCTCTTAATTGGCTTGGGAAGGCAGTATGCCTGGAGGCTGAACCAATGGCAGAAAGGTTTGGAGGGGTGGTGAATGGTTGAAGGTTAGAGGTCATATGATGAAACCATGTGAGCAACCACCCAACAGCTCCTCAGATGCTGCCTGAGCTGCTGTGCTTTTCCAGCATCATTTTAATTTTGACTCTGATCTCCAGCATCTGCAGTCCTCACTTTCGCCTACCCGACATTAAGTGTCAACCCTAGGGCTTATTGCCACCACAGTCTTTGCCAAGTTACGCCAGGGAAGAACAATGGAATGCATTGCCTCCTTATGTGGAGGAATCAAGAATAAGATGACAATTACGAACAAAATCAAATATACATTTTATCACAGAGAACATACTGGGAATCTACAATGGAATGCTGCAACAATTAGAGCTTTCAAAACTCAATAGATTAATGTTTGTTTGGTAACATTATCAATGAACCAAGAGCAAAGACAATGAAATGGAGTTGAGTTTCAGATCAGCCACAATTTACTCGAAGGGTGGAGCAGACCTGAAGGGCCAAATGGCCTCTTCCTGTTAATAAATGAAGTTAATGAAATGTTAATAAATGAAGTAAGAGTGAAGCCTATGAGCCATCACTTATCTCTTCATACATAATGATGCAAAAATCAGTTGGAGCACATACCAACATTGATAGGTTAATTAATGTGAAGCTGAGAGGATTGTCCTAAATAGACAATCAAGTTGTAAACATTGGTGCTTCATCATATAAACAAAATGGCCACGCGGTATCTATCGACACTCTCGAGGTTTTCAGGAAAGGTGGGCACTGTAGGGAGTAGAGTGTATTATTTCCCCCTCCAACTCAATTTTGATCTAATTGCTGCCCTCCCCTTCACGTTTTGATCACGCAGCATTGCCCGTTGAGGAGAAGGGTACTGCTTGTCACTGGCCACTCGGGTGTTTCCTTTCTTCCTGGTGGTGGAAGATGAAGAAAGATTTAAACACCTGTTGTCTTTCCCTGTGTCTCACACCTGTACCCACACATCATTGGTGCTGGGGAAAGTATAAAGACTACTGCTGTTAGGCGGTAGTGTAAATTGGAAAAAAAGAAAAAATAAATAAAATGACGTATCCATATACTTAAACTACCACTTCAAATTAATGTATTTACAGTGAATTCAAATGTACAGAAACTTCCAGACAAAATTGACTGAACCTATGGTCTTAATTTTTATTTTTTTTGCAGAGAATTTAGATCACAGAAATCGAAAACAAAGATATCAGCTATGACCTTAAACTGCATCATCTGAGAGCTAAAGCATTTTGTTATGACCAAGTAAGGAAATATTGACTTGTTTCTTTCACCCCGGTCCTTACTTGACTGCAATAGGGTTTGAATTGTTAAATAGGATGCTAGACTTCCAATTCAGGATTTTCATGACTGTGTGTAGTTTTGTAAGAAATGGGCCAGATAGGTATTTTCAAGCTAAACAAGTGAGGAATTAGTTTTAGTGTTAAAGCCCACTTGGGTAAAATTATCAAGAAACACTCAAATACACAAATACGCCCCATTTCCCATTAATATGTAGAAATAAAATCATACCCTCCTATCATGTAAAGAAAGATGATTTACAGAATATCAGATGTTTAAACTTTTCCAAGTCAAAAGAGATACAGGCATATGGTTAAGAAAAATTGCGTCAATTTTGGTTTTCACCGTAGTCATTGTGCAATAGTGGTTGGAGTTTCACTTTCTCCTGGAATCACTGCTGTTGCATTCAAATCTTCCTTCAAAATTTTGTTTGTAACAATGAGGTTTCCTGGCTGATTCTCAAGCTACAAAACTCAACTCAAAGCTTTGAGAGAGGTTTCAAATAGAGACAGAGAGGCAAGTCTGTTGCCTCTACTGTCTTATATTAATTTTCATCTGGAAGTTCAGATACAGCAGTCTCATTCATATGTCACATGATCTCTCTCCACATCAGTTGTATATTCTAAAAGGAAGTTGATCAGCTTCTGTTTGCCATTGTGATAACTAAAATAATTCATCTTATTTTACCATTACCTCCTTCAGTAAACCATCCTCCATCTTGATGAGAGAGGAAGTAGTCAGTTCACAATTCCATAGGGTCATTGTCTCATTGAATATATTTAAGATGGAGAGAGATAGGTTCTTGATTGTCAAGAGGATCAAGGGTTACGGGGAGAAAGCGGGAGAATGGGATTGAGAGTCATGATTGAATGGCGAAGCAGACTCGATGGGCTGAATGGCCTAATTTCTGCTCCGATGGCTTATGAGTCTAAAGGTCTCCATCTTTATTTCTGTCCCAAGGAGAAGCTATGTGGCTACACAGTGAGCGAATTATTTTGGCCATCTTAGATTTCAATCAATGTTCTATGTTTAAAAACTGCTTTTCTGAAAACACTGACTTACTGAAACAAAAATAAAATGATAATTTAATCTATAATGTAAATCCTTACAACCAGAGAATGCATTCAACTAGTTATTGACCGTGCACTGTTTTTTTAAAACTTTCATCTCCAATTCCCCCCACCCCAGTCTAACAACTTGGTCAAATTTAATCTCCTCTGCTCAGTAATTTATAGTTTTAACTTGTATTTCAAGTGATTATGCATGTGAGTTGTGTAAGTTGGGACATATTTTAACATTTTATTGCAATAAAATCAATCCCTCATTTGTTAAACTTAAGAAAACCTGTCTGATTAGTTCTTTGAACAGTTGAGTACACGTACCAAATTACAAGTACATCCAGCTAAAACAAAAAGAAACCTGTTACAATTAAACAAGGAGTGGGAAATAGAGAGGAATCTTTAGACTCCTTCTCATCTGGTCATAAAAAATCAAAAACAAGAAGCATTTAGATCATGTTTACCTATTATTTACTATCTACTTAACTACGTGATCTGCCTGTATTGCTTGCAAGACAAAGCTTTTCACTGTGCCTCGGTACATGTGCCAATAAATTCAATTCAATTCAGTTCAATTTGTCACTGTAAAGTTGTTTATTTATATACAAGCTGAATTTAACATAGTGCAGGATCTGTCCAAACAATTTTGAGCAGGTCAAATGGATGGTGTGAAGTGGAATTGGGGTAAAAGCCCAGAGGCAAATGGAACATATTTTGGGCATTAAAATGGTAAATTGGCAAATTAGGAGTACCGCGAATCAGGGGTACTGCTGTTTGCTTCCATCTGACTGAGTTTTCCTGCAATCACAGTGTGTTTGTGTTTCTGGATGACAGCTGTAAAATTTATAAAACACAGAAGCAGTGATTGGTACCCCATGAACAAAGTCTTATAGAGGCCTGAACAACAGGGGAAATTAGAGTTTTGAAAACTTAATCTCACCCCAGCAAGTCTAATCTGACACCCTGACTCATTACTGTCACCTCTCCCTCTTCCACCGAACCCCAGCTACACATCTCCCAATCCACGACACCCTGTGAAGTGACACCCTTCAGCTTCTGACCTAACCTCCTGCTTGTTCCAGCTGGAACTGAGATCACTCACACCTCGCCATCCCCACCACCGCACCCAGCCCGGCTATGCCAGAATTGACACCATCCACCAAGTCCTACTGGAGCTAACAACCGCCATTGATCCAAGCACCCCAAATCACTCGGCCTGTCGAAGCACCCACCTTACACCCTACCCTCTCACCCATCTGGCATTTTACTTCCGCATCTAGCCACTCAGCACCCTATGCCATCACCCACCAGTCACCATACCCACTTGGCACTTTATTCCCCTCACCCTCCTGCCAACCTAGCCCTCATTCAGCTGGCATCCTCCAACCTCACCCATTCACTTCTATCCTGCATTAGCACTTACCTTACACAATTATCTTTCTCCAGATACTGTCAAAGTGCCTTTGAGGTCTTTCACTCATAAATGTGGCAGAAGATCATAGAGTCATAGTGATGTATAGCATGGAAACAGACCCTTCCATCCAACCAATCCATGTCGACCAGATATCCCAACCCAATCTAGTCCCACCTGCCAGCACCCGGCCCATATCCCTCTAGACCCTTTCTATTCATATACCCATCCAAATGCCTTTTAAATGTTGCAATTGTACCAGCCTCCACCACTTCCTCTGGCAGCTCATTCCTTACATATACCACCCTCTGCATGAAAACGTTGCCCTTTAGGTCTCTTTTATATCTTCCCCCTCTCACCCTAAGCCTATGTCCTCTAGTTCTGGACTCCCCAACCCCAGAGAAAAGACTTTGTCTATTTATCCTATCCATGCCCTCATAATTTTGGAAACCTCTATAAGGTCACCCCTCAGCCTCCGACACTCCAGGGAAAACAGCCCCAGCCTGTTCAGTCTCTCCCTATAGCTCAAATCCTCTAACCTTGGCAACATCCTTGTAAATCTTTTTTGAACCCTTTCAAGTTTCACAATATCCTTCCGACAGGAAGGAGACGAGAATTGCACGCAATATTCCAACAGTGGCCTAACCAATGTCCTGTACAGCCGCAACATGACGTCCCAACTCCTGTACTCAATACTCTCACCAATAAAAGAAAGCATACCAAACGCCTTCTTCACTATCCTAGCTACCTGCGATTCCACTTTCAAGGAGCTATGAACCTGCACTCCAAGGTCTCTTTGTTCAGCAACACTCCCCAGGACCTTACCATTAAGTGTACAAGTCCTGCCAAGATTTGCTTTCCCAAAATGCAGCACCTCGCATTTATCTGAATTAAACTCGATATGCCATTTCTCAGCCCATTGGCCCATCTGGTCAAGATTCTGTTGTAATCTGAGGTAACCCTCTTCGCTGTCCACTACACCTCCAATTTTGGTGTCATCTGCAAACTTACTAACTGTACCTCTTATACTTGCACCCAAATCATTTATGTAAATTACAATAAGTAGAGTACACAGCATCGATCCTTGTGGCACGTCACTGGTCACAGGCCTCCAATCTGAAAAACAACCCTCCACCACCACCCTCTGTCTTCAACCTTTGAGCCCGTTGTGTATCCAAATGGCTAGTTCTCCCTGTATTCCGTGAAATCTACCCTTGCTAACCAATCTCCCATGGGGAATCTTGTCGAACGCCTTACTGAAGTCCAGGTAGATCATATCTACCACTCTACCTTCATCAATCCTCTTTGTTACTTCTTCAAAAAATTCAATCAAGTTTGTGAGGCATGATTTCCCACGCACAAAGCCATGTTGACTATCCCTAATCAGTCCTTGCCTTTCCAAATACATGTACATCCTGTCCCTCAGGAGTCCCTCCAACAACTTGCCCACCACCAACGTCAGACTCACTGGTCTATTGTTCCCTGGCTTGTCCTTACTACCTTTCTTAAAGAGTGGCACCATGTTAGCCAGTCTTCCGGTACCTCATCTGTGACTATCGATAATACATATATCTCAGCAAGAGGCCCAGCAATCACTTCTCTAGCTTCACACAGAGTTCTCGGGTACAACTGATCAGGTCCCGGTGACTTATCCACCTTTACCCGTTTCAAGACATCCAGCACTTCCTCCTCTGTAATCTGGACATTTTGCAAGGTGTCACCATCTATTTCCCTACATTCTTTCCCTACATTCTATATCTTCCATATCCTTTTCCACAGTAAATACTGATGCAAAATACTCATTTAGTATCTCCCCCATTTTCTGCGGCTCCACACAAAGGCCGCCTTGCTGATCTTTGAGGGGCCCTATTTTCCCCCAAGTTACCCTTTTGTCCTTAACGTATTTGTAAAAACCGTTTGGATTCTCCTTAATCCTATTTGCCAAAGCTATCTCATGTCCCCTTTTTGCCCTCCTGATTTCCCTCTTAAGTATACTCCTACTTCCTTTATACTCTTCTAAGGATTTACTCGATCTATCCTGTCTATACCTTACATATGCTTCCTTCTTTTTCTTAACCAAACCCTCAATGTCTTTAGTCATCCAGCATTCCCTATACCTACCAGCCTTCCCTTTCACCTTGACAGGAATATACTTTCTCTGGATTCTTGTTATCTCATTTCTGAAGGCTTCCCATTTTCCAGCCGTCCCTTTACCTGCGAACATCTGCCCTCAATCAGCTTTCGAAAGTTCTTGCCTAATACCATCAAAATTGGCCTTTCTCCAATTTAGAACTTCAACTTTTAGATCTGGTCTATCCTTTTCCATCATTATTTTAAATCTAATAGAATTATGGCCGCTGGCCCCAAAGTGCTCCCCCACTGACACCTCAGTCACCTGCCCTGCCTTATTTCCCAAGAGTAGGTCAAGTTTTGCACCTTCTCTAGTAGGTACATCTACATACTGAATCAGAAAGTTTTCTTGTACGCACTTAACAAATTTCTCTCCATCTAAACCCTTAACACTATGGCAGTCCCAGTCCATGTTTGGAAAGTTAAAATCCACGACCATAACCACCCTATTATTCTTACAGATAGCTGAGATCTCCTGACAAGTTTGTTTCTCAATTTCCCTCTGACTATTAGGGGGCCTATAATACAATCCTAATAAGGTGATCATCCCTTTCTTATTTCCCAGTCCACCCAAATAATTTCCCTGGCTGTATTTCCGGGAATATCCTCCCTCAGCACAGCTGTAATGCTATCCTTTATCAAAAACACCACTCCCCCTCCTCTCTTGCCTCCCTTACTATCCTTCCTGTAGCATTTGTATCCTGGAACATTAAGCTGCCAGTCCTGCCCA
This sequence comes from Chiloscyllium plagiosum, assembly GCF_037043375.1. Lineage (NCBI taxonomy): Eukaryota > Metazoa > Chordata > Chondrichthyes > Orectolobiformes > Hemiscylliidae > Chiloscyllium > Chiloscyllium plagiosum. The sequence continues at coordinate 36,266,338 of NW_028270172.1, read as the reverse complement.
TCCTTGAGCAATGTTTCTGTAATTGCTATGATATCCCAGTCCCATGTTCCTAACCACGCCCTGAGTTCACCTGCCTTCCCTGTTAGGCCCCTTGCATTGAAATAAATGCAGTTTAATTCATTAGTCCTACCTTGTCCCTCCCTGCCCTGACTGTTTGACTCGCTTCTGTTCTCAACTGTACCAGTCTCAGATTGATCTCTTTCCTCACTATCTCCCTGGGTCCCCCCCCCACCCCCCCCCCCTTACTAGTTTAAATCCTCTCAAGCAGCTCTTGCAAATTTCCCTGCCAGTATATTAGTCCCCTTCCAATTTAGGTGCAAACCGTCCTTCTTGTACAGGTCACTTGTATCCCAAAAGAGATTCCAATGATCCAAAAATGTGAATCTTTCCCCCATATACCTTTTTAAATCCCTGCCTAGCTCTCTGTAATCTCCCTTCAGAATCTCAACCTTTTCCCTTCCTATGTCGTTGGTTCCAATGTGGACAATGACCTCTTGCTGGCCCCTCTCCCCCGTGAGAACATTCTGCACCCTCTCTGAGACATCCTTGATCCTGGTACAAAGGAAGCAACACACCATTCTGCTTTTTCACTGCTGGCCACAGAAACATCTGTCTGTACCTCGGACTAGAGAGTCCTCTAACACAATTGATCTGTTGGAACCCAACGTACCCCTCATTGCATTAGAGCCAGTTTCAATACCAGAAACTTGGCTGTTCGTGCTACGTTCCCCATAGAATCCACCACCCCCTACATATTCCAAAACAGCATACCTGTTTGAAATGGGTATAGCCATAGAAGGCTCCTGCATTAGCTGCCTTACCTCTCTTACCCTTCCAGGAGTTAACCCATCTATGTGACTGTATCTGAGACTTTCCCCCCTTCCTATAACTGCCATCCATCACATACGCTGCTGTTGTAAATTCCTCATTGCTTCTAACTGTCTCTCCAACCGATTCATTCAATCTGATAAGATTCACAACCAACAGCATTTATTGCAGATATAATCCGCTATAACCCCTAAACTCTCTTTGAACTCTCACATCTGACAAGAAGCGCATATCACTCTACTAAAGGCCATTTTTTCTCCTTCACAATCTACAGACCCAGAAAATAACACCATCTTATTCCTCTACAAAACACTGCCCCAGGTTAAATTAATAGTTATGGCTTATATTTTATGTTTAATCAAGAGATGTATCTCAAAAAACACATTATCAAACTTGGCACAAAGTTCAAGGCAGGCCAGACAGTAAGGGCAGAATCTTGCTAAGCTTTGAGTAATGCGGATTATAGTGAGGTGTGTGGCAGACTCAGACATGAAGTCAGTTAAGGCCCATCTCAACATCAGGAACAGCTCACTCCATCTTTTACGCTTTTCACAAACAGTGAGGTGAGATTCTAACTAGGCAATGATGAGTTACCAATTGGCAGTGATTAAAGTTCGTTAAATGTCTTGTTGTCAGCCCAACTCACCTCATTAATATTCAGCTTTCTATCTTACCAAATGCGGCAAACAAGTTAGACATCGATCAACGCGACATGGATATCAGAGTGCATCGCTAGTGAATTCAACTCACTGTTTGCTCCAGAGGTCTTCTACAGAGAGTGGTATCAGTTCTGAATCCTCCTTTTAGGAACTCTCCATGTTAGACACCGGTACCTGAGGGCACACACTAGGGGTACTGTCACATGCAGCCCGTGTCTCTGGACATTGGTATCTGATATGTGCCATCCCATAAGAACCCTCATGGCACTTGTCTGATCCACTTCCAGGATGCTTCTGGATGTCAGTGCTGCATTGGCAACTCTTATAGTAAGACTACACCAAGCACAATGTGTGCTCATGGACTCAGGCTGCATCTCCAGCCATTTCACTTACTCTTTGTGCTCACTCACTCTGAGATTACCTGGATACTCCCAGCATCCCTGCCTTGTTTTGCCTTCTTGCACTTTGCTCACTCAGTCAGAGGTTCAACTGCTCATATTATTTCTGTATTACCTTGCTGATTAGCACAAAGACAAAGTCAGAAAGCTTGACATAATTGTCATCAGGCCTCAGACTAGCCTTTGCCAAGGGAAGTCCCTGCACAGTAAATCACAGGCAACCTCTGATATCAGTCCAGGGACAGAGTCGATCAGACACCTGGGGCAGTCAGAGTCAGGATGGTCTCCACATAAGGGCAGAAGAACTGTATACCAGGGATCCGCTACCTCGTCCTGACTCTTTCTGCTCTATTGTGGGCTGTTTTCCTCCTCCATGAGAGAGGGCAAGATATTAAGGAAAATGAGAGTGGGTAGCTCAGCTGTTACTTTTACAGATGGGCAGGTCTCCCAAGTGAGGAAGTAGGCAGGACAGCAGGGATGTGGGCTTAGTAGTGTCAGAGGTCGGGGTGAGCGACAGTGAGTGAGGGAAGATGCAGCAGGCAGTAGTAGGAGTGAGAGTCGTAGAACATGGGCCTGGGTGGGAGATGGATGCAGTAGCAAAGACAGAGTGAGTGAGAGGCATCGGATTGAAGATAGTGGCACTTAGACTAGCAGAATGCAGGAGGTCATTGCTGTGCATTTTTCCAGATGCCTGAGACTGATCCTACCAGGGTAGCAATCTTGGACCAGGTTGGCATGGCTCAGTGATGTGGCCTTCACTACAGATCCTGGAGAAGTGGAAGTCCTGTCTATTCACCACCTGATCCAATTACTGTCCGCACAGAAGGATAACAATTTAGCTCTATCTGCCATGTCCAGAGCAAATATCAGGAACTGTTTAGAGCAATTTTGGGCTCAGACTCAATGTACTTTTAAAGATGGTGCAATGGTAAGGGGTGTCAGGGAGTTCCAGGATATTCCGGCAATGGCAAGTTTTTCCAGGAATGGTATCTGGTAAGATGGGACTGGAATCAGATGTGGGGCCTGGATAGGTGGTCACTGAAAAGAGATTGGTAAGATGTGGCAGGAAAACTCATTCGACTTTGAGGCAGCCATCCTTCAAAAAAAAATTCAATACAGCTTGTACATAGCCAAAAAAAATGTTAAATTCATCCTAGAATCTTGGCCAGAAAAGTCTTCTGTAAGTATTTGGATATATTTAAAGATGATTGTTGTTGGACAGATTTGTTTTGATGGTAAATGGAATATATGCATGGTTTATTGCAAACAAACTGACTCAAATGAAGATGTATTAATTACTAACAAAAGAAATAAATTGTGCAAACATGTTCAACTATGCTTCTTGAATGTCGCACACACAAATGAAACAATATGAGAACCACAATTTTAGAAGTACTTCAGCCAAGTAATGTTACATTCAGGAATTATTCACCAATTGTTCATCCAAATGTTGGTTTGGAGCCAAAGTAACTTTGTACACAAGCGGTTGGCACTAGATTGCCTTCCTGGATCTGTTATGGCTGGCAGAATTTGTCCTTCTAGAGCTAATGGTGTCAACTTTGAATCCTTCTTTTAGGAACCTTCCGTCTGTGGCAATGAGGTTGACAGTGGAAATACAACTCAAACTTGGGCAAAAGATTTTTTGCAGAAAAAGAGAGATCACAAAGGCTGTTTCTTCAGAGAGGTGATCACTCTGACTGTGTCAAATCCAATAGCTCTATTACACCTATAAACTGGATCTTGTGATCTCTCCCTGAAACTATTGTTGACTCAATGATCCAGTCAAAGAGCTTGTGTTCTTCATAAATGTGATGCCTTCCCTGTTACAGCCAGTCTGTCTTTTACTTAGCAAGGTGTTATTTCCAAAAAGTTGAAGGTATAGATGTATGTTCAGTCAATCATATTCTAAATTGATATTTTCAGAAAACATATCTTCTTAACAAGATCATAAAACAGCTTCCAAAGATGATGATTGGATAAATGTCCTAGATGATTCTTTTAAAATGGACTTTATTTAATCCATTCCCCCTGTCCAGCATTAGATCTTGATGCAACAAGTTTTCATGATAGTCAATACACTTCAGAAATTTCAAAGTTGCTTGTTAATGGTCCTCTGGGTTTGTGTTTTATTAGGCTTAACAATAGCACTTTACATAACTGGGTCTTATAAACCAATTTGGTTACTTAATTCCCAAAAGCATGGTAAACATAGGAGTAAGGTTTAATGTGCTCAGCAGCCCAGAACAGTTCCCATAGTACACATAAAATGTGTATCACTCACAATCTTACTCTTTTATAGAATCCAAATTACTTATATAATGGTTTGAGTCTCATGCACCAAGTAATGCTGTACTGCTTGTCAAATGGCTTCCCAATCAAAATTACCTTCTTAGAAACTCCATTACCGGCATCCTACAAAAGTAAAGTAAATGCAATCAACAGTTCTGTGTCCCTAGCTCAGGGTGTTTTCACAGCCCTTTCTGACCATACACATTGTACACTGTGCAGTGTAAAACTAGACAAAGGTTACAATGGTATCCTATGACTGGAGGAAGAACCCATCACAAAGCCCCGGGTTTTTTGTAAGTAGTTTTCATCTGTATCACTTTGCCTGATTGTAGTGAATCAGCAGCCATTTTACATCATGGCCATCATGGTCTTTCCCATTGAAGTCAATAGAGAAGAACATGCTACTCAGTGTAAAATGTCTTTCAATTTGCTCTGAGCCCATTTCACGCTTGATTCTTCCTCAAATGGCAGCATTGTGAGGTTTATATCGTGCCACACTCATCATGTATGTAGTGTTTATAGACAGGAAGGAGATGTGAGAACGTGCTCTCTGCTGATGAGTACAGACCAGACCAAAACAACTGGCAAAGTCCGGTCTCACTGCCCTGAAGCTACTAACTGCACTTAAGCAACAGAAAAGCTTCTCACTGTACATATTTTAAATTGATTGAACAGCCCTCTCTATATGAACCAACTATTTTGCTTTTGGTCAATTTTTCAGTAAAAGTCTACCACTCTACAAACTTTTAACACAGGACATTAGCATGCCCCAGTCTGACAGCCTACTTGTATAAAATACGCCTGACCGTTCACTCTGCCGGATCATTTTTCCACTTTATTTTTCTCCACTGTATGTTCAGGTGAGAGGTCTCAGTGCTGGAAAAACAAAACCTGCTTATATTTGACACGTGGGATTATAACTTTCCTCTGGTAAAATCAAGCACAAAGGCGGTTTTCTCTCCGATTCAGTTTTGGAACCAGTCAAGTGTAATTAATTTGAAAGTGAAGGCGAGCGGCGCTGTGTTAATTTTACAGGATGTTTCAACAGTGACAAAGACACCAGTGTGACAACTCCCGGTCGACGTCAATAAAATGTTTGGAAATTTCAGTAAGATTGAGGGGGGCGTGACAGATATCCCTCGTTGAGTCATAAATAATCGCCTGGGTTATGAATCCATAGCATAGCACTAAGTACAAACCAAAACAGCAACTTACCAAGACTCCTTCATCAGCACTTTGCAAACCTACAACCTCTAACTCTGAGAGGGCCAAGCAGAAGCAGACACATGGGAGCACAGCCATTTGTAAGCTCCCCATCCACAAGCTACACACCATCTGGACTTGCCAATCTTTCACACTCCCTGGATCTCTCTTCCTAACATATCACACTGGGTGCAGATACATATAGATTTCAACAGTTCAGGAAGGTGGCTCACCACTGTCACATATAAGTAGAATCAACCACTGATGGTTTATATTTGGAGTAGACAGCAGGCACGAAAGCTCCTTTTACAGTGTGTCTAACAGAGATCGAGTCTGACCACTCATCATTGAATCCCTACAGTGTGGAAAGAGGCTATTCAGAACCTTAAATTCACACTGACCCTCTGAAGAACCTCCCATCCAAACCTCTCTACCCTATCCCTGTAAACCTGCTTATACCCATGGCTAATTCACCTAACCTGCACATAGAGTCATAGAATCATAGAGATGTGGAGCATGGAAACAGACCCTTTGGTCCAACCCGTCCATGCTGACCAGATATCTCAACCCAATCTAGTCCCACCTGCCAGCATCCGGCCCATCTCCCTCCAAACCCTTCCTATTCATATACCCATCCTTTTAAATGTTGCAATTGTACCAGCCTCCACCACTTTCTCTGGCAGCTCATTCTATACACGTACCACCCTCTGTGTGTAAACGTTGCCCCTTAGGTCTCTTTTATATCTTTCCCCTCTCACCCTAAACCTATGCCTTCTAGTTCTGGACTCCCTGACCCCAGGAAAAAGACTTGGTCTATTTAACCTATCTATGCCCCTCATGATTTTGTAAACGTCTATAACGTCACCCCTCAGCCTCCGATTGTCCAGGGTTTGGAAGTAAAATTAAGTACCCAAAGGAAACCCACACAGATACAGGGAGAACGTGTACACTCCACACAATCACCCAAGGCTGGAATCCAACTTGGCCCCTGGCACTATGAGGCAGCAGTGGAACCACTAGCCACCATGCCGCCCTAGTTTTAACACAAAGATGCTGTCTATTGCATGATAGCAGTGGGTACAATTTACATTGGCTAGCTAGATATTATTACCGTGAATAACGGGAGCCAGAGATAATACTGAATTCCATCAGGACCTGGAACTGGACTCCTCCATTCTCCCAAGACTGCGTGAGGTCATCAGATTGGGTGTAGTCTAATACAGTCTTCAACATTAACCCTTTCAGAGCTATTACTTTGTACAACAACCATTACCTACTCAAGGGCAATTAGGAAAGGAAACAAATGCTGGCCTAAAGAAACCCACATTCTCCAAGACAATAAAGAAAATGCTCTGGCTAGCACTGAGTGCAAACTAACTTTGGCTACCTATTGATAATATTCCACATTTTTCATGTCTAGATTTTGTTCAAAGTTGCTGTACAGAGGATTAGATAGCCTCTATTATCTGCATTAAGGATATCCATGTTAGGCACATTTGAAAGGACAGACACTTTAATGTGAACTTAAATCTGTAATTATCTGATCATTTTACTGTTGAGCTCTGGGCTTAGCCCTAATCAAAGAAAGACTGTCTGCGATTCAATTCCTCGCACTAGACCTTTTATGGTGTCTAAGGCAGATTTTCTTTTGTTAAATTGAGTTAAGAATCCAGGCTCACACTATATAGGTCTGAAAGCCAACATTCAGATTTTTAACCCATCAGAACATGGTTACAAATTCCAAGCATAGAAAAATAACATGAAGATTTGCATTTCATGATCTCAGGATACCCAAAAAGGTTTTATAGCCAATTAATTTTGAAATGTAGCCATTAATATCATATCAAGAACACGCTGGCCAAAATGCACAAAGCAAACTCCCACAGACAGGAATCTGATTATGACCAGCCACCCTCTTTTTAAAGTTAGTTGATGGATAAATGTTCACCAGAACAAAGGGGAGAACTCTCTCTTTCAAAGTAATGTAATTTGACCTTTCAGATTCACATGCAATAGAAGTCAGGGTTTCAGTTTAATGCCACATCCAAAGGCTGGATTGAAGTATCAACTGATTTTATGGTCCTTACTCTCTGGAATGGGGTTTGAATCCACAAATATTCACAAGTAGCATAGCTAGTACTGAGCCAGGGATGACACAAAAAAACCATTGATGTGCAATCTCCTTTCTAATTTTCTTGTGAGTGTAAAAGAATTTATCCTCAGCAAAAATGTGAGAGATCGGTGCCTCAGATTTTAGGACAGGACAGTTCATAGAATCCCCACAGTGTGGGAGCAGGCCATTCAGCCCATCAAGTCCATGCTGCCCCTCTAAAGAGCATCCCTCTCAGACACAGGACCCTACCCTAACCCTGTAACTCTACATTTCCCATGGCTAATCCACTTAACCTGCACATCCCTGGACACTATGGGCAATTCAGCAGGACTGATCCACCTGACCTGCACACCTTTGGACTATGGAAGGAAACCTGCAGGAAAAACACACAGACGCTCACCAAAGGGTGGAATCGACACCAGATCCCCAGTACTGTCAGACAGCCGTACTAACTACTGAGTCACCCCCAAATCTTTTAGCCTATGATTTGGACATGGATCCATTTATTGAGAGAAATGAAGCAAAAATGGCATTAATCTGTAATTCACGTTATGCTTAGTGAGTCCTGATAAAATGTACGATGTATTTTACTTTACTTCCACTGTTGAACAATATTTTGAACAAAACACCTGAATTAGTGAGACCTGGGGTCCACAGACCTGTCAGTTTGGGCCAGAAATGAGTACCTCTGTTTTTCAGGCTTAGTGAGGGTCAGTACAAACAAAGGTAGTCACAGCATATTAATGATTGCTTCTCCCCATTTTCAGCCATCCTTACCATGTGGTTCAAAGCAGATCTGAAACAGAGATCTTCAAGGGATCGTGAGAGGCCTCCAAAGAATTAGTAGATTAGGTTTATTCTACGTTTCTCTTCTTTGGAGAATGGGATTAGCAATAGTATTGTTCCCAGTTATAGTGATACTTAGACCTCTGTCCTCCGTACTTAGACCCATCATGCTTTCCTCCACTACTCACTCCCAGGCTTTGTGTGAAGCTCTCTGACAATGAGGCTGCAAAAGCAATCTGTACCATCATGTGTGCTCACTCTAGAGCCACAGCAGTCAGTGGCAATTTGCCTGTATTGTTGATATATGAGGCCTGAAGCCTATCCTGAATGAGCCCTGGACATCAGGCTTCTGTATTGCACACTGAGTGTGTGAGCCCTGAAATGGGACCGAACCATTGAGACTTCCACAGGATTTAAAAGTGAAGTATTAACATTGCCCACTGGGAATCATAAAGGCTCGAGGCCCAGTCTTATCTTAAAGAAACGTTTATGTAGTGCTTGGTACTCAGTTGGCCAGGTGGATCTCATTGAGTATGAGTTCCCTGATTGGGACTTTTAACCTGGACCAATCAGAGAGTTTGACTCACAGATATGAACAGGCATATTGTATTGTCTGCACTTTGTATGTAACAGTATTGTTTAATGTACAAATGTCATTGTCACTGTCTTGCCATAAGTGGAACTGGGATTTGAGGTTTGTCCTCATCTCCCTGTAAAATGGTTGAATGGTAGGGTTTGGGGCCTAGCTTTGCTGCTCCTCTCCCTTGTAACATTGCTGTCTCTTATGAACAGCTGTAAATGTTTTTTTGTAAACTGTTTGTTTGTAATTTGTTTAATAAAATATAAATGAACAGGCATATTAGGGATTCTCCTCACTCTCGGCACTGGCTCTCAGCTAGCTGGTCAAAGTCCATGTACTGTGCCTATGTTAATAACGGATGACTTGGTGATAGATACCAGCCTCCGTGGAGTTTACCACACAGCTTTAAAAGTTAATAGCTCTAAACGCTTAAAGGAAGAAATTTCACAGTGATAAACAAAAGAAACATGTGAAATTTTGTCAAAGCCAATTTCTTTAATGAAAATTTCTGCATGTTGACCATTACAAGTATCTGGAAAAAAGTGATATAAAACTGGGTGGAACCATTTAGCAATCCATTCATGGCTGGGATAGTTTATGTGGCAAAATGGAGGTTGTTTTTATACATTAATAATGATAGTGGCTTCTAATAGATCCTGATTTATTATTTAAATTCCTGTCACCTTCACATCAATAATGGACTCTGGCAGCTAGTAACTGTAACCAAAGTATTGTAAGATATAAGATGAAAACAAATAGAAAATCACCTTTACACTCATATTGCTTGATATAACTGATAAATCAGTTGAAATAAAGCATAACTATGTCATTTAGATTGTTACTTAGCACTCACAATTTCGAGGCTATTATGATATCTGATTAAGGAGGAATTGCCAGTATTTCTGAACTGTTGCAACCACACTTTATAGGAAAACTGGCTTTCACCTCACATTAGTTCCTGTCTCGCCAATCAATAAGGCAGTAAAGATTCAATTACCTCTCAGCTGATCAAGTGAAAGTGCACAGGAAAGTGAGAAGAGTCAAATCGATCTGCTCTGTGAGACCACAACTCAAGTTCTTCAATCAGCTTGATTGCACCAGTTCTTTAAATAACACTAAAAATCCTTTCTTTTACTGTGAATTGTTCATCATTTACTCATGTAGTTTTAAGATTCTCATCCGATGTTCAAATCTCTCCATGCCCTTTCCCCTCCTATCTCTGTAACCTGTTACAGTTTCAGCTCTCCCCACCCTCTCTGGCCTCCTATGTATTCCCACTTCCATGCTCCAAACACTGGCAGCTGCCCTTTCAGCCAATCAGGCATTAAGATCTGAAATTCCCTCTTTAAACAATTCTACCTTTCCACATTTCTTGAGACCTAACTCTTGTAAAGCTCCTTGGGATGCCTTACCATGTTCGAACTGCTTTATAAATCCAGATTGATGTTGCATGATCCTCCATTTTGACCTGCACTCATTTCTGCTCATCCTACAGTGAGAAGTGCTCCTCTGCTGATGGTCTGCGTGGTGATGTCTTTGAGTAGACGATAGAAAGACAAGCAATTTGACACAACTTTATGTTCACTTTTTAACTTTGTGTTGTGATCAAATCACTAGACTGCAATGAAGTCGGCCAGGTCGATCTCATTGAGCATTAGTTCCCTGATTGGGGTGGGTAACCTGGGCCAATCAGGGATTCCTGGCTGACAGATATACAGGAAACAGGAGTTTAAGGGATTCTCTTCACTCCAGGGACTGGCTCTGAGCCAGCCAGTCAGAGTCCATGTACTGTACACATGTAAATAAAGGGTGACTTGGTAACAGGATACCGGCCTCCATGGAGTTATCAGTCAAAGTGTGAAGAACATGTCTTCAAGTTTTTAAGCTGCCAGCTACACCAGGTATAAAACAGACACCTCATCCTGAAACACCCACTCCCAGCATTCTACCATGTTTACAAGATGCTTATCAAGACAAGCCACTCGCATTTCCTTGATATTAGATCCTGCAAGATAGAGGAACAGAATAATACACTTCACGGCAAGGTGATTGAATTGTTTTTAATGTTGTTAACATGGATAAAGAATTTTCTGTTTGGATGCGTCATGTTGCTTACCTTAACATAAATATTTTTAGTCATGGGCTGTAAAATTCAAAGGCCCTGACTCCATTTAAATTTTAAGTTCATATTGCTTCAGGAAAGAACATCAATGTGTGTTGAAATGACAGAAATGGTTTTCAGTTGTACAGGCTTCAAAAGCCCTTCTTTCATCAAGAGATTATTTGTGCCTGATACCTTCAGCTTCATCACTATGGTATTTCTGGATGTCTGTCTACATGCATGTAAGTTATTTTATATATCGAGAAAAACAGATAGAACTAGAGATATTGGCCTGAATGTTACCTTTACTTTGGTTAAATCTATGTTGTGTCGTTTTTTTTGGAGTGATTTGATTTTCCCCATGGTTTCTCCATGCATCTTGCCAAATCTATCTCAGTAACTACCTAGTCCACCCATCACATCCCTCACATCTGATTCTGGCTCCATCATACAATGTAACATTCCTGTAACAACTCACTATTCAGTGGATAGCATCCAAAAAGTGGTAACTCTTGTGCCACACCATTTCCAAAGGTTGCTGAGTGCCTGGACAAGCACTGGCAATCTGGCATTACCCCTCAACAACATTGTCATGGCACAGCAGCCACTGGGTTTGGCTGCACCAAGTGTATAGTTGACATTGCTGTCACTCAATCATGCATAAAACCTTATCCTCTCACCCTCATTGCTGTTTAACCACCACATCTCACAGTTTACCTGTCTGCAATTATCTAAACACCCTCTCTGTCTGTGCTACTCTATCGCCAAAACCCACTATAGACCCGCAGCTTGAAGTTTCCCCTGGCAATGCAGAGCTTGGCATCATTGCCAGTGATTATTTTATGGTCTGTGTTTGTCAGCTGTACCCTGCTCTCACCTCCTGGAACTGGATGTCAATGAGACTCTGGTTTCTGGCACCTTGTGTATTAGAACTCTATCATGGACAAGGACAGCTTCCTCTTCCCTACTGTCCTCATGTCCTTCTCGGAAGACTACTTCCATTCTCCCTATCCCTCAGTATCCAGCGCATCTCCACGTTTCCTGCTCAGTACAACATGCCAGGATGATGTGGCACACCGTTTCCTGATGAGACTGGAGGGCACCTCCCTGCTTGCTCCAAACAGTCAAACCACATCTTCAACAGCCCTATCGTCTGCTCCACAATGACCCTGATTGAAGCATGGCCAATACTCAACAAACAATCCACATTTGTCACATTATTGTGTAAGGTTGTCATTAGCCGTGGACGTAGTGGGTAGCCCTTGGTTTCACCATAACCAGCCTTGGAAGTCTCCTGGACCCTCAAACACATCAGGTACATGAGAATTCTCCAGGACATAGGGGTCATGACAGCTGTCGGGGTAGTAAGTATACACGAGCAGGAAGCGATAATGGTGATCATGGATTATCTGAGTATTAATCAGATAGAACCTCCTGCTTTTGGCGAACTCTGCAGTGTTGTGATATAATCCTCTCAGTGCCACAGGGAATGACATCCTGCATTTAGAGTCATAGGGTCTTAGAGATACACAGACCCTTCGGTCTAACTCATCTATGCTGACCAGATATCCGAAATAAATCTACTCCCATTTGCCAGCATTTGGCTCATATCCCTCTAAATCCCTCCTGTTCATATACCCATCCAGATGTCTTTTAATTTTTGTATTTTTAACCAGCCTACACCACTTCCTCTGGCAGCTCATTCCATACACACACCACCCTCTGCGTGAAAAAATTGCCCTTTAGGTCCCTTTTATATCTTTCCCCTCTCACCCTAAACCTATGCCCTCTAGTTCTCGACTCCCCCGATCCTAGGGAAAAAACCTTGCCTATTTATCCTATCCATGCCCCTCATAATTTTATAGACCTCTGTAAGGTCACCCATTAGCTTCTGAAGCTCCACGCAAAACAGTCCCCGTGTATTCAGCTTCTCCCTGTAGTTCAAATCCTCCAACCCTGGCAACATCCTTGTAAAACCTTTCTGAACACTTTTAAGTTTCACAACATCTTTCCTATAGTGGGGGAGACCAGAATTGCACGCTGTGTTCCAATAGTGGCCTAACCAATGTCCTGTATAGTCGCAACATGACCTCCCAACTCCTATACTCAATGCACTGACCAACAAAGGCAAGCATACCAAACGCCTTCTTCACTATCCTAATCACCTGCGACTCCACTTTCAAGAAGCTTTGAACCTGCACTTCAAGGTCTCTTTATTCAGCAACACTCACCAGGACATTAGCATTAAGTGTATAAGTCCTGCCCTGAATTGCATTTCCAAAATGCAGAACCTCATACTTATCTCCATCACAATTAAACTCCATCTTCATGAGGTAGCAAAATGAACTGGTATGATCTTACATGGATGGCATCAGCCACTGTCCTGATGCATTTGTGGATTTATGATGAGACGTCCCACACATGTCTTCTGTCATCCCCTGGAAGGGGTCAGTCACATAGAAGTTCAAGCAGGAGCTGACCTTCATGGTCCCTGGGAGAAGACAGCCTCAGGCTCTCCTCCAGCAGCCAGCACTGTTTAATCACAATGTCCGGGGATATAAAGAGCTTGTGTCAGCACTGCGCCATACTCATCCCTGGGAAATGGGTTGGAAAAGTATAGGGAGCCTGCACACTCCACATACTGAGGGTTCCAGCGGCAGTGTGCTGTCTCTGAGGTAGGTGCTCCCCATCCTCTGCTGCTCCCAGGCTTCAGTCAGCCCTAATCTTCCCTCAGCTGCAGTGACCACCAATGACAGGGCATGGAAACAACCAAAGGAGCAAATGAGGATCTCAGCTCTGAGAACACACAGTGCTGATGAGCCCTCACACACCCCTCCATACTGTGAGACATGCAGCGCTATAGATAATGAGGGCCATATCTCCAGCATTCATTCAGCTTCAGCCTCAGCACCTACAGGTGAAGGTGCCATTCTGCCTGAATGACTAAGACATGACACCAACAAAAGGAATACATCCTGCATTCTGAGACCCTTCCTATCCTAGACCGACATCTATGTTCACTGTTCCACTGTATTCAGTCAACACTGTTGTTACATTTACATGACATATGATGAGTCAGTGTTGTGTGGCTCCCACAGGAACCTTGGAAATTATACAAGTAATAGTTCCCTACATCCAGCACAAGCCTTTTGCAGTGTTATTGCAGAAAACCTCAATAACCAAAGGCATGAAGCAATGGGTGAGGAAGTGTAGCTGTGTTGCAAATAACCCTAACCCTAACCCGAACACTAACACTGACCCAGTCACATGTATTTGTTGAGTCAGTGTTTTAGCCTCCAGCAAACATGGATCCTGAACTTTTGCCCATCAAACTGACAGTGATTCTACTCATACTAGGCATTGTCCCAGCCATCTTCCATGTGATGCCCCATTTGGTTGGCAGAACCCCTTTCTCCTTTTTACCTCACACTACCCCAGGAGCCCAATTCCACCATTGCCCCCTGCTCAAGATCACATGTAAGTGGGAAAATGATTCATTTTATTGGGATGTATTCAGACATTTTATATTCTGAAAGAAAATTCTTCAAAATGTTTCAGAGGAAATCATTAAACAGAATCTTGTGCTCTGCCTGTGATGAGTTTGTTCGAGAGAGGAATGTCATCAGGTGGGGAATGCCATGAATTGGGGTTTTTTCTGCCTCCAGCCAGGTTCATATCCTGGCAGAAGAATATGTGGACAGCAGTCCTGGTGTACCCCCAGCTGAAGTTATTGAGTGCCCAGTTAATGTCCATTCTGCTGCCACTGGTATTGAACTAATGGACTGCCAGGAGAGGGGGAATGGGGGCGACATCTCATTCAAAGGCACGCAATGCCTGATTTTGGGAACCAGCATTGGGAAGGGGACTCTTGCTGAGAGGCATTCGCAGCCCTTGCTACCAACCATGTACCCCAAGGCCAATCTTCCACTATCACTCACCTACAGCCAACGATGAAACTGGACCTATGCTTGACTGCTGTACCAAGAGTAGCCATCATCTCCCACGTTGTCTTGCCATTTAATAGAGCTAACAGCCACTGACTGGCAGATGCACTATCCATCCCCTTTGCCTTTAATCCAGGACCAAGGGCTGCCAAATAAACCTGTTGGTCTATCACGTGCTGTTGGGTGATTTTTAACTCTGTAGTTCTAAGTTATGCATCATTCTTATTCATTCATTCAAGAGATGTGGGAGGTATTGGCTAAGCCAGCATTTATTGCTCATCCCTAATTACCCTGAGTGGCTTGATAGACCATTCAGAGGGCAGTTAAAGGTCAACCACATTGCTGTATCTCTAGAGTCACAGACCACGTAAGAATAGCAGTTTTCCTTCTCTAAAGGACATTAGTGAACCGGGTGGGTTTTTCCTGACAATGGATTCATGGACATCATTAGACTTTTCATTCCAGATTTTTATTGGATTCAAATTCCATAATCTACCATGGTGGGATTCAAGCCTGGGTCTTCAGAACATTATCCGGATCTCTGGATTAACAGTTCAGCGATAATATCACTAGGCCATCGCTTCCCACTAGCATAAATCTATACAAAATGTTTTTAGCACAGAACAAGGCCATTTTACCCATTTCAGTTGAAATATTCATTTGAAGAAACTATTCTCCATTGGCCCCTTCCATTGATTTACATCAAAAATATATTAAAATGTGTGACTTGTAAAACTAGCTATATGTTTTAATTGTGTCATGCATTTTCAAAAATCATGTAGCATGAGTTAACATGTTAGAAGCTGAAAAGCAAATTATTTCCAGTGATTGAAAATGAGCTGTATTATATACACACTGTGGTTTGATTAGCAGATTTCCTACAGTGATATGGCAGAGTGCAACTTTACATGTGTTAGTGGAGGGAATCCTAATGTATTGAATTTCTGAATTGCTTTCTGCAAACTGTCTGGATATGATGTGACTAATGCTGACACCAAGATTTAACCTAATTGCAGGGCCGAGGTGTATTTATTACACTTCTTGACTAAATGAAATGTTGATGTCCTTTGCATATATTTTATTGTAGAAACACATCCACAAACCCTTATAAATGAGGAAACTTGTAGAATTTTGCAGATGAAAGCTTAATCAGTGTCTCGTGAGTGCAACGATTCTCATACCATCAGAGGTAACCCACTTCGGGTAACCTGTATTGTGTTCTATGCATAAGCCATTCCCTTTGGTAAAGAAAGTAATGTCTGTTCAAAATTGATTAGGTTCAAATCTCCAAGATACTTTATATTGGGTATATGTCACATGTAACCCATGTCAAGGGCTGCAATCAAATCATATCGTACTCACCCTTCGCACTCTAAATGCTGAAAGCATCATCAGATGTCATTCATTTTGAACACATACTGTGACAAACACAAATGATATGCTGCAAGATATCTCATGTCATTCTGCTAACCCAACAGTTAGCTTTGTGCGCCTGCAGAGCACATTGGGCACCTGCTATCAACATCTTTCTGTTTACCTCGACTAGGCATCAAACAGGGCTCAACTTAGCATCACTTCAGTACTCACATTGCACAGCATTTGATTTCAACACCAATCCTCTGATCCCTTCCAATCATTTCACACAACGGTGCACTCAATGATAGCTTTTAGCTGTTCTGTTAATAAATTGTGTCCCATTGTTTTCTTAATTCCTGTCTTCCCGTTGGGGCAACATGGTGGCTCAGTGGTCAGCACTGCTACCTGACAGCGGCAAGGACCTGGGTTTGACCTCAGGTGACTGTCTGTGTGGAGTTTGCACAGTGTCCCTGCATCTGCATGGATTTCTTCCGGGTGTTCTTATTTCTTCCCACAGTCCAAAGATGTGCAGGTTGGATGGATTGGCCATGCTAAATTGCCCATAGTGTCCAGTGATGTGCAGGCTAGGTGGATTAGCCACAGGAAATAGAGGGTTAACAGGATAAGGTAGGTCTGGGTGGGATTCTCTTCAGATTGTCAGTGTGGATTCAATGGGCCAAATAGCCTGCTTCCATTATGTAGGGATCCTATTCTAATTCCTCCTCCAGCACTGCAACTTTGGATTTCTCCAACTCTGACCTTTAATACATTACCTATTTCCATTTCTCCATTACTGTTCCTTCACCCGTCTCAGCTCTTAATTCCAGAAATTCCTCACTAGACCTCTCCAAATATCTCTTCTCTCATAAAGCTGCCCTAAAACCTACAAACTTAATTAAACCTCTAACTCATCTCTCTTTCTTTAGCTCAGCGATTGTTTGGGGTTGACTATCGCGTTACTCTCATAATGACTACTGAGCACAAGCATAGGAACTATGCCACAATGACATCAAATCACATGGAACTGGGAGCCAAAACTGTAAGTTTCAAGACAGGTCCTCACTTAATCTTTCCTGTGTACAGTGTAGAGATATTTTTAAACAACCTATTCAGATATGTTACAATGCAAATCTAGGGAATTTGAGGCTTGAATCTGACCTTCTGGCCTCAAGATAGGGACACTATCAGTACCCCACAAAAGCCCTTATATACAGTGCATCCACTCAAAGATTGTTGATGTTCATTGACAAAGGTGTGGCACACCTTCAATTAACAATCCAGACCTAATCTTACCAGAGGCATTGCATTCATCTGTCACTCGCTCAGGTAATAGAGGACTGAAATGAGCAATTAGTTGGCAGTTTTAATCAGAAGCGTATTTTTAAATGACATATGTTGTCAGGCAATTGAAATTTCCTTGCTGATTTCATGATTAGTAAAGCAAATGCTTTGAAAGCAAGATAGTACCATTTGAAGGATAAAAAACCTTTCTGCCTCTGTATTGTGTGTCAATATTTAAACAATTTACATTGAATCTTTAGATCAAGCCTCTTTAAAACATACATTTCTCAGTATGCTTTGCAAAGATTACAATTGCCTCCAAAATCATTTGTAAATAGCTGGTTGATTGTATACGAAATGAAAGGCGTTTCATTATTTTTTATGCATGCTATAAACTAATCCTTACTGCAATGTAGACCATTATCTTACATGAGATCGATCACTCTGACACATTCTCCAGTAAATTGGCTTCCTTTGACATGAAAAACAAATTACACTGAATTATGAACCAGTTAACACAATATTGGGCTGCATATAACAGAATGGTATGGATAACATAGGAAGATTGATGATTGGTGAGAGATGATTAGCAAGAGGGAGGATCAGTGAAAGTTAAGGTCAGGGGACTGTTAGAGTCAAATTAGAGTAGTGCTGGAAAAGCACAGCAGGTCAGGCAGCATCCGAGGAGCAGGAAAATCGATGTTTCAGGCAAAAGCCCTTCATCAGGGGAGTGTTGCCGAACAAACAAATCTTGGGATGTAGGTTTATAGTTCCTTGAAGATGGAGTGATAGGTAAACAGGGTGGTGAAGTAACATTGTCTTTATTGGTCAGTGCATTGAATAGGAAGTGTTTCGAGGGAAAAGGCCCAAATGCTGGATTAGATTAATAAAGGTTATCTGGTCGGCATGAACGAGTTGGACTAAAGGATCTGTTTCCATGCTGCACATTTCTATGACTCTGTGATGCATTCCATTGGAGAAGGAGCGTCAGTCAAAGGGAAGGTCAGTGAGCAGTGAGGTCAGCAGCGACCAGGAGGCTTGGCAAATGTGAGGATCAGCAAGAGAATAGGTCAATGAAAGGAATGGTGAGGAAGAGGAATGATCAGCAATCACAAGGAAGGTCAATGAGTGGGAAGGTGGGTGAGAGAGAAGATCTCTCAGCAGTAACCAAGTAGTTTAAGGATTGCGGGTGGGTGCTTCAAAATTTCACAAATCAGATCATACAATCCTGCATTACAGCACAAAATGAGAGTAAACTGGGCAGGAAACGAAATACAGGTTATAAGAATTTTTACAAGTATATGTCAAGAAGTTAATCAGAGCAAGGTACATGAGATAATTGTTATCAGTGGAGCAGAAGCATTGGTGAAATTTAAGGAGCTAAAAGCCAATAAAAGCCATGACCTGAGAGCTTGCATTGTACAGATATAAAACAGGGAGCTGGAGAGATAATGGATGCACCGGTCATGATTTTTCAAAACTCCCTAGTTTTCAAAATGCTTCCAATGGATTGAATTTTAGCAAATGTAACACGGCCGTTCAAGAAAGAAGAGAAATGGAGAGAGAGCACACATCAGTTTGCCTGACATCAGACTTTGGAATGTATCGTTATAAAGGTCTTAGCAATGCACTTAGAAAATCATAGTATGAAATGTTAGCGTGAAAGTGATTTTACAAAAGTATGTTTCTCAAATTTATTAGAACTTTTTTGAGAATGTAGCTGGTAGGGTAGTTCAAGGGAGATCTACAGATTTAGGTATATTGCATTGCCAAATGGCATTCAATAACGTTGCGCTCACAATATTAATATGCAAGACAATGGTTCATGGAGTTGGGAAGTATATAAATATGGATAGAAGGCTGATTAACTGAAGCAGAGAGTAAGGATAAATGGAACATTTCAAGTTGGTAGGGTGTAACTAGTACAGCAGCAAGCAAGCATATCAGCTATTTGCAATCTATTAGTCACTTAGATTCATAGAGTCATAGAGATGTACAGCATGGAAACAGACCCTTCGGTCCAACCCGTCCATGCCGACCAGATATCCCAACCCAATCTAGTCCAACCTACCAGCACCCGGCCCATATCCCTCCAAACTCTATACCCATCCAAATGCCTCTTAAATGTTGCAATTGTACCAGCCTCCACCACTTCCTCTGGCAGCTCATTCCATACATGTACTACCCTCTAGTGGTGAAAAAGTTGCCCCTTAGGTCTCTTTTATATCTTTCCCCTCTCACCCTAAACCTATGCCCTCTAGTTCTGGACTCCCCGACCCCAGGGAAAAGACTTTGTCTATTTATCCTATCCATGCCCCTCATAATTTTGGAAACCTCTATAAGGTCACCCCTCAGCCTCCGGCGCTCCAGGGAAAACAGCCCCAGCATGTTCAGCCTCTCTCTATAGCTCAAATCCTCCAAACCTGGCAACATCCTTGTAAATCTTTTCTGAACCCTTTCAAGTTTCACATCATCTTTCCGATAGGAAGGAGACTAGAATTGCATGCAATATTCCAACAGTGGCCTTACCAATGTCCTGTACAGCCACAACATGACCTCCCAACTCTTGTACTCAATACTCTGAGCAATAAAGGAAAGCGTACCAAACGCCTTCTTCACTATCCTATCTACCTGCGACTCCACTTTCAAGGAGCTATGAACCTGCACTCCAAGGTCTCTTTGTTCAGCAACACTCCCTAGGACCTTACCATTAACTGTATAAGTAAAAGAAGAAACCAAGTAAAGTATCCAAGTTTTCAGATGACACAAAACTTAGAGGAAACAGAACACAGAAAGGCTGCAGAGAGATATAGACAGAACGGGCCCTGGAGGAATATCGGAAGAGTAGGACAAGTCTTAAACGAGGAACCAAATGGGCTAAAAGGGGTCATGAAATAGCTTTAGCAAGCAGAATTAAGGAGAATCCCAAAGCATTTTATTCTAATATAAGGAGCAAGTGGGCAATTAGAGAAAGGATTGGTCCACAAAAGGATAACGAAGGAAGGCTGTGTGTCGAACCTGAGAGAATGGGTGAGATTCTGAATAATAACTTTGCATCAGTGTTCACTGAGAAGCGGAATATAATGAATCTTGAGATTAGAGATAGACGTTTGATTCGTCTGGATCACGTTGACATAAATAGGGAAAATGTGTTGGGTAGGCTAAAGGTTATTAACATGGACAAATCCCCAGGACCGAATGGGATCTATCCCAGGTTGCTGAGGGAGGCGAGAGACGAAATAGCTGGGGCCCTGACAGATATCTTTGTGGCATCCTTAAATACAGGTGCCGGAGGATTGGAAGGTCACTCATGTTGTCCCCTGTATAAGAAGGGTAGTAGGGATATAACGGGTAAATACAGACCAGTGAGCCTGACATCAGTGGTGGGAAAGTTGCTGGAGAGGGTACTGAGGGATAGGATCTATTTATATTTAGAAAATAATGGGCTTATCAGTGATAGGCAACATGGTTTTGTGCGGGGGGAGATCGTGCTTTACCAACTTAATTGAGTTCTTTGAAGAAGTGACCAAGTTGATAGATGAATGAAGGGCTGTTAATGTCATATACATGGGCTTTAGTAAGGCATTTGATAAGGTTCCCCATGGTAGACTAATGGAGAAAGTGAAGTCACATGGTGTGCAGGGTTTTCTAGCTAGGTGGATAAAGAACTGATTGAGCAACAGGAGACAGAGAGTAGTAGTTGAAGGGAGTTTCTCGAAATAGAGAAAGGTGACCAGTGGTGTCTGCAGGGGTCAGTGTTAGGACCACAGTTGTTTGTAATATACATAAATGAACTGGAAGAGGGCACTGTTGGTATGATCAGCAAGTTTGCAGATGACACGAAGATTGATGGAGTAGCAGAAAGCATAAGGGAGTGTCAAAGAATACAGGAGGATATAGGTAGACTGGAGAGTTGGGCGAAGAAGTGGCAGATGAATTTCAATCCAGACAAATATGAGGTGATACATTTAGGCAAGACTAGTTCTAGAGCGAATTATACAATGAACGGAAGAGCCTTGGGAAAGGTTGATGGGCAGAAAGGTCCATTGTACCCTGAAGGTTGCTACACAGGTGGATAGAGTGGTCAAGAAGGCATATAGTATGCTTGCCTTCATTGGATGGAGTATTGAGTATAAGAGCTGGCAAATCATGTTAAAATTGTACATGACATTGGTTCGGCTGCACTTAGAATACTGTGTACAGTTCTGGTCACCACATTACCAAAAAGGATGTGGACACTTTGGAGAGGGTGCAGAGAGGGTTTACGAGGATGTTGCCTGGTATGGTAGATGCTAGCTATGAAGAGAGGTTGAGCAGGTTAGGTTTATTTTCATTAGAGAAAAGGAGGTTGAGGGGGGATCTGATTGAGGTTTACAGTATCATGACGGGTATAGACAGGGTGGATAGAGACAAGCTTTTTCCCAGGGTGAAGGATTCAATAACGAGAGGTCACACTTTCAAGGTGAGAGGTGGAAAGTTTAAGGGGGATACATGCAGCAAGTACTTTACACAGAGGGTGGTGGGCATCTGGAACACATTGCCAGCAGAGGTGGTAGAGGCAGGCACGGTAGATTCATTTAAGATGCGTCTGGACAGATGCATGACTAGGTGGAGAGCAGAGGGACACAGATGCTTAGGAATTGACCAACAGGTTTAGACAGTACATTTGGATCGGCTCAGGCTTGGAGGGCCGAAGGGTCTGTTCCTGGGCTGTAAATTTTCTTTGTTTTTCTTTGTTCTGAACACTGCATGATCCTATTGCACTGAAAATGAAAACCTATTTGCAAGTCTATAACAAAATGTCACACGCAATGGTATTATGTAAGTGTCATGAAGCTACATTGCTAGACTGGTCTGAAATCCATGTAAAATAACAACCAATGGAATTATTATAATAAATAGATAAGAAATCAATGGCTAGCCTGTGGAAATTTCCCATTTTGGTTCCTTCCCTGCACTGCTTCTGACCGAGAGTGACAAATGAAAGAACCACTCCTTCAAGATGTCTCACTGTTTATTCTGATGTGTGGTCAATTCATCTTCCCCTTATTAGCCCTCTCTTTACAGGGACTGAGTGTCACCCAATCAGTATATAGGCTTGATTTTGACAAGCTGCCATGTTATGCTTTCCATGACTCCACAGCTTGGGCACTTCTGCATGTGCACCACTCGACATTTACCATTAGTTGGGCAAATCAATTCCATAATTTTTTAAAAGTTTTTGCAAAGATTTGGTTGCACTGATGATGTTACCTAGCATGGTGATGAAACGTCTGCAGGACAACCCACTGGCTCGGGGAGCGAACCAACAACCCGTGTTCCATCATTCTTGAAACCAAGCATTTTTGAATGTCAGAGAAAGCTTGGCAGCAAGTCATACATTGTGATATCAGGGCAGGTGACCAACCGCTCAGTCACAAATTAGGTTTAAGAAGGGTCCTGAGAGAAGGAGAAAGGCATGGAGATTTCAGAGTCTAAGGCCTACTTGACTGAATGATGGGACAGAAAGAAATGATGGGGATGCATGAGAGGCTGGGATTGGAAGTGTGCAGGATCCCTGGAGGTTTGCAGACCTTGAGAAGGTGCCTGAAATGGAACTCATGGATTTGAAGTTTGTTCATATAACTTTGTGCTGCTTCTCTGAGAAGGAAGTTTCTAAAGTGATTAGGGCCATGTCTTCAGCCATGTAAAACATCTTTACAATTTATCACTGTAAAGAACATTTTCCTGGTAACTCTTCACATTTTGCACTGCAGATGTAGGACAAACAGGGAATAGCAGAAAATGTGTTGTAAAGTTGAGAGCACAATTAATTTACCATCTGGCCAAACAACGAGCTGGAACAATTACCAGTTTCATATTACCTGTTCCCTTGACATGTATATCATAGCTGCATCTATCATTAATTCTGGGGCTATGGAGGATATAATCAAGGCCATTGTAGAGAATGTCTTTACTGTGACTTAAGATAACAATAATTTGGCTTGTTATGAAATCATTGTGGTTATTTTGTATATCAGATCTGACATTCATTCATCCTTGCCTGAGAAACCCAATATGATTTGTGTGGGTAATTGTTTTCAGTTCCTGTCATGCTGCGGACAATACTTTTACTTAAATTACCGCAACAGTCAAAGGCGAATGCCAAAACAAATGTGAAACTCAATGTCTGCGATCTATTTGTTCAATATGACTGAGCAAGTGAACTAAAATTGGGCCTGCAGTTTTAGGCTTCACACTGAAGGCAGGCTAGAATTGGCAGGTTACCAAAACCTTTCTGTGATGATTGTGAACAGGTCGGCTAGGTGGATCTTATAGAATATGAGTTCACTGACTGTAGCTGCAAATCTGGTCCAAGCAGGGAGCCCTGGCTGACAGATAAAAACAGGAGTGTCAGAGGTTCTGTTCACTCTGAGAGCTGGCTCTAAGGAAACTGGGTCAGTGTCAAGGACTCTTCATATGTAAATAAAAGCTGTCTTAGTGACGCGATACCAGTATCTGTGGAGTTATTTCAGTGGCAATTAGAGAGGAATTAATGATGTAACCATGCAAAAGTGCTGACTAGCTGAAGCCCAGCTGGATTACAACATTGGAAAATGCAGCATGTGGGGCATATGAGTTGTAGGGTATTCTGACGAAAGTGGATGCCCTTGCCAGTTCATCTGAGTTTAGGGAACACCATTTGAATGAAGCAATTGCATCGATTTTCTCAGGATGTATCCAGAACAGAGGGACTCTAGGTCAGCCCACAGTAAAACCCCAAAACAAAACAAAACCTCAGCCAGACGGTTACATTCTCTTCAGAATCCGGGCTTGCAAGCTATTGTCATTGCTGCCAGTATGCGGAATCGAAACAGCAAAAGAGTCCTACGAGATCAAAACTGAGTAAGAGAACTCATAGGCTGGCATCCAGGAGAGTGCATACTCTGGAAAGTCCACCTACATCTGGTTTGGAACAGTTAAATTGCTTAGCAACACCCAAATTGGAACCAATCAAATAAACATCTGGTTAAATGGTCACCTGATTCGGATGGAGGTCGATACCGGCGTGGCCATTTCAGTGATCGCAGAACCAGTCTTTAACAAAATTCACCCTGGACTCCAACCCTTAAGTTGGCTCGACTGATGAACCTTCACAGATTCAGGGGACAATTTCGATTCTGTTTCTTATGAGAATCAGCTAGAACTGATTGGGCCCAAGCTGGATGGGGTGAAATTGGTTGAGAAAGATTCACCCGGATTGGCTCAATATTTTTCAATTACAAAATGGTTGCCTAAGTGAAGTCCCAATTAAATACCCAGAGGCTTTTCAGGAAGGTCTATGGACTATCTAAGGAGCCAAGGCCACCTTGCATTTGACCTGGAAGCAATTCCATGACTCTGCAATTTCACTTACAAACAAAGGTAGAGGCAGAAAGCAGATGGTGGGAAAGTGAAGGATTCATCAAACCAGTGCAGGTTGTGCAAAGGGCAGCACCGGTCAGAGCAATTATGAAGACAGATGGCTCGGTTCACCTTTGTGGAGACTTTAAGAAAACAGCAAACAGCTTTTTGCAGCTGGAGAAATATCCAATCACTCACATTGAGGATTTCTACACAAAGGTGGCTGGGAGCTGTTCTTCACTTGATCTTACCTGCAATTGCAGTTGGATGAGGATTCCCAGAAGTACGCTACAATTAATACCCATGAGCGTTTGTACCAATATAATCGCCATTTGGGATATTGTCAGCCTGTACAATTTTCCAGCAGACATTGGAGAACATTTGACAAGGTCTACCCCACTTTGGCATTTATCCTGATGACTTGTTAATAACAGAAAAGGTCAGTAAGGAGCTATTCAAGAATTTGGTGAATTTCTTCCATGTAGGTGTAAGTCTTAGACGGGAAAATTGTGTGTTCCAGGCACCCCAAGTGACCTACTTGTGCTACAGAGTTGACAAGACTTAGTTACACTCTTTGGAAAATAAAGAGAGGGCGAGCAAAGGTATCTCGGCTCCCATCTCTGTACCAGGGCTGAGATCCTTTCTTGGCCTAGTAAATTATGACAGAAAGTTCATACATAGCCTGTCCTCCATCCTGGCACATTTGCATCAACTCCAAAAAAAGGGTCAGCCTTGTAAGTGGTCACATTGTTTTCAGGGAAGTGAAGAAACAGCTATCATCCTCTAAGGTGTTGGCACAGTATGATCCCAGGCGAGATCTGGTATTGACATGCGATCCCTCCCCATGCAGCATCATGGTAGTTCAGTCTCTTCTGATATAAGGCAATAGTTCTGTTTCCATTTTATAAGAAAATCGTGTACTAGCAGCACCATTTAAACCAACACCACTGGAATCACGTTAGAGCCAATACAGGTAAGGAAAGTTCGCATTGTCCAAGTAACAGTCTAAATTCTTCAATCGCATTAAAGTCAATTCACATTCAGAAACACGCATTATAGCAGAACCAACTGTATTAACTTATTGATGGCCCAGTGGAGAGGAATGTCAGTAGCGTATGCATCCAAGACTGTGGCTAATGCAGATACTGAGATGGAGGATTGGTGATCATATTTGGAGTGGAGGAGTTACTCCAATACCTTTACAGGCACAAATTTGTAAGAATAATGGACCACAAAGACTTGCTAGGTCTATTTAAAGAGGGCAAGGTGGTGCAGCCCATAACTTCAAGCCGAATTCAACAGTGCAGTTAAATCTGATCTTCCTGGACCTGGGAGGGAAGGTGAAAAGGCATCAGGAAAGCCAATGCTGGACACAAGACTCCACTAAATGACAGAGGGAGTTTACTTTACGGGATGAGGTTTGGTGTAGGAACCACAGAAACAGCCCTGCATGGGTAAGAGGCTTGGTCGACACAAGGTGAGTACCAATGACATATAAGGTTTGGGTCGGTGCACTGGTCCTGAACAAGCACGTGGACCATATGAAAGCTGCAAACTCACAAAGGGGGCATGAGCAAAACGTGCCCGGCTCCTCAGAACAGTCAGAAACCGTGGCAAAACCTGTGGGCTCTCAAGTACTGAAGAGACCTCAGAATCTGAGATGGACATAGTGGGTGTTGCCGTCTTGATGCCTTTGCCAACTGAAAGTGAAGATGAATTTCTTACGAGAGGCACTGGGCGCAAGAGGCAAGTGGCGAGTGTGTTATACCCCGCCCACCTGTATCTGAGGCAGAGGTAAAGAAACTTGACCTGGTGCTAAAACGCTCCAGGAGGAGCTACAAGATAAAGAACAAGCCTATGTCCTCAGGCTTGGTGTGGGGAGAGGGGGGGGGGGGGGGGGGGGGGTCGGGTTGTGTGTGTGTATGGAGTTTAGTGATTATAACAAGGTCCACCAGGTGGATGTCATAGAATATGAGTTCCCCGATTGAGCTGTTAATCTGGTCCAATCAGGGAGCCCTGGCTGACAGATATAATCAGGAGGGTCAGGCATCCTGTTCACTCAGAGAACTGGCTCTGAGAGAGCTTGATCAGTCTTAAGGACACTTCATATAAAAGTAAAATTGGCAATGAGACACCGGCCTCTGAGGAGATATTTCATTTTCAATGTGCACACCTGCTACCAACTTAATTCACACCAACTATACAAACACTGTTCACATTTCTAATGCTTGCCCTTTAGCTTTTCCTTGTAAAGTTCCCATTGTCCTGCTGGACCAGACGGCTGTTTTCCCACTAGAGAGAGATGACTGGTGGTGGTTAAAAATGAGGGTCATCGGTCATCTCAGGCAAGGGGACAGGTTGAGAAGGAGAGTCCTTTGTGGTAATCTCAGCCAGTCAAGAACTAAACCCATGCTGTAAGCATCACCCTGTATCACAAATCAACCATCCAGCCAACTGAGCTAACTGAGTCCCTTTTTTCTTGTAGAATGAAGCAATAAAAGATAAGTGCACAAAGATAAAAGCAACTGAGAGAAAGTGAGGATTGCAGATGCTGGAAATCAGAGTCGAAAAGTGCAGCGCTGGAAAAGCCCAGCAGGCCAGACAGCATCCGAGGAGCAGGAGAGTCAACGATTCGACCACAAGACACCCATCTGCATCGACATATTGCCGTTCTAACTACCTTCAGCCACCCCCACCCCCACCCCACCATCCTATTTATCTCTCAGCCCACTTACACCCAACCTAGAGCATCCTGTACACTTCCATCCCCCATCACGAAGAACTCAAAGCCCTCCGCTTCTTCCTTTCCCACCGTACCAACCAGTACCCTTCAACTGACACCCCCCTTCGACTGACTGAACTGGTTCTCACTCTGAACAACTTCTCTTTCCAATCCTCCCACTTCCTCCAAACCAAACCTCCACACACATCATTTACTGCATCCGCTGCACCTGATGTGGCCTCCTCTTTATTGGGGAGACAGGCCGCCTACTTGCGGAACATTTCAGAGAACACCTCTGGGACACCCGGACCAACCAACCCAACCACCCCGTGGCTCAACACTTCAACTCCCCCTCCCACTCCACCAACGACATGCAGGTCCTTGGACTCCTCCATCGCCAGACCATAGCAACACGATGGCTGCGGTAAGAGCGCCTCATCTTCTGCCTAGGAACCCTCCAACCACAAGGGATGAAGTCAGATTTCTCCAGTTTCCTCATTTCCCCTCCCCCCACCTTGTCTCTGTCCCAACCCTCGAACTCAGCACCACCTTCCTGACCTCTCCGCCCCCACCCCCACTCGGGCCTATCACCCTCACCTTATCACCCTCACCTTAACCTCCTTCCACCTATCGCATTTCCAATGCCCTTCCCCCAAGTCCCTCCTCCCTACCTTTTATCTTAGCCTGCTTGGCACACTTTCCTCATTCCTGAAGAAGGGCTCATGCCCGAAACGTCAATTCTCCTGCTCCTTGGATGCTGCCTGACCTGCTGCGCTTTTCCAGCAACACATTTTCAGCTCTGTGCCCAATCTTGCCCCTGAACCTGAAGGGAGGTTTAACTGGGCAGTCCAATAGTAACAAAGGAACATAGGGATTAGGAACAGGAGTTGAGGCAATTGAGCCCCTCGAACCCCTTCCACTCTTGAACATGATCATAGCCGATTTTATCCTGATCTCAATTTCACTCTCCTGCCTGCTCTCTATCGCTCTTCATCCCAGCTTGCAACAGAAACGTCTCCTTTTTTGAATCTGTTGATTGATTCTGCGTCCACTGTGCTTTGGGTCATTCAGTTCCTAAAGATTCACAACCCTCAGACAGAAATAATTTCTTCTCAATTTTGAACCTACCTCCTTACACTCTATATGTCCATGCTGTCTTGTTCGAGATTGTCCCACAAGGGAGAATGTCCACCTTCCCAATACCCTGAACATTTTCTATAACTCCATACATTCTGCTTGAATCCAGTGAGTGCAATGCCAAGCAATTCAACCGCTCCTCGTACGACAGCCCTGGAATCAATCTGATCAACCTAAACTCGAAACCAGGTCCAATGCATAGAGGTGGGCAGCCATTTAGGGCATAGAGGTCCTACTTAGGGACATTTTGCAATGACACTGGTATTTTCCACTCTAGAGTGGCACCCTGCTTTGACCAGAGCTACTAAGTCAATAGAGGTAATTTTCTAGAAGCAGTTACGATGGTCATTAGAGCTGGAGCTTCGATTCCACCTATCCCCCTGGATACAAGGCCAACCTTCCCTGTTAGCACTCTGACAGAGCAGCTTCCCCCCACCCTGATAGCCCTCCTATTGATTGCTTCAATGCAGGCAACCAAGGGAGCCTCCATGTTAGACTCTTTTGCACTCACATACCTCCCAGTGGGGCTTCCAGTCTGGCCTTATTGCAGGTCCTCTGGCTGGGCCTGAGAAACTGCTCACCAGTCTTAATGAAATGGTGATTGCCGACACAGGAAATCCAGAAGCTGTCTTCTGGAAGGATGTGCCAGAGGGCACACTGATGACATAGACAGACATGTGCCTTCCCAAACAGTTCTGAAGTCGAGTCATAATGGACTTGGAACACTAACTCTGTTTTCCTCTCTCACAGCTCAGCTCTGCTGGGTTGCTCCAGGATTATTTGCTTTTATTTCCAGTATCCACAGTATTTTGCTTTTATCTGACTCCCAGATGGGCTGGACGTCAGAATCCCAAAGCTTACTGGAAAGTTCAGTCCATTTTCTCTCTCCACAGGTGTTGCTTGAACCATTCACTGTTTTCCAATGTTTTCTAGTTTTTAATTCCTTCTTGTTTTCCTGTTCTGAGGTTGATTTGGAAATGTTGGCAAACTACGCCCCCACCCTTGACCCAATCTGACCTAACCTCTTCGAGTCTATTTACACATTTTCAGATGTCAAACACTCGTCATCCTAATGTATAGAAGAGCAGCAGTAGATTACAAACAATAAATGATGAGCTAATTGGGAAGCAATGTGCCATAATTACAGGGACAGCTCTTAAAGCAACAGCATTTTCAGAGAGACGTTTCCAACGTAAACTTAATTCCTTCCACACTATCCTGTGTTTTCACAGCGACTAAAATTGGAACAATTAGCCCACCATATGGCTGGGTCACATGGTAAGTAAGGTGTTCCAACTTAATGTGTAATCCCATGGAAAAATCTCATTAAATATCTTCTTGAGCATATGAATATTGACTGTGCTTTGTTTCTGCATTCATGTACATTTCATGATTACTTTTGCAGCTTACTAAAATGTTAGGCTGTCGCTCAGGTACTCAGTCAGAAAAAAGCGGGGACCACTGAAATTTCTTCCAATGCATCAGACTTTTCAAAAACGAGGTGCTACACGGAAATACATGTATTTCTCTTTAAAGTGATTTCTTCCAGTTCATAAAGTGTCACTATCTGAATAAGCAAAGCAAACACAGAGCAAAAACATGTTTAGGGCTTGTTAACGGCTGCCATGTGCCTTTCTGCACAGGAACAGTTGGTGCCGCCTGCCACTCTGAAACCACTTACAGATGGTCATATCTTCATAGATTTTTGCAAAATGGAAGTGTAAAATCTTTTGCCTAACTGTCATTACAAACCAGGGATCATTTTGTTTTCTTCACTCACTTGCACACAATAAAATAGAACATCAAATCTCAGCAAGCCTGAGTATTTAGTTTAGGTTCCCTACCTACTGAAACGTGTGGATGATTGGTTTCTTATTACATTCCAATCACATTCGCGTATAACATTACAGTCTCCCACCTCTGCTTCAAACCATCTGTTTTAGTTGCCGTCAGACTTGACTGTTCCAATTCTGTCACTCAGTTTCCATTTTCCATAATGATCAGGTCATCAAAACCTCTGTTGCCTGCATCCTAACTCACACCAGACCACGGGTCACCCATTAGCCCAGTGATCTAAATGGGCACTGAGTCCAATACAGACTAGAATTTAAAATATCCATGCCTGTATCCCAATCCTCCCTCACCTAATCCCTTACCATGGCCTGGCTTTACATTCTTGATGCAGTTAGTGGGAGTTGGGGAAATTCCTGTGTCAATCTCCTCAACCATAGGAGAAAATGTCTCTAGAGGTGTTATTGTCATTGGTTTTGGGGGGCAGGTCTGGGTGCAGTCAGGGAAAACACCCTGGGAGAGAGTTCCAAGAGAGCAAACGGTCCACATACTGCCGATGCGGACTTTAAAGAGTCTCATCTCAGAGCTATGGGACTTCAAACCAGTTATAATGGAAAACATAAGCTCAGGTATCCGTTAGATTATTGAAAGACCTAAGCCTGAGGAGAAAGGAAGCTTGACTGACAGTTCTGGTGCTTGGATCACTCCTGTCAATTGCATAATGATCATTTATACAAGCTGAAGAAGTTTCAAGTGCTTTCAGTTTCTGCTATTGATATTTTAAATATTATAAATGATTGACACTTCTATTTGCTTGTAGTAAAAAGAGGTTTTCTTTTAAGAATGTGAAAATAATTAACATTTTTTCAAACTTTTTACACATTCTACTATCTCTATTGGATTAATAGTCTTAATACATTGTATGTTCGGTAATTGGGTATGAAAGTGTCAGAGCTTGGCATAAGGGGATGGGGGGCATTTGAGGGTAGGGGAAGGAACATAGCCTGCTGTGGGAGACATGAGGGGGACCTTTTGAACTTATCTTTGGAAGTGTTTCCTCATCCAGATAACCTCTCTGAGGTCGCATGGTCAATGACTCTTTTAAAAACTGACCTGACTTCATAAAAATATCTGGAAAGCCCAGGACATACATATCGCTGGAATGCAGCCAGCTCAAACAGGAGTGACAAAAGGGCATCTGTAACCTAAACCAACCAGAAAACCACTCCCGAAAATCAGAACCCCTGGGAATGGGGTCAGAATTACCCAAATTGGCTCACATTCACTATTTACAAAGGGCCTCAAATCACCTTGACTTTGACAACATATCTAATCTTATCAAGCCACATGAGCATCTTAAGAGCTCTGCTTCCTTTGGTTTGGCTTCTACTCTATCCTTTTTTCCTTCAGCCCACCATTAATAATGAGTTGCTAATTGAGCTGTCTACACTTTAACCTCTAATATTCCATCCTGAACTTGTTCCAGCTCTCTATCTTTGTCCTCCTCTGAAAGCTACTACTTTGTCAATGCTTTTGGTGACATCTTAACATTTCCTTCTGTGACTCAGTGTCAGATTTGATCTGCTAATATTCCAGTCAGGTTTGTTTTAGTATAGTTAATAACTATTGTCCTACATTTACTTTGAAAATTGTTCCCTATTTTTAAGTCACTTTCAGTAATTTAAAATTAAGAAGTTACTCACAGATGGTGAATTGACGTTGTGATGAGAAAAGCTTCTATTTTGAGACAAAGCAAAATTGTTTGAAGTGTTGCCCCAGTAAGCTGAATCATGGTCAATTTTACCCTGGCCAACATGCTAATGCATTTGACTGAAAACTCATGGATGTTTTGATCAAACACTTGCCAAAATAGACCAACTTTGGGTGCAATTTGTGCTGAATTGCGAATTGTGCAAAAACCAAAACGTCTACCCACATTTATTTGAAACTTGCAGTTGCTAAATTGCAGACTACATCTGGTATTAATCTATCTTGTTTGAAGAGTTCCCAAAAGTATCAAGACCTATATCTGATTTGTTGGGTCTCACCAAATGTAAGTTGTCATAATATTGCAATTTGCTTGTTATGTGGGTCCAGATCTTCCAGTCTTCAGGTCATCAGAGACCAGAGTTATGACCCAAGATGCATGTTGGGATCCTATGGAAATTCAGACATGCCTGATCTCTGTGGGAATGCCTGGGAAGTTTGAATTTTTGATGGCAGTTCCCCTGGTCTCACAAATCCTTTTCTAAAGGCTTGAACTAAAGGATTGAGTTAGAATCAGACCCTTCAGAGATTTCCTGGAAATATTATACAGATTAAAGCTTAGTCTAACTCCTGTGTAACTACATGACTGACCCTTTCCTATCTCTCAAACTCTATCCCTCCGACTCCACTGATCTGACCTGTTAACTCACTTGATCCCTTGATGTCCTCGCCTAACACCTCCTGACTATCACACTGAACCCCCTCCCCCAAACTGAGCCAACACAACTTCCCCGATCCCATCTGCCTCCAAGTTCCTGACCAACTTCCCAATCAAACCCAACTGCCCCTCCCCAACTATGCTACCTCCTAGAACCCAACTACACCCCAAATAGATTTGACAAAGCCCCCAAATACCTCTCATAACCTAACAAGGTGCATGCTATCCCATTGACATGTCACCCTACCTACTTGCCACTTTACTCATCTCCCCATCCTCCATCCTATCCACCTGTTACCCTATGCATCTACGACTCTACCCAACTGCTACCCTGGCACCTAGTATTCTACCCAGCTAACACTTCATTTGCATGCCAACTTATCTCAACCACTTTACCTACTAATTCACATTTCAAACCTATTCTATTATTCATCAACTCACCCATTCACTAAGATTCATGCTGGATATACAGACTTATCAATGCCAGTTAATGCCATATTAAGCATCTCTACTCTTCTCCTTGACTCCAGAATGGTTTCCAATGGATGATGTGCTCCTTATTTCTGGGGCATTCAGAATACCTGGCTAGAAATGCAGAGGAGCATCAACGTGGAGAGGCATGTGAGAGGATATGATTGTCACTCCCTGGAAGGTCTGGCCCATGATTAATTGGACACCATTTGCAGTCATCCTTGATTTCTAGGCAAGAAAGGAATAGAAAATGAGACAGCAATGGAAATAAGCTCTGAGGTGACCGCAATCATTTTAACTGTCTTTCACATAGTCTCTGACAGGCAACTTGTTCAAACAATCCACGATATGAGGGCACGTCCCTTTTCTAATCATTCAAATTAGAGGATGGGAAATCTTTGCAAGTGTGCTCAAACTTTCCCAACATGCTCTGCTTATAGCAACATGAGCTTGCAAAAGAAATCTGTGAAGGTCAATATTTTCTTAAGATTTATTACAACTTGATGAATACAATTCAAGATGCATGGGCCTTGCATGTAAGGTATAGCTTTCAGCTGTGCATGCTGACTTAAGTTGTCTTATTATAAATCACTAAGATAACGGAAATTATCAAGGAAGACATGGCATGCTTTAATTGAATCCTCCTAGTGGAGCACCACCAATGTCTGAAAGAATAGAGTTAGAGCATGACAAACCTAAATAGGTATTTCCCATCAAAACTGTGAACTTAGGAATTCAGAATAGAAAACATTAACAGCAACTGAATATTTAAGATCATTAGTGGATTAATAGATAGACATGGAACAAATGAATGCTTTGAATAGGTAATGAAATATGTCTGTGCATCCGAGTGCAATTATCCACAACTGGAAAACTGCATTTGGTATTGATTCGCCGTGTGCATGAGGAATGAGCGTCTTCAGTTAAAAGGAAAGACTAGAGAAATTGAACCTGCTTTCCTTACAGTGGAGAAGGTTATCAATATAGAATCCCAACAGTGTGAAAACAGGCCATTTGGCCCAACAAGTTCACACCATCCCTCTGAAGAGTATCCCACCCAGACCCATTCCCTTACCCTATTGTATTACATTTCTCCTCATTAATGCACCTAGCTTACACATCCCTGAATACAATAGGCAATTTAACATGACCAATTCACCTAACCTGCACATTTTTGGATTGTGGGAGGAAACCAGAGCACCCAGAGGAAACCCACACAGACATGGAGAGAACGTGCAAACTCCATACAGTTGCCCAAGGCTGGAATCAAACCTGGGTCCCTGGTGCTGTGAGCCATTGGTGCTAACTACTGAGCCACCGTGCTGCCCATTACTGTGATGCTGAATAAACATATTCAAAATGATAATACTTTTTGAAATAATAGGTAGTGAGAAATGGTTTTGACTGGTGGGAAGGTCAGTAGCCAAAAGACAATTGGCAAAAGAAAGGAAGAGAGATGTGGGTTTTTTATTGTTTTACAAAGTAAGTCATTAATGATCTGGAATGTGCTGCCTGAAAAAAGTGGTAGGAGCAGATTGAATAATAATGTTCAAAAGGGAATTGGATAACAGAACTGAAAAATAATCACAGCAATCGGAGAAGGCAAAACTGTCAACTAATTAGGTAGTTCTTGCAAAATGCTGGAGGATGAGCTTTTGGGGGATGAACTTTTGTGTCTGGGGTGGTGGCCCTTTTTAAGAGCATCTAATTTCGGGCTAACAAAGCTAAGTCCCATTGAATGATCATACGACCAAGGTGTCTGGAGGTAATAGAAAAAGTACAAGAGCAACATTTTAGTTGTTTAGGTAGGTAGGCTCCTAGGCATGGTCCTCAGTTCATGCCATTTATGTTTAGAGTTTTAGCATACACTGGACTGAAGGGAAAATGTCTTCCCACAGAAATTCTTTGAGCTCACTAAAAGATTTATAACTCTTGTGGACCGATCAACTTGCCACTCAAGTAATGAGTTGAATTTCTGGTAAAGTTATGCTGAGGTGTGAGATAGTTTTAGATACAAAACTCAACAGTTAAGGAATATTAGAAAGACAATATTCCTGAACCCAGATGCTTAAGATGCTCAAGACAACTATGTTGACCAAGAAGGTTACAAATTTAGAACAATTACAGGGGATTTATATTGTCAATCTTGCTGGAAGGTTCAAGAAATCTAACCCCTTATAGGAATTATTTACACAGTGC
Source organism: Chiloscyllium plagiosum (assembly GCF_037043375.1). Taxonomy (NCBI): domain Eukaryota; kingdom Metazoa; phylum Chordata; class Chondrichthyes; order Orectolobiformes; family Hemiscylliidae; genus Chiloscyllium; species Chiloscyllium plagiosum. Next base: position 36,230,672 of record NW_028270172.1, on the reverse strand, counting down.
CCAAACCAAGCAGTTAATTCTCCAAGTTTTGGTAAGTATATGACCTGAGAATTTTAGAATGTTAAGAATGTTAGAATGAAGGTCAAGTTAAGGACTTTGTATGAAATGTAAACAATTTTGTTCATATTATCTTTAATCATTGAATCCCTACAGTGTGGAAACAGGCCATTTGGCCCAACAGGTCCACACTGACCTTCCAAAGAGCAATCCACACCCCTTCCCCTAACTTACACAAACCTAAATTGCATATCTTTGAACTGTGGGAGGAAACCCACACAAATACAGGGAGAATATGCAAACTCCACACAGCCTGAGGCTGGAATTGAACCTGGGTCCCTGGCACTGTGAGGCACTAATACTAACCACTGTGCCACCCTCTTAATGTAACTGACTGTGATAGAATCTGGTTACTATAATTCATAATCTTTGATCTTGTTTGTTTAAATTCCTTTGTTTAAACTGTTAAACATGTAATGTTATTATTTTAATAAATACCTTAGTATTCAGATTCTGAAAAAGAAATTCTAAGAGTGTTGCTAGTCTTTACTGAGATCAAAACAACTAGTACAGTTACGGGGCTGAAAATATGGTGCTGGAAAAGCGCAGCAGGTCAGGCAGCATCCAAGGAGCAGGAGAATCGACGTTTCGGGCATGAGCCCTTCTTCAGGAATGAAGAAGGGCTCATGCCCGAAATGTCGATTCTCCTGCTCCTTAGATACTGCCTGACCTGCTGCGCTTTTCCAGCACCACATTTTCAGCTCTGATCTCCAGCATCTGCAGTCCTCACTTTCTCCAACTAGTACAGTTACAATGGTCTGGAAGGCCTCATTGTTTGCAGTATAATTTTTTATACTCATATTTTGAATCATAAAATCTGCTTTTCTTTTCAAGTGTGTTTCCAGAGCAATATTATGGATCATCAACCAGTTTGGGTTATATTTTTAAAGTGCAAATGTACAGCTAATGAGTGCTCTGATGAGACAAGATTAATTTCTCACCAAGCTGTATAATGAAATTCCCCTATGATCAAAGCAATGCAATATATACGGTTAAAGGACTCTGAATCCATTCCTCTGGGCCTTCTTAGAAAGCTATTCTGAAATGCATCCAAGACCACTCCAATACATTTCGATAAGTTGTCAGGGCCAGCTCTGAGTTCATCCAGTCTAATGGCTCCCAGGCTACTTCAGTCTATCATTAAGTCCTCATTTCTCTCCTCAGCTACTAGTTCTGAAAATGAATTCCAATAGCCCTTGCTTGAAAGTGCAGGCTACTACTGATACACAATCACTTCTTTTGGAGCTGCAAGAGTCTGACAGTCCCCAGCAGCAAGTTGTTTAAGCTTCACTGCAAACTGGCATTTACATTTAGCAAGACGCTACTCCATTTGCACTGTGCTGAAACTCTTCCTTTATTTTACCTGAAAGCACAGGGTTATCTGCTGACTGTCACTGACAATGGATGTAGTATCTCTCACTCCATGACTAGATGGAAACTGCAGACCAAGCAAATGATAAACTGGATCCATCAATGACAGGCAGCAGTAGGGGGCCTCAATGCCCGTGGGTTTAACACAGGTAAAGATAAATTGTCCTGCCTTCTCTCAATTCGTTCTATTGGGGAAACAATGCATTATTTTTCCTGTGACCATTTGATTGTCACCTTAAATTTGATTGCCAATTTTCTCTATTTATCAGGGGAATTCAGAGAGACCTTGGAATGGAGCACTGCATCCAGGACAGCAATGAACTATTACTGTGTGCAGTCATCAATGAGAAAACAAGCTATAGAAAACAGATGGAAGCATAAGGTTTGTCTGCCTTGTGTGTCTCTAGACGCAGGATTTCATCCTAAGCCTGAGTCTAATCATTGACTGAGTGGCTCCAATTGAGAAGCTGATTAGATGGATATTTCCAGCACTGTTATCATGGATTTGCGGACAACCTACTCCAGAGCTATCTTCATGTTTTAAAAGGACCCAGTTCAAGTGCCAAGACAGTGAGAACATGCGACGAAAACAAGCAGCAATGTATCAATGCTGGGAATGCCTTTCAAATGTTTTAGTTTCAAACAAACTAATGTCGTTTGTGGCAATTACAATTAATAAAATGTTGAGAGAAGAAAGTAGAGTGGTAGGTGCCAATCTGGTTGATTGCCATCCATCCACCAGTTTAACTAAACATTTCCTCCGTGTCCAATGCACTGTGGCTGCCGAGTATCATCTACATCATGTTTGGCAGCTCCTCCCCAACCCACAACCTCCATGGCAAGGCCAGCAGCTGCATGAAAACCATTACCATTAACTTGGCTCCCTCCAAGTCTCATACCATCTGGGCTTCACCACTTATCACTGCTTCTTCATAAGTACTCAGGCATTATTCTGGACCTCAATACTTAACAAGATTGGGAGAGTTACAATCAGGCCAGACAGACCCAAGAGAAAGGTGGAAGGTAGGATTGATTACATGAACAAAAAAAACTATGGTGCAAAGTGATAATGGGAAATGGAAAAATTGATTATGGCCTGAAATTTTCAAACTGAATGTTAGAAAGACTGTAAAATGCCAAAGTGACTAATGAGAAGACTTCTGGTTATTGGCAGGTATGTTTCAATGGTAACAGGCTCATCTTTGAATTAGAATGGTATAATTCAAGACCTCAGCCCTAAATGGCAGACTTGTCAGCCCAGTGGTGAAGTAGTGCTACAGTGTTCTAGATTCTGTCTTTCAGATGGAATGTCAAAATGAAGTTCTGTCTGCGCACTTGGATGAGCATAAAGATCCCATCATTCCACGTTGAAGAAGAGCATCTGAGTGGCCTGGTATGATCTCATTGCTTTTTGTGGGGCCTTGCTGTGTGTTTATTGACTGCTGCAATTCCTACATTCCAAAAGTAACAATATTTAAAACGTCTTTGATTTTCAGATATTCAGGGGCTGTGAAAAGCACTTCAGAGATGCAAATCTTTATTTTTCTTTGCTTCCTTTATTGAATTTCAGTGAAGCATTTTTGGAGTCTGAGGACAGAGGGATCAAAGTGAAGGTAAGTTTGAGAATTAATGCATCAAGTGACCAGAAGCTCAGCAACCGGAATGCAAAATGAGTAAAGGTGTTACTCGAGTCAATTATCTAATCGGTTTGGTCTTCCAACTATATAGAAGACAGCAACTAGACAGCCAACACAGTGTACTCGGTTGGAAAAAAGATAAATAATATGGATTCACGTGGAAGAACGGCCTCAGCAGTGTCAAGGAGGGAAGAGCAGGAGCAGGTTTTCCATGTGTTAGTGCCAGGGAATGAGTCAGGGTAGTGAAGGAAGGAGGACTAAGGTGCCATGCACATTATACATCTTCTTCCACCTGCTTTTTTAAACTTCTGCGATGCAAATCCACATTTGAAAACCCCCAAACCATTTTTATCAACATCCCTTGCAGTGTTCTTGGAATCTGGTGGGCACAAAATTGAGCTCCTTAGTGCAGGCATCACAGTGACTCAAAGGCAAGAAAATGGCATTGCCAAAGATCCTGGCCTTTCTAGCATGACCTGCATGGGAAGGACACTGGCCCACATGCAAACCAGGAATGTGCTGTAGGTGGAGCCATTGATGCTATCTTGATGTCAGGCAGCTGCTTTTGTAGATTTGATTAGATTACTTACAGTGTGGAAACAGGCCCTTCGGCCCAACAAGTCTACACCGACCCTCTGAAGAGCAACCCACCCAGACCCATTCCCCTACATTTACCCCTTCACCTAACACTGTGGGCAATTTAGCATGGCCAATTCATCTAACCTGCACATTTTTGGACTGTGGGAGGAAACCGGAGCACCTGGAGGAAACCCACGCAGACACGGGGAGAATGTGCAAACTCCACACAGAGTGTTGCCTGAGGCAGGAATTGAACCCAGGTCTCTGGCGCTGTGAGGCAGCAGTGCTAACCACTGTGCCACCGTGCCGCCCACATTCGATGTTAGTATCACCAAACGTGTGTGTGTCCAAACAACACATGCCCTGATCACTCCTGGTTGATGAAACATTCAGCAAAAAGAGGGCCCTGGTTTCTCCCTCTTTCTTTTAAAGAATGGAATTATATTTACAATTTTCTAATCCTAATTCTTAAATTGCGAGCTTTAGAAAATTAAGATACCTTTTCTACCTTGCAAGTACAATCTGTGCACCAAAAGTCACTTTGTCTGCTTTAAATTCCATTATTTGCTCCATTGCATTTTTAAAAACCCATGCTAAGTCTTCTTTCTTCCTCTTAGCTTAATTCAGGTCCCCTTGTGACTGACAAACAGCAATGACAGACTCCATAAGTGATGAAGGAGACCAAAGGCCGATGGGAAACACCAAGAAACAGTAAACAGAGACCAATGACCATTGACAGGGACTAAGGCATTGAGAGTCCTTTTCCTGTACTGTGAACATTAATAGATACAAACAAATCACTTAATAAGACTGCCAGTTTATTATTATGCATCATAGTCTCGCCTGCATTTAATGGCCTAGCACTGCCCTTTACTGCTCTCTTTCTCTTAATCTATTTATAACTACCTCTATTAAATTTACAACATATAACAGGAATTAACGGTGTGTACAATTAGAAGCTGAAAGTGATTACAATGTAGCTGCTAAGCTCTTAATCTATCTTGGGGTCCAGATGGCATTTGCTGTAGCTATCTACTATGTATTTAATCTTCAATGCTGCGATTCTAATATGTGATTGAAAACCATGTGCTACTTGACATACCTTTTGTGGTTACGACACCAGCTTGCTGATGCATTCTTATTTTTAATTATAATAATGCTGCTCGAAGGATGTCAGCGACAACAGTAAGTGTGCATTGACCAGCATTTCAAAATTGCAAAGGGTAAGAGTGTGTTGTTAACCAGTCAAAGGCTCAAGGGAATCAAACAGTATATTTTGTTCTTGCACTCTTTACATCTGGCTGGCACTGAATAAGGATAAGTGCCAAACCATACTTTCTGAAAGTGTCTTTTAGGGTTTAGTGGCATCTGCACCGTTTTGAAAAAAAAACATCCTCCACACTATAGAGCGCATTCAAAGACCAAAGTGATAAGATATTAAAGCAGTTTATTCCGTTTTCCAGTGTGTCTGAGCTTTGAACAGACTCCAAAACATTGTGTTCTAATTATATTAATATATATCATTATGTTCATCAGTGGAGTTTGGATCTTTCATTACTGGCAGCAAGTTCCAACTGGAGGTATCTGACTTGATAAACGGATCTTTCCCACTTTTATAATGTACATGGTAGTATCCCTACTTCTGAGACAGGGAGACCAGGTTCCAGTCCCACCTCTTCTCAAGGTGTATAATAACATCTCGGAACAGATTGAATAGGAATTTATTTGCAACATACAATTCACAAGATAAAATGAAATAATTTTCACAAAAAGTAACAGAATTTTTACAGCCGACAAATCATGCTCATATATTATGCAATTGTTCAATTGTCGTAGTGTTTATTTGCTTTTGTCAGTTTTATTTGCACCATAGATTACTTTCTCCCCCTTCTAAATATTATATATGCAGCAAAGGTCACATGACTGTCCCACGCCATGGCAACCCTAATTATGTCTCGGCCATTATTTATCTTTCAGCCAAAGTTAAAAATTACACAACACTGGGATATAGTCCAACAGGTTTATTTGGAAGCACTAGCTTTTGGAGCACTGCTCCTTCATCAGGTAACATCAGCTGATGCTATTATAGCATTGAAGGTACAAAACCTAGCCAACCTTAATGCTACACAATGTTTTATATCGAATGTGTGAAGTAAGCATATCCTGTACCATGTGCAGGTCAAGGATCTTGGAAAATGCTGGCTGCTTTGACAACCCGGGGGACTCTCTCCAGGATGAAAACCTTCCTTGTGCATCACACAGGGACATAGGAATGTGAGTAGGCCATTCAGCCCCTCAATTCCACCATTCAATTTGATCATGTTAGCTCTATGGCCTAACTCCACATACCTGCCTTTGGCTCATTACCCTTCATATCATTGTCGCAAAAATTTATCTCCTCAGGTTTAAAATTAACAACTAATAGAATAACAAAGCATGGAAACAGGCCATTTGGCCCAACAAGTCCACACTGACCCTCAGAAGAGTAAAGTACCCAGACCCATTACCCCACCATATCACTCTACATTTACCCCTAATTAATGCACCTAACTTATATATCCCTGAACACTATGGGCAATTTAGCGTGGCCAATTCACCTGACCTCCGCATCTTTGGGTTGTGGGAGGAAACCAGAGCACCCGGAGGAAACCCACGCAGACATGGGGAGAATGTGCACTCTACACAGTCACCCAAGGCAGGAGTCAAACCCTGGTCCCTGGCATTGTGAGGCAGCAGTGCTAACCACTGTGCCACCATGCCACCATGCCAAACTACTGATCCAGCATCCAGCACCATTTGTGGAAGAGAGTTTCAAACACCCTTTGTGTGTTGAAATGCTTCATAAATCTCTCCTGAACAGCCTGGCCCTAATTCTCAGACTATGTTCTCTTGTTCTAGAATCCCCAACCAGTGGAAATAGTTTATCTTCCTTGTCTTTTCCATTTAATACCTTGAAGACTTCAATCAGATCACTCCCTAACCTTCTAAATTCTAGAGAAAAAAACAGATCTAGTTTGTATAATCACAGCCATTAGTGGGACTGATTCCTGTTCCTGATGATGGGGTCAAAAGTGCTTAAATAGGCATTCGGACTGTTCATAGAAAGTTAATGCCGAAAGTTCTCAAAGCATGGAGTGCTCTCAGGTGTGTTTCAACTTCAGTGTGTGGGTGTCTGTGTCATGCTGTTCCCCTCTGAAAGGCCTCAGACCATCCAAAGGTGAAGCCCCTATTCCCACCCCTGCCAACAGAATGGAATTATTACCTTGCCTACTTCAGGTGTGCTCACAGCCATCTTCAGCTCCATGGTGCAGTTGTCACTTACAATACAATGAAAGGAAACAGCAGCCAATATTCCACCACTGAGTCATAGGCTCAAACTTTTACTATTGAGGATTGTCCAAATGTATACATTTCCTTCTTTGGTAGCCCTCCCAGTCAAACCATAGGCTTTGAACTTCCTTAAGTCCCCATCTAACCTATCTATCTAAATCATCGTCTCTCCAACTTACCCCTTACTCCACATTCCAGGCATATCAGGTAAATATGCCAGATCAAGTACTGCACTGCTTCCCATGTAATCAGGGTGCTGCTCACTGTTCATGGGCCTCCTCCCTCTGTACCCCCTCCCCGTCAATGCTTTCTCATCTCCCTCCCTTAGATGTTTAGTTGCCTTCCCCTTCCTAATTGTAATTCCCCTCTGCATCCCAATATGCTGCCTCCAATCCCCAATTAAATTCCCCAGCTTTACTTCTGAATCACTGGCCCAAGATAATACCCCCTCGACCTTTAGTGGATAGACCCCTAAGACAAGCTGTGGCCTACCCCCTTGACCGTAACCTACTCCCAGGACTACAGAGGTACAGATCACTGGCCATGACCATGCTGAGCAGTGAACTGACTGCGCCCCAATCCTGGTGCCATTATTGAAGGCTACTACTTACAGCTGGGACTTTTTGGACTGATTGGAAAATAGGGCATTTCACTGTTGACATGAAGGTGACCCTCAGTGGACATCCCACCTGGTTTACCCAACTTTCTCACCGTGTCACATATTGTTCAGAGACTGGACAGCTTCTGCCGGACACATCAAAAGGTACTCATTGGCTGTGACTCTGGGATGCTCTAAAGACATCTATAAGTACAAGTCTTTCTTTCCGTATGTGGCTCATTCACTTGTAAACCCAGCAGACTCAATAGTCCAGTAAAAATAGTTAGGGACCCAACATTAATGCCAGCTAGGTTTCTAATGTTTTCTTTCCCAGGCCTTTTCTAACCAATGTTTTCATGATTAGAAGTTACATTTCCTAGTTCTTTGGTGATACAATTGTATTTGGATACTGCCAGATGCATTTCTAGGATGGATTCTTAAGGATATGCAATATCTAAATATTCAAACAGTAAAATGCTGTATTGATCAGTAAGTTTCATGCTGTAGCCATACCTGCAGCCTAAAGCCACAGTGACGTTGCTTTTTGTACCGCAGAGCATGTGTGAAGTGCAGCAAACTACAGCGAGTCAACTCACTACGGATGAGAGATTTCACAGCATACTTGGCCTCACAGCACGATAGCTTATTTTTGTTCCAGTGTAAACATAATTTTGATGTCGGGTAAAGATGCTTGTTTCAAGTCCCTATCCAACTAAATCAGCTTCTCCTTGCAGGCAAGATCTAGGTCATATCACCCACTGTGACAGTCAGACTTTGATGGATCAGAATTAATTCATTCCGCCACACACCAGTGCAAAGAAAATTCATTTGATCTTTATAAATAATGACCTTTTTTTTTCTCTTTTCTTCTCTCTCCCTTTTTCAAACTTTCTGTGTCAATTCTTTTTTCTCCTGTTCCCTAATCTCGTAAAAATTTCTTGCTTGGGTACAATTCCACTGTCACAATCCGATGGTGGCACCTCACCCACCCCATTCAGCATCTATGAGCATGGGGAATGAATGTTAGCAGAGGTGTATCTTTGCAAGGTTCATTGTAGCTTAAAGTGATCTTGATATAAGGACTTCTGAGGTCATTCACAAGTTGATGGCCTCTAGTTGTTTGTACACTCCTTAACTCCACTGATGCTGAGGCTGACCCCGGTACATGTGACAGAATACAGCTATCATTGCGTGGAAAGGAGATCAGATTTCAGTGTTTCTACTCTGTGCAACTTAGATTTAAATTACAGGGAGCATGTTGGGGCAGGGCTTGAGCAGTGCTTTGGTGTCTATGGTAGATTATTAATGAGTCTTCAAATTACAAATGTTTTTACAATGGAATATCAGAAAATTGCTTCTAAATATAAGATTGAAGAAATTAACATAGCTTGCCATTGTGGCCAACTGTAAGTACCTCTGATTAAGTTAAATTATGGGTATGGTTTCATTTCAACACAAAATAAAATATGATGGAATTATACAATGTTATAGCACAGAGGAAGGCCACTCAGCCTTTCTTGTCAATGTAAGCTCTCTGCAAAAACACCTCAACCCTTGCTGCTGTCGCTCTGTAAATTCTTTCTCTTCAGTTTCCTATATATTTTTCTCTTGAGTGAGAACATTGACTCTGTATCCTCTACATTCTTACAAAGGGCATCCGGATCCTAACCATTCCAGATCCTAGCCATTCTGGATCCTGACCATTGCAGATCCTAATCATTCCGGATCCTAACCATTCCAGATCCTAGCCATTCTGGATCCTGACCATTGCAGATCCTAATCATTCTGGATCCTAACCATTCCAGATCCTAATCATTTCAGATCCTAACCATTCCAGATCCTAGCCATTCTGGATCCTAACCATTCCAGATCCTAATCATTCTAGATCCTAACCATTCCAGATCCTAATCATTCCAGATCCTAACCATTCCAGGCCCTAGCCATTCTGGATCCTAACCATTCCAGATCCTAATCATTCCAGATCCTAGCCATTCCAGATCCTAACTATTCCAGATCCTAGCCATTCCGATACTAGCCATTCCAGATCCTAACCATTGCAGATGCTAACCATTTTGGATTCTAACCTTTCCAGATCCTGACCATTCCAGATTCTAGCCATTCCAGATCCTAACCATTCCAGATCCTGACCATTCCAGATCCTAACTATTCCGGATCCTAACCATTCCAGGTCCTACCCATTCCAGATCCTAATCATTCTAGATCCTAACCATTCCAGATCCTAGCCATTCCAGATCCTAACTATTCCTAACTATCCAGAGGGAGTTCTCCTCATGTCGATGTTAATTTTAATACTATTCACTAGAGATCAGTCATCGAATCATACAGCGCGGTTCAACTTGTCTATACCAACCACGTTTCTCAGATGGAGTTCAATTTAGAAAAAAATGTGAAGTGCTGCATTTTGGTAAAGCAATCAAGGGCAGGACTTATACAGTTAATGGTAAGGACCCTGGAGAGTGTTGTCCAGAGAAGCCTAGGGGTTCAGGTCTCTAGTTCTTTGAAAGTTGTTTTACAGGTGGATAGGATGGTAAAGAAGGCATTTGGCATGCTTGCCTTCATTGCTCAGACCATAGAGTATAGGTATTTGAGATGTTATGTTGAGGTTGTACAGGACATTGATGAGGCCACTTTTAGATTACTGCTCTGTCACCCTTGTATTGGAAGGATATTATTAAATTGGAGAGGGTGCAGAAAAGCTTTTTCAGGATGTTACTGAGGCTGGAGGATTTGAATTATAAGGAGAGGTTGGATAGGCTAGGGCTTTTTTCACTGGAATGTGGAAGGTTTCTAAAATCATGAGGGGCATACGTAAGGTGAATAGTAAAGGTCTTTTCCCAGGGTGGGGTAGTTCAAAACTAGGGTGCGTAGTTTTAAGCTGAGAGAAAAAAGATATAAAAGGGACCTGAGAAGGGCACACAGAGGGTGGTTTGTATGTGGAATGAACTGCCAGAGGGACTGATAGATGCAGAGACAGTTATAACATTTAAAAGACATTTGGACAAGTTCATGAATAGGAAAGGTTTAGAGGGATATTGGCCAAATGCAGGAAACTTGGATTAATTCCCTCTGCTTCTCAATCCTTCTACGAATAGAGCAGTTACTCTCTATCTATACTGTCTAGATTCCTCATGATTTTGAAAGCTTCTATCAAATCTCCTCTCAATCTTCGCTTCTCTAAATCATATGATCATAAGAAATCAGAACAGGAGTAGGCCATTCGACCAATTGGGTCTGGTCCACCATTCCATAATTTTGTGGTTGCTCTGATTCTTTAATTCCACTTTTTCACCTCATCCCAAATCATAAGCTCCCTTGCTAATTGAAAATCTGTATAACTCAGCCTTGAATACATCCACTGAGCCAGTCTTCCACCGCCCTCTGTAGAAGAGAATTCAAAGACCATCTCAGGAAAATTCTTCCTTATGTCCACCACATATGAGACATTTCTGAATTTCTCCGATCTTCAGAGAGTCGGTGCTGACTTGATGGACTGAATGGCCTCAATCTATGATTCTATGACCATGGCACTAGTTACTGTCAGGCTGGTCACCAGTTGCCACCTGGGTCAAGGTTTTGTCAGCAGTCTGGAGAAACGCCCACCAGTGCAGGAAAAGGTGAATGGCCCTCTGCAATCTGCAAGTGTAAGAACCATCACGTTCTCTCTGCTACCACACTCTCACTCTAACTACACTGCCTCATCCAGTCACATGGTCTACCACTCTCACTATCACATGCACTATCATCTCTTGCTTGCTCTCACCCAGCCCAATTGCCTTAACTCTGCATGCCCTCTGGATTGCCTACTCACTCACTCAGGCTTCCTCAACATCTTCCTCCCACTCACATCAGTACGAGTAGCAGTGACAGCCATTTTTATCTCACCCAACCCTCACTTTGTCTCAACATGTTGCCTCCAATCCCCGAAATTGATTCCCCTAGCATCCCCCACCTCAGCATTAACCCTTGCTAACAGGCCCTTGAATTTCAACGGACAGATCTCCAGGACTGGTCATGGCCTACTCCCCCAACCCACTTGGAGAGCTAGCGCAGACTGATGAATGATACTTACGGATATCTGAACAGTTCCCGCTGATTTGCAGTGACTCCCTGGACTGGTTGAACTGAGCCTGCAATACTGTCTGTGGCCCACTGCTTGGACGATAGACTGAACACGCCACTTGGCCAACTGACTGTGTCAAAGCCAATGCACTGAAACTGGATGATGCCCTTTACTTACTGTGAGTGAACCCTCTGCCTGAAGCATATCTCCCTTGACATGACTGAGGACTATTCCTCTTAGACTTTGATTGAAGCACATTCAGTGTGTTTATCATGTAAGACATGATGCAGTTGCAGCAGTGACATAGCAGGGGGCTGAATAGCAACATGTCCACCCCTTTGACTGATCATTGCTGACAACTATGACAAGCTGCATGGCTTTGTGTCTGCACGAAGTGGCAAGGCAAGACAGGAGTACTGTGAATCTTTGATTCTGACTGAGGTGGCAAAATGCAAAAAGGAAAGACAAAGCAGAGACATTGTGAGCATAAGTAGATGCGAGGTGAGTGAGTGTCAAAAGAGAAGGTGAAGAGCCCTGTCCAACCCGTGAAATGGAGGACTGTCCATATGGAAATAGTGTTCTGGCAGCAGCATTGCAATACCAGGGTGCAACAAACTCAGAAGTCACATGACACCAGGTTATAGTCCAACAGTTAGACTTTAACCTAGTTACATGTGACTTCTAACTTTGTCCACCCCAGTCCAACATCAGTACCTCCACAGTGCACTACAAACAGCAATATTGAAGTAGAGAATTGCATTGTAAGTGAGTGAGAGATTTAGATTTTACACTTTATTGTCAATGTACTAAAATAGAGAAGTACAGGAGTACAGTGAAAAGTGTTCAATGTTACCTAAGAACAAAGTTGTAAAAGAGAGAAACAAAGTTAAGCATTACAGACCATCATTGTGTAAGTAGAAAAATAAAGCAATAGGGTAATACTTAACATTAAAGTCCTTCTTAATATAATCTAGGAAAACAAAGAGATAAGTTCAAAGTTCAACAGTCTTTCTTGAGTGCTTAGTCATAATGGGGTCCCAATCTCCTCTGCTTTGCTTACTCTCTGGGAGATCTTTGGCTTGCCACTGCCCAAATACCCAGGACCTCCTCACCACTCGCTCTTCCCATGATGCATCATGATGATGTGGTGAGGCTAATATGTGTCCAATGCCATGACAGGAGATGTGGATGGTCACTACCAATGGAGACTTTTAAAAATTCATTCACAGGATGAGGGCATCGCTGGCTAGGCCAGCATTTATTGCCCATCCCTGATTAACCAGAATGAGCTGCCAGAGGATGTGATGGAGGCTGGTACAATTGCAACATTTAAGAGGCGTTTGGAGGGATATGGGCCGGGTGCTGGCAGGTGGGACTAGATTGGGTTGGGATATCTGGTCGGCATGGACTGTTAGACCGAAGGGTCTGTTTCCATGCTGTACATCTCTATGACTCTATGACTCTAGAACAATCTAAGTCTTTGATGTTCACCGTACTCTATATTTACTGTCAACTCTTGACATTTAGCTGAGGTGTCAGCGGGGTCCAATTACTGAAATTTGGCAGAAGGACCTTACACAGTGGTCTGTCCCCACTGTGCCTTGGCGGCAGCTGCCCCACGCTTTAGGAAAACCAAAGTGTGTGGAGTCAACCACATTGCTGTGGGTCTGGAGTCACATGTAGGAAAGGAAATTAGTGAACTAGGTGAGTTTTCCAACAATCAACAATGGATTCATGGTCAGCATTAAACTTTTGATTCCAGATTTTTTTTATTAAATTCAAATTCCACCATCTGTTTTGGCAAGTTTTTTTTTGCAAAAATATACTTTATTTGTAGAAAAAATATTTGGTACATATACAGTTAATGAAGTCATTCAGATTGATACTCTCTTTATTTACAGAGAAGCGAAGAGGGTTACCTCAGATTACAACAGGATCTGGACCACATGAGCCAATGGGCTGAGAAGTGGCAGATGGAGTTTAATTCAGATAATGCGAGGTGCTGCATTTTGGGAAAGCAAATCTTAGCAGGACTTATACACTTAATGGTAAGGTCCTAGGAAGTGTTGCTGAACAAAGAGACCTTGGAGTGCAGGTTCATAGCTCCTTGAAAGTGGAGTCGCAGGTAGATAGGATAGTGAAGAAGGCGTTTGGTAGGCTTTCCTTTATTGGTCAGAGTATTGAATACAGGAGTTGGGAGGTCATGTTGCGGCTGTACAGGACATTGGTTAGGCCACTGTTGGAATATTGTGTGCAATTCTGGTCTCCTTCCTATCGGAAAGATGTTGTGAAACTTGAAAGGGTTCAGAAAAGATTTACAAGGATGTTGCCAGGGTTGGATGATTTGAGCTATGGGGAGAAGCTGAACAGGCTGGGGCTGTTTTCCCTGGAGGGTCAGAGGCTGAGGAGTGACCTTATAGAGGTTTAAAAAATTATGAGGGGCATAGATAGGATAAATAGACAAAGTCTTTTCCCTGGGGTTGGGGAGTCCAGAACTAAAGGGTTTAGGGTGAGAGGGGAAAGATATAAAAGAGACCTAAGGGGCAACTTTTTCACACAGAAGGTGGTACGTGTATGGAATGAGCTGCCAGAGGAAGTGGTGGAGGCTGGTAGAATTGCAACATTTAAGAGGCATTTGGATGGGTATATGAATAGGAAGGGTTTGGAGGGATATGGGCCGGGTGCTGGCAGGTGAGTCTAGATTGGGTTGGGATATCTGGTCGGCATGGACGGGTTGAACCGAAGGGTCTGTTTCCATGCTGTACATCTCTATGACTATATGACTCTAGAACAATTTATGTCTTTGATGTTCACCGTACTCTATATTTACTGTCAACTCTTGACATTTAGCTGAGGTGTCAGCGGGGCCCAATTACTGAACTTTGGCAGAAGGACCTTACACGGTGGTCTGTCCCCACTGTGCCTTGGCGGCAGCTGCCCCACGCTTTAGGAAAACCAAAGTGTGTGGAAGATTTAATGCAACGTGGGCAATTTTAACACCCACTTTAAAGTTTAGAGGGTTACTAATGTCCATTCACCAATGGTCCTGTCACTGGGGGGACTGTTTACATCCCCATGGTGTGGGTGAACTGTTGGACCCTCGCAGAGCTGAGGTAGCTGTCCACTTCCTCCCTGGCACCATTTCCCTGGTCTGCTGTCATTGGGTTGAGAGCAAGGTCAGCAGAGTCCAGTTCTGACTCCGACAGAGGGACTGTCAGAGGATCGCAGCTCCCAGTTGCCTGGAGCTGTGGTGTAGTGGGTACCCCCGGTTCTCACCAGGTGGGGGCTCAGCTTTACCGGTCCCCTCAGAGGGTCCATTATTTCAGTGCTGGGCTGGGGGGGGAGGCGGTGCTCCTCTCTATTTCTGATAATGGCCATCCTTCTGCCCTTCCTCACCATCAGAGAAGCTGCTGGTGCCATCCTCATGTAGCTGTCTCCTGCTGCTCTACGGTCAGTTACCCGGGACACACAACAAGACAAGCAGAAAGCTTTTGTTTTCCCGATAACAAAAGCCAAGACATATTGTTTAAGTAGGGTCACAGGCAGAGCCCTCCTTACCACCAGCCAAGCCATGTCCTGATGATTACTGTCCAGAATGCAGAATCAAATACCCGTGTCGGGAATTGTTGGCATCTAGTTTGTCTCCAGCTCGTGGGAGAATAAAGACTGTATATCAATGATGTGAGATTAGGTACTAATGACATGCAAATACATGCAAATTGACCTCTCACCCGCATGATTCATGTCTCACAGATCAAAACCCAGTTGCAGAATCTGACGTTATTTTCCCTCACCGTCAAGAAACTTATTTCTCCAATTTCACTGTATTTTCTGCACTGATTCACCAAACACCCACATCATTCAGAGGCTGGGAAGGATGACAAGGGCCACAAATTTGACTGGGACAACACAACGATCATAGGACAAGCTAAATAGAGGACAGCCAGAGAATTTCTAGAAGCATGAAAATCCGCCGCGGATTCCATCATCAAACACATTGACTTAGACCCAATACAACCGGCCACTACAATGAACAAAACCCGAACTGGCAACCGAAAGCAGCAAAAATGGAACCAAACAAGTTCCAGAAGACACAGTACAGCAGCACTCCCCAGGAGACTCCAAAGCACTGAAGATGTCACCTAGACATGGGGATGAAATGTCTGCAATCTAGCTTCCCAGCTCGGCAAACACATCCACAACCACGACAACTGGCACCTGAGTTACAAATCTTTACACAAACCTTAAACCCAATGAGGCATGTCATAATTACAGTCTGCAGACCTCACAAGATCAAGGTCAGAATAGTGTTCCAGATTAGAATCAAGATGAACAGTCCTCAAGCCAAAGGACTACTAATCTTCCAAGTACAAAGGGAATGCTTTCTAAAAGAATTGTGAATCAAGTCAAAAGATTTTGGGGGTCAATGAGATAGTGGTGATTGTCATTGTATACATGAATGTACAAATCCTAATTATGAGAAAAACCTTATGGTTAATGTTGTGTACCGTAATCGTTTTTAAAGAGTTAATCTTGAATGTCATACAGGATGAGAAATTCACAAGAAGGGCGATAAGTGTGTTATCTATTTCTCCCAATAGTCTTAGTAAGAAATATCTAATTATGTAACTTGTACCTGATTGCTATCATGGACTGACTCACATCTTGTTAAGGTAAGAGCATCTGGCAGCATCCTCCTATCCACTTATACTACATCATCCTTTATAAAATAAACTAAAAGCCCAGGTGTGGTGTCATGCTCTGTACTATTGTAGTAGGATGTCACTACATTTATCATTTTCCCAGCCAATGAAGGCCAGCAATCTATTCTCAGTCTTCTTAAGTACTTCCTGCGCACACAGGCTAATGTTTTATGATTCACATACAAGGTCAGCCAAATACCTCTGTAACAATACCATTCTGCAAGCTCTCACCATTTAAATCATACTTTGATTTTCTATTTTCCTGCCAAAGGGTATATTTTCCACACATTATAATGCATCTACCAACTTTTTGCCATAAACTTTGCATATCTTATATCCTCCTCACAATGTGGTTTCCAAACTTTGTAATATCAGCAAATCTGGCTATAATACAATTGTCACTGCCTCGAAGTCAGTAATGTGCATTGTAAATATTTGAGGCTCCAACTCCAATTGACATGGTACTGCAGGCTTCTGGCTTGTGCTCAGTAATTTGCTGATTTTTAATCGATTTGAATCACCCCCAACTCCCTGGTTCTGACACTCGACTTATTTAGAAATATGGAATGAAGAAGGCAGCACTCAGGTGTTTTCTGGGCAAAAGAATCTGTGTTTATTAAATACAAAAGGTAAGTAAGTATAATACAAGAAATAAAGGCAAACAGCGAAAGTAACACAATTCTACAGAGGACAGTAATTAAATACACTGTTAAATTAAACACAGAGTAAACATTATTAGCGCCTAAACAACTGTTTTAATCACATACACTTTATTGAAGTTTCCTACCCTTGGGGTCCGTGCACTGTCACCAACCATCTCTCTCCCCGCTGCTAGCTGGGTTGGAGACTTTGGAGTCTTGGGAGTTTAAGCTCAGCACTGGAGAAAAACATGATTTTGAAATGCAGCTACCCTCTTGCACTATCTGGTGCCTCAGTGAAGACTTTGGACTGTGTAGGCCTTTAGCCTGAGTTGAGTTCGCACATTGGGTTTATCGGGTGAATATTTGGTTTTCCTTACTTTCTGGTGATTTTTTTGCCAGCTAGATTTCAGGATGTTTCTGAGGCCTTGTGGTGTCAGTTGGGTTGTTGGTGTTTGGAGATTTTCGGTTCTCAAGTCCACTGGTTGTGGTTTATTGCTTTTGGTTCCCCTGCGAGGGAACAGGCCTGTGTTGGCAGGTTTCAGAATTGCTGTAGGGGTCTGACTTCCAGAGATAGCTCTTGAAAGTAGTCACTGGAATTAGCTGTTGGAATTCATCTTCTGGGGATCGCAGTTTGAAATGCCTCCTGGGGATTAGTTGCCGGGTGTTCACTGTCAGGGAGATAACTGTTTAGAATCCCTCTTCTAGAGATAGCTGTGGGGATAGGTCTCAGAATGGTAGCTGTTCATTAATGAACCAAAACCTGGAACCCATTCTCAAAGATAAGGACTTAACATCAATCAAGGTTTGTTAAATATATCGTTTTATTTTCATGACACTGTAATCATTTGCTGTAAATCCTGTATCTTATGGTCCTGCTTCACAACCACCTGAAGAAGGAGCAGCGCTTCGAAAGCTAGTGCTTCCAAATGGACCTGGTGTCATGTGACTTCTGACCTCAGCCCAGAGTGTTAGGTCTGGTCCATGTCCTCTTGAGGGGGAGATATGAATTGGATTTTCGGACTAAACAATGGTTGCAGACAGCTTTCTCTGTGACTGTGTATTTTTTCCCAGAGGTCCACCTCGCTACCCTCTTGCTTTCAAAAGTTTTTGAAAAGTCCAGGGTTTTGGTGCAGTATTTCAGAACATGGGGATTTTGCTCAATATTATGTAACACTCCAGTAGTTACAATTTGGCAAAATAAACTAAAGCCCCTTAATCTTTACCTAGGTTAATATCTCACCCTCAGCATCATATAGTATCCTTTATGTGGCATCTTATCAAACATTTTTCGGAAATCCAAACACATGACTTTCTCTATGAATCTTACTTGATACATAGAGTCATAGAGTTATATAGCATGAAAACAGATCCTTCGGTCCAACTCATCTGTGCCAACCATATATCCTAAACTGACCTAATCCCATTTATAACAAACAAAGAAAAAAGAACATTTACAGGGCAGGAACAGGCCCTCCAAGCCTGAGCCAATCCAAATCCACTGTCTAAACCTGTCATCCAATTTCTAAGCATCTGCATCCCTCTGCTCCCCACCTACTCATGCATCTGTCCAGACGCATCTTAAATGAATCTACCATGCCTGCCTCTACTACCTCTGCTGGCAACGCGTTCCAGACACCCACCACTTTGCTGTGTGTATCCCCCTTAAACTTTTCACCTCTCACCTTGAAAGCATGACCTCTCATTACTGAATCCTTCACCCTGGGAAAAAGCTTATCTCTATCTATCCTGTCTATACCCTTCATGATTTTGTAAACCTCAATCAGGTCCCCCCTCAATCTCCTTTTTTCTAATGAAAACAAATCTAACCTACTCAACCTTTCTTCATAGCTAGCACCTTCCATACCAGGCAACATCCTCGTAAACCTTCTCTGCTCCCTCTCCAAAGCGTCCACATCTTTTTGGTTTGCCAGCATATGGTGCATACCCCTCTGAGCCCTTCCTATTCATGTATCTATACAGATGCCTTTTAAATGTTGTAACTGTTCCCACCTCTACCACCTCTTCTGGCAGTTTGTTCCATACACTGCACCACCTTCAGCATGAAAATGTTGTCCCTTAGGTCCTGTTGAAATTTTTCCCCTCTTACCCAAAACCTGTGCCTTCTAGTTTCGAACTCCCCTACCCTCGGACAAAGACCTTGGCTATTCAGCATTCCATGCCCCTCATGATTTTATAAACATCTATAAGGTCACCCCTCAACCTCCAACACTCTTCAACCTCTCCCTCCCAGAAGCTGAAGTCCCACCTGCTTCAAGATGACCACCATCATCCCCACGCCCAAGAAAGCATTTGCAATGTGCCTTAATGACTTGTCTAGTAGCTCTGACCTCAATAATCATGAAGTGCTTTGAGAGGCTGGTCAACTCCAGTCTCCCAGCCTGCCTCAATCCCCTACAACTTGCCTACTGACATAAACATCCCCTGTGGATGCCATTTACCTAGCCCTCCACTCATCCCTGGAACATCTGGACAACAAGGATACCTACGCCAAACCCCTGCTCATTGACTACAGCATTGCCTTCAATACCATTATCCCCTCCAGACTGATCTCAAAACTCTGTAACCTTGGTCTCAGCTCCACACTCTGCAACTGGATCCTCAGCTTCTGCACCCACAGACTGCAATCAGTGAGGATAGTTAACTGCACCTCCTCCACATTAACACTCAACACTGCACCCTCCCAAGGATGCGTCCTCAGCCCCTTACTGTACTCCCTGTACACCCACAAAAGTGTTGCCAAATTCCAAACAAAGACCATCTCCAAGTTCACTAACGATACCACCATAGTAGGATGGATGTCTAACAATAACGAATCAAAATACAGAAGGGAGATAGAGGGTTTAGTTATGTGGTGCAATGAAAATAATCTCTCTCTCTCAACTTCGACAAAACTGAAGAACTGATCATTGACTTCAGAAAGAAAGGAAGAGAACATCTACACCAATGGAACTGAGGTTGAGAGGGTGGAGAGGGTCAAGTTCCTCAGAATGAAGATAACTGACAACCTGTCCTGAACCTCCCACCTAGATGTGATAATCGTGAAGGCACAACAATACCTCTTCTTCCTCAGGCAGCTCAGGAGATTTGGCATGTCCATCAGGACCCTCACCAACTTCTATAGATGCACCATTGAAAGCATACCGTCCTGGTGCATAACGGGATAGCAACAGCGCTGTCCAGGACCACAAGAAACAACAGAAGGTGGTGTGCACAGCCCAGATCTCCATTTACACATCTCACTGCCACGGAAAGACTGCCAACATCATCAAAGACCCATCGCACCCCAGTAATGATCACCTATAACTTCTTCATCAGGCAGAAGATGCAGAAGGCTGAACACATGCCCCAGCAGGTTCAGGCACTGCTTCTTCCCACCCATTATTAGTCTGTCAATAGATTCTCCAGCCTCAAATATAGCTGATTTTGCAAACGTTGACCTCACCTAGTGCGCACCCTGCGCAATGTAATCTGCATGCATGATTTGGAGATGCTGGTGTTGGAGTGGGGTGTACAAAGTTAAAATCACACAACACCAAGGGTAGTAATATCTAGATTACTCCCAGTGCCACGAGCTAGGGTGGGAGGAATAGGAGAATACAGCAGATGAATGCTTGGCTGAGGAGCTGGTGTATGGGAGAAGGATTTACATTTTTGGATAATTGGAATCTCTTTTGGGGTAAAAGTGACCTGTACAAGAAGGACGGATTGCACCTGAATTGGAAGTGGACTAATACACTGGCAGGGACATTTGCTAGGACTGCTTGGGAGGATTTAAACTAGTAAGGTGGGGAGGGGTGGGACCAAGGAGAAAGTGAGGAAAGAGATCAATCTGAGACTGGTATAGTTGAGAACAGAAGAGTCAAACAGTCAGGGCAGGCAGGGACAAGGTAGGACTAATGAATTAAACTGCAATTATTTCAATGCAAGGGGCCTAACAGGGAAGCCAGATGAACTCGGGCATGGTTAGGAACATGGGACTGGGATATCATAGCAATTACAGAAACATGGCTCAGGAATGGGCAGGACTGGCAGCTTTAATGTTCCAGGATACAAATGCTACAGGAAGGATAGAAAGGGAGGCAAGAAAGGAGGGGGAGTGGCATTTTTGATAAGTGATAGCATTACAGCTGTGCTGAGGGAGGATATTCCCGGAAATGCATCCAGGGAAGTTATTTGGGTGGAACTGAGAAATAAGAAAGGGATGATCACCTTATTGGGATTGTATTATAGACCCCCCAAGAGTCAGAGGGAAATTGAGAATCAAACTTGTAAGGAGATCTCAGCTATCTGTAAGAATAATAGAATAGTTATGGTCGGGGATTTTAACTTTCCAGTAATAGACTGGGACTGCCATAGTGTTAAGGGTTTAGATGGAGAGGAATTTGTTAAGTGTGTACAAGACAATTTTCTGATTCAGTATGTGGATGTGCAAAACTTGACCTACTCTTGGGAAATAAGGCAGGGCAGGTGCCTGAGGTGTCTGTGGGGGAGCACTTTGGGACCAGCGACCATAATTCTATTAGATTTAAAATAGTGATGGAAAAGGATAGACCAGATCTAAAAGTTGAAGTGCTAAATTGGAGAAAGGCCAATTTTGACGGTATTAGGCAAAAACGTTCGAAAGCTGATTGGAGACAGATGTTCGCAGGTAAAGGGATGGCTGGAAAATGGGAAGCCTTCAGAAATGAGATAACGAGAATCCAGAGAAAGTATATCCTGTTAGGGTGAAAGGGAAGGACTGCAAGTACAGGGAATGCTGGATGACTAAAGACGTTGAGGGTTTGGTTAAGAAAAAGAAGGAAGCATATGTAAGGTATAGACAGGATAGGAGTATACTTAAGAGGGAAATCAGGAGGGCAAAAAGGGGACATGAAATAGCTTTGGCAAATAGAATTAAGGAGAATCCAAAGAGTTTTTACAAATACATTAAGGACATAAGGGTACCTAGGGAGAGATTAGGGCCCCTCAAAAATCAGCAAGGCGGCCTTTGTGTGGAGCCACAGAAAATGGGGGAGATACTAAAGGAGTATTTTGCATCGGTATTTACTGTGGAAAAGGATATGGAAGATATAGAAAGTAGCAAAATAGGGTGGTGACACCTTGCAAAGTGTCTATATTACAGAGGAGGAAGTGCTGGATGTCTTGAAATGGTTTCAATGGAGCGTCGGAGGCTGAGGAGTGCACTTATAGAAGTTTACAAAATTATGAGGGGCATGGATAGGATAAATAGGCAAAGTCTTTTCCCTGGGGTCAGGGAGTCCAAAACTAGAGGGCATAGGTTTAGGGTGAGAGGGGAAAGATATAAAAGAGACCTAAGGGGCAACTTTTTCACGCAGAGGGTGGTACATGTATGGAATGAGCTGCTAGAGGAAGTGGTGGAGGCTGGTACAATTACAAAGTTTAAGAGGCTTTTGGATGGGTATATGAATAGGAAGGGTTTGGAGGGATATGGGCCGGGTGCTGGCAGGTGGGACTAGATTGGGTTGGAATATCCGGTCAGCATGGACGGGTTGGACCGAAGGGTCTGATTCCATGCTGTACATCTCTATGACTCTATGACTAGGTTATAGTTTAGCAGGTTTATTTGGAAGCACTAGCTTTCGGAGCACGGCTCCTTCATCAGGTGGTTGTGGAGTATAAAATCGTAAGTCATAGAATTTATAGCAAAAGTTTACAGTGTGTTGTAACTGAAATTATATATTGAAAAAGACCTGGATTGTTTGCTAGGTCTCTCATCTTTGAGAATGAACATATTGGTTTCAGTTCTTTCATATGTAAATTGCAGAACATTTAGAAGTTACATTCTCATGTGAACTTCTGAATGTAACTTCTAAATGTTCTGCGATTTACATATGAAAGAACTGAAACCAACATGTTCATTCTCAAAGATGAGAGACCTAGCAAACAATCAAGGTCTTTTTCAATATATAATTTCAGTTACATCACACTATAAACTTTTGCTATAAATTCTGTATCTTACGATCTTATACTCCACAACCACCTGAGGAAGGAGCCGCGCTCCGAAAGCTAGTGCTTCCAAATAAACCCATTGAGCGATAAGCTGGTGTTGTGTGATTTTTAACCTGTATGCCTCTGTCAAAATCTTTTTGATCTGTACATCCTTGCTTACTATGATCTGCCCATACTGCTCGTAACCAAAGATTTTCACTGAACTTCAATGCATGTGACAATAATCAAATAAATAAATAAATAAATACATCAAAGATTTTACTGCCATTTTATATTTCTTGCTGGTTTTAGTTCACACCTCCAAGAAGAGTGAATATAAACACCTCTCTTCAACGTTCAGGCATCATCAATGCTGACAGTCTGTGGCATCAATATGCAGAGTTACCATTGAACAACAACTGAACTGATCAACCACACAAATAGCAGGTCAGAGGCTGGGAATCCAGCAGTGATTGAGTAACGTGCCTTCTTTCTTTCAAATGTTCACCCATCATCTACAAAGCACAAGACCGAACTATGGTGAAATACTCTTTGCTTGCCTAGATGATGGCAACTCCAATAACACTCAATAGGTTCAATACCATGAAGGACTGAGCAGCATGCTTGATTAGCAACCCTTCCGCCTCATCAACACTTACTTTCTCCATCACCCATTTACAGTGGCAGCAGTGTGTACCATTTAGAAGTTGCACTACAGGAACTCACAAAGCCTCCTCCAACAACACCATCCAAACCTATGATCTTGACCACCTAAAAAGCCAAGGACACAGATATTTGGGACCTGCAAATGCCCCTCTGAGCCACACATCATTGTCACTTAGATCTATATCACTTTGGATCAGATGCCTGAAATTCCCTTCCTAACAACACTGGGCATATTTATACTTCATGGACTGTACCAGTTCAAAACAGCTTTCACATTCTGAATGAAAATTGGGAATTGGCAATAAATCTGGGCTAACCAGTGTTGTCCACATCGTCTGACCAAATTTAAAAATAAACCCTTACTGATCTGAAGTTGTGGAACTTGAAAGGGTTCAGTAAAGAGATGGTGCCAAAGTTGGAGAGTTTGAGCTATAGGGAAGAGGCTGAATAAGCTGGGGCTGTTTTCCCTAGAGCATCAGAGGTTGAGGGGGGAATGAGAGGCATGGATAGGATAAATAGACAAGGTCTTTTCCCTGGATTAGGGGGTTCCAGAACTAAAGGGCATAGGTTTAGGGTGAGAGGGCAAAGATTTAAAAGTGACCTAAGGGGCAACTTTTTCACACAGAGGGTGGTGTGTGAATGGAATGAGCTGGCAGAGGAAGTGGTGGAGGCTGGTACAATTACAACATTTAAAAGGCATCTGGATTGGTTCGTGAATAGGAAGGGTTTAGAGGGATATGGGCCAAATGCTGGCAAATGGGACAAGATTAATTTACGATATCTGGTCATCATGGACAAATTGAACCGAAGGAGCTGTTTCTGTGTTGTATATCTTTATGACTCCATGACGGTATGAAAAGGTGTGAAGCATTTATAATGAGGCTTTATGGCAAAACAAATGCAGGTCCATTTGTTCAATTTACTTCAATGGATATAAATGCCTGATTCCCTTCTTTTTCAGCATTCCACCAGACAATTCCCTCCATAGTTCCTTGGTTCATTCCCTCTTTGGGCCAATGTAAAAAAAATCCCAGTCAGAGAGAAGGGCAAGTTCTGCTGCTGGCCAACCTTTTCCATCGAGGGCAAATTTTTACATTACCGTTTATGGCATCTTGCTGTGCACAATGTAGCTGCCATGTTTTCCAACATTAGAGCACTTTTAGAGTGTTTCATTGTTTTGATTCTCTCCAGAATACATCAGCCTAACAGGGAAGGCAGATGAACTCAGGGCATGGTTAGGAATATGGGACTGGGATATCATAGCAATTACAGAAACATGGCTCAGGGATGGGCAGGACTGGCAGCTTAATGTTCCAGGATACAAATGCTACAGGAAGGATAGAAAGGGAGGCAAGAGAGGAGGGGGAGTGGCATTTTTGATAAGTGATAGCATTACAGCTGTGCTGGGGGAGGATATTCCCGGAAATACATCCAGGGAAGTTATTTGGGTGGAACTGAGAAATAAGAAAGGGATGATCACCTTATTGGGATTGTATTATAGACCCCTAATAGTCAGAGGGAAATTGAAAATCAAACTTGTAAGGAGATCTCAGCTATCTGCAAGAATAATAGGGTGGTTATGGTAGGGGATTTTAACTTTCCAAACATAGACTGGGACTGCCATAGAGTTAAGGGTTAAGATGGAGACGAATTTGTTAAGTGCGTACAAGAAAATTTTCTGATTCAGTATGTGGATGTATCTACGAGAGAAGGTGCAAAACCTGACCCACTCTTGGGAAATAAGGCAGGGCAGGTGACTGAGGTGTCAGTGGGGAAGCACTTTGGGGGCCAGTGATTTTCAAGAACTTTCGAAAGTTGATTGGGGACAGATGTTCACAGGGAAAATGGGAAGCCTTCAGAAATGAGATAACAAGAATCCAGAGAAAGTATATTCCTGTCAGGGTGAAAGGGAAGGCTGTTAGATATAGGGAATGCTGGATGACTAAAGACATTGAGGGTTTGGTTAAGGAAAAGAAGGAAGCATATGTAAGGTATAGACAGGATAGATCGAGCGAATCCTTAGGAGAGTATAAAGGCAGTAGGAGTATACTTAAGAGGGAAATCAGGAGGGCAAAATGGGGACATAAGATAGCTTTGGCAAATAGAATTAAGGAGAATCTAAAGAGTTTTTACAAATACATTAAGGACAAAAGGGTAACTTGGGGGAAAATAGGGCCCCTCAAAGATCAGCAAGGCAGCCTTTGTGTGGAGCCGCAGAAAATGGGGGAGATACTAAAGGAGTATTTTGCATCAGTATTTACTGTGGAAAAGGATATGGAAGATATAGACTGTAGGGAAATAGATGGTGACAACCTGCAAAATGTCCATATTCCAGAGGAGGAAGTGCTGGATGTCTTGAAATGGGTAAAGGTGGATAAATCCCCAGGACCTGATCAGGTGTACCCTAAAACTCTGTGGGAAGCTAGAGAAGTGATTGCTGGGCCTCTTGCTGAGATATTTGAATCATCGATAGTCACTGGTGGGGTGCCGGAAGACTGGAGGTTGGCTAACGTGGTGCCACTCTTTAAGATAGTAAGGACTACTACTACTACTACTACTACTACTAGTAGTAGTAGTAGTAGTAGTACAACTACTACTACTATCTTAAAGAGACCAGTGAGCCTGACGTTGGTGGTGGGCAAAATGTTGGAGGAAGTCCTGAGGGACAGGATGTACATGTATTTGGAAAGGCAAGGACTGATTAGGGATAGTCAACATGGCTTTGTGCGTGGGAAATCATGTCTCACAAACTTGATTGAGTTTTTTGAAGAAGTAACAAAGAGGATTGATGAGGGTAGAGTGGTAGAAGTAATGTATATGGTCTTCAGTAAGCATTTCACAAGGTTCCCCATGGGAGATTGATTAGCAAGGTTAGATCTCATGGACTACAGTAAGAACTAGCCATGTGGATACAGAACTGGCTCAAAGGTCGAAGACAGAGAGTGGTGGTGGAGGGTTGTTTTTCAGACTGAAGGCCTGTGACCAGTGGAGTGCCACAACGATCACTGCTGGGCCCTCTACATTTTGTCATTTACATAAATGATTTGGATGCAAACATAAGAGGTACAGTTAGTAAGTTTGCAGATGACACCAAAATTGGAGGTGTAGTGGACAGCGAAGAGGGTTACCTCAGATTACAACAGGATCTGGCCCAGATGGGCCAATTGGCCGGGAAGTGGCAGATGGAGTTTAATTCAGATAAATGCAAGGTGCTGCATTTTGGGAAAGCAAATCTTAGCAGGACTATACACTTAATGGTAAGGTCCTGGGGAGTGTTGCTGAACAAGGGGACCTTGGAGTGCAGGTTCATAGCTCCTTGAAAGTGGAGTCGCAGGTAGATAGGATAGTGAAGAAGGCATTTGGTATGCTTTCCTTTATTGGTCAGAGTATTGAGTACAGGAGTTGGGAGGTCATGTTGCAGCTGTGCAGGACATTAGTTAGGCCACTGTTGGACTTTTGTGTGCAATTCTGGTCTCCTTCCTATCAGAAAGATGTTGTGAAACTTGAAAGGGTTCAGAAAAGATTTACAAAGATATTGCCAGGGTTGGAGGATTTGAGCTATAGGGAGAGGCTGAATAGGCTGGGGCTGTTTTCCCTGGAGCATCGGACGCTGAGGGGTGACCTTATAGAGGTTTACAAAATTATGAGGGGCTTAGATAGGATAAACAGACAAAGTCTTTTCCCTGGGGTCGGGGAGTCCAGAACTAGAGGGCATAGGTTTAGGGTGAGAGGGGAAAGATATTAAAGAGACCTAAGGGGCAACTTTTTCACGCAGAGGGTGGTACGTGTATGGAATGAGTTGCCAGAGGCTGGTACAATTGCAACATTTAAGAGGCATTTGGATGGGTATATGAATAGGAATGTTTTTGGAGGGATATGGGCTGGGTGCTGGCATGTCCGACTAGATTGGGTTGGGATATCTGGTCGGCATGGGCAGGTTGGACCGAAGGGTCTGTTTCCATGCTGTACATCTCTATGAGTCTGTGACTTCAAGTTTGTGAAAAGATCTACATGAATGCAAATCCTTTATTTCTTCTTCAGTTCTTAGCTCATGAATGAGTCTCTAAAATAGGGAGAAAATGGACAATAGAGAACATTTTAATCTGTCTAAAATAGATGCCAGCAGTTCCTCTCAAGTAATGCCATGATTAAGTACAGGATATATATTTTAGAATATTGCAAACGTTTAACAACCGATGCATGTACTTATGTAATATAACCCTCTCATATTACTTTGCCCATGTTGAACAAAGTATAAAGAACAGAGAATTGTTTTCGGATAATTAAGAACTGTGCTTTCAATAGCAATTTGTCAAAGGATGCCCCATTATTACCATCAATCAGTGACACAAGGATACAATTTCTCTTTAATTAGGCCTTAAATTTAGCTTTAAGAACAGACAAATTCTCAAGCACACATGACATCATTTGCTATTTTATCCAAGCCAAGCCAAAAAGATCAAAAGATTAAAGCTACAGGTTGTCAAATAATTTAACAATAATGTTTTGTAGATGAACCACTTTTTGTGACTACCGATATTATCATTTCATAGTCTTTGCTCTGGCTGCTGTCTATCCTTGGAGACCAAAGTCGAGAAACTCTTTTGCATGCCAAAGGAACTGCAAGATCAATCGATTTGTATTAACATGTACAGGAATTGAAAGATTATTTAACTGCAGGTATCTCACTTAAAAATACATTTTATCGAAAATTACTGTTTTAAGAAAAACTATTGGCCTCAGAACCAGATTATACATCAACATAATTAAATATCATTCCCACAAAACTTTGTAAAAGTAAATGGAAAATAACTCCAGCCATTTTAAACCTACAGGTATTGGGTTACTGAAAAGCTAGATTTGCAGACAGTTTAAGATTGAGCTGAGTGTTTGTATGTGAATCAGAATTCGCTGTATCTGATTTCAAAACCTAATCTTCCATCATTTAAGGAATAACGTCTTCATAATTTAAAGTGCAGACCTTACTCAATGTGGAGATTAAACAGAGAAGCTGCTCAAATTATTTGTTTTAAAAAAGGTCATATAGGGCTGTGTGGAGTCCATTACCCAGTCAAGGATCTGATTTACTATCTGACAAAGATAAGGAGAATTCTCTGTTATCATGGGTTAACGGGTTTTAAAAGAGATTGTATCCTCAGCCAGATCAATAGAGAAGGCGGAGAACTTTGGTTGTTGGTAAGTCTACCTTTTATTTAGCATTCTTCTCACTACTTACAAAGCTAGGCTCTGCATGAGGCTTAACACAGAGCCATATCTCTCCAGGTTGTCAGATGATCTATTACATCGTTAATGATAGATAAGTGATTTCTAAAACCAATCAGATGACTGACAGATGCAGCTCACTGTAAAACAGTGACAGGATTAGACAGAGTCTGCATGAATTTATAAAAGGGAAATCATGCTTGACAAATCTGCTGAAATGTTCCAAGGACGTAGCCTGTGGTGATGATAAGGGGGTCCCAATGGATGTGGTTTACTTGGATTTCCAGAAGGTTTTCAATAAAGTCCCACATCAGAGATTAGCATGCAAAAGTAAACACATGGGATTGGGGTAGTGTACTGATATAGATAGAGAAACTGGCTAGCAGGCACAAAACAAAGAGTTAGAATAAATGAGACTTTTTCTGAGTGGCAGCAATGATTAGTGGGGTCAGTGCTTGGACCTCCAGCTTTCACAATATATTTTGGTGATTTAGGTGAGGGGAAAAAAATGTAACATCTCCAAAATCCAGATGCCATAAAGCTGGGTGGAGGGTGAACTTTGAGGAGGATGCTGACTTGCATCATTGTGACTTGGATAGGTTGAGTGAGTGCGTGGCAGGTGAAGTGTAATATGGACAAACATTGAGGTTATCAACTTTGGTAGCAAAAACAGGAAGGCAGATTATTATCTGAATGACAATAGATTGGGAATCGGGGAGGTGCAAATGAGACCCAGAAGTCCATGTATGCCAGTCACTTGAAATTAAACATACAAGTACAGCAAGTGATAGAGAAGGCAGATAGAATATTTACCTTTATAGTGAGAGGATTTACGTACAGGAGCAGGGATATGCTTCTGCAAGTGTATTGAGCCTTGGCGAGACCGCACCTGGAGTATTGCATTAGTTTTGGTCTCCTTATCTGAGGATAGATATTCTAGCGATAGAGGGATTGAACAAAAGTTTACCAGACTGATTCCTGGGATAGCAAGATTGATATATGAAGAGAGACCGGATCAGTTAGAACTACATTTACTGGAGTTTAGAAGAATGAGGAGAAATCTCACTGAAACCTCCAGAATTCTAACAGCTTACATATGGTTATGAATATTCTTGATGACCAGGGAGTCCAGGAGATATAGCTTAAGGATACAAGGAACAGACATTCAGGACTGAGATAGATGATCAGCACGGTGTAATTCTCTTCCACAGAAAATGGTTGAGGCCAAAGCAATAAATGTTTCTAAGAAGAAATTAGACATAATTCTTAGGGCTAAAAGGATTAAAGGCCGTGGAGAGAAAGGTGGACAAGAGTCCTGGAGCAAAAATGGAAATTGCTAAAGAAACTCAGCAGGTCTGCAGCAACTACACAGAGAAAGCAAAGTTAATGATTCAAGACCAATGATGCTGCTTTGCAGTAACTCACAAATACATGGGAGAAATGCCAAATGTAACAACTCAGAGAGAGAGGGAGTAGAGGAAGCCTTTGCATCCACATAATGTTCCATTCATTCTTTGGACAAATTTAGAAACAGACATATTCATAGTGCACAAAAAAGTTTATACCCTTGTGATGGATTACTTCTCCACGTCATCCATTATTTGACAACTTAGCAAGATAATGACCGTGGAAGTCCCTGACATGATGAGTGGCATTTTCAATTTATTCAATGTACCATATCAGATAGTGTCGGACAATGGATCACAGTTCACTGGCAAACCATTTCAAGACATACATATCAAGTGGGGAATGACTCATTTCGTACTGTCACCACACTACTCATGCTCAAGTGGCCTAATAGATCTGTGGTATATCAATGATCAATTAGTGCTCAGCAACAAATCAAGATTTTTGGATTCCATTGCTACACTTTTGCAACACCAATGGAGAAGGGATTACCCAACCCCAGCAAATCCGATGCTCGGGAGGCAAGTGCAAATACTCTTGCCCAGCAACCCATTGTCCAACCTTTCTGAGACACAGGATATTCTTCTTCAAAAACAGAGGAGAATGAAAGAGATACATGATGGGATCTACCAAAACTGCACACCAAATAGTATCTGAGGTAGGATAACAAATGCAAATACTTGGATATTTCTAAATAAGCAACCAGCCCAGCATCTGAAGTCATTACTAATCATGGTGCTACAGTTCCTTCACTGTCACTGGGTCAAAATCCTGGAACTCCCTCCTTAACAGCACTTTGGGACTACTTACAGCACATGGACTGCAGCAGTTTCAGAAGGCACCTCACCACCATTATCCCAAGGGCAATCAGAAATGGCCAACAAATAGGCAACAAATAGACAAATGACAAGTAGGCCATTCCTGATGAAGGGCTTTTGCCCGAAACGTCGATGTTCCTGCTCCTCGGATGCTGCCTGACCTGCTGTGCTTTTTCAGCACCTCTCTAATCTAAACAATGCCCAACAAATGCTGACCCAGCCAACAAAACCACAACTCATAAATCAATAAATGTTGCGCATTACATTAAAAAGTAAGAGCATTTAAGTTTTATCCCTCACTTGCTGTGGAAAGTAAATGAATAATTAATACTCAAATGCAACAATTTCATAACATTCACAGGGATGTTTAAAGTGACCACCCTTTTCTGTGAGCCTAGTGATGGAGCACTAATTCTCTAGTAAGTTGTAGTGATTTGCAATTCATGGGTATTTCTTTTGTGCCACATGCTACTAATGAAATTAGATGTCCCATTGGTTTGGAAGCTCATCCTGTCCATTGGTAGAGCTCACCTGAACAATCAGACTGCATTGATATTTGAGGCTGGATCCTGCCAGGGCAGGGAGCCTAAGTGATAGCCTGGGGCAACCTAACTCAGCCATTTAAGGGAGCCACAGCCAGATTTTATGCCCATATTTCAATTAATGCACCTTGAGGGGTGGGATTCTGCCTCCAAGACAGATAACCAAAGAGCTAGCAGCTCTTTAGCCCCACAGCACCTCAACCAGTGGCCCCTTATGGGCTGTGAACCAGCCAAGAGACACATTGATGCATGGTGCCCTCGCAACAAGGTGACTGAGACTAATGGTCACCAATGTCACCATGGAAATCTCTCCTGTTCTTTTCATCCCACCTGAGAGGCAGAAGAAACCATCACTGAACATCTCTTCTAAAAGACAGCACTTCCAACAGTAGAGCACTCTTCCAGCAGGATTCTGGAATGTCAGCTTAAACTACATGCCCAAGCCTTTGGAGTGGAACTTTAGAATCTTAATAAAATCACACAGGCTCTCCAAATCGTTCTAATCTCCTCTATTTTCCATAGCAAACCTATCCCTTCAAATTCTTGTCTAATACCCTTTCTAGAGTTATTAGTGGATTTGATTTCATCACCATTTTGATCAGTTCATTCCAAATCAGCACAATGTGCTGCAAGAAAGGTGTACCTCACTTCATCTTTATCTCAACTACATCTCACCCTGGTTCTATTGTCCATTACTTTATTTTTTTCCCTAGTCACTGATACTTCAAGTTGTCTGTAGCTGTGTTATCAAACCTCTTTGTCATTTTGAGCATCTTCAGTAAATCTCCTCTTGCCTTTCCTTGTCCTACGAAAAGCAACATGCTTGAACCGATAACCATCCAACCTAAAGGAAGGAGTGCTCCTAATCAATCCGAGTCACAAATAATGAAGCCATAAACTTTAAATTTAATTCAATGTCAATGACATTTTCAAAATAACTGAGGATTTATAAAATGTAACTCATGAAAATTTATCATTTGTTACTCTGAGTTTTAAGTCAAACTAAAATAAAAGACAGTCCCCTCATTGTCAATGTTTCATGGCCATGAACAGATCATAGGTTAATTAAGCTCCCAGTCACATCACATGAACCTATTTTAACAGCAGTTTTCAATAAGGGAAAAAAAAACTGTTGTTTTTGATTTCAGTTCGTTGTGGTCATATGTACAAGAAAAGCAAATTTAATCAGACCGTAGTATGTTTCACTTTTAGCCGACATATAATAAAATGATTGCAGTTGATATTGTAAAAAGATATTTCGCCATGGCTTTAAAAAATTTATGAAATGGAGCCACATTGGCCAAGGAAGCTTTGAGGGAACATTTACAGCCCCCCAGCAGTCATTTTTTTTCATCTTGACTCTATTACTATCGACATTGATCTATCCTTGAGACCATCGCCATAGGCCTCAATCTTCAATTTGGGGTTGAGAGCCAGATTAGAAGTCATTGCAGGTTTCAAATCCCAAATTGATGAGCTGAATCTGCCCCACTGACATAGATGACCTGCTGGGACATTGTTCTTTATATGAGCGTTGAAGTCTGGAAGTCTAGTCAGATGCAGCTGCCCTTGTGATGTCAGGCTGAGAGTCAGACTGACTAATGGCAATGCATCGAAGAACTTTACTAAAAAAAATTGCTGTGAGCACTTTGTGGCATTTGGTATTGCCTGCTTCAATATATTCAACACAAGATGACAAAAACCATTGCAGTTTCCCTTCAGGGACGAAACAGGCTTCCAATTGTGTGCCATTCTCCTTGCTGATTCCAGTCTATTTGCTTTGCTATCGGAAAATGTCTTCTGTTTTGTTTCCTGTACATGTAGGTTAATTTTTGTTCCTATTTGAGCTGAGCATCCATTTAAAGTGATTATCAAGCTGCAATAGAAATTGCCATCTCTTTTCTCAGTGCTTCACCCAGCACCGTCTTCCAATTATTCAAAATGAATAGACAACTGCATAATTAAGGACCGCATCGACAAAGAGGAAATTATAATCGAATGTTCCAGCAATTGGAAAAGGTTGATAATTATGGAGATATTTTCTCTTCAAAAAATGTCTTTTCTTTTAGCCTTAAACAAAAGATGCAGGAAAAGGGCTGAGAGATTTTACACTTTATTCCTTACACAAACTCAGCCTCTTTGTTTGAACAAAAGGAGTCTCATTTGCAATATGAAATAAAAAATCCTAACACTGAAAACATTGCTTTCTGAATTTCTCTGTACAGT
Organism: Chiloscyllium plagiosum; assembly: GCF_037043375.1. Taxonomy (NCBI): domain Eukaryota; kingdom Metazoa; phylum Chordata; class Chondrichthyes; order Orectolobiformes; family Hemiscylliidae; genus Chiloscyllium; species Chiloscyllium plagiosum. The sequence goes on along the minus strand of NW_028270172.1, from coordinate 36,196,823 downwards.
TTCTTCCCTGGTATCTTTAGGTACCAGTGTTAAACATAAGTATGTAGATCCCTGGGTCAATGCTACCTCTCCAACAGTCCCACTAATCTAGGGTGACATTCCAGTGTAATAATGAGGGAGTGCTTCACAGTAGGAGGTATCATGTTCAGATGTTATGCTAAACCAAGGGTCTGTCCGTTCTCTCACATGGATCCTGGGGCAGAATTCAAAAGGAATCTGAGAGTTCTCCGTGTTGTCCCACAAAAACTTTCTCTCCGTCAACCAACATATGAAATATAGATCAGTTGATTTCATTACTTGTTTATGGGACCTCACTGAGTTTTAATGGTTCTTACATTTTTTATGTAACAACAGTAACCATACTTCAAAAGTACTTGACTGGCTGTGAAGCATTGAATTGCACATGCTGGTGTTACAATTACTGCATCTAATGACCTACTCTGCCTTATTCCCATTTCATCTCCAGTTTTTACTGCGCTCCAGAGTGAGGTAGGACAGTGAGTTTATGTACTCCTCATCTTAGGACTTGGAGAGAGTCAGATAAGCTTTAACGTGTAAATTTACACCTTTTCCATTTTTTTTCCTTCACAGGCTATGGATGTCACTGGTTGAAACAGCATTCACCATCCATTCCAAGGTGCCCACACAGACAGTCACCCAAGGCTGTAATTGAGACCAGGCTTTGGCGCTGTGGAGCAGCAGTGCTAACCGCTGAGCCACTATGCCACCCAAGACCTTTTTTAAAATGGAGCTAATGGCAATGCCAATGCTAACAAGCTGGTAAGACCTATCTTTGAGGTGATTGCTTCCCATTAATGCCAGACAAAGGAGTGAAAATCAACTCCAGCTAACAACAGGAGATTAGCCTGTAATGTGCTCAGCAGGTTGACAAACAGAATCTGTCTCAATTCATACATGGAAAATGGCGATCTGGATAAAATACCCTATATGTCTCATTGTCTAAAAGGGGCAGAGGGTGGCATGGTGGGTCAGTGGCAAACACTGCTGCTTCACAGCGCAAGGAATCCAGGTTCGATTCCACCCTTGGATAATTGTCTGTGCGGAGTATGCACAATCTCCCCATGAGTGTGTGGGTTTCCTCCGGGTGCTCCAGTTTCCTCCCACAGTCCAGAGATGTGCAGATTTGGTGAAATGGCCATGGGAAATGCAGGGTTACAGGGACAGAGTAGGGGCGTGGATCTGGGTGAGATGCTTATCGAAGGATTGGTGTGCATTTGATGGGTGGAGTGGTCTGCATCTGCAGTGTAGGGATTCTATGATTCTAACTGGAAAAAAAGAGACAGAAAAAAGCCCTTCCCTAACTGTCACCAAAGTAGCAACAGTGATTATAATAAAAAGATTTAAATTACCTCCAACACCACATAAGAGTGAAAGCATTTCTGTATAATGATCCTACACTTTTAATTTGGTTCCTTTTTTCCACGACTCTCCTTTCCAGCTCCTTGCTGCCATATTAACATGGACTGGCTGACCTAATAGCCGAGGTAAAAACAATGACTGCAGATGCTGGAAACTAGATTCTGGAGTACAGTGGTGCTGGAAGAGCACAGCAGTTCAGGCAGCATCTGAGGAGCAGTAAAATCGACGTTTCGGGCAAACGCCCTTCATCAAGAATACAGGCAGAGTGCCTGAAGGGTGGAGAGATAAATGAGAGGAGGGTGGGGGTAGGGAGAAAGCAGTATAGAGTACAATAGGTGAGTGGGAGTGGGGGTGGGGATGAAAGTGATAGGTCAGAGAGGAGGGTGGGGGAAGGTAGCAAAGAGTACAATGGGTGGATGGGGGTGGGGTGAAGGTGATAGGTCAGAGAGGAGGGTGGGGGAGGGTAGCAAAGAGTACAATGGGTGGATGGGGGTGGGATGAAGGTGATAGGTCAGAGAGCCTGTCTCACTCTGACCTGATGCGCACTATCAACATTGTTTTCTTGATTTTGTGCTCTCTCTGACTTCAGATGATGATAAACATACTCAGAGGTCAAAGAAATAGCTGTTCAGAGAGAGAAGTCACTTTTTACCCCCAAGACAAATGGATTGAAAGTTTTAGTGCATAGCAGCCTTAATTTCCATGCTGTCCAAGATCTTCATTCTCATCTTCCCCATGTATGTTCATGCTTAGGTTTACTCCCCTCCCATCCATGATTCCTCTTTTCCCGGTCATGTGACTTGGTTCCTTCACTGTTTTCTGCCATTCCCTGGATGAAAATGTAAGTGCCTGTGTTGCACATGGGTTAATTCGCTCGTAACTGTCGAGTGCTGTAGCAGTTGCATAAAAACAGAACACAACATAAACATTTGGCACAATTTAGTCTCGGAGTAATAGTAGAAACACAAAATTTCCAGCAAAGGTAAGGATAATAAGGTCAACAATTTAGATTAAAAGTCCTCAAGCAATTTTTAAATTGTCCTTGACTTTTCACCTCCCCAACTTGACTCACTACCATTATGAATAAAAGATCTTTGTGTTGTCTCGAGCACACTGTGCAGTATCAGTTAATAAATCGAATCTTACTTCTCTGCACAGATCAGGACCACATGCTCTGTTTTATAATATTTGTGCAGTCTTGTAGTACTTTTGGGGTATTTACAACAACAAATGCAGACATTAAATTCCTTTAATGATCCTTATCTATTTTTCCAGTTTGATTATACAAATTTCTTTTACCGCCATGTCCACAGGTAATTTTTTGAGGGGAGATTTCTTCTGTGTCTTGAATGCTGCTAAATAAAAAACCGGTTATGAAGAGTAAGTGCATGAGTTTTCCACAACTAGTCCATGGGGGAAGGCTTGGCTCCTTCATGTGATTTGTAAAATATGAGAAATGACACGTGTTAAGTATACCATGCTTGTGTGAAATAGGAAACTTTGGAACTATGATTCTTAAAGCTGTTCATCACTGAGATTTCCTTCACTGTCTGGGTCTGTTGTAGATTAATTGATAGAGATTGATTGCAGTAATTGGACAACAGCTCCATTACCACTGGACTCTTCAACCACCATAATGGTAGAACTTTGCTTTTTTCTTCATCAAGTAATTCTTATGTTAGGGAACTTATTCCACTTCCAGAGATTGACTGGATTACAGTAAATGGTCTTATTCGTTAATACTGCTAAAGAGCAGGAAGAGGTTAAGCACACTTATTTTAATCCACAATGGGATCTATAGTTTTTAAAAAATATTTAAATAAATAGTTATGAATCCTGCTAATACTGTAGTCAAAGTTAATTGTATTAACTAGGACTCCATTTGAAATAGTCATCCTGTCCTCTGTTTCCACCCAGCATTTGGACAATATAAATACAGGGCAAAACCCGTATCCGGGTACCCGCAATTTACCTCCCCGACAGCCCCCGGTCCCTGGTTCTGGGATGTTCCATATAATATGTTCGGGCCACAGTAAATTTCCACTTTAAATGAATGGGTTTGTTCCTATCCATGGTTTCGGATAGGGAACATGTCCCCCTTTGAGTATGGGTGGGGACTACTGTATAACCATTATTCGTTATTCCAGCCTTCAAAACATCACAGGCTAAAAATAGCAATCCTCACATTGCTCTGTCTATTGTAACATCCAATTGTTTCTTAAATACCCTAACTTGTGCCTGTGCTGTGCTATCTGGAAGTCCGTTCCATTTTCTTGAAAGGTCAAAAGTGAATTTCATTAATATTCATGGATACTGTACTGGACAGGCCCTGCCTAATTGTCATAGTGGCAGTATGGGAACCGAGGGTTATGGGAAAAGCGCAGGAAAGTGGAAATAAGAAATATCAGATCAACCATAATCCAATAAATGGTGGGGTCGGCTGGAGGAGCCGAATGGACTACTCTTGTTCATATTCCTTACAGTGTTATATATGACCCTTGAGAGGCCTGCTGTAACACTGCACGGTCTGTGGTTGCAATGACTCCCCGCAGGATTTTACTTTAATTTGCTAAGTTTCCGTTGAAATTCATTTCGTTGTTACAATGTCCCTTTAAGGGTTTATTCTTCAGTTAGCCAGTTGTAAAAGGGAAATAACAAAAGGCAGGTTTGATCATAGAGGTGGAGCTTTGCACCAGCAGTTAATGAAGGATGAAGTTGTCCTTTTCATATGAAGAAAAATATAGAAGGGAAATAACGTTGGTATTCAAAACTGTGAAGTGTTCGGACAGAAGGGAAAAGGAATAAACTGTTTCCACTAAAAAGATTTAAAAGGAACAAAAAGAAAGAAGAGAAAAAAGAAATCATTTTAGGGTAACAATATGATATGAGCTGAAATTCATTGCCTAAAATGGTGGTGGAAGCAGATTAAATCACAATTTACAAAAGCAAACTGGTTCAGAAGAAAAACATGTGCACGGCTGTACAGAAAGAGCAGGTGAATGGGACTAATTGGATAATTCTTACAAGGAGGCAGCGCAGGCACATTTGAATGGTGCTTTTCTGTCTGCATGATTTTTCGAATAATTTGTCCGAACAGTATCCTTTTCTTGTTTGAACCTGTGCCCCCAATTCTACTCCCGCAGTTTAATTTAAAGATTTTTTCCAGAGGGCAGAGCTATGAACTAAGGTTTATTTGAGCTGAGCAGCAAGAGTCGACTAATGTTGGGAATTTATTTTTGTATTATAACATGTTTTCACAGTCTACCAGCATTTATTTGTTCAAGGGTACAGTAGCATAATGATTATGTCACCAGGCTTGCCATCAGAGATGTGAATTCAAATCCAACTAGTGCAGTTTCTGATTTTGAACCAAGTTTATTCACTTTTAAAAAAGGCCAAAAACAAAACCTGGAATAAAATGTTAACCATGAAGTGAACATGAAGCTGCTGGAACATTGCAAACACCCAACTGGTTCATTACTGTTATTTGGGTCAGGAAACCTGGTCTCCTTATCTTTTGTACTTTCTACATGATTCCAGCACCACACGATGCAGTTGAATCTTAACAATCCCTTCAAATTGCCTGTTAATCCACTCACTTTCTTCTAGTAGAGCAATCATTAACTATCAATTCCTGTCCATCCAACTGGAGATACACTGAGCCATTAGTACCCTTCCCCTAAGGGCTGCATTATTTTCTAGATTTTATTCAAGCACCATCATCGACCTCATTTGTTCATGGGCTTGGCAAGAATTTCAAATTCAAATCATGTTCAAACCCCCCCTCCTTCTCATGTATACTTGAACACGATCCAGGCCTATAAAAGTTAAAGTCACCATAATCTTATCAGACTGTGGCTGTTCTCTTATTTGAGAGAGATGACTAGTGATGATTTAACCAGAGGTACACCATGCCTCAGGTAAGGGGAGAGGTTGAAAAGGAGAGTCCTTCACGGTAACCTCAGCTAGTGTAAGAATTGCATTGCAAACCAGCCACCCAGCCAACTGAGCTCCAAGAACACCATGTTCCTTCAATTCTGGTACGCTGCCTGCTCCCTTTGCTCCTCTCTTGGCAGCCGAACCTACAGCCAGTCAGGCACTAAGCTCTCAAAGTTCCCCCCAAAGCTTATGGAATGAGCTGCCAGATGAAGTAATGGAGACTGTACAATTGCAGCATTTAAAAGACATCTGGGTGGGTATATGAATAGGAAGGGCTTAGAGGGATACGGGCCAAGTGCTGACAAATGGAACTAGATTAGGTTGGGATATCTGGTCGGCATGGATGAGTTGGACCAAAGTGTCTGTTTCTGTGCTGTACATCTCTATGACTCTATGACTCTCTGCCTTTCCCCATTTCTCTCCTTTCCTTTAAGATATTCCTTAAATCCATTCCTTTGTCTAAACTTGTGGTGACCTTCCCTAGTTTATTCCTCTTTTATTTGATGGCAACTTCCATCTGAATAAAGTCCTGTGATGTGTTTTTCTGTCATTAAAGTTGCTACATGAATCCAAGTTACTGGACTTTCTTTTGGGGATTCTTAAATCTAAACCTTTAAATTAATTCATGATAAGGATGGCTGTGTAAATTGATTGTTAAACGATTACGATTGAGTGGAACACGCTACCATCAAAGCACATAAATGTCTCTTCAAACCATGCTCTTTCTTAAGTTAAAAATCACACAACACCAGGTTATAGTCCAACAGGTTTAATTGGAAGCACACTACTTTGTACACCCCAGTCCAACACCGGCATCTCCGAATCATGACTACTATCGACACCCCTTTCTTAAGATTGTTATTTAAATATAGCCATCGTTTTCCAAAATCTCAATTTCAAAGAAATGAGACATAAAGCTTCCCCAAGTCATGGTAATACCAGAGAAGTCAAAAAAGTTGTTGGTTTATTTTTCCTGAATGAAACATAATTTGCATTTATGCATTACCTTTAATGATTTTGGAAAAGTGTACCCACAGATGGAATTTAGGAAACACGGGGCTAATTTTTCAGATAGTTAGTACACCCAGGAGTAACTTCCCCACTCTTCCATGTGATAAGATGTTGTTAAACTGGAAAGATTCAGAAAAAAATTATAAAAATTTTGAGTTAGAGGGTTTGAGCTATAGGGAGAGGCTGAACAGGCTGGGGCTGTTTTCCTTAGAGTGTCAGACGCTGAGGGGTGACCTTATAGAGGTTTATAAAATCATAAGAGGCATGGATAGGATAAATAGACAAAGTCTTTTCACCAGGATAGGGGAGTCCAAAATTAGAGGGCATCGATTTGAGGAAAGAGGAGAATAGAAATATTTAAAAGGCACCTAAGGGGCAACTTTTTCACACAGAATGTGGGGCATGTAGAGAATGAGCTGCCAGAAGAAATGGTGGGGACTTGTACAATTACAACATTGAAAAGGCATTTGGATGGGTACATGAATAGGAAGGATTTAGAAGGGTGGGGGCCAAACGCTGGCAAAAGGGTCTAGGTTAATTTGGGATATCTGACTGGCATGGATGAGTTAGACCGAAGGGTCTGCTTCCACGCTGCGTACCTCTATGACTCTATGATCTATTCCAAAGGAGAGGCCAAGCAAGGCATTATTTTAACACTCCATCTGAATTCTGCACCCCTGACAATGTAGACCATTCCCTCAGTACTGCACTGGGATTGTCAGACGAGAGTTGTCCTTGAGAGCCTCAACATGATGTGGTACTTGTGGTCTTGGACTGAATATTCCAATTTTTTTGGCAATCTTTTTCAATAAGATTCTTGGCGCATGAAGCGGAGTTAGCTCCTTGGTTTGCAGACTGGTTCCTTGTGGTGCTGGTGGATGGGATGGTGGGATGGACATTTCCTGCTGACTGGCCAAGGGGGTCACACTACCAGATTCCAAGCCTGGCCAGAGATAACATCCCAGGGCAATGCAGTGTCATGGGGAAAGCTTCATGCCCAGTGGTGCATGGAGAAGCCTGAGACAGGGTGTTATCATGAAAAACAGAGGCTCCTACACAGTCTATACTCAGAATACTGCGCAGAGGGCTATGCTGTCAGCCTTAACCCTGCCGAACCCCTCTCTCCAACCCTTGGAACTTCAGGCTGAGAAGCAACTACTTGGATCTGGCAAGAGGATTCTCAACCTGTCTGGCCCAGTGCTGATTGCTGGGGTGCCTTGCAAGATAAGTCTGCCCCTGCAGGGCATCGTACCAGCATGCTGGTGGATGCCAGAATGGAGGCAATGAAAGTGGAATGGCAATGTCCATGGTGGAAGGCTACTTGCAGCTGGTGCTGATGGATTGCACTGCAGTTCGTCCGTGAGTGAGACAGAGGTCATCGTGAGGGGGCGCTGAGTTGAACCCGCCCAAGAATCCCCTCTGGTTTTCATGCCAAGTGTTCCAAAGGGCAGTGCGTTTGATCAGATTGCAATCCATGGCGAGGTTGGGCTGTTAGCAAGTCATTTAAATGAGCAATAATGATCACAAACTAGCAACTCTCTGCTGACTACTGAGAATCTCCACACACTCATTGAGAAAATTGTACAAAATGTGGCAAAATGGTCTCACTGTCAAAATGGGCCTTGCCAAACATCTTGCCCAATTCTTGATTAGATTAAATTCCCTACAGTGTGGAAACAGGCCCTTCGGCCCAACACATCCAGACCCATTCTCCTACATTTACCCCTAACTAACGCACCTAATACTACGGGCAATTTAGCATGGCCAGTTCACCTAACCTGCACATTTTTGGACTGTGGGAGGAAACCGGAGCACCCGGAGGAAACCCATGCAGAACCGGGGAGAATGTGCAAACTCCACACAGACAGTGGCCCGAGGCTGGAATCGAACCCGAGTCCCTGGTGCTGTGAGGCAGCAGTGCTAACCACTGAGCCACCGTGCCCAATTCTACCACTCATTTTGCCACCCATGCCACCCAGGGTAAGATTCCACTCCATGACTTTAACAGTGGGGTGTTAGCCCACAAACCTATGAATCAACAGTGAAATGTTGCTAACAGAGCCCTGGATTGTTGAACTGGATTGTAGTGGAGTGGAGCAGGCAGGAGGTGAAGTAGCAGAAACAATTCACTCTTTTTTAAAAGCTGGGCACGCAGTTACTGAGAAGCAGCATTGATTTTACTTGCCTGGCTCTCAGCCTTCGGTACTAGGTTACACTGTGATGAAGTGAACAGATGATTTTATGCAACACTTTTTTTTCTACCACAGAAAGATATTTCGTCTTCTCCCTTAATGGTTATTAGGTCTCCCAAGTCACATAAATTTGTCAGAATCCCATGAAAAGCTGCTGATTTAAGTTTATGGATCTTACCCCACCCGCCTCTCCTTTTATCCACCGTACATAATGACACCACCATGAACAGTAAAGCCCAGGTCAGCAAGAATCTATGCACAAACTGAGAGCATTACTGGGGATTGGAAAATAGTGAACTAAGCTGTCTTGGGTTGGTCAAGCTCAGATCAGCTGTTCCCTTTCTTGTTCTGGTTGATGTAGACAAGGGTGTGGGGGATGGGGAGATGAGTGAGGCCTGTCGAGCCACAGGTTGGTGCACTACTGCCATCTAGTGTCTCAGGCAGATGGCAATCAGCAGCGTCCACTGACGAATATCTTACCAAAGTCCGGCTGACTAATGCCCTGAATGTGTACTGGGTTTCAGGCAGTGCCCATGTTTTGGGATGGCGCACTGGTGGCCTAAAACAAAAGCCTAACCGTTTCAGACAAGGGTGTAGCTGACACAGCGTGAAAGAAAACAAGCTGATCCGGCGACCAACTGGCTGCCGTCTGCAACATAGGAAGGCAGGTGTTTCCTTTCGACAGGCTGTTTGAGTTTTGTTTTGACCTGGTGGTTTTCATTACATGCACTCCTAGTTACAGTTTAACTCCATCGTAGACATTTCACGTAAATTTCTGCAGCTTGTAAACACAGAAAATGCGCCCTGAATCAAAATGCAGCGGCAAGAAACAATCAGACCTTTGAAAAGAAAGCAAGCTTACTCTCGTTCAATTGCAAAACCCAAGCTGGCTGATCCAGAACGGCTTTTGACTGGGCTGTTTAAACATTGGCAAGGAGTTGTCATGCTGACCTCAGAACGCTCCTTTTCTCGATTCCAATAGAGTTTTAAAGTTTCTCATTTCACACATGGGTAATTGAAATAAAGTATTTGCATCTATAGAGCACCCTTTCATGTCCTCAACGCATTCTAAGTACCTCACAGCGATTAAAGTGTTTTTTTTGATATGCAGTCAAGGTGCAATGTGGCGGAAAGAGGTAGCCAATTTGCACACAGCAAGATCCCACAAACAGCACTGAGCTAGGAGCCAAATAATCTGTTTTATTGCTTCTGATTGAGGGATAAAGTAATGGTTTGAAGACTCTTCTGCCAAATAGTGACTCTTCTGCCAAATAGTGCCAAGGATCTTGAACACTCAAGTGAGCAGCCAGATTATCTTCCCTTGCCTCCTTTAGAAATTAGCTGAGAAGCCTTTACTGGTTGACAAGATTAGAGTAGTGCTGGAAAAGCACAGTGGGTCAGGCAGCATCCGAGGAGCAGGAAAATCGACGTTTCGGGCAAAAACCTTTCAGCTCTTCCTGATGAAGGGCTTTTGCCCGAAACGTCGATTTTCCTGCTCCTTGGATGCTGCCTGACCGGCTGTGATTTTCCAGCATTACTCTAATCTTGATTCTAATCTCCAGCATCTGCAATACCCATTTTCGCCTTTACTGTTTGAGAAACAGACCAAGCCCACCAGCATACATAGACACACCAGATCTGTGAGTGTTATTTGCTATTCTGTCATGATGAGGGCATCTTGACCAAGGCTGACGTTTTCCATCCTTCGTGTTCACAGGCCGGTGATCTGGAATTGGTACGTCTAGCTGGTTCTAATGCCTTTGCATGTGGACTATTTGGAAGAATAGCAGGGGGCTTCTCAAAAGGTGCTGGACAATATTTATCAGCAACCAACATCATGAAAACAGATTATCTGAAATGTGATTTGGTTGTGTTTATGGAATTTTGCTGTGCGCAAATAGGTTGCTCTATTTCTTACACTGCAATACTCAGTATACTACAACCAATGTAGTACTTCCTTGCAAAGTGCTTTGGGAAAAAGTGAGCTTTTAAAATTCTGCACAAATGCAAGGCTTTCCTTATTTCCATCGGGTTCTGCATTAGTGTCTTTTCATAACTTTACTGTTTGTGACAGTGACAATGAGAGGCCAAACTAAGGAAGACCATACCAATTTTCATCTTTGGGATTTGGCTGTATAGTGTCACATGGGGAGGAAAATCAACGGTCAGCTGTCACGGGAATATGATCCTCCTCCAACTGATTTCCTGCGATGTCCTGTGATATTAAGGCACCTACAATACTCTTCACTTACAAATGCTGCAAGTAGATCAGAACATGGGAAGGAACATTGGGACAAATATACAGGAGAGATCATTCACTCACTCAAGCCTGTTCAAACATTTAATTGGATCATGCCTGATGTTTTACTCCCATCTATCCGCCTTGATTCCATTCTTTCAAATACCCTGGTCTACAACAATAGCTATCACTGTCAAATCTGGAAATATCATTAACCTTATATCAGCAGGTTTTTGGGACAGTTTTCCACTACACTTCTTGAGAAGAACTGTTTCCTGACTATTCCCAGTTGGCCTAGCTCCAACATTTTCTTTCAGACTACACAGGTTTCTCACCATTTACACCAGCAAAGTCTTTAATTGTCTATAATAGCTTTGAAAAAATTCTCAACTTATAAACAGTCCACTCACTTTGCTTGTATTTTCTTTACTTATTTTATTCAATTTTGGGGCGTGTTGCTGACTGGGCCAGCATTTTTTGCCCATCCTTCCTTGTTCTTGAAACAAGTACTACAGTTGATATGGTATACAGACGCCCTCAGAGCCACCAGCGAGAGAGCTCTAGGATTTTGACCAAGACACAATGAAGGAACAATCTTATATTTCCAAGTCAGGATGCTGACTGGATTTGAAAAGAACTAGCAAATATTGTTGTTCCCATGGATATGCTGCTCTGGTCCTTCCAAATGGCATTTGTTGTAAGTTTGGAAGGTATTGTCTAAGGATCTTTGGTGAAGTTCTGCAATATATCTTGTAGATATTGCACTCTGCTGCTATTGAATATTAGTGGTGGAGGGAGTGAATGTTTGTGGATGTGGTGCCAATCAAGTGGGCTTCTAGATAGTGTCAAGCCTCTTCAGAGTTCTTGGGGCTACATTCATCCCAGACAGTGAGGATGTTCCATCAAAGTCCTGACTTGTGCCTTGTAGATGCTGGAAAGGCTCTGGGGAGTCAGGACGTGTGGTATCTATCGCCTAACCCCTGACCTGCTTTTGTAGCTATCATGTTTATATGACGAGTCCAGTTCAGCTTCTGGTCAATGGTAACTCCGCAGGATATTGATAGTGAGGGATTCAATGATGGTAATGCCATCAATGGTGATGATTAAATTCCCTCTTTGGAGGAGGTCATTGTCTGGTAATTGTGTTGCATGAACATTGGGTTGGCATTGTCATTTCTGACCTTATGATGAAGGGAAGGTCATTGATAAAGCAGATGAGGACTGGTTGGACCTAGAACACAACTCTGAGGAGCTCCTGCAGAGATATCCTCGGGCTGACATGATCGACCTCCGATAGCCACAACCATCTTCCTATGCACCAGGTATGACTGCAACCAGCAGAGAGATATCCCCTGATTCCTTTTGTCTTTAGTTTTTCTAGGTCTCCTTAATGCTACACTCCATCAAATACAGCCTTGCTGTCAAGGTCTGTCATTCTCACCTCACCTGTGGAATTCAGCTCTTTTGACCATGTTTGAACCATAGTTGCAATGAGGTCAGGAGCTGAAGAGTCCTGGTAAAACCTGAGCTTTGCATGGCAGAATGGTGCTCTATTCGTACACCTCGATGGACTTCAGTTTCTATTTAAACATATAGACATTGCTGAAAGATCAATAAACTTGGCACTGTTTTGTAAGATATCATTATCTGACACCCACAAGAACAAAAGTAGCCAATCAAATTTTTCCCAAAATGAAGAGAAATTAATTACAATTCTACCTTTTCCTATATTCCCTGTAAAGTACACTCCTTTTAAAAACATTGAAAAGAAGGACTGAACTGCTGTTTGTCATGCCCTGCTGCACACTCTAATCATTCTGGACTAAGTCAAACCTGATTCCTGGAGGACACTGTGCAAAATTGTTCTTTTGATATAAGGGTCGTCAGCACTTTCCATTATTCCACGGTTGACATCTCTGTAACACATTACATACCTCAGTTTACCGAGGAGACTGAGTATTCTGGGCCCCTTTGAACAGCGAACAAAAGGAGTTTGCAAGCTAATCTGTACACATGGAGTTGTATTACAGACAGAATAGATCTTGCCTGCGTGCAATGATTATTTAATCTGGTGCAGGTTGCTGCTGCTGATAAAGTGAGGAAGCAGCTTACTGATAATAATCGTGCTATCATCTTAATCTTCAGTCAGTTTGTTGGTGTCCCTTGATCTCATCATTTGTCCAAACCCTTTGTTGTTACTCTTGAACTTGGCAAAAATATCAGTTTAGAAGTGACAATCAAAAAGAGCTAGTGAAAAACATTTTAAAAACTACCAGAGTAGAAACTAATCTAGACTAAAGGAAAGAACTATCTCTGGTTGTTTTCGTGTAGTTAAAAGAATATGAACAATTTTTCATGTGTCGTGCATGAGTAACCTTGCATTTCTGGATTTAAGTTGTAAGTAACTGTTTTTCTTGGTTTAAGGATGAAAATATCTCACAAGGTGTATGGATATAAAATAATTTGCCTTCCATTGTTTCATATAATACTGATGGGTGGAAGTAAAACTAATGTTGTAATTCAGGAATATGTTACCTGCTGTATGTATCATTCCAGAGTTCCAAAATAAGTGCTTGCATTTATATAGCACCTTTCACAATCTCAGGAAATCTCAAATCCCTTTGCAGCCAATTAAGTTTTTTTTTAGCTCTAATCAATGATGCAATGCAGGAAATCTTGCAGCAGAATTGTACACAGCAAGCTCCCAAATATTGTCCAGCATGCCAGGGAGAAAACCCTTAATTTTCTTCAAGATATTATAATGGCATTATTTCATTGTGGTATCTTCTGTAAGTTACTGAAAGCTGGGTCCAATACAATAAATTGTAGGCAAGAGAGATGTTTGTGTGCTTGTCTGACTGCAGGCCCAAGTAATATTAATTAATATAAGAAAGAATAAACTTTATTCATCCTCAGGATGTACCAAGTGCTTCACAGTTAATTAAGTGCAGTCACACTTGTTTAATAATTAAAATATGGTTGCTAATTATCCCTGTGTCTGTGTGGGGTTCCTCCGGGTGCTCTGGTTTACTCCCACAGTCAAAAGATGTGCAGGTCAGGTGAATTGGCCATGCTAAATTGCCCATAGTGTTAGGTCAATTAGTCAGAGGGAAATGGGTCTGGGTGGGTTACTCTTCGGAGGGTCGGTGTGGACTGGTTGGGCTGAAGGGCCTGTTTCTACACTGTAGGGAATCTAATCTGCACCCAGCCAGATCCTACAAATTGCAAATGGTTTGAGGAAGACAAGGTTGACTAACAGACTGAGAGGACTTGCTCCTTTACAACAACATGGGGACAAACATCAGAGGTGCCAGCAGAGTTCCATTGCAGACTTTCACCAGAAGTTCCTTTCATGTGTGTAAATGGGGGAAGGGGATTATTGTGTGGGCATGCCTGCTCACGCCACTGTCTACACTGCCGCTCATGATTAAAATTGCTGCCTCCATCCACTTTAAATGTCGAGATCCACAGGACTTGCTTTGTCTAGTCTAGTGTGGTAGAGGAAAACCACTTTCTGGTCTGATTAGAAGAACCTTGTGCAGTTAATAATTTCTAGTTTACTGCAGGTTAGCAACTAGTTACAGATTACATTGATAAAATAGACACTGTTACAGAGAGTTTGAGGAGAACCAGATGTTCGGTCTTATTATTTGATAGCCTAAGCTGTACTGCCATCAAGTCCACAGGACACCATTATAGTTGGATGAAGGGCTTTTGCCCGAAACGCCGATTTTACTGCTCCTCGAATGCTGCCTGAACTGCTGTGCTTTTCCAACACCACTAATCCTGTACTGGTACAACATACCTTCAGCTAGTTCTGAAGTGCACCACAGCCAAGATGTTGTTAATCTTGGTTCTGTGCTGAAGTTTGCAGAGCGGGATTTGAAACCACTATGTCCCTCTGAGTGTTCTACAGCTGAACCACAGATAACTGTCAGGGACTCAGACACTAATATATAGGTCATGAAATTATGAAGTATGATACTAGTGTGGAATGCTTAATGTATTTGTACAAAATTGCTTTGCACTCTATCTTACCTACTTAAAATAAATGGTTTACGATCTCCTACATAATGGACACTGCATTTTCATACAAACGCTGTAAGTGTTCATACTGCAATCTTACTGCAAGATTTCAGGGCCGCAGAGATTAATGGGTACTTGGAAGTGATTATAAGGGAGTAATTGAATTAAGGTGCTTAGATGGCTTATATGTAAAACAGTGTATACCTGGGAATGATTACAAGGTGGTAATCTAGTTGAAGGTTTAGATGGTGTTACAAACACCAAGCAGGGATTTGATTACAACATTAAAATCAGATTAATTTGTTCCCCATTTTTGAGCATTTATTTTGTTAATGGTATGTTCTAGAGCTGACAAGAAGAATTCAACCAGTCAGCATTTCCGTGATGATTCTCTCACTGATGAATTAACTGCTGCTATTAATTACTTGAGTTGATAGAATGATATTCTGTGATTTACCACTGTGCCTTTTCGTGACACCTTCAGTATGTAACCAGCCTTTTATTTATTCTACAATACAAGTCAGTACTGTTGACATAAGCTAGATTGCAGTTTTTAAAAAACGGGTCAATTGTAGTGCAACCTAGCGAGCAGGCAATGGCAAATCAACAATCACGGAAACCCTGACACTTTTTCCACTATTTCTTTTCTTAACCTGCAAGGTTTTGGCAGGTTTTTTTAAATCATTATCTCTCAGTTCATTAGGCTAGGTACAGAAAAGAAGAGCTGCAGTTTGTCATTTTGAGTTAAAGTGTTTTTTTGGAGTGAGATTCATGGCACCCATGGCCCACCACAGCTCACAGTGAGTTTTCTCACACAATCTCCAGGTCTTCAGCTCATTAGTTACGCTCCTGGGTTCTATGGCACCGTTCCCATGGGCTTGCATGGCCAGGGAGAAACAGAATTGCTTGTCCCAACCAGGACCTTCCAGTATTCATGCTCTGGAGCTTTATGTTGAAGTGGAGCTGCAAACACTTCAGACACTGCGAGTCAAGCACTACCCTTCATACGGCAGTGCTCAACTGTCATCACTGACAGCATGGCCCAGAAAGGGAAACTGGGGCATCGGTTCACCAACAAGGACCTGGAGTTGTTGCAGGGCTGACAGGCAGAGAGGAGAGCACTGCACTTTATCCTGTGCACTGCCGAATGAGGCAATGCCACCAGCTGCATGGACCAAGATAGCAGTGTCAGCGCTGTGTCCTCGGTAAAATATACTATACAGAAAGCAGGAGAAGGAGAATGATCTTTTGCTCTCTGTCCCCAGCTTCTCTCTTCTCTCTCAGGCCAGTACCCAGTCTAACTCTGCCAAGGCTCACTGACTACACCTCTCAATGGTGCACACCTAACTCCTGATAACCTTTTATATCCTTGCTTACCAACTAGCTGTCATACTCTGTCTTCAAAATATTCCAGAGTTCTGCTTCTACCAACTGTTCAGGAAGACAGTTTGAAAGACCCGCGAGCCTCTGGGAGAATGAAACATTTGCCTCATCTCTGTGAGCCCTAATTTCTAAACGGAGACCTCTAGTTCTGGTTCTCCATTCATAAACTTTTTCTCCATGTCGACATGATGAGATTTTGTTTTCTGCAATAACCGTTGATCTTGCACTTTGTCAAATTCCTTCCAGACATGTAAGTGCAGTACACCCACCAGTTCCCCTTTAATGACAGCATGTGTCACATCCTCAAAGAACTCCAAATCTTGTCAGGGCCCCTCAGGATTTTAATGTTTCAGTCAGACAGCTTTTTCTCTTCTAAAGCCCAGCAGATCCAAGATTGGCGTGTTCAACTTTTCCTCATAAGATAATCACATCATCCCCCCCCAGTCCAGGTATTAGTTTTTCTGTATTGCCTCCAATGCTTTTACATTCTGCATTGAATAAAATAGCCTATACTGTGCACAGTATTCCAGATAGGGTCACGCCAGTGCCCTGTGTAATTAAAACATAATCTCCCTACTTAGATTTTCAATTCCTCTTGCGATAAAGGATAAAAATCTACTAGCTATTTTAATTCTTTATTGTACCTCTATACTAACTTTTTGTGACTCATGCATGACAACACACTGATCCTTCTGCATTGCAGACATCTGCAAATTCTCATCATTTTGATCATATGCTTTTTTTTATTCTTCCTGCCAAAATGGACAATTCCACATTTGAACATATTAAACTTCATTTGCCGCACAGTTGCTAACTCACTTAAACCATCCATATATCTTTCAGTAATCTCCTTATGTTCGCTTCACAAGTTATTTTTCTAACAATCCTTATGTCAATAGATTTTGCAACTATCCCTCATGTTCCTTCATTCCAAGTGATGTACATCAATAATAAACAGCAGCAGTAACCTGTTATATATTCCTGTCAGGGTGAAAGGGAAGGCTGGTAGGTATAGGGAATGCTGGATGACTAAAGAAATTGAGGGTTTGGTTAAGAAAAAGAAGGAAGCATATGCAAGGTATAGACAGGATAGATCGAGCGAATCCTTAGAAGAGTATAAAGGCAGTAGGAGTAGACTTAAGAGGGAAATCAGGAGGGCAAAACAGGACATGAGATAACTTTGAGGAGAAAGTGAGGTCTGCAGATGCTGGAGATCAGAGATGGAAATGTGTTGCTGGAAAAGCGCAGCAGGTCAGGCAGCATCTAGGGAACAGGAGAATCCTGTTCCCTAGATGCTGCCTGACCTGCTGCGCTTTTCCAGCAACACATTTCCATCTCATGAGATAACTTTGGCAAATAGAATTAAGGAGAATCCAAAAGGTTTTTACAAATATATTAAGGACAAAAGGGTAACTAGGGAGAGAATAGAGCACCTCAAAGATCAGCAAGTCGGCCTTTGTGTGGATCTGCAGAAAATGGGGAAGATACTAAACGAGTATTTTACATCAGTATTTACTGTGGAAAAGGATATGGAAGATATACACTGGAGGGAAATAGATGGTGACATCTTGCGAAATGTCCACATTACAGAGGAGGAAGTGCTGGATGTCTTGAAATGGGTAAAGGTGGATAAATCTCCCAAACCTGATCAGGTGTACCCTAGAACTCTGTGGGAAGTTAGAGAAGTGATTGCTGGGTCTTTTGCTGAGATATTTGTATCATCTATAGTCACAGGTGAGGTGCCAGAACACTGGAGGTTGGCTAATGTGGTCCCACTGTTTAAGAAAGGTAGTAAGGACAAGCCGGTGAACTACAGACCAGTGAGCCTGACCTCGGTGGTGGGCAAGTTGTTGGAGGGAATCCTGAGGGACAGGATGTACATGTATTTGGAAAGGCAAGGACTGATTAGGGATAGTCAACATGGCTTTGTGCGTGGGAAATCATGTCTCACAAACTTGAGTTTTTTGAAGAAGTAACAAAGAGGATTGATATGGGAGGATCAGTAGATGTGATCTATATGGACTTCAGTAAGGCGTTCAACAAGGGTTCCCATGGGAGATTGATTAGCAAGATTAGATCTCATGGAATACAGGGAGAACAAGCTATTTGGATACAGAGCTGGCTCATAGGTAGAAGACAGAGAGTGGTGATAGAGGGTTGTTTTTCAGACTGAAGCCTTTGACCAGTGGAGTGCCAAGGATCGGTGTTGGGTCCTCTACATTTTGTCATTTACATAAATGATTTGGATGTGAACATAAGAGGTACAGTTAGTAAATTTGAAGATGACACCAAAATTGGAGGTGTAGTGGACAGCAAAGAGGGTCACCTCAGATTACAACAGGATCTGGACCAGATGGTCAATGGTTTATGGTGAGATATACAGATACAAATATACAGATATAAAATAGACCTAAGGAGCAACATTTTCATACAGAGTACGGGTATGGAATGAGCTGCCAGAGGAAGTGGTGGAGGCTGGTACAATTGCAACATTAAAAAGGCATTTGGATGGCTATATGAATAGGATTTGAGGGATATGGGCCAGGTGCTGGCAGATGGGACTAAATTGGTTTGGGATATCTGGTCGGCATGGACGGGTTAGACCGAAAGGTCTGTTTCCATGTTGTACATCTCTATGACCCTATGACTCTAATAATTCCTGTAGCACACCACTCATCATATCTTGCCAACCTGAAAGACCTCCATTTATAAATGCTTTCTGCTTCTTGTTCACCAGCCAATTTTCCATTAATGAAAATGTGTTGCTGGAAAAGCGCAGCAGGTCAGGCAGCATCCAAGGAGCAGGAGAATCGATATTTCGGGCATGAGCCCTTCTTCAGGAATGAGGAGGGTGTGCCAAGCAGGCTAAGATAAAAGGTAGGGAGGAGGGACTTGAGGCAGGGGCGTTGGAAATGTGATAGGTGGAAGGAGGTAAAGGTGAGGGTGATAGGCCGGAGTGGGGGTGGGGGGGGGGCGGAGGGGTCAGGAAGAAGATTGCAGGTTAGGAAGGTGGTGCTGAGTTCGAGGGTTGGGACTGAGACAAGGTGGGGGGAGGGGAAATGAGGAAACTGGAGAAATCTGAGTTCATCCCTTGTGGTTGGAGGGTTCCTAGGCGGAAGATGAGGCGCTCTTCCCCCAGCCATCGTATTGCTATGGTCTGGCGATGGAAGAGTCCAAGGACCTGCATGTCCTTGGTGGAGTGGGAGGGGGAGTTGAAGTGTTGAGCCACAGGGTGGTTGGGTTGGTTGGTCTGGGTGTCCCAGAGGTGTTCTCTGAAACGTTCTGCAAGTAGGCGGCCTGTCTCCCCAATATAGAGGAGGCCACATTGGGTGCAGCGGATGCAGTAAATGATGTATGTGGAGGTGCAGGTGAATTTGTGGCGGATATGGAAGGATCCCTTGGGGCCTTGGAGGGAAGTACGGGGGGAGGTATGGGCGCAGGTTTTGCATTTCTTGCAGTTGCAGGGGAAGATGCCGGGAGTGGAGGTTGGGTTGGTAGGGGGTGTGGACCTGACGAGGGAGTCACGGAGGGAGTGGTCTTTTCGGAACGCTGATAGTGGAGGGGCGGGAAATATATCCCTGGTGGAGGGGTCTGTTTGGAGGTGGCGGAAATGACGACGGATGATACGATGTATATGGAGGTCGGTGGGGTGGTAGGTGAGGACCAGTGGGGTTCTGTCCTGGTGGCGACTGGAGGGGCGGGGCTCAATGGCTGAGTAGCGGGAAGTGGAGGAGATGTGGTGGAGAGCATCGTCGATCATGTCTGGGGGGAAAATTACGGTCTTTGAAGAAGGAGGCCATCTGGGTTGTACGGTATTGGATCTGGTCCTCCTGGGAGCAGATGTGGCGGAGACGAAGGAATTGGGAATATGGGATGGCGTTTTTACAGGGGGCAGGGTGGGAGGAGGTATGGTCTAGGTAGCTGTGGGAGCGGGTCGGTTTATAGTAAATGTCCGTGTTGATTCGGTCGCCCGAGATAGAAATGGAGTGGTCGAGGAAGGGGAGGGAGGAGTCTGAGATGGTCCAGGTAAATTTGAAGTTGGGGTGGAAGGTGTTGGTAAAGTGGATGAACTGTTCAACCTCCTCGTGGGAGCACGAGGCAGCGCCAATACAGTCATCAATGTAGCGGAGGAAAAGGTGGGGGTGGTGGCTCGTGACTCCCTTGTCAGGTCCACACCCCTCACCAACCCAACCTCCACTCCCAGCACCTTCCCCTGCAACTGCAAGAAATGCAAAACCTGCGCCCATACCTCCTCCCTCACTTCCCTCCAAGGCCCCAAGGGATCCTTCCATATCCGCCACAAATTCACCTGCACTTCCACACACATCATTTACTGCATCCACTGCACCCGATGTGGCCTCCTCTACATTGGGGAGACAGGCCGCCTACTTGCGGAACGTTTCAGAGAACACCTCTGGGACACCCGGATCAACAAACCCAACCACCCCGTGGCTCAACACTTCAACTCCCCCTCCCCACTCAACCAAGGACATGCAGGTCCTTGGACTCCTCTATCGCCAGACCATAGCAACACGACGGCTGGAGGAAGAGCGCCTCATCTTCCGCCTAGGAACCCTCCAACCACAAGGGATGAACTCAGATTTCTCCAGTTTCCTCATTTCCCTTCCCCCCACCTTGTCTCAGTCCCAACCCTCGAACTCAGCACCACCTTCCTAACCTGCAATCTTCTTCCTGACCTCTCTGCCCCCACCCCCACTCCGGCCTATCACCCTCACCTTTACCTCCTTCCACCTATTGCCTTTCCAACGCCCCTTTCCCAAGTCCCTCCTCCCTACCTTTTATCTTAGCCTGCTTGGCACACCCTCCTCATTCCTGAAGAAGGGCTCATGCCCGAAACGTCGATTCTCCTGTTCCTTGGATGCTGCCTGACCTGCTGCGCTTTTCCAGCAACACATTTTCAGCTCTGATCTCCAGCATCTGCAGACCTCACTTTCTCCTAGAAGAATTTTCCATTGATGCCAATATGCTACTCTCTACACCATGGGCTTTTATACCGTACGATAATGTATGATGTGGTAAGCAAGCTTTGCTGTGCTTTGCTGCACTGTTCTCCCTTTAACTCACTTTTAATCTGCACAAGCTTTCCTTGATCCTGCAAAAGTAATTCTCTCTCATCATTTACACAAGCCCTCGCAGCACCAAAGGCCCTGAGCTCCACCTCCACATGGTGTGCTTCAGCTCCACCTCTGACAAGGAAGCCACCGAACGCTCAGAGAGTGTTCGCGCAAGGCTGTCACTTAAACCCTCCATCAGCTCAGCGCCCTTTGTCTCAGTAGGTTCTCCATCTAGATTAGTCTCAGGAGCACAATCTGGTGAGCACATCACTGATGTATCTCCACAGATTGCCAAGGAAGAGATGCTATAGAGCCCTTAATACTCAGGGCTGACATAGACCAGGCACCTGCATAGCCCCAGGCAGAAAATGATCCCATTGTCCTGGCCATTAGTGATTTCGCCAAAATGCACAGTGAGACACAGGAGCTGCAGGCTGTTGGTAAACTGGATCAAACGTTGGAGGTCTCTACCATTGTTATTCATACAATAGGGTTCAGCATGCGACTGGTTGTCTCCATGGAGTGAGGCCTGTCCATCTACCCTTCCCTCCCAGTGGGCCCTCCCACCCCTACCCACTCCCCTCTCCTCCATATCACCCACCCGTCTGTGATGTTTAATTCTGCACACTCCAGCCCAGGAGCCAGTAAGCCTGCATCTGCGGAAGATATTCTCAATAAACCTGGATCCTTTAGGCCTGAACACTCTGAGGAAAGACTTCCCAAGACTTCCAACGGCAACCACTGAGCGGTTACCTCCACCCCGTCCCCAGCTGTGAAATTTATGTCGGCACTTAGACATAGTGGGAGGGAATGGAAGAAAAATAGTACAAAACACATATCAGTGGCATAGGGAACACACAATCATAAATTATCTTATACTTTATTTATATATATATTCATTTGCTGTTTTCAAATGTCTGCTCTTTGTCACTATCAGACTTGGTCAAGTCACATGTGACATGCATAGCTTCTTCAGACAGGGCGGCACGGTGGCACAGTGGTTAGCACTGCTGCTTCACAGCGCCAGGGCTGATTGTGTGGAGTTTGCATATTCTCCCCGTGTCTGCGTGGGTTTCCTCCGGGTGCTCCAGTTTCCTCCCACAGTCCAAAGATGTGCAAGTCAGGTGAATTGGTCATGCTAACTTGCCCATAGTGTTAGGTGCATTAATCTGGGGTAAATATAGGGGAGTGGGTTACTGTTTGGAGGTCAGTGTGGACTTGTTGGGCCAAATGGTCTGTTTTCATACTGAAAGTAATCTAATCAGGCCAGGAATGAAAGAAGTTCTAACGGCCAAGTATAGCTCACCTCTAACAAACAACTAACTCCTTGACTGCAGTTAATCTTAAATATTGCAGACCCTTGACCAGTGTCAAGGCTTTGCACTCTCATGGGGACAACTTTCAATTAGATTAGATTACTTACAGTGTGGAAACAGGCCCTTCGGCCCAACAAGTCCACACCGACCCGCCGAAGTGCAACCCACCCAGACCCATTCCCCTACATTTACCCCTTTACCTAAACTACGGGCAATTTAGCATGGCCAATTCACCTGACCTGCACATCTTTGGACTGTGGGAGGAAACCGGAGCACCTGGAGGAAACTCACGCAGACACGGGGAGAATGTGCAAACTCCACACAGTCAGTCGCCTGAGTCGGGAATTGAACCCGGGGTCTCTGGTGCTGTGAGGCAGCAGTGCTAACCACTGTGCCACCGTGCCGCCCACCAACATTGAGGATAAATACAGTATGAAGGGATTGTACTAAGGCCAGGCCTGCACACGTTATTCCACACTTTATGAATGGGAGTACAACACCACAGATCTCAGGAGGGAAAGGTTCATTCTATCATTCAGCTTTTCAAGGAGCTGTGCTGCAACTCAAAGCTGGGTAATTCATCCATCGTTCACTTATAGACTTGCCTCCTTCACATATTAGTCTGCCAAGAACAATGACACAACGTGCTCTGTTGTCTTGGTTGTCACTCCCACTCCATTTTCTGATCCTGATCCTCATCTTCATTCTCAGAAGATTGCTATTGATTCCCCATTTCATCCACATCTAGCACTTTGTCACCTTTGTTGCTCCACTTGTGGAGGACACTGCATGTCATAGTGACGCAGGACTCCTTTTCTCGGTTATATTGCAAGGTCCCACCAAAGCAAACAGGCATCACACACCTATCTTAAGGCAAGCTATGCTCTGTTCCTCCATGGCCCTGCTGGAAGAGTAGGACTATCTTTGTTTCGATCAGTCTGAGGGTCTTGTAATGGTGTCAGTAGGAGTAATGTTTGGAGGGACAGCCTTTGTCCTTGAGTAGCAATCCCTGTATGGCCCATGGATTTTGAAGTGGGTAGGAACATATGGGTTTCCTGGTATGTGAGCCTTGTAGCAAATCGAAGGACCTCTAGCTCACATCTGACTGATGGTCGCATATAATTTGAACGTTGATGGAGCAGAAGATTTTTCTGGTGATGAACTGTTATTTGGTTATAGGATACTTTCAAAGCAAACTTAGATGTATGTTAATAGCCTCTCTGTACCCGAGGGAAGCCAGAAACAGTGGAGAACTCTGCATTGCCATCTCTCTTGGTCATGGAGTAAGGATATAAAGAGCTCTGAGGGCACTGGCCACTCGGGCGCTTTTTCTTTGTGGTGGTGGAATATGAATAAAGTTTTCTGCACTCGTTGTTTCTTCACTGTGTCCTACACCTACACGCACACGACATGGGTGCTGGGGAGAAATAAGCACTGCCACCGTTTGGTGGTGGTGTGGGGAAGGAAAAAGGGACAAAGTGTAACCAGGAACTTAGAATCGTGTCAGTTAAGAATTGACTCTGAGCTGGCTGGCTACAGCCAGTGTACTGTGCATTAATAAATGAAGGGTGACTTTGTGATGAGACCAGGCCTCTGTGCAGTTATTGTAGGGAAAGAATTTATATATATATATAAACAGCTGTGCTAGCGAGATAATAGTATCTTTAACATCCTGGATGCATCTGTGGGTCATGGATTGGAAGATGCCTCATAACTCCCCCAGTTTCTCCTCAAAACAAGCCAGTTGCATAAACATTCAGGGCAACAGTTGGATCTTGACAGCCATTGAGATGGAATTGCACCCTGGTCCTTCTGAGTGCAAGATCGACTCCAACAGTTCAGCGACGATGGCCTCGGACATCCTTAATCTGGATTTACGCTGTCTGCCCAAGAGTTGTAATTAAACTATAATTGCTACCCACGATGACATTATCTTTGAGTTTGAACCAACACCACAATGACTGAAGCCCTGGTAATGCTCATGTCAGATTGTGAGCAGTTAATCTGTGAGGAATGTTTGAAAGGGAATATCTGAAACAATGGGGCAAATAGCCTTCACAAATCGCCTTCATGTCTCAATGGTCTGTCATAGCAGCTGGAGTATAATGGCAATAAATGTGAGGGTTATCTACTTTGGAAGTAAAAATGGGAAGGCAGATTATTATCTGAATGGCAATAGTTTGGGAAGAGGGAGATTCAATGAGACTTGGATGTCCTGGAATATTGTGTGCAGGTTTGGTCACTTTATCCAAGGAAGCATATTGTCGCTATGGAGGGATTGTAACAAAGGTTTACCAAACTGATTCCTGGGATGGCTGGACTAACATATGAAGAGATATTAGATCATTTATGACTACATTCACTGGAGTTTAGAAGCCTGAGAGGGAACTCAAAGAAACCTGGAAAATTCTAAAAGAACAAGACAGGGGTAAATGCAAAAAGGTTCAAAAGGCCAGGGAATCCAGAACTAGGTCACGGCCTAACGATACAGGATACGCAATTTAGGACTGAGATCACAGAGAGAGAGTGATCCTGTGCAATTCTCAACCACAGAAAATGATTGAGGCCAAAACATTGAATGTTTTCAAGGAGCAATTACGTATAGTACTTAGGTCTAAAGGATTTGGGGAGAAAGTGGGAAAAAGGTACAGCTTTGGATGACCAGTTATGACCACATTGAAAAGTGGAGCAGGCTCAAAGGGCCAAATCATCTACTCCTGCTCCTATTTTCTACGTTTCTTTGTTTCTATGACAAAGAGCTCTGAGGTGTGTAGCCTTATCGAAATGTATATTGCACAGGGTAAAAACAATGACTGCAGATGCTGGAAACCAGATTCTGGATTAGTGGTGCTGGAAGAGCACAGCAGTTCAGGCAGCATCCAAGGAGTTTCGAAATCGATGTTTCGGGCAAAAGCCCTTCATCAGGAATATTGCACAGACAGAGTTCCCCATGCTAAACTGGGGAGTGGAATTCTGGCAGTAAGCCACTGTGATAATGCTCACCATGACTAAAAGGCAACCTTCTACATCATAGACCATGTTGTTGCATACTTACAATTCAGTGTGTGAATGTTGCCGCTCTGCAGCACTGTCTTCCTCTTCCATTGATAACTGTGGAATGTATTTCAGAAATGGCAAGACTAAGTTGCACTTTTTAAGTTAGTGTGTGATTATACTTAATTAGCTGATGTAACAAGGAGGCAATTGGTGTGAACAATATAGTGGGTCCTGTTTGCTTGAGGCCTGAAATTGTCATGTGTTCTTTGGAGAATGAATGACCTGCCAATGAAGTGCAAGTTAAAGCCCGGCACGTGGCTATGCTGAAACAATGGATCCATGATGAATGTAACTGCCCTAGCAGAGCTTCACAAGCAATTTTAATCTTCCCCCAAAAAGAGAAACAGTAATTCCATAAGCTCTGGCAGCCATTTTGTATCATTGAGCGCAGTTCACATTTGATCAAGGGTGGCAATGTTTCAATTTATTCTTGCAGGTGCCGCCTGAGCTATAGGATTGCTTTCCTTATGGCCCACCGTAACCATCGATGTGACCCATGACAATTCTCTTTCTTGGCTCCTCTTGTCCTCTCCTATTCTCTATGTGACCCCATCATTCTATCCAGAATTGCCTATTTCACTGTAATCAGTGCTGGCTTTCCTCAAGTCTTCATGGCTATAACCCTAAATAGATCATTATTTGGCAAACCCTGAGGTCTCCCTGGTATTGGAAAGATGTTGTTAAACTTGAAAGTGTGCAGAAAAGATTTACAAGGATTTGCTGGGATTGGGGGGTGGGGGGTGGGGCGGGGGAAGGTGGGTGTTGAGCTATAGGGAGAGGCTGAATAGGCTGGGGCTATTTTCCCTGGAGCATCAGAAGCTGAGCGGTGACCTTATAGAGGTTTATACAATCATGAGGGGCATGGATAGGAGGAATAGTCAAAGTCTTTTCCTAGGGTGGGAGAGTCCAAAAGTAGAGGGTATAAGTTTAAGATGAGAGGAGAGAGATTTAAAAGGAACCTAAGGGCACCTTTTTACATGCAGATGCTGGGTACATGAATGGAATGAACTGCCAGAAGAAGTGATGGAGGCTGGTACAATTACAACAGTTAAAAGCCATCTGGATGGGTATATGAATAGTTTAGTTCAGAGGAATGTGGGCCAAATGCTGACAAATGGGACTAGATTAATTTAGGAGATCTGGTCGACATAGGCAAGTTGAACCCAAGGTTCTGTTTCCATGCTGTATAACTCTATGACTCTATGATTGACCGTAGCACACCCACCTGGATTGACATGACAGGAGAGCCCTGACTGAGCATGGTCCAACTCTAGACTCATATCTCGACAGCTCCCTCTTTGAATATCTGTAATATCTTCTCTGGCTTCACTTGACCTGCAGGGTTGACTGTGCCACAATCCTTAGACAGTAAAGACACAGAACTCTGGACTATGGTCAGACCGAGTACCTAACTGGCCATGGTCAATCCTCCTGGAGGGTAATGGAATGAGACCCTTCACTGATGGTGGCAGCAGCCTCTGAGTGCCTGGATTCTCCCTTAGCCCCATGAAGGACTGCTCCCATTTGACTTTGAGATATGGCCATTTGGTTGATAGACATGAAATGTGTTTGTCACGTAAGCTGCTGGCACATGCCATTGGTGTAGTACAGTGCCTTATGGTGACATGTCTACTTTCATGACCACTCAGTACTACCAACCATGACAAGTTGCCTGACTTTCCCTCTGCTCTAAAAAGCAATGCAAGCCACAAGGGTTAACAATCTTCAAGTAAGCAGAAAGTAAGTGAGCACTAAGTCTGTTAAGAGACATAAGACATTATGCTTAGATACATGTGCAAGAAAATCAAGCTGGCAGAAACATGCAGGCCACAGTCATCCTGGAACACCAGAGTCAGGTCCAAAGGGGCTGAAGTTATGGGAGGGTTGGACCAGGAGCAGACACTTAGAGGAAATCTCTCACTATCTATACCCCTCAGAACTTCAATCAGCAACATCCACACATCCCCACCACTCCAACCCCCCACACATGCCCCTCAGCCTTTTCTGCTCAAAGGAAAATAACCCAGTCTCTCATCATGGCTGAAGTGTTTTGAAGAGTGAAAACAACACAGTAAAGAGATACTGTCAATAGAAACAAGTCGGTGGATTAATACAGACAGCTTGGAAGAAAAATTGCATTTATTAACAAATGGTCTAATAAGATTGATTCATAACCTAATGCAAAACGAAGCCACACATTCCACATCCTCAATCTTGCAGCATGTCTTAGATTTTGAACACTTACAGAATCCCACAGGATGTGATGGTAAGAGCATAGGTAGATAGTTCACTGATCAATTATTGATTGAAGTCTTGCTCCTGCCTCTGCGCACAACACTACAAGCATTCAGCGCAAACTCAATTGCATTCCTTTAATGTCCTTCCTTTATATTCTACCTAATTCTGTTGAATATTAGGATGTTCTATCAGGCCCGATGTAATCAGACCAGTGTGTGAGTTGGGATGTGGATCCTAATAACAAGCTGTCAGGGTGTGCTTTGATAGCTGGGCTTGACAATAATGCATGCCATACAGCCTTAATTGCCTGAAACTGCACACTGGAATGAAATATGAGAACAACACATCGATAACAGGGTACTCGCCTCAGGTTAAGACACAGTTTATGTGCTGTTTTAATCTTTTTGTCCGAGTACGCAATGATGCAAAATGAATGAGAAATGAGAAAAAAAATATAGCTTTCCTACTTTGCTCACTACTGGTTTGCAAACTCAGTTTTGCTGCAGGTCTGACCTGGATCTTACTGGTCGCTTAATTGTAACATTATTTCAATGTATGAGATGGATGTTTTTAATTGATCAAGGGATGTGAGTGTCACTGGTTGGGTCAGCATTTATTGCCCATCCCTACATGTCCTTGCGAAGGTGGTGGTGAGCTGTTTTCTTGTCCGATTGCAGTCCATTTGGTGCACGCAGACTCACACTGCTTTACAAAGAGATGGAGTTCCAGGATTTTGACCCAGCAACGCTGATGGAACAGCAATACATTTCCAAGTCAGGATAGTGTGGGACTTGGAGGAGAACTTGCAAGTGGCGATGATTCTATGCAGTTGCTGTCCTTGTCCTTCTAGATTAGGAGGTAGGGAATCTGAGAAGCGTGGGCTGCATCCAGCCTGTTCCAAGATTTAACAAAGCTGACTCATGATAAGATCCTGGAGTAAATGATTGCTACAGAGGTGCATTTAAGCTCAAAGTGGGGAAACAGCAGCATTACCCAATATGGTGGGGGAAATGTGTGTGGACAATGCGGGAGCCACAGGAAAAGAAATAATGCAAATACATTGGGCAAGAACAACCTGAAAACTCGGGACCCACCATGGAAGAAGCAGCAGCAGTGGCTTTCAGAAGACAGCAGTCTGAGGGTACAGGAAGCACCAGCAGAGATACACCAGCAGTGGCCTCAGTGAGAAGAAGGCTTACCACAGAATGACCATAAACTGGCTACTGCAGCCATTAAAAATAAAGGAAAGTGGATGTAGATTGTGATGTTTTACTTTATTCTGTGGAAGTGAATGCAAGTTTGTGAAAGGAGTGAATCGTTACCACCAGAGCTTTCCTGGCTCTGGGGGATCTTAAATCATTTCAGAGTGTGCGACTGCCTCATTGGACCATGTTAGATCAGATTAATGGTGTGGCTTAGTGCACCGAAAAGTCTCTGGAAGATTCTGCAGCTGATTTCATGTTCTACTCTCTGGCTATTGACCAGATAAGAGATATATTTAGTAGGCCAACTGACAGTTTTCATGTGTGGAATAACAGCAGGTTTTCAGGTTTAGAGTGGACTTGCTTTTTTTAGCATCCATCAAAGGTGAAAATATTTTTGGGAGGGTTACTATGGCAGTTCACGGGCTTCAGTTATCATTTGGAAAATGAAGTGGTCTTACTACTGTTGGTGCTTCAGCCACGGTTGGATCCCAGCAGGGATTAGTTGCCCTAGTCAAGACAGCAATAGATCGCTTTGAATTTGATCTGATCAGGTTGCTTGTGTGCCACTTCTTCATTCAAGAGTCCCGACCGATGAGCACTGTAAAGTAGTATTGAGTATTAACTTCATTATTGAAGTCACCAATCTACCTGAGAACCTTTAACTCAATGGCATAGAACTGTACATCAATAGTGACCTGAAAGTCAGATACAATACCCTGCATCTGCTGGGATCCGAGACGTTCCATGGAGTTCCTACCGACTTTCCAAATTCAAGGAGGCACAATCTAAGAATGGCATCGTTATTCAGAATGACATATTGCTGTGAGCACAATTCTTGACAAAACTTTCCCTGACAAATAATTATTTGCATTCCAGTGTAATAGACATTAACAACAACAGTTAGAAGTAGCAACATCTTTATTGTCAGCATTTGTAAGAAGGCTTCATGAGGAAAAGCAATGTCAGCCATCGCAGCAGCTGAGTCAAAAGTTTCAGTTTTCTCTGTGTGTGGCCCTAGCTTGGTTTTGTCGATGGATCTCAATAGGAGAAGGGTTCCCTACCCCTGTTCTCGGTTGCCAAGGCTGTGGCTTTGGAAGGTGCTGTCAATGGAGCCATGGTGAGTTCCCAGTGAGTCATTGATTTAAACAAACATCTCCAAATTGTCATTTCCAAATTACTATATTGTCACAGTTTGCATTTTCATTTCAAGATACTCCAGAAGAGTAAAAGTTATTCTGACCAAAGACAAGTAAATGTAGAGAAAAGTTGGATCATAATATTTGAAAATATTACAGGTATCAGCTTTGGATTGGCGGTAGATGTTGGGAGAAATTCTTTGCTTAAGGCAGCCATTTACACTCCTTTCTGCAGATTCTTCTGCTGATAGGTGGGTTGGCGGGATTGGGGGGGGGGGGAGGGGAATGGATGAGTCACCCTCAATATACCAGATGTGCTAACGCTCCAAACCTGACTGGAAATAGGTGCAGCCCGGCTCATGGTGCTCAGAAGTGTCTTACACTTAGGGTTTAGCTTTCTGAAGATACCAGATAAAGTGATTAATCTCCAGCTTCTTCAATTGCAGAATGGACAAATATTTGAATTCTTATAATGTGCATCCAATAGGACAAAAATATAAAATGACAACCACTTATTATTATACCTACTAGTGAAAGCATTGACAAATGAACCAAATCATGTCACATCTAATTATTGTTTATATTCAATTATACAGAGGATAAAATCCTTGATGTTAATTAAACTATCATTTGTAAGAGTAGAATCTTTAAAATAATCTTTCCAGTTTTCTTTTTGGTATATGTGCATTTTTCTTCAAAAATATAATTAATATTACTTTCATTTTTGGTTAAGAACACAATTAACATATGAATCTTTCTTTTAGGCAGCTCATTTTTGTGGACAGCAATATAAACTATCCAATTTGTCATGTGCTTTCCTTAACGTCACAGCATTATCTCTGGCTCAATGAAAAGAAAAAGCCAGCAAAAAGGAGCAGAGAAAAATCAATCTAACTGTTAAATAATTAACCTTGTGCATAATCAGTTTGTCATTATGATCAGTAATGGTACTTCAATGTATCAATTTGTGATTGCAAGTTTTTGACTGCTACTAACATATTCTGTCATGACTTCTGTTCAATTTCACAATTTTGTTGCGATATCAATAAGAATCTTTGTCGTATAAATTTTCCACTGGCTATACTGCTGGGAATACTACTGTTTTAAAAGAGTCAGCCATGGACCAGTAGAAAAGCGGGCAGGAAAATCAGTAGAAAGCAACAGAATGTTTTGTGTTCAACAGACATCTAACAGATTTGAGATCAGAGTCCAGGCCAATCTTCTAATGAAATGCTAAAACACAGTTGCACTATTCAAGGTATTACCTTTGAAATGAAATGTTAAACAGAAGGTTCTCTCAAGTAAGTATTAAAGATGCCTTGGAAGAAAAGTATAATACAATCATACAGTACATAAGAGGCATTTCGGCCTATCAAGTCTGTATTGTCAAAGATTTACTATGTCCTACGCTCGTCTCACTTTCCCGCCATTAGGTCCATAGCCTTGAATGTTTTGACATTTTAAGTGTTCGTCCAAGTACTTTTTAAAGGTTGTGAGGTTTCCCACTTCAACTAAATTCCCAGGAAGAGCATTTCAGATCCCCACATCACTCTGGATGAAAAGATTTTTCCTCAAATCCCTTCTAAATCTCCTATCTTTCACTTTTAAATTATAACTCCTCTTCAACTAAGGGTAACAGCTGCTTTCTATTTGCCCTGTCCATGCCCCTCAAACTTTGTACACTTGGTTCCCCCCAACTCTCTCCAGTCCAAAGAAAATGACCCAAGCTTATCTAGACTTGCTTCATTACTGAAAAGCTCCACCTCAGTTAACATCCTGGTGAATTTACTTTGCCCACCCTCCAGTGAAATCACACCCTTCCTATCGTGTACTGAGCAGAACTGCAGACAATACTCCAGCTGTGACCTAACCAAAGTTCAGTATAGCTCCACATTACATCCCAGCTTGTATAATCTATGCCATGTTTGATAAAGGCAAACATTCCTTTTGCCTTCATAACTACTCTATTAATCAATCCTGCCAATTTCAGGGATCTTTGGACAAGCAACCCAAGAGCCCTCTGTTCCCCTGAGCTTCCTACTGTCTTGCCATTTATTGAGAACTCCCTTGGCTTGTTTCTTCTTCAAAACAGCATCACCTCATTCATTAAATATCATCTGCCGTTGATCTGTCCATCTGACCAATCCAGTTATGTCTTCCTGTAATCTAACACCTTCCTCCTCACTGTCAACCACGCATCTGATCTCATGTGATCTGCAAACTCACGTATCATCCCTCCCATATTCTCACCAACATCATTTATAAATATCAAAAGCAATAAGGGACCCAGCAAGTTAGTATGGTACTTTAATGCATGTTGAACAATATTGAACTGTTAACTAGCATCACTAAAAACAAACAGGTCATTATCACTTTTTTGCTTCTAATTTGACCAAATATTTCAAATTGGTGACCATAATTTAAAAATAACTTCCTTGGTTGTAAAGTGCTTTGGGTTCTGCTGATGTCATGAATAAAGTAATCAGACTTCATCAACCTTGTATATTTTAAGCTCTTAAGCTATTTAACAATGTGTCAATAACAGTATGGTTTGAATTTTCAATAAGACAGATGAGTTTCACATTTAAGTCAAACCGATAATGAAGCCAGGAATTTAGAGTCATAGAGTCCCTATGGTGTGGAAGCAGGCCATTCAGTCCATCGAGTCCACACTAACCATCTGAAGAGCATCCCAGGCAGCCCTGCTCCCATACCATGCATTTCCCATACTAATCCATATGGTCTGCAAATCCAGGGACATTATGGGCAATTTAGTATGGCCAATCCACCTAAGCTGAACATCTTTGGACAGAGAGGAAACCGGACCACCCGGAGGAAACTCACGCAGACATGGGGAGAATGTGAAAACTCCACACAGATGGTCACCAGAGCCTGGAACCAAAACCAGATCCCTGGCACTGTGAAGCAACAGTGCTGATCACTGAGCTACTGTGCCACTCTGCAAGTCCCCACCTATCACTAAACCCAGCATTCATCATTCTCACAGCAGTAGGCGCCGATAGGGATGAATGGGGAATGATCATATTTCTCATATCCGGATTCCATGTCATAACAGTACATTTAAAGGTGCTGCAACTTACAGACAGAAGCAATCTTCATTACTGGGCTTGGCGAATCACAACTTGTGGGCTTTGGACATTAAGGAAAGATCTACTCTTTCTCTTTGGAGATAGGTACAAGTGGGAGTGGTCAGATACTCTTTGGAGAGAGCATGTAGCCTTTGGGAATGGGCAATTCACCCTTTGGGATTGTTAAGAATGGACATGAGCATGTGTAAAAAGGTGGTAAGCTCTGTGGAACTGTCAAGTCATCAAGTATTTCAAATCTTTATGTCCTTTAAATTGAAAAAAAAGTCCAGTCTGCAGTTGAAATAAATCAACATTTGCTATTTCACTATTTATTGACAGGGGCGGCACGGTGGCACAGTGGTTAGCACTGCTGCCTCACAGCGCCATGAGACCCGGGTTCAATTCCCGACTCAGGCGACTGACTGTGTGGAGTTTGCACATTCTCCCCGTGTCTGCGTGGGTTTCCTCCGGGTGCTCCGGTTTCCTCCCACAGTCCAAAGATGTGCAGGTCAGGTGAATTGGCCATGCTAAATTGCCAGTAGTGTTAGGTAAGGGGTAAATGTCGGGGTATGGGTGGGTTTCGCTTCGGCGGGTCGGTGTGGACTTGTTGGGCCGAAGGGCCTGTTTCCACACTGTAAGTAATCTAATCTAATGATCAGTGCTGATAGACTACAGCCAAAACCTGTCTTTTATCAATGTGAGAGCCTGTATATTTGCAGTTTGATTGGCTGTTCTAATAGTTATAATAAAGTTAGCAGTCTCAAAGTGAGATGAAATATAAATGTTTGCTTTACAAGGGATTTAGTACTTGAAGGAAATGCTTGTGTTTGTACATGAAAGGATTTAACTGTATTAGTTAGGCTTTTATCAATGAAATGTTTCTTTAAAATATAGTTGTTTATAAAAAATATTAATAACTATTTTATTTCATCTTACCTTGGTTCTTAATAATTGATTAGGGTGGATAGGCAGCATGGAGGATATATGGGTAAAAGCTTTTGTTTGGAATGTATAGTCTGACATGAGTTTGCAATAGGTTGGAATGGATGGGGCATCAGAAATGCATGGGGGGGGGGGGTGAGGGGCCGTAAGGGTGAAGGTTTATGGGCTATTTTAAATTTTACTTTATACTTACAGTTGTGCCTATGTCCTCGACACTAAGGCAGACATATGAAACACTCCATCTCAAAGTCTACTCGCTGCTATTGCTGTTTCCACCACGTTTCCAGGAGATGGTAGTCTGACTCTAGTCAGCACCAATGTATCCCAACTGGAACCAAAAGTTGACAGTTTGAAGATTTGTTTGAGCCAAAATAAAAGCCATTTCGCAAAAGCTTTTTTTCTTTATTCATTCACAGGATGAGCATTTCCGATAAGACCAATTAGGAATTACTCATGTTTAGGTGAGCTTAAGAAGATGGTGGGGACTCAGTATCTTGAATCTCTGCAGTCCATTTGTGAAGATATACTCATAGTAGATATAAGGAAGCTTTCCAAGATTTTGACCAAGTAACACTGAAAGAATTCTATCGCTCCATGTCAGGATGGATATAGTGTGACTGAGCAACTTTCAGCTGATGGTGCATCTCCTTCTCCTTGCAATTGTTTTCCTTGTCTTTCTGGGCAGTAGCAGTCACAGGTTTGGATGGCGCTGTCAGAGGAGGAACCCTTTTAAATTAACAGCACCGTCCAAACCTGTGAATTCCAACATCCAGAAAAACAAGTAGAAATATACTGCAGTTACCATTGTTCTGACGGCACCCTCCAAAATCACAACTTCAAACACCTTGGACAACAAATACATGGGATCATCACTATCTGCAGACTTCCATCCACAGTTCCTTCATTAATGTTGGGTCAGTGCCTCGGAACTCCATTCCTAAGAGTCCTTAACATCCTAAGGAGTGTAGTGGTTCAAGTAACAAACCCACCATCACATTCTCTAGAGTTATTAGATGAGGACAATAAATACTGATCTATCCAGCAATGCCCACATCTGATGAACAATTAGTAGAAGTTATTTTACTTTTTGTGACTTGGTCTGGTAAGGTTTATGTTAGTTTGTTCAAAGCTGTGGAATCGTGTGACTTTATTTGTTAGTAAAGAATTCACCTACCTTAAACACAAGGTGACTGGACTCTAAACAAATCAGAACCAAGCTTGGCAATCAAGTTTGAGATTATAACAAAATTTTAAAGTATGTAAGCTGTTAGTATTTCATTTCACTCAATATTTCATACTAAAGAGTTAAATAATTAACCTGTATTCAGCTGTGTACCATTTCAGAATGGTGTGGTAATTCAACTATCTGCCTCATGTACTAATGATTCACCATCCAATGGTTTACTTATGTTACAAATTGAATAGTGTAGCCATTCAATGTTATTTTCTGTAATTTAACAACAGCACAACTAAGCACTGCAAATATTGGCCATTTTTCAACATTCATAAATCATTAGTTAACAATTGATGCATTTTGCAAGTCAGTTACAACTGGAAGCCATTTTTCAACTAGATCAGACATTGGTCCCATTATATTCAATATTGGATAAGCTAATCGGTTTATTCAGGTATGTCAATAAATAAGCAGGAGGCAACATATGGAGATCAATAAGAATGAAACCTTTTTACTGTTTACTTTTACAAGAGTCAGTGAGTCTTTACTCAGGATAACGCAAGAAATGAGGGGAAACGTGATTCTTTTTAACTATTTCAACTGACTATATCCTTTGAAATTTCTCAGTTTCAAGAGGATGGACCAAATTTGAAAAAAACTTGGTTCCATGTGGACTTAACCATTCCATTATCAGTGGATTGGCTTACATCAATATTCACTGTCACTTCAATATTGATGGAGGAATATGGGGAGTTCTGACAATGGGGGATAAAACTGATAAGACTGAAGAAATAAAGGTTGTGGTTGATTTTTAATGACAGGGCCTTATTTAATTAACACTTTGCTGACCCTGTTGCAATTGTTACTTGAATAGCTGGCCCTGTAATGTTGCAATACTCTTTAGCTTTGTAAGCCGACATTTCCCATCTCTCAAACACTCCCTGTCTATTTCATTTAAAGTCCTCCCTCCAGCCCTAGTTGTTCAATTCACCAGGACAGATCTCAGCATGGCTCAAGTGAAACCCATCCCACTGGAACAACTGCCTTTGACCCCCGTACTGTGCCAGCGTTTCACGAACTGGAACCTATTCCTCACACAGCAGTCTTTGATCTACACATCTAACACTTTGACTTAATTTCCTCAATGTCAGTGGCTCAAATCCTGAGTTCTTACCTTGGAGTAAAACATAGAACTGTAGATGCTGTAAATCTGAAAAAGAACACATAAATTGCTAGAGAAACTCAGCAGGTCTGGTAGCATGTGTGGAGAGAAAGCAGAGTTAATTTCGAGTCCAGTGACCTTTTCTTTCAGAACTGGACTCAAAATGTTAACTCTTTCTATCTACAAATGCTGCCAGACCTGCTGAATTTCTCCAGCAATTTCTGTTTCTGATACTTTGGAGGTTTTGTTTTGTAATTTAGCTCCTAACTGTTCAATCTCTTTCAGAAGGATCTCCTTTTTAGTCCTATCAATGTCAATGAATGGAGATCCACTGCAGTTCTCTTCAATGCCGCACTGGCAGGTGATCCAGCAAAACTTCCCCCCGAGGAGTCAATACAGTTGTCTTAATGTTTTTTCAGGCAGCACATGAGACACCCACCAATCGTGACTCCAGTATTTTAACAATGAGAACAACTTGTCCTTATAATAGTTAGATGTAATAAATCATTCCAAGGAACAATAAAGTAGTCAAACAAAATTGGAAACCACATAAGATGATATTATGGCTGGTGTATAACCAAGCACTGACTGAAAGAGATGGGTTTTAAGTAGCAATTTAAACAAGGAGAAAAGAGACAAGTTTTAGGGGGGGAATTCCATTGCTTAGGACATAGACAGCTAAAGGCATAGCCGACAATGTTGGGATGAAAGGAACTGAGGATGCAAAAAGAGACCAAAATTGAAGGAACACTGAGTTCCAACAGCTTGTAGTTTTCGAGGAAATTACAGAGAAATTGTGGGATGAGGTCATGGAGGGGTTCAAGCACAAATTCTAAACAGTCAAACTGCAGTTCGTCCAAACTATTAGCTTCAATGCACTGCAAGGAAGATAATTGCACAATGTATCTCTCTGTAGAAATAAGTTCATCCTTGAACAGACTTCAAAATAAACGAGCTTTTAAACAGACAACCTTTTTTTTCACATTTGCAGTGCTACTGAGGCCCCAGAGAGCATCTGACTTTACATTCTGCTTGGTGAGATTTGCTATTTTAGGTCAGTACTGGTGTGGCAGGCATTTAGCAGATGGTGCTGTCAGAGAATGTATGCACTGCCTTCCAAGCCCAAAATAAACATCTGCTGTAGCTGCAGCCAGTGACATGAAAAAAGAGCAGACACCATACGAAAACCAGTACTCGTCCTTTGTGCCTTCAGCAAGTGCACACTCGAGCCACATTTTAATTAAGTGCAGCACATTTTTTTGCCCTGATTCTGCTTTAGGGACGTGCTGAGTGGATACTGAGTGTCCTGACTGATGAGGGATGTTTCACTTAAAGTGGTAATAATATGATAATGAGCAGACGTATCATCTATGACCTGAGACCAAACTGGTTGTTAAATTGCAAACTGTAGTCTGGGATTTGGGACTTGAGTTTTGAATGTGATACCTAAGTCTTCTGTTTAGTGGGACTTGCAGCTAAGTTGGTTGCATTTTAGAAACATGCAGTCTTGCCTGTGGATGTACACATTACCCTGAGACCTTAACATTAATGAACATTCATTGTTAAAACATTTCGCTTTTTAGTGGAACCCTATGAGTTTGATCCTGAGCAGTGTGCTGAACTGTGAAGCCGGATTTTGTGGGTATGGTCAGAGTTCACCCTAGTCCAGCTTTTAAAAGTTGCCACAATGGCATAAGTATTTTCCCCTTCTGCCAGTTTCCCTAATTTCCTTTAGTTCAAACTGATGTGTCGCCGACAGTAAAAACCAAGGGCCGAGAATACAACTTGGAAACTTGATCTACAACTTAGAATTTTCTAGATTGAGCCTTAAAAGCCCATCAGATGCAGTCATCATGTAAATATAAATAGGAATAGGCAATGGAAAAAAAACAGCAAATCATTTCCATACTGTTTAAAAAAAAGGTTGATGGACCTTTGATTAAAGTATGATGTTTACACAGGGTATCAAGTCCAGCTCTTGACCACCATGTGACTGAACAAACCAATTCCCAGTCCCTAGATCTTTGGGCACAATGGGTAGAATGTCCCACAATGCAACAGGATTTGCTTCCTTTTCTTTCTTCCTCCTCTGCTGCTACTGTCCTTTATCATTACGGTGTCATGCCTCAAACATGTTGCGGCTTGAGAGACAAAATGTCTCCATTTTGAAAATCTAGGAGCTGGCTTCTTCCAGTCAATAACATCAATGTTATCACATTTCAAGCTGAACATCACAGTGTCTTTGAAGCATTTTTTTTCTCTCAAACCCCAGAAAGTTGAACACCTGACAGGTAAGAAACGAGGACCTGGTATCATCTGGACGTAGTATCCAGTCCATTGAAAGTGATTTTTGCTTAGCTGCTGTGGAGTTGGTCTCGTGAAGGAAGCTAGCATTTTATGCAACTGTTTTCCCATCAAATCCAGAGTTCATGACAGAGAATTTGCTGCTAAAATGTCTTTAGTACTCGTCTAATACATAGTTTAGGTCTTTTTTTTTTCTATTTCTGCCTCCTCCAGCAGGATGCCACTACCAAACACCAAAACCCTCCCCTCCTTGTCAGCATTCTGCAGGGACTGTTCTCTTCCTGGTCCACGTTTCCGTCACTCCAAACACTTCCTCACTCCCTCATGGCATCTTTCCATACATTCTTGGAAAATGTAACACTTGTTCTATAACGTCCTCACTCTTCCTTGTCCAAGGCCCCAAGCACACCAGCAGAATTTTACTTGTACATCTTTCAATCTAGTCTACTGCATTTGCTGCTCACAATGGCATTATTTTCCACATTGGCAAGACAAAATGCAGGCCAGGTAACTGCTTTGTGGAATACCCCCACTCTGTCTATAGCAAAGACACTGGCTTTCCAGTTTTTTGCCATTTCAGTGAAGCATCTCGCTCTCTTGCTAACATTTGCGTCCTCCAATGAAGCACAGTGCAACCTCAAGGAACAAAGGACGGCAAGGTGGTTCAGTGCCTCATAGCACCAGGGACCGAGATTCAATTCCAGCTCTTGGGCAACTGTCAGTGTGAAGTTTGCACATTCACCCTGTGTCTGCGTGGGTTTCCTCTGAGTGTTCCAGTTTTCTCCCACAGTCCAAATATGTGTCAGTTAGGTGGATTGGCCATGGTAAGTCCCCCCAGTATGTCCATGGATGTAAGAGCTGGGTGAATTTGCCATGGGAATTGCAGGGTTATAGGGATGGTGTGGGAGTCTGGGTGGGACTGTCCTCAGAGGATCAGTTCAGACTCGATGGGCCAAATAGCCTCTTTCCACACTGTAGGGATTCTATGATCTTTAACGTACATCAGGCTAATTTCTTCAGGACTTCCTAGAAGCCTCACTTTAGGACTTTCTGTTCAAAATCCATCTATCTTCCATTCTCTACATAGCCCCAGGTCAATATTTGTATCATAAAGTACAATAACAAGGAAGAAATGCCGAAGTTTCATAAATCACAGGTAAGAGCACATTTAGCTCAATTCCAGACACCATGCTTTAGAAATAATGTCAATAACCCTGCATTTCCCATGGCGCAAAGGAATTTTCTAGATCAGCAGCAGAGATGAGTGGTTTAAATTGTGGAATGACTACAGAAGCTGCAATTATCCTCTTTGAAACAGAGAAGAATAAGTGGAGATTTAGTGAGCTAATGAAAAACTATTGGAGGTTTCAATGGATGGGATAGAGGGAACCATTGTTTCACCACAGAAGGACAATGATTTGAATAATTGGCAAAAAAGTTAAAGAATTTGAGAAGGTTTTCAAGAATTCTTTCTCTGATTGGGGGCTGGAAGCAAACTTGCCAGATGGATTGGATAATTATCGAAAATAAATTAATTGTATAGCTGTAGTGATCAAGAGTGGGACTAATGGATAGCTCTTTCAGGGACCAGTCATGATGCAGTGGGCCAAATGGCCTTCTCCTATGCTGGAGGTTTCCACTCGTACCAGGATGTTGTTTGGTCTGCAGGGTTTGGACAAACTCAGATTGGTTTCCTTGCAAAGATGGAGGCTGAGGGGCAATCTGATAGACATCTACAAAATTATCAGAGGCATAGATAGGGTGGTTTGTCAGTGGCTAGGGTGGAAAGGTCAACTGCAAGAGGGCAAAGGTTCAAGGTGAGGGTGATAGTTTTAGGGAGAAGTTCAGGAAAGATTTTTCATGAAGAGGGTGGTTGGTGTCTCTAACACACTGCAAATGGAGGCAGTGGAAACAGGCATGTTGGCAATTTTTAAGGCATATCTTGATGGACACATGAACGAGAGGTGAACAGAGGGATAGAAACCACGCATTGGCAATAAGTAGCGGATCTAAATATGAATTAGAATCGGCACAGGCTAATGGACCAAAAGGCCTGTTCCTGTGCTCTATTGAAATGTATTGTATTGTATGAACAAGATAAACTCATCTTCTCCCACCCTCTATCTGATATCAAAAAGTCACTCTGAAGTAAACTGTGCTGTAACTGCTCATTTGAAGAGATTTTCTATCTCTGCTGTTAATCATGCAGAACAGGAAGCCATTCGGTCCACCATATATAGACCTGATCTGTGAAAAATCTATCCATTTCCACCCATTCCCCTGCTCTTCACTCATAGGAATGTGAGCTTTTACCTTTCAGTAAATGTCAAGTCCTGCTCAAAAGTTATTCTTATCTGCTTCCACAACCCTTTCAGCCAATGAATTCAGGACCGTACAAATTCACTGGGTGGAAAAGGAATTCTCGTCCCAGCCGGTCGTTTTAGTCAACAATTTTAAGTCGGTGTTCCTTGATTACCAACTCAAATGCCAGTGGGAATGGGTTCTACCTGTCTCGACAGATGTCCAGAAAAAGGAGCTGTGCTTTGAGGAGAGGTAGAGAAATATTCCCTGGATTTCAGAAATTGTTTTATATATAGCATTTATAGGAAGTTTGGCAAGGTAAATGTTGGGATGACCTTTTCTGCCGGCTGGGAAGTCATGGTGTCAAACTAAGAGGTTGTTCAATTCAAAGAGAAGTGTGTAGGAACTGAAAGGGCTGTGGATCCTTGAAGACACCTCCTGATACTCAGGCAGAGGTGGGTACTGCAGATGCTGGAGATTAAAGTGGTGCTGGAAAAGCACAGCAGGTCAGGCAGCATCTGAGGAGCAGGAACTCGATGTTTCGAGCAAAAGCCCTTCATCACAAATGAGCTCATTCCTGATGAAGGGTTTTTGCCTGAAGAAGGGCTCATGCCTGAAACGTCGATTCTCCTGCTCCTTGGATGCTGCCTGACCTGCTGCGCTTTTCCAGCAACACATTTTCAGTTTTTGCCTGAAACATTGATTTTCCTACTCCTCAGATGTGCCTGACTTACTAATAGTCAGGTCATTTCAAGCCAGAGATTGACAGCTTTTGGATGCTAAGGGCCGCAAATCAAAGGTTATGGGGAGAGTGTAGAAATGAGATGTTATCAAACACTGGAGCAAGCCTGAGTGACCTAAAGGTCTACTTCTCAATTTCTAACATTTAGCAATCTATTAAAATCAGAGAGAAATTAACAATTTTCACATTTGTCATGGCTTCATAAGAACATTTGAGAAGATTTCAGTTGAGGGTGTATCTAATAACACAGTAGTCAGAATAATGTGGAGCATGGTGAGAGATGTGGCAGAGTATTGGAAGAAGTCCAGCCTGGTCTATCTTGGCATTGGGATAACTTAGAGCAACTTTTAATTAAGTCATGGTGAGATTCGTGCTGGACAGCAATAAGTTGCCTATTAACGGGGATTAGTGCTGGTTAACAACCTTATTAACTGCATATCTCACCTCATTAATGTACGGCT
This sequence comes from Chiloscyllium plagiosum, assembly GCF_037043375.1. Taxonomy (NCBI): domain Eukaryota; kingdom Metazoa; phylum Chordata; class Chondrichthyes; order Orectolobiformes; family Hemiscylliidae; genus Chiloscyllium; species Chiloscyllium plagiosum. Next base: position 36,154,451 of record NW_028270172.1, on the reverse strand, counting down.
TTCAATCATACCATTCACTGAAAGCAAGTTAGACACTGAGAGTTGTCCACACAGAGGTCAGTGTGGGTTCCTGATGACTTCAGCTCACTATTTTCTCCAAAGGACCTCCTTGTGGGGCATCAGGCACAAACATCCAAGGGTGTACTCCATGGGCACCAGCTACATGTGTCCCACATCCACAGATACTGGTATCTGACATGTGCCAACATCTAATTACAGTCACCACACGTCTCCAATTCACTTCCAGGATGTTTCTGCACATCAATGCTACACCTCCGAGATCAAAGGCAGCTATCATTGTGATGCTGCTGCAAGGATACTGAGTGCTCTGGGGGACACACAACAGTCTCATAGATTGGATCAGGCTGCATCTTCACCTGCTTGCTTGCTCTCTTAGCTCTCATTCAGTTTGAGCCTACCTAGATAATCACAATTCGGAGATGCCGGTGTTGGACTGGGGTGTACAAAGTTAAAAATCACACATCACCAGGTTATAGTCCAACAGGTTTAATTGGAAGCACACTAGTTTTCGGAGCGAGGCTCCTTCATCAGGTGATTGTGGAGGGCTTGATCGTAACACAGAATTTATAGCAAAACTTTGCAGTGTGATGTAACTGAAATTATACATTGAAGAATTGATTGTCTGTTAAGCCTTTCATCTGTTAGAATACAGTGATAGTTTCACTTCTTTCATGTGTAAATCACAAAACCCTTTTTTTTAAAGTTGCATTCTCGGGTTAGCTGTTAACAATGGTGATAGCTAGATAATGTGTTGAAGGTGTTAGCCCCCTGTGTTCTCTGTCTATGACCTGATGTTTAGATTGATTCCAATCTAAAAAGTGAAATAACAGAGTTTTACATAAATTCATGCAGTTTTTGAGCTCAGAGTTCAACATGAATCTATGTGGTTTTTGAGCAAAGTGCAATGTAACTTTATACCAAAAAAATTCACCACACACAATATATATGTGTGCATGTGGGTCTTTGTCTGTCTGTGTGTGTGTCTGTCTGGGGTGGGGGTTGTGAGTGTGAGAAAGTGTGTGTGTGTGTGTGTGTGTAGTGAGTGCAGAGTGTCTTAAGTCTGTGAGGGGGTGTATGTGTGGGAGTCCGTGTGTCTATAAGGGTGTGTGTGGGTGTCTGTGTGCGCGTCTGTGTGCATCTGTGTCCGTGTGCATGTGAGAGTGTGTGTGTGTAGGAATATCTGTGTGTGTGTGTGTGTAGTGCAATGGTGATCACCTGTAGTGTGACATGACCCCAAGGTCCCGGTTGAGGCCCTCCCTATGGGTACAGAACTTAGCTATCAGCCTCGGCCACTTTTCGCTGCTGCCTATCCCGAAGTCCGCCTTGGAGGATGGTCACCCGAAGGTCCGAGGTCGAATGTCCTGGACTGCTGAAGTGTTCCCCAACTGGGAGGGAACCCTCCCGTCTGTTGATTGTTGTGCGGTGCCCATTCATCCGTTGTCGTAGCCTTTGCTCAGTTTCCCCAATGTACCATGCCTCAGGGCATCCTTGCCTGCAAAGTATAAGATAGACAATGTTGGCTGAGTCACATGAGTACCTGCCATGTACAAGGTGGGAGGTGTTCCCACGCGTAATGGTGGTATCTATGTCCACAATCTGACACGTTTTGCAGTGACCACCGTGACAGGGTTGTATGGAGTTGTTCTGAGAGCCGGACAAACTTTGCTCACTGTGAGGCAGCAGTGCTAACCACTGTGCCACCGTGCCGCCCTTGAACTGAGAAGCTTGCTGGACAATTTCAGAAGGCAGTAAAGAGACAATCACATTGCTGTGTGTCTGGAATGACATCCAGATCAGGTAACAGCAGTAGACCTTCCTTCTCCATCTGACATGAGTGAATCAGATGGGTTTTTAATGACAATCGGAAATAACTGATGTTTCAGATTAGATTAGCTTCCCTTCCGTGTGGAAACAGGTCCTTCGGCCCAACCAGTCCATACTGACCCTCCAAAGCGTAACCCACCCAGACCCAATTCCCTCTGACTAATGCACCTAACACCAAGGGCAATTTAGCACGGCCAATTCACCTGACCTGCACATCTTTGGATTGTGGGAGGAAACCGGAGCAAACCCATGCAGACACGGGGAGAATGTGCAAACTCCACAGAGACAGTCTCTCAAGGCTGGAATCAAACCTGGGACCCTCGTGATATGAGGCAGCAGTGCTAACCACTGAGCCACCAATTCCAAATATATTGTTTGAATTTAAATTCACAAACTGTTATAATGGGGTTTGAACTTAATGGCTCGGTTTATAGATTACTAGTACAGTGACATTACTGTCATCCCACCACCTTCGCTTTGTAATTGCCTTCCTTTAGATTTATGGTTGAGTTTGGTGGACCCTTTGAGGAATTGGTGAAGAGAATTTGGATTTTCTATATCCTTCAAGAGAGTGTCAAACACTTGAACCCAGGCCTGACTGTAAGGACAAGTGGAAGCCTTGCAGAAACCCAAGCTTTGCCAACTTTTCCTAACAGTTTCCATTCGCCTATGTTTCAGAATTGCAATGGCCAACCTGTAGTAACCTTGCTGACTTTCAGGGCCTCATCACCCATCTGTCAATTCAAGAGTCCAGCAAGCAAATTAATTGTCTGAGAGGCCATAAACTAGGCAGTGAAAACTTGTTCTGTCACCTGAAAGTTGAATATATAGTTTAAACATTATTTCTGTGGCTTACTGGACCTGTTAGCGAGCTTATGCCAGAAATAGCCTGCCTTATCATCTAGGACCTAGTCCCAAGCACTTTCTCATGAAATTTATTCTGAACTGCCTAATTATATTGGCCATATGCCAACCCATTTTGCACAATCACATCTAATTGTGAAGTTGGGTAATCATTATTTTCCTGGTGCCAGCTACAGTCAAGGTTTAAGTATGAGTTGACAGATTGTCCTTAAAGGGACCAACCAACAAGGTAAGTTCTCAAAATACCCGCCCCTGAGCGTGGATCCAGCAGAAATTTCCACTGAGCTCATATTTAAAGAATTTTGATCATTGTCACTTTGGCTGTTGATTCCTCCCCGACAGTTAGCCCAACCTAGTCAGCGATCTTCCTCCATCCACCCTCAGACTACTGCGCTCTGAAAGTGCTGGAAAAGCTCTGTTGCAGTGATCCCACCAACTATCTTTTCTTCTACACAGACCTCCGAAACTGGAAGTCAACATTTCAAATAGTGACAGCATACCAATCATTGTGTGTTCGCACCTAGAGTGGCTAAAACAGTCACACAGCACTTTCGGCAGCATCTAGAGCAGGAAACGGCTTTGAATCCAATATCAAACCTTCAAAACTGAACAGGATTAGAAAATGGTAGTCCACATGCCATTGTCAAAGGGTGGGGAGGAGCAAGTGGAACAGATGGTGAAAGCAACCAGGGTAAAAGACAAATGGAGTGCTAGGGGCAATTCAGGAGCGATATTTTCTGTAGAATGGGCCTTAATAGTAGCTATGAATAGTAGAAAATAGGTTATCTCTGCTCTCCAAGGAGAAAGTGAGGACTGCAGATGCTGGAGATCAGAGCTGAAAATGTGTTGCTGGAAAAGCCTTACAGCACCAGGGGGTTCCTGCGTTCAATACTAGCCTTGAGCGACTTTCTGTTTGGAGTTTGCACATTCTCCCTGTATCTGCGTGGGTTTCTATCAGGTGTTCCAGTTTCCTCCCACAGTCCAAAAGCGTGCAGGTTAGGCCATGCAAAATTGCCTCATAATGGTGTGCAGGCTACATGGATTAGCCAGGGTAAATGCAGGATTATGGGGTGGGGTTGTCTAGATGGGATGCTCTTCAGAGGATCATGGATCCAAGGCAGCATCCAAGGAGCAGGAGAATCGATGTTTCGGGCATAAGCCTGAAGCATTCCTGAAGAAGGGCTTATGCCCGAAACATCGATTCTCCTGTTCCTTGGATGCTGCCTGACCTGCTGCGCTTTTCCAGCAACACATTTTCAGCTCCTATCTCTGCTCTCCAATCCCATAAACCACATATCCACACCCATATTCAAATCTATAGAATCTAACCAATCCAGTTGGCTACCAATACACCAACAAGTCAACGTTCTTCCAATCCGGTCTCTACAATTCTCATGGCTGAGGGTACTATTAGCATTGCAGCAGCTTCATTTTCAAGCAGGCATTGATGAACAGCCCGTCTTTTTTGCATCTTGTCCACTACATGAAAACTTGGCCCATATTCAGGACACACTGTGTGTCTTATCATTCTGGCATAAGGACGATATTCTGCAATCCCCACATACCAAAATGAGGACTCCTGGATTCAGAGCCATCATCCAAATCATAGAATCCCTAGTGTAGATAGAGGCCATGCGGCCTATTGAGTCTGCAGTGATCCTCTGAAGAGCATCCCATCTAGACAACCCCACCCCATAATCCTGCATTTACCCTGGCTAATCCATGTAGCCTGCACACCATTATGAGGCAATTTTGCATGGCCTAACCTGCACGTTTTTGGACTGTGGGAGGAAACTGGAACACCTGATAGAAACCCACGCAGATACAGGGAGAATGTGCAAACTCCAAACAGAAAGTCGCTCAAGGCTAGTATTGAACCCAGGAACCCCCTGGTGCTGTAAGGCAGCAGTGCTAACAACTGAGCTATTGTGCCACCCCATGTCTAGTTAAGATCCACTCCAGCATGACCAACTCACAAACGCCAACCGGGAATGACGTAGTGTATCACTCAGCTCTATCAACGATTGCTGCAAAGAATAAAATGAAGGATCAATACCTCCCTTTTGAAGGCAAATAGGGCTGAATAATAAAGATCAGTCAGGCCTGAGCATTTATATTCCAAGTATGAATTATTAAGAAGGTGCAGCATGTATAAAACAATGCATTATGGAGGCTCATTACCATCGAGAGTAACTATTTAGTTATATTTCAATATTGGGAGCTTACCCAATGAAATTATTTGTTGGACTCCCTGTCAAGTACCTGTGCTTGTTAAGAATGAAGGATGCTGTGCTTGGGAACAGAGCCCAGTTTTAGCTTCAAATAGCCACGAATCAGATACTGGCAGTAAAATGAAGAATAAAGATCCTGGTCCACTAAACACCAATAATGCACTTTAATCCCAACTTGAGAAGTTCACCAGGGTGACTTTTCCATTTCCCACACCAGCCATGACATGTGGCCCCATTGAGCTGACAGCTAATTAGCACTGAATTATAGTGTGTTGTGGACCCAAGACTAATACGAACTACATTGTGACCACAGAACCACATTTCACACAGGACCCATGCAGTCATCAGCGAGAAAGTTGCAATCTCATTAGACCAACGTTTTCTAAGTGAGATACCGGTATTTAGAACTACTTCATTGACCAATTCCTCATTAAGTATTTTTTTTTATTTTTAATCATTGCTCAATTTTGAGACAGAGGTATATTTGTGATTACATTTTTTATTTAGTTTAATTGACAGAGTAATTTTATTATTCTTGAGTCGAAACATTTTTTTATTTTTGCAAACTGTAATCTGTTACTTCTAAAACCATCAAAATATCATTGCCACTCAGAGTGAAATAACTCCCTCTCCAGTAGGTGCAATGTTTTTTAGGTAAAACAGCTGGCATTTTACAAACTTTGCAAGATGGTTGAAGGTGGGAGGGATAGTGGGTTGGGTGAGGGGAAGACTAGGTGTGAAAGACTTGACTGAAAACCAAAGGAAACATCTGTGACTCTCTCAACAGCTGCAACGTTCGAAATAATGTTTATTTCTTCCAAAGTCTAATGGCCATTCTAATAGAGTCATCGCAGCTTCTCCATCAACAGTAATGGGAAACTCTAAGTCCTAACTTTCAGCATTGCCTGATGTCAGAACACTGTTGGAACATAATTGGAATACTGACTCTGATTTTAATTCCACGTCATTAAGTTCTGCTAAAATAAGAGCAGTAATATCCTTCAAACTTCCCCATAATCCTGTTCTGCATGTGACTCCAGGCCAATAGCAATGCTTTGTAATTGCCCTCTGAAATGGCCTAGCCAATAAGAAACTCACATGGATCAAACCACCAAGAAGGTTAAAAGAAATAAAACCTATGGCCACCTGCTATCATCGGAAATGCCAATGGCAAATCCAGTCCTATCAACCATGTAAAGTCCTCTTTGCTATTCTCTGGAGGCTTATGCAAAAATTGGGAGAGGTGTACCATAGAACAGTCAAATGGTAGCTCAGTCATACTCACAGAATCTTGCCTGAGAGACAATGTCCCACATAGCACCATCACTGTCCCATGGAAGGACAGATTCACAAGAGGTGGAGACACAGCAACAAACAGTCAAGAGAGAATTGCCCTGGGATAGCACAACGCTGGTCCTGTATCAAGTTAGGTATGGCAAAGAAACCTCCTGTTTGTTGCTACCTCCTCCCCACCTCCCCCTCAGTACTTCTCAATGTTAAAAAGCCATAAGAAGTACCACTGAGAGTGGCAAGGGCACGGAATAAACTCTGAGCAGACAGAGGACTTCAAGGTCCATTATTATGAGTAGCCTGACGGCTAGAGATCAGAGGCTACAACCCACAATACAAAGGCGGGTTTGATGTATTAATAAGGGAGATCATAGTGTATTGGAGGACATGGGATGTTGCAAGAGGGGACATGTTACCTGTGCCCACCACCACTGTGACCTGCACAGGGCACGTGTGCGTAATGACAGTGGGAATGCCTAAGCTGTAGGGGCAGGGCTTAGGAAGTAAGGATGAGGTGATGTGTGGGAAGATATAAGATATCGATACCAATTGGCTGTCCAGGAAGCATCAGAAACATGGAGGTTCAGGGAGGCTGTTTTATCACCAGGTTCTGCCTGACACTCACTGTGCCAAGAACAATCTGCATTGCCTTCCATTATCAATCAACTCCTAAATACAAGTACAAATGGAATGTGGCTGTAACCACACCCAGCAGGGTGACTTGTTTTTTATTCCAACATGAGCTCCACTTGTGAGCAGCGAGAGTCTCTTCAAAGGGCAATTGCATGAAATGGCATGTAACTGACATGCCAAGTGCATATACATGTATAGGTAATGCCCATCACTATCTCCCCTTGATATTCAATGGCATTACCATCACGGAATCACTCACTATCAAGATCCTTGAGGTAACCTTTGACCATAAATTGAACTACACCGATCATATAAATACTGTGGCTACAAGAGAAGATCAGACTCTGGGAACACAGGGATACAAAAAAAGGGCTACCTGTTTAAGATGGAAAAGAAGAGTTTTTTTTCTCTGAGAGGGTCATGGGGCTTTTAGAATTGTCTTCCCAGAGCATGGTGAAATAGGATTTGAATATTTTTTAGATGGAGGTAGATAAATTCCTGATTACCAATGCGCTAAAGGGTATCAGGGAAAGGCAGGGAAGTGGAGTAGAGGCCACAATCAGATCAGCCCTGATCTTACAGGACAAGCTCAAATAAGCTGGTGTGTAAGTCACCTCCTGGCTCTTTCCTACTTAAAAACTTAAAAATCACACAACACCAGGTTATAGTCCAACAGGTTTAATTGGAAGCACACTAGCTTTCGGAGCGACGCTCCTTCATCAGGTGATTGTAAGGAGCGTCGCTCCGAAAGCTAGTGTGCTTCCAATTAAACCTGTTGGTCTATAACCTGGTGTTGTGTGATGTTTAACTTTGTACACCCCAGTCCAACACCAGCATCTCCGAATCATGACTACTTAAAAACAACACTCAACACATGACACCACCCACCATGCAGGCCACTTGAATGGAATTCTATCCAACATCTTCAAATGTTAATTCCTTTGACCATCGACACATATTGGCAACAGTGCGTATCATCTACAAGATGCACTGCAATAATTTAGCAAGGATTCTTCGACATCACCTTCCAAACCCTAACCTCTATCACCCAGATGAGTAAATGTAGCAGATGTGTGGGAACACGATCACCACCTGCAAGTTCACCTCCACTCCACATGCATTCCTGTGATGTTGCTCCTTCACTGTTGCTGGGTCAAAATCCAGGAAGTCCCTCCCTATGTGGGTGGACCTACAGCATATTGACTGCTCAAGAAGGCAGATCACTGCCATCTTTGCAGTGGTAACTATGGATGGGCAATGAATGTTGGTCTCATCAACAATGCCACATATTGTGAATGAATAAAACAAGGTCACATGAGGAAGAAAGCAATAGGAAGAAATTTAGATAGCATTAGATGAAGTTAGGTGGGAGGAAGTTTGTATGAAGCATAGAGATTAGTATGAACCTACTGGTCTTAATGGTTTGTTCCTCCACTGTAAATTCTATGTGTTTAATATAATCATAGTGAGGGTCTATACAATGGAAATGAAATGGGAAGAGATGATTAACAGATAGCTGAATTGATAATGTCCTATTCTACCCTGGTACACAAAATGAAAATGATTCCACTCATGATTAGCCCTAACAGAATGTTGTTAATTCACTTGGGTGATTGTGATCTCATCCTTTGATGCAACAAGCCAGATGGAGGTGTTTATGTTGATCTGTGGATGTGTGATATAATTGCTGCATGATAATGTGAAACTGAGCAGTAGCGTTTGTATATGTGAGAAAATCATTAAAACTGTCATCGGCACAAAAGTTGCTAAAAGGAAATGTCCCAAAGATGCCAATTCTACTCCCACTGGTCATTATCACATTGCTGCTTCTGGCAAAGTAGTTGATGCATTTCTTAACATCCCTTCATTATAATGATGAGGACACTTCCATAATATTTGATTTGCTGTAAAGCACTTTGGAATGACATGAGGTCTCAGAAAGCACTGGACAAATGCAAACTCCTCTTATATTTATGATTCTATCTGTGTAGCTATGCCAAAGTTCAACGTCGTGTAAAGCCATATTTACAATCATTGCTCTGAATATTAGCTGCGCTCACTGTTGCTGTCAGTATAAATTTCCAAGCTAATTCACCAAACACCTAACTCATTACAGAATTAAATTTACAACCTAGCCCGAGGCGGAATGATAAATCTGGAGAGAATAGATTCAAAGATCTTTGATGTCACTGATCACATTGTCTTAAGCAGTGCTGAGAAAAGAGTTTATAATGCCTGTTACCAGGGCTATAGGGAAAATGGGACTACTTTGTTCATTCTTTCAAACATGGGCCAAATGATCTATTTTAGTGCTGGATGATTATATGGTGATATAGAATTCACATAAAATCACGTATGTCACCTAACAAAGAGCTGTATTGATCTACAACTCAGAGTAGCTGTCTTATTTGTTGTCATGCCTAAGAATGGTTTCCGTATTGATTTCATTATTGAGCAGAAGTGTACCTTTGAAGAGTCCATTACTGTGATTCAATTAAGTAATTAAGGGAGTCAGTACAGTGTTTCATCATATGCCATCGTGATTCTATATCATCAATAACCTTGGTCATTGCACACATGGAATCAAGGCATAGACCAGGAATTGACATGTATAACCAGGAGTTCCATTACAGTGATGTGATGTTACAGTGACGGAGTGCGAACTACTCCAAGGAAGTTTCCACATAAATTGTGATCTCCGTTGAAGCAAGATGTGAGGATGAGAGATTTTATATGTGAAATTATTTTAGTCTTCATTTTATTGTCATGCATTTTGCTCTTGTTTCAGGATGACCATGTTAAATATATTCTGTTTTCCTGTGATCCTTCGCATTCTGAGAATCCATCCTGTGCCAATCATCTGGAATAATCATTTATAACTTTTGTCAGATCTTAAAGTCAGGCCTAGTAGAAAAGGGTGAACAGTATTATGAGATTTATGTAAATTATGATGATGTAACTGATCACGTGGTTTTGGCATCATTTAGAGATAAGACATCCATCTGGAAAGGGCATGTGAAGAATTACACTGACCGAGTTGTATTTGTTGACCTATCGTGTAAAGGCAACATAATGCCAGAGGACTGCTCTCATAGCATGAGAGGGACAGCTGGTGGTGAGATCAACCTGAGGGGTAACCACACCTTGGGTGAGGTTGAGAAGGCAGGACCTTCATGGTGACATGAGCCAGTGTGGGAAATGAACTGATGCTCTTGATATCATTCTGCATCACAGTCCAACCAAGATAGCTAACCGAACCCAACCTATGATACACAACTGTAAGTAAAGGAGTTCTACAATACATAAGGACTTGAAGAGCCTAACCTAAATGATAAGGAGCAAACAGCTCCAAGGGCTAAGTACGTGCAGACAACTACAGCCCATGTTCCAGACCTGTATCTGAACATGCATGGTGCAGTGTTGGCTTAGAGCACAGGATAAAGCATGGCAGCAACTACAGTACAACTCTCCCGAGACAGGCTCTAAAGTTTAAACAGAGACCAAGGGACACGGCTGAAAAGGGAGGACTCTGACAACAGGGTAAGATCTTCAAAGACTTTGAAGTTGCAGCTGAGAAAAATGAAGGTCGATTCCAAAGGCAGGCCCAGACCTCTGATGAATACACAAAATAAAAACTGGAAAAGGCTCTGGAGGAGGGAAAAAGGACATCAGGCAATTTCAATTATTAGGGCCACAGAGCGGGAAGACAGAGTGGGAGAAAAAGACCCTAGAAGACTTTGAAGCCTAGCCACGAACCGGCAATTATATGGCAAGCGTGGGAACACTTTGATAGCAAGAAGGAAACAGCCAAATTCTACCTAGGTCGGTCAGGGATGGCAATTCAGGTGGAAACTTTGCCATTAACCGATCACAGGGAAAGCCGACAACAAGATCAGAAGTAGGATCTCTGGGAGCAGCTAACACTATGGAATTAACTCAAAGGAGCAGCACCATCAAGTCAGCACTTTTCTATATGTTATTGAAACTGTGACTGATGAAGCTCTTGTATGTAGGCACTGCGAAGTATGATGCTTTGATTAAAGCATCTTAGCCCCAAAATATATTGTGACATTATGGGCAAGATTTAATCAGCAGTATCCACCTTTGGGAGAATCAATAGTAGCCTTCTTAATGGTTTCACATCAGTGTGGGTTGTCATGGGTACAAGGCATAAATAATTAAAGACCACACAGTAGTCAGTGAGAGGGATGCACAGTTATCAGATTTTCTTCAATGCGAGGAGGATTTAACCCTATAATAATCAATCCCATCACTGCATAAGCAGAAATCAGGACCCAATATTGGTTGATCAATACTACAAGAAAGCACCATGGATTCTTCTAATATGGTCGAAAGGGTCACTCCCAAGATGGTATTGTCACTGTCCTGTGAACCCACCAAAATAACAAAGGAGTTCAGTTGTGTAAGATGTGGCTTCGTATTAGGGGTGGGGGCGTGTTGGGTCTGGGTGGCATGCTCTTCAGGAGACTCAGTGTGTACTTGATGAGCTGAATGGCCTGTTTCCACACTGTAGAGATTCTATGAAGCTAGCATGCAGGTGCAGCAAGTAATTAAGAAGGCTAATTGAACTTTGACCCTTCTTTGCATTGGGTCTTAAAAGAAAGGAAATCCTGTTGCAACCATACGGGTTGTTGGTGAGGCTGGACCTGGAGTACTCTGTCCCCATATTTAAGAAAGTATGTACTGGCTTTGGAGACTGATCACTAAGCCGACTGCTGGGTGAAGGTATTGTCTTATCAAGTATGGCTAAACAGGTTAGGCCTTTATTCATGTGCATTCAAAAGAATATGGGGTGATCTTATTGAAAACAAAATTCTAAGGGGCCTTGATAGGGTAGATAATAAAACAATACTTTCACAAGTGGAGGAATCTCAAACGAGGGAACATAGTTACAGAATAAGGGGACACTCATTTAAAACTGAAGTGTCGGAGAATTTCTTCTATCAGAGGGTCCTACCTGTCTGAAATTTTCTACACCAGAGTGTTGTGGAGAGTAGATCCCTAAAAGTATTTAAAAATGAGTCAAATAGGTTTTGAAACGTTAATGAGTTAGAGTTATGAGGAATAGCATGAAAGAGAAGTTAGGACAGATTGGCTATGACCTTGTTGAATGGTGAGGCAGGCTTTGAAAGCCAAATAACTTACTCCTGTATCCAGTTTTTATGTTCTTATGCTCCAGAGGGAATATTTAAGTCTCGCAAAGTGCAGAGAAAGAACACAACTGCCAATGTGGTGCATTTTGAAAAATGTACAGGATTATATAGGAACATAGGGCATAGGAATAGGAGTTAGGCCAATCAGCCATTCAATAAAAGTATGGCTGATCTGTGGCCTAACTCCATGTTTGCCTTGAACCTATATCCCATGATACCATTGCTTAATAAAAATGTGTCTATCTTAGATTTAAATTTAACAGTGGAATTAGCATCCACTGCTGTTTGACGAAGTGTTCCAAATCTCCACGACTTTATGCATGTAGATGTACTTCCTCACATCTCTCCTGAATGGCCTGGCCCTAGTTCTTAGACAATGTCGCTGGGTTCTAGAATCTTCAACCAATGGAAATAGGTTATCTTTATCTACCCTGTCTTTCCCTGTAAACATCCTGAAGACCTCAATTGTAATGCCAAGTGTCTACAAAGCCAATTATTTCACCAAGATTCAGGCAAAGGCCATGGGAAAGACTTGCAATGTATTAGTTCAATTATAAGTATTTAGTCTTAGTTGACTATTGTTCAAAATGGATTGAAGTGGCAACACAGGGAACCACAATGGTTTCAGTGGGCACAGCACCGAGAGGGATCTTTACAAGACTACACGGTTCTAAAGAAGGATCACTGGGCCTGAAACTTTAACTTTGATTTCTCTCCATAATGCTGTCCACTGAGTTTCCCCCAGTAATTTCTGCTTTTGTTTCTGATTTCCAGCATCCTCAGTTCTTCTGTTCTTTTTATTTAGTATTTAACTCATTGCCACATTTCTTCCAGGCATGCCCACATTGAAGAAGTTCTGCCCCCCTCCCAATCTTTTTTCCTTTTTCACCATCATTAATTTCACTGTCACTCTTGGTGTTTGACCAGGTATTTGCTAAAACTCATTTCCACAGTAACATCACAATCTTCACTGACTGCCACCAGCTCAAACTCACCCCATATGGATTCCAACTCAAGTTTCTTCCTTCATGACAATAGACAATAGACAATAGGTGCAGGAGTAGGCCATTCTGCCCTTCGAATGTTATGAATCCACCCCAGTTCTGAAGAAGGGCCACTGGACCTGAAACATTATCTCTGATTTTTCTCTATAGATGCTGCCAGATTTGCTGAGTTTTTCCAGCAATTTCTGTTTTTGTTTCTTTGCAATATATGATTTCCAGAAAGAATTATTATCAGACAGTGGGCCTCGAACTTTAACAGTAATTCCAGAAAGTTCATGTGATCATTTTTCCATTGTATCTATTCTTGAAAGGAGAGGCAGAAAGAGCATAAGAATTTAGACTAAGAATTAGCTCTACTCAGTTACAGCCAACACCATTGAATATTGAATATTGGCTTGAACTTGTGAATGGAGAGGAGGTTAAAAAAAGACATATTAGTTTTAATTCATGACCACCAGCCGAACATAAAAGGTGGAACAACAAGAGAAAAGCTGCAGGAAAAAGCAGCAGAAGTAACACAACTTTAGACATAGAGAGCAAACTCTATTAACCTTGCGCCAGGTTGGAAAGTCTGGTTGAGGGACAGAAAATCGGAAACCATGTTTATCAAAGAGACAGATCAACCAAGATCTTATATTGTTAGAATGCCTGAAGAGGCATTCAGCAGGAACAGGAAAGCATTGATCTTTGTTGAGTCAAGACGTGAGATCAAGTATGACAACCACAGGATGTGGAACAGTTATATCTATACAATACCAGACAGTGTACAGAGTGGTACAACTATTCAAGACACAGTACAATACCATTTTCCTAGTGTTGAGCTCAAGTAAACAAGATTGGAATGCCAAATTATAGTTGTAGTTCATCTCAATTTTTAAGAGGGGACTGGAGGTAGTGATAATGACGATAATATTGATAAAGTTAATAATGATGTGGATGGTGTTTCTGGTGTGGTAGTAATAAAAGGAGTCTTATGGGTAAGTAGGATGAAGGTACTGATTAAACATGGAATATGATAGCACTGCTATCACAGAGACATGGTTGAAGAAAGAACAGGACTGGCAGCTTAATATTCTGAGGAAAGAGTCCTCAGGTGAGGTAGAGAGGCATATAAAGAGGGAAGTGTCATAGTACAGAAGAGGTCCTTTGGTCCATTGAGTCTGTGCTGACAAGAATATACTACTATCTACAGTAGTCCCACTTTCCTGCACTAGGCTCAGAGCCTTGAATTTTATGACATTTCAAGTGCTCATCCAAGTACTTTTTAAATGCTTTGAGGTTTCCAGCCTCAATTACTCCAGATAGTGCATTCCAGATCCCCACTATCCTCTGGGTGAAAATTAATCCTAAGGATGGTGTTGCCATATTAGTCAAGGAGTCAATTACTCCATCAATTGAGGGATAATATCTTCATTTGAGATCATATGAGTCAAACCTAAAAACAAAAAAGGGGCAGTCACATTGTTGGGAGTGTACTATAGACTCCCAAACAGCCAGAGCCAGATCGAAATATAGATACATCCACAAATTTCAGAGAAGAGTAAAAGTAATGGGTAATAATAATAAAGGATTTCAACTTTCCCAATATTAACTGGGATGGACAAAGTGTGAAAGGCTTAAGGGAGTGGAATTCTTAAAATGTATTCAAGTGAGTTTTAAGTCAGCCTGTAGAAAGCTCCACAAGAGAGAGGCAATGCTGCATTTGACTTTAGGGAATAAAACCAGTCAAGATGTGTCAGTGGAAGAGAATAGCGTCACAGAATCCGTACAGTGTGAGGTAGGATATTCAGCCCATCACTGACCCTCCGGTTGAAACATCCCACTCAGACCCACCCCATCCCCACAACCCTGCATCTCCCATGGCTAATCTACCTAACCTCCACAATCCTGGACACTCGGGACAATTTAGTACGGCCAATCCACATAATCTGCACATCTCTGGAGGAAACAGAAGCACCCATGAGACCCAGGAAACCCATGCGGACACAGGGAGAATGTGCAAACTCCACACAGACAGTCACCCAAGGGTGGAATCAAACCTGGGTCCCTGGCGCTGTGAAAACACTGAGTCACCATGCTGCCACTATCATAGTCGTGACCAGAACTCAGTAACATTTAAGGATAGCCATGGAAAAGCCCAAAAATAGACCAGAAATAAAGATTTTGAATTGGGGGAACGCTGATTTTAACATGATAAGACAGGATTAGGCCAAAGCAGACTGGTAACAGTGGGATCAAACATTTTAGAAAATGCTGAATGCTGAGGAACGTTTAGAATTGGATAAGGTTAAAAAAAAGGAAGTTTATGGTGGATATCCAGGGCTCAGAATCATAATGCCCTACACGTAAATATAAAGTGCAAAGGGTTAACTTAAAAAAGAAATTTGAAAATTGAACAGAAGGCATAATAAAAATAAAGGAAAAATGAAAGTGTTTTGTCAGTATATTAGGGCCATGAGGATAACTGGGGAGAGAATGGGGCCTATTAGGGACTTAACTAACAAGATGTGAGTGAAGTTTTAAATGAGCATTTAACTTCCATATTCGTGCTGGAGAGAAACAGTGTAGGGATAGGAATCAGGAAGGAATACTTGAACAAATTACAATTGTAAGGAGGAAAGTATTAATTGTTTCAGCAGGCTTAAAATTACACGTCCCCAGGCAGGAAATAAACCCAAGCTTCCTGTGAGAGGCATTCATATTCTGTCTGGACACAGGAGAATAGCTAACGTGGCACCGATATTCAAGAAGATAGTAGGAATAAACCAGGAAACTAAAAGTCAGTGAGTCTAACAACACTGGCAGAGAAACTGTTAGAAAAATCTCTGAAGGACAGAAATAATATCCACAATGAGAGGATTAATCAAGGATGATCAGCATGGCTTTGTCAAGAGGAGATCATGTCTGACAGATTTGATTGATTTTTTTTGAGGGGGTGACTAGCTGTGTGGATAAGGGTAATGCAATTGATGTTGTCTGCATGGACTTCAATAAGGTTTTTGACATAGCCACATGGGAGACCAGTCAAACTAGAAAGAGCTCATGGGATCCAGGGTAATTTCGTTAGTTGGATCTAAAATTGGCTAAGTGGCTTGAGTAAAAACAATGACTGCAGATGCTGGAAACCAGAGTCTAGATCAGAGTGGTGCTGGAAAAGCACAGTAGTTAGGCAGCATCCGAGGAACAGTAAAATCAACATTTCGGGCAAAAGCCCTTCATCAGGAATACAGGCAGAGAGCCTGAAGGGTGGAGAGATAAGTGAGAGGAGGGTGGGGGTGGGGAGAAAGTAGCATAGAGTACAATAGGTGAATGGGGGAGTGGATGAAGGTGATAGGTTAGAGAGGAGGGTGGAGTGGATAGGTGGAAAAGAAGATAGGCAGGTAGGACAAGTTATGGGGACAGTGCTGAGCTGGAAGTTTGGAACTGGGGTGAGGTGGGGGAAGGGGAAATGAGGAAACTGTTGAAGTCCACATTGATGCCCTGGGGTTGAAGTGTTCCAAGGCGGAAGATGAGGCGTTCTTCCTTCAGGCGTCTGGTGGTGAGGGAGCAGTGGTAAAGGAGGCCCAGGACTTCCATGTCCTCGGCAGAGTAGGAGGGGGAGTGTGGTTGATTGGTGCGGGTGTCCCAGAGATGTTCCCTAAAGCACTCTGATAGGAGGCATCCAGTCTCCCCAATGTAGAGGAGACCACATCGGGAGCAACGGATACAATAAATGATATTGGCGGATGTGCAGGTAAAACTTTGATGGATGTAGAAGGCTCCTTTAGAGCCTTGGATGGAGGTGAGGGAGGAGGTGTGGGCGCAGGTTTTGCAATTCCTGCGGTGGCAGGGGAAGGTGCCAGAATGGGAGGGTGGGTTGTAGGGGTCGTGGACCTGACCAGGTAGTCACGGAAGAGGGAGTTAGCTGCATGCTGTTTCTGTGACTGGAAGTCTGTATTCAGTGGCACACCACAGGATCCAGTACACTAATGATTAGAACATAGCTAGAGTACTGTGTGCAGTCTGCTCACCACACCATTGGCAGGATGTAATTGCACTAGAGAGGGTGCAGAGGAGACTGACCAGGATGTTCCCTGAGCTGGAGTGTTTCAGCTATGAAGAGAGACTAGATCAGCTGGGATTATTTTCCTAAGAGCAAATAAGGCTTGAGGGGTGACCTGATTGAGGTGTAAAAAAGTATGAAGGACACATAGGGAGACACATTTTACCTTTTGTCGATGGATCAGTGATCAGAGGCATAGATTTGGTAAAGACCAGGAGGTTTATAGAGGATTTAAGGAAAGTTTTTTCATCCAGAGGGTGGCCGGTATTCAGAACGTATCACCTACAAGGGTAGAATGAATGGGAACCATCACAACAGTTAAATAGTGTTTAGTTGATCACTTGAAGTGCCATGGTAACTAAGGCTATGGATCCATGAAAAGTGGTTCTGGATTAGTGGTGCTGGAAGAGCACAGCAGTTCAGGCAGCATCCAAGGAGCTTCAAAATCGACGTTTCGGGCAAAAGCCCTTCATCAGGAATCCTCCATGAAAAGTGGGACTAGTGTAGATAAGCAGTTGATGATCAGCATGAACCTAATCGGCCAAGGATCTCTTGCAATAAAACAGCAATGACTTTAAAAGTAAACTACTAGAATTACATAGACTAGGTACAGAGAAACTTGGGGGCGCATGTGGTATGATGAGATACAGGTCAATCATGTATCTGACTACATCATTCTGATGTTAGTAAGAGAAAAGACACCAGTCGAGAATGAGCAAATGAATAGAGGGTCTTAGAGACTGCACTAGAGCTGGATTTGATAAACTATTAGTTACAGATAAAAGTAGAGGAGTTTAACAGTACACAAGGAGTTAACAAGCCTTACTTAGTGATAAGATATAGACCATGTCTGGGATAGTAGATGTGCAGGTCCCTATACTCTGATATCCACAGATTGCTTTCTCAATATATAGGTAGATGAATTGGCTTATAACACAAGATCAAGAAAAAGTATTAAAATGAAGCATGTGAATAAACTGAGTAGTTAATCCTCACAGACAGAGGCATTGCATTAAGATTGGATTACAACATGTTGCACAAACTGGCATGATTCCAAGCTGCCTTACTTAATTTGCACCACTGTTTCTAACCTATATCTCATTGTTTACTGTGACAAAAGTTGATGCTCATATTCTTTTTGTTTAAAACAATCACCAAGGGGTCTCTTTATGAATCAACTTAACCATGGAGCTTATAGCTATTTATCAGTTTTCTATTTATCATGTCTCTGTCCAGTGTAGGGTTAGATGGATCCAACAGGCAGAGCATTTACCAACTCCCAAAGGAGGTGTTGTAAACAGGTCATTTTGATTCATCCAAATGCAAATTGGGTGGACATGTTTCAGAAAATATCACTTTAGTACAGCATAAAAGTAAGTTGAGACATGACATATGGTCAGTGCAGCATGGTTAGGAAGAAAAAGCTGGCTTTTAATCTATGGTTGCCAAAACTCACCAGTGAGGTTTTCCTTCTTCATGTCTGAGCTTGTTGTGAACTAGTTGGTAGAGTGAAACTGCTATCATTAACCAACAGTCCCATTGATGTGTACATCATGACTGAAAGGACAGTAGAAGGCCAACTACATGGACCTTTTCTTGTCTCGCAATTTAGCTCCAAGATGGTGTGACCATTAACAAAGATAATGATGAGTGTTAATGTTGACTATTCAGACGGGGATGTGCACAGGTGCTTAGGGATAGAGGAATTATGGCACTTGAAGGCATGTGTTTTTCTGGGAACTTAAGTAAAAGGCATGTTGGGAAAATCAAAGTGTGATTCTTGGCACCAGAAACTGTCATACCACCCACTTTCCTATACGCTTGAGAAACTGTGCCTCTCAGAGCACCATATTCTAGTTTGAGGCATCAGGCTACCGCTGCTCACTTCCCCAGCCACTTTCATTCAAACCTGTTTGCTCTAAAAGCCTGACCTCTGCCTCCTGTTCTTGGGAAACATCACCTCACTTCAGTCCCTCAGAGCTCAATCTCCATGTAAAGGGCAGAGACTCGGGAACTAGCTTTCCCAGAATTCTTCCCATTCCTGTTGCTGAAGCTTCAAGGATCTGAATTCACACGGACAATGGTAACGCATGCTGATATCCTTTTGACTAGAAATCTATCTTTTGGCAGATCCAGCATCTCATCTTGCCTGCACTGTCTGATTGTTAGGCAAACCCAGCTTCAGAAATGTTAGTGTAAATAGCCATAGCAAAGCCCTCTGCAGATTCCAACTGTATCCTGATCCATTAATCTAGTAGGAGAGGCAATGAACTTCCTACATATTCTGTGAACTGAAAAGTTTGCTTTGATTCAGATGAATTACTAGAACTGTGTGATGGTATTCCAAATACCACAAAGTGAAAAGACACATAAATTTGAAAATTGCTAACTACTAATGCTTTGCTTATGGAAATCTTTGTTGTTTATGTGAGAGAAAGGTATTGAAAAAAACCCCAAATTGTAGCTGCAGCAACATCTGTTACAAAGACTACCACAAATATCCAAGTTAAAGTATCTTTAAAATGCTGCAAGGCATGAGTGGCACAACTAAGTGTGCTACTTTAGTTACATAGAGTCTATGGCACTGGAGTTGGGCCCTGGGCCAAACTGACCTTTGGTTGGTCTTATACACACTCTCAAAAGTCTCTTCAAATTCTGATCGCACTCTGTCCATATTCACCTCCCTCCTATTCCATCAAAAATCCCTTTAAATAAAATTATCTGTGCCTGCCACTCCGTGTGAAAATGAGTTGCACATTTTCACTTACACCGAGCACAGAGCAAGGAAGCAAAATTCAACAGCATTAATCTTTGGTTTATGTGTTTACAAACATACGTTTCAATGCTTGATTGCACCAGTTATCCATAGTTCTGCCTTGACATCAATGGCACATTGTACAATTGGTCCTACATTTACTCCCTGAGCTAAAAGAACTATGTCAAGTGCTTGTTTTCATGGTGAGATTAAACTCTAGACTTTAATTAATTTCTGGTCTGTATGCAACTAACTCTCAGTCCTTCTACTCGTTTGCCTTTCTTTTAATTGTACTTTATCGTTCAATAATCTTATAGTCGCAGGATTAATCCAGATGGGAGGATTTCAAGGGTGCTTTCACTGTTAATGAGAAAGTAAGTCGCCAATTATGTGTACTCTGCAGCTTTTGTAAGACCTTAATCAAATAAAATAAAAAACGCACGCAGCATTTTGAGGGATATTTAGGAAGGCTGTGTGCAGTTTACTAATTCAGCTATTCACACTTTGATTACACAGCTTCTGGTCATCTGTTCAAGTGCAGCTGCTCCATAGAAACGCAAATACGAACTTTATAATTCACCAGCTGTCCCGTCTCACACTTGTTTTGTGCTGGGCAGAATTCAGGTCAGGCACAGCTTTATAGACAGAGAAACAAAAAGAGATGGGGAGGTTTTGTTTTGTTGCCGAGTTGTGGCATAATTGAAGCTTTCTATCATTTAATTTATAACACAGGTTCCCAAAAAAAAAAGCAAAATCTCATGAGCTCTTCTGTTCATAGAAATGTTGCATAACCAAAGCCCATTGAAATCACAGTTGGGAAAAAATGACAGAAGATGTTTTTTGAGCACATGTTTGACAGAAACTTGTAGAACTGAAGTGAAGAGGAAGTGAAGCCTGAGTAGGAGTAAGTACAGCTGAAATGATAAACAAGCACCTCTTGAACGATATTGGATAATGAAGTTGGACAGAGCTGTCAATGTTTGGGAGAGCTGAACAGGTCAATTTTCTGCTCACATGTTCCTCATGTCAGGCTTCACCTGCTGGGTTTGTGCATTAATAAGACTCCACACAAGGTCTTCATTCATGATTAATTCTTTAGCTGTAGCCAGTGGTCACCTGAACTGACTTGAATCATCTGAGGAGTCTGGAGAGGAATTCTCCAAAGAGTTTGACTCTGTTCAGCTTTCCCTTTTCTCCCAGGAGATTAGGTAGTTATAGTAGAGGGCCGAATGGTGGGTGGGTGATTGAAGCGGCACAAGTGAAGCACAGTAGGTCAGTGGGATCGATTCCACCCACAGGTGACTGTCTGAGTGGACGTTTTCCCCTTGTCTGGGTGGGTTTCCATTGGGTGCTTATTTTTCTCTCACAATCCAAAGATGAGCAGGTAAAGTGGATTGGCCATGCTAAATTACCTAGGAGGAAGTGAGGACTGCAGATGCTGGAGATCAGAGTCGAGAGTGTGGCGCTGGAAAAGCACAGCAGGTCAGGCAGCATCCGAGCAGCAAGAGAATCAATGTTTTGGGTATAAGCCCTTCATAAGGAATGAGGATTCTTTTGCTCTTCAGATGTCGCCTGACCTGCTGTGCTTTTCCAGCACCACACTCTCGACCATGCTAAATTACCCTGTGGTGTCTAGGAATATGTAGGCTAGGTGGATTAGCCACAGAAAATGTGGGATTATGGGTACAGGGTAGGACCTGGGCAAGATGCTCTTCAGAGGTTTGGTCAGGACTCAGTCACCTGCATACACACTGTAAGGGTTCTATGATTCCAAGTGGGTGTCTAATCATGTTGCTGTAACCATCATGGCTCCAGGCAATATTTTCTTAAATGACTAAGTCCATGTGTTGATGGTGATGTTGATAACGCCACAATATTGTTAAATAGGGAATTCCAACAACATAGAGATGTACAGCACGGAAACAGACTCTTCAGTCAAACTCGTCCATGCCGACCAGATATCCTAAATTAATCTAGTTTCATTTGCCAGCATTTGGCCCATATCCCTCTAAACTATTTCTAATCATATACCCATCTAAATGTTATAATTGTACCAGACTTCACCACCTTCTCTGGCAGCTCACTCCATACACGCACCACCCTCTGTGTGAAAAAGTTGCCCCTTAGGTCCCTTTTTAGATCTTTCCCTTTCACCTTAAACCTATGCCCTCCAGTTTTGGACTCCCCTACCTTGGGAAAAAAATACCTTATCTATTAACCCTATCCATGCTCCTCGTGATTTTATAAACCTCCGTTATATCACCCTTCAGCTTTGACACTCCAGGTAAAATAAGCCCAGTCTATTCAATCTCTCCCTATAGCTCAAACTCTCCAACCCTGGCAACATGCTTAGAAATCTTTTCTGAACCCTTTCAAGTTTGTTGACCAAGCGAAGTTGAAGGAATGCTGATATACGTCCAAATCAGAGGGAAAGCTGTTCTGAACACATTATGAGTCTGTTTCCCTCTTTCCAGAGAACTAGACAGGACTAACAATTTAGATTGGTTACTGTCCCCCTCTGAGCATGCATTTATCCTCAGAAATGACAAGTGAGAAATGAACTGGAATGCTTAATGCCAGATGGGTACTTCACTTTGCCATCATTTCTCTTCTCAAACTTTCCCTTAATTTTTACGTGGCATTGGAGAAGACAAAAACTGCAGCATGTTCAGATCTCATGGGTTTCGAATTCATTTTGGGTCCATCAATTCAGGAGCCAGTATGGCAATGATTGTATCACAGTACGAGAACACTGCTGAAGCTTTAATGATTCTCAGCATCCTTTAAATCCAATGACTAGCTGCTTTGTTGGAATTGAGTACATTAAATTATTAATAGCCCTTTAAATACAGCCATAATGCAACAACTAGCCATTATTAGGTTAAAAGTAAAAAGATACAATTTCTGTGTAAACAGCCCTACTCTTTAACTGTGCAAAAAAATCACAGACATTAGCAGACAACAGATTGCGAGAACATTAATTAGTTCATCTCTTGTATTTATTTACAGTTTTATGAGATCCAATGGAAATCTGGAGCTGCTGATTTTCTTATCATGAAAGCATTAATCTTGCAAGCACAGGAGGATGCCATTTGGCCCATTTTGGCTGTACCTGCTCTTTGAAAAATTTGTTCCAGTCTCCTTCTCCTTCCCCACATTGTGAGTTTAAAAGCAAAAGAGGAAAAGACTATCCATCCCCAGCAGGGCTAGAATTCAAGTGTCCACAGCAGGTGCTGTCAAATACTTCCTGCACAAAGCCCCGTTTACTCCATGATGGTCTCTAAAAGACAAATTATTGATCCTTTCACCAGCCTCAACACCTTGTCAGCCTGTGGTGCCGGAAGAGGGTTTCTGAGTTGGTGCCGGTGGGGTGGCTTGGTGGTGTTTCGATATGAAAAGATGGACCCATTCTGTTCAATGCTGCCAAGGCCGCTACATCACCATAGCTACCATCCTCACCCACTGGCCTCTTTTGTTAACTGTCAACAACACCGAATTGGCATGGCCTTATCAATACGTCACCTCGTATATAATCTTCTCAAAGCTGATTGCTGTGAATTAGCAACTTAAAAAAAAAAATTACGGAGGGGGGCACCTGCTTGCACTTAACTGGTACAGCAGCGACAAAGGAGATCCCTGCAGAAAATAGCCACGCTCTCATCCAACTCAAACATAACATATCCGGTGGTTTATCCACACTGTGCACGAGCATCTGTTTTCGCTGCTTCCCAAATATTTGACTGTGTGAGATGAGTGTCATTGATTAATTCTGCATTTAACTGCCGCAAAGATTTATTTATTTCCCTTGCACAATGATAAGGCTTTATTAGCCTATCAAACATTTCGACAGTTAAACATGTGGTAATTGTTTTTAATTCACCCAACCACTCTGTTTATGTTGGGCATGTTGAGTAGCCATTAAAAATGCACCTGCCTTCAAAGCTGTGACAATAACGTACAGGTTTGTATCTGTGCTTCCAAGTCTGTAAACATGGAATAAGAAACCAAGCATCTTGCAAATCAAGTCAAGAAATATTGAGCTCGCAATTATACAGTGCCTTCTATGACCTCAAAATGTGGCAAAATATTTATAGCCAATGAAGAACTTTTGAAGTCACTGGTGCAACAAAAAAAATACAGCAGCCAAATTGCCCATAGCAAGGTTTCATAAACATTGATGTGATGTGATAATGACCACCTAGTCAGGTTTAGCTGTGCTGACAGAGGAATTATATTGATTAGGATACTGGGACACTCCATTGCTCCCCCTACACCCACCTCCTGTCCTGAAGAAGGGTTACACCTGAAACATCGACTTCTCCACCTCCTGATGCTACCTGACTTCTTACGTTCTTCCAGCCTCCTGCCTGTCTTTTCTTCAAAATAGTGCCTGGGATCATTTATATCCACCCTAGAGGCAAAATGAGACCTTTAACATCTCACCC
The DNA here is from genome assembly GCF_037043375.1 of Chiloscyllium plagiosum. Taxonomy (NCBI): domain Eukaryota; kingdom Metazoa; phylum Chordata; class Chondrichthyes; order Orectolobiformes; family Hemiscylliidae; genus Chiloscyllium; species Chiloscyllium plagiosum. Next base: position 36,130,168 of record NW_028270172.1, on the reverse strand, counting down.
AAAAGAAAACCAACTCCAACCTCAGGGACTGACTGTGTCTTTCAGTACTGCACTGACGTGGCAGTATAAACCTTGAGGTCAAATCATTGGAGTGGGACTTGAATTAATATAATCTCCAGACTCAGAGACAAGAGCCATATCCATTGGTGTGAATTACGGGTACCAGCTATAAAAATAACTATCAGATTAAATTTGTCAGAGAAATACTGTCACAGATGTACAAATATTTAACAATGAACGCCATCACCTAAAAGAACAAGGACAATGGGTATCATCAGCACTTCCATTTTGATTTCAATCACTGCCTGTTTATTGACACTACATCAGAATCCTGGAAGTCTTGAGCTAACGACACTGTAGGAGCATCTCACCACATGAACTGCAGCTTTTCAAGAAAGAAGCTCAGCACCACCTTCTTGAGGGCCATTAAGGATGGGAAATACATGCCAGCCTTGCCGATGATACCTGTGTTCAAAAGAACACAGGAGCAAAAGGTGTACAGAGGAATTTGATACCTATCTAACACATCAAGGGTGTAAGTGTAGGCTCAGAGTGAAATAGTTTTGTTGCTGGTGTAGCGTAAACAAAACCTGAATGTAATTGTCATTTCCATGCTTCACACCTGGTTTAACCTCCAAACATTGGATCATTGTGATGGTTGAATGCAGTTAATGTGTTAATGTGAAGACAATGTCAACAGTAATTTGTATATCTTTTGTTTTCAGTTTAGACAGAAGTTACTTTTGGATGAAACAAGCAATACTCATATATCTAATTTCTTCAGGTAAGCAATTGTGCAACTTCTGCGGTGTAGCAACAGTGCAATATGTTAATAATAATGGTCAAATAATCAATTGCTTATCAGAGATTGATTAACTCAGCTGGCGAGTTCATTTAGAACAGTAAAACACATTACAAGTTTTGAAGCAGACACATGCACCTCTCTGAAAGGCAAGCAACGCAGACACCATCTCTCTCCTTTCTAAAAGAAAATTTAACTATATACAATAACAAATAAACCAATATGGTATAGTTAGTAAGTTTACAGATGACACCGAAATTGGAGGTGAAATGGACAGTGGAGAAAGTTACCTCAGAGTACAACAGGATCTTGATCAGATGGGCCAATAGGCCGAGGAGTGGCAGATGGAGTTTAATTTAGATAAATGTGAGGTGCTGCATTTTAGAAAGACACATCAGGACAGCACTTAGACACTTAATGGTAAGGTCCTGGGGAGTGTTGCTGAACAAAGAGACCTTGGAGTGCAGTTCATAGTTCCTTGAAAGTGGAGTCACAGGTAGATAGGATAGTGAACAAGGCATTTGGTAAGCTTTCCTTTTTGGTCAGTACATTGAGTATAGCAGTTGGAAAGTCACCTTGCAGCCGTCTAGGACATTGGGCACTTTTGGAATACTGCGTGCAATTCTAGTCTCCCTTTATATAAAGGATGCTGTGAAACTTAAAAGGGTTCCAAAAAGATTTAAAAGGATGTTGCCTGGGTTGGAGGGTTTGAGCTTGAGGGAGAGGCTGAACAGGCTGGGGCTGTTTACGCTGGAGGGTCGGAGGGCTTACTTTATTGAGGTTTATAAAATCATGAGGGGCATAGATAGGGTAAACAGACAAGATGTCTTCCCTAGGGTGGGGGAGTCCAGAATTAGTGGGCATAAGTTTAAGGGGAGAGGGGAAAGATTTAAAAGAGATCTAAGGGGCAACATGTTCATGCAGAGAGTAGTGCATGCATGGAATAAGTAGCCAGAGGAAGTGGTAGAGGTTGGTACGATTCTAACATTTGAAAGGCATCTGGATGGGTATACGAATAAGAAGGGTTTAGATGGCTATGGGCCAAATGCTGGCAAATGGGACTAGATTAATTTGGGATATCTGGTCGGCATGGACGAGTTAGACCCAAGGGTCTGTTTCCGTTCTGCATATCTCTATGACTCTAAGTCTCCTCCAGATAGACAAGTTAGATAGTTTTAGAAATTGCTGGGAAAGCTCAGCAGGTCTGGCAGCATCTGTGGAGAGAAATCAGTGTTAGCATTTCAGATCCAGTGACTCTTCCCACTTCTGAGGAAAGGTCACTGGACTCGAAACATTAACTTTCATTTCTCTCCACAGATGCTGCCAGACCTGCTGACCTTTTCCAGTAATTTATGTTTTTCTTACAGTCTTTATGTGATTGGTCAATAGATAGGCTTGTATCCCCCTTCAAGAATAAAGTTGTCACCCCCTTGAAATAGCTAATTTTATCAAAACATTCTGGATATTTCACTGTTCAATTACGAATTGAAGTTAAGCAAAGTTTCAGAGTTTGATTTGTTTGTCTGATGTCTGGCTGATTCAATGCATTTTAACTAGTGGTAGTTATGTTCAGATCTTGTGATGGTGACTTTGTCTGGAGATGCTGTTGATTTCTGAAGTCTTCAGTCGTATGTCTGTCATTCTTGTTTGTGTTGTGAAGTTTTATTTTGACAGACTGCAGTTATCATTCAAGAATTTGTTTATCCTGACACCCTACAGTTAGGTTTTGCTCCAGACTAGTCACTGACTGATTTCATTCCTCAAGCTATTTTGAGTGGTTCAGATTGTCGTGGCATTTACTGTTCCAACTGATTTTGAAACTTCTGGGTTTACACCTTGGATTCTCCTGATCAAAGGTATCAAAGGTTTAGCCTCTTATTGATCGAGTATTTCTTTTTCTTTCATAACCTGCTCTAATAACTGTCCAGCCTCTCCAAAGTATATATTCCCATTTGTTTATTTTTGTTCTTTTTTTTTGTCAGGAGCTGAGTGGCCCTGGCGGAACCCAAACCTGGCATCGCTGAGCAGGTTATTGCTGATCAGTTCCCTTTTGTTTTATGTGAAGCTTGGACGCGTTCCATTTGCTGCTTCAGTTATTGCTTGGTTTCTTCAATTTTATTGGAAGGAAGACATATGCGCACACTGGAATGAATAGAAATAAAAGAATTGCTCTTTGACGCGTTGATGTGACATTTCTGACAACTGAGCACCAATTCTTCATTGTGTACAGCACGCACAAAGAAGTGCAGATTGTAATCATGTTCTTGTTTCGCTTTTCCCACCCCAACAATGTCAGTGGTGGTACAGTTACATCTTCTCACAGAGGACAGAATGCATTCCATGGGAGTGAGAAAGAAATTGTGAGCAGCAATAAACCCAAAGGGGAAATTTGAGTCATTGAGTCAAAGAGTCATACAGCACGGAACCAGGCCCTTCGGTCCCACCGGTCCCAGCCCGAACGTAATCCCAAACTAAACTAGTCCCACCTGCTTGCTCCTGGCCCATATCCCTTCAAACCTTTCCAATTCATGTACTTATCCAAATGTCTTTTAAATGTTGCAATTGTGCCCACATCCACCATTTTCTCAGGAAGTTCATTCAGCACATCTACCCTCTATGTAAAAAAAAAACAACCCTCATCTTTTTTAAAACTCTCTCCTTTCATCTTAAAAACGTGCCTCCTGGTCTAGGGAAAAGACCAACTACCATTAACCCTCTCTATACCCTTTATGATTTTATAAACTTCTATAAGTTCACCTCTCGACCTCCTATGCTTCAGTGAAAAAAGTCCGAGCCTAGAGTCATTGAGTTATACACCATGGAAGCAGACCCTTGAGACCAACTCATCCACACCGACTCGATATCCTAAACTGATCTGGTCCCGTTTGCCAACATCTGACCCATATCCTGCTAAACCTATTCATTTACCATCAGGAGATGTTGCAAACAATATCAGCCAAAGGGGTATGGAATGTAACGAGAACTTGTAACTCTACTGCAAGTTGTGCTGACTAGTTACTTTGTTTCAAATCACTTTCAAATCTTGGATTTAGCTCCTCTAAAGTGAATACTTTGTAAGGACATCATTTCAAAACAGTATTTGGGTGTCGTGAATCAATCTCTCAGACGTCCGTCGTTCTCTATGACACGTTACTGAGCTACACCAGTCTGCTCCTGTGCTGTTACAATTATTCAATCTCCTTCCATCCTGTCTCACTCAATCCTTTTTTGCTGCCTTTTAAATGGTCACAGTCTTTATGTGACTGGTCGATGGACAGGTTTGTATCCACTTTCAAGGATAAAGCTGTAGCCCTTTGAAATAGGTCATTTTATCAAAACATTCAGAATATTTCACTGTTCAATTATGAATTGAAGCGATAAGCAAAGCTTCTGTGCTTGATTTGTTGTCTGATATCTCACTGACTCAATGCATTTTGACTCGTGTCAGACCGCAGCACACTAGTAGACCAGTCCAATAGATAGCCCAGCAGTGTTTATGAGGTAGATCATCTGTTACACCGTCACTTGCACTCCAGCTTTTTGATGCTGTACGTGGAACTGGTGAACCGTCCCATACTGAGAGTTTTATATTCATAGGTTCCATCATGGTTTCCCATGTCTGGATATACACTTTCTATTAGAATTCATAGGGACAGTGTATTGACACTTGCCGCTGTGAATCTTAGTGGAAACGTGTGGTGCTGGAAAAGCACAGAAGGTCAAGCAGCATCTGAGGACCAGGAGAATCAATGCTTTGGGCATAAGCCCTTCATTAGGAATGGGGGGGTGGGGGGGGTGGGGAGATGGGGAGTGGTAATGGCGGTTGTGGTAGGGAAGGGGGCTGAGAGCTAAATAGGAGGGGGGGTGCTGGGGGAAGGGAGCTGGAAAAGCAATAGGTAGATGCATGTGGGAGTTGATGGTGATTGGTCAATTCTGGTGCTCCCTCCCCTTCCTGGACCTCTCCATCTCTATTTCCAACAACCAACTCAACACAGATATCTACTTCAAACCCACCAACTCCCACAGCTACCTGGACTACACCTCCTCCTACCCCTTCCCTTCCATAAAAACGCTATCGTTTACTATTCAATTCCTCCACCTCCGCCATATCTGCTCCCAGGATGAGCAATTCCACTCCAGAACATCCCAGATGGCCTCCTACTTCAAGGACCGCAATTTCCCCTCCCATGTGGTCAACAATGCCCTCCAGCACATCTCCTCCACTTCCCGCACATCCCCACCCTCCAACCGCAACAAGAATAGACACCCCGGTCCTTACCTTCCACTGCACCAACCTCCGGACACAATGCATCATCCTCTGCCGTTTCTGCCACCTACAGTCAGACCCCATCATCAGAGATTTATTTTCCTCCCCACCCTATCAGTATTCCACAGAGACCACTCCCTCTGTGTCTCACTCGTTAGGTCCACACCCATACCCCCCCCACCCCCAACCAACCCACCCTCCACTCCCAGGCACCTTCCCTTGCCACCACAATAGGTGTAAAACCTACGGCCACACACCACCCCGCTCACCTCCGTCCAAGGCCCCAACGGATCCTCCCACATCCAGTAGAGATTTTCCTGCACAACCAAACACCTCATCTACTGTATCCATTGCTCTCGATGTGGTCTTCTCTACATTGGGGAGACAGGACGCCAACTCGCAGAATGTTTCAGAGAACATCTCTGGGACACATACACAAAACAACCCCACCGCTCTGTAGCCAATTACTTCAACCCCCTCCCCCACCCCACCCCCCCCTCACCACACTCCGCCAAGGACATGGAAGTCCTGGCCACCTCCACTGCCAATTCCAAGCCACCCGATGCCTGGAGGAAGAACACCTCATCTTCTGTTTTGGGACGCTCCAACCACAAAGCATTAATGTCAATTTCACCAGTTTCCTCATTTCCTCTCTCTCCACCTCATCCCAACCCTTCAACTCAGCATCGCCACTTTGAACTGTCCCACCTGTCCATCTTCCTTCCCACCTATCCACTGCACCTTCCCCTCCAACCCATCACCATCACCCACCACCTGCATCTAACTATCACCTTCCCAGCTACCTTGCCCCCAGCCCCACCCACATCCTCCTATTTATCTCTCAGCCCCTTCCCCCCCCCCCCCAACATTCCTGATGAAGGGCTTATCCCCGGAATGTCGACTCTCCTGCTCCTCAGGTGCTGCCTGATCTGCTGTGCTTTTCCAGCACCACCCTTTTCAACTCTGATTCTCCAGCATCTGTAGTCCTCAATTTCTCCTTGTGAATCTTAGCCAATATTAAATCGCTGCCAACTTTCTGAGGACAGATCATTTGAATTTTTGCAAACATTTTGAGCAGTGTGATAACATTGATGCTTTCAATGAGATTGACAGTGTTAAATGCATTCACCATTCTTTGTCCTGTTGTGTACATGGTCAAATTCTGGATTGTTGATCATTTTATACCTGTATTTCCAAGGGTATGCCAGCCAGTCTTTATTATAGCTTGAAAATACTCCTTGAAATCGGTCTGTTTGGAGTGGTGTTACTGATTGAAGGCTGGACATTTCTTTGTGTCATATACAGAAGGACCCACCTTCCATATGTCTTGCTATGTTTATGTGTTCCAGTGATTATGTCAACCGACAATTTTGTATCTGTAGGCCTCATTGATGTAGGAATAAAGTGACAGTGTAATTGGAGCTGGGAAGTGCAATACATGTGAGCAGGAAGGCATTTTGATGTCTGGGTGAGGAGATGAGTCACTCCTCCTTTGACAGCAGTGCTGATGAGGTACAAAAGATGCACAGTGAGGGGAAATAGACACAGCAGCAGCACTGAGTCCACTTGAGACCTCACAGCTCTGCAAACGTTTCTGCTTCATGTCGTGTAGTGGCTGGCAAGGACCAGGCAGTGAAGCAGTGCTGGTAGCATGGTGAATGTAACAAAGGGGTGGTGGCTAAGGAGGCCTACTCCACAGGTAGCTGCCAGCCTCCACCTGCTACATCCCCTCGCGGCCGGCTGAGTAAAGCCAGCAATGGAGGTGCACACAGACACAGTTGACGTAACAGCGTATGTCACACGGGGCCATTTTGTCACTTTGGAGCAGCACTCCACGTTAATATGCATGTCAAGAAAATCAGCAGTTCTTATACCAATCCCTGGAAACCCTACTGTATGCCATCTTTCAGTCTGAAAAACAACTCTTCACTATTCCTGCATCAAATCTATGTTCCTACTGTGCTTATTATTTCATAAATTTCTGCTTTAGTGGGAATTTTGCAATACTCATAGAGATAGTTCTCTACATTTGTAAATAATTTAATGTGGAATTTACAATGGAATGTGGTTCTGATTGATCTTACTGAATTTATAGTTGCAAGAAAAAGAGATGAACTTGATTGCTAGACGTATTGTTGCCACTAGATGTTGATGGCTATGTTCTAACTTGCTATAATGTAGAACATTTCAAAGTGCAATTGTGGTCACTAATAGGAACTGCACTAATGACCCTTCATCACTTGAGAATGCAAAAGCGGTTGTTTAAATGCGCCTCTTGCCTTAACATTTACTTTCCACATTTAAATTCATCAGGCTTGTTAGTGAATTTGATTCCCCTGTGCTCTTTCAGACTTCACTGCATCACTTTAAGATCTTGTGCATGTGTGGGAGGTTTGAAATGTGACACATGTCCAGAGATCGGAGTTTGAATTAATATCAAGGCCGTGGGAATGTTTTGAGGCAGTGTCCTAGGGGTTTGGGAAGTTGACTTGGGAATCAGACATGGGATTGCTATGGCCTTGTCTGGGGGTCCCACGCACCGATTCTGTTTGCCCCCACCCTCCTCCCCTCACAAGACAATGTTGCTCAATAATGCCCACTTCATTTGGTTCTGATTCTTCACAAATATGATCTTGAAAAGGCAATTGGTCAGAAACAGCTGTCTGTTGTGACTAACATCTGAAATGCTGTCCAGGGTATTGACAGGATGGTGAAGGAGGCATTTGACATGCTTGCCTTCATCATTTGGAGCACCGAGTACAGGAATTTTTAGAACGAATTAGAATTTCTACAGTGTGGAAACGAGCCCTTTGGTCCAACAAGTCCACACCAATCCTATGAAGAGTAACCCACCCAGACCCAATCCCCTACCCCTTACTAATACACCTAACCTACACATCCCTATGCGTAATCTAGCATGGCAAATTCACATAACCTGCATATCTTGGGACTGTAGGAGGAAACCACAGCACCCAGAGAAAACCCATGCAGCCACGGGGAGAATGGGCAAACTCCACAGACAGCCGCCCGGGGCTGGAATCAAACCTGGGTCCCTGGCGCTGTGAGGCAGCAGTGCTAACCACTGAGCCACCGGAACTGGGATATTATGTAAAGCACATTGGAATAGTATGTAGAATTTTGGTTGGCCTTTTATAGAAAGGATAGTATTAAACTGGAAAGGCTGAAAATAGTATTTACAAGAACGTTACTGAGACTGGAAGGTTTAAGTTATAAGGAGAGGCTGGATAGACTGAGGCTTCTTTCCCTGTAGTATAGAACTCTGGTCTTATAGAGGTTTATAAAATCATTAGGAGCATTGATAGGATGAATAATCTATGTCTTTTCCTGGGGTGGGAGGGTTCAAAACTAGACGGCACAGGTTTAATGTGAGAGGGGAAAGATTTAAGAGGAACAGGCAACCTTTCCACACACAGGGTCACGCGTATATGGAATGAGTTGCCAGAGGAAGTGGTAGAGGTGGGTATAATTCCATCATTTAAAAGACATTAGGACAGGGACATGGATAGGAAAGACTCAAGAGGAAAATGGGCCGAACACAGGCAAATGAGACAAATTCAGTTTCGGAAAGCTACTCAGCATAGATGAGTTGGGCTGAAGGGCATGTTTCCATGCTGTATCCCTCTATGACTCTATATAAATACTGTCAATAAATACGGCATTTAAATCAACCCAGCATATCAGACAACCCCATTTTTCCAGCTCCAAATCATGTTTTGGCATACACTCAGCGAACCTCATCCATCATACTTAATATTCAGCTATAGGTTGGTGTTGTTGCATTAGTAGCCAGCCTCTGATTATCACCACACAAACATAAAGTTTGCTTACTGGGTCCTTATAAGTGTCACAAGCAATCATATAAGCAATGTAGATGCTATGGAAAAGCATAGCAGGTCAGGCAGCATCTGAGGAGCAGGAGAACCAATGTTTCAGGCATTAGTCCTTCATCAGGATTGAGGCATGTGGGCCGGGGGCTGAGGGACAAATGGGAGGGGGGGTGGGGTTGAGGGTTAAGTAGCGGAGAATGCAATAGGTAGATGAAGGTGAGGGAGAAGGTAATAGTTCAGAGGAGGGTGGAGCTGATAGATGGGAAAGGCGATGGACAGGTCAGGACGGCGGCACTGAGGAGGAGGCTCAAGTGAACTTTTAAAAACATTTTGCGATTTACATGTGAAAGAACTGAAACCAACATTGGCATTTTAAAAGAAGACAGACTTAACAAACAATCCAGGTCTTTTTCAGTATATAGTTTCAGTTACACTACAAACTTTTGCTATAAATTCTGTGTCTTACAATTTTATTCTTAGCAAGTTTTGAGAAGGTTTATGAGGTTTTGGAAGTAGGTTTGCTCGCTGAGCTGAAAGGTTTGTTTCCAGACGTTTCATCACCCTACTAGGTAACATCTTCAGTGGGCCTCAGGCAAACCACCGCTGATAGAAAGCAGGAACTAGTTATATGTTTGGGTTTCTTTGGGTTTGTGATGCCACTTCCTGTGGTGAAGTCACTTCCGGTTCCTTTTCTCAGGGGATGGTAGATGGGGTCTAACTCGATGTGTTTGTTGATAGAGTTCCGGTTGGAATGTCAAACTGCCATTCCTAGATGTCGCAGTTGAGCGAACAGCCAATGAGAAACTCCAAATCAGCATCTACAGGAAAACAACACATACGGACCAAATATTGAACGACAGAATCAGTCATCCCAACATCCACAACGAAGCTGCATCAGAACATTATTTCAATGAGCCAACACACACTACAGCACAGAGGAACTACGCAGGGCAGAGGAAAATCACCTGTACCCTGTATTCAAGAAGAAAAGGTATCCAATGAACACAGTCCGGCGATTTCTCAGCAACAAACCCAAACAAGCAGACAAAACATGTCCAGAAACCCTAGCCACTTTCCCCTATGTCAAAGACATCTCGGAAATGACTGCCAGACTACTCAGACCCCTTTGCATCATGGTAGCCCACAAACCCACCAACACACTAAAACAGCAGCTAATGAACTTGAAAGACCCTATACAGGCAACAAGCAAAACTAATGTCATTTACAAAATACCATTCAAGGACTGTAACAAACATGACGTTGGACAAACAGGTAGAAAACTAGCCACCAGGATACATGTACACCAACTAGCCACAAAAAGACATGACCCCTCTCTCACTAGTATCCTTACATACAGATGAGGAAGGACACCACTTCGACTGGGACAATACATCCATTCTAGGACAAGCAAAACAAAGACATGCATGAGAATTCCTAGAAGCATGGCATTCCAATGTGAACTCTATTAACAAATACTTCGAATTAGACCCCATCTACCACCCACTGAGAAAAGGAACAGGAAGTGACTTCACCACAGGAAGTGACTTTACGACAGGAAATGACATCACCAACCCAAAGAAACCCAAACATATAAATGGAAAGCAGGAACAATCAGCGGTGCTTTGCCTGAGGCCCACTGAAGACATTACCTAGGAGGGTGACAAAACGTCTGGAAACAAACCTTCCAACTCAGCGAGCAAATCTACATCCAAAATCTTATTCTCCACAACCACCTGATGAAGGAGCAGCGCTCAAAAAGCTAGTGCTTCCAAATCAACCTGTTGGACTATAATCTGGTGGTGAGTGATTTTTAACTTTATATTCAATGTATAAGGCAATGGCTTTTTTTGGAAAGATTCTTCAGGGCTTCAAATGTTGACTTATTTGCTAACATCCATGGAGCTCAATTTGCAAAAAGCAAATTCTAATCAGTTCAATCAATTAGCACTGAGGATCTGAGTCCAAATGATGGTATAACATGGTCGATAAGACAGCCTCCGGTTCACAATAAAATGTTACAATCCACAATTCTTAAACAGACCCTTGCTAGTGTGTCTTGAATGAAAAGACATATTGTTTGCTCATGAAGGAGATTTCACATGTGACTAACATATTGTGAAATACACACTGTCAATTTTAACTTCAGGTGAAGACACAGAGTTTTTTTATAAATGATATAGACAATGCAAATGTAGGTTTAGGTACGAAAGAAAAGGCTGGACTTGTGCAACAAAAAAATGAAAATGTTAAAAGTGGAAGAGATGTAAAGATTTCACAGGAGAACCTTACATCTAAATCTAAGAAAAACTGCATTCATGTTTTGCAATGCACATACTCCCAGAAGTGTTGGTAAAGGGCAATCATTTACTAGAGATGCATGTTGTGTAATGTTATCGTTATCTCTCTCTTTGGCTCTAACCACACCTATTGTTAACTCCTTACCCCAGCCCCACCATATTTTCTTGTTTCTCACTGGGATATATGTTTGTTGTGAACTATGACAGTTTTCCAAAATGTCTGCCATTGTTTGCAACTATTTTTGTTGCTAAATTCCTTTCTCCGTTCACGCTATCATTAATCACTAAATATCCACTAATAGGTACTCATTCTCCCAGGCTGATCATGCCCCATCTTTATGGCTGTCCAACTGTTCTTCTCTCTCTTTGGGCTCGATCCCCACCTATCGTTTACTCTTTAACCCCCTCCCCCCCATCCTACCTTCTGCATAAAATACAACTTTTCCCGAGCTACCATCAGTTCTGAGGAAGGGTCATTGAACCAGAAATGTTAACTCTGATTTCTCTCCACAGATGCTGCCAGACCTGCTGAGTCTTTCCAGCAATTTCTGTTTTTGTTTATGTTCCCTCAGGCTTTTCTGTTCCTTTTTATATATTTAAAGAAGCTTTGGTGTCAGTCTTGCTAGTTCTTGCACGTTTACACTCAAATTTTATTTTATCCTTTTTTTGTTAGCCATCTTTTGTTCATTTTTAAAACTCTCCCAATCCTCTGTTTAACTATGGAGCATTGCTACATTGTAATTTTTTTTAGCTTTCAATTTGATGTTGTCCTTAACTTCTCCAGTTAACAATGGTTAGCTTATCCCTTCAGAGGTTCCTTGTTGCTCACTGGGATATGTTGGTTGTGAACTATGACTATTTTCTTAAATATTTGCCGTTATTCCATAACTACCTTTGATGCTAAACTCCAATCCCAGTCCTCTCCATCTAGCGCAGTCCTCTTATTTTGCAATTACCCAAATTAAAGGCAGTTATGAGTCAAAGATCAGAAATTACTTTGAAAATGTTAGTACATACGTAATAGAACCAATTAAAATATTTGTTGTGTAAAGTTCTATGGATCTAGTTGCGCAGTTTTGAATGCTAATTTCACATTGCTTTAATCACACCAATACTGAGAAAAATCATTCAACAGGATAAATATTTCAGTTAATTATATTTAGAATTCTGAATTAAACATAACATTGTCCATTATCAACAATGCTGGACTAGGCAATTGTAAATAACAAGTGTTTCTGACGGTGCAACTTTAAACTCATAGTCAAAGGCAGGATGAGTCTTAAATAGAAATTACAACATGGAAAGCAGCCATTCGCTCAACTGGTATGTGTTGGTGCTTATCTTTCATAACAGCAGTGGTCCTGATCCTATGTGCCCTCCCTGTTTCCAGAGTAAATTTCCTTATGGTATTCCTATGTCTGCTCCTTTAGCTGAAGTTTTACTCATCTGAGATAAGCAGGCTCATGTCTGAATGGATTAAGCAAATGTGTCAAACATTCATTCCTCTAAGAGTTATTTCAAGTTACTTTGTTATTTACAGTCCAGCATGTAGGAGCACGTAAGCAGCTGGGGATTGTGAAATTAATGCAGTTCATCCTTAGCAATTAACTATTAAGAAATAGTGACTTTGAGGTAATCAAAGTAATGTATTTTCTCTCAGTTTAGTTTAAAATGGAAGTTTTCACAGTTCTTCTGAGTTCAATTGTACAGTTGTGAAGAATATTCAACTTAAATTCTTACATGTCAGCTACAGAGCTTCGAATCACATTATAATTCTAACACTTCACTGATTTTCTAAGTACAGTTTGAGTATCCGATATCCTCATGTTCGAAAACTGACAAGGCCAAAAAGCCAAAGGTTTTTCTGAAAGCAGAACCAAACAGACCTACAGACCTGCACTGAGTTTGGGCCCTTTGACAAAAAATCTTCACTTGGTCCAAACTGACCCAAATAGATCTAAAAGCAAAGCTTTTCTTACCCAAAGGGCTTGAATGGACCTGAACAGACCAAATCAGCCAAGGTGGTAAGTGTAGCAAGAAATAGAGACCAAAAATAGTAAGTGCAGAGATAATGAGAAAAATAATTTACCATCACGTTTTTTTGATAAAGATATTGTAAACCTAATCCCCAACAGACTGGAACATGAGTTCAAGAGTTCAGTGAATATTTTGTTTTTGATGGTGAAATAATTAATAAAAGATCTTGGAGAATAAGGGAAGTTTATTTGAAGACTGAAAATACCTTTCACCTGAAATACAGCTGATCCCAAGGTTTTCGGATAAAGGATTCCTGACATGTAGTGCAAAGTTATGACTGAGGTTGGAGGAGTGCACTGTCTTTCTCTAGTCCCATTACTCCACTGGTCATAACATGAAATGTTTTACCCATTTACTGGCATGGCCAATTATATTATTTGTCAGTTCTAAAAAATAATCACTGGACTCAAAACATAAACTTTGTTTTTTCTCCACAGATGTTCCCTGGCTTACTGACTTTCTCCAGCAATTTCTGCTTTTGTTTCAGATTTCTAACAATCACATTTTTTGTTTCATTATATAATTTATCTCTATTGGTTTCATAACTCAAAAAAATCTATCAACCAAATTTATTTAATAAACAAAATTATTGCTTTATTGTAGCAACAAGACTTATTCAACGAAGGTGCAATGCAGTTTGAAAAACATGGACGTATAATATTAACCCTTCTAAGTAAACTAATAACCTAATACAAACGCACATACACACGCACTCACACAGACACACACGTATACACACACATGCGCACACACCTACACACACAGACACACACGCACACAATACACAGACACACACATGCACATACAATTAGATAGACACACACATACACATGCACACACATGCATACACACTCACATGCACATACACATATGCACACACACTCACATACACACACATATATACACACTCACATACATACACATACACACACGCATGCACACACACATCTACACACACATATACACAAACGCATGCACAGACACAAACAGCTGCACACACACACACTACACACACATAAACATACACACACAAATACACACGTACACATGTATATATACACACACACACACATACAGGTTAAAGGAAAGAAAAGAACATTTCTCTGCAGAAATATATCTTTTAAAACATACTTTTGTGGAATACTTGTTAATTCTTAAAGAAAAACAACAATGAGCTATGAAATGTTCCATTTGACTTTGGCCTGGCATTCTGATATACAGCCAGGGATGTGACTGAACACATGAGATTGTCACTGGGATATTTTCAGAAGCAGTTTATTTAAGAGATATATTGAGAAGAAGTCTTCCAGAAGCTTCTCAAGAGAATTACCATATCAGTTTTCCAGTTCTCACACTGGACTCTAAACGTGTTTTCTCAAAAAATTGTAGAAAAAGATTAGTCGATGGCTTCTCTCTTAGGCTACACCCCAACTGAATTTTCCAAGCAATATTGGAAACAAACAAAAGTTCTAACAGCCTTAAACCAGACATGTGCTTTCTATATACAAAAGTTCAAGCAGTTCCATAAATATGGTTCTGGCTGTTAACTGAACTTAACTGTTAATTGCAGTAAATGTTTTTTAAAAAAATGTATATGTAGGATAGCATGATGGCTCAGTGGTTAGCAATCCTGCCTCACAGCACCAGGGACCTGGGTTCGATGCTGTCCTTGGGCAACTTTCTGGGTGGAGTTTACACATTCTCCCTGTGTCTGCATGGGTTTCCTCTCACAATCCAAAGATTGCAGGTTAGCTGAATTGGCCATGCTAAATTGCCCATTGTGTCCAGCTGGGTGGATTAGCCATGGGAATTACCAGGATAGGGTCGGGGAATAGGTCCGGTTGGATTACTCTTTGGAGGGTTTGTGTGGACTTGATGGGCCAAATGGCCTGCTGTCATACTGTAGGAATTCTATAAAGTGTCCTTCCAGTAACTTGTAGCAAAAAATCAAGTCCAAGCATCTACTTAATTTTTTCAAGTTAATCAATCTTTACAATTTTTTAAACGTAAGTATTCAAAACAAAATTGGAAGCACCTTATTAAATCAGAGCTAGATATGATTTTTATTTCCATCTAAAGCTGTGCTTAGAAGAAAATTCAGCAATTTATGGATATTTTTAATTGTACTTCTCCAATTTTCTTTCTTTTGCATTCCCAATTTCCTTCAGTCCATCCCTTATATGAGGCTATACTTAGTTAGTCAGGCCTCAACATCTGAAACCCCACCTCTAAATCACTCCATTTCTTCACATCATTCTCCTTACTGAAGTTGGCCCTTAAACTCTATCCTTTTGGTTAATTTTTTTGGTCTAGGATAATGCCTTGAAACATTTTACTTTTACTAGCAAGAGAGATATATTGCTGATGTTTCCATCCCGCGCTCTTCCAAACAAATGAAAGAATTACAAATTTCAAATAGACATGCAATTTATTCTGAGGGATAAAAGGGTACTGAATGATTGGCAAGATGACCTGAATTGGCCGAAGCATTGCGATGGAGAAAGCAACAAATAGCGATGGGCTCTCGAAGCACTTGGTTAATTCAAAAAAAGGTGCTTATCCAAGTTACCAGATGAAACAAAATGAGACATCCAATTATTTTATTCTTAAAAATTCAATGTTTCAACCATTTTCCTTTAAAATAGTTGAATGACCATAAACATTTAGAGTTCTGTTGCAGCTGAAAGTCTGTCATGCAATAATTTGCAATCAATACATTGCAACACATTCTCCCAAATCTGCTTCACTTTTGAAATTTTGAGGCCAATCTAAAAGGAAACTGGATGAGGAGATAATTGAATCAAATTTCATAGTAACACCTTTTTTAAAAAATCCTGTATTTATAACATATTAATAACACACAGCATTAGCACATACTTATGAACTGATTACAGTTTTCTCCATTTATATTTTTATAAAAATATTTACCAATTCATCATTCTTGTGCTCTAACACCTTTTTCAATAAACACATTTCTATTTGTTGCATCAGTGTCAGTGGTTATGTACGTTTGTTTAACTAGAATATTGCAGCTTTGCTAATCACGAATTGCACTAACTTAAGGTGGAATTTTAAATGAAGTATTCCAACATTTTAATCCAAGCCATACTTATACCAAAAAGAAGCAATATTTCTTGGAAGAACCTGGGTAAAGGCTAACTCCAGGTCCTGCCATCCATGTACAACTCTGGATCAAGATTTAAACAAAATAAGTTAACATAGCACATCCAGTGGCCCTATGCCTTGTTTGTCACTGAAAGCTTCTCCACCAAAAACACAATAATGTGAGTTGCACAGGTCCATACTTGGTTGGTTAAATCAAAATCCAAAACAATCATACCTAACTAACACTCTATCAAAGAAATACTGAAGTCAATATTAGCACAGAGACAAGAAAGCCAGTATGTGCATGAAAGATCATGGAACACCTTCGAATGGCCCATTTCACCATTATTATTTTAGTTCCTTTGATTGACATTAAATGTACTTTCATGGTGAAATTTCATGACAACTTAAAGGGCCAGTTCATAGATGGAATTTGGAGGAGTTGGAAGCTGTGTAAGAAAGACAAAATAGAGAGAATACTGTGGAAGATTACGTTCCGGTTCAATGTAGTTTTGCTTACTAGGTGCAACAAGGGGTGTATGTGTTGTGGTATGACGACATACGCCTTTAAGAGACCATATTGTGAATTAGTGTCAGTCAATACTACCTCAATGGCATATCGTTCCAATGACTTGTAGGCGATCAGAAGCAGCTATCCTACATTAGCTATCCTATGCTTAGACCCAAGCGATCATTATCTTCACAGAAGAACACAAGAAATACAAGTTGGAGTCAACGGTACAGCCCCTTAAGTCTGCTCAGCTATTCAATGTGATCATGTCTGATCTGGGCATCAATGCCATTTTGCTGCTCTCTTCCTATATCCCTCGATTTCCTGACATGTCAAAAATCTCTCTATCCCAATCCTAACTGTATCCAAAGTTCAACAACCTCTAGGACAAGAAATTCCAAAGATTCAACATCCTTTGAGTGAATAAATTTCTCATCACAGTTCTACCTGATCAGACCCTTGTCCTGTTACTCCGCCAAAATATATTCAAACCCCATGTTTTAGTTTCCATGACTAGAATCCATACAAACGGAATAAAAAATAATAAGGGAAAAAAGACACTGGAAAGAAGACACTGATAGTCTCTCTACTCCCTAACAGTGGCTGCTCTGCAGAACAGAGAATAAATCAGAACATAATGAGGCATATAAAAAGAGTAGCACATTAATCATGAATGACTTTAAATTTCATGTAGATTGGAAAAATCATAGTCAAGGAGTTATACAGCACGGAAACAGACCCTTCTGGCCAACCTATCCATACTGAACATAATCCCAAACAAAACTAGTCCCACATGCCTGCTCCTGGCCCATATCCCTTCAAACCTTTCCTGCTCATGTATACATCCAAATGTGTTTTAATCATCATAATTGTACCCACACTCATTACTTCCTCAGGAAGTTCATTCTACACATGAACCACCCTCCGTGTAAAACAGTTGAGTAATTGGCGAGGAGGAATTCGTAGAGGGCATTCTGGACAGTTTTCTAAAACAATATCATTGTGAATGCAATCATCAATCCAGTTATTTTGGATTTGATGATGTGTAATGAGGCAGGCTTAATAAAATATCTGAGTAAAAGATCTCCTGGGGACAGTGACCATAAGATGGTACAATGTAGCATTCAGTATGAGAGAGAGAAACAGATGTCAGAAACAATCGTGTCAAACTTAAATAAGTGTAATTAGATAGAGATGAGAGCAGAGAGGTCTGAAAAAGCAGTTTAACAGAAAAGATGGTTGAGGAACAATAATAGACATTTCAGAAAATAATTTATGACTAGCAGCAAAGATTTATCTCAGAGCAGATGAGGCAGATTCTAGGAAGGGAATGAATGGAAGTTAAGTATATTATTTAATTGAAAGAGAAATGTGACAAAGCTTAGTTGTAAATCAGAATTGGAAAAGTTGTAGAAGCCAAAATAATTACTAATAAATAATAAAGTGGGAAAAAAAACTATCAGGACAAATGTTTATGTAACATTAGGATGGACAGCAGGAGCTTCTTTAAATATATAAAAAGGATGAGAAAGGGCAAAGTGAACAAAGGTGCCTAAGAGACCGAGACTCTCAAAATAATACTAGGGAATGAAGGAAATAGAGGAGCTGACTCAATACTCTGCATCAGTCTTCGTGGCACAGGACACTATTACCTTTCCAAACACACCAAATAGTCAAGGGGTTACAGAAGGAGAGGGAATAAACACAATAATTATCATGAGAGAAAGAATACAAGGGAGACTAAAGGGGCTAAAGTCCAGTAAGTTTCCTCGATGGGTTTCATTCCAGGATTTTAAAGAAATGGCTTGAGATTATGGATTCACTGAATCTTTAGCTTCTGGAAAAGTCCCAGATGATTGGAAAACTATCATTGTGATGACCTTATTTTTAGCTTGACATTTGTCATTGGGAAAATGTTAGAGCCCTTAAACACATTTAGAGGGACTATAGTATGAGGAGAATGTGAGCAGTTTGGGCTGGTACTCATTAGAATTTAGAAAAATGAGAGAGCCTTATTGAAACATATAAGGTTCTTACAGAGCTTGATAAGGTAAATGTGGAGATGTTTTTACCCCTTGTGGGAGAGTTTAGAACCAAACGACAAAACCTTAGAGAAAGGAATACCCATTTAAGACAGAGATTAGGAATTTATTTGCTTTTTCAAAGGTTTGAGGTGCTAAGTAAATTCAGGGCTGAGATAGATTTTTAATCAGTAAAGGAATCGAGGGAACAAATGAATGGTGGAGCAAACTCAATGGGCTGAATGGCCGACTTATATTCTTATGTCTTACTGTCTTATAGTCTTATGGAATAGTAAAGCAATCTTCCAATAACTGTGGATGCTCAAGAACTGAAAAAAAACCCCAGAAATTGCTGGAGAAACTCAGCAGATCTGGCAGCATTTGTGCAGAGAAAACAGAATTAATGTTTTTACTCCTTAGGGATAGTCATGATGGCTTTCTACGTGGGAAATCATGTCTCACTAACTTGATTGAGTTTTTGAAGAAGCAACAAAGAAGATGATGAAGGCAATGGACTTCAGCAAAGCATTTGGCAAGGTTCTGCATGGTAGACTGGTTAATAAGGTTAGATCACATGAGATCCAGGAGAAGCTAGTCAATTGGATATAAAATTGGCTTGAAGCTAGGAGACAGATGGTGGTGATAGAGGGTTGCTTTTCAGACTGGAGGCCTCTGACCAGCAGTGTACCACAGGCATCAGTGCTGGGTCCGCTGCTTTTTTGTCATTTATGTAAACGATTTGAATGTGAATATTGGCATTATGGTTAAAAAGTTTGCAAATGATACCAAAATAGGTGGTGTAGTGGGCAGTGAAGAAGATTATCTAGAGTAAAATGGGGCATTGATCAGCTGGGCCAATGGGCCGAGGAGTGGCAGATGGAGTTTAATTTAGATAAATGTTGGGTCTTGCATTTTGGTAAGGCAAACCAGGGCCGGACTTATATCGTTAATGGTAGAGCAGAACAAAGGGTTTCAGAACAAAGATATTGCTGGGATTGGAGGATTGGAGTTAAAAGGGGAGGCTAAGTTGGCTGGGGCTTTTTTTACCTGGAGCGCCAGAGGCTGAGGGGTGGCCTTGTAAGGGTTTATAAATTTATGAGGAGCATGGATAGGGTGAGTAACCAAGATCTTTTTCCTCAGATGGGGGACTCCAAAACTAGAGAGCATAGATTTAAACCAAGAGGGGAAAAGATTTAAAAAGGACATGTAGGGTAACTTTTTCATGCAGAGGGTGGTGCATATATAGATCAAACTGCCAGAGGAATTGACGGAAGTGGATACCAGTACACCACTTAAAAGGCATCTGGATGGGTATATGGATAGGAAGGGTTTAGAGGGATATGGGCTAAATGCTGGTAAATGGGACTGGGTCAGATTGGGATGTCTGGTTAGCGCAGACGAGTTAGGCCAAAGGGTCTGTTTCTGTGCTGTATGGCTCTATAAATTAATACTTTGCTTCAGTCTTTACCAAGGAAGGTAACACTTTTAAAGACATTATGAAAGAGGGAGTGGTTGAAATAATGATGAGTTGAAAATAGTAAGTCAGTAAGTACTAGAACAGTTGTTGGTAAGTCTCCAGGGTTAAAAAGGATTTTGAGGGAAGTAATGATGGAAATTGCGGTGGTGCAGCTGTAATCTTAAAATCCTCCTTAGACATTGGAGTGGTACCAGCAGACAAGAAAATCGTAAATGTACACACTTGTTCAAAACAATGCGGTCAATTGCACATCCGTCAGTTTAAGCTCAATGATGGGAAAACCTTCAGAAATGATAGGATAACATTTATGGATCATGGCAGTGTTCAATGCTGGAAGAAGCCATGTACTACATTCCCACTCCCACTCTGCACTGTTCCAGTGTTGGATGGCCAAACAGTGATTAACTGACAAGACGGCTCATCAAGTTGGTGGCATTTTACAGGACTGCTAGAAAATTGGAATCACAATAGAGTTGGACCACAAAGCAGAAGGAGATACTACTGCTGGATTTTAAGGGTAATCACCAGATCTTGCTGACATTTTGAGGGGCAGAATCTGGCAAGGTGCGCAGAGGGCAAGAGAGCATGGGGAGCCTGAAGATCTTGGGCAGCACAATAGGCCTCAGCTTGGTAGCTCCTGTGGCATTTGCAGTGCCTGCCACTCCAAGATAGGAAAGATGGTTCCTCCAGATCACCCAGTCCCACCATACTGGGTCAGAATGAGTCATTCCCATTGCATTGACTGCAATGGGAGAAGCGAACAGTTTTATATTATTGCATACAGCCATCATAATGTTGGCATCCCAACCCAACATTATGCTGCCCAATTTCACATATAAACATAAAGCGGGGCCAACCATTGTCAAAAAATTCTTCCAAACGTCTTTGTGGGGATGGGGAAGGAAAATTTCAAAGCTGGTTCCAGAAATGGATTATTCTCCCAAGAGAAAGAGTAGTGGGAAGGAAATTTGACCTAATATAATCTCTACAATGTGCAAACAGGCCATTAGGCCCAACAAGTCCATACTGACCCTCTGAAGAGTAATCCACCCACCCATTCCCCAACCACTTTACATTTGCCTCTGACTAATGCACCTAACCGACACATCGCTGAGCACTTTGGATAAATTAGCATAACCAAATTCACCTAACCTGCACATCTTTGGATTGTGAGAGGAAAGCCATGCAGACACGGGGAGAATGTGCAAACTCTACACAGACAATCACCCGAGGCTGGAATTGAACCTGCGACCCTGTTGCTGTGAGGAAGCAGTGCTCACCACTGAGCAACCATGCCACCCCAAGGTTGTAAGGTCTTCAAAATCATGAGGATTCTAGGTAGATAGGAAGAAACTGTTCCTATTAGTGGAAGGATTGAGAATCAGAGGGTACTGATTTAGAGTGAATGGTGAAAGTGAATTAATAATGACATGAGGATATCATTTTATGCATCCTTTACCTGAGAGTCTTGCAAAGACAAATGCATAGAATTGTAGAGTCATACAGCAGGATAACAGACCCTTTGGTCCAACTAGTCTATGCCGAACATAATCCCAAACTAAACTAATCCCACCTGCCTGCTCCTGGCCCATATCCCTCCAGACCTTTCTTATTCATGTACTTATCCAAATGTCTTTTAAACATTGTAATTGTACCCACGTCCACCACTTCCTCAGGAAGTTCATTCCACACACAAACTATTGTCTATGTAAAAGATATGAACCTCGTATCTTTTTTTAAATCTCTCTCTCCTCACTTTAAGAATGTGTCCCCTAGTCTTGAAATCCTTCATCCGAGGGATAAGACAAGTATCATTAACTCTATTTATGTCCGTCATTATTTTATAAACCTCTATATGGTTGTCTCTTAACCTCCTATGCTCCAGTGAAAAAAGTCCCAGTCTATCCAGCATTTCTTTATAACTCAAACCTTCCATACCGGCAATGTCCTGTTAATCTCTTCTGAACTCTCTCCAGCTTAGTCATATCCTTCCTATAACTGGGCGACCTGAAATGGACACAGTGAATGAACACTTGAAGAGGCAGAATTTGCAGACATGCAGGAGAAAGGGAAGAGGAGTGGAACTAACTGTGTTGCTCCTGTGAAGAATTTGTATGGACGTGATAGGCAGAGTTTCTTCTTTCTGTGCTACAATATTACGTTTGATTCAGATTTGAGCACATTTTACTCTATCACAAACATTTTGCCTGTTGCATTACACTTTAATTTTGCTGCCCGAATCCTTTTTGCTATCAGTTCCTTTCAGGTTTTTGGCAAAGTTTGGAACTGGCATGGCTCAGAGTCCAATGTTGAATTGTATTCAGGACGTGATTAGGGCTTTCAGTGGAGTGGACGATCTTCATACTTCAATCATTGAATCAAAAATGAAAGGAATGGCATTTGCCAAGGCAGCTGTACTGCAAAGTGCAAGAGCTGGAGCCTGAAGGAAGAATGAGCCTGCCAATTTAAAAAAAAATACAATTTATTATGAAGCACATATGTCCAAGTTTTCTACAATAGCCGTTTTCTCTTGTACTCTTCTAATTACTTGTCCAGTGCCCACAACTGCCGGTTCTCTCTTGGGCATTTAGCATCGCCAAGCCTCCGGGGTTGTCTTGAAGTCTGTCGGAATTAAAGATTTATCTTTGTGTACTGCTGCAAGCAACCCAGGGGGAAAAAAAAGTCATAAGCATGTTTAAAAAAAAAGTGTGTATTTTTCCATTTCCCTTGAGTGCTTTGGTTTTACAAGCGGTATACAAAATTTGGATTTGTGGGGAAGCAAAGCTGTTTGGCTGAGCAGGGTGCTTAGAAGTGCTGAAGCCTCCATGAATATATCCAAGCAACCTTGGCAATCTTACTAGTATTACCAACTGCATAGTTCTACTAGTTGTCCAAAGGGCAGCATCAACTGATTCATGTCTAGTGTGTATAATAATTTCAGTCACAGCATTCGCAAGTCGCTATCATTCATGAGGAAGAATGTTTTGATCTGCATTATTTGCAAGACAACCCTTTTTCATGCCTATATACAAGACATACCTGGCATTAGCCTATGTGACATTCCTCAGCTGCTTTCATTTCAAACTGTGCTGGCTTCTGACATCTGCCACCCCTCACTTATGTGCTGGCATTTCAGCAATCCTCAGCAACCCCTCTGTCTGTCTGTCTCTCTCTCTCTCTCTTCTGTTCTCTCTGGAAAGGATGAAAGTGCAGATACACAGAGAGGAAGCAATCTCAGCTGCTGAGCCTCAGAAGGTGGGCAACAGAATAGGAGGATTCACAATCTGCGAAAAGACAGCCCATGTAGATGTCTGTTGTGAACTGAAACATATAACCATAGTTGTTCTCAGTCAATCGCTCTCCATGTCAACCCAAAGTGTACCAGGTCACTGGCTGGTTCAAGCTGATTGTGACCAGCACAGTGTTGTTAATAACAATTAGGTTTAGGCTTGTTCCTACTGGGCTTGGGACTTCCCTGCAGATGAATATATAGATGCATTCAATGACATAGTGAATTTTCACAAAGATCTGCACAGGACTATTATCAGATCCAGTTTCACACTTAGCCACATGAGGAAATATTAGGAAGGTCACCAACAGTTTGGTCAGAGGTGGATGTTAGAAGTATTTCATGGAGAGGAGAATGAAAGGGACAGAGTGTTTAAAGGAAAGAACACCAGGGCCTGATAGGTCAAGGTTCCAACTGCAAGTGACAGACCGAAGAAAACTGGGCGATGCAAAAGAGGACAGACTGGATGCAACACAAAAGTTGTTGACTTGAATGTGCTGAGCAAATATCTTATGCAAGAGTGCCCTGTTCAGTCCCAATCTACTTCCAGTTGGTACAAAAGATTTTGTAAAACCTAGGAACAAAAGAAAAGCAAGAGTTGACTATTTCGCCTTCCAAGGCTAATCTTTTTCCTCAATTTCCCATAATCATTATTCTCGTATCATTTAATTCCCTTGATATCCAAAACTCTTTGCTCTCTCTTCTCAATATGGAATATCCTCAGCCTTCTGGGTAAAAGGAATTCCAAAAATTCACAACAGCTTGGGCAAAGAAGTTGCTATGTCGTTACAATCTGGTACCTCCCAATCCAGCTGTGGGTAAATAGTCTCACTGCCTTGTGGGTGTCAGGAGCAAAGATGGCTAAGTGAGTAACTCATGATACCAAATACAGAGTAGAATCCTATAGGTGGATATTGATCACCTGTCAGGCACCTGAATGGTGTGGGCCAAGGTAAGAATGTTGGGAAATGGTGTGAGAGACCAATGGAGAGTTTCTCAATGTCAAGAGCTAGAGATCCCTTTCTCCAATCAAGTGTCACGCGGTAAAATGAGATTCTCGCTAGTGAACATTGGGAAGCTCACGTGCATGCATTAGCTTCTGTTAACAACTCACTAATGTTCAATCTTGCTTCATTAATCTGCGGTTCCCCATTCTTTCACCTGCCGGACAGAAGCTAATTGTCAACAACGACTGACATGCAATTCAAGGCCATTAGCTGCTGACTCCAGCTCACCATGTGCTCCTGCAGATCTCTGCAGAATCATGCAGTACAGAAGAGGCCCTTCAGCCCACTGGGTCTGTACTGCCATCCTGAAATCAGGCACTCTCCATGGGCAGTAACTGAAATACTTCCCCCAGTCCATAGACATTGGCATCTGATATATATCAGCCCTACTGCACCACCATGGCACATTTCTGATCTACTTACAATATGGTTCTACACTTTAATCCTGCACTTTGGAGCACACAGTCACTTTTCATTGGAATGCTGCTGCAAGGATACTCCACACACAGAGCCTCAGGCAGCCAGCTCATGAATTGGATGTAGGTGTATCTCAGAGCTGCTTACTCACTCACTTAACACTCTCTCACTTTGTGTCTACTTCAATGGTCACAGAATCCCTGCCTTGCCTTTTGGACCTTTGACCCCTCAGACACCTTAAAGCCTCACAGTACTTTGATGCTGGTGTGCTGTTTAACACAGACACAAAGCCAAGCAGCACATCATGGTTGTCACTGGTCATCAGTCAATGGGCTGGACATTATTGTCAGCATTGTGCTATGTCAATCTTGCTTGCACCAGCAGCCCACACGGCAAACATACTGCATGTATCAAGCAAATGGCCACGTCTCAACGTCTGTATGGTAACGTCCTCAGTCAGATTAAGAGGGGCTGCCAACAATCTGGGTGGTGGTGGCTCAGTAAGTCAAGGTCCAGGAGTACAGTGAAAAGTGTATAATATTGATCTGATTTTTCTCTGCCTCTGGATTATTCATGCATATGCAGGCAAGCAGTATTTATCATACAATGTCTTATTCACTCCATGATCATTGCAAAACATCAGTTTATACTCTCAATTAACAGCAAAATACCGCGAAAGTTGGACAATCTGCAATATGAACAAAATGCTGGAGAAACGCACAGGTTTGGCAGCATCTATGGACAGAAAAACAAAGTTCACATTTCACATTCTATCTGATTCTTTAGAGTTCAAGGTTAGGACTATCATGAGGGGAAACCCATTTGGCCCCACAGAAAGAAACCTTCCATGTTCAGTTTAGTTGGCAGGAAGGCAAATTCATTGTTGGCATTCATTTGAGAAGTCTAGAGTACAAGAGCAGAGAGCAATTGGGATCTGGTTGGGATGGACGAGTTAGACTGAAGAGGTTGTTTCTGTACTATATATCTCTATGACTCTATATACTGCTGAGGCTGTATAAGACTCTGGTAAGACCCCATTTGGAATATTGTAAGCAGTTTTAGACCTCAAATCTAAAGAAGGATGTGCTAGCATTGGATGGTACCCAAAAGAAGTTTACAAGAATGATCCTGGGGCTGAGGGGCTTATATTATGAGGAGCAGTTGAGAACTTCATAGAGTTTAGAAGGATGAGGGGAAATCTGATTGCAGCTTACAGAATATGGAGAGGTCTGGATAAAGTGGATTTGGCAAAAATGTTTCTCTAGTAGGAGAGACTAGCACCTGAGGGCACAGACTCAGAGAAAGCAATACTGTTTAGAACTGCGATGAGGAGAAATCTGGACGAAAGTGAATCTATGGAACTCATTGCCACAGAAGGATGTGGAGGCCAAGACATTTACTGTACTTAAGACAGAAATAGGCTCTTGATTAGTAGGGGGATTAAAGGTACCAGGGAGAAGGCAGGTGAATGGGGTTGAGAAACGTACTAACCAAGGTTAAATGGTGGAGCAGACATGATGGGCCATATTCTGGTCCTTTATCTTATGTTCTCATGAAGCACACCGAAAATGATACTTAGCCAAGTTCCGGTAAGCTTCAGCCCAATGGAGCAAAGACAGGTAGAGGGTGTGGAGACCATGATTTCAGACCATGGTCAGCCAGGATTTCAATGAATGGTAAGACAAGCTAGTAAGAGTGAAAGATCTTCTCTTGTTCCTACTTTCCTCAAATAGTTTCACTCCCAAGGTGTTTCAAAAAGGCCAGTCAGGCCAAAATGTCAGAGAGAGTATGATGAGGGGATAGATTATAAAACATAATTGCAGTGCAACCAAGTAATATAGAAAGAGAAATATGGGAAATGTCAGCAGGTTACTGCAAAATTCATCATCCATGTTCTCGAGGGATTGATGGGCAAAGTCTCAGTCGGAAATGGGAAGTTAATAGAAATCAGAGAGCTCAGGGTCAGAGGTGAGCAGGTCAATTTGAGGTCAGCTGCAAGTACTAGAATTCAACATATGTAGTGTGAACATTAGAGATGTCAGGCCAAGAAATGATAAAAATATGGATTAATTTCAAACTGGTGAGCAGCTAAGACAGGTGATAACAGCGGTAAGAATTAATAAGACTTAGACACAATATTGTGTAGGGCAGTTGCAGTCTTGCTGATGCCCGGATGCAGACTGTTCTGTCATAGCCATGAGGCGACCCAGTGCAGAGGTGGTAAAATGCAGCTGAGACAGAAATCAGAGTCAACGGAGAATTAAAGGTGAGAGTTTGCTCTGTAGATATAGAAAGTAAGTCCTAGGGGCCAGCTGATGTTCAGCATGTTAGCAATTGCTGAACAAAATCAGCAAAGGGCAGATTTCTTTCATCTTGGTGCTCTGTGTGGCCTCATGTAAAGTAAGTGGGATAAGATTTCCATTACCATATAGAGCAGTCAAAATCCCTGACATTGGCACTTGTCATGGTGATGAGTGAGTGACATAGGACTGTGGTTCAGTGCATTAGCAGCTAAACACGAGTAAGACACAGAGGGAAGATTAGAGATCAGGCACAGAGTAAAACACTGGCTGAAAGACAACAGACATGGAGCAGAAGGATGCACAGCTGCAAAAGAGATTAAACACTGGGGACGTGGCCAAGATAGATGAAAAAGGTCTTTATTAAAACTACATGTTTTCCTCTATTATTAAATGGGTCATAAGAAGCATTTATAATGAATGCCCAATGTAGACTCATCAATATGCCACAGCATTAATTTGACCTCAGCTCTCTCACTGAAACATTTGCTGCAGTCTATTTTTCAGACAGTATTTCAAACATTTAAAGATAAACTTCCCTCCTGGTGTTCCTTTGGATCTGATAATAAAAGGAATTGCAAGCAATAATGGGATTTTTTTCCTTTTGATACCAGTTCTTACCCACAAGGAAAAACATCTACAAATTTGAGAAAGAGAAGCAAAAGGTAGCTTAAGAAATTTGAGAGCTTGATTAATCAACAGCCATACCTAGCATAAAGTAATGGTTGATGGAGGTCAGTCATCTTAGTCCTAGGCATAACATCTTCAGCTGCTTCATCACTGACCTTCCCTCCATCATAAAGTCAGAAGTGGGGATGTTCATTAATAATTGCATAATGTTCAGCATTGTTCATAACTGAAGTTGTGGATTCATTCACCAAAATGTTTTTCTGCAAACATTTTGTCACCTCGCTAGGTGACATCATCAGTGTGTCTTTGATAACGTGTTGATGGTCTGTCCTGCCTGTATTTATGGGTCTCTGTTTGTTGGTACTTCCGGTTTTGTATCTGAATGGTTGGTATACGGGATCCAGTTCAATGTGTCTATTGCTTGAGTTCTGGTTGGAGTGTCAGGCGTCAAGGAACTTTCTGGCGTGTCTCTGTTTTGCCTGTGTTAGGGTGGTCCCAGTTGAATTCGTGTCCTTCGTTGTCTGTGCGATTGGAAATGAGAGAGTACTGGTCATGTCTGGCAGTGGAGAGCTGATGTCCGTGTACTCGTATGGTCAGTTGTCTTCCTGTATGTCCTATGCAGTGTTTTTCATATCCCTGCAGGGTATCTTGTAGATAACATACATCCTGTTGGATGTGGGTGTCAGGTCTTTAACCTTTGAAAGGAGCTGGTGGAAGGTGTTTGCTGGTTTGTGGGCCAGTAGGATTCCCAGGGGTCTGAGTGTTCAGGTGGTTATCTCTGATATGTCTTTGATGTATGGGATGGTTGCCATTGTGTCTGGTTGTGTAGTGCTTTCCTCTTTGGTTTGTCCCATACGTACTGGAGGATAGTACTCTTGGGGCACCGTTGCATTTAAATCTTTTAAATAAATGTTGCTGTTGTGCCTTCTAGAGTTCTGGGTTGCCGCAGTATGTCCTTGCTCATTTAAATAGTGTCCTAATGCTGCTGTGTTTGTCGGTGCCGAGGTGGTTATTGTTAAAGTGCAGTGTGTGGTCAGTACGGGAGTTCTTCCTGTACACATTGATCTAGAGTTCCCCGGTAGGTGTGCGTTCCACTAATACATCCAGAAAGGGGAGTTTGCTGTTGTTTTCCTCTTCTTTAATGAACATTATGCTGGTGAGGAAGATATTGATATGGTGGTGGGTTTCTTTCAGTTGTGTAAGTTTAATTATGACAAAGCTGTCGTCTACATACCAGGTCCAGATTTTGGGTTGAATAATGGGGAGGGCTGTCCATGATTATTGCTTCTGCCTTATCCATCCTGATATCCTCAACATCATCAGAAACACCACAATATAACAGGATGAAATTATGATTTCATTTAATGTAACAGCACCCTTCACATGTATAGACATAGACCTAGCCAAGGATGCCTTTGCAACATTATTGAGCAAAGTGGTTACTAGGACACCCGATGACAAGCATATTAAAACTAGTACACCTATGCCTCACAACTCACTTTAAGTTCAATAGACAAATCAACAGCATGCCAATGGGGTCCCCAATATCAGGCCTGATAAGGCAGAAGCAATAATGCATGGACAGCCCTTCCCACAATCCAACCCAAACTCTGGATCAGGTATGTAGATGACAGCTTTGTCATAATTAAACGTACACAACTGGAAGAAACACATCACCACATCAATATTTTCCTCACGGGAATAAAGTTCATTAAAGAAGAGGAAAACAACAGCAGACTTCCCTTTCTGGATGTATTAGTGGAACGCACACTTACTGAGGAACTCTGGACCAGTGTGTACAGGAAGAACTCCCATACTGACCACACACTGCACTATAACAGCAACCACCTTAGCGTCTACAAACAGGACTGCATTAGGGCACTATTTTAATGAGCAAAGACCACTGCAGCAACTCAGAAATCTTGGAGGCACAACAGCAACATCTATTCAAAAGATTTAAATGCAACGGGTACCCCAAGAGCACTATCCTCCAGTACTTATGGGCTAAACTCAAAGAAGAAAACACTACATGACCAGACACAATGGCAACCATACCATACATCAAAGACATATCAGAGATAACCACCCAACACCCTGGGAATCTTAGTGGCCCACGAACCAGTAAACACCTTCCACCAGCTCCTCTCAAAGGTTAAAGACCTGACACCCACATCCAACAGGACAAATGTTATCTCCAAGATACCCTGCAAGGACTGGAAAAAATACTACACAGGACAAACAGGAAGAAAACTGACCAAACCAGTGCATCAACATCAGCTCGCCACTACCAGGCACAACCAACACCATCTCATTTCCAACCACACAGACAACAAAAGACACAAATTCAACTGGGGCCACCCTAACACAGGCAAAACATAGACACGCCAGAAAGTTCCTTGAAGCCTGGCACTCCAACTGGAATTCAATCAATTGACACATTGAACTGGCCCCCATATACAAACCACTCAGAGACAAAATTGGAAGTACCAACAAACAGAAATGCATAAATACCAGGCAGGACAGACCATCAACACATTATCAAAGACACACTGATGATGTCACCTAGCAAGATGACAAAATATTTGCAGAAAAACACACCAGCTCAGTGAACGAACCCCCCAGTAACCTCATCCACCACCCAAACTACAAACCTTCTCATTGTTCATAATTACTGAGGTACTGAAGTAGTCTGTGACTGCCTCTATGGTGAAATTATGGTCTTATATGCTAACATCAGTAATGTCACTGTAATGTTCTTTCTTCTGATTTGGGTTCTGTCATGACTTAAGGGAGCCAAGGGAGTCTTCTTCTGGTTGTCTGTTGACTGGTTCATCAATAACAGTTTCTTCAAGGCCCAGGAATTAGATGACTCTTTGTTTCTAGGCCAGTTGTTCTCAAGGAAGGATCTCCTCCAATCTTTGATGGAATTGAGGTTGAGACATGAAAGTGAAAAGTGAAGATTTTTTTGTTGCAAACAACATACATGTTTTCCAATCTCCAAAGTATGTTGCATTTGCAGTGTAACTTTAAGAATTCTTATGCTCTTGATAATTATTCCACCTGGACCCTATAGTTTCATCTTTGTAGGGTGGACCTTATGCTTCTTCAGCTGTGGTATCACAACAAAACAGTAAGATTAGTTCTTGGATCAAGATGTTTAAATCCCACTCACCCTATTTTCATTCCACTGCCAATTCTCCTCTCCGACACTAAGAAACTAAACCTTCCTCACAGGTCAAACCGAACTGGTATCTATCAGCTGCACTTGTCAAAGGCCTGCCCCAACCATCTCATCTCCAATTCTTCTGCCCAATGCTCCTGCTGGGCCACCATTCTCTTTGACCATTCACCAACAGAACTCCACTCCAGCAAACCACCAGCCTCAATACATCATGGTAGCTCTTGGACCAACTCATATCTGACCTCAGAACTTCAACATTTCATTGACAGACATTTATGATCCGCATTCTCCTGCCAGGTCACTTTACAAACATACATCTTCTGCATTTGTACAATACAAGACAAGAGCCATACATTGTGTGTGTCTTTATCAGTGCAAATTCTACTTTTCTTCTGGGTGCCACACAGAAAATACCACACACATCTAAATGTATAAAACTCAGAAACACGGTAGAGCTTGATAACTTTGTTCTGCAGCACCACCTTCATACACATGTAATCACGTATTTGTCATCTTCTAGCTCCTTTACGCCTGAGCTCTTCAGCTTCTGGTCTTAACTTCCTTCCTGCTGGTATTGCTTCCAGGTCAAGGATTGCCACGGCACAGAGACAAGCATTTCTTAGTATCCAGGAAAACTATAATTGATCATTTTACAACTGATGTAAGCTCTTTTAAAAAAGTCTTTTTCAAACACTGCTAAAACTAATTAAAGATTCAGACATTTTAAAGAAATTACAATTTTCCTTAAAATACTGCATCTGGGTCAAAAGTAGGCTCAGCTGTCACATATCCTACATTATGATAATAATTAAACTTCAGAAACATTCTAATGATTATGAAAGTGCTTGGGACATCCTGAGGTTATTAAATCTGTTTTATAAACCAAAGTTGTTTTTATATCAGAGGTCAGCCCTCCATTCTTCCTTATCCCTAACAGCTGGATCTCACCCAGTTGCTACTGAGAAACAGATGCTGAAAGAGATTTTGAACTATTTGAATGTTGCTATTCAGCTATGAACCCCCAACTACCTTAGTTGTTGGAGTGCTGTCCTTGTGTATGGAAGGCCTTGGGTCTCGATTCTATGGGGGAGCTAGGAGGGGGACACATGTACACTGTTGCAATGTCTGTTGTTAGTTTCGCTTCATTGTTACACAGTGGAAACAGCAACTCTGAAGTGGCATTGCTCCTGATGAGTACTTCTGAGCAATGTGTCACCTCAATAAGAATACACTATTTGGATATGCTGTGGAATTATTGTTGGGCATGGAGTGTTTGGAATAGTAACAAGATTTGGGGATAGTGTCTCGATTTGAAATCGAGACTTAAAATGGGTTAACTCGAAACTTTTCAGCATTTAAACAAGCAAGATTTCACTGTTGCTTTTGGCAATACAATATGGTAATTGTCAGATCTACTTTAAGTCTCGATCACTGTATTTGCGCACAGATGAACCCAATGAAACTCCATGCCCCTTCCCCAACCCAATCTTCCCAATATTGATTATAGAGTCTGTTCAATTTTAACACAGCTGCCAATATTCTTAGACACTAGCATTATAGTTCATCCTTATTCTAGAGTGAAGCTTCCTCACTCTCTTCAGTACTGAAACACTTTTTATTTGCACTATGGCATATATGTAACTGAATCCAATTTCTTGCACAGTGTCTCATTCTTGTTCCTTTATATGGTCCTCTCTAGACTTTGCTATGGACTTACCTACT